>NC_090265.1:559100274-560515274 GCF_040414725.1 Anabrus simplex
ACAACGTGTGTGTATGTATATGAATGTATGTACGTACGTAAGCGCATAATGAGAAAATGGCTAAAGAAAATATAATGAAAATAGATATCTAAAGACGGGAATTGAGACACTACACTCTAGGCGAGAAATATATTCACGCTGAGTGAAATGGTAGTTTAGGGGAAGGCCTAAAATTTAATTCTCAAATATCTATGTTATTTTTAGTCCTACCTATAAATACTACATAACTAAAGTTATATAGAATTACATTTCCGATCATTTATGTCTTATACATTTTTACCGTACTGGCTATGATAACAGAGATTTTCATGAATTTCGATATTTTTGCTAAGTCCATATCAACGTAGAACCACGAGAAAAGGGGTGAATAGAATGTAATGAAAATCGGTATATATTTTTTTGCTAGTTGCTTTACGTCGCACCGACACAGATAGGTCTTATGGCGACGATGGGACAGGGAAGGGCTAGGAGTGGGAAGGAAGCGGCCGTGGCCTTATTAAGGTACAGCCCCAGCATTTGCCTGGTGTGAAAATGGGAAACCACGGAAAACCATTTTCAGGGCTGCCGACAGTGGGATTCGAACCTACTATCTCCCGAATACTGGATACTGGCCGCACTTAAGCGACTGCAGCTATCGAGCTCGGTAAATCGGTATATAAAGTCAGGGAATAAGGTGCTATAGTCTGTGCTATAAATACTTTTATTCACTTTGGATACAATGTTAGTTTATGGGAAGGCACCTAAAATTTAATTTTTTAAATACCCCTATGTTATTGGTCGTATCAAAAAGTACTACACAGCAGAAGTTATAGAGAATACAATTTACGATCATTTATGTCTTATACGGTTTTACTGTACCGACTATGATAATAGAATCCATTAATTTAGACTTTCGTTGCTTAAGCCATATCAACGCCGAAATGGAAATATTGTTCAATGAGCATGGTGTTAACTGGCGATGTTCTGATTAATTCTTCTGGCTCGAGGACTGGGTGTTTGTGTCCGTCCCAACACTTTCCTCTTCATATTCAGACAACCTACCACACTACCAACCACCACAGAAACACGCACTAGTGATTATAAATCTCTCCATATAGAGTTGGCGTCAGTAAGGGCATCCGGCCGTAAAACATGACCAAATCCACATGTGCGCCGCAGTTCGCACCCGCGACCCCACAGGTGTGGGGAAAAAGAAGTCGTAAAGAAACGAAGAAGAAGAGGTGTTAACTGGCGATGGTTTTGTCATGATTGTATTAACAGATCAGATGTAAGGCTTTTCAGGTGTTTGCTCTATCACCAGCGCCTGAAAAGCCTTACATCTGATCTGTTTTTGAAATGCTCATTGGTGAAAAATATCTAATTCCTTCCATGGGAACTTAAAATTTTCCATGATTGTATTAAGCTTTAAAACCGCGTGGGCCATCGGGCCATATCGACAAGAATAAGAAAGTCGTAAAGGAACGATCGCTGGAAGAAGGCAAGGTGGAGTCATGGAAGAAGGACGGACTCCCTTTTCATTAGAATCCCTAATATCACAGAGTCGGAAGAAAACTAAATATGAAGGCCTACAATATCGAAATCGCATAAAACTGATCAACGATTACATTGACTATTGCCGTAATGTGATTTGTCTCTTCAGCTGCCACGCATCTCCAATAGATGGGAATACTGCTGCGTAGCGCGTAAAACAGCCTGCTTAAATTAATATTGGCAGAAAGTAGATGGGGAGTTAAATAACTTTGCATATGCTATGTGATTGTCCCGCCCACGACGGGTACTACAGCCAGTTACACAAATACAGTAGATACAAAGCGTTCATAAAGTCAGCGCACTCTAACTTTAAAAAATCGAAGGACACGTACCTGACGGGATGAGTTGATAAGCTTGACTGTGGGACATTCTCAGACCTAATAGAACGGCCGGTGTGTGTATTGTCATAGTACGGAATGAGGTGCACAAGATCAAGCAGTTGACAATGCTTTTCTTTTTTGCGCGCATACCAGATCGCATTGTTGGAAGGTTAATTTGAGTGCAAAATGTTATGATGATAGATGTGTGGAAGAATGAAGACGTAACTAATAATCGGTTTGTTATTTTGGTTTTAATATTTGTTTTGTCAATAATATTTTTAATTATTAGACCAAATTTTGATTAGAATTTTATTAGGATGAGATGGATTAGCTTCAGCTACATTATTGCTCTTCTCTGTTATTTTGATATTTGCATTCTCAAAACACCTTTATCGTAAGTTCTGAAACCGAGCTCGATAGCTGCAGTCGCTTAAGTGCGGCCAGTATCCAGTATTCGGGAGATAGTGGGTTCGAACCCCACTGTCGGCAGCTCTGAAGATGGTTTTCCGTGGTTTCCCATTTTCACACCAGGCAAATGCTGGGGCTGTACCTTAAGTAAGTCCACGGCCACTTCCCACTCCTAGCCCTTCCCTGTCCCATCGTCGCCATAAGACCTATCTGTGTCGGTGCGATGTGAAGCCCCTAGAAAAAAAATGGGAGCCGCCCCCTTCCATTTCTGGTTTCCGAAACCACACCATGTAAATCTGTCATGTATGATCTTGTATGCCGTTTTTTTTGTTTATTTTTGCTACTTGCTTAACGTTGCATTAACACATCGAAGATTTTTGGGTGACGGAAGGAAGTGCTAGGATTGGGAAGTTAGCGGTTGTAGCTTTAATTAAGATAAAGCCCCAGCACTTGTCTGGAGTGAAAATGGAAAACCATCTTCAGGGCTGCTGACGGTGGGATTCGAACCAACTATCTCCCGAATGCAACTTCACAGCTGCGCGATCCTAATCAACGCGCTCGGTGCCAGTTTTGTGACACGGCCTCCCTTTAGACAACGAAGTGCAAAACCTAAGGCCTTGCGTGAAGTATCGTTTCATTCAGAAAAACCTCGGTGTCTGGTGTGCCATATCCCGAAGAAGGATCATCGAGTCCCTAAATTTTTATAAAACAATTGATGGCAGCGTATGTAGAAATTTAATGCAGTATCGTGTGGCTTTATTGCAAGAGGGTGGTGCTACTGACATTTCTAGCAAGACAGGTGCGACTTGTCATACTGCTAACGAGAACATGAAAAAATACAGCACGATTTTTTCGGTAAAAGATCTCAAGAAGTCCGCCTCTGTGGTGTAGTGGTTAATGTGATTAGCTGCCACTCCCAGAGCCCGGATACAATTCCCAGCTCTCCCACGAAATTTGAAACGTGGTACGAGGATTAGAACAGGCTCCACTCAGCGTTGGGTGCTCAACTGAGTAGAGGGGGTTCGATTCCCACCTTGGCCATCCTCGAAGTGGTTTCTCACTTCTCCACGCAAATGCCGGGATGGTAGCTAACTAAAGGCTACGGCCGCTTGCCTCCCTATTCCTTCCCGTTTTCCCACACCCCGCAAGGCCCCTGTTCAGCATAGTAGGTGAGATCGCCTGAGTGAGGTACTGGTCCTCTTTTCGACTGTATCCCCGACCAAATGTCTCACGCTCCAGGACAGTGCCCTTGAGGCGGTAGAGGTAAGATCCCTCCCTGAGTCCGAGGGAAAAGCCAACCCTGGATGGTAAACTCATTAAGAAAGAAAGAAAAAGAAAGGAAGCGAGAAAGATCTCAAGAAATATTTGTCTCTTCCCCGCTCGCCCAATTCGACCTTTCCAGACCTCTTTCTGTGGGTTATTTAACGGAAATAGCGTACAAAGAATATCCGTATTCACTACGCGAACTCAAACACGCAATTTCTAAATATATTTAGAAATAACACCGGTAACTTTGGGAAAAGTGTCGCAAAACTTATGTAGGCGGGTAGAATTGTCTCGGAAAGATAATTGTGCTCATTTCCAAAAACCCTAGTGGACTGGAACTGCTGGAAACAATTTAGTTTTGTGTTTGTGCATTTATTATTCTCAACACTTCTGGAATATTTCTGTCGAAGTTAAATATTCATTTTTCTTTACGTAAAGGAATGCGCAAAAAGTATATGTAATCATTAGATGTTTTTATAAGATACAACTTTAGAAAATTATCAGAAATTTGATTGCGCTGACTTTAGGAACGCTCTATATTATATAAATACTCAATGATATACTAAGTACTTGCACACAATTTCATATTATTTATTGAGTTTATAACGTTTGCCGCCTCTGGAAAGACACTACTTCCTTTAGGAATGTTTTCGTGTATTGATACGTTTCCTATCGATACTCTATGTTTTGAATTTGTTCCGCTGGGTAGGTACTCGCGTACGGTCGAGAGATTTTGTTTTACAATTTGCATTACGTCGCACCGACACAGATAGGTCTTACAGCGACGATGGGATAGGAAAGGGCTAGGAGTGGGAAGGAAGCGGCCGGGGCCTTAATTAAGGTACAGCCCCAGGATTTTCCTGGTGTGAAAATTGCGTAACGATGGAAAACCATTTTCAGGGCTGCCGACAGTGGGGGTTCGAACCCACTATCTCCTGAATGCAAGCTCACAGCTGTGCAACCCTAACCGTTCGGCCAACTTTGTCGGTGGCCGAGGAATTATGACCACAGAAGCGGAAAAGTCCCGAAGTTGACCACTGGCACAATTTACACACTTTTCGGGAAGTAGAGTATATATATAGTATCCTACCTACAGAAAAGCTTTTATTCCGTACGCTGCTGGGGTACGGTGGGTCTTCTACGGGGTGACGCCCGTTTAGACCATCCTTACTCCTCTGCCCCCTGGCGCAGTTCACTATTAGCCATCTGAACAGCATATTCTTACTCCATAGGCGGTAGTGGATGACTGAGTAACATTACTGTGTATAGTTGTCTGATATTTTTCATAGAAACATACATACATACATACATACATACATACATACATACATACATACATACATACATACATACATACATACATACATACATACATACATACATACATACATACATACTTCATTATAGACCGTTATGACTTTCAGCGTTCAGTCTGCAAGGCTCTGTGAATTTATTAAACGTCGCCACAATCCTCTATTTGCAACTAGGGCTGTGGCCTCATTTATTTCTATACCTGTTATCTTTAAATCGTTAGAAACTGAGTCTAACCATCGTCGGCTTCGTCTCCCTCTACTTCTCTTACCCTTTATAACAGAATCCATTATTCTCCCAGGAAACCTATCCTCCTCCATTCGCCTCACATGACTCACTACCAAAGCCGGTTTATGCGTACACCTTCATCCATCGAGTTCATTCCTAACTTAGCCTTTATCTCCTCATTCTGAGCACCCCTGCCATTGTCCCACCCGTTTGTACCATTGATCATTCTCGTTACTTTCATGTCTGTTACTTCTAACTTACGAATACGATATCCTAAGTCCACCCAGCTTTCGCTCCCGTAAACCAAAGTTGGTCTGAAAATAGACCGATGTAAAGATTTTAAACCATTTTTGATAAAAATGAGGGAAATCGACACATTTTTAGCACTTGAAATTCTTCATCCGTAATACACTTGAACTAGAAGATGGTTGTGTTATAGAAAGTACTGAAGTTTATGAACATTAAATTAGTATGTAAAATCTTATCAAGAAACTGTATTTTTAGTACTTGACTGTTGAATTATTCTAAATTAATAAAATAACACAAAAACATAATACACAGCGATGCAAATTACGCAGATTTCTTTACTTGAGATTGATTTAATGTTGATATTTTTATGAAGACGTGGAGTCACTGAGAACTTTTAACTACATTTTTATAAAACTATGTAGAAGTTTGTTGTTTGGAATTTACATATACTTGCAGTCTGATTTCAATAGGCGAGTGGAGCATCTATTCCTGTTTGCTGACCATTCGCGATTCATTATTACCATAAAGAAAACCCATTAGATAACTCGAGGAAGTCATTATGCAGTATCGATTATTCGAACGAAGTAGTCATAATATTATGTTGTGACAAATTAAAACTGCTGAAAGATAAGATAAAATTGGAGAATTCGGGAAATAGTTGTCTTTAGGTGGGAAGTGGGAGACTAATGCCATAGATCATCCAAATTTCGGGAAATCACACCAAAATCGAGAAATTATCACTGTGGCATTATTTTTTAAGTTGCTTTACGTCGCTCCGACTCAGACAGGTCTTATGGGGACGATGGGACAGGAAAGGGTTAGGAGTGGAAGGGAAGCGGCCGTGGCTTTAATTAAAGTACAGGCCCCGGCATTTGCCTAGCGTGAAAATGGGAAACCACGGAAAACCATTTTCAGGGCTGCCGACAGTGGGATTCGAACCCACTATCTCCCTTATACTGGATACTAGCCGCACTTAAGCGACTGCAGCTATCGAGCTCGATCTGTGGCATATTCATAGTTTTGGAGTTGCTTATTTCAGACACGTAGGCAACATTCATTCTGATATTATGTCGAGTTGTATGAGGTTTATATTCCATCTCTGACAGTGTTAGTCCTGAATGTGGTTTACCCGGTTATTCTTCGAATAATTCTATGGATATGCTAAGCTGAACACGTCCCAGACAGTAATATTGTTGTTGTTGTTGTTTCTGTTGGTGGTGGAGGAAGTACAACCGAGCAAGCACCTTCTCTTAATACTAAACAGTTGGCAGTGCAATATGGGCCATGTAACTGTAAGGTGGCATTCGGCACATGGTGCTTTCCAACCCCATCATTGGCAGTCCTGAAAATGTTATTCTGCGGTTTCCCATTTTCACGCCAGGTGAATGCAGGGGCTGAACCTTAATTAAGGCCACTGTCTGTTCCTTCCAAATCCTAGATCATGACTCGTCACCGAAAACTTATCTGAGTTCGTGCGACGTTAAACTACTACCAAAAAAATCACTAATCGGAGGATAAAAAACGTATAAGAGAAGAGAAGAGAAGAGAAGAGAAGAGAAGAGAAGAGAAGAGAAGAGAAGAGAAGGAAGGGCCATGAAGGGAATGAAAATGAACGACTCGCTAGTTCTCGCAAACTTAATACCGTGGGGGTCGGAAGAGAACAAAAGTTGACCAAAGGAGGTCGAACAGGAAATATAGAAGTGGCTTGTCTGTAAGTAAGTGGGAGCATTGCAAGAATCAGTCACTTTCTTTCTCCGATACTCGGATACTTCGAAGGGCCAGATTTCTCCCGTTGTTTTCTCCTCATTAGTATCAAGAGAGGCCGGCACGCGGTGTGAGGGTAGCGTGTCTGCCTCTTACCTGCGGCTCTCGCGTTCGATTCCCGGCCAGGTCAGGGATTTTTACCTGGACCTGAGGGCTGGTTCGAGATCCACTCAGCCTACGGGCTTACAATCGAGGAGCTATCTGACGGTGAGATAGTGGCCCCGGTCTAGAAAACCAAGAATAACTTCCGAGAGGATTCGTCGTGCCAGTCACACGACACCTCGTAATCCGCAGGTCTTCGGGTTGAGCAGCGGTTGCTTGGTAGGCCATGGTACTTCGGGGCTGTTGCGCCATCGGGATTGGATTGCATACTATCAAGAGAGGATAGTTTCCCAGTTATGCATAACTGTAAGTACTTCCTTCAGTACTACGAATTTGAACTTTTCCACTACGAAAGGACTCAGAAGTGAAAAAAAATAAGCTGCCCATCCTAGGACTGGGGAACTTTAAATAGGCTAACCATTCCGAGTATCTTTCCTACCGAAAATCGTAAAAGTAGTTAGTGGGACGTAAAAATCAGTAACATTAATTAGTATCTTTCCCTACAGGTTCTTCTAAACATACCCTAGATACACTAAATGTAGTTTTGAGCCACTTTTTCCAAGCCTAGAAATATTTACTGAAACATAAATAATAATAATAATAATAATAATAATAATAATAATAATAATAATAATAATAATAGCCTAATAATAATAATAATAATTTTACAATCTGATTCACGTCGCACCGACACAGATAGGTCCTATGGCGACGATGGGATAGGAAAGGTCTAGGAGTGGGAAGGAAGTGAGTGTGGCCTTAATTAAGGTCCCCAGCATTTGCCTGGTGTGAAAATAGGAAACCACGGAAAACCATATTCAGGGCTGCCGACAGTAGGGTTCAAAGCCACTATCACCCGAATTCATGCTGATAGCTACGCGACCCAAACTCCACAGCCACCTGCGCGGTAATAATAATAATAATAATAATAATAATAATAATAATAATAATAATAATATACATAGATAATCATTATAGACCGTTATGCCTTTTAGCGTTCAGTCTGCAAGCCTCTGTGAATTTACTAAATGTCACCACAATCCTCTATCTGCAACTAGTGCCGTGGTCTAATTTAGTTCTATACCTCTTATCTTTAAATCGTTAGAGCCAGTATCCAGCAATCGGGAGATAGTGGGTTCGAACCCCACTGTCGGCAGCCCTGAAAATGGTTTTCCGTGGTTTCCCATTTTTACACCAGACAAATGCTGGGGCTTTACCTTAATTAAAGCCACGGCCGCTTCCTTTCCATTCCTAGGCCTTTCCTATCCTATCGTCGCCATAAGACTTATCTGTGTCAATGCGACGTAAAGCAAAACAAAAAAACCCGTTAGAAACTGAGTCTAACCATCGTCGTCTTGGTCTTCCTCTACTTCTCTTACCCTCCATAACAGAGTCCATTATTCTCCTAGGTAACATATCCTCCTCCATTCGCCTCACATGACCCCACCACTGAAGCCGGTTTATGCGTACAGCTTCATCCATGGAGTTCATTCCTAACTTAGCCTTTATCTCCTCATTCCGAGTACCCTCCTGCCATTGTTCCCACCTGTTTGTACCAGAAATCATTCTCGCTACTTTCTCTGTTACTTCTAACTTATAAGATACCCTGAGTCCACCCAGCTTTCGCTCCCGTAAAGCAAAGTTGGTCTGAAAACAGACTGATGTAAAGATAGTTTCGTCCGGGAGCTGACTTCCTTCTTACTTAATACTGTTGATCGCAACTGCCAATTCACTGTATTATCTTTACTGCATCTTGATTCAATTTCACGTACTATATTACCATCCTGGGAGAACGCACAACCTAAATACTTGATATTATCAACCTGTTTCAACTTTGTTTCACCAATCTGACGTTCAGTTCTGTTGAATTTCTTACCTACTGACATCAACTTAGTCTTCGAAAAGCTAATTTTCATACCATACTCATTGCACCTATTTTCAAGTTCCAAGATATTGTGCTTTCGGCACAATCTGCCATTAAGACCAAGTCGTCAGCATAGGCCAGACTGCTTACTAAATTTCCACCTAACTGAATTCCTCCCTGCCACTTTATACCTTTCAGCAGATGATCCATGTAAACTACGAACAGCAAAGGTGAAAGATTACAGCCTTGTCTAACTCCTGTAAGTACCCTGAACCAAGAACTCATTCTACCATCAATTCTCACTGAAGCCCAATTGTCACCATAAATGCCTTTGATTGATTTTAATAATTTACCATTAATTACACAGTCCCCCAGTATGGGGAACATCTTTTCTCTCGGTAACCTGTCATATGCTTTCTCTAGGTCTATGAAACATAAACAAAGCTGTCTATTCCTGTCGTAGCATTTTTCAATTATCTGGTGCATACTGAAAATCTGATCCTGACAGCCCCTCTGTGGTCTGAAACCACACTGTTTTTTCATCCAACTTCTCAACCACTGATCGCACCCTCCCTTCCAAAATGTCAGTGAATACTTGGCCTGGTATACTAATCAATGAGATACCTCGATAGTTGTTGCAATCCTTCCTGTTACCATGCTTATAGATAGGTGAAATTACTGCTTTTGTCCAATCTGAAGGTATCTTACCAACACTCCATGCTGATCTATAAAGCCATTTCATCCCTGTCTTCCCACTATACTTTACCATTTCAGGTCTAATTTCATCTATTCCTGCTGCTTTATGAAAATTGAGTTTATTTACCATCCTTTCCACTTTCTCAAGCGTAATTTCACCAACATTTTCCTCCTCCCCATGAGCTTGGCTGTTCGCAACACCACCAGAAAGATTTCTTTTCACATTGAAAAGATGTTGAAAATATTCCCTCCACCTCTCAAGTGATTCCCTGGGATCTGTTATGAGTTCACCTGAATTACCCAAAACAGTGTTCATTTTTTTTCTCCCTCCCTTCCTAAGATTTTTTAAATTACCATCCAGAAAGGTTTCCCTGCTGCTTGACCTAGCCTTTCCAGGTTATTACCAAAATCTACCCACGACTTCTTTTTGAATTCAACAACTATTTGTTTCGTTCTGTTTCTTTCATCTACGTACAATTCCCTGTCTGCATCGGCCCTTGTTTGGAGCCATTTCTGATAAGCCTTCCTTTCACGTTTACAAGCTGCTCTCACTTCATCATTCCACCAAGATGTTCGCTTTTTCCCATTTTACACACAGTTGTTCCTAGGCATTCCCTTGCTGTTTCTACTACAGCATCCTTATATGCCACCCATTCTCTTTCTATATCCTGAACCTGCTTACTGTCTACTGTTTGAAACTTTACACTAATCATATCCATGTACTTCTGTTTAATTTCCTTGTCCTGGAGATTTTCGACCCTTATTCGTTTGCAGACAGATTTCACTTTCTCTATCCTAGGCTTAGGGATACGTATTTCACTGCATTTCAGGTAGTGGTCTGTATCATCCAAAAATCCCCGGAAAACTCGTACATTCGTAAGGAATTCTTGAGTTCGAAGTCGGTTAAGATATAGTCTATTATGAATCTGGTACCCCTAGCCTCCCATGTGTAGCGGTGAATAGCCTTATGCTTGAACTGCTAAACCCATACTAGCACAGAAGTCCAGCACACGCTTCCCATTCCCATTAGCTTCCATATCTTCCCCACATTTACCAATCACCCTTTCATATCCTTCAGTTCTATTCCCAACTCTCGCATTGAAATCGCCCGTTAGCACTATCCTATCCTTGCTGTTGACCCTCAATACTCAATACTTCATAAAACTTGTCCTCTTTGCTGACTCAGCCAGTTCTGCTTTCTTTCTTCCATAAGCCCCATTAATATTGATATCTCTCCATGGAATTCCATTTCGTTCACTAAGTTGTTTCCAAGGAGTTTCTCGTCTGTCAAATGGGAGTGGGACTCCGTTACTCCCATAGGTCCGAGGCTTGCTTAAAGTGTTCTGAGCTCGGTAAATTCATGAAGCAGGATGCTACCCTACCTGATTATAGTCCAAGTGAGGGTCTCTCCACTAACGGATTATGGACCACCGGGGAATTGTATAGTCCTAACCGTCTGAGCGCAAAGAGGGGCATGACTCAGAATATGTCCGAGATGCCCACTCCCATTCCATAGCAACTGGTTTTCCGACTCTCAGGACTACTTACTAGGCCACTCAGCCGTTGTCCCTTGTTCACGAACTAGGACGTGACTACAGTAACTAACACCATGAATAATAATAATGAAATGAAATGTCGTATGGCTTTTAGTGCTGGAATATCCCAGGACGGGTTCCGCTTGCCAGATGCAGGTCTTTCTATTTGACTCCCGTAAGCGACCTGCGCGTCGTGATGAGGATGAAATGATGATGAAGACAACACATACACCCAGCCACCGTGCCATTGAAATTAACCAATTAAGGTTAAAATCCACGACCCGGCCGGGAATCGAACCCCGAACCCTCTGAACCGAAGGCCAGTACGCTGACCGTTCAGCCAACGAGTCGGACAATAATAATAATAATAATAATAATAATAATAATAATAATAATAATAATAATAATAAATAATAATAATAACGCACTCCAGTGAACATGGCAGACGAATAAGTAACAATACCTTCTTTTCCGGCGGGGAAAGCGACGGGAAATTACCTCACTCCTCATTTCCCTAGAGCGCCTCTTCAGCAAGGGTAGTGCTTTCTGTGAAATATGATGGCTGGGCTATTCGGATGAAACGAGCTCTCGAGCAAAGTACTTAAGGTACATACATGTTCTTTCTAGTTCTTGACGTTTTGCTGATGAAGTGCATTGTTCAGATGGTGGAGAATTTTTTTTGGTGCTTCCACCACTACTGAAACAACGGCAGTTCTATCCTAATGCTACATAGCTCTTATTACACAGGCCGAAGACAGACATTTGCGGAATTTTGTCCGATCTGTTCCTGGATTGTCTCAGGGGCTGGGTTGAAAATCTCCATATCCTGCTCTGATATCAAATATAAGCTAAATATTGGTCACTGTAAGTCGCCTTCACATTCTGCAAGAACTACAGTACTTAATCATCTGTTAATAGTAATATGAACGGGAAAGTTTATGGTTTATGGTCCCATTATGCAATAATTTTGTTTATGTATTGTAACCCCCAACCCCATGGCACTACAGCCCTTGAAGGGCCTTGGCCCAAAGGCCTGCAGATTACGAGGTGTCGTACGGTCAGCACGACGAATCCTCTCGGCCGTTATTCTTGGCTTTCTAGACTGGGGCCGCTATCTCACCGACAGATAGCTCCTCAATTCTAATCACGTAGGCAGAGTGGACCTCGAACTAGCCCTCAGGTCCAGGTAAAAATCCCTGACCTGGAAGGGAATCGAACGCGGGAACTCCGGATAAGAGGCAAACATGCTACCCCTACACCACGGGGCCGGCTTTTGTATTGCAAATAATTAAAAAAAAGTAGTGTAGGACTGTTTGCGTCCTCGGTCATTGTGCTTCCATTCAAATCAACGAGCAATCTTCCTACCAGGTCAGATCACTGAATTCAATTACACTGAGTGCCACAAAGAGTGTAATCGAAAACTCTGTGTAGATAAATTAGAATGCTGACCGTTTGAACCTCAGCGGGTGGACATCTCATGAACAAACCTATGTTCCTTTACATGCCGACATGAACATCATGATGAACTGTCATTTTTTAGGTCTTGATAACTCTATTCTTGCCAGGGATCTAACATGTGATTATAAGAACAAGAATATTAGTCGTTAGTCACTCGAGGTACGGCACTGGAGCGAGTAGAGGATACGCCGTAATAACGCTAGTTGGTACTCAGGGTTAACACTGCCGTGATCTAGGGCTTAGCCGGGATGTTCCTGGTTTGGTTATCGAGTTTACCATAAAAAGGACGTACGGTACGATATGAGCGAGTCTTGTAGCCTTGGGAAGACAGAAGTGAACAGAAGGAGTTTTGGATTCTAATTCTGGACATCCTAGAAGTAATTTTCTGTGCTTTCTTTCCTTCAACTTAATATATATTTTTTTTACAATTGGCCTTTACGTCGCACTGACACAGATAGGTCTTACGGCGACGATGGAGTAGGAAAGGGCTAGGAGTTGGAAGGAATCGGGCGTGGCCTTAATTCAGGGCTGCCGAAGAGGGTTTCGAACCCACTATCTCGCGAGTGCAAGCTCACAGCTGCGCGCCCCTAACCGTACGGCCAACTGGCGCGATCTCTAGAACTGTGTGAAATGTTAAGTGAATATTAAGGCCCTACCTATTTCTTTTCCAATCCTGCCCCGGACAACTACAAACACACGTAACAATGAAGATATCATAGAAGAAAAGATTGTCTTATTCATTAAGCGCACGATACTGGTGACCATGATTACAGAAGTCCCTAAAATAAAACGACTGCGCCTTGGAATGAAGGACGTACTGTATGTGGGTAGCTAGCGCTGTTGTACGCTGCAAAGCAGATGTGTCTAGGCAACCCTTCAAACACATGTGGTAAACGGGATGTTTCTTGCTTGAAGGACGAGCTGTATTTGAATATCTTACTGATTTATTTTAAATATTTCTACAGATGTACATTTTATTTGTCCTTCCATATGTTAGAATTATGGTTCCTAGCGGAATGTTATATCGTAATATGTCTCCCTCAAGAAAGTTGTGCAGTCTGACTATTCAGCAATGTTGATTTGTGCTGTTGTTTGTCTTACAGTGTAACGGAGTAGATTATCTTCGGAACGAGTTAATATGTGGAACCTATCACTTTTTATCGTCAGTCCCCTGCTGGTATGGAGCGTCATAGCCATCGAGGAACAGGATTTCTCTAGAGATCCCCGCTGGTTCCTTGGAGGTAACACTATCACCAAGTTTGTACTGGATAACAAAGCGGTGACTGAAATAACACCGTCGTCCTGTGTCGTTGTGCAGCCATCATTACCTCCGTGCAAGAGTCTACGAGCACTCAGTGTTGATTCATCCCCTCCTACCAGGTGAGAATAAAATATTATACGTGTTCGTTTTAAATGCCTCACATGTGAGGTATATATTCTGCTGTAGGGATTGCTTTATGGTAATAAAATGAAAAATACCACTTAGAAACCCTATCTGTGACCTCAGCCTTCTTCAGAAACGTTGGTCTCTTCGGTCGGAGATAAAGTATTTCTGACCGATAACAAAAGTATTTCTAATGACAAGTTTGACTTGTTGTTTTCCGGCCCGAGCAATTGCTGATGTACTTATCTTATTTTCATCTATAGTTATATTCAAGTAGACTACGGGCCTAGCCTCGTAAGTTTGGACAGTAGATAATAAGGTTACGTGAACAAATCGTATCCATGAAATTTCATTACAATTTTTGTCCTATGTGGAAGATAATGATTGCTTCTACGCAAATCAACAGTAAACTTTGCGGTAAATTAATAAGTACTATTATTACTACGGAAATATATACATTCATACTTTACTACATTACGGCTATTACTTCTATGTCACAACGCTTCAGTATGTCTTTTGTTCATGTAACACTTTTGTGTGTTAGGTCTTTGCTCACTTAACTTATTTGAACTTCTTTGCTTTACTTTGCTTTGCTTGATGTTATTTGTTGACTTGTGCCCACAACTCATTAATTAATATAATTAAAGGTCCAGGGACCATGCTATTTTTATTTCAACAAAAATAATTTTTGTGTTACTTGCGACATACTTTTCACCTCCATTTTCCCGTTTGAACTGCCCGCACTAGTCATGATGGACAAATATATTCAGAATTCACAGACATAGCACTCCCATTCGTCGGTGCTAGCCCTGAATCTCGTAAGGGAAATAAAAGACGGCACGATGAAGTGTGCAACACAATGCTTGGTGACACAAGCATCTTGCCAATCGCTGAAACGCGAGATTCGGGGCAAGAAAACCAAAAATGAATATCTTGCTTAGTTCTAATTTTGAAAAGCTCTCTCATTCTTCGGTACTAGCCTTGGATCTCAGGAAGGAAACAAGACGGCACTATGAAGTGGAATGCCACAGAAGAGAGCCGTGTCTATAGCGAAATAGTCGCAGTAGGTACGTACGCGCATTTCTCTAGAAATAATGGTATTTAGTAATTTACCGCAAATGTTACTGTTGATTTGCGTGAAAGTAATTATTATCCTCCATTTAGGACGACAATACAATTAAATTTCATCCGTACGGTTCGTTCACGTAACCAATTATAATATGCCGGTGGTAACATTCTAAATTTCAAATCTAAAATATTATGTATTATTTATATGCAATATTACATATATAGAATAAATATTGATCCACCTCTTACAATATACATATAGATAACACAGACGTTTCATGTGATTAGAATTTGCCACACGCAATACAAAATAGCTTTTAATGAACATTACACATCTTTTCGCATACATCCTGTAGGTGTAGGTACATGGTATTATTTGTTGAACTTAATTAGTTCAGGTCCAAAAATATACATATAGATAACACAGACGTCTCATGTGATTAGAATTTACCACACGCAATACAAAATAGCTTTTAATGAGCATTGCACATCTTTTCGCATACATCTTGTAGGTGTAGGTACATGGTATTATTTGTTGAACTTAATTAGTTCAGGTTCACTTACTGTTAATATTACAGTTATTACTTATTACAATTACCCACATGTCAACTATATTGGAAAAGAACATTAATTTACATAATTTAATTTTATTAGAATTATATACGCTATGAAACTGAGAGTTTAATAATGTTCTAATCCTGGATCGAACTTTTCGAAATTGTTTATCTTTTTTAACTGCATTGGCAGTTTATTATAACATTTTAGTTTTCTCGCGACAGAAACTTTTATTACCATATTTTACTGAATGAATTCTATGTGAACATTCCCCAGAGGGCGTGGGACAGAGTTTGTTTTAGGACGGGTACAGGTTTAAGGACTATATATAGTTGGATAAATAATAATAATATTGTTGTGTTTACGTCCGGCTAACTACTCTTTGACGGTTTTTGGAGACGCGGAGGTGCCGGAATTGTGTCCCGCAGGAGTTCTTCTACATGCCAGTTAATCTACCGAGACGAGGCCGATACACACCAATATAATAAGATTACAAAGTAAACACAAGCAGCAACGTCAATGTTAAATCAATAGAAAGCCACCCTGCCCATTTAAACATGCATCCCACTGCTTTACCAGGCCACTCTAACATCAAATATTTGAGCGTGCCAATCTCGTGTTTTGGTTGTACTGTACTTCCGGATTGTGTTAATGCACCCGTTTGGAGAGCAGGATATTCTTAGATATTTCATCGTCCGTATTATATTCTACTCAATTCAATTTGTGTAGTTACTATTACCGTAAGCAAGCGTAGTGTGACACCTTACAATGGTAGCGCCAGGGTCTAAATGACTCATACAATGATTCTGTGGGAGTGTGATGCATTCAGTTATCTCAGCGTAGAAAGAATGCCCAAAAAACTTATCTTTGCTTAATGGAAATAGGATAGATCAACTTCAATTTGGTTGGTATGGATTTACTTATAATTTGTCCGAGGGGATTAGTTATTTATGCGACATCCATGAAAAGTGATGTTTTACATTACGAGTGAGATATTTATGTCCGAGACTCCGGAATTTCGAAACGGGTCACTGTTGAGTACAATGGTAAATTGACTTATTTGAATTAAATATTTAAATACGAATAATTTTGGAACGTCCCCACGCAAATCATCCATGCAGTGACTCATGCAGTGACGTGTTTGTTTTATATTTTATGTATGGCTATGAAAAATATGAGAGGTGTGTGCATGAAGCTGTGTGGTTGACGTTAATGTTATTTGAAGCAGTGAACAGTCCACTAAGCTGTCAGAGTCGTAAACATGGTCTTCCGGTCCAGGGTTAACGAAAGTAATACGAAATTTCTGATATACTGTGATATATTCGCTATTTATCTGTCGGAAATAGATTAACCTATACAATAGCTGGGAATGCAGAGATGACATTTTCTGTGTAGATAGGCACGGAGACACAGTGCTGCAATCAGGCGGAGAAACAATTCAACAAGGTTAAGTTTGGTTACTCTCCGACTATCCGTTTTTACATAGTTTGAAACCGAGTTAAGAAATGAGAGACTATTTCTAATAAAAGTGTCCGAAAAGTAGCTAATGTACCGTAAAGTGCCATTCTCTGTACTTTTTTGAGTCTGGCAAAAAGTCATTTTCGTCCTTCTATGAAATAAAATGGGTTATGTTTGTTTAATTAGTCATGAAACAATACAAAAAATTGTATAAACAAATGCTTCCAATAGTATGTCCCATTAAAATATTTATTGCCACCAACTTCTGAATCTAATATGCTACACACTTTCCTCTTCGGTGAACTTGTCTTCCAGCTAAAACATATTCACTCTTCAGAATATTATACATATATTCACTGATCTGTTACTGATTTACGAACCGGCAAAGTATTAATCCTGTCACTATATATTTGTAGACCAGGGCCTCTCAGGGTGCATGCGCGTGGTGCATGCACTGTGCACGGTGCAAAAGACGACTTCGCTTGGTTGACCAGAGTGCAGACCCCCCACTCCTCTCTCCCTACACCTGTCTCCGCGTTCCTCACCTTCACTGCTGTTTCTCCCCCACTGCGAAATGTTTACGTGTGGTGAGCGGAGACGCACAGTTGTATGGGACAAGGTTACCAGTGTTATTAAAAAAATTAAAAAAAGTGAATTAGAAATACACATACATGTTTGAGAGGAATGTAAACATAATTTAAAAAAATGCAGAACCCGTAACCAAAATGAAAATGCTACAGTACTGGAACAAAACTCATTTGTGGATATAGAATGCTCTTCTTCAAGCTGTTTCAACTTCGTTAATTCTTTCTCTCTGACGTCTCCTATGATTTCAGAATAATTTTCCGAATGTAGTGTGTTGTAGTGCCTTTCAATAGATGATTTTCTTACGCACGTAATTATCGTCCCACAGATTAAGCATTTGGCGTTATCGTCACGACAAACAAACAAACAAAAAATACGAAAGTTCCCAGTTCGATTGAAATGGACTTTCGGAAGTCTTTGCTTTCTTCGAAACAGGTTGCTCCATTATTATGTTGTTGTCGTGCGCTGGTCTATTTCACTGATAAACACGTTGTCTTCCACCAAACGCTTCGTCGCTCTCAGCACACTACACCATCCGAGTCAAGCCGAGTTGAGGCGAAGTATACCGATGCACAGTGCACAGAGCCTATGCACCTCGCTCTGCACGCGTGAGAGTTTGGGCGTTTGAGAGGCCCTGTTGTAGACAGTCGTTTCTTCGGTTAGCATTTCTGTTTCCAAGTAATTGTTATTTCCTTTCCAGTAATGAAATCCCAAGTGCCTAGCCTTATGTTCAATTGTTTCTGATTTGAAACCTTATTTTTCAATACTTGCGGTTGTATATGTTGTTCTAAAAACCGTGATCAGATATTCCATTTTCATTTGAGTGAATTTGTTTGCTAAAGCATCCAGTAATATATGAATATTTCCTTCCCATACAACATCCTGCACTTAATTTGAGCCTTTAAAACGTTGTTTTGTATCTGGTAATCTGTATGAGACTTTTCTTCTTCAATTTTTCGGTGACAGACAAGAAGTGGAAGTTGTGGTGGTGGTGGTGGTGATGGTGGTGGTGGTGGTAGTGATGATTATTGTTTTAAGAGGAAGTACAACTAGGCAACCATCCTCGACAGACAAGATTTTCATTTGATTCCTTTTTATCTACTCGCACTATTTACACCAGCTGTGGACATACTGCGATTTCTAAACACTCCATTTTATTACCTGGTTCTAATATTGCTTCAACTTCCAATTATCCACCCATTTTTGGAGTTTCTTTATCCACTTTTACACCCTTTTTATCTTGCACATTTTGTATTAATTGAAGATTCCATTCATTAAGAAATACAAAAATGCCTCCGTGGCTCAGGCGGCAGGGCGCCAACCTTTCACCGCTGGGATCCGTGGTTCAAATCCCGGTCACTCCATGTGAGATTTATGCTGGACAAAGCGGAGGCGGGACAGGTTTTCTCCGGATAATCCGGTTTTCCCTGTCATATTTCATTCCAGAAACACTCTCTAATATCATTTCATTTCATTTCATTTCATTAATCATTGCTCCAGAAGAGTACGACAGGCTTCGGCAGCTGGCACATTCCCATCCTCGCCGCTAGATGGGGGCTTCATTCATTCCATTTCTGTCCCGGTAGAATGACTTGAAACAGTCTGTCGATTTTCATTTCCAAAAAATACTCATTAAACTCATAGGTCATCCAACAGAGATTGGATTTACTCTGCCATCTGGTACAGTAAAATGGAACTTCGAAACTGTAGCGCAGACAGCGTAAATGGTGTCAAATTACAATGCCTGCATATAACAGCTGAGACCATACGATAATAATAATAATAATAATAATAATAATAATAATAATAATAATAATAATAATCTATACATTGAAAACGTGTACTAAAACAGCTTTGGAAAATCCGTCCGTCCGTTCCAATGGGCCGATTTATTTCATTTTTATTTTATTCTCTCCAGAATGACCTGCCATTGAATCATGAGACATTGATAGGTCTCTAATTTCAGCCAACTTTGAGTAACCATACAATCAAATGATCACTCCAATGATTGCAGGCGGAGGCTTACCCTGTATTTAGCAGGTGGATAACAGACTAACACTTTCATTCATAATCTGATATATGTGATTTTCAACCTTAGTAATGTCATTGCATGCAGCCATGTTTGATTACTATCTGTTAAGCCAGAGAGTATACACTTCCTCTGATCATTGAAGAGTGTTATTCCCTGCTAGATACTCTTTGATTTTTTAACCTTTCCCAGCTTCCAAATATATTCAACAGATGGCAGAGCGTTCCTAATAACTTACATGCTGCTAAGAGAATAAAAGTCTACGTACAAACAGACCTCATCATGACATACGCCTTAGACATTATCTGCGAACACCTATCGATGGATAACCCAGCTAAACTAGAAAGAGTGAAGGCCATGTATCTTATAAAAGTTCTCTGCCTGGGAAAAAAAAACCCGCTCCTTCGAGACTAACCTATGAGCTCAATAGACTGAGATTAAAAATACCATTGCCTTCTACGACACAATACCAAGATTTATATCAAGAACTGCAGGATACAAAAGCGAATATAGGATAAATTTTTACCAAACAGACGGCATGATGACGTCAGAATGGACTACGAACTGCGTCATATTATAAAGCGCATCTTATTAAATGTTCATAAAACCATTGGAAAGAGCAGGCAAAACAATTTGACTACGACAGGTATATCAAGACGAGTTATCTGACCTTCTTTATAACGAATGCTACGGAGCAGCACTGGTCCTCTGGTTATTATTATTATTATTATTATTATTATTATTATTATTATTATTATTATTATTATTATTATTATTTTCAGAAATAGGAAACACAATCCAGTGTTTTAACATCGTGCTGACTCATGTTTTATAGAAATTAATACAATTACGTGACTCTTCTATATAGTCTAACTAGCAGAAGTACCCGTTCTTCGTACGGGTTATCAGAAACTGGCTTTAGTTACTCATACTATCGGTGTGACTGACTTCATTAGATATTTATATCACTGGTGTATTTACTTAAGTGCGTATCTGTATGTATCTGAGAATGTTCCTTAAAAGTGTGGACCGTCTGAGCCACTCAGCCTGGCAGAAAATTATTAAAATATGTTTAATGTTGAAACTTTGTCCTCTGTCATATTGCAGTATGAATTAATTTTTAAATTTTAAATTTGAATAATTGAGTTGCAAAACTTTTTATGCCCATATTTTTTTCTCGAAACGAGTTAGGGCTAAGCCCTAATTTTATACAGTTTCAGCGAATACATGTTCTAGTATAGTAATAGATGTGCAGACTCCGTTTAATCTCTATTAACACGTTGGCTGCCAGAAGCGGACATTGCATCGCTGAGTGACTTTGTCACGAGACCATAGGTGTTGTTATATAACTGGATATGCCGTGCTGGCGGACCGCTGAGATGTTGACTTCGCTACGCTTAGGGTACCATTATTGACTCACGGGCTGATGACCTTCGATGTTAGGGCCCTTTGAACAAGAAGCATCATCATCATTATTGCCTCACAGTAAATCGTGGCCTGTTTACTTTTATTACTTATCAGTCCTACCTCGTTAAGCAATATGTGAGTATATTTGTCTAACCGGTTTTGCCATACGCTTTGGCGTATCAGGTAGTTAATTCGTAAGCTCGGGATTTGGCAGACAGTGGGTTTAAGTCCTACTGTCTACTAAACCCGTTAACGGTTTTCTGTGGGCTGATCGCACGGTTCTCGTACCGGCGACGCATCTTTCAAATGTCTGCTTTATCAATTGTTGATGGTAGGTTCTGTGCCTACCATGATTGTAACGGGTAACGGGGTATCATGGTTCGATTCCGGACAGGTAGCATGAGAAACGGCTACCACTTCCAAGGAAGACAGCAGGCGCGCTAATTGCCCACTTCCTGCACGGGGAGGTAGTGACGAGAAATAATGATACGAGACTCATCTGAGGCCCCGTAATCGGAATGAGTACCACTTTAAATCCTTTAACGAGTATCCATTGGAGGGCAAGTCTGGTGCCAGCAGCCGCGGTACTTCCAGCTCCAAAAGCGTATATTAAAATTGTTGCGGTTAAAACGCTCGTAGTTGGATTTGTGTCCCACACTGTCGGTTCATCGCTCGTTGGTGTCTAACTGGCATGGTTCGTGGGACGTCCTGCCGGTGGTGGCGAATCGAAAGCGCGCGGCCGCCCTTGTTAATACGTGTGCGGTTCGGTTCCTGCGCGCCGTAGGCAGACCGTATCAATAGCCATACCGATTAGTTCCAAATCCCAGCCCTCATGCCTATTCGTCTGGGCTCATAAGAGACGTTTAACCCAATACATATATTTATTATAAAATTGAGCAAATTTACATTTTCTTAACTGACAACATTGGCGACCATATAGCAAAATTACCAATTAACATTTGGTAAGGAGTAGATAGGAAATAGTTTATAGAAATAAATGTTCATCTTTATTCGTAAAATTACAGCATAAAAATCAATAAATCATACTTTTTACAATACTTATAATACTTCTTGTGTTGATGCAGGCTCCTGTGGCCTACAAGATTGCCTGCCAGATAGCCAGATAGCACTGGCCATCTAAACAAAAATCATACAGTGAACTTCTCTGTGGGACCACGGCGGTACTTCGGGATGTTTTATTGAATATCTAATGATGAATTAAACATCCAGTATAATAACACCTCAATTATTTATTTTTTCTACATAATTATGTGTAAAGTAAAGAACGATAGTGACACCCATGTAGAGCACGTGTTAAGCGTGTTAAAGCGATAAAGATTTGGGACTACTTCAGAAATCGTCATGTCCATTGTGCCTACTGCATAAAACACATTATGTCCGAACCAACAGAACGGTTTCAAAAATGGTTGTGTTCCAGCACTGTAAGAGGAACATAACGCAAAAATTCAGTGAATTATATCTTAATATGTGAAGTGAACTATAACACAAAGACAATAAGGAAATTTTATCTTTTTTTTTGCTATTTGTTTTACGTCGCACCAACACAGATAGGTCTTATGGCGACGATGGGGTAGGAAAGGCCTAGGAATGGGAAGGAAGCGGCCGTAGCCTTAATTAAGGTACAGCCCCAGCATTTGCCTGTTGTGAAAATGGGAAACCACGGAAAACCATCTTCAGGGCTGCCGACAGTGGGGTTCGAATCCACTATCTCCCGGATGCAAGCTCACAGCTGCGCGACCGTAACCACACGGCCAACTCGCCCGGTAAAATTTTATCTTAATAGGTGAAGTGAACTCCAACAGTGTCAGTGGTGAAAGAGAAAGCATACTGAAACGTGGTAAACTGTAATCTGCAACTGCACTAACAGTGTAAGCAGATATTCTGACGGCAGTACGAAACACCTTTGACGAAACATTACAGGAAAGAATGGATGATTAACAAGAATCTCACGTTCTCCAAGATATAGTTTGATCACTAACAAATGTTTAGCTACGATATTAGGCTTTTGCTGGCAAGATGTAGTGTTTATAGTGCGCTATGTCTTCTGATATGGGCTAGAATAAAATTGTCACTTTCATTGACAGTCTTATCCTTGGCTTTGACAGTATGAAAGTGACCGAGGCATGAGCGATGCTAGTAATGCCATTCCTTATGCAGCGAGTCCCTGCTATGAATGGTGTGAAAATGTCGCTCATAGGGTCGGTTGGTGCACGCATTTCAGTGGGCTTGGCAGACTGACGTGCACTAGCAACTTCTGGCCCAGTGAGGAAAGCAACGGGAAACTACCTCACTCCTCATTTCCCTAGTACGCCTCTTCAGTGACACCTAGGCCATCTATGACAGCTAAGGGTGAACCTGTTGGGGATCCAACCAGCCTTCGGGTTGAATACCCAACATACATACATACATACATAAAGAATGATAGAGTACAACGTTTATGACGCGACCTCAAAATCAAAGGCTAGGATTTAAATATCAATACAGATTACGTATATGTTTTAGTATTAAATCCCAACTCTTCGCTGCATATAACATAAAATAATTTCACCACAAATTTGAACATATCACCACAGATGCTGCTGGAAAGACCATTATCGCTATGAAACAGCAACAAAACTCGTATGTCCAAATCGTTCAAAAATAATAATTTAAAACTGGTATTATTTTATGGTGTGATCGAGATAATATTTTACATTTTCTCACGAAAAACTGAACCATCTAATTTTATGAATTTTCATATTGCATTTATTCGGGATTCCTGAAATGTTAGTTCGTACGGACACGACTAGTTTTGTAACTGAACGACTTCTTTATTGATGTGTCTCTGTGAATCCATATTTGCTTTCTAATATTATTTTGTTACTCAACAGGGTGGAAACTACCAAGCTGGTGGAATTACACGAGATTGGCGATGTCGAGGCTATTCGCTCCAAGACTTTAGGACGCAGCTGGTATCGCTACGGCTCTGTGGTCGAAACCAGCGAGCCTGTCATTCAGACCACACCCATCGCTCCAACGGCGATGACTGCCGGCTGGTGGGGCAAGGACGTCACCGTCACCAGTACCATCTATGCCTCGGAGACGCTCAAATTACAGGACCCTAAGCACGTCGTCACGTTCTCCGTGACAGGCTGTAAACCTTCCCGCATGCCCTTTGATCTGGATTACTGTGACAAGTCTCCCCAGAACGAGCTCCCTTAAATACTACCTGACTTACTTCATATTTCTCAATTCACTGAGTGGAAATAATGTATACTCTCTAAATACAAGCTAAATAATTAAAATATTTGAAGTCCTCATAACTTAAAAACTTGAATCATCTTGGTTGACTGACAAATGCCATGACAATTTCTCCACAATGGCCAACGTTCAAGACAACTAGAGTTTCAAGTCAGATCAGATGTTTATGAAGCGCTACCACGTTGTTCCCTTGAAGTATATTAGATCAGCTGGGTAACAGAAGAAATGTCGTGATCACAGCCATGGGACCATCGGTATTGCGTGGAATCTGAACTAAAGGGACGTGAATTTTCATTTAAAAAATCCTACATGCATGGGCCAGGATTCGAACCGCGGTCTCCTTAATAATGCCACTCGGTTATCACGACCGACTGAGTGGTATAGTTTATTAGGCACTCGCCTCATTTGCTGAATGTAGCGCGATGAAATCATGGTGTAGTTTATTGACTTTTAAGAATACTTAAATTCAAGACATACGAGTCAAGAGAGTTATTGCTGCATTTCAAAGTGAAATTCCGGTACGTCAGAATTTCTCAAACCTGCTAGTAGACAGTTAAAGTGGAATAAAATACATATAAATTTGTTTTACAACATTTGGCTTTACGTCGCAGCAACACTGATAGGTCTTATGGCGACGATGGAATAGAAAAGGAAGCGGCCGTGGCCTTAATGAATATGTGCCTGGTGTGAAAATGGGAAACCGCAGAACACTATGTTCAGGGCTGCCGACAGTGGGGTTCCAACCGACTATCTCCCGAATGCAAGTTCACAACTGCCTGCCCCTAACCGCACGACCAGGCCAACTCGCTCGGTATATCAACAAATTGTGAGCTATACCAGCCCTCTAGGTCTTCTCATCTTGTCGGTACAGGGCGGCGACCCTAGGCACTTAGCTGAGCCTAGCATTACTTCCAGTTACTGGAGACACCTCTCCTCTGCTGCGACAGTATTAGGTTTGTGAGGCCTAGTAATAGTTACGTTTTCACATCGCTCATAGCTCTTTCCTTTTTCTTTTGAAGGGTCAAACCTCTTACTTTTGCGAAAGTATGAGTATCTTGTTCTACCTTTCTTTAAAACTAATTTACAGCACCGATTGACACAGAACACTATATGAACTAATGTGATAATCGTAACGACAAGATTGTTAGAACTGGCTGAAGACAGCTGTTGTAGTCGAAAGGAGACAATAAATTTCGTACTTTGTCCAAATAGCGCTAAGTCGTCTATGAGCTGTCTGTGGAATTCTCCAGCGCTGCTTGTTCTGGGAAATCGTCATAGAACTCATTTAAAACTCAGGAAGACTTTGGTTTGCATCTCTAGGGGTAGTCAACATATCCAGTTCGTGACTATTCACAGTCATGCTAATCTCTGCACGTAATTCCTAACCACGGTGTAAAACATTTGTACACGTACAGTTGCTCGAAACAGTAATGAACGCGTGGTTCTGTGTAAGTAGCGTTTTCTTAGAAACAATTCAAGCTATAGATACAATACTTGTTTTGGGTATTCACAAGGTTTGTATCTACATGGCAGGTGAATGATAAAAAAATAAAATGAAGACTGATAAGATATTAAATGTGAGGATCATATAACATCATGCGGTCATTAATTTTTTGGAACGACTGTACGTCTACTGTTTTATAGAAATACAATGTAAATAATTATATAACTGTATACCTTTTATACTTAGACAATGTAACCAAAAGTTCTTTTATCACTCAAAATGTTTGAAATTAAATACATTTAAACTCCTTATCTTTATGTTTCTTACACAACCCCTTTTCCTCTTTGCATCTCCTTTTTCAGAGACGTTCATAGTGGTAGCTACAAACACGAGTCTCGAACTGAACTTTGTGTGATTGTTTTCTTAACGTCGAGTCTTCCGTCTGAAGGCTAGTTAGATCACCAACAGCTGTCAGATAACCTGGCCATATGGTTTTTTTGTGGTTTCCCATTTTCACACCAGACAAATGCTGGGACTGTACCTTAATTAAGGCTACGGCCGCTTCCTTCCCACTCTTAGCCCTTTCCTATTCCATCGTTGCCATAAGTCCTATCTGTGTCGGTGTGACGTAAATCAACTTGTAAGAAAAAAAAAGGATGTGTTCAGTGGTGGACTTAACATTTCTGGGTCCCCGGGCATAGTTACCATATAGCACAGGCCCACCAAAAAGGACAACAGTCAGGTAGGTACTAGAAATAACTACAGAATATGGTGCGCTGGATAAAGAGTATGTAAAGTTGTACAAAATCAGTGTATTCAGAAACCGACAACTTTTAAAGATGTTATTAAACTCACCAGTTATAGAAGTTTTCATCTCACTTACACGGAAGCAAACTCGGCGATAGAATAATTCTCGTTTTCCCGTTTGATAATTTACGAAATGCCGTTCAGGTTAAGTTCAGGAGTTTTTTCACGTATTATGCAGACGTAGGCCCTATTTAGGTGGTTATCAGAAATGTAATTTACCATTCGATCACAAAATCACAGCACAATAATATCAATTTCTAATACAATATGCAAATACCTATGCGGTAAATGTAGTACGACAAACATAACCCCAGCGGGCGAGTTGGCCGTGCGGTTAGGGCCGCGCAGCTGTGAGCTTGCATCCGGGAGATAGTGAGATCGAACCCCACTGTCGGCAGCCCTGAAGATGCTTTTCCGTGGTTTCCCGTTTTCACACCAGGCAAATGCCGGGGCTGTACCGTAATTCAGGCCACGGCCGCTTCCTTTACACTCCTAGCCCTTTCTTATCCCATCGTCGCCATAAGACCTGTCTGTGTCGGTGCGACGTAAAGCAACTAACAAAAAAAGAAAAGAAAAAGAAAACATAACTCACTAACTAGCTAGCTTGCCATGCAATTTAGCACTGTCATTCTGGAGATAGTATGTTCGAACCCCACTGTCAGCAGCCATGAAGATGGTTTTCCGTGGTTTCCCATTTCCATATCAGGCGAATGCTGGGGCTGTTCCTTAATTAAGCCCTTTCCTATCTGATCGTCGCCATAAGACCTATCTGTTTCGGTGCGATGTAAAACAAATTGAAAAACAAGAAAAAAAGTCGCACTGCTAAACAAAATCATAGTGTGGCAATCCTTGGCCGCCAGTGGAAGAATTTAGGGGTTATAATTTATGATAGAACAATGCATCTCACAACCAAGGTCCCTGCACTCTGTAAGCCGTCTGAGTGGGTTAGACGGTTGAGGCGCTGGCCTTCTGACCCCAACTTGGCAGGTTCGATCCTGGCTCTGTCCGATGGTATTTGAAGGTGCTCAAATACGGCAGCCTCGTGTCGGTAGATTTACTGGGAACGTAAAAACAAATCCCGCGGGACTAAATTCCGGCACCTCGGCGTCTCCGAAAACCATAAAAGTAGTTAGTGGGAAGTAAAGCCAATAACATTATTATTATTATTATTATTATTATTATTATTATTATTATTATTATTATTATTATTATTATTATTATTATTACTGAACTCTAAGAAAACGTACAACCCGCTCGTCCTTAGATATTATGGTTAATAAAGAAGAATACATCGACATCAGTTAACCAGTAACAATATCACTCGAAACAAGAATGTCTTATTGAAAAGAGTTGAGAATGACAGGTACTAAATATATGTTACTTGGGGTTAGAAAAGTAGGACCTAACAGTTGTTATACTGTTCTAAAAAAGGCCATCTTATTATTCACATGATAAAAACAAAAGACAAAGACACCTCCGTACAGGCCATGAAGGCCCTTGGAGGAGTGGAAGGTAAAGGCCTCCACCATGGTTAACCGCGGCACGTGATGGGGTAGAGTGGTGAGCTCTACGCCCGGCCGCCTTTGCTCCCAGGAATTAACCTGGTACTCATTTTTGATTATTCACATGATACAGGACATTAGATATCAAGAAAAAGTAGTATTACTCTAAATCTTCCGACCCCTAATGCCACCGCCCCTAGGCGCGTGCCTAAGGGGCCTATATTTTTTATACAGCTCAGGATGTGTCCGAAGTTATTGTGTGACTTGTTTGGACTCTTATTCACACAGCAAATAATTAATGCATAAAGCTTTATAATGTAAGAATACAGGGACACGCCACTCAATCACAGCACAAAGCACAAATGAGTATCAAAGTGAAGTGGAATAGCTTTACAAAATAAACATTTACATTACAAAGGTTCGGAATGGCCGGGATTATACTGAATCAAATGTAATCGCCCGTCACCTGAGAAATATTAACCGTAGTATCGCCAGGAATTACGTCACATCGACTAATAATTGTACCTTTTTTCGAATATTACATCCATATTCGTTCACCAGAGGTCACCAAGATGGGTACTGTTAGTTCAGGCGAGAGGAAATAAAGTAATTATCGAGTCAACGTCGCTTCTTTTTTAACTATTCGCTTTACGTCCCACCGGCACAGATAGGTCTTATGGCGACGATGGGATCGGAGAGGGCTAGGAGTGGGAAGGAAGCGGCCGTGGCCTTCATAAAGGCACAGCCCCAGCATTTTCCTGGTGTGTTAACGAGATACCATCTTCAGGACTGCCGACAGTGGTGTTCGAACCCATTATCTTCCGAATGCAAGCTCACAGTTGCGCGACCCTAACCACGCGGCCACTTGTTTGGTAGTCAACGTCGCGGACTAATTTAAAAGTAAGTAGTTGTCATTGACAGTTTCAGTTTACTAGTTCAGTATTGTGTGTGTATGGGACAGTATAACTGTAAGTAAGGGTATTTTTACTGTCATGGTTAGTTCGGGAGCGAAAGAAAAAGAAATCGTCGTTGCGCCTAGAAAAACAGCTATGTGATAATATTTCAGCTTAGAATTCTGACCGGAATGCTTCTGTCATCTAAGATTCAGTACTGCATGAATTGTGTCAACGAATTTTCATTGTGATACATGTGCCGCGGGTCAGTATTTTTCCCCTTAACAGTCATACAGCGATATTTCGAGGCGCAATGACGAAATACTGTTGTACGTTTAATGATGAGGGGAAAAGTTCATACGATTGGTAAGTAAAGAAAAGTGACTTTGAAGGAGAATATAGTGATTGCTGTCGAAGTATTTCACTTGAAATCCGAAGGTAAAGGCGCAAAAATTCTCACGCAAATTCTTCTAAACACCAATGGTATGAGAAACAAAGACAAAATTACTGTGCTCACATCACTTTTTTTTAAGAAGCCTAAAATGATCTTTTGTAAGGTTCAAGCACTCTAGCATTTTCCAACGAAAAATCATGCGTACGCATGCTTGTGGAAAATGATGTGAACGTGCCAGAAGCACAAGGAAAAGCTCAGAACATCAATAGAATTATTATTATTATTAATAATTATTATTATATTATAATATGATAATAATAATAATAATAATAATAATAATAATAATAATAATAATAATAATAATAATAATAATAATAATAATAATAGACCGCCTGGTGGTCCTGATTAATAAGGCGTGAAGCCTATATGGTCTGACACTGATTAGCCGGTTCCAGTTCCGTTGGTTGAAAAAGTTTCACCATCAGATTGTTGGCCGGCAATTATTAGGAGGGTTGCGGGCTGTTGCTCAAACAATTTCTTATGAGGTGAGATTGGCATTGATTTTGTTAAGATTTATTTTTAGGAGAAGTGGTGGTATACCATTTTTAATCACTGGATTGCGTGCCAAAAGCCTGGATTCAATTCCAAATCTCTCCGCAGCTTTCATGTAGAGTGAGGGCATATGATGCTCTTGATCGTGATTAGTCCGTCGAATGGAGACATAAAGCCTTGACCAGACCCCCTGGTGCTAGTCGACAGGAATAGACTACGCGCCGGCTCCGGTTTTCACCCTCTCCCTTCCTACTATCATACATCATTCCGTTCATCTCATTAATTTCTCTGATAAAATTGAAGGCAGTGGAGAAACGGGACAAGGATTCGACATTATTATTATTATTATTATTATTATTATTATTATTATTATTATTATTATTATTATTTCCTGGAATTTTGAGTTGAGGAGTTATAGCCTACGGTTAATTACACTCCTTTCTTTGGTGTTCGTTAGTCCTGTTCTTCTGTTTGTTAGCAGACAGTCCAGCTAACGCGTGACACTCCAAGTGTCAGAACTTAGCTGCAAGAGCGCGAAGCACGCCTCTGGCCACTACACGAAACACGTGCTGTTGTTGTTTATTTTTCTCACCTACCATCTACCCAACTTATTTTGGAAATATATCATGAAAGTCATAAGGTAACACAAGAGAAATCCCTAATAATTTCCTCCTTTTAAACACTGGCACCTTTAACAACAGAGGCCATAACCAGGTATGTATCACTAGTACTAGTAATGTCGTGAGGATAAACGACGTTTAATTATTATCGATAATCTTAAGAGTTAGGGAATTACACCTTCAAATATATTATCCCAGTTTAGTCCAAATAATTTAACAGTAGCCTATATTTATTATTATTTAATCAGTTTATCGTCCAGCGTTCTCTCGGACTCAGCGAGGGATCCTAAGTCTAGGTCAGTGTCCTAGAGCGTGAGACATTTGGTCGGAGATAGAACTGGGGAGGAGGACCAGTACCCCCTTCCAGACGGCTTCACCTGCTGTGCTAAATAGGGGCCTTGTGGGGGATGGGAAGATTGAAAGGAATAGGGAAAGAAGCGGCCGTGGCCTTCAGTTAGGTACCATTCCAGCATTTACCTGGAGAAGTGGGAAATCACGCAAAACCACTTCGACGATGGATGAGGCGGGAATCGAATCCCTTCTACTCAGTTGGCCTCCCGAGGTTGAGTGGAAACCGCACCAGTCTTCGTACCACCTTTCAAATTTCGTGGCAGAATCGGTACTCGAACCCGGGCCTGCGAGGGTGGCAGCTAATCACACAAACCACTACACCACAGAGGTGGACGCCTATATTTAATTTTCACTAAAAACAAATCAGTACGACTATAAATACGAAATCGTGAATAGGTTTTCAGAATAATATACTTAGTTGGACGATAAGCACACTAGGTTTTAAGAGTGGCATTTATTTAATTTAATATAGGAATCCATAACAATGTCTGCTAATAATAGAATGGCTAATTTGTGGACACTCTTCTTATTCATGTTAGGAGGTACATATTGTTTTGTTTGTAAATCTTTACATATAAAAGGCTAACTCCTACTGGCTGTAATCAACGCCCAGCCAAAACTACGCAACATAAAGCAATGAAATTTCGGAGATACATTGATATTAGAGTGTAGTTGCTCACTGAGGGAGAATTTTTTGATATTCCGTCGCTAAGGGGGTAAACAGAGGTGTAAGTTTTAAATGAGTACACCTATATCTCAAAAAATTAACAGTTTACAGACGTAAAAATTGATAAATGGAATATCCTTTAAAAAAATCACGTATTTTTTATTTAGGAAAATTCCCTTAAGGGGGTGAAATATGGTGACAAAAGGGGTTGAATACCTTTTATGAGGATACTTATATGTCAAAAACTGAAGATGTTACAGACATGGTTCAATTTGGAGTGATCTACAACTTTGGTCCTATGACTGTTTGTCTTATCTCTATCTCCTATGTGTTAGATTTGGCCCTGTTTCTCGACTGAACGTAAAATTTGCAGTTTTTACAACTATATTCCATAGTTTGACACTCTTATTAAAAGACAGAATCATAAAATTCGGCACGAACATTGGCCCTCCTAGTAGCCATGTGTGAGCCAAATCCCATGTTTCTACCTTTCACATAAGTATCCGAAAAGTAATGCAGTGTATGGAAACCTTATCCAGATTTCTCCCAACTCAAAGATTCTAACTCAGTCTAACCCATAAATAGAGGAGATTCGAGAATATATCATAGGATCAACCATTAGGCCGCTAAAAGAGGCGTATTATGGTGCAATCCGTTTCGACTTTGATTGGCAGTAGGAACGGGTTCTTTCTCCAGCTCCTGTGTAACTGGCGTTAGTAAGGAGGTCGACCCTTGTAATGAATAATATTCCCCTCCCGATTTGACTGGCAGAAGGCAAAGGAGCATTCAATTTTCTTGAAATATCCTCTAGCCGATTGTGTCTAGAAGTATAGAAAGGGGGCCTGCCATTGTGAAGAAAACTCCCCAAATCGATTGTGACCGCACAGTAGAAAATTGTGAATGGCAGTAGGCAAGTGAGCCTGCCATTATCATCGCAACTCGCTCTACACAATGGAAACAAAGTATGGGGACGTATCACCATGCTGTTTTTTTTGATAACGCTAAGAGGCATGCGATTAAAAAAAATCTTATTCACTGCGTGAACAGTAATTTTCTTCGATATCCGTATACAATGTAGAATACCGTAGCGAAGCACGAGCACATTTGCTAGTATATATATATTACAACTCAAGTGAAAGAATGATTATATCGAGCAAGTTGGCCACGTGGTTTTGGCCACGTAGCTGTGAGATTGCATTCGGTAGATGATGGGTCCAAACCCCACTGTCGGCAGCCCTGAAGATGCTTTTGCGTGGTTTCTCATTTTCACAACAGGCAAATGTAGCCTGAGGCTATAGCTTAATTGAGGCCACGGTCGCTTCCTTCCCAGTCCTAGTCATTTATTGTCGCATTGTCACTATTAAGGCCTGTGTATGTCAGTGCGACGTAAAGCAACTAGCAAAAAAAGAAAAAGTAGCAAGAATTGAAAAAAATATATCTGCAATAGTTTATACCCGACTGCAAAACTGGATTTGTTCTTAAATATATGAGTATGTTTGACAAGTCTGCTGTATTATAGCCCTAAAAAAAGTTAAAACTGGCCCGCAAGGAGCATTTTCCATACAAAATATAAAATTTAAAATTATTTGTCAATGACTTCGCAACCAATCAACTAATCAACTCCAAGTTTTGCGTGGGGCTGTATCCTATTAATATGTGCTTGGGTTTTAAATTTGGTTTTGATGAGTGGTAAATAACTCACACCAGAAAATAACGAGGTAAGTAAAAAAAAAAAAAAAAATCTCAGGGGTAGCATTTTTTGTTTTTAAACGATACGAACTCACCGATTCACCAAATGTTGGCAAACCATTCTGCGTTACATGAAACAGCTTTCTAAATAATGGCTTTGGTTGGATTTTGTTTAATTCGAAAAATTAATAATGTATCTGCTTTGGATCGTGAATGGAACTGACTTGTCCTAGCAAATGGCGTATGGCTTTTAGTGCCGGGACTGTCCGAGGACATGTTCGGCTCGCCACGTGCATGTCTTTCGATTTGACTCCCGTAGGCGACCTGCGCGTTGTGATGAGGATGACATGATGATGAAGACAACACATACACCCAGCCCCTGTGTCAGCGAATTAACCAATGATGGTTAAAATTCCCGACCCTGCTGGTAATCGAACCCGCGCCCCCTGTGACCAAAGGCCAGCACGCTAACCATTTAGCCACGGAGCCGGACGACTTGTCCTACATTGACCAGGCATTATTTTCTTATGTGGACCAAAAAAAAAAAGCACGTAAGTCACATTTGTGTATTGTTAGCTAAGAAAATTTAATAGGTCTCCTCAACAGAGGCAGCTGTGTAAATTCACTGCCAATAATTCATTTACAAGGTAATATCCACGTTGACAATAACAACAGAAAATGTGTTATACACAAGACAAACTTACTTATTTTGTTGAAGCCACTTTTATCAATATTCAGAATATTAACAAGATAACGCAACGTATCTGGTTCTTACCGGAGACTGTTGTGTATTCTAGAATAACCTTGAAGTAAAATTTCGCTATTTCTTCAGTATTATGACAACATGACTCATCTTCTTAGTGTCAAAGGATGGAGAGCATGACCTTATTAGGTTTTGCAAACAATAAAAACCAAACAAAATATGATATCTGTTTTTTCCTCGGAATGAGAAAAATTGTAGAAGTTCGAAATTCCAGTCATGACTTCCCTTAAATGGTTAATTCCCTTGGCTCGAGGACTGGGTGTTTGTGCTGTCTCCAACATCCTTGAAACTCATAGAGCACACACAACACTACAACAACACGCAGTTTCCCATACGCGATGGATGCCGCCCACCCATACGTAATGTTGTTGGGTAGGCACGGAATGTGTCACTGGATATCTTTTACATGCTGGCATTGTTCGATGTGGACTACTGGAGGGATATTTTCCATCCGTCGAAAATTGTACTACCTCTGCAGAATCGAGACTGTAGTCTGGAAGCCGACATTGTACCACTGGCCTACAGGGGGAGCTACATCTAGAATGGACCATATTGGTAAAATTTGAATAAAGAAGACGACTTCTGAAAGAGTATTGCATTTCCTCTTCAACATTTACATTTTAAATTCTAAAATAAATAATTATAAATAAGATATGATACCTACAATATAATTTGATTGCACAACGTTATTTTAAACTTATTCTAGAAGTAACTCAACTTCTACAAGCTCTTTTCAATAAATCACAGTCTGTAATGTCATGTGATTGTCTTGACTGTTACAGAATAAGTACATGCATTTGGCCAGTACCAGTCTTCCTTATGTTCTTCTCTGTGACGATATAGTTCTTCACAAATAATTCGGCTCGATGGGATCGTTCTTGCTTTTGTCATTGGAATGTTTACCTGTCAAATATAAGAATGTATACTTAATACCTTGACATTGTAAATAGTACAATATATTGTATATTTACCCTATTACATTCAATATATCTGTGGAATTATTTAATTATATGTTGATAATATGTAATACTGTACTATATAATATTTATATGAATTATTAGAACACTTTTAAATCAAGCGTTTCATATACTGTAGCACGTACAAACAAAAATAACACGTGACTAGTGCCTTCGAGTTTGTTTGTGTAAATACAAGCAATCTAACGATTTTTGCTCCTTATATGAGAGGAGTATAAGCAAGTTGATGCTAGCACATACTAAAATTCAGGATAATCTATCTTATGACTGCAGTTAAAGAATGTAACATTTAGGTTCACGAAATCAACTATTTATAAACTGAATACGAACCAAACATACATAGAACAACAGTATCTTCAAACATTAATTTATGGACAAAATGTATTGTTTGAAAATATTGAATTACGTAGGTACTATAATGTGTAATCATACCTACGCAGATTCGGTGCCGGAGTCAACGTCAGGTTCAGCTGATGTGTCTGATGGAACGATCTTGGAGGAATAATCCACCAAATCGTCATCTGTGACTCCAACATCTTCCTTGTCGTCAGCTCCATCTTCTTTAACTGGTTTCACATCTTCCTTAGGACCTTGAGAATGCTGATGTGGCTTATGCAGTGAAGAGGTAACCAAGTTAAGTGGATGCGTAAGATGAGAAAACCCTAGGAATGGGATGAAAGGTATAGGCTTGTGTATTCCAGGTTTATGGGAAGACCCTCCCGTGGAATATGAGCCGGGATGAGGATGGTGTCCAGGACTTGGTGGTCTTGGAATAACTGGTATGAACAGTTGAGGTGGTGGTCTTGGATAAGGAACTACAGGATTGATTGGTTTTGGAGGTCTACAGAAAGGTATATCACTGTACATGGGGATGCAGTTCTTGACTTCTAAGGTAGCAGTGATGCGATTATCCGACACTTCTTGTACCTTAGTGACTCGAATCTTTCTTGTTTCTGTCACTGTCATCTTATGTTTAAAGAACACCCTCTCTTCTTGTGTTAATGTATCGTTTCTTTGGTCAATAGACTTCGTTGTGACATTATCAGCACTGATATTGTCTGCAGGTGTTGCTCGATGGATCTCCAGGTACTTAGCCGTCCTGTCTGAAGAATCTAATGATGGTTCCAGGTTCAAGTCATCATCTTGACGATATTCCTGAGCCAAATATTCTTGTCCTGAGAATCCTTCAAAAGGACCGGCACTTGTGTGAAGTATCCTGTAAGCAAAATAAAAACTTGCTTAGATTTCCCTAAACACATTTAAAACAGGCGCATGGATAAAGTCCTCTTGTATGAGATGCAGTACATTGCCCAATAAAGCTCAGTGATCTTACAGGACAGCGCTTTAATCCTTAAAAACATCAAGATTTCATTGTTACTGAATTTATTACATAATCGCATAAGGGTGAGTTTTTAATGTTGGATGTTACACGGAACATATTCGCTCATCAACAATGAACACTATATTCGTAATTCATTCATCGTTCATTCAACAACAGGTTGCTGTTTTCACTGTATCCTATTCCATCTCCCATATTTCTAGAGGTAAATTTTCAATTGTTATGTTCAGGTATAATGCATATTTTTCCCTTTTAACATTTCCATCACAAAATGATGTGTGCCTCGTTACATTAGTAACATCGCCCCCTTAACAGAAAATATGTTATTTTATAGACATTTATATCTGTAAAGTACATATCGTTTCAGAGCAGTTATCATGAGTATAATTGGAACAGTGTTAATGGTAGTTCTTATGAGGAGTATTGCCCTGCTGTTCAACACTGTTGAACTGTTGCTGTTTAATTGTTCATTTGTGTCCGGCTCCATGGCTAAATGGTTAGCGTGCTGGCCTTTGGTCACAGGGGTCCCGGGTTCGATTCCCGGCAGGTTCGGGAATTTTAACCTTAATTGGTTAATTTCGTTGGCACGGGGGCTGAGTGTATGTGTCGTCTTCATCATCATTTCATCCTCATCATGACGCGCAGGTCGCCTATGGGAGTCAGATCAAAAGACCTGCATCTGGCGAGCCGAACTTGTCCTCGGACACTCCCGGCACTAAAAGCCATACGCCATTTCATTTTTTTGTTCATTTGTGAATTACTACACTGTCTCTGGAGTCGAACCATGGAACAGTTATTCAACCATGGCAGTTATTGTGTGTTGTGTAGCAAGTAGGCCTGTGTTCAAATCTAGCTGACTGCACCAGTTGCTCTGTGGGCTGACTGGACTTACGAGCGCAAGTGAAAGGCCTGTTAATCAGGATTACCGTCATCCAGGTAATACCAACGACCCGGACCGCCTACTGTGTGAAAAGAACAGAGACTTGTAAATAACCAGCAATTAATAATTGAATAGAGAGAGTGTGTGTGTGTGTGTGTTTGTGCATTTATTGGGCCATCCTGAAATAAATTAGAGGGATAAAACAGACGGTATTTTTATCATAACAATATTAATTTCTCTGAAAACGTTTGACTTACGAAGTTAACATTCATTATGATGTCCTGGAGTTAAATAACATTTTGAGAAATGGGGGTCAAAAAAAAAAAAAGAATTCTTCCGAAGCCGCTTAACGTACGAAGACAAAATTCCAAATGAAGGTATGTATTTTAAATGTTAGGTGTGAAATAGGAAATATTTAAAAAATATTCCATCCCTAAGGGGTTAAACCGTTTGACGTACGAAGTTGTCATTTTACAAGAAGGTTGTTCTACGGGGCTTAGATGGAAATTGGCTCTGAACATCATAACATTCATTATTCCGAGAACTTTTCACGTACGAACTTAAAATTTTACATGAAGGCTGTTCTTTTTTGCCCTAGATGTTATAAAAGACATTTTAAAAACATTGTACCCCTAAAACAAAACATTCATTCCTCCATTAATGTGCGACGTACGAAGTCAACATTTTATAGGATGGTCGCTTCTGCGTCCTAGATGTTAAATAAGACAGGGTTTTAAAACATTTCAGTTCTATGGGGTTCAAATGATTTTATAGGCTCAGCCGACAGTGGACTCTCCAAAATTTAAAACTTTAAATTATAATTTTCATAAAAAAAACCATACCAAAGCACGGGTATCTTGCTAGTAAGTAAATATGTAAATGACCGAGCTCGATAGCTGCAGTCGCTTAAGTGCGGCCAGTATCCAGTATTCGGGAGATAGTAGGTTCGAACCTCACTGCGCGGCAGCCCTGAAAATGGTTTTCCGTGGTTTCCCATTTTCACACCAGGCAAATGCTGGGGCTGTACCTTAATTAAGGCCACGGCCGCTTCCTTCCCAGTCCTAGCCGTTTCCTGTCCTATCGTCGCCGTAAGACCTATCTGTGTCGGTGCGACGTAAAGCCAATAGCAATATATATATATGTAAATGAATATAGAGGTACGGCATAAATAAAGGGATGAGAAATTCTGAAAACTCTCCGGGGAACCTGAGCTAGGAGGTCTGAAATTGAGGCTAAAGTTAAAACTACGCAGTAACTTAATCGTAAGTAATTCTTTACCCAGTAGAAATTTCTCGGTGGTGTAGTGTTTAGTGTGATTAGCTGACAACCCAGGAGGCCCGGGTTCGATTCCCGGCTCTACCACGAAATTTGAAAAGTGGTACGAGGACTGGAACGGGGTCCACTGAGTCTCAGTAGGTCAACTGAGAGTAGACGGGGGTTCGATTCCCACCTCAGGCATCCTCGAAGTGGTTTTCCGTGGTTTCCCACTCCTCCTACAGGCAAATGCCGGGATGGTACCTAACTTAAGGCCACGGCTGCTTCCTTCCTTCTTCCTTGTCTATCCCTCCCCATCTTCGCATCCCTCCACAAGGCTCCTTTTCAGAATAGCAGGAGAGGCCACTTGAGTGAGATACCTGTCCTTCTCCCCAATTATATGTCCCCGACCCAAAGTCTAACGCTCCAGGACACTGCCCTTTAGGCGGTAGAGGTGGGATCCCTCGCTGACTCCGAGGGGAAAACCAACCCTGGAGGGTAAACGGAGTAAGAAATAAAAATCTCTTTACCAAAGGTATTAGGTACACTGAAACCGTGCGTTTAGGAACACGTGTGCCGACACGTGCACATACGTTAAAGAAATCTATAGAAGAGAAATAATGTATATACATAATATCTTAACTAAATATTTTTTGTCCTTTAATTTGAAAAGCACGATGGATCTGGGCCACTTGTTTAATACCATTATTACAGTAATGCTGTTCGCCGTACTGATGATGTCCGACTCATTGGCTGAATGGTCAGCGTTGAGATCTTCGGTTCAGAGACTCCCAGTTTCGATTACCGGCCGTGTTGGGGATTTTAATCAGGTCTAATTAATTCTTTTGGCTCAGGGACTGGGTGTTTGTGTTTGTCCCAGAACTTTCCCCTTCATATTCAGATAACGCACTTTACTACCGCCGTTCCGACCGAAATTAAGCCCTAGGCATGAGTTTCTTCTGATTTAATGTTCTTGAGAGTAAGAGATGGGAAACAAATTGATGAGTTTATTAATAATATGGCGCGTCGTCGAAAATGTGAATTCTAAAACACTTAAAGTCAATCATTTTTAAATTGAATTTATATGTACAAAAACTGGAAACAGAAGAAAGTGTTATTAAAAAATTAAAAGTATTTTACAGACCAGTTGGTAACCCTGCATTGAATTGCGGCATAGGGGACTGGGCATTCATCAAACATATGTTTCATTTATGTATCTCATTGTGACTAAAGCTGCAGTGTGGATTAAATTTTCTCAGACTGATAAAACATTTGATCTAATAAGTAAGAGTAGCAGGAAGTATAAATTTTCAGCAGCAATAGGTGCTCTTGACTGCACTGATGTTACGGTGGTTCACATTATGGTAATGAGTTTATAACAAGAAAGGCTATGAAATTATTAACATACACGTTTTAATTAACGTCACGCTTTTATTTAACTCCCATTTTCACATTATTTATTTTTTCCGTTATCATACACGTTGTCCGCCTCTGTGGTGTAGTGGTTAGCGTGATTAGCTGCCACCCCCGGAGGCCCGGGTTCGATTCCCGGCTCTGCCACGAAATTTGAAAAGTGGTACGAGGGCTGGAACGGGGTCTACTCAGCCTCGGGAGGTCAACTGAGTAGAGGTGGGTTCGATTCCCACCTCAGCCATCCTGGAAGTGGTTTTGCGTGGTTTCCCACTTCTCCTCCAGGCGAATGCCGGGATGGTACCTAACTTAAGGCCACGGCTGCTTCCTTCCCTCTTCCTTGCCTATCCCTTCCAATCTTCCCATCCCTCCACAAGGCCCCTGTTCAGCATAGCAGGTGAGGCCGCCTGGGCGAGGTACTGGTCATACTCCCCAGTTGTATCCCCCGACCAAGAGTCTGAAGCTCTAGGACACTGCCCTTGAGGCGGTAGAGGTGGGATCCCTCGCTAAGTCCGAGGGAAAAACCGAACCTGGAGGGTAAACAGATGATGATGATGATGATCATACACGTTTCTGGCTTCTAATTTAATTTCAGTTAATTCCAAAGTATCGGACAATTTAAGTCTGAGACTTGCTAACAGGATGGAATAACTGTTTGTGAACGTTATTGACGGAATATTTTTCATCGCGACGAGAAAAATACAACTTATTTCCTGTGCAGACGGATCGGAAATCGAAGTACGATAGTTCAGGTTATGTTGAAATATAAACAGAAAATCGCTTGAGATCGTATCCAACGTGAGCATCTACTCAATTTCAAGTGGTCCACATGACGGTACGTTTGAGTATCTGGCCTGGTTGCATGTTTGAGCAATCACAACTTGTTATATTCTTTTAATTAATTATAAATTTCAAGTTATTCTTTCTGAGCAGCGAACAGTTCGTACAGCTCCATGTATCAACATCCGTACATCTTGCTTTCTGTTCACTCCAGCGGAGTGTGGGACGTGGGTGGTACGAATTTGCTTAGCTACCAAACGACAGATTCAGATTGCATTCACCACTCATTTCTCACACCTGCGCATCTCGCTATCTCGTAAAGCTTTGTCCGGATAAACTCTGAATCCTTGTAGTCGTGAGTGTGTCGTGTTTCTGCTATTTTAATTCAACTGTGACTCAAGCAGTGGATTCTTACAGTGAATTTAATGCCGTATATGCTGATAAAACTCTTAAGCTTGCAATCATCAGAAGCAGTAGTGTAGCCAGAATCGGCTGATTTAGGGTGGAGGTTGTAGTCACAAAATTAGGGTAGAACACAATGAAGGTAAATGAATAACTTGTCACTCCACTCACACTGATACAAGTGAATTACTTATCTGCTGGTTCTACAATTATGTCTCTGAATGTTTATTTAGTTTATTGTTTCTTGTCCGTTTCTATTCCTTTTCTTTTTTTGTACAAATTCCATTGAGGGTGGGGGGTTATAACCCCCAGAACACCCCACTCCGTTTGCTACGCTCCTGATCAGAAGACAAGCTAGAAATTAAACACTTAGGACGTCCCACACTCCACACTAGTACTGAACATTGAGAAGACTGTGCAAAGTAAAAGCAGGCAGCTTACACGTTAGTTAAATTCAACTGTTTATTATAAACATAACCGGATTTGTGGCTGTGAAAAGAACAATTCATTTTACTGTTATCCATGCGTGTTGTTTGGCAGGAACAATAAATGGGCCAAAACAGGAATGGCAGATTTAAATAATCTAGCAGACAGGATAAAAAATTCACGAAACATCGAATGCATACATTAACATTGCTTTAAGCCTATCATTGTTTGGGAAATTGAACATTGCTAAACAATCAGACAATGGATACAGAAAATTGGTCTATATGTGTAATCAAAAGGTTTAAAACGCCGGCCCTGTGGTGTAGAGGTAGCGTGCTTGCCTCTTACCCGGAGGCCCCGGGTTCGATTCCCGGTCAGGACAGGGATTTTTACCCGGACCGGAGGGCTGGTTCGAGGTCTATTCAGCCTACGTGATTAGAATTGAGGAGCTATTTGAAAGTGACATAGCGGCCCCGGTCTAGAAAGCCAAGAATAACGGCCGAGAGGATTCGTCGTGCTGACCAAACGACACCTCGTAATCTGCAGCCCTTCGGGCTGAGCAGCAGTCGCTTGGTAGGCCAAGGCCCTTCAAGGGCTGTAGTGCCATGGGGTTTAGATTTTAAAAGGTTAAAAAACTGATCCTCTAAAGAGAAACTTCCTTTATCTTGAAAAATGAAAATCAATCAATCAATCAATCAATCAATCAATCAATCAATCACTACTGACCTGCATTTAGGGCAGTCGCCCAGGAGGCAGATTCCCTATCGGTTGTTTTCCTAGTCTTTTCTTAAATGATCGCAAAGAAATTGAAAAATGATCGAACATTTCCCTTGGTAAGTTATTCCAATTCCTAACTTCCCTTCCTATAAATGAATATTTGCCCAAATTTGTCCTCTTGAATTCCAACTTTATCTTCATATTGTGATCCTTCCTACTTTTAAAGACACCACTCAAACTTATTCGTCTACTGATGTCCTCCCACGCCATCTCTCCACTGACAGCTCGGAACATACCACTTAATCGAGCAGCTCGTCTCTTTTCTCCAAAGTCTTCCCAGCCTAAACTTTGCAACATTTGTTTAACGCTACTCTTTTGTCGGAAATCACCCAGAACAAATCGAGCTGCTTTTCTTTGGATTTTTTCCAGTTCTTGAATCAAGTAATCCTGGTGAAGGTCCCATACACTGGAACCATACTCTAGTTGGGGTCTTACCAGAGACTTACATGCCCTCTCCTTTACATCCTACTACAACCCCTAAATACCCTCATAACCATGTGCAGAGATCTGAACCCTTTATTAACAATCATATTTATGTGATTACCCCAATGAAGGTCTTTTCTTATATTAACACCTAGGTACTTACAATGATCCCCAAAAGGAACTTTCACCCCATCAACGCAGTAATTAAAACTGAGAGGACTTTTCCTATTTGTGAAACTCACAACCTGACTTTTAACCCCGTGTATCATCATACCCCACCGTCCATCTCACAACACTATCGAGGTCACCCTGCAGCCGCTCACAATCTTGTAACTATTTTATTACTCTGTACAGAATAACATCATCTGCAAACATCCTTGTCTCTGATTCCACTTCTTTGCACATATCATCGATATATATATAAACATAAAGGTCCAATAATACTGCTTTAAGGAATTCGCCTTTTAATTATTACATGGTCAGATAAAGCTTCGCCTACTCTAATTCTCTGAGTTCTATTTTCTAGAAATGTAGCCACCCATTCAGTCACTCTTTTTTCTAGTCCAATAGCACTCATTTTTGCCAGTAGTCTTCCACGATCTACCCTATCACATGCCTTAGGTTGGTCAATCGCAATACACTCCTGAATCCAGGATATCTGCTATATCTTGCTGAAATCCTACAAGCTGAGCTTCAGTGGAATAATCTTTCCTAAACCCAAACTGCCTTTTGTCAAACCAGTTATTAATTTCGCAAACATGTCTAATATAATCAGAAAGAATGCTTTCCCAAAGCTTACATGCAATACATGTCAAACTGACTCGCCTGTAATTTTCAGCGTTATGTCTATCACCATTTCCTTTATACACAGGGGCTACTATAGCAACTCTCCATTCATTTTGTATAGCTCCTTCAACCAAACAATAATCAAATAAGTATTTCAGATATGGTACTATATCCCAACCTATTGCCTTTAGTATATCCCCAGAAATCTTATCAATTCCAGCTGCTTTTCTAGCTTTCAAATTTTGTATCTTACTGTAAATGTCATTGTTATCATAGGTAAATTCTAATACTTCTTTAGTACTACTCACATCCCCTATCTGGACATTATCCTTTTAACCAACAACGTTTACATACTGATGACTGAATACTTCTGCCTCGCATACACACTCCCCTTGTTCATTAATGATTCCTGGAATGTCCTTCTTTGAACCTGTTTCTGCTTTAAAGAACCTATACATACCCTTCTATTTTTCACTAAAATTTGTATGACCACCAATTCTGCTTGCCATCATGTTATCCTTAGCTGATTTCTTTGCTAGATTCAATTTCCTAGTAAGTTCCTTCAATTTCTCCTTACTTCCATAACCATTTCTAACTCTATTTCGTTCCAACCTTCACCTCCTTCTTAGTCTCTTTACTTCTTTGTTATAATATAGTGGATCTTTACCATTCCTTACCAACTTTAAAGGTACAAACCTATTTTCACATTCCTCAATGATTTAAACCCATCCCAGAGTCTGTTTACATTTTTACACAGACTGACAGAGCAAATGCAACACCAAGAAGGAGTGGTCAGAACTTTATGCCAATTGCAGGGTAGACTGACGTCACTGAGGTATGCTCATGATGTGAAATGCGCCGCTGTGCTGCGCACGTAGCGAACGATAAATGGGACACGGCGTTGGGGAATGGCCCACTTCGTACCGTGATTTCTCAGCCGACAGTCATTGTAGAACGTGTTGTCGTGTGCCACAGGACACGTGCATAGCTAAGAATGCCAGGCCGCCGTCAACGGAGGCATTTCCAGCAGACAGACGACTTTACGAGGGGTATGGTGATCGGGCTGAGAAGGGCAGGTTGGTCGCTTCGTCAAATCGCAGCCGATACCCATAGGGATGTGTCCACGGTTCAGCGCCTGTGGCGAAGATGGTTGGCGCAGGGACATGTGGCACGTGCGAGGGGTCCAGGCGCAGCCCGAGTGACGTCAGCACGCGAGGATCGGCGCATCCGCCGCCAAGCGGTGGCAGCCCCGCACGCCACGTCAACCGCCATTCTTCAGCATATTCCAATATCGACCAGAACAATTTCCCGTCGATTGGTTGAAGGAGGCCTGCACTCCCGGCGTCCGCTCAGAAGACTACCATTGACTCCACAGCATAGACGTGCACGCCTGGCATGGTGCCGGGCTAGAGCGACTTGGATGAGGGAATGGCGGAACGTCGTGTTCTCCGATGAGTCACGCTTCTGTTCTGTCAGTGATAGTCACCGCAGACGAGTATGGCGTCGGCGTGGAGAAAGGTCAAATCCGGCAGTAACTGTGGAGCGCCCTACCGCTAGACAACGCGGCATCATGGTTTGGGGCGCTATTGCGTATGATTCCACGTCACCTCTAGTGCGTATTCAAGGCACGTTAAATGCCCACCGCTACGTGCAGCATGTGCTGCGGCCGGTGGCACTGCCGTACCTTCAGGGGCTGCCCAATGCTCTGTTTCAGCAGGATAATGCCCGCTCACACACTGCTCGCATCTCCCAACAGGCTCTACGAGGTGTACACATGCTTCCGTGGCCAGCGTACTCTCCGGATCTCTCACCAATCGAACACGTGTGGGATCTCATTGGACGCCGTTTGCAAACTCTGCCCCAGCCTCGTACGGACGACCAACTGTGGCAAATGGTTGACAGAGAATGGAGAACCATCCCTCAGGACACCATCCGCACTCTTATTGACTCTGTACCTCGACGTGTTTCTGCGTGCATCGCCGCTCGCGGTGGTCCTACATCCTACTGAGTCGATGCCGTGCGCATTGTGTAACGTGCATGTCGGTTTGAAATAAACATCAATTATTCGTCCGTGCCGTCTCTGTTTTTTCCCCAATTTTCATCCTTTTCGAACCACTCCTTCTTGGTGTTGCATTTGCTCTGTCAGTGTATTTACCATTTTCCAGCGATCATAGTTACTTTTTGAAAACTCCCTCATGCCTGTTTTATCAGCCATATGGTATTGCTTAATAGTCCTAATTTTAATACCTTCCTTTCTTTCAGATTTATTTTTAACTACGACAAAAACAACTTCGTGATCACTAATACCATTTATTACTTCTGTTTCTCTATAGAGCTCATCTGGTTTTATCAACACCACATCCAAAATATTCTTCCCTCTAGTTGGTTCCATCACTTTCTGAATCAGCTGCCCTTCCCATATTAACTTATTTGCCATTTGTTGTTCATGCTTCCTGTCGTTCGCATTACCTTCCCAATTGACATTTGGTAAATTGAGATCACCCGCTACAATCACGTTCCTTTCCTTATCGTTTCCCACATAGCTGATTATCTTATCAAATAATTCTGAATCAGCGACAGCGCTACCCTTTCCCGGTCTGTACACTCCAAAGACATCAAGTTGCCTATTATCTTTAGAGATCAAAAATCAAAATCAAAATCCACAGCCTGTTTTCGGTCATTCTACCAGGTCAACGATGGAATGAATGAAGCCCACATCTAGCGGCGAGGATAAGAATTGTGCCGGCTGCCGAAGAATGTCGTACTCCTCTGGGGCAGTGATTAATGACTGACAGATGACAGATTGGAGAATGTTGCTGGAATGAAAGATTACAGGGAAAACGGAAGTACCCGGAGAAAAACCTGTCCAGCCTCCGTTTTGTCAGTTGGGCGACCTACTGTATGACTGAGATTTAATTTTGTCGGATAAACACGAAATGTGTTACCAGAGCTGTTTTACATGCCGATATCGTACGAAATGGAGTGCCGAATGGACTTGCGATCCATAGAGGGATGATAAGCAGATCATAAATAACAATAACCTACTTTGTTGACGCTTATACTGACATATTTCTCTTAACTCTCACTTTATAAGTACTGTAGCTTACCTTAGAGATTCTGAAGGCTCTATTGGGAGGTCCTCAGCGCTCATATCGTAGTCCACGAGCTCATCGTTGACGTCCTCGTATTTATAATTCTGTCCATAAAGCTGACAGGGAAGCTTGGTGCCTCTCACTACCATGCACACAGGAGGTCGTGGTATCACCTTCGTCACCTACAGAGCAAGAGAATAGTGTAGCATTTTGTATCTTCTCATGTCCTTTATGATCGTCGTGTGGCAAAACATTTTTTTCTATACCAATTTGCAAGATGGATGATACAGTAAAACAGACTAAGGTCCAGAAGTCACCCCAACAGCTAACGCAGTGTGTTAACTTTGACACGTTCAGAGACAACGGGTGTTATCTAAAGCTATTATTTAATAAAAACATACGATGGGGAGTCATTATTTGATATTGGAATGAGTTATATTTAGAGTCCGGAAGTTCAGGTGTTTATTTTGGGCTAAAATAGACAGGCAAATAAGCACTTACAATTTATAAAATAGGCAGTCAAATAATAGGTATTTAAAATGACAAAAATAATAAAATAATAATGAAATAATAAAATTAGTTTCACGTAAGCTACTTAATACGCATCTGCATCACATGTTAGTACTTAATCTTAAGTCTCCCTTTGGGTGGAGGCAGTAGAATAACATCGACAGTATCTACTGCCTGTTGTAAAAGGGGACTAAAAAGGGGGATCAGGGCTCTCAAATTGGGAGCGTGTGTTGGCGACCACGGTTACCCTACTTGAGTCTGGCATTGCTTCCACTTACTTGTGTCAGGCTCCTTGCTCTGATCTTTCCTATCTGACTTGCCTTGATCTATTCTTTTATTTCCCGACCCCAATGGGATTAGGTTTTCGAAGCATAAGGAGTCTTTCATTTTCACGACCTTTGTAACCTTTCTCTTTCTATTGCCGATACCTCATTTTTCGAAGTGTCGGACCTATTCCATTTTTCTCCTGATTAGTGTTAATAGAGGATGGTTGCCTAGTTGTTGTACTTCCTCTTAAAACAATAGTCACCACTACCACCACTTAGTCTTACGTGGAAGGGGCAGGATCCAAACCACGTCTCTCGATTATTTGGCTTGTAGAGTGGGATTTTCAGCAGAGATTTGTGTAATGCGAAAATATCGTTTGTGCAAATGTTATTTTGTATCTATTAAGTTAATATGAAATTATTCTCCTTAGTGTTAATACTAGAATAAACCAAATGAATTTAGCATACAAAATAATTATGAACGTCTCCAATAAGAAGAATATTTCTATTAATGTGAAATTGAGACATTACCAGACAGCAATCCGTCCTGAAGCCTTATACGCAGCAGAAACTCTTAACCTAGTAGGAATAGGAGTACTTAAGAGATTAGAAATGGAGGAATGAACGATTCTCATGAAGATACTGGGACCGCGAAGAACAGAGGTACCGGGCGAGTTGGCCGTGCGCGTAGAGGCGCGCGGCTGTGAGCTTGCATCCGGGAGATAGTAGGTTCGAATCCCACTGTCGGCAGCCCTGAAAATGGTTTTCCGTGGTTTCCCATTTTCACACCAGGCAAATGCTGGGGCTGTACCTTCATTAAGGCCACGGCCGCTTCCTTCCAACTCCTAGGCCTTTCCTATCCCATCGTCGCCATAAGACCTATCTGTGTCGGTGCGACGTAAAGCCCCTAGCAAAAAAAAAGAACAGAGGTTATTTTTCTTTTTGCTAATTGCTTTACGTCGCGCCGACACAGATAGGTCTTATGGCGATGATGGTACAGGAAAGGCCTAGGAATGGGAAGGAAGCGGCCGTGGCCTTAATTAAGGTACAGCCCCAGCATTTTCCCGGTGTGAAAATGGGAAACCACTGAAAACCATTTTCAGGGCTGCCGAAAGTGGGATTCGAACCCCCAAACTCCCGAATACTGGATACTGGCCGCACTTAAGCGTCTGCAGCTATCGAGCTCGGTAACGGTTAATTTAGAGGATGAGCGAACCAAGAACTGCACACCAAGATAGAGAAAATCTCGGTCACCATATGCAAAAGAAGGAGCGTGTTCTTCAGATACATCCTGAGAATGGATCAGCGGAGGTTAATACTGAAAACAACAGCTACACACCTATACAGATATTTATTGAAGAACATTACAGGCTTTCGGCCCAAATACATGTTCCTGTTACAAAGAGGAAAAAATGAACTAAATCTACCATGTGAACGCAAAATAAAAATAAACTAAGTCTAGAACGTGGACGCTCACATGGGCGGAAAACCGGGCCACAAGCAAGCGCCACCCTTAAAACATAACAATAAACTAAACTAAATCTATTATGTGGTCGCTCACGTCGGCGGGAAGCCTATCCACATGTGAGCGCCACTCTCATAACTACTTTACTGACCGGCCGTGCCGTCCCCACCTGGTGAGGAAAAGAAAACGAGCCGCCCTCCCTGGAACGACACGTCTGGCCCTCTACACAGTTGAAAAAGCTATATTTTCACCCCAGGCCACCCGCGCGCTGGAATCCAACACCCCAGGCTCTCTCTCTCTGTGGAGCGTCTCTCTCTCTCTCTCTCTCTCTCTCCTTCTCGACCTCCATCTATTCACTTTTGTCAACAACCTTTGGGATAGGCCCACCCTATCCATCCCTCGTGTGCCATTCCCTCCCTCCGCCTACCTAAAAAATACAATAACACTGCAAACACAACAGTTTCTTGTGAACAAGAGAATCAAAGTACGCTGGACCCAAGAGGTACAAAGGGATCTGAAAAAATGAGAATAAAGAAACCAGAGATATACAACAAAGTGTATTTAAATTAAAAATTCAGGCTTGCAGAGGTTTTCAGGAGAGAACGAGGTGTAGAACAAAATGGTCATGGCCAGAAGAGCGAAGAATGTTGCAATGTATAAGAATGAAACAATATTAAACAAGGAGAAAGATCAGAAGAAACGAAGCTAATACGAATTAACGTGGTCCTCATGTGGCCAAAACCAGAGGAGGAAGAAGAAGACTTGGGATATTATTTTGTTTCCATTGTTTAATTTTAAAAACAGGAGAAAATATGCATAACAGCCCAGAAAAGGCAACAAAACAAGCATTAAACTTCGAAATAGGCAACGGAAGCTAAAACCGGTAAAAAGGGCAAAATAATAACCGGTCCCACCATTCCCAGACATACGGAAACTGTTTATCTCTATTTGACACTTCCATCTATCCACCCAGATAACCCAGATGCCTATCTTCCGGGCTCTGGTTATAATTATAGAAATTCGTATGATGACTTTTCACTTTACGTTTCACTAATTGCAAATGGCACAGCTAGGTAGAATGTAGACTATCCCTCTGTCCTGGACACAATAGCTCATTAGTACCTTGGCCTGCCAATACTACAGTATTGCTGCCCAGTCAGATAACGTATAGATACTGGAGTGCCACCTGGTGGGGGCGAGGACATCCTCTGCCATATTACTTGGTTTTCTTAAGCGAGTCCACTACCTCTCGTATAAGGCAACTTCTCAGTTCTCACGACTCTGAGCGAACCCAATTCTAGTCCTTAGTCCAGACTTAAAAGACACTGTCTGGCCTACAGTCGAACTCGAGTCCTTCATTAGTACCTTGGCCTGCCAATACTACAGTATTGCTGCCCAGTCAGATAACGTATAGATACTGGAGTGCCACCTGGTGGGGGCGAGGACATCCTCTGCCATATTACTTGGCTTTCTTAAGCGAGTCCACTACCTCTCGTATAAGGCAACTTCTCAGTTCTCACGACTCTGAGCGAACCCAATTCTAGTCCTTAGTCCAGATTTAAAAGACACTGTCTGGCCTACAGTCGAACTCGAGTCCTTCTGGTAAGAGGCAGGCACGCCATCCACACCATGATGCTAGACAACGAGCGTGGAGAATTACGTCAGATGTGTGTGTGATTTCGTGTACAATGGAAGGTTGGGAGTTAATCCCTCTCCTGTATAAAAATATGTAAAGAAATCAGAGGAAATTTTTCTACATTGTGTAGACTAAACAGGTTATTTAAGAAATTCTATCACAGATAAGGTTAAGAGAGATAATTCCCCTTTTTATGTATAAAATATTACTGTCAAAGTGACTCCAATTTAGAAAAAATATTGCAGAAAAGACGAGAATGGGCATGAGCCGAATTAATAATGTTCTTTGTTGTAATTCAGTAGGGTTGGTATAGAGCTGTAGACTGTTCGTTACATTAATAAGTATATACATATTAATAAGCATGCGATTAAGTTATTCTTATCCTACAGGTCTGGATTCAGGCATTGCTTAAGGCAGAATTATTTTCCTAGCAATAATTGTACAGGAACACTGAAAAGTGCATGAGAGATATTCCACGGAACAATTTTAACGTAGGCTTACCTCGACGACTGGTACATGGAAAGAAAAATAATTAAGACGCCTTTAGTGTTTGGGTAGAACGCGTATATCGCCGAGAGTTTTTCACTTACGATTATGTTTAATATTTCGATTGGCAAACAAAAGAGGAAGCTACCTATTGCAAAAATAAAAATGAAAATCTGAAACGAAGTTTTCAAGAAATAGCGCTTTCAAAGTAAGGCAAAATTTGTGCTAAATATGTGACGTCACACACATACTCTGTTATAAGATGGCGCTGTGTTGACTCGCGCGCTCCAATCAGGTGAGACCGAAACGCCCCACTCAGCAGCTCTTGCAGTGTTTCCGCTGTTTGGCGTGGGGCCACCAGCATGAGAGGTGTGGGTTCTTAGTGAGGTGCAACCGTTGTGGGGGTGATCACTACTACACGGCCTGCACAGCACTTAAAGAGACGCCGGTTTGCGCCAACTACGCGGCTGGCCACCCAGCCTCTCATTGCAGTTGCCCTGTGTGCCGGGCCATGGCACGGGCAGAGTGGAAGGAGGTCCGGCGTCAGGACCCCCCCCCCCCATCCAGGAGGCTCCCACCCAGGCGGGCTTGGCCTCATTCTCCGGGACATCGACAGGCGGAAGAAGATAGCCCCTTGCATTATGTAAGGCTTGGATTTAATTCCCGCTCTCCAAAAGGAGACTTGGCACCAGGGACTGTTGGCTGCTGGGCAATTGGACGCACCTGTGGCCCAGAGCCCAGACGCTAGCAGACCCGAGCCGAACCAGGCAGTGACAAGAAGGACTGATCCCCATAATTAACAGAAAATGGCAAGGAAATGGTTATGTTTGCATGACACATATTCCTAACTAACACAACCTCTGGTCTATCTCCAGCCCATATCCTTGCATGTGCTATCAAAAGAAGTCAGGTTTTACATGTAGGCTCTTTCTTCTTTCTGCCTATGTGGTTTTTCCATGACCCTTCAATACCATACTTCAACACCATATACCTAACACAATCTCGCCTGGTAACGTGTCTGACATGGAAACAGGCAGATACTCCTTGTATTACTTCCCACTCTACCCAGCTATCTCTTTCTTCTTAGAAATTAATAGCATGTCGGAGGCCATGTAGATTGAGTCGATGGTCACGGCGGGGGAGCAGGCTACGGGGCCCCCCGTAAAAAAAAAAAAAGCCCAGGCGGGCTTGGCCTCATTCTCCGGGATCGGAGACTGGGTACGGGGGACACCAAGGAGGCGGCGCTGTGCGGCGGGCCCTAGTGGTACTTGACGCATGGCTCCGCAACCGGCAAGGCCCGCGCTAGTCACAGCAGTGCCCAGAAGGACTGATCCCCTGAATAACTGGAATGGCGAGGAATAGGCTTATGACTTGTGCATGATACTTGTTCCCAACTAACGCAATCACCTGGATCTCTCCAGAACCACATCCTTGCATGTGCTATTTACGAAATGTCAGGTTTTACATGTGGGCATCTTTCTATTTCCGCCTATGTGGTTTTTCCTGACCCTTATTACCCGATTACACCGCTATTGACACCCACCATGACATCTGGCCTGGTAACATGCTGAGCATGGAGACAGGCAGATACTCCTGTAGTAACTTCCCACTCTTCCCTGTTATCTCTTTCCTGCTTAGAAATTAATAGCATGTCGGAGGCAATGTAGATTGAGTCGAATGCCACGCGGGGGGAGCGGGTTTCGCCCCACCTCCAGAAAAGAATAAAAAAATAAAAAAATTTAAAAATCGCGTGCTCAGTTGGAGGTTAGCTCTCGTTGTGAATACATCATGGTCAGTTGAGTAGAATAACACACTTAACAATGGAAAAGAAAGATTTGATTAGAGTTTGGCAAAAACGTGCAACAGAAAGAGTTGAAACGAGAAAACTGAATGAAGAAGGATTTAGAAAATAACGCACATTCTCGATTTATATTAGCCTCCGTATATTCCATCCTTCCATTAATTATGGTGAATTGAAAATGTTTTTATTTAGTGCACTCATGCGTGGCTCTGAATCAAGTTTAATGACTGATGACGAGTTTGATATTGATGTTGATGTACCGATTTTAGTATTGACATCCAAAGACATGAAAAGGCATTTGATTTTCTCAATCATCAATTTAATTTGAATGTTGTGCCGAGCAACTATCCTTACACATTGGGGAAATTCATTTATTGATCTTACTTTTATTCGTAATATTACTCCCGAACTCTTAAATGATGTCTCTTATTTCTCGTATCACACAGTCATACCACACCGAGTTATTACCCATACTCCAAGTGTACCACGTTCTACTGGATAAAATTTGTTATCCACATAATATTTGTCTTTTATTTCTAATAAGTAAGTTTACGAAACCCTCAAAACGCTGCGGCCTTTACTATAGTGACAACCTACCGCCAAATATTTTTTAAAATCCAAAATAGGGGAACATTACAGGCACATCGGTAAAGAGTGAGCGTGCATCCGGGAGATAGTGGATTTGAGCACCACTGTCAGCATCCCTGAAGATGGTTTTCCATTTTCACAACAGGTAAATGCTGGGGCTGCACCTTAATTAAGGCCACGGCTGATTCCTTCTCACTCCTAGGCTTTTCCTATCCCATCGTCGCCATAAGACCTATCTGTGTCGGTGCGACGTAAAGCCAGTTGTAAAAAAGAGTGACGTGTTAACTATACACGTACTACTGTGTCAGATGAGTACAGATTAACGAAGTAGGCTAAATTCTGTCATGATGTACGGAGTCATTTCGTTGTTCGCAATTTACTACCGTTCTGTAAGGAACTGAAATTATAAACATTTTTAGAAAATTAAATCTTCCTTGTAAAAACACATTCTTTGTAAATCAGTTTTATTTAACAAAACATCGCCATTTACTTTCAAGTTTACACCACAGTAAAAAACGCAACACACGAAGAACAAAAACAAAAAATAGCAGTAGGCTGTCACTATTCTAACGGCCGCAGGATTTTGAGGGTTTTGTAGACTTACTTATTAAATTGTTTTCACTGTTTCAGCTAACCTCCAGCTGAGCGCGCAAGTCAACACAGCGCCATCTTATAACAGAGTATTCATGTGACGTCACATATTAAGCACAAGTTTTGCCTTACTTTGAAGCGCTATTGCATGTAAATTACGTTTCAGGTTTTCAGTATTTTTTTACAACAGGTAGCTTTTTCTTTTATATCTTGATTGAGATATTAAACAACAACAACAATCATAATAATAGTAATAATAATAATAATAATAGTAGTAATATTATTTTGCGTTACGTCCCACTAACTATATTTACGGTTTTCGATGACGCCGAGGTGCCAGAATGTAGTCCCACAGGAGTTCTTTTACGTGCCAGTAAATCTACCAACACGAGGCTGACGTATTTAAGCACCTTCAAATACCACCGGACTGAGCCAGGATCGAAACTGCCATGTTCGGGTCTGAAGGCCAGCGCCTCAACCGTCTGAGCCACTCAGACCGCCGAGATATTAAATATAGTCGTAAGTTAAAATACTCTCGGCGATATACCCGTTCTACTCAAACACTAAAAGCGTCTTAATTGTTTTCTTTCCGTGTACCCGTCGTCGAGGAATGTAAGTCTACGTTGAAACCCCACAATGTTCAGATTTTAACCCTTGAACAGGTAATTAGAAGACAAATAGTGGATGCAGGTTCATTCCTCGTCCTGAAGGCTGGTTATATCCTTAACAGCTTCGACATTAGCTGTCATAGGTAGCGTAGGCTTCCCTGAAGATGCATACTAGGTAAATGAGGAGTTTTCCATTATTTTCCTCATGGGGCCAGAAGGGGCTGTTGTATATTAGCTCATACCAGGAGACACAGTGTACCCTGCACACCGTATCTCACCAGGGATGGATCTGGGATATACAAGATAATATCACAAGGGATGTCCAATATCCAATATTTAAAAAAAGTACACTTTAGAGCAGGGCCTCTCAAGGTGCATGCGCCTGGTGCATGCACTGTGCACGGTGCAAAAGACGACTTCACTTGGTTGACCAGAGTGCAGACCCCCACTCCTCGATCTGGAGCAATAGCGCTTACTCTCTCTTTCCTCACGCCTGTCTCGGTCACTCCCCCTGTCCCCCTCTTCCCCACTTGCTCCGTAGCGCTCCAAATCCGAGCTGAGTTGAGCCGAGTAGAGCCGAGCTTAGCCGAGTAGCCAAGAGACGAAGCGTTGGTCCGAGCTGAGCCGAGCGGGACCGATGCACAGTGCACGGAGCTCTTGCGCCTTGATTTGCACGCGTGAGATTTTGGGCGTTTAGTGGCCCTGCTTTAGAGTATATGGTGTGTTATAATATAGGAGTTAGCCCAAAGACCGGTCGGATTTCTTGTCTTTTCACTATCAGCTGTTATGGAACGCCTGGGGGTCACTGAACATGCATACGAAGGGAATTAGGGATAAGGTAGTTTCTCGTAGCTTTCGTCACTGAAATGTATACGCCAATCGATGCCATAAGCTATACTTTCACATATTAAATGACACGGTCCATTCCAAAACTGGCTGTGTGCAAAATTTTGCAATACTGAGGTATTGGTGCCATTGGATTGTACGTTATTCAATTGCACCGTTCTGATCTACATCTTAGTTCCAAAAGTTGCTGTAAGCAGTCAGAATTTACGAATTAAAACTGTGTGTCATTCCAAAACTTCCTATATTAAGTGGTCCTGTTAGGTTAAAACTAGCTATTTGTACTTAAAGGAGTTAACCGATGAGATAATTAGAATGTAGGTCACATGACCCGTTGTTCCCTCCCACCTTTCCAAAACTTGCTATATCCAACCACCAATAAGGTGATCCGGTGTGATTATGTGAGCGCTCGTACAACGATGCACCTCAATACTTATTCAAGTTACACTCGTTCTGCTGTGGGAAATAACATAAGTTATTAGTGAGCGAGGAACCATAATATTTTACGGATATTCGAATGCCTAGGTCTGTAGTCAAAGAGAGCTGACCTGAGCGTTACTCCAGTACCAAGAGGATTCAGCGTGAATCCTGTAAACTTGTAAAGCTTAGGGATATCAACAAACTACTGACAGCACATTTTGGTTAATATTAGACAACACAGCACAAGACAGACAACTACTTGATGGTGTGAATGTCACAGCTAAACAAGATAATGAGTCACCAGAATTGTTAGAAGGAGACAATCCCAGTGGAGCTGTAGATGCCATGCGCAGTGTGATTGATTGTCACAACGCGCTTCAAGATTGGACTATGTTCTGTGAAAACGTGTTTATTGTCCTCTTTAAGTGGTGAATTTTAAGCTTTTATTCAATGAGCACTAACTCAATGAAACAATATGATGATTTGAATAATTGAAGTTATAATTCATTAAACTTTTCTATCTCCCTTCTTATAACTGTTTATTACATTTCTGTGTTATTCCTAAACATTGTTCTTCAATGTTCACCCCCTCTTATCAGCATTTTAATACAATTCCGAAACATACGTTATTCCTAAACTTGCTATCTCACAAGTAGTGTTCTTCCAAAACCGGCTATATCCATGCTGTTTTTCCAAAACTGACTATGTGCATAATTAATCATTAATTATCCCTAAAATTACAAAAACCTTTTGTGTGATATCTTTCTGAAATAATTCTAAATTAGAATAATAATTTTGGATATAAACATCTTCTATGTATCTGAAGTGGTTTCAAAACCAGACTTTTTTCCGTTTCCTAAAAAATTTACAAAATGTTACATTTAACGGACTGCCTCAAATACCACAGGAGCTGCCTGCATATGCAAAGGTGTTTTTAGCATGTTTTAAATATTGTCAAAACCATAAAGCAGACTCAGACAAGTCGACGAAAGTAACAAACTTATCCAAGCCGACACCAGAAGACATACTGTATAGCAAACATTACCCCCTAGCCGGACATGAATTTGAGCCTTAGAGATCTTACCTCTTCTACGATGGTCTCTGTGACTGTGATGATCGGTGTCTCCTTATGATGGTGATGGTGTTGATGGTGATGCAGGACGGGAAGGTGGATGTGAGCCAGGCTTGGCAGAGACGGTAGGGAAGGCAAATGATGTCGATCTTCCTCGTAGTCGACATCTGCTCCATCATCCCCTTCTACTTCTTCGTTCGCAGACTCTTGAGGCTTCTTCTTAATTTTGTTTAATGTTGGAACGAGCAGTCTTCCACTCTCTTCCTCCTCAGCGGATGCTGTGTAAGCGCACTGTATGACGAGGAGCAGCAAGGCTACTGCAGCCACGCGTGATGAAGTCGCCATAGACTGAAACAATTATGGATTCAAAGAATGAGAGTTGGTAAGATGACATTCCTTGGGAGCACGTTCTATCAGTAAATTTACGAAAATCACAAGGAAAGGATCAACGAATTTATCACACATATTTTTTCTATTGGTTTTGTGTTGCACCGACTCACGGTTTGGGCGCTATTGGGATAGGGAAGCGACTTTGGCCATAAATCAAGGTGCAACGTCAGCATTTGCATGGTATAAAAATATGAAGCCACCAAGCGAGTTGGCCGCGGGATGATTTGCTGTCACCGGGCGAGTTGGCCGTGCGGTTAGGGTCGAGCAGCTGTGAACTTGCAACCGGGAGATAATGGGTTCGAACCCCACTGTCGGCAGCCTTGAAGATGGTTTTCCTAGTTTTCCCATTTTACACCAGGCAAATGCTGGGGCTGTACCTTAATTAAGGCCACGGCCGCTTCCTTCCCACTCCTAGGCCTTTCCTGCCCCATCGTCGCCATAAGACCTATCTGTGTCGGTGCGACGTAAAACAATTAGCAAAAAAGATTTGCTGTAAGATGATAGGTCCGAATCCCGACGTCGGCAAACCTGAAGAAGGTTTATCGTAGTTTCCCACTTTCACACCAGGTAAACGGGGTGTATCTTAATTAAGGCCACGGCCACTGTCTTCCCAATCCTAGCCCTTTTCCACCCGAGTGCCACCGAAAACCTTCGATATGTTTTTAATTTTTTTAAATTTTACTATTTGCGTTACGTCCCACCGACAAAGATAGGTCGTATGGCGACGATGGGAGAGGAAGCGGCCGTAGCCTTAATTAAGGTACAGCCCCAGCATTTTCCTGGTGTGAAAATGGGAAACCACGGAAAACCATCTTCAGGACTGCAGACAGTGGGGTTCGAACTCACTCTCCTGGATGCAAGCTCACAGCTGCGCGCCCCTAATCGCACGGCCAACTCGCCCGGCTCGATGCGTTAGTGCGACGTTTAACTACTAGGAAAAAATGGAAACTATGGAAAGTTATCTTCAGGGCTGCCGAAGTGAGGTTCGAAACCACTATCTCCCGAATGCAAGTTTTCAGCTACATGGGTCAAACCATACACTCTCGGTCGCAGAAAATTTGTGCTTATTGAATGAGTTGGTATGATGTCAAACAAGGGTTAGCACAGTTTTCCATAAGAATCACGCAGAAACTTTCAGTGTAGAATGATAATGGGTGCAATGCAACATATGAAAAGTACTAGGTTTTGTAACTGCCCGTATAGCCCCTGATATAGTGATTTGAACAACGGAACCCAGGTGAGAGGCCGGCGCACTGCCGCCTGAGCCACGGAGGCTCTTGTTTCGATATATTATATTTTATTTTTCAGTTAATTCATTTAATTGTAATTGTGATACATCAGCTAAATCCGCAGCAGTCCGGATAAATTCACAGCATGATATGACACTGATTGTGCAGTAGTCTCTGAATTCATTGCCAACAACTTTGCAAATACTACTGCTTGTAAGTTGTTCTAAATATTGTAGAGGTACTCACGTTAAAGGAGCCTCTTCTGAACACAGTCAACTGAATACGTTCTGAAGGAGCTTGATACTACCACCAAAGGGATCCACAGCACAATTCGAAATCTTTACTATCCGAGTACAACGTGTATAGATGACGTAATAAGTCTACCAGACCTTCTCACGCCGAGGTAAAGTCACAAAAACAAAGTATATTTGAATTACTGCGGAATTAGTCGTTCTGCGGACTTAGCCGTGTCACTGTTAACACCATCCCACATAAGGTTATACTCTTTACAAAAATGCTATCACCGTAAAAATGTTCTCTTCATAGATTCGTGGAACAACAACTTTTAATGTCAATTAGTTTGGAAAATGCAGGAATTTCAAGAGAAATGTCTAAAACATGTATTTAGGGTATATTAAACAGAAACTTAATAAACATCAAAAACATGTTTTAGAACGATTATTTTAAATAGCTGATCCAAAAATTTTCATCAGCAAATTAAAAATTATTTAAGATAAAAATCTAAAAGTAGAAAAGAGAAATATTCGATTTTTAGCGCTCTGTCTCTCTTTACTAGCAAAGTACAAGTACCACAGGTCAAATAACTCATAAATAGTCAAACCAGACCTGTGGGATGACAAACAACAGCCTTCATCACATTCCAGGCCTGAAAAGGGTTCTTTTTCCCGTGCTTTCTCAGCAACACATTTTTATTTTTATTTTTGCTAGTGGTTTAACGTCGCACTAACACATCGAAGTATGGGAATGGAGTAGGATTGGAAAGGTAGCGTCCGTGGTCAGGTATAGCCTCAGTATTTGCCTGGCGTGAAAATGGAAAACCATCATCAGGGCTGCCAACGATGGAACTCGAACTCACTATCTCCCGAATGCAAGCCCACAGCTACACAAACCTAACCGCACGGCCAACTCGCTCGGTCAACAGCCTTTCGCAAATGTTCTACTTGTACTTTTGGAACGAATATTTTAAACACTTTAATAAATATGGTAAAAAAACACGCTTTGAAGATAAATCTGTATATACTCCTTTCTTCCGGAGTTTGAGTTTGACATTTGGGTGGCAAAACCCTGAACTAGAGAAAAGAAACCATCAAGCAATGTTGCCAAGAAAAGACAGTGCCACGGCCCTCTCTCGGACTCTCGTTGTTTTGAAAGTCATGATTCATTCTCTATAAATGCCATATATTTTTCAATAATATACTATTCACACCAAATCCACAGGTGAAAACACACACTATCCTATCCTATATTAATCTAACCTAACCTAAAAGTATTCACACCAAATCCACAGGTGAAAACACACACGATCCTATCCTATCTTAAACTAACCTAACCTAAAAGTTTTCACACCAAATCCACAGGTGAAAACACACACGATCCTATCCAATCCTAAACTAACCTAACCTAAAAGTATTCACACCAAATCCACAGGTGAAAACACACACGATCCTATCCAATCCTAAACTAACCTAACCTAAAAGTTTTCACACCAAATCCACAGGTGAAAACACACACGATCCTATCCAATCCTAAACTAACCTAACCTAAAAGTTTTCACACCAAATCCACAGGTGAAAACACACACGATCCTATCCAATCCTGAACTAACCTAACCTAAAAGTATTCACACTAAATCCACAGGTGAAAACACAAACGATCCTATCTTATCTTAAACCAATCTACCTAAAAGTATTCACACTAAATCCACTGGTGAAAACACAAACGATCCTATCCTATCTTAAACGAATCTAAAAGTATTCACACTAAATCAACAGGTGAAACCACACACGATCCTATCCTATCTTAAACGAATCTAAAAGTATTCACACTAAATCCACAGGTGAAACCACACACGATCCTATCCTATCTTAATCTAACCTAACCTAAAAGTACTCACACTAAATCCATACGTGAAAACACTCACGATCCTATCCTATCTTACCTAACCTAAAAGTTACCTTCATTGACTATGAACATTAATATTAAGCTAATTATGAATGGTAAAGAAGGATAATTGCACACGCGGAATAAAATAAACATACTCTGACAATACAAATACTGTACGCACACACAATGAAAACAATGTAACATAAATCGGGCACAAAACAAAATCTGCGGGGAAAGGGCAGCAAGTGACAATAACAAATAAACACTCGGTTTATGGCCATACACTGTCAACGTTGCCCACGTTACCATGACAACACGTCATTTTTCGCAACACCAGCGTCAATGTCAAACTCCAACTCTCGAAAATAGGCCTATAGTTGTAATGTATCACCTGCGTAAAGAGGTAGAATTTTACAACCAGTAGTAGCATATCAGTCTCAAGGAATAATTTAAACAAAAAGATGTGGTCCAAGATTATGATTGCACTTGGACAAGGCGGCGCTAGTGGTTGTTTATTGCAGTGGATAAGGAACACCGGGGCGAGCAGGAGGCTCATCAGTGGACCGAGTACAGTCGTCACACGAGTCTCACATTACCGACAGGACAAGATGAATTTTAGAGAAGAATTTGAGACCGTTTACAAACACAAAAGCAAATTACATAAACCTGGACAAGGGAACAATACAATAAATATAAGTCCATTGAGATTTAGAGCGTAAGAAACCACTGTATCAGCAAGGACTAACCGACAGACTAACTGACAATTCATAGATTTAGCGTGCTACTGTACCTGATGAAATGGCGTATGGCTTTTAGTGCCGGGAGTGTCCGAGGACAAGTTCGGCTCGCCAGATGCACTTCCTTTGATTTGACTCCCGTAGGCGACCTGCGCATCGTGATGAGGATGCAATGGTGATGAAGACGACACCTCCAGCCCCCGTGCCAGCGAAATTAACCCATTATGGTTAAAATTCCCAACCCTGCCGGGATCGAACCCGTGACGCTAACTATTCAGCCATGGAGCCGGACTTTGTACTTGATGACAGAGTGTAAATGAGTGGTGGTTCCTGACATGGCTGAATGCAATCGTATATTAAACACGTAATACAATCGTTAGCGCTTCGCTCGCGAATTTAACTTCAGTTTATTTTCTTTAAACAAATGATATACATGCTCGTTTTCGTGCATCAGTAAGTTTTAAAATGACCTCTTTTTTGCTATTGGTTTAGTGTCACACATACTCAGGCAGGTCGTATGATGACAATGGGATTGGACAGGGTTAACACTGGGAAAGACGCGTCCGTGGACTAGCATTTGCCTGGTGTGAAAACGGGTAACCACGGGAAATCATCGTCAGGACTGCCATCAGTGGGGTTCGAACCCATCATCTTCCGAATGGAAACTCACAGCTACGTGACCTCAACCACGCAGCCAGCTTAGTCGGGCTTGTGAAAATATATTTTGTTAGCTATGAGACAAGTGAAAAAGTTCGGAAAAAGTAAGTTTTATTGTAATAGGTGCACTATCTGACGTAGATTAAGATTAATATTATTCAAGAGCTTAAACGTATAATAATAAAAACACAGTTAAATAGATTCATGTTATAGTAATTCACCTTAATATAAAATTATGTATTGACCTATGACATGCGCGGTTTGGGTCACGTAGCTCTCAGCTTGGGTTCGAACCCCACTGTCAACAGCCCCGAATATGGTTATTTGTGGTTTCCCATTTTGACACCAGGCAAATGCTGGAGCTGTACCTTAATCAAGGGCACGGTCGCTTCCTTCCCACCCCTAGCCCTTTCCTATCTCACCGTCGTCGTAAGACCTATCTGTATGGGTGCGACGTAAAGCAAATCGTAAATTGTAAACAAAACAAAAATCTAAGACAGAAGACAGGCTTGCCAATAGACACAATATAGATAATCATAGATCTATACCTACATACATACATACATACATACATACATACATACATACATACATACATACATACATACATACATACATACATCATTATAGACTCTTATGCCTTTCAGCGTTCAGTCTGCATGCTTCTGTGAAGTTACTATCGCCACAATCCTCTATTTGTAACTAGTTCTCTGGCCTCGTTTAGATCTACACCTCTTAAAATAGTTACAAACTGAGTCTAACCGTCGTCGTTTTGGTCTCCCTGTACTTCTCTTACCCTCCATAACAGAGTCCATTATTCTCCCAGGTAACATATCCTCCACCATTCGCCTCACGTGACCCCACCCCACCGAAGCTGGTTTATGCGTACAGATTCATCCACCGAGTTCATTCCTAACTTAGCCTTTCTCTGCTCATTCCGAGTACTCTCCTGCCATCGTTCCCACCGGTTTGTACCCGCAATCATTCTCGCTACTTTCATGTCTGTTACGTCTAACTTAAGAATACGATATCCTGAGTCCACACAGCCTTCACTTCCTTAAAATAAAATTGGTCTGGAAACAGACCGATGTAAAGATAGTTTTGTCCGGGAGCTGACTTCCTTCTTACAGAATACTGTTGATCGCTTCTATTTTACAAATGAATGTGAACATGCTTTTCTAGTTTACACAATGTTATTCACTTAACGAAAGTCTGGCTCCTTAGCGGAGCGGGGAGTATTTTAGCCTTCGGTCTGTGCCGGGCCCCGGGTTCAATTTCCGGTCGATTTTAATCTTAAACGGTTGGTGATTCTCTAGGTTCGGGGACTGCCCCCAGTATTTCAACAAGTCAAACACACACACACACACACACACACACACACACACACACACACACACACACAGTGCTGTATACACGGCAGACAACGCCCAACCACATCGGCGGGTCCGCCTTATATGGGCTGCACCAGGCTAGCAACAACACAAAATTATTATTATTATTATTATTATTATTATTATTATTATTATTATTATTGTTGTTGTTGTTGTTGTTGTTATTATTATAGTCCATAGTATCCGAGAAAGTTTCATCTGAATGTAGTTAAACCAACATTAATTTATTTCCTTATTCTGCTGCTTAAATATTAAATTTGCATTAAGGAGACGGTGGGTTGAAGTTCCACAGTTGGCAGCCCTCAAAATTGCTTTTCGTGATTTCCAATTTTCACGCCAGGTAAATTATGGGACTGTATGCAAATTAAGGCCATGGCTCCTATCTTTCCAGTCCTAGCCTTCTCACTTTCTACCGTCGTTAAAGACCTTCAGAAGTTAGTGTGGCGTTAAACAGGTAACAAAGAAATGTTTGAATATTCTTAGTTTTACAATAGATCACTTTTAAATGATATGGTGTCACTACAGTTTCTAGAGTATCTATATCGGGTGATTCAAAAGGTAGTGCAAATACTGAACTATCCCATAGAAAAGTACAGGAACGCATAGAATAGGTCAAAACCCTGTGATGTCCGTATTGTATATGGTGCAGATTTCAAGGATCTCATGCACCAGTCATAAAACATTGTAACATGTGCAAAATCTTCCGGTATTGTGAATAAATATTAAATATATTCTTTCTTTTGCTAGTGGCTTTACGTCGCACCGACACAGATAGGTCTTATGGCGACGATGGAGTAGAAAAGGCCTAGGAGTTGGAAAGAAGCGGCCGTGGCCTTAATTAAGGTACAGCCCCAGTATTTGCCTGCTGTGAAAATGGGAAATCACGGAAATCCATTTTCAGGGCTGCCGATAGTGGGATTCGAACCCACTATCTTCCGGATGCAAGCTCATAACCGCGCGCCCCTAACCATACGGCCAACTCGCCCGGTAAATATATTATTTATCTATATACAGTATATAAGAGTTTTGTCTGTACATTTCTCAGAATTTAATATTAATTGTATTTCTGTATCGGTTGTGTTCACAGCAACAAAGAAATGTACTTTCTTATTTTCCTTTAACTCTGTCTGTCTGTCTGTCTGTCTGTCTGTCTGTCTGTCTGTCTGTCTGTCTGTCTGTCTGTCTGTCTGTCTGTCTGTCTGTCTGTCTGTCTGTCTGTCTGTATATATGTATGCGCATTACGAGAAAATAGCTGAAGAGAATTTAATGAAAATTGGTATGTAAAGACGGGAAATGAGGCACTGCAATCTAGGTCATAAATAATTGTATTCACTTTGAGTAAAATGGTAGTTTAGGGGAAGCCATAAAATTTAGTTCTCCAATATTTATGTTATTAGTGGAATTATCGATAAATGCTACATAACTAAAGTTATATAGAATTAAATTTATGATATTTTATGTCTTATACATTTTTACCGTACTGGGTATGACAACAGAGATACAGTTTAGGCTACAAATCATTTTATTCACGCTGGATGATATGGTAGTTTGGGGACGGCGCCTAAAAATTTAATTTTTTAACTACCTATCGAAAAGTATTACATAACAAAAGTTATGTATCTTTTATATCTTATACAGTTTCACCATACCGACTATGATAATATAATTCACCAATTTAGACTTTCGTCGCTTAGTCCAATCATCGCCGAGCATTGTCAACATGGAAATATTGTTTCATCGTGTTAACTGGCGATAGCTTTTGTCATTACTGTCTTAAGGTGTAAAACAGAGTGATGATCGATCTATATCGACAAAGAAGATGATTATAAAAGATGAGAAAGGAATGATCGCTTGAAGATAAAGATAAGAGGGAGTCATGAGAGAAGGAAAGACTCCCTTTAAATTAGATGCCCTAATATCACAGAGTCGGAAGAAAGCTAAATGTGAAAGGCCTACGATATCGAAAGCTCATAAAAGTGATCAACAATAAAATTACCTTGACCATTGTTGTGATGTCCCGGTCTAGAAAGCCAAGAATAATGGCCGAGAGGATTCGTCGTGCTCACCACACGACACCCCGGAATCTGCAGGCCTTCGGGCTGAGCAGCGGCCGCTTGGTAGGCCAAAGCCCTTCAAGGGCTGTAGTGCTATGGGGTTTGGCTTTTATTTATTGTGGTGATGTGATTTGTCTCTTCAGCTGTCAATCATCTCCGACAGATGCGATTACTGCCGCGTCCCGAGTAAAACAGCAAATATTGGCGGAGAGTAGCTGTGGAGTTAGATAACTCTGTTAATGCTATCTGATTGTTCCATCAACGACTAGTAATAAAACTACCCTTATCGAACAATGTTTAATGAAACATTATTCTCAACACCAGTTAAGAAAATACGCATTTTATAAAAAATCACGTTCAGTGGAATGCTCTATGAGAATACTTTATGAAGACTGCAGATTTCGTAAACACTAATGCCTAACTTCTCTCTGTGTGTACAAAGAGTGTTAAAGATGATAGACGATACTACCCGAAATCTGTTGTATTTCTACTATTCTATGGGGTAGTTTAAATTCTGCGCAAACTTTTGAATCACTTTAAAATTTCTGTGATACATTTTTCTTTTAAAATATTCGCTCCTTTATCATACTCCTATTTTGTTAACAAGAAACTTAAAATACTGCGAAGGATAACAGTGATTATAATATGATGATTACAGACCTGCGATGGATGTGATAGCAACAGCAGTCCTAAGAAAACAAGTGAACTGTTCTGAATGTTACGATGATTTATATATAGTCTGCTGCCCTAAGTAGGACAACGCATTTCACCATTCACAAAATTAAATCTATTTCCGTCCTACTGTGCAGCAGTAACTTAACACTTCAGGTAAATGATGTCACAACTAACGGATGTCTTCTTCTGTCTTCTCATCACCATACCAATCAGGAGAAGACATAACGCACTGTGGAAATGGAGTAAGTGTTTCCCGTCGCAGCTCTCTTGTACGAGACTTATCCAACTTTGTCCGCTGTTCATTTCTCTCCTTCAGACATTCTCTTATTTCTGACACAGAAAATTATTGAGGAAAAGTCACAAGGAGGCATCCACGGCTTCACTTCTAACCTTCAGAGAATTTTTTATTTTATTTATTTATTATTTAAATATATTATATCACCAAAAGAGACATACTCTATTTACAGGTGGATTTTATACAACATAATATACATGATAAAGAACAGAATTTGAGAATAGATAACAAGAAAGTAGTATTTATAAAAATGAAAAATTAAGAGAAAGAAAAGCAAACATGATAAATAATACAACAAATTTAGTACGGTTTTTGTCTACACCAGCATATTTATTATATCTCATGATACAGAAAGACAATTTTTCTAGCATAATATTTTAACAAAATCGTGTCACACCCTTTTTTTAATCTACGCTAACTAACTACTAAATAATGATACAATATTTTACTTTATCTCAGAGGATGTTACCTATGTGAAACTGCAGTTTCCACATGATGCATGAAGTCTCGAGGGGTCATTTTAAATTCAATTCTCTGAATACATGCAGAAATTTTGCTGAAAAGATGACACATTCTAACTACTGGAGAATATTTGTAGCTCAGTTTTAGAGTGGGTGCAATAAGACGTTTGTCTTGAATTTAGAATTGTGACTTTGCTAAAACAATATTAATTTTATATTCAAATGGTACTGTAGATTTACTCCTTGAAACGGTTACTGATTTATATTAAAATGCATGTTGTTGTTCCTCCTCCACATATACATATATATACAATTGATGTCAGTCTGTAATTTTAAAGAATACTCATGAGTGGTGACAATTCTGTACAATTTAACACCATCGGCATACATCACACATTTTGAGTTCCAGATGACCTTTGGCAAGTCATTAATAAATAGTGTGAAATAAAGAGGACCTAAACTGGAACCTAAGTGCACCTATAAAACACACTAAGTCTTACAGACTTGATGATCAGTAAGACAATGGTGAAAACTGTGTACTACAATATTAAAAGTCTCATAGAGCATTCGATTGAACGCGATTTTGGATAAAAAATATGAGTTTTCAAACTGATGTTGAGAATAATGTTTCAGTAAACAGCTGTACTTTGTTCAGTAAGGTGATTTTATTTAATAGAAGATTTTGCACATGTTACATTGTATTTTGATTGGTGTTTGAAGTCCTGTCCTTTCATCGTTCTAAGATTTGGCAAATATTATAATATAATTCTAATTTATACTAATATTTTAAAGAGAGAGATTGTAAGTCAGTTTGTTTGTTGGGTTAGTCTTTGTAATCACTAAATACATTTAAGTAATTATTTCACCATTAGATTGTTTACTTCTGCCAAATTATTTTAGGCTATAAATATAATTATGCTAGGTTCTGTGGGCAGTAGGTAGTAACTTATTTTAATAAGTGGAGCAAATCGAAAAAAATGCGGCCGCACACTTCCACAGCCTGAACTGTTAGTCCTATTTAGAGTAGAGCCCATTGACAATGACAATCCACAGCCTGTTTACAGTCATTCGACTGGGTCGGGAATGGAATGACTGAAGCCTCCATTTTGCGGCGAGGATAGAAATTGTGCCGGCTGCCGAAGCCTGTCGCACTCCTCTGGAGCAATGATTAATGAGTTAATGACTGACAGATGAAAGGTAACCATACTGGAGAGTGTTGCTGGAATGAAAGATGCACTAAGTTGAATACCGGGACAGTTACCGGTATAGCTGCGGCTGCCAACCCCCTCACCCTCACCACATATCTCCTTCACCATACCAAATCTCCCTGGCCAGAGAAAGGGCGTTACCTTTTAGGTAGCCAGTCTTCCCCTTCATGGGAGAAATAATTTTTTTTGCTATTTGTTTTACGTCGCACCGACACAGATAGGTCTAATAGCGACGATGGGATAGGAAAGGCCTAGGAATAGGAAGGAAGCGGCCGTGGCCATAGTTAAGGTACAGCCCCAGCATTTTCCTGGTGTGAAAATGGGAAACCACGGAAAACCATCTTCAGGGCTGCCGACAGTGGGGTTCGAACCCACTATCTCCCGAATACTGGATACTGGCCGCACTTAAGCGATTGCAGCTATTGAGTTCAGTGGGAGAAATAAAAACTTGCATTTGGTTAGATTAAAAAATAAAGTAACATGTTCGTAAAACGAAAATATTTGTGAAGTAGGCCTACGTACAGTGGTAAATGCTTATTTAATTTTATTCTGTTAATGTCTTTTAACTGCCGTATGAATAGGGCTCGGAAGTTGAGGAAAAAACATTTTTTTTCCTCGTGTGTCCGAAGATGAGGCCCAACATAATATATGTTTATTCTGGGTCATTGGAGGACATAAAATGGTGAGTTTTATTTGTCCTTTTTGCCTTTTTTCGGCGTTTTCTGGATTATTGGTCCTTTTTTAGTCTTTTTTAAAGATCTTAACGGTTTTTCGCGACTTGACCTTCTTTCGACTACATTTCTACTGCCCATTCTCAATTCCAATCATTAGTTCATCCATTACGTCTTAAACATCTTTGCTCTGGTAAATACATATATTTGGACCATATGTGAAAAGAGAGAAAATGAAATGAAATGAAAAATGAGAATGAAAAATGAAAATGAGGCCCGAGTTTGATTCCTGGCTCTGCCACGAAATTTGAAAAGTGGTACGAGGGCTGGAACGGGGTCCACTCAGCCTCGGGAGGTCAAATGAGTAGAGGGGGTTCGATTCCTACCTCAGCCATTCTCGAAACGGTTTTCCGTGGTTTCCCACTTCTCCTCCAGGCAAATACCGGGATGGTACCTAACTTAAGGCCACGGCCGCTTCCTTCGCTCTTCCTTGTCTATCACTTCCAATCTTCCCATCCCACACAAGGCCCCTGTTTAGCATAGCAGGTGAGGCGACCTGGGCGAGGTACTGGTTATCCTCCCCAGCTGTATCCCCGATCCAGAGTCTGAAGCTCCGGGAGACTGCCCTTGAGGGGGTAGATGTGGGATATTTCACTGAGCCTGAGGGAAATCCGACCCTGGAGGGTAAACATATGTAGAAGAAGAAGAAGAAGAAGAAGAAGAAGAAGAAGAAGAAAATGAGACTAGTGCTTGAAATAAACCAGATGTATCAAATTATGAGCAAGATAAGTGAAATATTGAAAGGAAAAAAAATATGTGAGTGTTTTTGAAGAGGAAGATCTCACTTTCTTTATCGTCCCTCGATGTGGAGAGAGTTTCTGCTTGTTTCGCAACGTGCCGTCTGAAAACCGACGATCCTTTTATAGGTAAGAACTTGGAGATGACTATTGTGATATATTGAGAAGCCAACTGAGGTAAGGTTTCCGAAGTTTAATTTCTGTAACCCTAGAGTGGTTAAGGCAAATATCATTCCAGTTATACTAATTGCAATTTCTTTCTTCGCAATGTCCATTGGGGTGTTCGCTGAATTTATTCTAGGTGCAAAGAAGTATTTCATGCCTCTTCAGTGACACCTAGGCTATCTGTGACAGCTGTTGGTGGAGCTGTGGAGGATCAAGCCAGCCTTTGCGCTGAATACCCAACATACATATTCTAAATCCTGCAAGTCATTTTTTTAACAAACATGGAGTTCCTTTTTTAAATTATGTTTAGCTAAGATATAGGGGCTGCCTGGCCGAGGCGGTAAAGGCGTTCTCGGTTCACCCGGAAGGACGTGCGTTCGATTCCCCGTCAGGAAGTCGTACAATTTAAGAAACGAGATTTCCACTTTCGGAGGTGCAAATGGCCCTGAGTTTCATTCAGCCTACACCAAAAATGAGTACCAGGTTAATTTCTGGGGGCAAAGGCGGCCGGGCGTAGAGCTAACCACTCTAACCCATCAAGTGCAAAGGTTAGGGATGGCGAAAGCCATTACCTTACACCCCTCCAAGGGCCTTCATGGCCTGTACGAAGATGACTTTGCTTTGCTTTTTTTAAAGCTAATGTATATATGATATCTGAAATAACAAATATTTCACTCATACATTTTTGCAATGTTGCATACCACCAGAATTTTTTAAATTAAATGTAAAAGTGTGATAATTCATTAAAAATTTTAGTTTTGTTACACTTTTTCCGGTTTTAGGCCCTTTTTGTGGATATTTGAGGTCTTTTTAGGCAATTTAGAGGTCTTCAACTTCCAAGCCCTACGTATGAACAATGATAGTAAACACTATTTCTTACGCAGCTAGTCCTGTCATAAGTGGTGTGAAAGTGTTGATTATGGGGTCGGTAGGTAATACGCTATTCAGTGAGCTTGGCAAACTGATTTGTAATAGTACTTTCTGGTTCAGTGGGGGAAGTAACAACTCCTCAGTTCCCTAGGACACCTTTTCAGTGAGACGTCTACGATATTTGTAAGAGCTGATGGTATAGCTGTCGGGGATCTAATCAGCTCTCGGGATGTAGAATTGGTGGAGAAATGCCTTCTAAAATGTACATTTTAAAACGAAATTACATGATATGACTGTACTTCCGAAACTGTACAATGTTGATGGTATTACCAGCCGATTTGGCCGTGCGGTTGGGGACGCCCAGCTGTGAGCTTGCATCCGGGAGACAGTGGGTTCGAACTCCACCGTTGGTAACGCTGAAGATGGTTTTCCGTGGTTTCACACCAGGTACCTTGATTAAGGCCACGGCCGCTTCTTTCCTATTCCTAGGCCTTTCCTACCTCATCGTTGCTAAACGACCTATCTCTGTCGGTGCGACGTAAATCAAATTATTAGAAGAGATTGATGATATTGCATTCGGGAGAGAGTGGGCTCGAACGCCACTGTCGACAGCCCTAAGGATGGTTTTCTGTGATTTCCAATTTGCACACCAGGAAAATGCTGGGGCTGTACCTTAACACGGCCGATTCCTTTCCACTCCTAGCCCTCTCCTCTCCCATCGTTTAGACCTATCTGTGTCGGTGCGACATAAAGCCAATTGTAAAATAAAAATATCGATAATTTTCACAGCTGAGATTAAAAACCAGTAACTCTTAACTCGTACATTAGTGTTAGTGCTTATTTTCCAAACGGTCATTAAAAATCTTAGTTGAAATCTTGAAAACTGGAAAAATATAAGGCAAGAAGAGGTCATTCTCAGTGACAATGCTGCTATGGAATGTTAACTGGCCAGATGACTTGGAATGAGTATTGCCCAGGTAGGCAGTAGTGAGGCGACACATGGAGAGGGATCAAATGTCAATATTGTCATAGAGAAAGGTGAATAACCTGCTATTCAAATGAGCTGCAAATTACTTGCGCTACTCTAGTGCTATAACCGAGGTCATTAAGCATCCTTTTTCCAATTTGCTTTACGCACCAAGGATTTTTAGCGACGAAGTGATATGAAAGGGCCTAGGAGTGGGAAGGAAGTGGTAGTGGCCTCAGTTAAGGTACAGCCCCAGCATTTTTCTGCTGTTGAAATGGGAAACCACGGAGAAACATATTCAGGGCTGCCAACAGTGTGGTTCGAACCCAGTATCTCCCGAATAAAAGCACGCCCCAACCGCACAGCCAACTCACTCGGTTCATTAAGTTATGGTTAGCGTTATGAAAATAGGTGATACAGTATAAAATTGGAACATCTTCCTGGGTAAAAGTAGTCTTGGTAGGCGATAATAATTAAGGCCGTTTCCTTCACACTCCTAGCCCTTTCCTACCCCATTGTTGCCATAAGACCTATCTGCGTCGGTGCGACGCAAAATAAATTGTAAAAAGATTATAGAAAGTCTTACATCTTGATAATCGTCCAGCCCCATGACTGAGTGTTCAGGTATTGACCTTTGGTCCTCGGAGTCCCGGAAGTGGGTCCCAGCCGGTTCAAGATATTTTAATCGTAAACGGTTAATTTACTTGGACTGGGTGATTATGCTGTTCCCAACATGCTTGCAGTTCACACAACACAAACAATGCTATCCTTCACCACAATATCACACAGTTTCCCGTAAACAACAGACGCCATCCTCCCTCATCAGAATATCCACTTTACAAGCGCTGGACAGGCTAGCAATAGCCGTACAAAATTATTATCCTGATAACGTACAGTTTTGAAGGCTTTTCGTTTCTAGACGTTTTCTGACATTAAGAGGGGTTGGGAATACAAAACTGTAACAGGTACAGTAGATCATTTTAAGTATTTATGTTGTATATTCTTCCAGGTGTTCGCCCGGAAGGACGTGGGTTCGAATCCCCGTCAGGAAGTCGTAAAATTTAAGAAACGATATTTCCACTTCCGGAGGTGCATATGGCCCTGAGGTTCACTCAGCCTACACCAAAAATGAGTACCAGGTTAATTCCTGGGGGCAAAGGCGGTCGGGCGTAGAGCTAACCACTCTACCCCATCACGTGCCGCGGTTAACAATGGTGGAAGCCTTTACCTTCCACTCCTCCAAGGGCCTTCATGGCCTGTACGGAGGTGTCTTTGTCTTTGTTTTATTCTTCCAGGTGTGTGAACCAAGGTGCAGCAAAACTAATGCAGTAAACTTCAGTTGCGATCAACGGCATCCTGTAAGAAAGAAGTCAGCTCCCAGACGAAAAAAACATTACACTGGTCTGTTTTGAAACCAACTTTGTTTTACGTAATGAAATCTGGGTGGAACCAGGATATCTTATTTGTAAGTTAGAAGTAACCGGCATGGAAGTAGCGAGAGTGATATCTGGTACAAACGGGTGGGAACAATGGCAAGAGGGTATTCCGAATGAGAAAATAAAGGCTGAGTTTGGAATGAACTCGATGGATGAAGCTGTACTCATAAATCGGCTTCGGTGGTGGCGTCACGTGAGGCGAATGGAGGAGGTTACCGATATACCATTTTTTTGCTATTTTTCTTGACGTCGCACCGACACAGATAGGTCTTATGGCGACGAGGGGATAGGAGAGGCCTAGAAATGGGAAGGAAGTGGCCGTGGCCTTAATTAAGGTACAGTCCCAGCATTTTCCTGGTGTGAGAATGGGAAACGACGTAAAACCATCTTCAGGGCTGCCGACAGTGGGATTCGAACCCACTATCTCCCGGATTCAAGCTCACAGCTACGCGCTCCTAACCGCACGGCGAACTCGCCCGGTGTTAGGTTACCTAGGAGAGTAATGAACACGATCGTGGAAGGTAAGAGAAGTACTGTACCAAGACTCCATTTCTACTGATTGAGAGAGAAGAGGTATGGAACTAAACGAGACGTTTAGTAAATTCACAAACGCTTACAGACCAGTCTATAATGAAATAGCCTATGTATGTATAGCCGGCCCCGTGGTGTAGGGAGTAGCGCGCCTGCCTCTTACCCGGAAGCCCCGGGTTCGATGCTCGGCCAGGCCAGGGATTTTTACCTAGACCTGAGGGCTGGTTCAAGGTCCACTCAGCCTACGTGATTAGAATTGAGGAGCTATCTGACGGTGAGATAGCAGCCCCGGTCTACAAAGCCGAGAATAACGGCCGAGAGGATTCGTCGTGCTGACCACACGACACCTCGCAATCTGCAGGCCTTCGGGCTGAGCAGCCAAAGCTGATTTTGAAAAAATATTGCTGCTGAATGGGGAAGTCATTTAAATATTAACTGAGACGAGAAAGAGTGGGCAACCGTAGTACCCTGTGTAACACCTTCGACGTGAGGAAGACAAACGGGAATGAAACTAGAGGTAAAGAAATTGAAGTGTGTATTGTTTTTCTTTTTATGATTCTTTTTCGTGATTGTCCAATTACATTCTACCACCGAGGAATTACTTGCACCACTTGTCACGATTTGAGGCACTTGCAAAACTACGTACGGTATCCTCTAAAACCGTGTAAGGCCTTCTCTTGATTTATAACGAGGTACAATGGCATCATGGTCAGCGGTTCAGAGGGTTCGATTCCCGGCCGGGTCGGGGATTTTAATCGCTTCTAATTAATCCTTCTAGCTCGGGGACTGGGCATTTGTGTCCGTACCAACACTCCCCTCTTCATATTCAGACAACATACCACAATACCAACCGCCACAAAAACACGCAATAGTGATTATATCCCTCCATATAGGGTTGGCGTCAGGAAGGGCATCCAGCCGTAAACAGGGTCAAATTCACATGTGCGACTGAGTTCGCACCCGCGACCCCACAAGTGTGGTAAAAAGCGCTAGGAAAAGAAGAACAATTACATCATAGCTGCTTAGGACGCAGAGTTGTTATCAGAACGAAAAATATAACAATAAGATTACAGTTTTAGGTATTGCTTATTCTCACTATTGTCCACACTTATTGAACGCCCCCTAGGAGTTATTGTTATTGTTTTACGACCCACTAACTATTTTTACGATGTTTTGTGACACCAAGGTGACGAAATTTTGTTCTGCAGGAGGTCATTTTACGTGCTGATAAACCTACAAACCTACTAACAAGAAAATTGCATATTTGAGCACCTTCAAATACCACCGGACTGAGCAGGGATCAAATCCGCCAACTTGAGCTCAGAAAGCCAGCCAGCGCTCTACCCTCTGAGCCACTCAGTCCGACCACCGTGTTGTTTTCAGTGACCGTTAAATCTGGGAGACTCGATAGGCTTCACATGAACAATCCTAGGCACACTCCAGGCTAGCGTTGTACCTTCAGGTCCTGTTGATCGAGAATTCAAGAATCGTTTGAAAGACTCTGAAAGGAGTGTGGTCCAGATAACATAAATACCGTGAAAGTTGTCCGTGCGGTTAGGGGCGCGCAGGTGTGAGCTTGCATCCTGGAGATAGTGGGTTCGAACCCCACTGTTGGCATCCCTGAAGATGATTTCTCCGTGGTTTCCCATTTTTACACCAGGCAAATGCTGGGGCTGTACCTTAATTAAGACCACGACTGCTTCCTTCCCACTCCTAGCCCTTTCCTACCCAATCGTCGCCATATGACCTGTCTGTGTCAGTGCGATGTAAAGCAAAAAATTGTAGGTAACATAAATGGGAAGGGTAGAAAGTTATAACTAATTTCTCCTTCATCCATGGTCCCATTCTCTACGTGGTACTCAGTCACCATCCGTTTCAAATTTGAATTCCTTGACAATGTTGGAATACTTTTGAACACACTGATCTTCCAGTTGGTTTGGCTTTTAGTGCTTTTAGTGCCGCGAGTGTCCGAGGACATGTTCGACTTGCCTTGTGCAGCCCTTGTAAGACAGACCCTCCAACGAGGATAGGAAGCCTCTGCCGTGTATGAAAAGTACGTGTTTCTTGTTGGTGGATAGTGTTGTGTGTGAATTACAGGAATACTGAGAAGGAGAAATAACTATTTAAGGTTAACATCTCCGACCTGGACGGGAATTGAACCCAGAGCCCTCCGAACCGAAAGTGACTACGCTGGCCATTCAACCAAAGACCCGTTTGTATAAACAGTTACACACACCCTAAGTGCAAGCACATACGGCTGGAGACCAGTATTATACCCCTACTGCTAATTTTTTGTATTCTGGACGAAAACCACTCAGCCAGTGAATTATGTAAGTGACTTATTTGTTTCACTTGTTATTATTGAGGTGCAGAAGAGATGGCTTCATGTTCTCATCATAAGGCCCTTTGTGGCTTTCAATGGTATGTTTGCGTAGGCCATGGGGAAAAAGGAGATGCGAGTGGAAAAGTTGTGGTAGGGTAAGGTCGATACCAAGTTGAAGGTTTTAAATCCACCATCCACTATCAAAGAGAAATGTATACAATTCGAAGTAAGCATGCTGGTCATTTTTGTGGAGAACTGATGTAAGAATAGGCGGTAATTGGTATCTCAGTGACAATAATTTGTCTCGTAGACAAGTAGAAAGAGCTGAGTAGTGTGGAATATGTGAGTGAGCTATGCAACTGCATCAGAGGAACAAGAACAGAACAGAGATCGCAGTACTTGGATCTTACGGAGGTGCTGAGGGAAACTGCTATGATGACATTTCATTGTTGAGATTGCTCTGATAAATTGGCTCGAGTAAGACCGCTTGAGGTGTCGAAGAACGATTGGAATATCTGGATGGATAGCGGCTTCTTACTACTTACAAGAAGCTAGAACAAAATACGCCTCTGTGGTGTAGTGGTTAGCTGCCACTCCTGGATGCCCGGATCGATTCCAGGCTCTGCCACGAAATTTGAAAAGTGGTACGAAGGCTGGAACGGGATCCACTCAGCCTCGGGAGGTCAACTGAGTAGAAGGGTGTTCGATATCCTCTTCAGCCATCCTCGAAGTGGTTTTCCGTGATTTCCCAGGCAAATGCCGGGATTGTGCCTAACTTAGTCCACGGTCGCTTCCTTTCCCCGTTCCTTGCCAATCCTTTCCAATATTCCTATCCCCTGACAAGGCCCCTGTTCAGCATAGCAGGTGAGGCAACCTGGAAAAGGTATTGGTCCGCCATCCCACTTGTATCCCCTCTACCCAAATATCCACGTTCCAGGACACTGCACTTAAGGCGGTAGAGGTGGGTTCCCTCGCTGAGTCCGAGGGAAAAGCCAACCCTGGACGGTAAAAGGATTAAGAAAGAAAGAAAGAAAGAAAGAAAGAAAGAAAGAAAGAAAGAAAGAGCAAAACAGGCATTTGATGGCTGTCTTTCTTAATGAGATGTTTCTTGCTTCGTTATGTCCTCGGTATAATTAACGATTGAGTTCAACAGTAAAATTTTGCACCTGTATTTGATCGTAACTAAAGTAAGCGGACACTGAGCGAGAAGTGGGTCAACACACATTCCTGGTGTCTTCACAACGGGACCTTCCTCCCCATTAGAGTGATAGCATCTGTCTCTCTGGAATGTTCACCGCACTTTTAGGCTGTGTGGTGTGGGGTGCGATGTCCTCCAGGATCTAGCTTGTTCTTAATTACGGTTACTTGATAAACTGACGTTCACTACCTGCTTAATGGCCCACACCATCGCAGGGTCGCGGAGTTTGACCCCTGCCCGTGGTGGTCTCGCCCAGTGAGGTTTTATAGCACCTTTACCATTCGTAATGTCATTTTATAAAGGAAGTGAAGCTAGGGATGTTTCGTGAATGTTGATGTAGTAATCATAATCACGGAAGCTACAATTTTCCGAGGAATCCCAATCATAGAGACTGAGTTTAATTTTTAAAACCTCACACATCTTGGGCAGGAAACTTAACTTTCACTTAAAATGTATATGTCGCTGCTGTTATATAGCTCTCAGTTCTTCTTCATTAGCTGGTAGATTAGAAAAAAACCTGATAATTAAAATGGGTGCTATCATTTCTTTCTTTTTTTTTTTTTTGCTTTACGTCACACCGACACAGATATGTCTTAAGGCAACGATGGGATAGGAAAGGCCTAGGAATTGGAAGGAAGCGACCGTGGCCTTAAGTAAGGTACAGCCCCTGCATTTGCCTGGTGTGAAAATGGGAAACCACGGAAAACCATCTTCAGGGCTGCCGACAGTGGGGCTCGAACCCACAATCTCCCGATTACTGGATACTGGCCGCACTTAAACGACTGCAGCTATCGAGCTCGGTTGCTGTCATTTTACAACGAGTCTGGGGAACTCAAAGATCGTAATAATAATAATAATAATAATAATAATAATAATAATAATAATAATAATAATAATAATCATCATCATCATCATCGTTTGGCCTTGGCTACCGTGTGCAAATATTTTAACTTGACGCCATCTGCCTGCCTGCTTGTCAATTTCGAACAAGGAGAAGACTATTTAGTGCATACTGTGAGGCACGAGAAGTACCACCTCCTAAAACTGATATTGCAAGGCGTAATCGATGGCCGACGAGGCCGCGATTGAAGAAGACACCGATGGCTGAGAAACTCACGAGACTGGTCAGAAATGGAACCAGAAATAGTGATGAGAACAACAGGAGATCAAACTGACTTCCCCAAAATTGCAGTGAACTTTCGTTAATGGAGAAGGCAGGCACGTAAATAATAATAATAATAATAATAATAATAATAATAATAATAATAATAATAATAATAATAATAATAATAATAATGTACAGGAACCCGGCAAAAAAGCGCGTATTAACCGGGATAGCGTATTAAGAGGAGCATTTTATATGAATTTTACTGCGTTGTATTTAAGGGGAGTTGGAATTATAATAACGAAAATGTTGTCATTTTAAAATTTTCTTCTCATAAATTCTCCGGCACCCTGGATGAATTTATCAACATTGAGGCCTTCGGTTCAGGGTGTCACATGTTCGATTCCCGGGCGGGTCAATGGATTTCAATTACAATGGTTAATTTACTCGGCTCGAGAATTAGGTTTTTGTGCTGCCTCCAACATTCCTGTAACTCATACGCCAAACACAATATTTTAATACGAAGTTTCCCATTCATGGCAGATACCACTCACCCTCATTGGGTCCCCTGTGGGTGGTGGTGGTGGTGGCGGTGGTAGAATACATCCACGGAATCCCCTGCCGGTAAGCGATTCAAATGGGACCCAGTGTATTCATCTTGGAAGAGTTGGTTGGTGACCACTGGTCCCTCAGTCATGTCCGGCATTGCTTCCACTTACTGGTACCAGTCTCCTCGCTTTCAACTATCCTGTCCGACCTCTGTTGGTCAACTCTTGTTCTTTTCTGACCCCTACGGTATTAGGTTTGCGAGGTCCTTCGAGACCCTTCCCTTTCTCTTGCCTTTACTTTCATCCTTCGGAATGTCAGACATTTTCTATTTTCCCTGTAATTAGTGTTAATAGAGGATGGTTTCCCAGCTGTACTTCCTCTTAAAATAGTAATTACCACCACCACCACCACACCACCACCACCACCACCACCCTTATTAACAGGCCTGCCTGACAAGGGATGCACCAGGCTAGCAATAGGCACATGGAATTATTATCCTATGATATAGCACATTTTCTGATTAAATTGATGCATCAGTTGTTAAGAAATTCGCTCTAGAAATTTATTTTTTATGTTTACAAAGTGAAATATTACGTCTTTCTTTTGCGTGTTTCTGTGGAGTCTTCCTCAGCAGAATATAAGCCCACAGAGTACAGTAATTTGCTCCGTTATGTACCGACGAAACATAAATGTTCGTATTTTCGCAATTTTTGGGAACTGTTATCCGTTTCAGGTCAGCTCAAGATAGTATCAGTAGTTTTTAAATCTTGTGGTTGTTTATTACAGCGTCTCTTTGAAAGAAAAAAAAAAGGTTTTACGAACAGTCTGTGGATTTTGCAGAAAATGAATAGTGCTTAGTAATGCCAATTTTGGTCTTCCTGAAAACCCCCAGTCCACCGAGTTATTTTGAGATCACATGTATAATAAAACCTGTTCCTACATGGATAAACTGTGAATTGAAGTTTGGTCGAAATACAGTATAATCAGCCGTTTGTTTCGTGTTGGTGGAGCAAACAAACAAAAAGCATATCGAGAGGCAAACATACAAACAAATAGACAGAGAGATAAGCTGACACGAAAACTAAAAGCCACTGATGTGGTCTTGATTTACCTCAAACCGATAAAAATCACAAATGTTTGCAAAATGAATATGTAAACAGTAGACTAGCTACAGTTTAGGCCTATATAGGCTATTATACGGTACATGTATTTTTTCGTTTAAAGAAGAAGGTATTATTAAAACATTGTAACAATTAACATTATACAACCAAGATAATAATAATAATAATAATAATAATAATAATAATAATAATAATAATAATAATAATAATAATAATAAATACAATCACCGAGCTCGATAGCTGCAGTCGCTTAAGTGCGGCCAGTATCCAGTATTCGGGAGATAGTAGGTTCGAACCCCACTGTCGGCAGCCCTGAAAATAGTTTCCCGTGGTTTCCCATTTTCACACCACGCTGTAGCTTAATTAAGGCCACGGCCGCTTCCTTCCCACTCCTAGCCCTTTCCTGTCCCATAGTCGCCGTAAGACCTATCTGTGTCGGTGCGACGTAAAACAACTAGCAAAAAAAAAAATACAATCTCCTATCATAATTCTTGGCATTTTTCCTATTTCTTGGTGTGGATTTGGCCCAGATTTTCGGTCGGATGCCATTTTCGACACCAACCTTGTGTGGAAGGATGTATTCACTATAGCGCTTTTTTGTGGTGGTGGGTAGCGTGATGTATTGTTACGACGAACATAAACCCCCAGTCTCCCTGCCTGAGGAATAACCAGATGCAGTTAAAATCCCTCACTTCTGAACAGAAGGCCACTACGCTGGACATTGAGCCAAGTATATGGAAAATAACAAATTCTATAAAAATATTACAATAGTAATCTTAACTAGCAATATAATAGATAGCGATATGGCAATGATGAATGAAATATAATCATATGTTATTGAAAACATTTAGGCCCTAATAAAAATGAATGTTCATGAACATAATATGAGATTGCTACATGATGTACATTTCCCTTAAAAATAGTTATTGAAAAATCCCTGGCTCGTGCGAGAATCGAGCCCAGATCCTTAGAATCGAACGCCTCAGCTGGCTTTGCACCATCGGCCAAAGCCTATGATAAGTCAGGTGGCTCCAGCGACCCAGCAATACCTATGAAGAGCTGATGAACGTTTCTTATCACGGCCGAATTGATGTGTTGCTCTAGCTAGCTCAGCGCAGTGTAGATCTAGTTGGCCGTGCTTAGATATAGTGTATGTTGAGTCTTCAGCTGGAAGGCTGGTTTAATCCCCCCTACCTTCATAATTAGATGTCATAGAAAGTCCAGGCTTCATTAGAGGGGCATAAAATATTATTACTTGTCGCTTTCTTTACCAGTCAGAAGGAGATGTAACACACCCGTTTGCCAAACCTGAAATGCACACATCAACTGAGCCTATGAACGATACCTTCACACTATTCATAACAGGGACTGGTTCTGTGAGTAAGGATATTACTAGCATCGATCATAAGACAGTCACATGCATATTGTCAAAGCCAAGGATGAAGCTGATACAGATGAAAGAATGTAACAAGATCTAGGCCATACCAGAATATATATGCAGGGTGTAGCAGAACTAGAGAACCAGAGAATACAAAGAACTGACGTATTCTATATAGGAATGTATGTTCGCTGAAGTCAGTTGTTGGCGGCAGAGGATGTTTACAAAGCTGTTGCTTTAGGGCTCTTTCCGTTGCCTGATATTGACTAGAGTGGTATTGCCTCATCTCAAATATGTCAATTTCTTCCTCTCGGGACATTTCAGGCAGCTAGTATTCGAGACACCCGCTGAATCAGAAAAGACTTCGTCGCAAAAAATGCTGCTGCAGCAGCTGGAACCGTTTGTAACACGCCGGGAATTTTTCGAAAGTCCACCACAATCGATGCTTTGACGCTGCAATCTATGTATTATTCTGATGGTAAAAACTTCGGGCACCTTCTGTAATAAATAAATAAATAAATAAATAAATAAATAAATAAATAAATAAATAAATAAATAAATAAATAAATAAATAAATAAATAAATAAATAAATAAATAAATAAATAAATAAATAAATAAATAAATAAATAAATAAATAAATAAATAAATAAATAAATAAATAAATAAATAAATAAATAAATAAATAAATAAATAAATAAATAAATAAATAAATAAATAAATAAATAAATAAATAAATAAATAAATAAATAAATAAATAAATAAATAAATAAATAAATAAATAAATAAATAAATAAATAAATAAATAAATAAATAAATAAATAAATAAATAAATAAATAAATAAATAAATAAATAAATAAATAAATAAATAAATAAATAAATAAATAAATAAATAAATAAATAAATAAATAAATAAATAAATAAATAAATAAATAAATAAATAAATAAATAAATAAATAAATAAATAAATAAATAAATAAATAAATAAATAAATAAATAAATAAATAAATAAATAAATAAATAAATAAATAAATAAATAAATAAATAAATAAATAAATAAATAAATAAATAAATAAATAAATAAATAAATAAATAAATAAATAAATAAATAAATAAATAAATAAATAAATAAATAAATAAATAAATAAATAAATAAATAAATAAATAAATAAATAAATAAATAAATAAATAAATAAATAAATAAATAAATAAATAAATAAATAAATAAATAAATAAATAAATAAATAAATAAATAAATAAATAAATAAATAAATAAATAAATAAATAAATAAATAAATAAATAAATAAATAAATAAATAAATAAATAAATAAATAAATAAATAAATAAATAAATAAATAAATAAATAAATAAATAAATAAATAAATAAATAAATAAATAAATAAATAAATAAATAAATAAATAAATAAATAAATAAATAAATAAATAAATAAATAAATAAATAAATAAATAAATAAATAAATAAATAAATAAATAAATAAATAAATAAATAAATAAATAAATAAATAAATAAATAAATAAATAAATAAATAAATAAATAAATAAATAAATAAATAAATAAATAAATAAATAAATAAATAAATAAATAAATAAATAAATAAATAAATAAATAAATAAATAAATAAATAAATAAATAAATAAATAAATAAATAAATAAATAAATAAATAAATAAATAAATAAATAAATAAATAAATAAATAAATAAATAAATAAATAAATAAATAAATAAATAAATAAATAAATAAATAAATAAATAAATAAATAAATAAATAAATAAATAAATAAATAAATAAATAAATAAATAAATAAATAAATAAATAAATAAATAAATAAATAAATAAATAAATAAATAAATAAATAAATAAATAAATAAATAAATAAATAAATAAATAAATAAATAAATAAATAAATAAATAAATAAATAAATAAATAAATAAATAAATAAATAAATAAATAAATAAATAAATAAATAAATAAATAAATAAATAAATAAATAAATAAATAAATAAATAAATAAATAAATAAATAAATAAATAAATAAATAAATAAATAAATAAATAAATAAATAAATAAATAAATAAATAAATAAATAAATAAATAAATAAATATCCCCTAGCACAAAAAGCTGACTTCAAAGGACAAACATTCCGATCTAAAATAAGTTTATCTTGGTATTCGCTAGCCTACAGAACGCTCTGCAATACCATGTATATTTCAATGAAATAGAGACAGCTGAGAGAACTCATTCTTGTAATGTCGTGATGTGGTTATTTTTCTAATAGGAAGTGCCACGAGATAACCATCCCCTATTAACAGTAATAAGGCATGAAAAAGGAAGAGTTTTGATCCTTATATAAGAATGAAGGTATCGGGAGATGTAAGGGTATGTCCATGAAAGTTATGAAAGTAAAAGAATATAAACCAGCGAGCTTGTAGTTTTATTTAACTGTTGATATCGTAATCATAACGGGACAGAAGACTCTGTAGACCTCGTAAACTTAAGGCAAGGCGCCCATCGAAGTGATATGATACATGATCTGGGAGAAATTTGACAGATGTATGACTCTGATATAGCTTGCATGTGACTTATCGCCCACCGAAATTACCACTTAGTAACTGGCAACATGTCCTTCATCCGAAGAAGATATTCTGGCGCCAGTGAATTAATTAATTCACTTATTTTTATTTATTTATTTATTTATTTTATTTATTTATTTATTTATTTATTTATTTATTTATTTATTTATTTATTTATTTATTTATTCGTTCTTGACTTACATTTGTGGCGACGTTAGGCTCACGGCCCTCTCTTACACTTCACCACTTTCAATGTTTTTGCTTGAGTCATCAGTCCATAGACTGGTTTGATGCAGCTATCCATGCCTCCCTATCCTGTACTAACCTTTTCGTTCCTACATAATTGCTACATCCTACATTTGCTCTAATCTGCTTGTCATGTTCATACCTTGTTCTATGCCTACCTTTCACACCCCCTACACTTCCCTCGAAAACCAACTGCACACGCCCTGGGTGTCTTTAGATGTGTCCTATCACTATATCTCTTCCTCTCGTCAAATTTAGGCAAATCGATCTCCTCTCATCAATTCGATTCAGTATCTCTTCATTCGTGATTAGATATATCCATCTCACCTTCAGGATTCTTCTGTAACACTACATTTCAAAAGCTCTTATTCCCTTTCTTTCTGAGCGAGTTATCGTACATGTATCGCTTCCGTACAATGCCACACTCCAAACGAAAGTCTTCAAAAATATTTTTTCTAATTCCTATATCAACGTTCGAAGTGAGAAAATTTCTTTTCTTAAGAAAGGCCTTCCCTGCTTGTGCTAGCCTGCATTTTATGTCCTCCTTACTTCTGGCATCGTTAGTTATTTTACTACCCAAGTAACAATATCCATCCACTTCCTTTAAGACTTCATTTCCTAATCTAATATTTCCTGCATCACCTGACTTCGTAAGACTGCACTCCATTACTTTTGTTGTGGAATTATTTATTCCCATCTTGAACTCCTCACCCAAAACTCCGTCCATACCATTCAGAAACTTCTCCAGATCTTCTGCAGTCTCAGATAAAATAACAATATCATCGGAAAATTTCAGGGTTTTGGTTCCTCTCCTTGGATTGTGATTTCCTTTCCAAATTCTTCTTTGATTTCCTTTAATGCCTATTCTATATAAGCATTGAGAAGGACGGGGGACAAACTGCAGTCTTGCTTCACCCCTTTCTGGATTGCTTTTTCTTTTTCATAGCCCTCGATTCTTATCACTGCAGACTGATTTTTATATAGATTGTAGATAATTCTTCTCTCTCGGTACCTGATTCCGATCACCTACAGAATCTCAAATAGCTTGGTCCAATGAACATTATCAAATGCCTTTTCTAGATCTACGAACGAAATGTATGTGGGCTTGCCCTTCTTAATTCGATCCTCTAAGATCAGACGTAAAGTCAGGATTGCTTCACGTGTTTCTACATTTATTCTGAAGCCATATTGATGTTCTCCCAAGTCAGTTTCCACTTGTCTTTCCATTCTTCTGTAAACAATACGTGTCAAAATTTTACAGGTGTGAGGTAATAAACTAATGGTGTGGTAGTTTTCACACTTGTCAGCACCGGCTTTCTTGGGAAGAGGTATAACAACATTCTGCCGAAAATCGGATGGCACTTCTCCTGTTTCATACATCTTGCACATTAAATGGAATAATTTAGACTTGCTGGTTTCCTCTAAAGCAGCCAGTAATTCAGAGGGAATGTCATCAATTCCAAGTGCTTTGTTCCTGTTTAGGTCTCTCAAAGCTCTGTCGGAATCTGAGCTCAAAATTGGTCACCCATTTCATCAGCACCAACAGCCTCTTCTTGTTGCAGAACCATGCCAACTACGTCCTTACCTTAATGCAACTGTTGGATATGTTCCTGCCATATTTCTGCCTTGTCTTCATTCCCTAGAAGTGGTTTTCCATCTTAGCTCTTAATATTCATACACCTAGTTTTCCTTTCTCCAAAGGTTTGCTTGATTTTCCTGTATGAAGAATCTACCTTTGCTGGGACCATACAACTTTCAGTATCCTTCCACTTCTCCTTCAGCCATTCTTCCTTATCTGCTCTGCACTTCATATCCACTTCATTCTTTAATTGCCTGTATTCTTTTCTGCCCTTTTCATTTTTCGTATTCTTGTATTTTCGTCGTTCTTCGATCAGTTCTAGTATCTCTTGAGTTATCCATTGTTTCTTTGTTGCTCTTTCCTTTCGTCCTAACATCTCTTCAGCAGCCCTACTGACCTCATTCATGACTGCCCATACTCCTTCTACTGTGTTTCCTTCAGCCTTGTTCCTTGAAACAATACTTCATACTCTTTTATCAACTTGTCTAGATCCCATCTCACTGGATTCCTCACCTTCTGCAATTTCTTCAGATGGCATTTAATGACCAACAAGTTGTGATCAGAGTCCACGTCTGCTCCTGGAAAGTTTTGCAATCCAACACCTAGTTTCTGAATCTTTGCCTAATCATAAGGGAGTCTATCTGATACCTTCCAGTGTCTCCATGTCTCGTCCATGTGTAGAGCCGTCGTTTGTGGTGTTTGAACCAAGTATTAGCAAGGACTGAATTGTGATTGGTGCAAAATTCATCCAGCCGACTTCCTCTTTCGTTCCTTTGTCCCAATCCGAACTCTCCTACTGGATTACATTCTCTTCCTTGGCCTACCACTGTATTCCAATCTCCCATCACAATTAGATTCTCGTCAACTCTTACATACTGTATTGTATTAAATTTACTGTCTCTTCATATATTCTTTCGAATTCCTCATCATCCGCTGAACTAGTTGGCATACAGAAGTGCACTATTGTAGTTGGCATTGGTTTGGTGTCTACCTTGACAACAATAATCCTTTCACTATGCTGGTCGTAGTAGCTTATCCGCTACCCTATTTTCCTATTCATTATTAAACCAACTTCTGCATTTCCCCTGTTTGATTTTGTGTTGATGATTCTGTAGTCGCCTGACCAAACATCCTGCTCTTCCTGCCAACGTACTTCACTTATACCAACTACATCTAACTTTAGTCTATCCGTCTCCCTTTTGAGATTTTCTAACCTACCCAAACAATTCAAACTTCTAACATTCCACGCTCCGACTCACAAAATGTTAGTATATATCTTCCTGATGATCGCCGCCTCTCGTGTAGTCTCCATCCGGACCGGGGGACTATTTTACTTCCGGAATATTTTACACTAGAGGAAGCCATCATCAGTACAGCATTCATACAGAGAGAGCTGCATGTCCTCGGGAGTTAGTTACAGCTGCAGTTTCCCGTTGCTTTCAGCCGTGCAGCAGTATCAACACAGCTAATCCATATTGAGTATTGTTACAAGGCCATATCAGTCAATCATCTAAACTTCCGCCCTTGTAACTTCCGAAATGTTGCTTACCTCCGTTTGGATGAACCATTCGTTAGTCTGATCTCTCGACAGATACCCAACCGATATGGTTGCACCTGCGGCTCAGCTATCTGCTTCATTGGGTCGCGCAAGCCTTCCCACCGCGGCAAGGTCACACGGTTCGCAGGGGAGACCACTATCAATAATATATTCAATAATATACTTGCTACGTGTTTCACGTCGTACTAACACATCGAAGGTTATCGGTGACGGAATGATAGGAATGGGCTAGGATTGCGAAGGCAGCGGCCGTGGCATTCAGTAATAATGGTTGATTGGAGAACAAATATAAACGAAAATAAAAAGTAATTGTAAGATATAGTAATAGGTTTAGGCTACAAATTAGTAAGTCAATAAGAGCGGTAATACTAATATTAAGAATAACTAGACGACTAATAATAATAATAATAATAATAATAATAATAATAATAATAATAATAATCATAATGCCGGGATGAGTGGCTCAGACGGTTGAGACGCTGGCCTTCTGACCCCAACTTGGCAGGTTCGATCCTGGCTCAGTCCGGTGGTATTTGAAGGTGCTCAAATACGTCAGCCTCGTGTCGGTAGATTTACTGGCACGTAAAAGAACTCCTGCGGGACAAAATTCCGGCACCTCGGCGTCTCCGAAAACCGTAAAAGTCGTTAGTGGGACGTAAAGCAAATAACATTAAATTAAATAATACTAATAATAACAACAATAATAATAAGGAAGTGCGTAATAGATAATAGTAAACTCATTCACTCAACATACACACACTGACTCACACAACTAAGTATTGTGTTCCAAGAAAAGATTTGCAGCAGGGTAGATCTCAATGTATGAGAGGAAGTTAAGTGCCGAATGTCCACTAGGAGTCTCGACGCAGTACCTAGAAAAAATGATTATAGGAATTCGTTCAATTTAGTTCAATTTCAAGCAGGGAGCCAGAGCGGGTAATAATTTTAAGGGAAGAGGAAAGAGAATGAAGATTAAAATACAGGTAATTAGGAGGGTTTAGCAAAGGTGGTTGGTGAACAAGTGTCAATAGGTGAAAATTCCTTCGTTCATTTATGCATAGCCATCCCAATATTTTAAATATGGTGTAACATGAACATCATGTCGCAGTTTGAAGAAATGTCGTATGCAAGAGTTTTATGTTCGTTGAAGTCGCGCAGCTTGTTCGGCATTTAGATTGACCAGTACCGTACCACAATAGCCTAAAATTGGGAGTAGGAGTGATTAGATTAATTTTAATTTTAGGATTTGAGGAATAGCATTCAGGTGATATAAGGCTGCATGAACCTCGTTATATACGTTATATACGTTATTTACGTGCTCATTCTAGGCCAGGTCCTCGTCGATGGAGATCCCACGTTTAATTGCAGTCTTAAGGTACGGTACAGCAATGCCATTGATGATAAATGGAGGAGGATTGCCATTGCTTATTAGTTAATTAACGTTAATAATGAATACCACATTAAAAAGGTGATTTTGGTACACTCTTATCAGGAAGATTTATTATTTCGTGTCAGAGCGTTTATACAATACACATATATATATAAACATAACAAGCACGTTACAATTATACAAAATACATGGAACTTTACATATATATTTGGTGCGGTCACACCGGGTCCATCCAATATTCAGCGACAGCATTTCCCTCTTTGCTCGCTTGAACGAGGTCTTGAAATGCACACTGGACAGGGCATGTTTAACAGTAATACATGTGTGGGGTAGTTTATATTTCCCAGCAATCACACAGTTCGGTCTGTTTGTCTACATTTCTTGAGGTTTTCCCTAGATCTTCCAACACTACTCCTCAAACGATTACTAATAAGAATTTATTGCAGCCAGGTGGCCATATAATGGGATACAACAATAAGTTTCAAGGTTACAAAATAAGCATGAAATATTGTCACACAACATACTGCGATTTACACATTCTCGAGGCGGTTTAGTCTTTGCTATAGTCAACTATGCTCTTTTCCCTCTTACTACATAGTGTTATGTGGTATTTGTCGCATGGCTTCTCACACAGAGAACATATACATTCTTTGTTGGGTTCATGATATTTTATGTTTTTGCAAATTTTGTGATGGAAGCCGTGTACGGCGAGTCTTGTGACTACGTTTCTTAGTTTTTGATTTTCGGTTGTCCATCGTCTATCGGTCATTGCTTCCGTTGAGTAAAAATCCAGTGGTATGTCCTGTTGCTTCAGATGCTTCTGCTCAAGTACCTTCTCCATTTGCAGGGTAGATGGCAAGTGTAGTTTGAATTGGAGGTCTTCGATATAGAAAAGTTCCCTTGCTAATTCATAGATTAGTCTGGACGGTGACGATCTTGCCACGCCCAGTGCTCTCTTAAGGAATCGAGCTTTCACTTTTTTCTATCGTGGTGAGATCTGTTGTGGTTAGCCCTTCCCATATTAGCTCTAGGCCGTATGAGATAGGGGGGTTATTTTGGCGTGGAAAAGTGTCATTGCAGTTCGTAGTGAGAGTTTTGTTATGTTCTTCAGATCGTATATTCCTCTGATGGCAGCTGTTGATCGTTCCTTTATGTGTTGTCTGAAAGAGTGGCACGTTTTTTGCAGGGTGACGCCGAGGTATTTGTAAGTATTAACCGACGTGAGTTCTTCTTCGCCGAGAGTCATTTTGTTTTCCGCTGCTAGTTTTCACCCTTTTCGGAAAGCCATGTACACTGTCTTTCTCTGGTTTATGCTGAGATCGTTATCAACTGCCCAATTGTGAAGGTGGTTTAGTACTTTCTGCAGCTATTGCCGGTTCGGGGAACCCAGGACCATGTCGTCTACGTAAAAATAGAAAGAAACTGAAGTTGTTTCTTCTAGAGTCATTGTGATGTCTGCTGCCACGACGTTAAACAGGGTGGGACTCAGTGGGTCCCCTTGCGGAACTCCATTTGTCTGGATTATTTCTTTTGAGGTCGATATTCCGTCACATACTTCCACTTTGTTGTAGGCCAAAATGTTCCTTATTACCCGTGTGAATCAGTGGCCCTCCGCTAACATATGTTCTAGTTTCTGAACAAGCTCCTCAAACGATTAAGCGATCTCCAAACAGCCCATCTGATCTGTTCTGCAGGAGGCGGAGATTCGTGTGGTACCATCCACTGCTATTTACTACTTCGCCGCATGTCTCGGCCCACCGTTGCTGGTGATTTGTTTAAAGTGGCACAGACGTTGCGGAAGTTCTTTCTTGATTTTAATCTTTTAGGTGGCGGTCGAAGACCAAATAGCGGATGATTCTTGCTGTTCTCCACCTTTGTACTCTCATATATCGCCGCCACTTTCCTCTGAATATCAGAGAGAACGATCCTAGGCAGGCAGTAAACGTTTCTCATTAGGGGTTGCTTTCAGACATCCTGTAACTACTCTGCAGGTTTCATTCAAAGCTACATCCACTTGCTCTGTATGTGTCGAATTGAACCAAACAGAGCTTGCGTATTCTGCCGCAGAGAAACTGACAGCCAAAGCAGACGTCCCCAATACCGACGGATGTGCGCCCTAATTGGTAAAGCAAAGGGTATTGTTCTAGGCTGAGACCTTTTGTCCAGTATTCATTCAGTCTACCTTGTACGTTAAGGTCCTGTCCAAGGTGACTCCAAGGTACTTTGGTGAAAAGCAATGCTCCAATCGCCTCCCTTCCCACACCACAAACAATTGCCTGTTAGCTTCCCTATTCGTAAAATGAAATGCTAGTTCATCAAGTGAGGAAGCCATTATCCCTTCAATAGTCTGGAAATCATCACCTTTGAAAGCCAAAGCCAGATCCTCGGCATAAATGAAGCTCCTAGTGAGAGGAGGTTGTGGCTGGTCATTCGTATATGTTAAAGAGGATAGGCGACAGAACACTGCCCATTCTTTTGGTCTCTATTAATTCCTTGGAACTCAACAAAGAACCTGCGATTCTGTAAAACAGTCTCAACGATCTCTGTGAAACCAAAGTCCTTCGTTATGGGGTAAAGTTTGCACAACAACGTTATGTGGTGCACCGCATCATATGTCGCATGAGGTTCACGAAGGCCACGCCAGTTAGCATGCGTTTCTTGAATCCATTATTAATGTACTAGGTGCTATTTAGGACCTGTGTTGTACAGTCCATACCCGGTCTGAAACCTGCTTGTTCAAGAATGAGATGTTTGTCTACCTCCAAAATCATACACTCAAGCAGAATCCTCTCAAATATCTTATAGATATAACACAACTGTGATATCGACCTACAAGTCATGGCATCTGGTGCATCTTTGCCTTGTTTTAAGATGGCAGTCAATCTAGTCTTTCTCCAAACCTTTGGTATTCGTTTACTCCTTAGGCAGTTATTAAAGAAAGAAACAACCCACTTCTTCGCCCTGGTACCGAAGTGCTTAATCTGCTCGTCCAAACCCGTTGCCTTGCCTACATTAGATTGCCTGATGGCTCCTCGTAGTTCACTCATAATGATGTCTTCTATGAGGTCACTAGTCTCCATGTCGGGTCGTCTTTCCTACTTCACTCTGCTTATGCACCCACTGATTTTTGTCTTGAACAAAAGCTGACGAGCAGTAGAATCTGAGGACAAGTTGATATGCACCGGGGCTTTAGTGAAGTCATTATTTATTTATTATTTAGAGTTTGGCAGTAGATATCAGAAATAATTTTAAAAGTAGATAGAATATATTACATATTTTCATTATTTACAATTTGAATTTCAAGTTGTTGATATAGTCTATCACAGTTGGACCTGCTTCCATAAAGTCACTGAAATTGCCTTTGTATGAATGTGACGGACCCTCATGCACGATATGCCAGATAGTCTGCCTAGGAGCACTTTAACTCCACTCTGGTGAGGGAACATGTCCCAACTTGTGGAGAAGATCAGCACATCTGCCATGGTTTGTTCTAATCCTGCTTAGGCTTGAACAAGTTTTCCAGGACAGATGGAATCCACTTGATTTTGTTGTGGTGTTTATAATGTTCTGGAACCGTTCCTACTAATTCGTTCTTCCAGGTTTGCAGGAGGTTGAATTTATCACTCACCAGATGTCTTGCTGTCCTGACGGGTAGGTTCCGCGTACGTACGTACGTACGTAATCTTCTGGCTTCAGCAGCAATGATATCCTGGTGTATTGGTAGCTGGTCGTTGGCATTTATCTTCGTATACTCCCGAACTAAGGCATGTTTACGTTTGAGATCTGCTGGTGGAATGTGATTCAGTGCTGGCAGCCAGAATGTAGGCGTTGATTTGACTGTGCCAGTCACCGCTCTCATTGCCTGCTTCAATCGAGTATCAACAAGTTTAGTCACACTGGAGGGCAATACTCAGCTGCTGAGAAGACAGGACTGACGTCTGTTGTGAGTAGAGCGTCAGCCGAGGAGCCCCATATAGTGCCACACAGCTTCTGAAGTATGTTATTTCTGTATTTCAGATTTTCTGCAGTTTTCTTCATGTGTTTCTTGAAAGACAGAGTTCTATCTAAATTGATCCCCCACACAGTTGCATGAATTGTTGTGGTTCAAACGGTTGTTACTCGAGTACACTTCTAATTCATAATTAGGTAGCTTATTTGCATAGGTGGTTACATGTTACTGTAGTTTTTTTCGGGTTTGGCTTCAGCCTTCAATTGCGGAAATACTCATCAAGAGTGCCTAGGTCATTAATTGAGGTCTGCTCTCTATTTTCGATCTGTCTATGTTGAGTAGTAATTGCCCAGTCACCCGCATACCCAAACTTTACTGAGATGGTTGCAGGCATGTCAGAGATGTAGAGGCTGAAGGAACGTGGGGCTGAGACAGAGCCTTGAGGTAAAACCATTATCAAGTTTCTTCTGACAACTTATGACGTTTCCCAAAATTACGCGGAATATTCGGTTCATTAACATGTTACCCACGAGTCTAGCGATTCTTGTGCAAGGTATGATGCGGAGCAGTTTGTAGATCATACCATGTCTCCAGACAGTGTCGTATCTCCTGGCCAATTTACATATCACTATCATGACGGAATCAAATGTAAATAGTACTTTTAATGATTCGCTCTTTAGAGGAATTGAACTTAGTATTCACATGATACAGATCAATGTGTAAGGCATAAGGAGAGCCAAGGGAGAGTGATCATTAAGACTTTTCAAGAGTCTCCAAGCTTTTTGAGGAACTCTTAGATATATCCATTTCTTCGAGGATGGAAATCAAATGATCACTTTTGTTCGCGGCTAATGATGTTGACAGAGCCAAACCTTTACGAACGGTTTCTTCTCGAAATGGGTCTCGATCAAATAATTCTATACATTCTGATAACAGAACCGACGTGTCTCTACTGAGTCCAGGGACATAGCTTGTACGACATCCACAAGGAGTTGACAGTAGAGAGCTCATCTTCACAACTTCCACAAACATAACGTAGCCATCTGTGGAGTTACTTGTATCAGATACAGAATTTTCCAAACGTGTAGTGAACAAGTTCCAGTCAAATTTCCGAAAATTGCATCGTCTGCGGAAAGATATAAACGTGGGGCACACTGCCGCAATAACCTGACATATGATTGGTCTCTGTTGTGAATATTGTATAGGGGGACCGATACTCTTCATACACTGGTGAGCGATTCCTTCACTGACAAAACTTAGGTCTATACCCGCTCCTTCATTGCCCACGATCAAAATAAGAATAAGAAAAAGAAGAAGGCAGTTTAAAATCCTGGATAAAAAGTAGCTGATTAGCCCCTGCCCACTCCTGCATTGGCTCTCCACCTTTATTGTCATGGTAAGATAATGTAGGTGAACGTGACTCGGGTTGCCAGTTTGAAAGGCTGACCAAATAGAAAATAAGACCTTAATACGTCATAAAATACAACCTGTGACAATAAAGTTCGGTGAATGTAGTCAGAACGCTCGATCCGCCAACACTGGTGACACACAATGCTGCACCTGCGTAGCAGCTGGTTTTGACCACCTGCTCCCAACGTTGTTCAGTTGAGCATCGTGCGTGTGCCGTGTAAGACACAGTGTTTGACACAGTGCGTGTTTAGTGTGTTGGTTCTGAACTGCGAACAGGAACATGAACGACCAAAAGATCAATGTACATTTTTGTTTTGAGCTAGGCAAGACACCGAAAGAAACACATGCGATGCTGGTACTGTTTATGAAGATCAAGCACTGTCCTTGAAGTGTGTGTACGAGCGGTTCGCCCGTTTTCGAGGAGGCCGGGAAAGTGTTTCTGACAACTCCCATAGCGGAAGACCGGCGACCGCCATCAGTGACGAAAACATTGAGAAGGTGAGGACATTAATCACGAACGATCAGCGATTAACTGTGTGCATGATAGTGGATTAATTGCAGATTAACCGTGAATCCGTGCGACAAATCGTTACCTAGAAGCTAGGGAAGAGGAAAACGCGTTCTCGGCTTGTTCCACAGCACTTGACTGACGATCAGAAGCAGACACGTTTAGAGGCTTCATAGGATTTTGTCGAAACGACGGATGCGACACCAAATTTCTTGAACAGTATTGTCACTGAGGATGAAACCTGATGTCTCAGGTACGACTCTGAAACGAAACGGCCATACATGTCCTGGAAACTTTGCAAGAAGTCTTCCTTTGGTATGGTGTTCAAAAGCCTCGTCACGACGTTCCCCCAGGTAGAAATTCCTTGTGGATAATGCCTTGACTATCGAAAAAGGTGATGAGCATCGTTTTGATGCGTGACTTTTCGGGTCTAACCCTTTTCCGATGAGGGGATCCCGGAGAACGGGGGTGGTGCGACTTGAACACCCCCCCTCCATACTCGCCAGATCTCAATCCTCCAGACTTCTTCCTATTCCCACGACTCAAAATCGCTTTGAAAGGAAAGAGATTTGACGATATTCCTGACATCCAACGAAACGTGACTGCGCCAGCACGCTAATCATTTAGCCATGGAGCCGGAAATCTGACGTAAATACTTTTTCTTTACAACACTTTAATTTATTTCAATACGTGCCCGCTGGCATTTTCGAGGCATGTAAATTAAGTTTATAATTTTCAAAAAAGTCTGTGAAGAGTTGCACGACAAAATATAGGCAATGTATCGTCATTATTAACTGAAGCTAATATTTTTTTTAAGAGAGTCGGTATTTCATTTCTGGAAAAGAAGTGTTTTTTTTACGGATAACGTCTTTTTAAAAAATGTTGTATTTTTCATTCTTATCTTTGTCATTTTACGTGTTTCTTTGGAGTAACCAGTTTCCTATCAACCTTAAGTTCTTTCCTAGTGCGGTAACTGATCGCCTTAAAAATACCTGTTACATCGGCCACTGCGCGTGTTATTTCATCCAGAGTAATTCTACGATTTTCTTCGCGAAATTTGGAAAACACATTTAACACACATGTCTTCTCGCCACTCGTTAGTGGTTTTCCTCTAATATGTTTAATCACAACTGGTCTGGTTCACAAACGATTTAGACCTAAAATCACGGCACTTTGACACACACACACACACACACACACACACACACACACACACACACACACACACACACACACACACACACGTTCTGCACGGACGTTTGCACTTCCAACTAATTAAAAAATATAAGTGATAAACGTAGTGTATTATTTTTTCACATTAAACTTAGAACAAGAAAATAAAAATAATGGACACACGTGCTTCGGATCAGCAACTGAGCTACTGGGCGCGAAGAACAATGCTTGCAGATGTAGGATGCAATAGTTACGTAGAAATGAAGAGGTTAGCACAGGATAGGGTGGCATGGAGAGCTGCATCAAACCAGCCTGTGGACTGATGACTCAAACAACATGTCTGGGAGATGTAACGTATTTGTATATAGATGTGGGAAGAATAAGGAATACTCAAATTATATTGCTAATAATGAGCAAAAGCATCGTCCGACTCATCGGCTGAATGGTCAGCGCTGAGGCCTTCGGTTCTGAGGTTCCCGGGTTCGATTCCCGGCCGGGTCAGGGATTTTAATTGCCTCTGATTATTCTTCTGGCTCGAGGACTGGGTGTTTATGTATGTCCCAACACTTTCCTCTTCATATTCACCCAACACACTACACTATTAACCACCACAGAAATATGCAATAGCGATTACATCCCTCCAAAGGGTTGGCGTCAGGAAGGGCATCCGGTCGTAAATGGTGGTGGTGGTGATTATTGTTTTAAGAGGAAGTACAACTAGGCAACCATCCTCTATATAACACTAATCAGAGGAAAAATATGGAAGGGGTCAGACTCTTCGAAAAATGAAGTTATCGGCCAAAGAAAGACAAGGGCCACGAAGGGCGTGAAAATGAAAGACTCCCTAGCCCTCGCAAACCTAATAGCATCGGGGTCGGAAAAGAACAAGAGTTGACCAAGAGAGGTCGGATAGGATAGATGAAAGTGAGGAGCCTGGCACAAGTAAGTGGAAGCAATGCCAGGACTCAGCTGAGGGCCCCGTGGTCGCCAACCCACGCTCCAAAGTTCAGAGCCCCTGGGGCTCCGGTCGTAAAACAGGGTCAAATCCACATATGTGTGACACAATTCGCACCCGGGACCCATAGGTGTGTTAAAAGCGGTAGAAGAAGAAGAATTAGCAAAAGCATCATATGTTGGGCTTCTTACATTTCTTCCAAACTTGTAATTCGAGCAACGCTAATTTTTGTACAGATGCTCATATAGGTAGGGTGTTCCTAAAACCAAACCTCGCACAGATTGCATACTCCGACTCTCAAACATGGTGAGACAGACTATAGAGTTGACCAAGGAAGGTAGGATAGGAAAGAGGGAAGATGAAAGTTAGGAGTCGGCACATGTCATTTTCAGTGGAGGAGTGATAGACTCACCTCAGGTTCCAGCTAGCGAGTTTGCTACGCAGCTACACAGTTCACGCTACGAAGCCGTTAACTTGCCTTCGCGAGGGCTGTAGGTTGAAATAGAGACCTTCACTAACCGGTCGAGGGAGCTCAAATTTAATCGGGAACCAATATGGAACGGCATGTGCTGTAGGCGACATGCACAACACTCGTGTTATGCAGGCTGCATAACCGGTCGTGTCGATTAGAAAAAAATGCTTACATTTTGGAAACAAATTATACTGTAGGACGGTGGGAAGAGAGTTCTGTGGGTACGGAAAGAAGATGCAATTCAACTCTGTAGTCGTTATAAATTGAACGTTTCAACTGTAATAACATGCGGTGCGAGCCCCCAGAAGTTGTAATGCGGAAGTTGGAAAATGAAATACACCAATTACAGAAACGGGAACGATTAGCCAGCGATGCTTGGATTTGTTGTATGTGATGATGGTATGCATATTGTGAAATTTGCTCATATTTACTGACATTCCCATCTAGAACGTTGTAGGCACATTCCTGCAAATGTAATGCGGAGATATTCGATGCACACCTTACTACATAATAATAATAATAATAATAATAATAATAATAATAATAATAATAATAATAATAATAATAATAATAATAATAATAATAATAATAATAATAATAATAATAATAATAATAATTGTAGCGGCGGTACACCCAATCCGTACGTTTAAAACTAGCGCCTTGTAGAAGGCCCTCTGAAACATAAACGTTGAAACAACTAGTACAAGAAGTTTGAAAATTTATCAACAGAAGTCGCTACTATAAATTTATGTTGTGCCCTCTCGGGTGAATATGAACTATTAAAATTCAAGAGTAATTTTGTGTGTTAAGGTTTCCTAAACTGGAATGTTTAGTGTTTGTTTTTGATGTTCAAAAGTTATCAACACTTCTTTCTGTTCCCGCCAACTTAAGGCGTTGGCCAATCAAAAATCGTGTGCATTTACTCATTCACCAATGGTAAAATTTTTATATTTATTTGATTATCCAATGAAAATTGTGGGGGGGTCAGGGTCTTGGTGCAGAGTTTTCTGGAGCCTTCCCCTCTGCTATAAAAGCTGGCACATTTCCGGACCAGGTTGTCTTTGAGATCGCTCCAGTTTAGATTGTGTTCGTAACGGAGGCGGGGGCCACCTCATCCATCTTCGGAAGGTCCACCAGCTCAAGGTAATGGCAGATCTGTGATATTCTTTAAAAGCTAGCTCGAGAGGAAGGTTTCAAATCTTTAATAAAGTAAATTTAGTTTCTAAAATGCAAATTTCAAACTCTAAATGTTAATTTCATACAAACCCGAAAAAACGTAACCGAAATCGGGGAACAGAGAGTGAGGTACCCTCTCGTATTCCCTCTCAACTTGATTTTGAGGTGACTATGATTTTTTAACTTTTCTATCTTGTAATTTCTGTAACATAAATTTCTCCATCTAGTCACCTCCGTAGTATAGGCTTAGCCTCTGTAACGTCGGGCCATAAGCCCAAATAGGGTTTTATGCTTTTGATGTAAATTTTAAGGAGCGCAAGAGTTCACCTCCTCGCCATTTTTGTTTTTAAGCCAGTAAATTTAACCTTTTGTTTTTACCAAAGGCCTTGTAGAATGGGTTCTTGTTACCCGTGTTAAACTCTATTTCATTCTTTTCATGTTAAATATACCAGACTGTTGAGCGTATAAGTCGGTGAAGACTGCTGAATTTTGTTAAATGTAGGTTGTGCATGGATAGGCTGTGACGTACCCACTTTGCCCACAGATGTATGACAAATTTATAACGTGGCGGGTCACTTTAATATTAAAATAAATAAATGATATGTCATTGTTTCTCCAGAAACAGTATCTCAAGGGCGCCAGTCTTCAAGCTTATGGCTTGAAAACAAAAGTAGATAATTAATAATAATAATAATAATAATAATAAATAAAATACGTAATGAGACTCAAAAAGCTCCCAGGGGTGGGGCGAACGGAACACAAATCATTAAGTACACTAACTTGGAATTTAAGGATCATTAATAATCATTTCGTAAAATACAAATTAAAGCAGCTATTTATTAAGATGAAAAACGTGACGTAACGGCGTATTAACGAAATCTGAACTTACGGAAGCAAAAGAAAAAGTGAATGAAATTAACTTTAAGAAAGTGAACTGTTGCGCGAAGACTTGCAGTAACTTATGCCATAAGCTCACCAAATGTAGACTCTGTTGTGTTGAAGCTGAAGATGGGTGGATCTCTCGTACAGGCTGCCTCATCTGTTGTTGGATTCCAGTCCTACATCCACATTTCCTGTCTTTAACACTTCCTATTGTACTCCTTACATAAAGTCGTAATGAGTCCTAATTTTAAATGCAAAACCACCATGGGTTATGTTCATGGAGAGAATCCCTTCGTATTCTTCCGTATTACGGAACAGTAAAAGCTCTCCTCCCATATACCAGTCAGAACCGGTCTCCCGTTGACTACCTCTCGTCATTGAGATAACAAGTCCCAATGAGAGTAACTTTTGAGTAGAATATACTCAGATGCGAAGTGAACTACTGTCGGATTTTTTATTATGGACACTCGAGTTTAGGCTTTAATTACGAACGAACCAATAGGCCTATGGAAATTCGAGTTATACGAATATTTTCCTTGTTTAATTCTACATTAGCGTATATAAGATACATTGTTTTCGACGTTCATTAAATATTTTTTATTTGTGGTTGTAATAAATATTGCCCGGGTTTTTGGCTGCTTTTCTACGAAGCGCTCACTTAGGAATATATACAAGGAAAATGACTTGTCTGATACTAATGAAATTTTTATGTGTTATAACCACATGTATTTGTAGTGTAACACTCAAGTTACAATTTTTTTCAACCACCCCGAAAAACGTTCTTATCATTTTTCTAAAGCAACTCTTTCTCAGCCCAGGATAAACGTACAGCAGCAAGCTTGGGCTTAATTTGAAGCACGCAGTGATGGTTATCAGAAACTACAACAACTGTAACCGTACAGTGTGGTACCGAATTTATGAAGAGTAACATTGAAGGGAGGTTTTGTGTACGCCGGACCGTGCGATTAACAGCAGGCCGGGTGGTGAAATCGGGCGCAGTGTTGCCGCGTTCAGTAGTACTCACGCGCGCAACGAACACAGTACACTCGCCCCGGGCAGTTGTGAAACGGAATGCCCGTGACCTTGGTTTGCCCGGAAGCTATTTTCAGTTTTCCTATGTTCTGCATGTTGAACACGTCACTTCAAGATGCCTCCGAGACCGCCGTTATCAGAGGGTGAATTTGCAATGATTTTTTTTAAATTTGCTTTACGTCGCACCGACATAGATAGGTCTTATGGCGACGATGGGAGAGGAAACGCCGAGGAATGGGAAAGAAGCAGTCGTGGCCTTAATTAAGGTACAACCCCAGCATTTGCCTGGTGTGAAAATGGGAAACCACGGAAAACCATCTTCAAGGCTGCCCTCAGTGGGGTCCGAACCCACTATCTCCCGGATGCGAGCTCACAGCTGCGCGTTCGTAACCGCATGGCCAACTCGCCCGGTTTGCAATGATTTTGAGTGCTATTTTTTTCCTTCAATGTGAGGGGGAAAAGTAGGGGACAAGAGGTTCCCTGTGTACCAGAAGATGGCAAATTGTCTTGGATTATCGCTGTCGTCAGTGAAGAGAGTAGGAGCCGCTTCAAAGGAGAATGATGGAAATACGTCATCCAGGTCATAATTTTACACATCGGAAGTGAAGAACGATTCCTTGACGGTGCAGAACTTTGTTTTAATGGCAAGAAAAGTAGTGGTGATTACCAGAATGAGATGAACTCGACTCATTATGAAGAAGGTTCATGAAAGTCCTGATTAAATTGCCTCAAAGTTCGGCTGTCGTTAAAGATCAAGCTCCATATCATACGAGGGTCGATCCTTCATCTAAAAAGCCGAACATGTCATGGCTGAAACGTGAAATTATACATTGGATAACGTCAAAGAATATTTCACTACCACTTGGAGTTGACGATTATAACAAATTAACTAAATCAGAGCTGATTGTCCTTGTCAGGCCTTAGTTTCAAACGCCGGTAAAGAAGCTGGAACAACTGACTAAACGACTTCGACCAGATGTACAGATTATTTGGTTACCAGTGGCCCATTGCGAGCTTAATCCAATCGAGCTCATTTGGGCTTACGTAAAAGGGAAAATAGAAAAAACAAATATGGCTAACACATTAGAAAATGGTAGAAGTATGGAAGTAAATTAAGCTTTATGCCGAGAAGCCTTACGTACCGTGACCCCTGAACTCTGGAAACAATGTATTAAACACGCGGAGAAAATTGAAGACCACTACTGGGGAAAAGATGGACTGTCTGCAAATATCCCTTATTTCGAGTCAGTCATAATCAACATGAATGACAGCAGCACCGATTCTTCGGAACACAGTGATTTTTCAGACGAAGAAAATTGATAGAATTAAATACCGTAAATATATGTAAATAATAATACAAATAACTCTTGAAAAATTGTACAGTGTGATATTTCTAAATTAGGAAGTTAACCATTTTTAAACCTGTCGTTGAAGGTCCAAAGCCCTTATGAGGAAAGGTGATGGGAAGTGGAATTTATAAGAGGAAATAAAATTAAAGGTTGAAAGTAAACGAAAAGCTGTGTTCGTTGCGCGCGTGATTACGGTACAACTGAACGCGGCAACACTGCGCCCGATTTCACCACCCGGCCTGCTGTTAATCGCACGGTCCGGCGTACACAAAAACTCCCTTCAATATTACTCTTCATAAATTCGGTACTACACTGTACGGTTACAGTTGTTGTAGTTTCTGATAACCATAACTGAGTGCTTCAAAACAAGCCCAAGTTTGCTGGTGTACGTTTATCCTGGGCTGAGAAAGAATTGATTTAGAAAAATGATAAGAACTTCTTTCAGGGTAGTTGAGAAAAGTTGTAACTTGAGTGTTACACTACAAATACATGTGGTTATGACATATAAAAATTTCATTAGAATCAGACAAGTCGTTGTCCTTGTATATATTCCTAAGTGAGCGCTTCCTAGAGAAGAAGCCAAAAACCCGGGCAATATTTATTACAACCATAAATAAAAAATATTTAATGAACGTCGAAAACAATGCGTCTTATATACGCTAATGTAGAATTAAACAAGGAAAATATTGGTATAACTCGAATTTCCATAGGCCTATTGGTTCGTTTGTAATTAAAGCCTAAACTCGAGTGTCCATAATAAAAAATCCGACAGTAAGTTAAAATCTTCTCCGATGTGTAGACGTCGAATCGTAGTAAGAGTATCTTCCAAGCGTGAGAATCAGAATCAGAATGTCCGAATCTCCGAATCTGAATCTGAATGTGAGTCTGAATGAGAATGTTAGTGTCCTCTCCAGTCCTTGTCGGTGGTATATATTGGTTCAAAAGTCTCCTTCCATCAGCCATATCACATGTTCCAGTAAGATTCGAGGTCTCATCCCTTCTCCCTTGTATTGCTGTGGATCCATCACGTTGCTTCATTACGTTCATTCACATAGGCTGAACTTTCCCGCTGAAATAAAGCATCTCGAAGCTGAGTTTGAAAAGTGGGTGTTAATAATGTATCAACTGTCTTTTCATGAGGTGGAGAGGGTAATATCTCTCGTAACCTCGATGACGTACTTTTCCTGGAACTGGGCTGAAATTAGCCTGCTGACTCTGGTCGCCTCACAACGGCTATTGGAAAATTTACTGCAAGTTATAAATATGCGTGATGTTGAAATACTTTACCCAATAATTTGTTCGTTCAGAATACGTTATAGCCGCGATACAAAGAAATGAAATGATGATTGAAATGGATGATAAAAACCCTATATATATATATATAAATTTTAAAATGACCTTTCAGTGATTAAATATATACATCTTATCAATTAAATATATAGTTCAATAATTAAAAATATACAGTGATGTCCCAAACATCACAAGGCCTGGAAAATTTGCAGAGCAAAGATGCTCTTAATATTGGTGTTAAAGAAATTGGGAGATCAGTCTCCTTGCCGATTGATTGAAAGGAGCAGTAGAGCTAAGAGAGCCTCCGTGGCTCAGACGGCAGTGCGTTGGCCTCTCACCAATGGATACCGTTGTTCAAATCCTGGTCATTCCATGTGAGATTTGTGCTGGACAAAGCGGAGGCGGGACAGGTTTTTCTCCGGGTACTCCGGTTTTCCCTGTCATCTTTCATTCCAGAAACACTCTCCATTATCATTTCATAGCATTTATCCGTCATTAATAAATCACCTTGGAAGTGGTGACCCCATTGTAATAACAGACTGTATCTGCTTCATTCATCACATCCCTGACCCGGTTAAAGACTGGAAAACAGCTGGTAGGTTTTCATTCAGTAGTGCTCAGGTAAAGACTGTAATTGGGAGCTTCAAGCTCAACCTGTAGAATTGTTATCTGATTATTCTAGACCTTCTGTAACTGATTGTTAATTACTTGTCAAAGTATTACGATTTGAAAAGAAAAAAGGAAAAGGTTAAGAAAGGAATTAAAACTGCCAATTTTAAAGTTTTAATTCAATCTTTCGATTTTCGTATATCCACCCATTCATGCCCGCACCTTCTTTCACCTCCGTTATCCACAAAATTTCCGTAACAACAACAACAATAACAACAATAAAATTGATTTTGCTTTCCACTAACTACGATTACGATTTACGGAGACGCCGAGGTGCTAGAATTTTGTCCCGCAGGAGATTTTTAACTTGGAAGTAAATCTACGGACACGAGGCTGACGTACCTTCAAATACCACCGGACTGAGCCAGGATCGAACCTGCCAAACTGGGCTCAACCATACGAGCGAGCTATTCAGCCCGGCGACTGCACAAGAGAAAGAGGCATGTGTGGTTCTACGTCCCTTTAATATTACACTGGCTGACAGAGCAAATGCAACACCAAGAAGGAGTGGTTCGAAAGGGATGAAAGTTGGGAAAAAAACAGAGACGGCACGGACGAATAATTGATGTTTATTTCAAACCGATATGCAGGTTACACAATGCGCACGGCATCGACTCAGTAGGATGTAGGACCACCGCGAGCGGCGATGCACGCAGAAACACGTCGAGGTACAGAGTCAATAAGAGTGCGGATGGTGTCCTGAGGGATGGTTCTCCATTCTCTGTCAACCATTTGCCACAGTTGGTCGTCCGTACGAGGCTGGGGCAGAGTTTGCAAACGGCGTCCAATGAGATCCCACACGTGTTCAATTGGTGAGAGATCCGGAGAGTACGCTGGCCACGGAAGCATCTGTACACCTCGTAGAGCCTGTTGGAAGATGCGAGCAGTGTGTGGGCGGGCATTATCCTGCTGAAACAGAGCATTGGGCAGCCCCTGAAGGTACGGGAGTGCCACCGGCCGCAGCACATGCTGCACGTAGCGGTGGGCATTTAACGTGCCTTGAATACGCACTAGAGGTGACGTGGAATCATACGCAATAGCGCCCCAAACCATGATGCCGCGTTGTCTAGCGGTAGGGCGCTCCACAGTTACTGCCGGATTTGACCTTTCTCCACGCCGACGCCACACTCGTCTACGGTGACTATCACTGACAGAACAGAAGCGTGACTCATCGGAGAACACGACGTTCCGCCATTCCCTCATCCAAGTCGCTCTAGCCCGGCACCATGCCAGGCGTGCACGTCTATGCTGTGGAGTCAATGGTAGTCTTCTGAGCGTACGCTGGGAGTGCAGGCCTCCTTCAACCAATCGACGGGAAATTGTTCTGGTCGATATTGGAACAGCCAGGGTGTCTTGCACATGCTGAAGAATGGCGGTTGACGTGGCGTGCGGGGCCGCCACAGCTTGGCGGCGGATGCGCCGATCCTCGCGTGCTGACGTCACTCGCGCTGCGCCTGGACCCCTCGCACGTGCCACATGTCCCTGCGCCAACCATCTTCGCCACAGGCTCTGCACCGTGGACACATCCCTATGGGTATCGGCTGCGATTTGACGAAGCGACCAACCTGCCCTTCTCAGCCCGATCACCATACCCCTCGTAAAGTCGTCTGTCTGCTGGAAATGCCTCCGTTGACGGCGGCCTGGCATTCTTAGCTATACACGTGTCCTGTGGCACACGACAACACGTTCTACAATGACTGTCGGCTGAGAAATCACGGTACGAAGTGGGCCATTCGCCAACGCCGTGTCCCATTTATCGTTCGCTACGTGCGCAGCACAGCGGCGCATTTCACATCATGAGCATACCTCAGTGACGTCAGTCTACCCTGCAATTGGCATAAAGTTCTGACCACTCCTTCTTGGTGTTGCATTTGCTCTGTCAGTCAGTGTATTTGTGGTGAAAGATGTAGGATGTTGGAACAAGCTCATTAACACTGGTGAGTGACATAGGAAATACATATTAGTGACGATTTACCCCACCTTTCATAATAATTGTTCTTCATGCAGAAAACAAGGCTGATGAGATAATAAATAAAATCATCCCTGGGGTTACTGCTACGAGTGAAAACATATCTTAAGTGGCAACTAACGTTTTGTGAACATATTCTTTTAGTTAGGTACATTATTTAACCTTGCCTTTGCACCATACAAGTGAAGGCTGGAATGTAAAACGAACAGTGCTTTTGTCCACGAAGTTCCTAGATGTGAAAACAAAACAAAAAAAGACAACTAGCGAAAATATTACCTAAGAAATTAAGAAGTAATGGATGAACTGAGAATATTCTTGAGACTTCACACAACATTGTGCTGTTAATGGTTAATAATGACTTTGTCGGCGAACTTACTGTTTACACTACGTCTTCAGATGTGGACTAGAACAAATGTGTTACTTTCATTGTTCTGTCTCAGTCTCATCCTCTCACCTCCCTGGTCTCATCCTTGGCTTTGACAATAAGAAAGCGACTGAGGTATGAGCGATGCTAATAATTCTTATGCAGTAGTCCTTATTATGAGTGGTGTGAAACTGTAGCTTACAGGGTAGGTTGGCGCGTGCTTTTAGAGGACTTGGAAGACTTAAACGTAGTAGTGATTTCTGACCCGGCAAAGAAAGCAACGGAAAAGTACTGCATTCCTCATTTAACTTATATACCATCTGTGGCAGCTGATTACGGGTCTGTTGTGTATTCACTCAGCCTTCGGACTGAGTACATTACATACATAGCGATTAATGAGTAACTGTTAAAAAGGTATTAGAACATCTAATCCACTAGTCCAGTGTGGCTCATTGTCTGAACATTGTTTTGAATCAAACATTCTATGAGACAGGAAATAAAACCATCCCTGGGGTTATTGCTACGATTGAAAGAATATCTTATGCGGCTACTGTCGTTTTGTGGACATATTCTTTTAGTCAGGTACATTATTTAACCTTGCCTTCGCACGACGTAAGTCAAGGCCCGAAACTAAAAATTACTGTGCTTTAGTCCACGGAAGTTCCCAGGATAGGCTTTTTTTCTTAGAACAACAGTTGCAAGTACCATGAAAGCTGCAGAAGTCGTTGTTAACTAGGAGACTAATCTGAAACAGAACGTGAGTACGCATTGATTGTACAGTACAGTATCTCTCCACTATCAGTACCACAAAGTTATTATGATTTTATAAGAACACAATTCCTTTTCAAAATAGACTGGTTAAAAATCAAATTACAGGAAAAGTACTGCAATATTGCAATTCATTTAGAGAAGCCACAAATGACTTAGAGTCTGGAAAAGAACTGACATTTCAACTTGTCCTACTATGGTTCTATTAACTAAGAAAATCTTGTTCGGTTTCAGAGGATGATTTTCAGGAAATGGCGAATATTGTAAGCTGCTTCATGCACCAAATAGGGACATTTTCCGGTCCTCCTTCCGAAATTAAAATATGTGGCAGTCTTGGAAGAGATGCGGCAGACGTATTCTCAGTTGGAAAACCCTTCTCTAGCCCTGGCTGTACCTTCATTTGTCACCACCAAAGAAAAGGAATTCATTCAAGTAAGAATGGCATAGAGAAAACCCATCTATGACCAATCAGATGGATTTTTACTACGTCATGAATATTGGATGTGATGATGACCTCCTCAACTTGTTGAAAGAGTACGGAAGACAACCTTTAGTAGCAACACTTACGAAACAAGTGTCGTGTATTCAAGCAGCAAGTGCTTGAAGTGAACGTTAATGTTAGTAAATCAGATATACTAATAACGATAGATCCAGACATGGTTACCATTTTGCAATATGCTTTACGTCACACCAACACAGATAGGTCGTATGGCGGTGGTGGGATAGGAAAAGGCTAGGAGTGAGAAGGAAGCGGACGTGGCCTTAATTAATGTACAACCCCAGTGTAGTGCCTAGTGTGAAAATCGGAACGCGAAAAACCATCTTCAGGGCTGCCGACAATGCAGTTCGAACCCACTATCTCCTGAATGCAAGCTGAGAGCTACATGACACAAACCGCACGGCCACTTGGTAGGTCAGATTTGGTTAATGACCTATTACTTATTCATAATAATTTTCAAAAGTAGCACTTCGTGATGCGTAATACGCGTCAAAACAGTAGTGTTAGATCGCCAGTGTTTTGGAGAGGTACTCTGAAGATTGAGTGTTTATTTCTCGTGTACGGTACACATTTTATTGTTGTTTGCGTTAAAGCTATCAGATCAAATGCCCTCTCCCACAAAATATTCAAAGTTGGCATTCATCCGCTTCTAAACGTGGAGATGAACTTGAGAGTTGTTTGAACATGGAAGGTCAACTGTGACTGTTGGCTTGGTGGAAGGCCCAATGCTTGTACTTTCCAAGTACTCTGCATAGTTGCGACATAAAACCTCCGCTTTCCTCCCAGTAGCTCCAAAAACGAAAGGGGTTTTAGCAGGACAGGCCTAGTTGTATCAGATAAATGCAGCTGTATCAATCGAGATCTTGCTCATTACATTTTTTGATGCATAATAAGACGGGCATCAGGGTGATTTGATGAAAAGTGTTATATTTTAATTCATAAACGAAATATTATGCCACAGAATCTGTTGGATGTAAATGGGCTAGATTATAGTTTCGTCATAAGTGTACAAAGTACAGTTATGTGTTAAGAAATTCGTGTTATAAGAAATTTTCATTTTTTTAGGTTGCAGGAACACTTCCTACGCGGCATCTCGATATCTTTCAGTATATTATTTCTTTCACTGAACAATACAATAAGCCGACTTAATAGGCATGAAACTGCTAGACTATGAACATGAATATATCTTAAAATTATCTAAATAATAAAATATATGAAACACAATTATATGGATAGATATACTAACAATGTACAATTACATGTGTCTTAGAAATGTTTTATACAGCTTAAATTGTTATTATTTAGTAGTGTTTCAAGAAAATTACAATTTAGTATTGCGAAGTTGTTAAAAATTAAGGCCTAGGCCTGTCAATTAGAAGACACTATGATTTGTAAAGCATCGTGTAAAAAAAACAGTGTGTAAATAGTACCTTTAAAACAAATTATCCGAGAGAAAATCTCGTTCCCATAAAGGACGCATGCAGCAGTTGATTGTCTCATATGTTCACTTATATAGTAATACATCAATCAACGTAGAAATACGATGTCAGCAGTGAGTATTAATAATAATGTTATTTGCTTTACGTCCCACTAAGTACTTTTACGGTTTTCGGAGATGCCGAGGTTCGGGAATTTAGTCCCGCAGGAGTTCTTTCGCATGCCAGTAAATCTACCAACACGAGGCTGACGTATTTGAGCACCTTCAAATACCACCGGACTGAGCCAGGATCGAACCTGCCAAGGCCAGCGTCTCAACCGTCAGAACCACTTAGCCCAGCTACCACCATATCGTCACTGAACAAACAAAACAATATTTTTCCTATCCCTTATCTTCCTTAAGACTGGTCACGGCTCCCAGCCACATATTGTTATGCAGTCTATCAGAACAACGTTCGTTGTGATCATTTTCCTATGCACATATGTAAAGGAATGTACCGAACTGTAGGAGTATAATGTATGTACTCAGTTCTACAGTATACTGTACTTACGGTTCATTTCCCTTTACACCCCACACAGGAAAATAAACACAACGAACGGTGTTCTGATGGACTGTATTGCATATGTGGCTGGGAGGCGTGACCATTCTTAGGGAAAACAATGGATATGAAGAGCATTATGAAATACGAGGCATTGTTTCTTCCCCGACGATGTTTTCAAGTTATTGGTGCGTCATGTGTGTCAGTTATATCGCTGCACAAGCATAAAACCCATTACATCAATTTTAACCTTCAATGTTGATAAAAGGCTGCACTTGGTAATTTACTGATGTGATAAGCCCTGTCTGTAGACTGACAATCATTATCACTAATCCATTGTATTGAACTACGCTCATGTCCGTTCATGAAGTGCTATGCATTAGAAGTTAATTATTTCCTCGAAATAGTTATGTATGCCTTAGCACTTCCTTAGTCTCAGCTTAGCACTAAATGGGATAGATTGGTTTATTCTAAATCAGGTCTACTTTTCTCCTAGGTAATTTATAGTGTAGGCTGAGTAAACCCCATGACCATGTGTTTTCTCGGAAGTGAAAGACGTCTCAACTTCCGGACATGGAATTGAACCCGCGTCCTTACAAATAAACCGTACACGCATTTCTACCTCCACCAAGCAACTCCGTGTCTTTGAAAAAAGGATCCAATAGTTACAGAGGGGACAGCACACAGCAAACGAAGGAGAAAAGTTCGTATAAACATTGGTCGCAAATACAATATCTTCGGAATTATGGTCCACTACCACTACTATGGGCGCGCAGCTGTGAGCTTGCATCCGGGAGATAGAGGGTTCGAACCCCACTGTTGAGCGGCTCAGACGGTTGAGGCGCTGGCCTTCTGATCCTGACTCAGTCCGGTGGCATTTGAAGGTGCTCAAATGCTTCAGCCTCGTGGTGGTAGATTAACAGGCACGTAAAATAACTCCTGCGGGACAAAATCCCGGCACCTCGGCGTCTCCGAAAACCGTTAAAAAGTAGTTCGTGGGACGCAAAACTAATAACATTATTACTTTTTCAAGGGCACCTAGTGTACTGCGAAGTAATCCCCTCAGTAGATAAGGCTGAGATACACCAAAACGACTGCTAAAGTCGCAATGTGTTCGGCGACTCTGGCGTAGGAAAGGTGGTGGTTTAACGTCGCACTAACTCAGATTAATTTTTCAATGACGATTGGACAGGAAAGGGAAGAAAACGACCATGACCTTAATTAAGGTATCCCAATATGGCGCATCAGCCCCGCAGGCCATTGGCCACCAAGCCATGAGGTGTCGTGTGGTCGACACGACGAATCTCCTCGGTCGTTATTCTTAGTTTTTATGATCGGGGCCGCTATTTCATGGTCAGTTTGCTCCTCAGTTGTAATCATGTAAGTTAAGGGGACTTCGACCCAGCTCTCAGGTAAAACTCTCTGGCCTGGCCGCGAATCGAAACCTGGGCTTCTGAGTAAGAGGCAGGCACGCTACGCCTACACGGCGGGGCCGGCATTTAAGGAACAGCTCAAGCATTTGCCTGGCGTGAAAATGGAAAATCACGGTAGACGACTATCTTCAAAGCTGGCGAAGCCCACAGCTGAGCGGCGCGTCCACGCAGCCAACTCGCTCAGTAGCTGTGGAAAAGGAATGAACTTTAGGGCTGCCGAAAGTGTGATTATAGCCCACCATCTCCCCGCTACACGATGCCTAATGTAATCTAATCTAATCTAATCTAATCTAATCTAATCTAATCTAAACTAATCTAATCTGTATTTTTCTTTTCCTCCTGGCCTCTTCCAATTATTGGGGTCCGCACCTAAAGAGGATCAAGCCCATATTTAAGGTCCTATAAACAATATTAACTATTGCGTTTTTGTTGCATTAGGTAGTGTTGTGTGTTGCATGTTAATGAAGATGTGTATTAAGCAGTGGCGAAACGTCAGGGCCTGCAAGACCTGCATGCAGACGGGGCTGGGTCTTAATGGTCCTGCAGACTTCCCTTCTTTTTCTACACCTGTGGGGTCGTGGGTGTGAACTGTATCGTACATGTTGATTTGGCCCCATTTTATGGCTGGATGCTCTTCCTGACGCCAACCCTATGTGAACGAACGTAATCACTATTGCGTGTTTCTATGGTACTTGGTAGTTTGGTGTGTTATCTGAATTAGAAGAGTAGAGTGTTGGGGCAAACATAAATAGTCAGTTTCCGAGCCAGAAAAATTAATGAAACGCAATTAAATTCCACAAACTGGCCGGGAATTGAACCCGAGACATTCTGAACCGAAGGCCTCAATGCTGAGCATTCATAAAGGAGTCGGACTGAATAAATAACTTTACCCGGAAAGGTAACTTCGTGATGTGTTTGCAGAATGGGCCAATAATGTTTGTTTTTACTGTGCGAATGTAGAGTAAATGCATCTGCGCAAATTGTTATTGCGTTGAGTGTAAGAAAGCTGTATCTCGTAGCACAAGCCACACGCTCTCTCACAAATATCTGCGCCAAGTTATTATTAAAGAAAATAATAGTAAAAACTGGTACAAAAATATCAAATTTTAGATATAATTTTCCCTGTTGCTGTTTCTTCCGCAATACGATAATTTTCGAAACCGAAACTTATGAAGAACTATCTACAAAATATAAATACCAATTGGATGTAATGGAAAATCAAATGTCCCTCTATAAATTATGAAGTATGAGTTACGAATATAAGAAAGCGGCAACAGGCGAGAAATTTAGGCGCAGGCATTCTTAGGTAAACAGATAGGAAGATGACTTATAGTGTTATTACAAAATTATTCGAGGACGGTTATAACCTCCAACGATATTCCGGCAATATCCCGCAGAATGGCCGATTGACGCCTCTCCTGCTTTCTACCCAAGGAACAGTCACGAGTTTACAGGAATGATGACGAAAATGGCAATACGTCACTTCCCTGATGGCAAGCAGTTAGACACGTTGCCATGGTAACCTGAGGTTCGTTGTCAGTCTGTCGGTCACTCAATGCAGAGCATGATACCCGCAGAAAATAGTAATTTTCTCCGTCATTTGAATAGTAAACTAAATTATGAACAAAACAAAAGTTGTTTATAATGAAGAGACGTTTCACATACAGTCCATAAATTTTACAGAAAATTAATAGTGTAAGTGAAAATGAAGGAAAACTGTTCTGCTTTTCCTGTAAACACCCCGTCTATTCAAACATTTTAAAATCATATGGATACCAGAACCTTCCCCGGGATGAGTATACTTTAAATATGACGTTTAGTTGAGATCTATCTAGCCATTTCGCTGTGATGGTGGAACAAACAAACAGACACGAAAAATAAAAACCACCGATACGGTCTTGAGTTGATCTAAACGGGTAAATATCTGAAAAGTGGCCAAAATAAACGAAATTACAGACAGCTTTATTTATTATATAGATTAACGTTTTGTAATATTTTAGTAAGTCAATTGTATATCGAAAAGGACGCGGATTACATTAAAGTATCTACTGTAATTAAATTTGTTCCGGCGGGACTCGTGGAGCAGAAAGAGGTGAAAGAAGGTGCTGGGGTGAATGGGTCTAACTATAATATCAAAGTTAATTTAAAACTTTTACAAAGGTTATTTTTTTTTAAATTTCAAAAATCAACAAATCAACAAATGACAATATTACAGGTACAAGTAGCAATCATTAAACAAGATGGGGAAAAATCCAATATTCAGAATCTTAACTCTTCGGGCTTTAAGCCCCTAGCTTTACATTTCCTGAGCTACTAGCTCTAATTTACAAAAGAGCACAAATTTAACAAGGGCAGAAATCCCCTAATTCAAAGAGCACTTTCTCCCAAAATTACAACATCTAGCCTTCAAGGGGCATTCATTAATCTTACACAAAAATTTTGAAAAACAGCTAACAGGCTCTCAGTTTTGCAAGCCTACTCAAGGCAACATCAACTTACAATTTCTGGACTCTCGAGGCACAACTTACAATTGGAAAATGATTATACAGGGGTATTTAATACCCAACCTACTGGGCCTTCATGGAGAAAGAATAACGGTTAACTAAATGGCCCAAACACAAAAGGAATGGAAGCACACATCGTTCCAATATAATGAACACTAAAAACCTAAGGGCTCTAGGCCGATGAAACAGGGGCTATTCCCAAACTACTGAGGTGACTCGTATAGTAATTACATTAACCAATTACAGAATGAAAAACAGTTACGAAACGCAGTCACCTCAAACCAAGATGAAGGGGAGCTCGGGAGGGTGCATCACTCTTTATCCCCGATTTACAGTTGAAGGTTTAAGAAGTTTTTACATTAGCCGGCAGGAAGTTACACTTTTAGAAAGGCAGGTTACATAGTTAACGATTCAGACCTTTCCCTCGGGTTAAACTGCAGAGTAAGCAAGAAATAAATATGTTATGTGGCCATTACCTTGTTGATGTACGGCTGACCGATTAAAGAGGCCGCCCGCCTCCTGCTTTGACCCACACACTCAGTAAGATGACGATCAATTGGCCAAGAAACGAGAAAAGTCGCAGTTTATAAACCCTTAGGGAAGGTTCGAGATCATTCACGATTAATCAAGCCACACCGTCTGAATTTTATTGGTAGGTTTCAAAAGTAACACTCAGAATCGGAGAAGAAGCGTGTGATAGGTGGACAATTAATTACAGAAATTAGTGATTGGTTGGATTCAAAACTAGCGGAAAGAAAAGGTAAATATTGCCAACCCAAAAATAAATGAACATCAGTTAGTTAAAAAAGCCCTCGAAAAACAAAACTTTAAATCATAAGTTCTTCCCCTTCGCACCAGGGTGCATGAACATAGTTTTTAGTGGTGTCCTCTGTGAAAAAATGTCCAAACGACTTGATGAATGTCAAACAAAACAAGAATAAATTCACTCAGGTTAGGCAATTGCACAATAACAAAATCACAAAATATTTCAGTGGTGACATTTTCTGATTAAAGTTCTAACTTCTTGTATTATTGGTTTCACATTTGATTGATAGAGGAGTTCTTTTAGGCGCTCTTTTTGAATGCGCGGCGTAGAGGTATACCTCCCGGTACAAAATTAATGTTTTATTGATAGGTTTCATACAATTTCTTTGAGAGGACCCAGTTTTGTCTGACTCCTTGGCTGAATGGTCAGCGTTGTGGTCTTTGGTTCAGAGGGCTCGACTTCCGCCCGGGTCCGGGATATTAATCGCATCTGTTTAATTCTTTTGCCTAGGGGAGTGGGTAATTGTGTTTATCCCAACACTCTTTTCTTCCAATTCAGACAGCACACCACACTACAAACCAACACGGGAACACGCAATAGTAATCACATCCCTCCACACAGAGATGGAGTCAGGAAGGTCATCCGGCGTAAAACAGGGCCAAATCCACATGTGTGACACATTTCGCATCCGCGACCATATAGGTGTGGAAAAACCGGTAATAAGGTAGATTTTATACAATTTCCATGAGAGGGCCCAATTCTGTTTCCTCCAGGCGAGCCTGTATTTTATTCGGTATGGATCTGGTATTACGACAAGCCCCTCCGCCAGAGGAAATTATTTCCGGCTGGGGTTCAAACCTGCGTTCCTCGAACAGTAGGACTCGAAACTGATCATTCAGTCAAGAAGACGGACGAATCTAATCTATCTGGTCAGCTCCGTTCAGCCTTTGAATGGCCTTGGGGGAATGGAAGGTAGCTCTATGCCCAGCCGCCTTTGACCCCAGGAATTAACCTGGTACTCATTTCTGGTGTAGACAGAGTGGACCTCAGGGGCACATTCGGAAGTGGAAACCTAGTTTCTTAAATTTTTTGACTTCCTGGCGGCGAATCGAACCCACGTCCTTCCGGGTGAACCGAGCACGCCTTTACCGCCTCAGCAAGGCAGCCCCTAATCTAATCTATACTGGGAAATATTTATATTTGTTGTTGGCTACCCCAGCTCTGAGAGAACGGCAGTCTGCTATGAGGATGTGTCTGACAGCAAACTGCGAAGGAAGCGGGCTTAATGTGTGAGAAGGTTGGGAGATGAGAAGCTTCTCACCATACAAAATTAGCAGAAAAGTTTTTGAGATGAGTCAGATACAACGTGTAAGTGTCCTTTTCACTTCCAATCGCAAATTACATTCTTGTTTTCATGATGGCGACTCGGATTCCCGGCTAAATTCAAGAGAAAAAATGAACAGTATTATAAGTTATCCATATCAGCATGTGAAAGATCACTGATGAATTAGTATATTCTGCATCCTCATTCTCATCGTCCCAAAACCAAACCCCATGGCACTACAGCCCTTGAAGGGCCTTGGCCTACCAAGCGACCGCTGCCCAGCCCGAAGTCCTGCAGATTACGAGGTGTCGTGTGGTCAGCACGACGAATCCTCTCGGCCGTTATTCTTGGCTTTCTAGACCGGGGCCGCTATCTCACCGTCAGATAGCTCCTCAATTCTAATCACGTAGGCTGAGTGGACCTCGAACCAGCCCTCAGGCCCAGGTAAAAATCCCTGACCTGGCCGGGAATCAAACCAGGGGCCTCCAGGTAAGAGGCAGGCACGCTACCACGGGGCCGGCCACTCTCATCGTCCCACGTAGACTAATCGAGGCTGAGTAAGTCTACAGTACAGCATTGAGTACGCTGGTGTGACCGGTGAAAGTTAATGGGACGTTGAATTTGACTCAAAGGTCATCTACTTGAAGTCAAAACAGAAGGGATTAATTTCTTCTTCTTCTTCTTCTTCTACTTCTTACTTAATCTGTTTACCCTCCAGGGTTGGTTTTACCCTCGGACTCAGCGAGGGATCCCACCTCTATCACTACAAAGGCAGTGTTCTGGAGCGTGAGACATTTGGTCGAGAGCATAAAACTGGGGAGAAGGACCAGTACCTCGCCCAGGCGGCCTCACCTGCTATGCTCAACAGGGGCCTTGTGGGGGGATATGAAGATCGGAAGGGATATACAAGGAAGAGGGAAGGACGCGGCCGTGGCCTTAAGTTAGGTTACATCCCGGAATTTACCTGGGGGTGAAGTGGGAAAGCACGGGAAACCACTTCCAGGATGGCTGCGGAGGGAATCGAACCTCCCTTTACTCAGTTGACCTCCCGAGGCTGAGTGGACCCCGTTCCAGCCCTCGTACCACTTTTCAAATTTCGTGGCAGAGCCGGGAATCGAAGCCGGGCCTGCGGGGTGGCAGCTAATCACACAAACTACTATACCACAGAGGCGGGGATTGTTATAGGCCTATGTTTTAAAATTTCCAGTGCCTTATCTCTTCTGATTTGGTCTAGAAGAAGTTTGTCGCTTTAATTGGTCTGTATTATTCCTGATCTTTGTTGACAGTATGAAAGTGATTAAGGTACGAACTATTTAGTAGATGAAAGCCATTTCTTATGCATCCTGTATCAATAGTGAATGGTGTGAAGGCGTGGCTTGTAGGGCGTGCAGATTTAGGTCCTTTGGCACATTAGCATAGGCTAACATAGGCAAAATATCGACTTTGTCCTACAAGGACGATACAAAGGTCTCACGTCGCGAAGAATGAAACTCGCAATCACGCCTTAAGGCTCTAAAACCAACCGTTTTCGAGATATAGGCACCACACTGCCCCCTCTGTAGGAATCTGAGAAGAAATGACCGGTCGTAACCATGGCAAAGTCAGCCCAAGGTTTCTAAAATACAGGCCTGGTGTTCGCAGCAGGCACGTTTCTGAATATAGACAAAGCCAAGGACAGACTCTTAAACAATTTAAACATTTTAAACTCATAAAGCAAAGCAAAGCAAAGTCACCTCCATACAGGCCGTGAAGGCCCTTGGAGGGGTGGAAGGTGAAGGCTTACACTATTCGTAACCTCGGCACTTGATGGGGTAGAGTGGTTAGCTCTACGCCCGGCCACCTTTTCCCGCAGGAATTAAGCTGGTGCTCATTTTTGGTGTAGGCTGAGTGAACTTCAGGGCCATATGCACCTCCGGAAATCTCGTTTATTAAATTTTACGACTTCCTGACGGGGATTCGAACCCACGGCCTTCCGGGCGAACCGAGCACGCCTTTACCGCCCCAATTTTAAACTCATAGCTAGCGTTAATCTGGCGAGATGCTTAATGTTTCTGGAACCACTTTTTCATGTTCGTATCAGCATAATGATTGTTAATATCGCCAAAAATACTTTAAAAACTCATAGACAGCGTTAATCTGCGGAGATACTCTTATGGTTACTGGATCCACATTTCCATACTCGTATCACGATAATGACTGTGTTACTTTAGCTATCTACAAGGCTGCTATTTACTAGTAAAATCTGGTCTTAGCCTAGGCCATGGACCTCTTCATGTAATGTCAAGTAGCATGCTACATCAAACATCATCACAGTTGTAACCATCCAGGCTTCTCCAGCCCTACTAATTTAATATAATATCATTTTACGCGATATCATTTGATATCAAGTTTATCCGCCATCGGCAATTATTCGTAATAACATATTTATTCAACGTCAATCATTTGTAATCAAGGCCTTTTGGAATCATATTGTATATATGATAACATCGTTTTATTATTTAAATTATTATATTATGTAGGATAGGAATTCATTATGTTGTAAATACGGCCAATATGTTGAGACATAGTTGTTTTCATTTCATCTCATATTTGTGTATACGAAAAGTTATTCTTAAAGCTGGGATTTTGCGTGACTCATGGGTTTGGGGAAGGCAGTAAACAGCGACCCGCGCGCGAGGCTTGCATACCAGCAGAGTACATCATCGCCACGCCTACTGGACTCGACAAGAGAGAAGAGAAGGGGAGATGATAATGCGATCTACGAATCAGATGTTTCGTTATATAGAGATCTGAGATGAAGCTGTTACCTAGAGTGGGGGAGCCCGGTGATATTATCAAGTGCGGAGCGAGATACTTAGGGATACTCCATCACTACTACTTCTACTGTGAACATCTACTTTGAACGACGTGATTTGATTTTTAAAACAGTGTGTGGTCGCTCCGCGACATAGTTATTTTTGTACAATGTGTTGTCGCTTCGATACTGTACTTAGGTACGGTAATGTTATCGGATCTGCGTGAGACGAAACAAGCTTACGGCTTGTGTTATTTTCAGTAAATCTTCTGGACGAAGAACTATGTTTAGTTCAAGTCTACGGAATTTGGTACAAGTCTGTACCGTATAAATAGTATAGCTCAGTTGGATTGAGATTTCTACTAATATGGAAAAATTCATATCTCTGAATTTTCTCCTCTCACGATCAACGCTGATCAGTTTTTACAAGTATAGGGCCAAGGTCTAATTTAAAGACTAGGCAAATAGGGAGTGCTAGTCCAGATAGCCCGTACCATATCAGAGAAGGAAGGAAGGATGTCCATGGAGCAAATTCTACATCGCGAAGAAGAGAACGAGTAACCACGGAAACCAGATGACTTCAACGGAAGCTGCAATTGGTGAGCTTCAATTAGATAAAGCAAGCAATAGTAAATTCAGTAAATTAAATTATAAATTCCTCCACGCTTTAAGGAAATTTTCCGATTCATCTCATTTTTTGTATAATAAATTCATTTGTATTTTATATTGCGTTAATTTTCTTTCTTAAGCGATACTTACTGGTTAATTATTTAAAATCCTACCCCTGTGATTTAAGTATAAGTCTCTATGCTAGTAAGTATAAATTTTGGTTTACAGTTTTGTTTAAAACTGTAACCCTGGCGCCCAAACAACATAGAGAAATGGGAAACCATGGAATGTTAATTGTTTCTATTAGCGTGGCAATTTGCGGGCAAGCCACAAGTAGTTTATTTGATATTCATGTGTCCCAAGGTAATAACTTTCGTCTCCCCAAGTGTTTTGATGAGGGGTAGAACAGTTACACAGTCAAAGAAACTTCAGTAAAATTCAGAAATTCCTTCTGTAGAAGTAATAAACTGTTCGCCTCTGTGGTGTAGTGGTTAGCGTGATTAGCTGCCACCCCGGATTTCCGGGTTCGATTCCCGGCTCTGCCACGAAATTTGAAAAGTGGTACGAGGGCTGGAACGGGGTCCACTCAGCCTCGGGAGGTCAACTGAGTAGAGGTGGGTTCGATTCCCACCTCAGCCATCCTGGAAGTGGTTTTCCGTGGTTTCCCACTTCTCCTCCAGGCAAATGCCGGGATGGTACATAACTTAAGGCCACGGCCGCTCCTTCCCTCTTCCTTGTCTATCCCTTCCAATCTTCCCCATCCCCCGCAAGGCCCCTGTTCAGCATAACAGGTGAGGCCGCCTGGGCGAGGTACTGGTCATTCCCCCCAGTTTCATCCCCCGACCATGAGTCTGAAGCTCCAGGACACTGCTCTTGAGGCGGTAGAGGTGGGATCCCTCGCTGAGTCCGAGGGAAAAACCGAACCTGGAAGGTAAACAGATGATGATGATGATGATGAGAAGTAATAAACATTCATCTTATAGGAGCTTTATTGTGTGTTGGTGCAGTTTATAGAAGAAGTCACCAGCTGTCTCATTTGCAGCAGTACCATCGGACTGTGTTCTATCAGGCAACTTTATACTGTTCATTTAACTACCTTTCATTGGTCATGCCCATTAAGGTATGAATAGCAGCATTATTCTGGTGTTGTAGGATGTCATTGCCTCAGTCTGTTTTGATATTCTTCTCGCTGTCAGATCATTACTACCTTAATTATTTCATTATGACCCTGTAACATATCATTTTGAAATCTATACAATACAATTTTGCTGGTGAGACCTAGTGCTTATAGTGCGCTATGTCTTCTTGTATGCGTTAAAGCAATTTTGTTACTTTCAATGATCTGTCTGTCTCAGTCTCATCCTTGGCTTTGACAATATTAAAAGTGACTGAGCTATGAGCGATGCTAGTAATGCCATTCCTTATGCAGCCAATCCCTGTATGAATGGCGTGAAAATGTCGCTCATAGGGTCAGTTGGTGCATGTATTTCAGAGCGCTTGGCAGAGTGATATGTAATAGCATCATCTGGCTCAGTGAGGAAAGCAATGAGAAACTACCTCACTCCTCATTTCCCTAGTACGCCTGTTCAGTGATGCTTTGGCCATCCATGACAGCTAATGGTGGAGCTGTTGAGGATCAAACCAGCCATCGGTCTGAGGACTGAACATACATACATGTGCCGTGTTAAAGGCGAGGGACTTCAAAAATTTTGGAGCCTTTGTAATCGTTGACCGAGGGTATGACATTTAATGTTAAGTATTGAAAAGGTGGATATTATATTTTTATTTCTTTATTGCGAGGGTATGACAGTTAGTTTATTGTATATAATACGTAGTTAAACATATTGTGAATTCAGTGTTGTGGTGATTTCTGCAATTATGGTTCTCGCAACAGAGGAGGTGTTTATTGTGGAACATTATCTCCGATAATACAGAGTGGGGCGTCAGAATGGGCCGAATTTGCTTCACTTTAAACAACAGTACGAAGAACAATTTAATAAGCAGGAGAAAATAAGAGAACAATGTTAGCTGTTGTTCACAAGTTCCGCCCTAAAAGTTCAGCCTCAGGTCAACGAAAGGGGACAACAGGGCGGCCAAACACCGTCACACAACCAAGAATCATAGGCTTCTCCAAAAGCTTAGTCTAAAACACGGCTTGAGCGATAGGTTTAAAGAGCTGCGTGGATTCAGATTGCTCAAGCGTCTAAGAGAAAGGTGTTTTGTTAAAATTTGGGAACATGTTTATAAATAAGATATGCCATAATTCTGATGGCGTTACTTAAAATTTTCCGTGGTTTCCCATTTTCACACCAGGCAAGCGCTGGGGCTGTACCTTAATTAAGGTCATGGACGCTTCCTTTCCACTCCTAGGCCTTTCGCATCCCAGCGTCGTTATAAGACCTATCTGTGTCTGTGTGACGTGAAGGCAATTAAAGGAAGCTTACAATCAAATTTGTTAATACGGAAGTCATGCTCTTCAGTGACGAAATCTATATAAATAAAATTGTAGGGGGTCCGCTGTCTGTAATTTCTTTTGTTTTGCCAATTTTTCAGATATTTTTCCGTTTTAGGTCAACTCAAGACCGAATCGGTGGTTTTTACGTTTCGTGTCTGTTTGTTTGTCTGTTTGTCTGTCTGTTTGTCTGTTCCACCATCACGTCGAAACGGCTGGATAGATCTCAACCAAACTTCATATTTAGAGTATACTCATCCCGGGGAAGGTTTCGATATGCATATCATTTTAAAATCTTTGAATACACGGGGGGTTTATAGGATAACCAGAATGGTTTTCCACCATCACGTCGAAACGGCTGGATAGATCTCAACCAAACTTCATATTTAGAGTATACTCATCCCGGGGAAGGTTTCGATATGCATATCATTTTATAATCTTTGAACAGGCGGAGGGTTTATAGGAAAACCAGATTGGTTTTTCCACCATCACGTCGAAACGGCTGGATAGATCGCAACCAAACTTCATATTTAGAGTATACTCATCCCGTGGAAGGTTTCGATATGCATATCATTTTAAAATCTTTGAATAGACGGGGTGTTTATAGGAAAACCCGAATGGTTTTTCCACCATCACTTCGAAACGGCTGGATAGATCTCAACCAAACTTCACATTTAGAGTATACTCATCCCGGGGAAGGTTTCGATATGCATATCATTTTAAAATCTTTGAATAGACGGGGGTTTATAGGAAAACCAGAATGGTTGGAAAACCAGAATGGTTTTCCTCCATTTTCTCTTATACTATTGATTTTCTGTAAACTTCGTTTACCGTACGTGAAACGTCTCTTCATTATAAACAACTTTCGTTATGTTCATAATTTACCTTACTCTTCGCATGACGGAGAAATTTACAATTTTCCGCTGGTATCATGCTCTGCATTGAGTGACCGACAGACCGACAACGAACCTACAGGTTACCGTGGCAACGTCTCTGACTGCATGCCAGCAGGGAAGTAACGTATTGCCATTTTCCTCATCATGCTTTTAAATTCGTGTTTGTTCCTTGGGTAGAAGAAAGGAGAGGCGTCAATCGGCCTATCTGCGGGATATTGGCGGAATATCGTTGGATGTTATAACCGCCCTCGAATAGATTAAGTAATAACACCATTAGTTTACCTAAGAATCACTGGACCTAAATTTCTCCTCTGTTACGCTTTATTATATCCATAACTCACACTAGCATAATTTATTGAGGGGCATTTGATTTTCCAATACATTAACTTGGCATTTACATATTTGTCGTTATCCGGCTGTCCTCAGTTATAATCCATTTTCTATTACTGTCAACTTTCTTAACTGTATTATTTTCTTCCTTAATTACGCCGTATGTACGCGAGTGCTACAAACTACTGGATGTATTTCCACCAAGACTCATATTTAGATTATACCTGTCCTTGATAGGTTTTAGGGCAAATATTGTTTGTAAATCCCTGAACTGACTGGGGGGTTTATACGAAACCGAAACAGTGATTTTTCACTTCCACAAAATATCCATAACCAACGTTAATTTAAATCTACCTGCCTTGGTAGAAATTAATTTCTAAACCTTTTTTCTCATGTACATCATTTCGATACGAGAATTAATAAGAGAGATATCATTAACGGACCGTTTTTCTGTACAAGTCCCATTGGACTTAACTCACGAGCGAGTGCGTGTAAAGCGTATTCCTTATAACTTGAAAACTACTGAAGACATTCGAACCAAACTTAATTTTAGCATCCACCTGTCCAAAGGTAGGTTTTAAACGTAAATAACATTTCATGTTCCGGAATGGACCGGCGGTTTATAGGGAACCGAAATGGTGATTTTACTCTTCCACAATATATACAGAACAAGACAAACCTGACTGGAAATCGACCAAACGTGATGGAATTCCACCTCTAAACCTTTTTTTTCATGCGCATTTTTTCGTCAGGAGGATTAATAAGGGAGATATCATGAATGGTCACTTTTGCAGGTTAAGTCCAGCGGACATAGCCCAAAAGGTGTTTTACATGGAGCAGATTCCTTATCTATATAAATCAAATCGTAACGACTGTGTGCCTCTACACTGACTATTTTGGTGAAATTTTCGTACAGCTTTCCGTTTAAGGGGTAATAATGACCATCTCCATAATTTTTGGTTTAGTTTCCTGAAAGTCCTAATTCTTTCCCGCCTCGCCCAAAATCCAGATTGCGGCATAATCTGCCAGAAGAATAAGAAGATAATTGAAATTTGACAAAATTATACCTTTTAGCCTGTAACGAACGGAAAACATCCTAGATCATTAAATTTTTCACATTTTATCCGCGAAGAATATCGAAATATGCAGGCAATTTTAATGATGGTGCAGACCTTCGGAAATTCCTATCACATAACGGATTGCACAATCTCCATTCAATTTGGAATGATCTACAACCTTGGTCTTATGACTTTTTGCCGTATCTGTATCCCTTTTACTTTGATTTTTCTCCATTAATCGATGTTACGTCAATTTGGAATTTTCACATGCATAATTCATACCTTCAATTACTTATATGAAATACAGAATCATCAAACTCTTCACGAAAATTGGCCCACCCAGTAGCCATATGTGAGCCACATGCTATGTATGTAGCTGTCACATAATTATCCGAAAAGTAATGTAATGTGAGATAATCTTACAAAACCTGTACCCTGTTCCACGTTTCTAACTCAATCTGACCCAAGAATAGATGACATATCATAGGACCAGCCATTTAGGCCACTAAATCCGGCGTGTCTTATGGTATAATCCTTTGTCGATATGACGTACGTTTAGTAGCAGTTAATCTGTAAATGAAGGTCTTCAACATTGTAAACACGCATATACTTTCGTATGTCGATCTATATATATTCACTGATGTCGATTTGTAGTGACCGAGAAAGGGTGGGTCTGCTATTGTAATCAGTACTCCCCACACCGACTTTGACTGGCAGTAGGAAAGGGTTCCTTCTCCAACTCATGTGTAACTGTCATTAGTAAGGAAGGCCTACAATTGTAATGAATAGTTCACTTCTCGATTTGACTTGCAGAAGGCAAGTGAGCATGCAGTTTTGTTTAAAACTCCCCTACCCGATTGTGTTTGGCAGTAGGCAAGGGTGCCCGCCATTATAAAGAAATGTCCTCATCTAAAATGTGACTGGCATTAGGCATAGTGGCCTGCTATTTTGACGGAAACTCACCAACTTGGTGTGACTGGCAGTAAGCTGACTGGCAGTAGGAAAATGGGCCTGGCATTATAATGATAACTGCACAACTCAATTTCGAGTGATAGTAGGGTAATTGTCTGGCATTATAATAAAAGCTGTAATCTGTCTGGAAGTAGGAAAGGGGGGCTGCCATTTTAACGAAAACTCCCCAAATCGATTCTGTCCGCGTAGTAGGCAATGGGGCCTGCAATTATAATGTAAACTTCCCAACTCGATTGTGAATGGCAGTAGGCAAGTGAGCCTGCCGTTATATCATAAACCCGTAACAAACACTTTACATTGGAAACAACGTACGGGGACCTCCCCATGCTGTTTCTCGGATAACGCTAAGAGACATGCAATTTTAAAACAATCTTATTTACTGCATGTACACTATTTACTTCGATATTCGAATACAATGTAGAATACCGTAGCGAAGCACGGGTACATTCGCTAGTAGTTAATATAAACTTGAAGATTTTCAGGTCAGCTCTCGAAGAAACACCTGCAGACAATGTAGTAAGTTAAGTTGCGTTTCCCTTCTCGTTACGTGTCTCCCGCTTCAAGCTCTATCGCTCACACTGCCTGTTTCAAATGCACGTTTTTCCCACTCTAATAATGCCATTTGCTGGGGTGGTGAACTCCAAACGTTTCTTCGAAGCGATTCATATGAAGACTCCACTTCCAAAAGTGCCTACTGCATCCATCATTATGAGCCTCTCTCAAAGGGTGCACTACCTGCTTAATAAACAATGTTGTAAAAATAGCTGATGACTCCTTTCCTTTTACTGACAGTGGCTAACTATTTTTCATTTTTATACCTGGGTGAAAACACATTTATTATAATCATAATTATGAAAATCAGGGTTACTTATTTGCGAAATTATTACAGATTTATGTTGGTTGTGCCAACGGCCGTAGCCGTGTTGAAACACCGGATCCCGTGAGATCTCCGAAGTTAAGCAACATTGGGCGTGGTCAGGAGTTGGTTCCGTTGCCACGCGCTGTTGGTGGTGAGGGGGGGGGGGGGGTGTAAGGGAATGGAGGAGCGGAAAGGAACTGGCCACCCTACCGCACGTAAACTCCGGCTCAGGAACACCTCTGTGGAGGTTCGGACCTGCCTTCGGGCAGAATAACCCTTACCTACCTATGTTGGGTGTAGAAAGTTTTGGAATTGTACACTGGAGTGAGAGAGTTCTGAAAATGACTTTGTCATTTAGATGAAAGTAATATTATAATTATGCACATTGTTGTAAGCAGAAATTATAAACTTGAAATACTATTATTGTTATTACCATAAAACTGTAAAATATTACAATAGCATTGGGAACCAAAACTGTGTTCGTGATATTAAAAACGCGTTTCTTAATGACATCATACTCTTTTTTTTTCTTTTGCTATGGAAAATGTTTAAACATTAAATAAAAATCGCCATCTTCAGTGGGGTGATTTAATTCCTCCACTCGCACCCGAATTTATTTTAGACTATTTTTGAATAGTGGACATAAAAGGCTGCATGACATTTTCGTATATCCTGCACTGTCATATTATCACAACCATAAAAACACTATTTTTAATTACATCCTGGAAGATTAGCGAGAGAAGTAGGTCTATGTTTGAAAATAAATAAAGAGTAATCAATACTGATATTTTGTATTATTAATGACAACTATTCAATTTACACAAAATTGCTTAAAGCGTTAGGACACGTACCCTCGGAATTAAAAATTATAGGTACTTTTACCTCTAATATTTCTCTTGGTTTTCCTCCATTTTAATGGACAATTCTGTTAGTTTCTTTCGTCCTCTACCAGAAGGTGATAGCAGCACAGTTTATACAATGTTAGTAATTGTTGAAAACATGATCTTAAATTTACCTTGTAGGAAAAATTAAAAAGAAATGAAGAGAGTTTTGGAACCCAAGATACAAATAGCAGTAATCTTAGTTATGGATTGAAGAAGTTCTGAAAATAATTCATGTAGGGAGATAGTTTTTTGGAGCAGTGTACACGGTGGAAGGAGAGAGTTTTGAAAAATTACATCATTTTTGAAGCTAATTTACCCAAAGAAAGAGCAAATTTAGCCATTAATTCATTTTTTGATAGAGGCTTTATGTCGCACCGACACAGATAGATCTTATGGCGACGATGGGATAGGAAAGGCCTAGGAGTTGGAATGAAGCGGCCGTGGCCTTAATTAAGGTACAGCCCCAGCATTTGCCTCGTGTGAAAATGGGAAACCACGGAAAACCATCTTCAGGGCTGCCAACAGTGGGATTCGAACCCACTATCTCCCGGATGCAAGCTCACAGCCGAGCGCCTCTAACCGCACGGCCAACTCGCCCGGTAGTCATTAAATAGGTAAGAGATTTGTTAGAAGAGTTTGTTGAGAGACTGAAACCGTCATTATTTTATCTTCTTAAAAAGTGCAAGGAAGCAGTTTTGGAAGTGGAGTGTTCATATCGTCCGCCATTGTAATACTAGTATTGGGTCTCACATGAAATGGCATGGCCCAAAAAATATTCACGCGTTGGAGATCTTCTTGGTGAGTGGTCAGCGTGCTGGCCTTCCATTCAGAGGGCCCTGGATTCGATTCCCGGCCTGACTGGTTATTTTAACTTCGTATAGTTAATTCATCTTGTGACGATATTAAATAATGTGAGCCTCCCCCTTATAAACATTTTGAACTGGCCTGTGAGCCCTAGAATATCTGTGTCAATGGACTGCTCGACATACCGTTTTAAACTAATGTAGGCCGCGCGCAGTATCTCCTAGCTCTGTTTGGTTGCGCATGCGCAGACCTGCTACCAGGCAAAACTGGCCTCCTCCTCGCTTGCTTGCCGACGCGAGAGGCAGTTCGCTTGAGTCAGCCATGATAGTGTGCTGGTGTGTATTTGTGTCCGGCGTCATGGAGTGTTGGAGTACCAAGAAACCACCGTAAATTGTATGTTAACGGGGATTTGCCCCAGATGAACTAATTGGAGACCTCCTGCCATTCTTTCTGAGCGTTTTTTGGATTTATTTTTCGTCTGGATACTTCACAACGAGGTCTGGATCCCGGTGGCTTGACTGTATTTCTTCGTCAACAATGTCAGGTTAAAAATTCTTCTCATTTCTTCATCACCTAAGGTACGTACCAGTGTTTGACACACTTTAAACATCGTCCTGAAGAGCATTTTGATATTTTCGAAGATTTCTGGAAAAATAATAATAATAATAATAATAATAATAATAATAAATATTTGGACTTCGCCGTTAAATTTATTCCTATTTGCGTGTGTGGTATCGAAAATCTGGAAAACTGTTTCGGCAACTAATCACAGTAATGTGGAAGGTTCACCATGAACTAAATTGGAATTATTAATTTAAAATTTTACTGATCTACTTTGGCATTTTAAATTGTAACTTTCTTTGTAAACCAAGGTACAGTCTCCAAGGTACCGAACCTTACCTCTTTCGGCTTTCTGTTTGCTTTCCTGTGTTTTGTTTTCTAATTCGTTTTGGTAGGTTTTCTTCTCCCCCCCCCTTCTGGGGTTTGGGTGAATTTAATCATTTTCTCTGGCCTGTTTTTCCTCCGTGTTTTTAGGAGGCCTTGCTTGTTTCTTGTGGTTACCTTGGCGACGGTTCGTGTGTGGATTGTTGTCGGGTTAAGAGTTGTCTGGCGTGTTGAGCCTGTGTGGATCTTGAATTATATATATTTCGGGGTTGAGTGTATCGTTTACTGTTTAAATTAATTTATTTATTTTCTCCTCCTTAAATGTTGTGTTACCATTTCCTTGCCCCGCGTGAGGAGGTATTTTTACGTAAAATTCTGTTTGCCTTGGAAACTGTCCTTGGTGTAAACTGAACGTTTTCAAATCTGGTAATTATTAGAAACGACCGCGTTGAAGATCCAGTTTATTGAATAATTGTTAACTTAGTTTTTTTATTAAATAACTATCCGTGATCGATCACATTTTATTTCAAGTTGTACTTATGTAAGAGAGTCTATTGGTTTTCCGTTGTTTTCTGATTACATTTTATTTGGTACGGAGGTCACCCCTTTCCTTCTTTGTTGTTTTCATAAAGCTCCCCATTTATTATCTGTTAAAGAGTATTTATTTTTCATTAATTGTTATTTAGTAATGAATTAATTTTCTTTAAAACCCCACCTGGGTATATTCTAATTTATTTTACTTATTGTTAATTTCCTTTTCCATTTTTCAACCTTATGTTGATTTTATTTACATTTTGCCATTACGTTTTAAAAATAAACTTAGGCTTTATCATCTTAATAACTTGGTTTGTTACTTACTATTTGCCCTTCCATTAAGTTTTTTAAACTTCATGTAAATGCTGGTTTTCATTCGCCACGTTCGGTGGAGCACTGCCTCTGATTAACTTCCACGGCCTTTTAGTCGTCTTCCTCCGCTGTTTCCGGTAAGTTTTTCTATGATTTCTTGTTTTTAAATTGTGCTTGAACTTCGGTGTTTTTCTTCTTGTGCCCATCTTCTTCCTCGTGTTCGCTATTTCTCCCATTTTGGGGCGGACACGCTAACAACCTTCTCACCAGGGTCTCTATCTCTCTCTCTCTCTCTCTCTCTCTCTCTCTCTCCGTCCTTTTTTTCTCTCTCTCTTTTTCTCTCTCCCTGGTGGATAAGGTTTTTCACCTCATCACCCCTAGGTGGTATCGGGGTCCTAGAGGGTGGTGAGCGGTGGGAGTGGTATCAGAGCGGTGGTTGTTTGTTGTTCCACTGTTGTTGCTCTGCTGCCTAATCTCTGTTGTTTCTGCCTTGTGCAGCCTAACTTTCCTCCCCTCCTACCCTTGCTTGGTGCAGTGCTGTGGCGAATGTTGGTGGATGGAAACCAAAAATTGAAAAACTAAAAGTGTTATTGTCAATAACTATTGTAAAAGGGAGTGCAAGGATCTTGTGTAATTTTTTGATTATTTTGTTCCATGTTTGCTACCATGGCGCGTGCCGTTACGAACCCCTCCTTCCTGCGTCGTGCCGAATTGGAGTACGAGTTATCCATTCGTGGCCTTGAACCTGCCCGTACTGTTGCTGAGTGCGCTGCCTTGCTATCAGCCAACTCCCAGGTCCCCATTAATGTATTTTCTATTGACAGGAGTCGAGTGGGTGAGTACCTTAACCTGATCTGTGACAATCTTAACGAAATTAATATTATTCGCGAAGAGTTTATTGAATTGCCTCCGTCTAAAGCCCAAGTAAACCGGCTGAGGGCCAGAGCTGACCACTACTCGGGCCGAATTCTGGATTTATTATCTATTAAGCCTGATTCTGTTTTTGTGTCAGAATGTGCTAGATTGTTAACGGTTGTTTCTGGCATCACCTCTGATTTAGACTTGCTGTTGATTAACAGAGATATGGAGAATTGTTCTATTTCTACTGGACTTAACCCTACTGTACCCACCCCGAGTGTCTCTTCCCACCAAATTGCGTCCTCGACCCATGCCCAAGGTCAGTGCTGTGTGACTGCTCCTTTACTGGAAACCTTAGTCTCTAAGCTAAATTCGGCGTCATCGCCTAACTGTTTAAAGGAAGTCTTTCGGGGAGTGAAGTCCTTTTCTGTAAATTCTATCGATGAGTGTATTCGATTCCTTCGGTTTCTGGTGGAGTTAACCGAGACTGGTAATGTGTACTCAGTTGACGATTTGGGGATTTTCCGCGCCCTCTTCCCTCATTGTGAAGGGATTCTAAAGAGAGAAATTTCTGAAGCTATCTCTAAAAATTTATCGATTAGTACCTTTCATGAACTTGTCCTTTCCAAATTTATTCCCTCTCTTGCTCTCCAAAGTCTTGTGCCCCAACACTGTTTTCGGACCCAGTTCCTGCATGAGAACTTGCTAACTTATGTGCTGGATCTGCGATTCTTTTGCAAGGTTTTTAGAATTTCTGTGCCAGAATGTGAAATGGTCTCTAGAATTTTAAAAGGAATATCTCCTGCGTACCGCTCCTATCTTTCCTTAACCCGTTGCCCTACTACCTTTCAAGAATTGGAAGAGGCCTGTTCCTTTGCTGAAGATGTCCAACATGGGGATGCCTCCAGACCTGTGAATTTCCCTCCCCCTACTACTACCAATTGTCCCGTTCTTCCGTCAACACCTAAAGTTGTGAATGCCCGTAAATGTTACAACTGTGGGTCCCGAAATCATCTAAGAAATTCCTGCCCTGACGTTAGACGTGGTCCAGGCGCTTGCTATTCCTGTGGCTCTAGACAGCATGTTAAAAGAAATTGCCCCTTGGTAGACAGAAATGGTACTCAATGACTAGAAAGGGAAAGGGCAAAGTCTGCCAATTCTAAGTTTGTAAACCCTGAATCTCGTAAGAAACCGGTGTGTCCCCCTAGGTGCAATAGTATTTCTGCTCATGCCCCCTCCTCTGGCACGTGCACATTTGTCGAAGTCAACAATGAACCCGTAGATGCCCTTCTTGATACTGGAAGCGCAGTATGCTTGATGAATTATGCCTGGTATTGTCAAAAGAAATCCTCGTGTAAACTTCCGGAAATAAAACCCACTAACTTAAGATGCGTTTCGGCTAATTGTCAGTTCTTAAATATTTTGGGGACTGTGAAGGTCAAGTTGAGGATTGGGAATTTCACTTGGAAGATCAAGTGTTTGGTGACATCCAATTTATCATGTAACATTATTCTGGGTACCAATTTTCTATCTTGGGCTGGTGTCGTTTTGGATCCTCAGTGTCGAAATTTCTTTTTTAAATTTTCTCCTGACCTGAAATTTGAATTGATTAACGTTCCCTTGAAATTGCCTAAAGTTTTGTGTGTGGGTTACCCTGAGTCAGATGAGTCTAGTGACATCGATCGGCTTGACCTGAATCATTTAGGAGATGCCGAAGCACAGCAAGTTCGTGATCTTTGCAGGGAATTTCCCGATGTGTTCACTAGCAAGTTAGGCTTGACCAACGTACTCGAGTATGACATTGAGTTGTCGGACCTGCAGCCTGTTCGATCCCCTCCTTATCGCCTTTCCCCACCTCGTATGTTGGAATTAAAGAAAATCATTGAGCAAATGGAAAGAGACGGAGTGATCAGACCTTCGACTTCCCCGTATGCGTCCCCTGTGTTCTTGGTACCCAAACCTTCTGGTGGTTATCGTGCTGTGATTGACTATAGGTCTCTAAATAGTAAGATTGTACTCCAATCTATTCCCCTACCCGACCTTCATACTTGTTTTGGATGGTTCTCAGGTGCAAAATTTTTCACTGTCCTGGATTTGAACCAGGCTTATTACCAAGTGCCCTTATCGAAGAGATCAATTCCCCTCACTGCCTTCATCACCGACTGGAACTTGTATGAGTTCCTCAGACTCCCGTTCGGGCTAAGCTGTGGAGCAGCTGTGTTGTCAAGGTTGTTAAATTCCATTCTCTCTGACATTAAGTTCAGCTATGTCTTTAATTACCTGGACGATTTATTAATTTATTCGAAGACCTTCGAGGAACATATGGTGCACGTTAGGGAAGTATTGCTACGGTTAAGGAAAGCCGGCCTTACAGTGAAGTTATCAAAGGTAGCTTTCGCCAGACCCAGCATGTCTTTCTTGGGACATGTAGTTTCTTCTGAAGGCGTTTCCATAGATCATTCCAGAACTCAAGCCATTAGGGATTTTCCACCTCCCAAAGATGTCAAGGGCGTTGCTCGATTCATTGGTATGGTCAATTTCTTTAGAAAATTCATCCCTAACTTTGCTGAAGTGGCTGCCCCGTTGAACGACCTTAGGAAAAAGAATGTAAAATTTACTTGGGGTAAAGCCCAGGAGGAAGCTTTTAATTCATTGAAGGTCGCACTGATTAATGCACCTTTGTTAGCTATTCCCGATTTCGAGAAACGTTTCATTGTCCAAACTGATGCCTCTGGGCGTGCTATTGCTGGCGTTCTGTTACAAGAACATGAAGATGGGCGTAGGCCCGTGGCCTACGTATCTAGGGTCCTCAATGATCTGGAGTCTAAGTACTCCATTTATGAACTAGAGTGTCTAGCTGTGCTGTTTGCTCTGGAAAAATTTCGATCATTCATTGAACACGTCAACTTTGATCTGGAAACCGACAATCAGGCTCTTTCTTGGGTGTTGAACCGACCCAAAAGGACCGGTAGGATAACTAGATGGGCATTACGGATCTCATCCTTTAATTTCAATGTTCGCCACATTCGTGGGTCTGAGAACGTCATCGCCGATGGCTTGAGCAGGATGTTTGAAGGTCACCCTTGTGCGGAAGCCAACCCATGTGTCGATGAGCTTGCTGTCAATACGGTGGGAGTTAGTGCCATCCTCACCGATTCCCCATTGCTATATCAAGAAATTGGAGATCATCAAAAAACTGATCCGGATCTGAAAAGGATCATTGATACAATCAGTAGCGGGATCGAAGTGAAACCTTACTCCTTATCTAAGGGTGTTCTCTGTTGTAAGGGTCGCAAGGACCATAATTCCAAAATTGTCGTTCCTAAGGTTCTGGTACCGGTCATTTTCAAGTATTACCACTGTTCACCCCTTGGCGGTCATCTAGGAAATTTCAAAACTCGTTTGAAAATCAGGCAATTCTTTGTTTGGAAGAAAATGGATAGTGATATCAGGAACATGGTCAAATCATGTAAATCTTGCGCCATCAGCAAACCTAATTTGAATAACCGAGTGGGATTATTGTCTTCATCACAAGCTTCGCGCCCCATGGAACGACTGTTCATAGATTTCGTAGGACCCCTCCCCCGATCTTCCTTGGGAAACACCCACATTTTTGTCTGTATAGATGCCTTCTCCCGGTTCTGTTGGATCTTTCCCACCAGGTCCACTAATTCACGTACCTCTATCTCCTGTCTAAATTCCATCTTTGCATCATTTGGCCCACCTAAGTTCTTAGTGTCTGACAACGCTAGTTCTTTCACCAGTAACTCCTTCAAAAGGTATCTGTTTGAGTTGGGCATTTCACATGTCACCACTATTCCATACTATCCAAATCCTTCTTATGCAGAGAGGTTGAATCGGAACTTAAAATCTGCGTTGATAGCGTATCATCATGACAACCAGTCCAAATGGGACTCCTGTCTGCATTGGTTGGCCCATGCTTTCAATTCCGCTACTCATGAGTCCCATGGTAAGACGCCTATGTCTTTAATGTTTGGCTATACTCCGTACTCCCCTATGTCTAACCTGCTATGTATTGAGGATCTTCTCCCAGACCTATCTAGGCCTAATGATGTTCAAAAGATCTGGAACGAAGCAAAAAGGAATCTAGCTGTGTCATACGAAAAGGTCAAAAAGCAGTACGATAAAGGTAGGAAACCGTCAAAATTCAATGTTGGTGATCTCGTGTATGTTAAGTGCTACCCAATGAGTAAGGCTGTGAATAAGTTTTCGGCAAAACTTGCCCCTAGGTACCAAGGCCCGTGCACGGTATTGGAGTTCTTGTCTCCCGTTTCAATTTTGGTAAGTGACCCTGTAGCAAAACGTATTAGGCGCGTTCATGTTTCTCAAATTAAACCTGGTTGATCTGGTAAATTGTACCGCATCTTCCGCTGGATGGATGCACCTTTGGTAACTGACCTGTATCGTTAGTGAATTTAGCACGCATACTGTGGGATGGCGAGCGAGTCAATCTGGTCCTTTCTGTGCCTCGTGTTGGTGACTCTAATTTAGTACTTCTCGTATATTACTGTTTCTAGGTGTGAATTCTTGTAGTTAGAAATTGTCTTTCCTTAATTGTCTTGTGATGGTGGTATTAATTAATACCATTGGAATTGATATCCTCGTTATCTAACCTTATGCTTATGTGGTGCGCTACCGAAGTTCCATTGGGGAAATCTGATGACATCTAACTTAAATTGTGCTTTGTTGTCCCTCTGTTTTCTCTAGGCTTATGTAATTTCAAAGACTTGTTTCTTCTGTAGCTCCGCATAGGATTCCTTCCGCCGAACCCTTCGATCATCTTGTGACTTAATCATTGCTGAGCTATGGTGTGCTTGGGATGGAATGTAAGGGAGTGTGTCTGGTGCCTGAGCGTTTACCATTTTGTCATCCTTTCATTGTGTGCGTGTGTCTGAAGATGTGTGGTGCTCAGTCATGATTGGGTTGCTATTTGTGCCATTTTAGTATTGTACGGTTTCTGATTGTGGTGTGTTTCGATCTATTGGTGTCGGAAAAGTTCCCTGCTTGCCTTCTGCATGGACTCCGTGTCTTAAAGGTGTTTCTGTTCCGGATACTGATGTTTGTATTCATCCATGATTGAGAGATCTGACACTCCTACCTTTGGGCACTCTTCGCGGCTGTGCTAAAGGTGGTTTTCTATGCGTGAACCCTCTATATTATTTTTCCTGTAATGGGTTTTTGGGCTGAATTTATCTTCCTAACCTTTTGGTTTTGGGGTTATGTAGAAAATCTGTCTCCGATTTTTCCTGTGGGCGTTCGGTTGGTGCGCTCCTGCCAGCATTATGGTTGTATCTCCTGTGTTGTAACTTGGTAATGTTGTTGTGAGTTGTTTGGATCCTTTTGAATTGTGGACGGTTGGTAACGTAGTGTAATTTTCCTTATCTACCGGTTGGCGTGTGGAGTTTCGGTGGTACGGTCGGACTTCCTTCCTGAGGATATTTCTCCTTTTGTGCTTCTGTGGGATGGACCTAGTCCTTAATCTGTACCTGGTTTGCTGTTGTAATTTCTGCTTGGTATTGTGCTGTTGGGTTGTAGTCTGTGAGCACGCGTTGAGGATAGTTATCCTTTACCTCTCTATTAATAACCCGTGCTGCTAGCTTGTCATTATTTAGGTAATCGTGTTTTGGATTACGTTGTTTAGCTGTCAAGACACCTTGGTTGGGATGTGATTTGTCCTTTAATTTACCTCTGTGTCGCGGTAGATTTGGCTGTTGGTTTGGTATCCACTACTCCGAAGAAGCACACCTTCGGGTGGGCATTTCTTAGTTATCTCTTGGCTCTGGGATTTTCGACTTGTTCTTCCTCACGCTGAATTAGGTTTGTGGTTACTATTCTGTGCCACGTTGCCTCGTGCATTTAGTTTCGGTGGTTGTACCTTGATGTGGCCGTTGTGGATGACTGACTGATCGCGATTTTTCCATCTGGTAACCTATAGGAGTCTCCTGATTGCCCATCGAGGCTACTGTTGCCTGTCTTACCTATCTGTAACTCGTGTAGGTTCTGCGTCCCTTCTCCTTGATGGTTTTCCGTTGGTCTGTTCAAAATTAGGTTTCTATGCTTGAGTCCTTACCTGTGTTTGTGGGTGAACTAGGATAAGTTGCCGATCCCAGTGTGGTTTGTATTCTGGCTCTACCCCTCGTTCTTGACCCTTGGACCGATTGACGAGTTCGCCACTCTGTGGTTGTGTGTGTGTCACTCCAATATCTAAAAGTGTAATTTGATAGGTCATTCATGTGTCCTCTTAGTTTAACGTCTGGTATTCTAAACCATATGTTCCAAGGACGTCTATTCTTTGGAGTGGTCCTGTACCTTTACTTATATATTTTTCTTGTGGGTGATTTGTGCTTGAGTAATATTACTGATTTCCCTTCCGTTATGTTCTTGATCCTTAGGGATATCTGTCTTTGTCCTAGTTGGTATTATGTGTTGGATTGTACCCTATGTTTCTATGTGTTCTTGTTCATTGTTTCTCTACGTGTCATGGCTAAGTGTCCTTCGTGGCAGTGTAACATGGTATATTTTATGTAGTTTCCCTTTGATTTCTTAATTGTCGTTGAATGGCCCCTTCTTTTCCTTCTGTGCTATATCGGACTAAGTGGAAAGCTCTGGGCTTCAGCTAGTTTGTTGGTAACTAGCCTATGTAAAGTTAATTGGCGGATCTGTGGATCCTGTAACTGAAAACTCACCTACCTTAATTTCCTGATTTGCTTTTTGTTCCTCCCTCTTCTTGTGGTTTTGCCCCCATTCGGGTTTTCCGGTGCGTTTCATTTCCCCTGTAGTCTCCCTTTGCAACACAAGATCATGCGTTTCCTTAATTTCAAAGGAGACTTGTAAAGGTATTCATGCATTAAAAATTAATTTACCACCGTGCTTGAGAAAATAACCTGGATGCGTGGACTTATAATCATGTGGTTTTGGTTTAATTTTGGTCAGTATATCTGTGATTAGTGTGAGAGTTGCCAAACCTCAAGGTGAACTGCGTCATGTGTCATAAACTATATCATTGTGTGATACATTGAAACAATGTGTATTAGGTGAACTTGAAACTTTGGTGAACTCTGGTCATTGTGCTCTCTATTTGATGACAAACATTACTCTGGTGATTTTCCGAGTGCTCGGTTAACATTTCTGGACACTGATGTTGATCGCACCCGCCAATTATTTCTAAAAACTATGTGATATGGAACTGTGTCTTGGACTATTAACCTGGTCATGTGAACTCCTAACTAAAATTAGTTAATCTTGGTGCTCGTTTTCTGTTGGACAACTTCGCCCAAATTTAGTATATGTGTGACCACCACATCATTGATGGCATATGCATGTGGTTTTGTCGTCGATTCGGGGCGGGAGGGCTGTGACGATATTAAATAATGTGAGCCTCCCCCTTATAAACATTTTGAACTGGCCTGTGAGCCCTAGAATATCTGTGTCAATGGACTGCTCGACATACCGTTTTAAACTAATGTAGGCCGCGCGCAGTATCTCCTAGCTCTGTTTGGTTGCGCATGCGCAGACCTGCTACCAGGCAAAACTGGCCTCCTCCTCGCTTGCTTGCCGACGCGAGAGGCAGTTCGCTTGAGTCAGCCATGATAGTGTGCTGGTGTGTATTTGTGTCCGGCGTCATGGAGTGTTGGAGTACCAAGAAACCACCGTAAATTGTATGTTAACGGGGATTTGCCCCAGATGAACTAATTGGAGACCTCCTGCCATTCTTTCTGAGCGTTTTTTGGATTTATTTTTCGTCTGGATACTTCACAACGAGGTCTGGATCCCGGTGGCTTGACTGTATTTCTTCGTCAACAATGTCAGGTTAAAAATTCTTCTCATTTCTTCATCACCTAAGGTACGTACCAGTGTTTGACACACTTTAAACATCGTCCTGAAGAGCATTTTGATATTTTCGAAGATTTCTGGAAAAATAATAATAATAATAATAATAATAATAATAATAAATATTTGGACTTCGCCGTTAAATTTATTCCTATTTGCGTGTGTGGTATCGAAAATCTGGAAAACTGTTTCGGCAACTAATCACAGTAATGTGGAAGGTTCACCATGAACTAAATTGGAATTATTAATTTAAAATTTTACTGATCTACTTTGGCATTTTAAATTGTAACTTTCTTTGTAAACCAAGGTACAGTCTCCAAGGTACCGAACCTTACCTCTTTCGGCTTTCTGTTTGCTTTCCTGTGTTTTGTTTTCTAATTCGTTTTGGTAGGTTTTCTTCTCCCCCCCCCTTCTGGGGTTTGGGTGAATTTAATCATTTTCTCTGGCCTGTTTTTCCTCCGTGTTTTTAGGAGGCCTTGCTTGTTTCTTGTGGTTACCTTGGCGACGGTTCGTGTGTGGATTGTTGTCGGGTTAAGAGTTGTCTGGCGTGTTGAGCCTGTGTGGATCTTGAATTATATATATTTCGGGGTTGAGTGTATCGTTTACTGTTTAAATTAATTTATTTATTTTCTCCTCCTTAAATGTTGTGTTACCATTTCCTTGCCCCGCGTGAGGAGGTATTTTTACGTAAAATTCTGTTTGCCTTGGAAACTGTCCTTGGTGTAAACTGAACGTTTTCAAATCTGGTAATTATTAGAAACGACCGCGTTGAAGATCCAGTTTATTGAATAATTGTTAACTTAGTTTTTTTATTAAATAACTATCCGTGATCGATCACATTTTATTTCAAGTTGTACTTATGTAAGAGAGTCTATTGGTTTTCCGTTGTTTTCTGATTACATTTTATTTGGTACGGAGGTCACCCCTTTCCTTCTTTGTTGTTTTCATAAAGCTCCCCATTTATTATCTGTTAAAGAGTATTTATTTTTCATTAATTGTTATTTAGTAATGAATTAATTTTCTTTAAAACCCCACCTGGGTATATTCTAATTTATTTTACTTATTGTTAATTTCCTTTTCCATTTTTCAACCTTATGTTGATTTTATTTACATTTTGCCATTACGTTTTAAAAATAAACTTAGGCTTTATCATCTTAATAACTTGGTTTGTTACTTACTATTTGCCCTTCCATTAAGTTTTTTAAACTTCATGTAAATGCTGGTTTTCATTCGCCACGTTCGGTGGAGCACTGCCTCTGATTAACTTCCACGGCCTTTTAGTCGTCTTCCTCCGCTGTTTCCGGTAAGTTTTTCTATGATTTCTTGTTTTTAAATTGTGCTTGAACTTCGGTGTTTTTCTTCTTGTGCCCATCTTCTTCCTCGTGTTCGCTATTTCTCCCATTTTGGGGCGGACACGCTAACAACCTTCTCACCAGGGTCTCTATCTCTCTCTCTCTCTCTCTCTCTCTCTCTCTCTCTCCGTCCTTTTTTTCTCTCTCTCTTTTTCTCTCTCCCTGGTGGATAAGGTTTTTCACCTCATCACCCCTAGGTGGTATCGGGGTCCTAGAGGGTGGTGAGCGGTGGGAATCTGATTCGAGGTCCGACTCGTTGGCTGAATTGTCAGCGTACTGGCCTTAGGTACAGAGGGTCCCGGGTTCGATTCCCGGCCGGGTCGGGGATTTTAACCATCATTGGTTAATTCCAATGGCTCGGGAGCTGGGTGTTTGTGCTGTTCCCAACATCCCTGCAACTCACATACCACACATAACACTATCCTCCACCACAATAACACGCAGCTACCTACACATGGCAGATGCCGCCCACCCTCATCGGAGGGTCTGCCTTACAACGGCTGCACTCGGCTAGAAATAGCCACGCGAAATTATTATTATATATCTGATTCGAGGACCGTGTGTCGATGTTCTCTCCATGCACATACGGTACATTATATCACAATGTAATTAAGAGTGCATATCTCCACATAGGGTTATGACAGTCTGTTTTGTAAGCGTAAACCTACAGTATTTAAAACTGTTTTTCATTCCATATATGTAGGCGACGTCCCCTTGCTCGGAAAACTCGTAGTGCCCGTGGTCTTCAATAATTTGAACCACTTCTTCGTCATCGCTTAGTATTTCTTCAAACACCTCAAAAATATCTTCGAGATCCATTCGTTCTGCCATGTTGTAAGGTTATGTATTCTTAAGCTTCAGTTTAAAGGGTAGATGAGTGGCAGTAAAATTAACCTCTAGTTAAACTTAAGTTTTATAATACGCGACTAACAGATAAACCGAAGTTTAAACTGAACCAATAGTTTAAACCTTTATTATAATACCGGCCCTTAATCGAGAAACACAAGGTTATATGAAAGAAATACCCAGCTTTAAATAACTAGGAATTCCCTAAATGCCCTATCAGCATTTGAGTGATACTGTGTAATCACTAACTTGACCACATGCGGCCTAGACTTATCAAACAGAATAGTCAGAATAATTGCAGCGATAATGTCCTGTTTTGAAATATATTACCAGGACTTAAACAATGACATTTTTTCCCACTTATCATTCTTGCACTTTTTTCCTGGTCTGTGTGAGCTATAAAGCTGAACCCTCTCGCCAGGGTTGGTCAGAAACGTCTTTCAGCCATGGCAACAAGTATGAACACATGGGCTATTCTTCTCGCCTACTCCTTCATAGGTGAGTAAATGGGTCACAATCTGAAGTACAATTATGACTTTTAGAAATATGCGGTAATGTTGATTGAGTTACAGATATCCATTTGAAAATTACTCGAAGTCACTTACTGCTGTTCAGAATAAGCTAAAGAAAGTTCCTCAATAATTACTTTTACAGGAAACTCCAGAAATACGTAACTAAACCTGGCTGCGTGATACATGATTTAACCTAGGGCAAAATACAAGGTGGAAATATAAAATAGTTTTGAGCAGTAGGTGAGACAAATTGCAAGTTGTATATTTTTCAACTAACTACAAGTCCCGACTTCGCACGGCACGAGTTATGATTTTAAGGCGATAGGTAACCTTTATTGAGAATTTATAATACTTCTTTGTATGTAACATCAGTTGTTTTTCTCCAGTATTGAACACAAAAAATTTATTCTGAAGTAACACGTGAAAAGGATATATGCAGCTGTCCACAAGACTAACATTCTCCACTGAGATCGGTGTTAAATATAGGTATGTGCTGCCGGGGACTTTCTTTGTAGAACTCTTTATGCTGAACAATTCTTACCCGCATAATATGGACGTATCTCTAACAAGTTAGCCAGCGTGAGCTAAAAAGAAGCGAATGAACGGCCGTTTTATCTTTGACTTGCTTTACTGAAATCGTTAATGTTCGTCTTCCTTTCGTAGACCTCGTGCGCATGGATGTTGCTGCGCTCTGGCGACAAGTTGCTCGAATAGTTCGTGTGACTTGCTCTCGTCAGTGAAGTGAAGCAACGCGATTATCAGGCTGTGTTTGTTGAGATACGAAATCAAGTTCGATATGGAAGAAAGTTCTACAAAGAGTAGAACAAATTGTTCTGTGGTTGGATGTAACTACTCCTATAGAAATTGTCCACCTGGGAAAAAGAAAGTTCTTAGTATTCCCAAACAATAAGCAACACATTCGGTACCTCATTTAGACAAGATTGTTCATCTCAGTCATAGGTGTCTTAGTGAACTTCAGTCCTCTGATCATTAAAGCAGACGACTAGTATCTATTAGTTAAGGCTTAAACTTAAACATGATTATATAATTATTGAATTGTACATTATTGCATCAATTTAGTTTACTGATTTCAATTTTTTTTAAATTTACTTCTAACTCGAGTAGAAATTATATCATGTTTGAAATGTCTGAATAGTGGTAAAATCTATGCATGAGTATGGTAGCCATGTAACACTATGTATAACGCTTGAAAATTAGCGGAAGGTAATGTTCGAAATAAAACCTCTCTACCGTGAGAATAATATTTGAAAGGAATTCTTAATTTCTGGAGACACACACTTTCATACTTTTCTTTGGAGAATATACACTGACTGACAGAGCAAATGCAACACCAAGAAGGAGTGGTCAGAACTTTATGCCAATTGCAGGGTAGACTGACGTCACTGAGGTATGCTCATGATGTGAAATGCGCCGCTGTGCTGCGCACGTAGTGAACGATAAATGGGACACGGCGTTGGCGAATGGCCCACTTCGTACCGTGATTTCTCAGCCGACAGTCATTGTAGAACGTGTTGTCGTGTGCCACAGGACACGTGTATAGCTAAGAATGCCAGGCCGACGTCAACGGAGGCATTTCCAGCAGACAGACGACTTTACGAGGGGTATGGTGATCGGGCTGAGAAGGGCAGGTTGGTCGCTTCGTCAAATCGCAGCCAATACCCATAGGGATGTGTCCACGGTGCAGCGCCTGTGGCGAAGATGGTTGGCGCAGGGACATGTAGCACGTGCGAGGGGTCCAGGCGCAGCCCGAGTGACGTCAGCACGCGAGGATCGGCGCATCCGCCGCCAAGCGGTGGCAGCCCCGCACGCCACGTCAACCGCCATTCTTCAGCATGTGCAAGACACCCTGGCTGTTCCAATATCGACCAGAACAATTTCCCGTCGATTGGTTGAAGGAGGCCTGCACTCCCGGCGTCCGCTCAGAAGACTACCATTGACTCCACAGCATAGACGTGCACGCCTGACATGGTGCCGGGCTAGAGCGACTTGGATGAGGGAATGGCGGAACGTCGTGTTCTCCGATGAGTCACGCTTCTGTTCTGTCAGTGATAGTCACCGCAGACGAGTGTGGCGTCGGCGTGGAGAAAGTGGAGAAAGGTCAAATTCGGCAGTAACTGTGGAGCGCCCTACCGCTAGACAACGCGGCATCATGGTTTGGGGCGCTATTGCGTATGATTCCACGTCACCTCTAGTGCGTATTCAAGGCACGTTAAATGCCCACCGCTACGTGCAGCATGTGCTGCGGCCGGTGGCACTCCCGTACCTTCAGGGGCTGCCCAATGCTCTGTTTCAGCAGGATAATGCCCGCCCACACACTGCTCGCATCTCTCAACAGGCTCTACGAGGTGTACAGATGCTTCCGTGGCCAGCGTACTCTCCGGATCTCTCACCAATCGAACACGTGTGGGATCTCATTGGACGCCGTTTGCAAACTCTGCCCCAGCCTCGTACGGACGACCAACTGTGGCAAATGGTTGACAGAGAATGGAGAACCATCCCTCAGGACACCATCCGCACTCTTATTGACTCTGTACCTCGACGTGTTTCTGCGTGCATCGCCGCTCGCGGTGGTCCTACATCCTACTGAGTCGATGCCGTGCGCATTGTGTAACCTGCATATCGATTTGAAATAAACATCAATTATTCGTCCGTGCCATCTCTGTTTTTTCCCCAACTTTCATCCCTTTCGAACCACTCCTCCTTGGTGTTGCATTTGCTCTGTCAGTCAGTGTACAAACAAGTCACAGGAGTTGAGGTTCAAAATATACAAATATGCCTGTACCTGGGTGCAATATACGTGAGTTTCCTTTAGCTTGATATCACCATCAATGTCAATATGCATATATGGAACATTACACATGTTCTCATCAATCACGGGTTTTCCCGACACGAGTAAGAGAGAGTCAGTCCTGACCTAGCACTACCGGTATCTCATCCGGGCTACTAGGGTTTCTCTTATTTTATTAACAAAACCCAGGTGTGACACGCAACATTGGGACGATAAACAGAACTCATGAAGTACCCTCTGCTCATTATCTCTGCCGTATATCACTGCAAGACTGTTTATGTCTTTAGAAATAAGGAGCTGAGTTGCCAGTTTATTAAAATCTCTACTCTGCAGTTTCATGAGCTTGTGTCCTGCTAAATGCTTAGCGTGCTGGCCTCTGGTCACAGGGGTCCCGGGTTCGATTCGCGGCAGGGTCGGGAACTTTAACCATCATTGGTTAATTTCGCTGGCACGGGGGCTGGGTGTATGTGTTGTGTTTATCATCATTTCATCCTCATCACGACTTGCAGGTCACCTACGGGCGTCAAATCAAAAGACCTGCACCCGGCGAGCCGAACTTGTCCTCGGACACTCCTGGCACTAAAAGTCATACGCCATTTCATGATCTTGTGTACACTCTGTCTGGCAGATATGTGTAATTTTCTTTGATGGAAATACGCAGGATGTTTAGAATGATCCCTAGTCTCAATCGCAGTAGCATACGATTTTGTGACTTTTACGTTGTCATAATAAAAATTCAGGACGTCACTTGGCAACGTGCACTCATAATAATTGTTTCGCACTGTTGATATCTTGCCACTTGGCAAGTAATTTATTCCATAGCATCTAAACAGTTTAATAGGTCTAATTGCTGAAGACAATGAAGTAAAAGTCTTCTTTCGCTCTGTTCTACAGCATCATCCACGATAGCTTCAACAATGGAATTGGAGGTAATTAAGGATGCACCTTCACACTCGGCCTTCAAAATTCTTGTAAAATCACAGCCTATAATTTTAATTTTCTCAAACAGTTCAGTTTTGCTGAATGTTTCAAATCCTTCACTTTACAATACGCAACAAACTGGCCGCTTACTTAATCTGTCCTTGAACGTTTCTCCTAAATGTTCACCTTTAGAATATTCCGCGGCAACATTCTTAGGCTTTTCCCAATGTTGAATGAAGGAAGTCTTCGAAGAATCTCTTTCTGTATTAATATAAATGCAGAGCGCAGCAATGTGCTTACAGCATTTGGAAAGGCCTGCTTTGCATTCACATTCGGCCTGACTGAACAATCCTGTTGCAATCGATCTGTTAAATATTAAAACAAACTCACATTAATTAATGAAAAAATAATTTACAACGGCAATGGACACAGAAAATATGTACTGTATAATAAAGTTATGTTTGAAATTAATAGTCTATATATACATATAATTTGAAGTGCGAAAAGAAAGGTAACTATTGCCTTAAGTTTAACTGCATAAGGCGGTTGATTAATGCTCGTTTCTCTCAAACAGAAGCTGGATATTTCTTCTCCCAACCGTTCTTTTACCGGGAATATGTGATTACTGAAATATGACTTATCCCAACGAATATTCTGAAAGCCCACACAAATCTCTATGGACGAGGACATTTCAGCTTTAAATAGCTTCTTTCACTGTCACAGTTGATTCTCCCGCACAAGCCACTACACACACTCGTCACATGAATGTTCTGAGCGAGTTGCCGCTAGGAGCGCCAGCAGGTAAAATATCGCCATTCGCACGAGGTCTATAGACGAATTTCTATACATAAACCTCTCTCGATAAATGCTTAGTAGAATGGTGAAAACCACATCAAACAGGTTCCAAGAAGGACATTCCAGGAATAATTAATGAACAAGGGGAGTGTGTATGTGAGGATCTTCAAAAGGCAGAAGTATTCAGTCAGCAGTATGCAAAGATTGTTGGTTACAAGGATAATGTCGAGATAGAGGAAGAGACTAAGGCCAAAGAAGTAATAACATTTACGTATGATAACAATGACATTTACAATAAGATACAAAAGTTGAAAACTAGAAAAGCGGCTGGAATTGATCAGATTTCTGGGGATATACTAAAGACAATGGGTTGGAATGTAGTACCATATCTGAAGTACTTATTTGATTATTGTTTGGTCGGAGGAGCTATACCAGATGAATGGAGAGTTGCTATAGTAGCCCCTGTGTATAAAGGAAAGGGTGATAGACATAAAGCTGAAAATTACAGGCCAGTAAGTTTGACATGCATTGTATGTAAGCTTTGGGAAGGCATTCTTTTTGATTATATTAGACATTTTTGTGAAATTAATAACTGGTTCGATAGAAGGCAATTCGGTTTTAGGAAAGGTTATTCCACTGAAGCTCAACTTGTAGGATTCCAGCAAGATATAGCAGATATCTTGGATTCTGGAGGTCAAATGGACTGTATCGCGATTGACATGTCTAAAGCATTTGATAGGGTGGATCATGGGAGACTACTGGCAAAAATGAGTGCAATTGGACTAGACAAAAGAGTGACTGAATGGGTTGCTATATTTCTAGAAAATAGATCTCAGAGAGTTAGAGTAGGTGAAGCTTTGTCTGACCCTGTAATAGTTGAGAGGGGAGTTCCTCAGGGCAGTGTTATCGGACCTTTATGTTTTCTTATATATATATAAATGATATGAGTAAAGGAGTGGAATCGGAGGTAAGGCTTTTTGCGGATGATGTTATTTTCTATAGAGTGATAAATATGTTACAAGATTGTGAGCAACTGCAACGTGACCTCGAAAATATTGTGAGATGGACAGCATGCAATGGTATGTTGATAAACGGGGCTAAAAGTCAGGTTGTGAGTTTTACAAATAGGAAAAGTCCTCTCAGTTTTAATTACTGTGTTGATGGGGTGAAAGTTCCTTTTGGGGATCATTGTAAGTATCTAGGTGTTAATATAAGGAAAGATCTTCACTGGGGTAATCACATAAATGGGATTGTAAATAAAGGGTACCGATCTCTACACATGGTTATGACGGTGTTTTAGGGGTTGTAGTAAGGATGTAAAGGAGAGTGCATATAAGTCTCTGGTAAGACCCCAACTAGAGTATGGTTCCAGTGTATGGGACCCTCACCAGGATTACCTGATTCAAGAACTGGAAAAAATCCAAAGAAAAGCAGCTCGATTTGTTCTGGGTGATTTCCGACAAAAGAGTGGCGTTACAAAAATGTTGCAATGTTTGGGTTGGGAAGAATTGAGAGAAAGAAGAAGAGCTGCTCGACTAAGTGGTATGTTCCGAGCTGTCAGCGGAGAGATGGCGTGGAATGACATTAGTAGACGAATAGGTTTGAATGGCGTCTATAAAAGTAGGAAAGATCACAATATGAAGATAAAGTTGGAATTCAAGAGGACAAACTGGGGCAAAGATTCATTTATAGGAAGGGAAGTTAGGGATTGGAATAACTTACCAAGGGAGATGTTCAATAAATTTCCAATTTCTTTGAAATCATTTCGGAAAAGGCTAGGAAAGCAACAGATAGGGAATCTGCCACCTGGGCGACTGCCCTAAATGCAGATCAGTAGTGACTGATCAAAATCCATTCAGTAGTTCTTGAGATTAGCCCTCAAAGACATACATACATACATACATACATACATACACAGAGAGAGACAGACACGATCGAGGACTAAGTAGATAACATTTTAGGATATTTTGTTCAAATCTCTTCGCATCAAGCTCCTTTGATTTTTATTCTGCGTACAGACCTTCCTTTGTGAGGACTCCGCGTTCATTTTCCAGTCGGGCCGATGATTTTTACCTGTATACGATTCATTTCTTTGGCTGAAGGGTACACTTCTGTTCATCTGCATACAGCACGTCACACTAACAACAAGCACAGAAATACGCTATAGTGAATATATCCTTCAACGTAGGCTTATACGAAAACAATTCAAATAAAGAGATTTATATTAATACTCTCTCTGTAAAGTGTTTTAAGATACTTTAATTTAAAAAGGTAAACAGTTCTTCAGAAGCATAATTCTGATGACATCATTAATTCAATGTGATATTTGGTATGTCTGGGAACAAAATATTTTTATTCCAGTTACAATGTTTATAGGAAATCTTTACGTGGAATCATCAGAGAAGCCCGGCTCGTTGGCTGAACGGTCAGCGTACTGGCCTTCGGTTCAGAGGGTCCTGTGCTCGATTCCAGGCCGGGTCGGGGATTTTAACCTTAATTGGTTAATTCCAGTGGCACGGGGGCTGGGTGTATGTGTTGTCTTCATCATCATTTCATCCTCATCACGACGCGCAGGTCGCCTACGGGAGTCAACTAGAAAACCTGCACCTGGCGAGCCGAACCCGTTCTGGGATATCCCGGCACTAAAAGCCATACGACATTTCATTTCATCAGAGAAGTTCGAAAACACAACGATCGAGATATGAGTTTTCTTAAAATGTCTGTATGTTTTCGTGGAACCCTTACATTCGACAGAACTCAAGTTGTAAATCGCTGTTCAGACGCACACCGAGATCCATTTGCCGACAGTTTTTGTGAACACACCGAAATACATTACCCTGACTATTCAGCCAAGGAACCGGACGAAGATAAAATGACTCGAATACAATAATACCAACTGAAGATAATTCACGAAATGAATCAGTCTGTCAAATAATGAATTTTAATAATATTCCAATTTATTTTTGAGATAGTACATTGAATAACATTGTGAAAACGTTTCACCATCTATACTTGAGGCATTTTCAAGACTAAAAAGGAAAACCTAGGTTAAAAGTCAATTAAAAATATAAAAGATATCATTGAAGTAGTACAGTATGACGCCAAGATGTTGATAATAATCGATATGTGTTACTCTGAAGAACCAACAGTATAATCACATAACCAACACCGTAGAACTTTAAATTCGGGGTTCAATTAAAACATTGATGTAATTAATTTAACAACCCTTCAGTTGTTATAGATATATACAATTCCGTGTGACGTACAAGTCTTGTGTGACAGGTTTACTAGCCGCTAGAGCTAGTCCCAAGCACTAGGACAGTGTGGCACTGCTCGCGGCAAGCCAGGGACCACGTTCCCCACGAAGTTCGATCGTCAAGTAAAGTAACACTACACAACAATTGCACATCATAATCATGTATTATGTACGTGTAAATACAATTTCAAATAATGTAAAGATTATGTAATTCATTGGTTTTCTTTTATAAATTGCCTTAGGTAGATTATCACGAACGGCCTGTTTTGTTATAGGCCTACACACGTAAGAAAATTGGAATTGTTGTGTCGTTGAAAGGATTATTCCATAAAAAAAAATTCGTGTGGCTATTTCTAGCCGAGTAAAGCCCTTGTAAGGCAGACCCTCCGATGAGGGTGGGCGGCATCTGCCATGTGTAGGTAACTGCGTGTTATTGTGGTGGAGGATAGTGTTATGTGTTGTGTGTGAGTTGCAGGGATGTTGGGGACAGCACACACACACAGCCCCCGGGCCATTGGAATTAACCAATGAAGGTTAAAATCCCCGACCCGGCCGGGAATCGAACCCGGGACCCTCTGAACCGAAGGCCAGTACGCTGACTATTCAGCCAACGAGTCGGACATTATTCCATAAATTCTAGTTTAATCAACTGCTGTAGTGCTTATTCCGCTATTAGGAGTTTTAAAATGAGCTTTAGCGGCACATATCGATATGAATTTTTATATTGATTTGTAATTTTTATCCCTCAGTCAGTCAGTGGTAGTGTTTCGGCCTCCGGACCCCAAAATCGCGATATAAAACCCCGTTGAGGTAGTCGGATATTTGAAGGGCGGAGGAAGGCTCACTCGGTACTTAATGTTATATGACGTCGGCCTGTAAATATCTCTGGTATCACAAAAGTAAATCGCAACACGAAACTGACACGCTGAAAGCTTACAGGGCGTCACGTAACATTGCCTGCACACAATAACTAAGGCCATACGACGATTATTAATTAATTAATTCCGTATGGCATGCGGGGTACACTGCCACGATAGTACAAATGTGTATAAATTAGGACTGATCAATGACTAACTGCAGTACAACTAAATCTGACTATCCAATTATTATTATTATTATTATTATTATTATTATTATTATTATTATTATTATTATTATTATTATTATTATTATTATTGGAGGCTTCATGTTCTATTTATTGGTTGAAACAGGGGCTCTGTCTTCCCACATTTCTGGTCACCACCAACCTGAAGTCCCAGGGGTCGAAGTTCAGATAGCCGACGTCCCGTACATGGTGAGTATTTTAATTTATTTACTACGATCTTATTTCTTAGTGAAATTTACGTTGTCACCTTCCTAACAGATAGGTAACACTGGTAGTTATGATCATTTCCACGGTTACTACTGAATAGAAAAGTAGCTCAAAGTGTCATGATTAGATATTGTTTTACAGTTTAGTATATATTTTACATCTCTATTATATAAATCCAGAAAGCTAACTCACTCACTCACTCACTGACATAAATGTTTAACCACTTCCAGATGAGATAGAAACTTGAAAGTCGTCGAACTGATAGCTATTAAGGTGTAAGGTAAGGAAAAATTCTGAAAAGTTAGAATTTTTAATTTTTAACCTTTCCCCCAAACAAAATGGCGGACGAAAACTTCCAGGTGCGCTAGGAAATTGAAATAAGGCAAAATTACATCATTTAGTCTGTAACCGAGGTAAAAATTCCAAAAAAGTTCTAAAGTTTTTACCTCCGAAATATATCGAAATGTTGAGGCAATTTTCATGACCATCGTTTCGAGGCATTTTATGGGTAAACTGTAATTCCCATCGAAAAATTAACAGCATGTTCGTCCCTAGAATGAAGAGATCTACAACATTGGTATTATGAATTTTTGTCGTATCTGGACCCCTTCTACATTATATTGAGCTTAATTTACAATTATTGGTTAATTTTGTTTATTTTCCACACATTATTTTATGGATTCACGCATTAATAAGACAGACAGAAGTACGAAATTCAGCAGGCCCCTTGCCACGTCCAGTACCATATGTAAACCAACTTTTATTATTCTAGCTGCCAAGTATGTATGGGAGAAACGAAAGAACATGTGGAAACATTACTCAAATAACCTAAGATTCTAACGCAATCTAAGGTGGAGCCGATGGAGATACGACAAAACGACAAAGAACCAAAATTGTAGATCGTTTCATCGTCGATACGCCTGCCAAGTTTCAGACTATAGATGTCTGCGAGGTTTGCAAAATAAATTCTCAACTTGTGCAAAATGTACGAAATTTGGCTTAGATCGAACAGCTTACTTCTATATATATTGAACCCATGACCTTTGTGCCCTAAGAACATTATGCATAATGTAACAATTAAACTAAAAGTTGGATTCTTGATAGCATGGATTTGACACGTGACGAGGGGGTGATTACCTTCGGTCCCACGCTCTGGGGTACGTGACGTCAACCACACGTGTCGACGGCGGAAGAATCTCAAGTCATTTTTATGAACTATTTCAAAGCGCGTGTACATGGCGTGACCACGCCAAGTCAAAAAAATATAGTGCCTATCAAAGGAGGTCAATCATCTCACAAATCGAACCCGTAAAAATTTGAAATGTCCATGAACACTACCGCCAGAAATGTAGCAAGCATGTAGTCACTTTCAAAACTCTTGAAATTGCAGTTTAGGTAAGTCAGAAAATTTATAGAAATTTTCTTGGCGGCAAAGGGAGAGATCCGAGGAGAGGGGGTAACTGCTATAAATATGAAGGGACGCCATGACGAAGTCTCCTTCTCCGGCATTTGTGATACAAAGCGGACGAAAAATTGTTGAGCTGTTCTGCGAAATCAAACCAACGAAAGTAGACTGAGTTCAACTGCAGATTTTAGCCATTGCGGCTAAGTCTTGACTCCATGAGGAGATAGTTTTCTTGAGTGAAATAATTGTACCAGATAGGACGGTCAAAGTACTGAATAAATTCTAATGTGATTAAGTAATTCGTGTGCGTAAATAACTATAGTCCATCATGTGCACTCAACAAACAAGTGAAGGGTATTTTCTTTTTTTTATGCTTTATTCCAGGAAACCTGAAGAAAATTAATAATGAACTGTGAAGCCATGAATGTAAAAATGGCTAAATAAAATGCCAGGGTCACAGGTGAGCCCTATGACGAATACTGGCGTGACGACATGAGGTAGGTGACTTTCCATCTTACTACCTCTTATATCTTGTCTCGTGATTTCTTGTATTTGAATGGGGATATACTGAACCCATAATTCTACGGTGAGAAAAATTTTTATTTTTCACAAATATTTATTTGGTATTCAGAAACTACTGTATGGTTGAGGGCAGCCATTTTTGCGCTCCCAAGAGCCCGATGTTGCGTGGGAAGGTTCCCGCAAGGCGAGCTCGTGGATTGCCGGGACACCTCGGTGGAACTCGAGTGCCCGACAATTTTCTAAATTAATGAATTCTGCACAACGAGGGATTTTGACAAGATAGTAAAGGAAGAAAAAAATAAGCAAAATTATTCATACACCCTCTGTGAAGGTAGTGACACCAGGGACAATTTTAGATGCAGTTAAGCCTAAGTGTGTGTTAGCGTGAGAACGGCGAGCTAGTTACACGTGCCAAGGTCGTGGGCAGAAGAAAACGCGCGAAACGCACGGGCAGAAACAATTTATTTCTCCTGTTGTGGGTGTAGGAAAATTATAAAATTAACACCTAACATAAGTGCAAGTCTGTCCGGAGTTCTGGGACAAATCTTATCAAAATTGGTCTATTAGAAGCAAATTTGGCAGATTTCACAACCAAGCCTCATAGAGGGGATAGCGTCCTTCTGGAAATTATAAAAGAAACCCCCCACCGTAGATTTTTCAGTGTCGATCTGGAACTTGAAGCCGCGGGAGCTCGTGCCCGTCGTCATTAGAAATTCGCGCCAGATTGACCGACAATAATTCAATACATGTTCGTGGCTAAAGTCCATATATTAGTTAAGAAGAAAAGTGATTGGAGAAACTGTGAACGTTTGCAGACGAACTGGGAAGGTGTAGGCTGGTTGAAAATTACACAGCAGATTTTATTTTTATCATTTCCTGTACTCTTGTAAGTGAAGAAGGTCTGGGGGAAGCGATTCAAAATAGTTCTACTCCCTTATCGGCCGAACACCTGTTCTTATTGAAACAACGGGGAGAGAAACCACTCTGGGAGGCGCATCAGACAGTTAGAGTCGACTGCAGAACGAGGGAAGTTTGTGGTGCAAGTTACAAAGAAAGTGCATTATTTATGGTAATTTTAATCTCGTGTGTGTGAAGGGTAGTGTTTGGATGAGTGAAATTTTAAAAATGAAAATGTTATCTGTGAAAATGAGTGGCTAAGTGCGAGGTTGCTGGAGATGATGTAATCAGAATGCTGAGAATGTCACCAATGTGCAGGTCTGTCTATTTTATATTATGTAGTTAGTTAGTTAGTTCCTGTCTGTCCTAACAAAATTTCCAGATGATTGTCGGGTGATATGCGTAATTATCAGGCGAAAGGCGTTGTAAATTTTGGTCAGCGTGTGAAATTTTCAGTGTGTAAATTTCATGTCAAGAACGGTAAAATGCGACGCTTAAAATTTTGTGTTGAGTTGAGATATCATTCAAAGTGCGGATTTGTGAACGTTATAAGTGTAAATTTGTCGTGGCGAATATCGTAAATTCAGGTGTCAGTTGTATTCAAAAAATGTTGGTCAATAATAATAATAATAATAATAATAATAATAATAATAATAATAATAATAATAATAATAATGTTTACCACGGGATAAGGAAATTCCTCTCTGTTAAATTACATTTAACCAGTTATTTCGACAAGGATCGTAAGCATATTTAGATAATGTCAATAAAATTTGTTAGAGTCTCAGTCGTTAATGGGAAGGAAATTTTGAGACATCGTGTATACTTGAATTGCGAAAGGTCGGTGTGTGCTCTTGGATTCTTGAGGTCCGAAAGTCTTAATAATAGTAAAGTAAGAGATGTGTCTAATAATGGTTGTCGTTCTCACCAGGGGATCGAAGTATGAAAAAGGGTCGTGAAGGAAAAGGGATTGAAAGCGATGGATTTATACGTACGTGGAGATGAGATGGAAGTAATGCCGCTGGGATAAAGCGAGGAGAAAGTGTGTTGAGACAAGTTGTATTTTTGTAGAGGAAGTATTTAGAAACAGGCTGTGTGAAACAGGCTGTATTGTTTTCCGCAATCAATCCGAATTTGAGACGACTATGGTGTGAATTTATAGAAAGATTCCAAGTGAAAACGACTCTGGTAAATGTTAAGTCTGGGTAGTAAACATCCAGTGATTTTTGTTACGAAAAGCCCGCATGGATGATAAGATAATGAACGATCTCCAGGATCACAGAGCACTTTGGACACACGGTTGGGTTATATTTAATTTGTTCATTGGAGAGGTCATGGATAAGATGGTTGGAGTTGATGATAGGCGATCTGAGAATTTCGAATGCGATGGTGATGATTATTATTTTGAAGGCGTCCACTAAAAGGGTACCCGTGTGTTGGGAATTTTCATTTGCTTCCCTAACACGTCAGTGCACAGGCTGAGATTGCGTTCGAGGTGGAGAACCGTTCGTCACGTCTATTTATTTTTTGAGTTCACATATTATAATGATGTAGACACTTACTGTACTTTTCGAGAGGTAGACACTTGCTGTATTTCGACTTGCATTCATTTGATAATAGAGACGTGGGTTCCGTCGTGCGTATTTGTTTGACGAAATCTAGTGTTAAATATCAGAGTTGTTTGAGAATTGCATTTCGCCTGATATGTTAAGGGAGACGTAGTACGACCCACTTTGACGCCCGACGATAGATTTAGGACGTCACGTGTTTATTCTTGGAGTCATTGATGATGAGACGTCCTAGTTCACGCCCGACGATAGGACTTGGAAGGCATCATGTATATACTGATTAGGTTTAGGGTGTACAGATTTCAAGTGAGCCCGACGATAGGTCTGGGATGGTAGCTGTACACACTCAAGTCTCAGTTCAGATTTCTTTTTCTTTTGTTTCTTTTGTGAAGTGGCCTGGTTGAAGGTAGCCATTACAGTGCGATATGATTTATTGCAGAGGGTCTATGCGAAGCTCTCATTGAGATAACGGGACTGCTGTTGACAAACGAGGGCTGTCCAAGTGTGGGACACCGACCCGATCTAGATTATATTTTTACTGTGTTTCTTCGTGCGTGTTAAGCTGTATGACTTCGAGGTGTTAATTTATTTTTTTACGGACTTTATTGTTTCCTCGTCTTGACGTCCGTTTTTCATTGATAGTGTGCATATTGACACTTAGTGTTGTAGAATGAGACTTGAGTTGCGAATGCGGTTTCGATTCGTCAGCCAGTAATTTTATTTTATATTTTAATCTTGTCGTATTTTCATTCGTATTCATAGTTAGAATAAGTAAGTAATCACTTTACCAGTAGTGTGTTGGGACAGACAGTAAATAGAGAGATCTGTACTGGTAGCATTGTTGTCAAGGGAAAGAATTCCTTAAATTTGTAGTAAATTTTAGCGTGGACTGGTAAATTTATTAAGCATAATAAACCCATTTCTAACCTGAAAATCGGTTCAATAATAATATTTTCAAGTGACTTTTCACTTTTTGATTAACTTCAGTGTTTGGCATTTCTTCCAAATGCATGATTAGTAAGTGTTTCCTGCATTTCGCAGTTTTGTTCCTTTAGAACGACTTAACGTAAGATCCTCCCGGATCATGTTGGTGTTGGTTCCTTCCGAACAGTTGTTTGGGGTGATGCACGTTTAGCATCGGGACTACCTTATCACTTAAGGGTGTCATGAATGACAAATATATGGTGGAATTTTATTTCAATTGTGAATGATGCCATTAACTTGTAGTGAACACCATGCTTTCCTACAATATTTCGCAACCTATCCAAAGCAACTGATAGTCAGTTTGGTTCGATTAAGGGTCCATTCGGCGGATGTTCCGTATCCGTGAAGGGTATTTGACTGGTGGATAACCTTAATTAAGAGAAAATCAGGCGTTCTACTTGTTGAAAGTCAGATTTTCCACGGATCGTGTGGATTAACTCTCAGTTCTCGTTTGGAATGATAGGTGCCCGGTTTTCAGGTCTTCCCTTTTTCAGTTTTTCGGTTTCGCTGTCCACTAACATATTAGCTTCTCTGAAGCAACTCTTCGACATTGGAAGAAACGAAGTGACGTTATGTAATGTGACTGTGTTAGGAACTTTTCAAAAATCAATAATTAAATGTTTTTATGTTTTGTGGCAAGAATGCATATTAAATTAACGATGTTATCGTGCTCTTTCAGTTTAAATAAAAGTTAGTAAGCACATTTTTGCTCCTCATTTCAAGTAGTTAGGCTTTCTTCTGAACCCCATCGTTTGGTTAAGATCGTGACCGAATTTATTCCCGCAACGACCCAAGATTTAAGAGTTCTAAATTGTTCTACTATAGCAGCCGTGGCCGACCAACGATGGAATGGTAAGTTCAAGGGTTCAGTAGAAGTGGCGCCATCAACTTTGGGGCCTTAATGTCACGATAACGATGAGGAGCCCAAAGTCACGATAACGATACGATGCCACGATAACGATAATGAAATTATCCATTGAAAATAAATGTTAGAAAAATATAAAATAATGTTGAGGCCTAAGCCACATTATAAATAATACAAGCGGGTGAGAACTATGGCTGAGCCACAGTTAAACGAATTATGCCCAATGAGAGTGCTAGATATTAACACGTTTAATGAGGAGCGTAACTACTTGGTAGATAATAATAATAATAACAGTCACAATGCATTTTAGGAAACCAATACTTAAAGCTGTATTGAAGCTTATGTCATGTTGCCAATATAAATTTTGGAAGTGGTAACGCTGAATTACATTCAAAGTTTATGCGTTAACATGTTCTTCATTTACTTAATTTACGGAAGCGAAACTATTTGGGATATTTATCCAAAGTAACTTATTAACTTCAGATTTTCTTTTTATTAAACGAGTTTGTGATACCAGCCATGTAAACAAAATTTTATAAGACAACTGTTGGAATGTTGTCAGTTTCGGTATTAAAGTATAATAGCGTTTGTATGTGAAAACGCAGTAGATAGTGAATTCTTTCCTTAGTAGTTTGGAGTATTCTGGTTGCATCAACAGCCAGCGTACTCATTATTGTATTCTTTGTGGTATTGTGAGATGGAAGGTCAGGTGACCGTGGATCTGCTAAAGCAGATGATGGAGGACATGAAAGTTCACAATGAGATGTTAAATATTAAGACAAATGAGAAGTTGGATAGTAAGATAGATAGTTTAGATAGTAAGTTGAGAGAGGACATGAAAGTCCAGAATGAGAATTTGAGTAGTAAGATGGAGGATACGAAAGGGCAAATGTTAGAGAGTTTTGAATGTAAGATGGAGGACACGAAAGTCCAGAATGAGAATTTAAATAGTAAAATGGAGGAGTTACAGTCTAGTTTGAAAGACACTAGTGACGAGTTAAAGAGTAGTATTGAGGATACCCAGGCTAGGTGTAAAGAGTCTAGTGATGAGTTGAAGGCTGGATTGAAGAACGTAGTTCAGGAGACACACACTATGTGCACCGAACTTAAAGAGGAAGTTAGGGGTGAGATAGGTAAACTCAACCAGCGTTTTGATGATAGCCGAGTGGAAATTAGGGATGAAATTGACAAACAATTTGCGGAAGTGCAGGTCAATTTAAAGAACGATTTTGATAAACAATTTTCCAAAATCCATGACAGTTTAAAAACCGATATGGACAAGCGTTTTGACGAAAGCCACGACATGTACAGTAGGTTATGTGATAGTCAGGATGAGATGAGAAAGGAACTTGACAAGCATTTACTGGAGAGCCAGGCGGCGCATAAACAGCTGATTGACAGTCAGGTTGAATTTAAGGACGACATTACACAACAGGTCGTAGAGATGCGGATCTCCAGTGATAAGGAAAAGGGGAAAACGCTAACCATAATAGAGGAACAACGTCAAATATTATCTGCGGACATTCAGTCACTGAACAACAAGGTAGATAAAATTAGTGTGGAATTGGAGAGTCAGGTATTGTCAAAAACCGAAACCATGGAGAAGAAACTGTTGCAAGTTAATGAGGAAGCAATTAGTAAACTCCAAGCGGCTAATGAGGACTCCGAAACTTTAATTAAAGAAATTCAAGAGGAGTTAGTTGAAATGAAAAATGAACATACCAGGGAATTCAATGACAGGCAAATTAGTATAGAACAGGACTTAAGGGAAATCACGTCAGCCCAGGAAGAGACAGACAAGAAAGTTGGGTTCATTAAGAGCGAAGTGAGCAGTTGGATTAGCAGCGTGGTAGATATGCAGTCCAAGGTGGACAAAGTATTAAGTCAAACCTCGACAGCTGTTAATTCTGACCTCAGTGGTCAATTGCCAAATATCAGTCATGTGAATAATAACGGTCAGAGCTCAAATGTAGATACCAGTCGATCTCAAGGCTCAGGGGTCACAAACGTTATTAACATGATCAAGTTACATGAGGACCAGCCCAAGAAATTTAATGGAGGTCCACATACCACGCCGAAGGGATTTCTTAAGGATCTCAGGGAGTACATCCGGGACGCCAAGATTCCTGAGGAACGTCAGTTGAGGGTAGCTGAAAGATATTTAGAGGGGGCACCACTTTTATGGTTTAAAGGCTTCCGATACCACTTTGATACCTTTGATGAATTCCAGAGGGCGTTTCTCAATAAATTTTGGAGTACGGAAATTCAGCAGAGTCTTAGATTAGAGCTATACTCACGTCGGTATAATGCAATAGGCCCTACAAAGTTCAGTGAATACTTTATTGCACAAATGGTAAAGTTCAGAGAACTTGAGGCGCCGCCCTCGGAGCAAGAGTTGGTACAGGCCATCCAGAAGCAGTTACCTCCCGAAGTACAAAGGATGCTCATTGCATCAAAGGTAGAGACCCCCATGCAGGCAGAAATGATCCTTAGGCAATTGGATCATACCCATAATCAAATAGCACCCAGAGGGGGACGATCGCACGAGCAACATGTAAATACTGTTAGCCAGGTCCCAGAGGGAAGTCAAGAGGTACCTGAGCAGGGGAAACCACAGCCGACTGAGCGGAGGCGTGAGTTTCGGAATAACTGGGAACCCTCGCATCCACGAAATGAGGATTGGAAAAGGCGTAGGGGTAATTGGAATTATCCACAAAGGAGGAACCCTTACTGGAGGCGATACGATGGGGACAGAGAAAACCAGAGGAATTTCAGGAATGGACTTAATAACCGCAGGGACTGGGGAAATAATCGAACCCAGAACTTCCGCCGTGATGAGGATGAACGGTACCGTGAACGTGTTCAGTACACCGACGGGTTAAGGAAGGACCACGAAAGGAAAAAATGGCAGGGGGCTATACAGCGCCAGGACGTCAACACCGATTGTTTCGGGGCTGAAAGTCTGGAATTCCAGAAGGCACATAGGCAAGACCAACGAAACTCCGGTCTGAACCCGTTTGCGCCGAATTTCGAGCAAGAGTCAATGTCGACTCTTGATAGAAAAAAAAAAACTTCAAATTCCCAGTAGGAGATTTTTCAGAGTCTCTCATCCCAGATTCTGAAGAAGAGACGTCAGATGAGTGGGTGGTCGCACAGATAGATTCGTGGATCATTACCTCTGATGACTTGGTGGAAGACCACTTAAAACAGGAGAGCAATCAAGTAAAGAAACTGCCTTTAATAAATGTCCGCATCTGTAATTTTCATGTCAAAAGTTTGGTAGATACTGGGGCCAGTATCAGCCTCATCTCCCAAGCTCTTTTCGACGATTTGAGACAACGAAATAAATTGCCAATTATTCCGGTGTCAAATGTAAAAATTCGAGGGGTCATTCCTGACAAAATTGCTGTTTGTAAGGTACAAACTTATTTGGACGTACAAATTGGAAATTCAACTTTCGCTCATGCATTCGTAGTCATGCCCAAAATGCACTACAATGTAATTTTAGGGGCTGATTTTATCCGTGAGACCAACGCAGTCATTGACTTGAGCAGGAACCAGATAAAGTTCAGGAAAGAAGAGGGAGCAGAAGTCATTACACTAAACGAGGAATTGGGAGAAGATAGAACATTAGAATATGGCGAAGAGGAGGCCCAATGTGTAGACTTTGTAAATTCACTAGAGGGAGTCGCTGGCGAAATTAACAGTGTAGATGACGAAGGGATTCATCGTGAAGAGTTACATGACGTCTTGGAAGCTGAGGTTGACACTGATTACGAGGCCTTAATTGGGTTAAAGGTCGCGGAATGCCCTGGTACTGTAGAAGAGAAGGAAAAACTTAGAGCTCTCTTAATGGAATATATATCTGTGTTCGATTCCAAACCGGGTCTAATCCCTAATTTCACATATGCACTAGCTGTTACGGATTGGACACCGTTTAAGAGGAGACCGTACCCTATACCGGACAAGTATTATGCGCAAGCTGCAAAAATTATTAAGGAAATGGAGGAGAACGGGCTAATTTCCAAGCAGCCCACTCCATATTTGAATCCGTTGGTCGGGGTTCAAAAACCGGACGGGTCTCTGCGCGTGTGTTTGGACGCTCGTGCCCTCAACGAACGCCTAGTCCCCGAGCATGATCATGCCCCTCCTATTAAAGAGGTTATTAAACGTTTTAGAGGAAAATCACGTTTTATTAGCGTTGATTTGACGTCCTCATATCATCATATCGGTTTGGAACTCAAGTCTAAATTGTTTACTGGCTTTTTGACCAACAGACGTATGTTTTCAATCGTCTCCCCTTCGGGTTGAAAAATGCCGGTGCAGCTCTCATACGCGCCCTAGATCGATGTCTAACTGATGAAGTTAAAGCCGCTACAACTCGGTATGTCGATGACATCTTGCTAGCTTCATCCAGTTTTGAGGAAAATATCAGGGATTTGAGGAAACTACTGGAGAATTTAAGGGCATCAGGTTTCAAAATCAACTTGAAGAAGTCACATTTTTGTCAAAAGGAAGTCCTATTTCTCGGCCATGTCATTGATGGTGAGGGAGTTCGCCCGAACCCGGTGAAGCTCCAAGCCATAGACAAGTTCCCAAGACCGCTCAAAATTAAGAACGTCAGGCAATTCCTTGGAATGTGCAACTTTTTTTCGGACCATTGCATGAATTACACGGAGGTTGTAGCCCCACTTCAGAGCTTGCTTCACAAGAACAACAGGTGGAAATGGAGTCCCGAGCACGAAGAGGCCTTCCGGAAGACCAAAGAGCTCTTGCTAAACAGCGTTAAGCTAGGGTATCCGGATTTTGAGAAACCCTTTATTGTACAGACTGATGCATCGACCGTAGGAATCGGGGCACTCCTATATCAGGAATGTTTGGACCAGCCTCATAATAGGAATTACTTATCCTTCTATAGCCGAAAGTTGAGATCACACGAAGTCAAATACAGCGTGACCGAATTGGAAATGTTGGCTATTGTTCAGGCATTGCAACATTGGAGGAAAATGATTTATGGTTTTCACATAATCATTAAAACCGACCACAAGGCGCTGACCTTTATAATGAAAACAGCTGTTGCTAGTGAACGAGTGGCTAGGTGGGCCCTGTTCATACAACAATTTGACTTCGAAATTGAGCACTGTTCCGGAAAATCGAACATCTTGGCAGACCTGTTAAGCCGAAACCCTAATGAGGAAGAACACGCCGTGAATCATTTGGACTTAGTTCAGGAAGACCACGATTTCCTATCAGAGTTGAGACAACTGGGAGACTTGCAATTGAGAGATCCTTTCTGCGGAAAAATGATTTCTTTCCTCCGAGGGACACTTCCGGCTGACGATCCACGGTACTTTGCCATCCAGAAATTGTCAAATAACTACTTGTACGTGAATAACATGTTGGTAAAATTCGTGGACAGCGATCACGTGAAATCCCGAATTTTGGTACCACCGCAGCTTCGAAAGGGATTGATCTGGCACGTACACAGGGTTATTGGTCATGGAGGGATTGATAAGGTTGTGTCAACCATCCAAGAAACGTTCACCTGGGTAAATTTGAGGGAAAATGTCAGAGACATCATCATCACCTGCGATACATGCCAACGGGTTAAGGCAAACCCTTATCTGATCAGGCAGGCGCCTATTCCTCTCTTACCTTCACAACCTAAAGAGCTGTTCGCGATGGATATCTATGGGCCGCTCGTGAAAGGAAAGCGTGGGAACAAGTTCGTGCTGGTAACCATTGATGTTTTCTCCAAATATACGACTCTGTTTCCCATGCAAAAAGCTAACACCAAGCTAGTTTTGAGGTGTATTTCCCGAAATATCATTCCGGAAATGGGCACACCGAAATTTCTCCTAACAGATCATGGTCCCCAGTTCACCTCTGCACAGTTCAAAACTGCCCTTCAGAATATGGAAATTCACCACATCCTGAGCAGCGTGAGACATCCTGAGGGAAATCCTAGCGAAAGGGTAATGCAAGTAATTGCAAAATTCTGTAGAATTTATTGCGCCCAAGAACATTTCAAGTGGGTTGATGTGTTACCCCTGATAGTAACTTGTGTAAATAACACCATACACGAATCTATTGGGAGGATTCCATCTATCGTGCACTTCAATAGGTATCCTGTGAGATCCTGGCATAGTGTAATCCAGTGTCCCATCGATCCCCGCCCATCACAGGAATTATGCATTCAAAGTACGGCAGAACATCTACGTCGGCAGGCAGACCGCCGGTTGCGCAGGGTGAGGAACCGGAGATTCCACCGTCCCTTAGAGGAAGGCGAATTGGTGCTTGTTAGGAGACCCATGATGTCAAAACCGCAGGAAAACATCTATGCTAAATTTGCTCCCATGTATGTTGGGCCTTTCAAGGTGGTCAAAAGTTTCAGGAATAATTCCTACAGAATTCAGAGTCTGGATGGCAGCAGCGAAGCTATATTCAATGCAGCCAACTTAAAGGTTTATCATAGAGCCGAAGAAAGAATTCCGCTACAGGATGACGCAGCCTTACCAGCTGGGGAAATGGTCACCGAAGAAGAAGAAGAAGAAGAGGTACAACCCGTAAATATGATCGTCACGTCGAGAGAAAGACAGGTCGAGGCACCACTCCAAGGACAGGCAAGCAGTGGGAGTAAAGAAAAGGAAGACGCTGAATGTTTACAATGTTCATTCTTAAGAGAAGACTTTGTTGATGACATCTGTAACGCAATTCTATTGTTGGAAGAAGAAAACAGGGAAATACGTGAAAGTAACAGAGCCCTACGTCAAGAGTGAGATCGGCTGGGAAATTTTACGTAGAATCATGGTTCATTTGTATCAAAATTCCCATGTATAATTTAGAATTTTGAAGGAATATATCTGTTTAAATATTTCCCCTTTCTGGGTAAATATTTCGTCGTTTGTAGGTGGATTATGAACCCATAATTCTACGGTGAGAAAAATTTTTATTTTTCACAAATATTTATTTGGTATTCAGAAACTACTGTATGGTTGAGGGCAGCCATTTTTGCGCTCCCAAGAGCCCGATGTTGCGTGGGAAGGTTCCCGCAAGGCGAGCTCGTGGATTGCCGGGACACCTCGGTGGAACTCGAGTGCCCGACAATTTTCTAAATTAATGAATTCTGCACAACGAGGGATTTTGACAAGATAGTAAAGGAAGAAAAAAATAAGCAAAATTATTCATACACCCTCTGTGAAGGTAGTGACACCAGGGACAATTTTAGATGCAGTTAAGCCTAAGTGTGTGTTAGCGTGAGAACGGCGAGCTAGTTACACGTGCCAAGGTCGTGGGCAGAAGAAAACGCGCGAAACGCACGGGCAGAAACAATTTATTTCTCCTGTTGTGGGTGTAGGAAAATTATAAAATTAACACCTAACATAAGTGCAAGTCTGTCCGGAGTTCTGGGACAAATCTTATCAAAATTGGTCTATTAGAAGCAAATTTGGCAGATTTCACAACCAAGCCTCATAGAGGGGATAGCGTCCTTCTGGAAATTATAAAAGAAACCCCCCATCGTAGATTTTTCAGTGTCGATCTGGAACTTGAAGCCGCGGGAGCTCGTGCCCGTCGTCATTAGAAATTCGCGCCAGATTGACCGACAATAATTCAATACATGTTCGTGGCTAAAGTCCATATATTAGTTAAGAAGAAAAGTGATTGGAGAAACTGTGAACGTTTGCAGACGAACTGGGAAGGTGTAGGCTGGTTGAAAATTACACAGCAGATTTTATTTTTATCATTTCCTGTACTCTTGTAAGTGAAGAAGGTCTGGGGGAAGCGATTCAAAATAGTTCTACTCCCTTATCGGCCGAACACCTGTTCTTATTGAAACAACGGGGAGAGAAACCACTCTGGGAGGCGCATCAGACAGTTAGAGTCGACTGCAGAACGAGGGAAGTTTGTGGTGCAAGTTACAAAGAAAGTGCATTATTTATGGTAATTTTAATCTCGTGTGTGTGAAGGGTAGTGTTTGGATGAGTGAAATTTTAAAAATGAAAATGTTATCTGTGAAAATGAGTGGCTAAGTGCGAGGTTGCTGGAGATGATGTAATCAGAATGCTGAGAATGTCACCAATGTGCAGGTCTGTCTATTTTATATTATGTAGTTAGTTAGTTAGTTCCTGTCTGTCCTAACAAAATTTCCAGATGATTGTCGGGTGATATGCGTAATTATCAGGCGAAAGGCGTTGTAAATTTTGGTCAGCGTGTGAAATTTTCAGTGTGTAAATTTCATGTCAAGAACGGTAAAATGCGACGCTTAAAATTTTGTGTTGAGTTGAGATATCATTCAAAGTGCGGATTTGTGAACGTTATAAGTGTAAATTTGTCGTGGCGAATATCGTAAATTCAGGTGTCAGTTGTATTCAAAAAATGTTGGTCAATAATAATAATAATAATAATAATAATAATAATAATAATAATAATAATAATAATAATAATGTTTACCACGGGATAAGGAAATTCCTCTCTGTTAAATTACATTTAACCAGTTATTTCGACAAGGATCGTAAGCATATTTAGATAATGTCAATAAAATTTGTTAGAGTCTCAGTCGTTAATGGGAAGGAAATTTTGAGACATCGTGTATACTTGAATTGCGAAAGGTCGGTGTGTGCTCTTGGATTCTTGAGGTCCGAAAGTCTTAATAATAGTAAAGTAAGAGATGTGTCTAATAATGGTTGTCGTTCTCACCAGGGGATCGAAGTATGAAAAAGGGTCGTGAAGGAAAAGGGATTGAAAGCGATGGATTTATACGTACGTGGAGATGAGATGGAAGTAATGCCGCTGGGATAAAGCGAGGAGAAAGTGTGTTGAGACAAGTTGTATTTTTGTAGAGGAAGTATTTAGAAACAGGCTGTGTGAAACAGGCTGTATTGTTTTCCGCAATCAATCCGAATTTGAGACGACTATGGTGTGAATTTATAGAAAGATTCCAAGTGAAAACGACTCTGGTAAATGTTAAGTCTGGGTAGTAAACATCCAGTGATTTTTGTTACGAAAAGCCCGCATGGATGATAAGATAATGAACGATCTCCAGGATCACAGAGCACTTTGGACACACGGTTGGGTTATATTTAATTTGTTCATTGGAGAGGTCATGGATAAGATGGTTGGAGTTGATGATAGGCGATCTGAGAATTTCGAATGCGATGGTGATGATTATTATTTTGAAGGCGTCCACTAAAAGGGTACCCGTGTGTTGGGAATTTTCATTTGCTTCCCTAACACGTCAGTGCACAGGCTGAGATTGCGTTCGAGGTGGAGAACCGTTCGTCACGTCTATTTATTTTTTGAGTTCACATATTATAATGATGTAGACACTTACTGTACTTTTCGAGAGGTAGACACTTGCTGTATTTCGACTTGCATTCATTTGATAATAGAGACGTGGGTTCCGTCGTGCGTATTTGTTTGACGAAATCTAGTGTTAAATATCAGAGTTGTTTGAGAATTGCATTTCGCCTGATATGTTAAGGGAGACGTAGTACGACCCACTTTGACGCCCGACGATAGATTTAGGACGTCACGTGTTTATTCTTGGAGTCATTGATGATGAGACGTCCTAGTTCACGCCCGACGATAGGACTTGGAAGGCATCATGTATATACTGATTAGGTTTAGGGTGTACAGATTTCAAGTGAGCCCGACGATAGGTCTGGGATGGTAGCTGTACACACTCAAGTCTCAGTTCAGATTTCTTTTTCTTTTGTTTCTTTTGTGAAGTGGCCTGGTTGAAGGTAGCCATTACAGTGCGATATGATTTATTGCAGAGGGTCTATGCGAAGCTCTCATTGAGATAACGGGACTGCTGTTGACAAACGAGGGCTGTCCAAGTGTGGGACACCGACCCGATCTAGATTATATTTTTACTGTGTTTCTTCGTGCGTGTTAAGCTGTATGACTTCGAGGTGTTAATTTATTTTTTTACGGACTTTATTGTTTCCTCGTCTTGACGTCCGTTTTTCATTGATAGTGTGCATATTGACACTTAGTGTTGTAGAATGAGACTTGAGTTGCGAATGCGGTTTCGATTCGTCAGCCAGTAATTTTATTTTATATTTTAATCTTGTCGTATTTTCATTCGTATTCATAGTTAGAATAAGTAAGTAATCACTTTACCAGTAGTGTGTTGGGACAGACAGTAAATAGAGAGATCTGTACTGGTAGCATTGTTGTCAAGGGAAAGAATTCCTTAAATTTGTAGTAAATTTTAGCGTGGACTGGTAAATTTATTAAGCATAATAAACCCATTTCTAACCTGAAAATCGGTTCAATAATAATATTTTCAAGTGACTTTTCACTTTTTGATTAACTTCAGTGTTTGGCATTTCTTCCAAATGCATGATTAGTAAGTGTTTCCTGCATTTCGCAGTTTTGTTCCTTTAGAACGACTTAACGTAAGATCCTCCCGGATCATGTTGGTGTTGGTTCCTTCCGAACAGTTGTTTGGGGTGATGCACGTTTAGCATCGGGACTACCTTATCACTTAAGGGTGTCATGAATGACAAATATATGGTGGAATTTTATTTCAATTGTGAATGATGCCATTAACTTGTAGTGAACACCATGCTTTCCTACAATATTTCGCAACCTATCCAAAGCAACTGATAGTCAGTTTGGTTCGATTAAGGGTCCATTCGGCGGATGTTCCGTATCCGTGAAGGGTATTTGACTGGTGGATAACCTTAATTAAGAGAAAATCAGGCGTTCTACTTGTTGAAAGTCAGATTTTCCACGGATCGTGTGGATTAACTCTCAGTTCTCGTTTGGAATGATAGGTGCCCGGTTTTCAGGTCTTCCCTTTTTCAGTTTTTCGGTTTCGCTGTCCACTAACATATTAGCTTCTCTGAAGCAACTCTTCGACATTGGAAGAAACGAAGTGACGTTATGTAATGTGACTGTGTTAGGAACTTTTCAAAAATCAATAATTAAATGTTTTTATGTTTTGTGGCAAGAATGCATATTAAATTAACGATGTTATCGTGCTCTTTCAGTTTAAATAAAAGTTAGTAAGCACATTTTTGCTCCTCATTTCAAGTAGTTAGGCTTTCTTCTGAACCCCATCGTTTGGTTAAGATCGTGACCGAATTTATTCCCGCAACGACCCAAGATTTAAGAGTTCTAAATTGTTCTACTATAGCAGCCGTGGCCGACCAACGATGGAATGGTAAGTTCAAGGGTTCAATACGACGCAGTGGTCACCCCTACTAAATTTTGTAAATGTGAGAGTACGACTAAAAGAGTCATTTGTTTTACTTTCCACTTGGATAAAATTGTGAAGTCTTGCGAGGGCCGTATAATGTTGTAAATGTTATTGAATAGGGTTCCGAAGTGATATCACGTCCAATGTAGATCGTCATCCGTGTGAGTGTACTGCCTGTATTTTGTGATGTCAAAGTAAGATGTTCATTCGACGTAAAATTCTTCTGTCTGCAATTTGACGTTAATAATAATAATCCATGGTTACTCATTTTCAATCGAGTGGAAGCGCGCTGTCGGGTGAGAACCTAGGGTGATGAATTTGGTCACGGAGAGAAACGTTTTTAATGCCCATTTTAAACTGTGTCTGACTGACAATAAAAGATCTAGTAGAATGTTTCAGTCATTTCTCGTAAAAATCAAGTTATTAAATACGATATAATTTATGCGAAGTTATTCATGATTAATGCATTGTGCGATCTTAGATGTCGGGATTTCTAGTGAGGATTTTATTCCAGTTCTTTGTCGATGATAATTGTGGAGCTGGGAAACAGAGGTTAGTTTTGTGAATCAGGTTGGACCTGTCATTGAAGCCGGGACCCGGAAGCCCGAGGAATGTTTTATATGAGTTGAGATGAGATGTGCGAATCAGGTTAGAGTCCTGTCATTGAAGCCGGGACATGATAGCCCGAGGAATATTTTATAATGTTTGGAATGGAAAGAAATTCATAGAAATCCATAGCGGTATCAATTGGCGACGCGTATAACTAGTGTGGGCATCTTGAAGCATAATCTGTGCATTTTGTTGGTTAGAATATCGTATTTGTTTAATTATGTCGGCAGAGTTTAAAGGGAGCATTTTGAGAAGCCAGTCAACTGTGAATAAACCAGGTGTTTCCTGTAACTGCCAAGCGAGCTTGGGGGGATGAGAGGCCTCAGCTGACAGCGGGGATATAACGGGACCCGTGTGGAATTGAGATTGTAATTCTCGGCCAGGGAAAACGTTAAAATGCTGGATTTAGTTGAAATTCATAGCCGGTAATGATCTAAGTATTGTAAAATACTGTAATTGGGGACGTAATGAACATTTGAAATCACGAACTTTGAGTATAAGGAACAGAGTAACCCAATTTCAGGGTTGTCCAAAATATAGAGCGATGGTCGTGATGATCGGTTTGTCTGTGAGGGGTGTGCAAAATTCATAATGGTAATGACGAGATATGACTTCGTAATTATATGGCGAGTTGTTTGGTTTGTGCGTAGATTATTAGGATATCCAAGTGTTAATAACGGTTAGGACTAGATTAGATTTTTAAGCGTGATATCACGAGACAGGATATATATAGCTGGACATGAATTATGTAAAATTCTTTTCCAGCCAGATAAACATCGCAATATTGAACTCACATCACAGCTGCGTAGAAATTTGTGAAGAAACCAGAGTCCGCGGAGATAAAATTTGTTGTTCGTTAATATTTCGTTAAATCATTTAAATTTATTTAATTATTAAATTCAGTGAAACCGCATGTGAAATAACTTTAATCAAGCGAATAACTTGGAGATGCATTCTGGAAATTTTAGTTTGTTTCTGGGGAATATAAAAATAAAGTAACGATTAAGGGGACATATCCGAAGGAAATGGATTTTTCTGCCACTAAGTTTGTGAGCAGTGCTATTGTTGTAATTATTGAACTTTGATAGATTGAGCAGTGAATGTGCTGGGGATAGTAAAGTGGAACTTTGGTCATCAACCGATGTAACTTACTTGTGTTTAGCCTTCAGCCTAGAAACTTGGATGGTCAGGGGGTCATCAACCTCAGTGACTTAGATTAGGGCCATATGCCATTGTAGCATCCTTTCCTTGCGGTCATCATCCACAATGACTTTAAAGTAACTTAGAAGATTAGATGTCGGTCCATGACATAGACGCAGGTCACATCGGTTCAATTAAGGGTCCATGCCGTAAAACCACTGTGTGGCACACACCGATTGGACGGCCTTAATTATAACCAGAGTCCAGAGTTCGTGTGACGAGAGCTGGACCATAACGAATCACTATGATGGTACATGTGGTCTCACATGGAAGCCGAATTTAAGGATTTCCAGACTTTCCTTTCTTAAATGATTAATAATTGAGACAATGGTTTCTAGTATGAATGCCCGTCAGGCAGTTACGTTAAAGTCTCACACCAGTGTTCTGACTTTTATGTAAAAGTGATTGTGGTGTCCAGTGGACACAATTGACTTCTCTGATACTGTTGACACACCATGATGGCTTCAGAATTTTCCTGAATAAATAGGAATCTTTTAAATAGACCTTTCATTCCAGTAGATAGATTAGAATTAATGAACCCTACCTTTACCTCAGCAAGTGACGAAGAACCCGAAACGACCCAAGAGACAGATCTCATGAACTTTGCTGATAGGTAAGGAAGGTAGGTATCCCTCAAAATGGACCTAAAGGGTTCAATATATATTATAAATCGCCAATATACGAGAAAATATCCTAGGACCAAATATGTAGGCCACTGAAAGTGCGGTCCGCTGGCGCGAACCGTTTGTCGATACGGCATACCGTTTCGCCACAGTAATTTTCCAAATGATCACTTTTAATGCAGAGCAACCGGGGGCTTGGGGACGGAGCGCCCAGCGAGCAAACTCGGTTCTTGTATATACAGTATAAACCCTTTTGTATGTAGTACTCTGTAGATCGTTACCGCTTAGGTGTATCAATTTTTTATACTGTAATGTATGTACTGAGTTGGCCTCACGATCTATGATAGCGTTTCTTCGTCTCACCCGCAGGCCCTGGGTTCGTTTCCCGACCAGTTCGGGGATTTGTATTTAGACCTGAGGATTGGCTCGAGGTCCACTCAGCCTACGTGATTACAATAGAGGAGCTATCTTACGGTGAGATGGCGACCTCGCTCTAGAAAACTAAGAATAACGGCCGAGAGCATTCGTCATATGCTCCATGCTTCACCTCGTAATCTGCAGTTCTTCGGACTGAGCATCGGGCGCTTGATAGGCCAAGGCCCGTCAGGCCTGTAGTGCTATGGGTTTTGAATTTATGTACTATATCTGACTTGATCTATTGCAATTGTATGTTGTTTAATGACAATACAACTATACTATTATTATTATTATTATTATTATTATTATTATTATTATTATTACTACTTATTATTACAACGAGATACTAAAATCGTCGTGCCACGTGAGTAACATTTATTGCAGCTCGGGACGTCGGCGAGGTAACAAATAGTGTGAGGTTTTGTTTGTCTTAGTTTGTTCTACAAATATACGGCAAAGAAACAAATCAAATAACGACCCTTTGAGAAAATTGTGATGCGAAACGTATTTTTCTGTAAAATATCACGGCATATGGAGAATAAATGGCCTCAACATTTTTTTTTTTTTTTTTTTTTTTTTACAAGTTGCTTTACGTCGAAACGACACAGATGTTTCATTGGAGATGATGGGATAGGAAAGGCCTAAGAGTGCTAAGAGTGGGAAGGAAGCGGCCGTTGCCTTCATTAAGGTACATCCCCAGCATTTGCCTGGTGTGAAAATGGGAAACCACGGGAAACCATCTTCAGGGCTGTCGACAGTGGGGTTCGATCCCACTATCTCCCGAATACAAGTTTACAGCTGCGCGACCCTAACCGGATGGCCCACTCATTCGGTTCAGCATCAAAAGGCTTATCGAGAGTGTCTCAAATTTAAAGCGTCCGAGTGACGTGACGCGAGTTTCGCTCAGCCCCAGATGAGCACTTCTACTGCCCAGTGGTGGAGAAAGAATTGAAAGTGATGCTAACTGGATCCTTTAATTCGACAATACTTGTCACATGGTAAGCATTTTACGTCACAAATTGCGGCCCTGACCTGGACACAGCGCCGTTCTAATATCTTTTTTTTGTCAATAAATATAGTTGAAGCGGTTTTTTTATAGTATTGGGCTAAATAGGAAACGTATACCAATTTTGTATCTAGCATCGTGCCTCAGCTTGCCAATATATATATTGTTGCACTTAGCCGAATATCGAGAAGTTTGTTATTATTATTATTATTATTATTATTATTATTATTATTATTATTATTATTATTATTATTATTATTATTATTTTAAGAGTTGCTTTATGACACACCGACACAGGTAGGTCTTATGGCTACGATGAACAGGAAAGGGAAGGAAGCGGCCTTTTTGAAGTATTTTTTCACTTTTCATATTTATGCAGTTGGTCACCCTAACTCTTCAAATCTAGCTCGATAGCTGTAAGAGCGGGGAGTATCCAGTATTCGGGAGATAGTGGGTTCGAACCCCACTGTCGGCAGCTCTGAAGATGGTTTTCCGTGGCTTCCCATTTTCACACCAGGCAAATGCTGGGGCTGTACCTAACGAAGGCTACGGCCGCTTCCTTCCCACTCCCAGCCCTCTCCTGTCCCATCGTCGCCACAAGACCTATCTGTGTCAGTGTGACGTAAATTGTAAAAAAATAAAATAAAAAAACCATTCAGTTTGAACTCCTGAAAATATTTGCCTTATGTAACCCCTAATATTTTCCCCTGTACCCTTCATTTGCATTTCTCTATGGGAAATACCCTTTTTATAAATCCCGAAGCTCCCCTCTCCAGCTTTACTCCAAAATGATTTTCTCGTAGAATTTATGAATTAACAAACATATGTGGTCATTGTTTCAGGCTTCAGTTCATGATGGCGACACTTACTTGTGCGGGGGAGTGATCATTAGCCATGACTATGTTCTCTCCTCGGACATCAATCTTGGTCGTCTTAGGTAAGTACTATCACATTTACAATACGGTTTTATGGAGAAAACTCGTTATGTTTTGTAACACTCCCACTTAGGGAACATTATCTTCAGCAGAAGTAAATTTAACGGTGAAGTACAACAAAGCTATGAACAAATCTTTATAATTTAAAGTGTTACAATATTTTTATGACAATGAAACGACACAAATTTGTAAATAAATTTTTAATTTATAACAAATTACACCGTCCGCCTCTGTGGTGTAGTTGTTAGTGTGATTAGCTGCCACCCCCGGAGGCCCAGGTTAGATTGCCGGCTCTGCCACGAAATTTGAAAAGTGGTACGTGGGTCTATTCAGCCTCGGGAGGTCAACTGAGTATAGTGGGGTTGGATTCCCTCCTTAACCATACTCGAAGTTGTTTTCCGTGGTTTCCCACTTCTTCAGCAGGCAAATACCAGGATGGTACCTAACTTAATACGACGGTCCCTTCCTTCCCTCTTTCTTGTATATCTCTTCCAATCTTCCCATCTCCTCCATAAAGGCCCCTGTTCAGCATAGCAGGTGAGGTCGCCTGGGAGAGGTACTGGTCCGCCTATCCAGTTTATCCCCTCGACCCAAATGTCCCACGCTCCAAGACACTGCCCTTTAGGAGGTGGAGGTGGGATCCCTCGCTGAGTCCGAGGGCAAAACCAACCCTGGAGGATAAACAGATTAATAAAAAAATTGAAAGAAAATAAAATATTTTATGTCGAGCGAGTTGACCGTGCGATTAGGATCGCGTAGCTGTGAACTTGCGTTTGGGAGATGATAGGTTCGAATCCCCCCGTCGGCAGGCCTTAAGATGGTTTTCACACCAGGAAAAATCTGGGCTGTACCTTAATCAAGGCCACGGTCGCTACCTTCTATCCTTCAGTCGCCGCAAACCTTCAGTGGGTTAATGCAACGTCAAGCCACTAGCAAAATAAGAAAAAAAAAAAAAAAAAGATTAAATTCGGACGTTATTTTTTATTAATGTTACGTAACTATTAACAAAATCCCACTTCGTCGCCGTGATCGTTTAGGTATCAAGACTTAATGGTTTGACACCCTTATTAGCCGGTTCGAGTCCCGTTGGTGAAAAAGAGGTAGGATAAATGGTAGTACACAATTTCTAATGACTAGTTTGCGTGCCAAAAGCCTGGTTTCCATTCCAAATATCTCTGCAGAATTCATATGGAGTGAAGGCATATCCGCTATTGATGGTGATTAGTCTCCGTCGGATCGCGACATTAAAAGTCTTGAGCGGACCCTTTGGTGTAATTCGACGGGGCCGCTGCTGGGTTTCACCTCCTCCATATCTATTAACACACATTGAAATGACTACGGCTTTTAGTGTCGGGAGTGTCCGAGGACATGGTCGGGTCTCGAGGTGCAGATCATTTGATTTGACGCCCGTAGGTGACCTCGTCATGATGAGGATGGAATGATGATGAAAGACGAGACATACACCCAGCCTCCGTGCCAGCGGAATTAACGTTACAATCCTCGACCCAACCGGGAATCGAACCCCGGTGCCCAGTGACCAACGACCAGCTCGCTAACCATGGAGCCGGACCACTGACCTCTATACCTGGATGGCTGGTAGCTTGGGTAGCAGTAAGCCGAATAGAAGATGACTGGTGTCGTAAGATGGCAGCGAGCGCACGGTGCAGTAGACCACGAGGAGCGCGCTTGCTTTGTTTATGCTTAGTTCAGTGACGCCAGGCCTCTTGATTGTAGTTCCACGAGTGTTCTGTGCTGTGTTATTGCAAAGTAAATAGTAGTCTATTTTACGAATTTAGGTTCGTTGCCTTGTAGTATGCTTGTGAATTACAAGATTAAATTTAAATATGTATGTGTTTATCTGAAATATGAATGAAGAAACATTCTACGGGGTATTAATATACCGCAGTATTCAGCTTATGGATGTACAAACAGAACCGATCAGCAGAAGGAGAAATCATTTCATCGGGGAGTTTTAATAATAATGTTATTTGCTTTACGTCCCACTAACTACTTTTTTAAGGTCTTCGGAGACGCCGAGGTGCCGGAATTTAGTCCCACAGGAGTTCTTTTACGTGCCAGTAAATCTACCGACACGGGGCTGTCGTATTTGAGCACCTTCAAATACCACCGGACTGAGCCAGGATCGAACCTGCCAAGTTGGGGTTAGAAGGCCAGCGCCTTAACCGTCTGAGCCACTCAGCCCGGCTCGGGGAGTTTTATACTGTACATAAGAATCTTCCTAGGGTAGTGTTTTGAGTTTTAGGTTTATTGTATCTTATTTTGCATATTCCGGGAGCAAAATGGCAATTAATTTTTGTAGGTTTCCTTTCTCGAGACCCGAACATCTAAGATCATCGATTAGGAGTATCAGGCGGGAGAATTTGGAGCCTTCTAAAACAGCTGTTCTCTGCTCGGATCACTTAGAGGAAGTCCGCCTCCGTAGCGTAACGGTTAGTATTATTAGCTACCGTCCTAGGGGGCCTAGGTTCGATTCCCGGTACTGCCAGAAATTTAAGAATGGCAGGAGGGCTGGTATGTGGTTGAAATGGTACATGCAGCTCACCTCCAATGGGGGTGTGCATGAAAAGAGCTGCACCACCTCGGGATGAGGACACGAGTTTACTTTTACTTAGAGGAAAACTGTTTTGATAGAAATGGACAAACTGTACACCTTAGAAGTGATGTACAGCCAACTGTTTTCAATTTTGCTGAACATTAACTGCAAGTAAAGATTTACTTATATATATATATTTTTATTTCTCATAATTAAACTGACGGTTTCGATGAAATAATTGACGTGACTTTATAACAATCTTAGAAAATGAAGTCTGGAGGAATTCTAGACCTTATTTACATCAGTAATAATTATGGGTTTCAGACACTGGAGTGGTGGGAGAAGGGAAAGTGTGGTGCGTGTTTGGGGCTATTCCATTATACTATTCGTGGTATTTAGGACTCTTTTAACTGGTGTTACATATTTCTGATGATGACTATCAATATCGCTTTGCTAGCTGAATTTAATTAAAGAGGTCTGTAATAGTACATTAAGCTGTAGGTAGGCCTAATGTGATATATTGACTAGTTTTGAATATTTGCTGGTTTTATAAATGTGTACATTTGCTTCAATGATATTTAAATTTGATAATATGCGCGTTATTTCTTGGAAACAGGAAACAGAAATTCATTATCAAGCACCGATTACGATATGTCGAATCTAGGCCTGTATATTGAGCTACGTATATAGGTACATCATTTTAAGAATGCATAATTTCGTGGCATACATGTATACAATTTACAGCAATGTTTCCAGAAACTGGTTTTCACTCGTATTGTGTTACCGATCGCTAATTGCATGTATTCAGCACCTAAGTTAATATTTGCCGGCCGTTATTATACACTCATTTTTATTGCTATCCCGGAGATTTACTGACCTCGGAATGACGTGTCAGTGATCCTAATGTCCTTATGCTTTGAGTGAACATGTCTCTATATTTTTAATTATTCCAATGCGCCATTAATTGCGACTTAAAATTGACTATATTATCATTGCTTCCCCATAAGGAGAGCTCGAGGTTGGGTACGCCAACATGGCGAACCGCGCGTTCAACTTGGCGTACTTTCTCCTGCAGCGGAGACCTGCCATCAGCGATCCATGTATAGAGATCAGTGAGCCGGACATTACACACAAGCACACGCACACAGGTCGATCATGGTGTCAACAAGAAAAAGAGGGGGCAACTAGACGTCACTACTGATTGTGTTTATAATACACACATCAAGAAAAGTTATGCATCACCCACCAAACAAAAGTTCTGAGACATTCTGTACAATGTTGAAGATATACTTCAACAGTAATGCATCTTCCAGTTTATTGACTACCAAAACCAAAGAAATCACTTCGACTGTAAACAAACAGAAGCACAAATTACTTTTCTTGTGCTAAGCCCCCTGTTTAGTAACCTTATTCATTACAGAGTACCATGTCCCCTTGCATGAATACAAGCCTGCACCCTACGTAGCATGCTTCCTACGAGTTCATTTAACCACTGCTGGTTTAATTTATCCTATTATTCAGTGGCATTCCTGCGTAACTCCCATAGATTTCGTGGCGGGGCACGACGTGTACGGTACGCACAGCTCTTTTCAATCGATCCCAAGCATGTTCCACGGGATTCATATCGAAGGGGCAGGGAAGATATGAAGGCCAATCGAGTCGGGTAATACCGGCACGATTGATGAAATAACTGTCGATACCTGCACGATGGACGCGGGAGTTGTCATCCATAAACTTGAATTCTTCCCCGAAATGCCGATGAAAACATTCAACGATGGGTTGGAGAAAGTTATCCCTGTACTGGGGAGCGGTGAGTGTGCCCAGGATGGACAACAATGGCGTCCGACGTCCTCACATTGATGGCATCCCAGAACATCACTGATCCATCACCTTGCTGTGTTCGACAGATGGGATGACTGGCGTGCAGCATTACCAGGTGCCCTCAACACACGTTGCTGACGGTCATCGGGTATCAGTGATATGTGGCATTCGCCTGTGAAGACAACTTTGTGCCAATTTACCAAAGTCCATTCTTGGTGATTTTGTGCCCATCTGTACCGTTCAGCATGGTGTGTAGGTTTAAGGGTCGGGCCCCGCTATGGCCGTCTAGAATAGAGAGAGGTGTTGTGGAGTCTTGTTTCGTACAGTTTAGCATTGTAATGTAATGTATTGTATTGTATTTATTCTTGAACATAACAGGCGTTCAGCCCCTAATACATGTTCACAATAAAAAACAACTTACAAAAACAGGAAAAAGGAACAAAGAAAAACAACAACACGAGACTCTTAGGGCATGCCATGAGGTTCATCATATACTCCGGAAACGTGACACTCCCTAGGGAGGATCACCACAGCAGTCATTCTCAGTCCCTGCATGCCACGTCCATCGACCCCGCTGGATAAAAAATAAATAAAAATAAACTACTGCTGTCCGGCCATGTCATCATTCCTGGTGAGAAAATGACCGCCCTCCCATGATGTCACGATCGGCCCTATCCGTGGGGCCCGTAAGACGCCCCCAACCATCCCTACCACATGACAGTGCAGCTTTCTCACCATTCCATTAGCAGTCGAACTTGTGAGGCTGTAACAGCTCTCCTACTGTACCCCGCCTCTCTCCTTCTCGTTCCGCATATATCTCTCTTTTATTTCTAAGGGGTAGGACCATCCTAGCCCGTCCTTTTCCGGGAATGTCCTGCTCTCCCTTACCAACTACTCCTTACTGCACCCTACGGGTCAGGGTAACCACAGTAATTCCCAACTAGTCAGTTAAATATATCTCAGGGTATCCATGCCTTCAGAAAAATGGTTAATTTTTCTATGTTTGGTTTTACGTGTGTCCGAGGAGAAATAACGGTACCGTATGCAGTTCAGAGGAAGTAACGATGTCATACGCGTCTCAGAGAAAATTATGATACCATACGCTCAGTAGTTGTTTCGTGAACGCAAACTTCAGTCATCCTTTAAAAAAATATATATATATATGCGCACAACGAGAATCTTACACACTAACTAAAACTATTAACTACCAATATAAATGAAAACTCACTTCATTATATAAAAAAACTAATCAAGAAACACATTTATTAAATTGTCAAGTTTCGCAAAAGAAATGGTTAATATCAGGTATGATTCATAAGTTTCAATTATCAACTTAATAAATAAATATTTTAATCAGTGAATCAAATATGTTAGGTCAGCGCTGCCTATTTTCTAAACTAAGCTTTCATCTTAGTACACTGAGTAACGTATTCCTGAAATGAATTATCTTTCCTTTAAAAATTACATTTGGTCATTTAAATATATTAAATCACAGTCTTTTGGCCACGGTCGAAATTCGTTATATCAACAAATTATTCCATCAGTCATGGTATAATTATATACCTCATTGAAAATACAACCATCACGTTGTTGAAGTTTCTGCTAAACTGAATTGAATTTAAATAATATGTCCTGAATACAAATATCAGTGACCTAAGTTATGATGAAAAGTATCTGAGTTCGTTGGTGCAGGTTAACGTGAAGAAAATGAAATATTGAATGACGCACTAAGTTCCACGGTCCTATTGCCATTTAAATTACGGCTCCTAACTAAGTATTCGCTCTAATAATATTCATATTAACCAAAACATCAATGATATCCTATGTAAATGTCAAATAAATTCCCTATTCTAGCTAAATAATTTCTTATGTATCGTATTCCAGCTTGATATACATACAGCCAGTAAGCATTTATCATATATAGGTGTGCTAATGCCAACACAAAGATATTTCGACACTACATTACGTTACTACTTGCATACAAGCTTATTCTTCCATGCAATATCCATTCATTCAGAATATGACATAATCATGTATTCATTTATTCATCACCGGTTGTTATTCCTGTCAAACCACTTTCACACATCATTAAAATATACGTAATATTATTGTTCGTACCTTGCTGTAGTTCCTCGCTGGGGCATACTTATATTCTGTAATGGCACTGCATGTGCTCCAACATCACATATTAAACATTTCAAATACGCTTTACTTCCTATTACTCTGCGCAATATATCATTTCAAATACTATACACACTTCCATTATCTCACCATTAACCTCCAATTCAATTCATATTTAACTCATTTAGCATTCACAACTAGCGCGTTTAACCTCCAATATTTAATTATACAACGATATGTATCCCATCAATAGCGCAGAATTCGTTCCTCAGAACGCATTTTTAATCTTGCAATTCCGTATATAACCCCAAACTCAGTATCTTTCCTTTCAATAAAATCATACAGCAAAGAGTATGGTAACTAGTCTTAACCAATTCAACATGCGTCCCTCTGTGACGTAACCGGGTTTGACTATTACTACATCACACATGGACCTCTCTAACTAACCGGGATTCTTTGAAAACAGCTGTTGCACTATGTCGTACTTTTAAATGGTATTCCTTTATCCTTGGATAAAATAATGTAGTAACACGCTATCACTCCGTAACGAGATGTCAACTTAAATATTTCACACTGCACTTTCTTATATTAATAAGCACACTTAATTATCTCATGCTTAGGCTATTCAGATCTACTGTATATACTGGTAATACTCCACATAAGAAATTATATTACTTAATACTATTACTTAGCTCGCCATTCAATATCTCGGGCCTTAGTTGCTTCTCGGTGTGGTTGTAGTCCTTGGATCAGGAACTGGGTAGGATTTCCACCAGTGGTATGTCAGGTAGTGTGACCTCCTCCACACGGGTCAGGTGGTTTTAACGGCCAGGACGACATCTCCCTCCAGGTTGGCCTATGTCGATTTAGCAAGCCATCATCTGCTCAGCAAGACAGTAGACAAAATGTGATGATTCTGAAAAATATAAGCTCATCATAGTTCTGCGTAGAAAATATATTTTTATGGTGATTGCTTCCTTATTTGATTTTCCTAGTGATTATTTTCACTAAGAGTGGCTTAATCTCGAGCTCTCTCGTCTCAATCAAGTTCCTATTTTCAAACGGCTTTGCGTCTGAGTATCTGGACGTATTATTCTAAGCTTCAGGATTTTACTTGCTCTTTCCAGTATTTTAACGCTTATTTATTCAATTCGCTCAGTACTTCCTTCTTCTCAGCGTAATACTTCTTGCTAAATATCGCCAATCTCGCTTATTTTCGAGTGCGAAGTTCAGAACGTCTTGTTCTCACCACGTCAATTTTTCAAGTCAGTTTTTGTAATAATCTATTTTATCCTTCTTATTTAAAAAAAACAATTCTATCGATTCTGCACCATTGTACACCGCCTTCATAGTGGCAGGTTTAAGTTAGTCATGGCCTCCTAGCATACATCAATATCGATATCTTGTTATACATTTCTTTGCCTTGGCTGGCCTCTACCTTCCGTAGGCGCCATTTTGAATACGTCCAGTAAATGCATCGGGTACATTTTATTCCCCCAGTACAGATTAAATATATTGCTTGCGATATATTTATTCTCTTGAATTATGATTGACAAATGTGACGATGCATTTCTGGTATTTCTCCATGGTTCTTTGATCGATTAACGGATTTTATTTCTCTATGGAATCGTATCGATTATTCTGTTATGACTATTGATGTTTTTTTTAGCTTCTATAAGCCTATCTCTTTGCATATCAGCTGACTCACAAATATGTTTACTCTAAACTTGGTTTGTACTTCTGTGGGACTTATATTATCGTTTCTCCAGCCTTGTTTTCTGGGAAATATAACTTCATATTACATGCATTGTGAACGTTTTTGTATTTTCCATCCATGCTTATAATAAGATATGCGTTATTTCCGTAAGCATGTTCAATTCTATACGGTCCTTCATATAAATGATTGAACTTAGCGCATATTTTGGCTGGTGCGTTCGTTACTGGTGCCTTTTTAATTAAAACGAGATCGTTTTTCTTAAATGGTGCGCGAAATCTTGTCTTTCGTAACCTTCTTAGTCTCTTCTCAGACTGTTGTTTTAGCCTCTCTTGGACCATTTTATTGATCTGCTGGATATCTGGTTTCTCTTCAAGTGATATGTTTAATATATTGTCCCATGTTCTTCGTGATTCTTTATTGTAATGTACCAAGTTTGGGACCTGAGCAGTTGATTCATTTATGGTGTTATTTAGGCATTCTTCTATTGTCTCCATTACATCAATCCATTTCCAGTGACAATGATTGCAGTATATCCTACAGAATTTTGCTATTTCTTTCATGTATCGCTCCACTGGATTTGCAGATGGGTGTCGAACTGAACATAATGTGTGTTTTATGCCCATACTTCTCATTCTTTCTCGGAACAGCATAGATGTGAATTGTGTTCCCCTGTCTGACAATATCCTTTCGGGCTTGCCCATTTTAGGAAATACCTTCTCCACTAATCTGTGTAGAACTTGCTTCGTATTTGCCCGTTGTATTGGCTGTAGCGATATGTACTTCGAAAAGATGTCAATTACTACCAATATGTATTTGTTTCCCTTTTTGGCTGTCGGTAGTTTTCCAAAAATATCGATTGCATATATTTCTCTTACTTTAGATGGCAATATGGCGATAGGTTGGTTACTAGTGATAAAATTGTTATGTTTGACCCGCTGACAAATATCACAGGTCTTAATTGTGCTTCTAACTGACTTCCTTAACCCTGTCCATGTGAACTTCTCTGATAGTGTTGCAATGACTTTATCAATTCCTGCATGTCCTGTTACTTTATGCACGTGCCAAATTAGTTCACATTGTAGTGTTCGTGGTACCATTATTCTTTTCTTGTGTGTGGTTTTATCTACGACTTTCGTTAATAAGCCGCTCAATATCTCATATTTATCTTCTATTAACGGTTCCCTCTCATCAGCCATCAACTTGTCAATTATGATCTTTAACTTTTCATCCATTTTCTGATATTAAGCAAGGTCTTCTAGTTTTGATAACAACTTCTGGTCTTGACTATCCAGCGTTAACTGTAAAACATTCTCCTCATGGTCTGCTGGATTTCTGCTTAATGCATCAGCTAATACATTTTCTTTCCCGCTGCAGTGTTCAATTTTTAGATTAAATTGCTGTGTGTAAAGCATCCATCTAGTTACTCTTTCGCTGGTCATCATTGCTTTTAACCCAAAGGTTAATGCCTTGTGATCCGTTCTGATGATCACGGGGTATCCATAAATAATTCGTCTCCATTGCTGCAGTGCATGTATTATGGCAAGGAGTTCGAGCTCTGTCGTTGTATAATGTAGCTCGTGTTTTCGCAGTTTTCTGCTCGTAAAGGCTAAGTATGTTCGTCTCTTACTCTCCTTTTCCTCTTGGTATAAACATGCTCCAACACCAATATTTGACGCATCTGCCTGGACAATAAAATCTTTCTCGAAATCAGGGTACCCTAGTTTGATGCTTTGCCTAAGCAATTCTTTCATTCTTATGAATGCGTTTTCGGCTTCCTCGTTCCATTTCCAACGGTTATTTGCCTTTAAAAGTTCCTGGAGCGGTGCAGCTATTTCTGTATAACCTCTACAGTGGTCTGAAAAGAATCCAGTCATACCTAGGAATTGTCTTATGTGTTTCACTTTAGAAGGACGTGGGAAATCACAAATTGCTTTGATTTTTACCGGGTTTGGCTTAACTCCTTCGCCGTCTATTATATGTCCAAGGAAAAGCACTTGGTTTTGGCAGAATTTTGACTTTGCTAGGTTAATTTTAAATCCGGTTTTCTGCAGGTTGTTCAACAATTTTTCTAATTTTTCACAGTGTTCTTCGAAAGTTGTACTGCCAAATACTAGATCATCGACATAACAGTTGACAAATCCTTTTACTTCATCGGTTAGGTTCTTATCTAAAGCCCTTATCAAAACGGCAGAACTGTTCTTCAACCCAAAAGGCAATCTGCAGTAGGCGTACGTTTGGTTATCAAACATAAACCCTGTCAATATCCTTGACTTTTCCTCCAGTACAATGTGATGGAAGGACGATGTGCAATCTAAGCTTGAAAAGTACTGCAGACCTCTAAATTTTTTTATTATATCCTTAATCCTTGGGACCTTATTGTACTCTGTACCCTCGCATCCACGCACGGCCTGAGTTTTCCGTTGCTTTTTTTTACTATTACCAGTGGGTTCAAGTAAGGTGTGGTTGTCTTTACTATTATACCGTCAGCCATCATTTCCTGAATAATTTTCCTTACTTCTGTTAAATACCTTTCTGGTACATCGTATAATTTTCCTTTATATGGTGTCCAGTCATTGACTAATATTTTGTATCTAAAGTTGGGTATTTGACCTGGTTTATTGTCGAAAACTTCGATATGTCTCTTCAAAATCTCATAGATTTTCCGCTTTTCTGTGGATGATATTGTAGCTTCGGTCATAGTTTTCCAAATTTCAGTTTTCTCTTCCTCCTCCTCTTCGATAGCCATTATTTCTTCGAGCCTATCAATTAATCCTAAATCTATCTCTTGTTCATACACGTCATTCTTTTGATCTTGGCCTTCCATGATCGCAGGATCAATTTCCTTTACCATAATCTTCAAGTGTTCATTTTCGTCCGTAAGATTATTGAATTGTATGGTTTCTATAGACTGCATTCCACCACTTTCTGTTACTGGGAACCGGACTTCTCGTCTTTCCATATCAATGGTCATTCGTGTCGTTAACATGAAATCTATACCAAAGATGATATTATATTTTATCCTCTTCATGATCATGAATGGATGTTCAAATCTGTGCCTTCCTATCATGACTGTAACGTATGCTTGCAGCTTGCAATCAACAGATTTATCTGGGATTATTCCTCTTATTTTAATTCCTGATACTGGGATTGTCGGTATGTAGATTCTTTTCGTAAGCTCTTGGAAAAATGTCGATGCCATTACACTGATACATGCTCCAGAATCCACCAAGCAATGCAACTTTATGTCGGCCACTGTTACTATGATTACGGGTAATCTAAATTTTGTTCTTTCATTGCCATGATCATTTTCGTCAAGCAGGTCATCAGGTCGAATATCCCAGTGGTCTACTTGCGCAATTATCCAACTACGAATTTTGTCAATTTTCCCATTTCTTTTGCTACTTGATGTCTCCTCATTTTTCAATTGGAAATCGGAGTTTTTTTCCAGGTGGCTCCGAATTTCCTATGAATTCAGGAGTGTTAGGGTTGAGTCTCCCCTCTTCAGCTTTCCTTCGTTTATACGATTGTAATTCGAGGCTCTCTGCTCCCTCGATGTCTCCATTTATATCTTTGTCTTTTATCGCTCCTTCCCATCTGTTCTTATTTCGTCTTTCCTCTCGCAGTTGTTGTATATACCTACGATTTTCTTCGTTCCTGCGATAACTGTTCTGCCCTTTCCGGTTATTAAACCATGATCTGTTTCTAAAATGTTGTTGGTTCCTATTGCCTCGAAACCTTGAATTATTTGTATAATATGGGTTATGTCTATTATTATTCTGTCCACATTGCCCATTAGAACTTCCACTGCATTGGCAACAACATCTCTTTCTGCCCTTCTCTCTGTGTTCATCATGGTCCTCTGGCCTATTCTTTGACTTATGACTTTCCCTATGGTTTGTTTCCTCGGGACTGATGGTATTTATTACTTCTTCTTGGGCCGTATTCCGTATATTTCTATTCAATGGGTACGAGGATGTCATATCGATCTGTCTGAGCTTCCTTTCCATATCGACTGCGGTTTCAACATCTGAGGCTGCTAATAACCTCTGCACCTCCGGTGGGAATTGCCTTTGAATAGTTTTTATGGCCTCTAGCTCGCTTGGAGCTGAGTCTAAGTCCTGAAACCTCTGAAATTGAAACGAGAAGTAATCACTGAATCGGGTTTGGCCTGTTAACGAAAACTTTCTTGCGTAAAGTTCGATTCTTAGTTGTTGTTGAATTTCTGGACTCCAAAACTTTCTTAGGAACGCTGCCTTAAATTCCTCATAGCTGTGGAAAGTATATTTAAAAGCTTGGAACCAGATGTTCGGGTTTCCATCTAGATGTTTTTCTATCACGCGCAGCTTCTTATCCTCTTGAATTCTGCCTTCGCGAAAATGTTCCTCAATATCTCTGAGAAATTGCTTGGGTGAGATTTTTGATGTGTTATCAAAATGCTTTGGGCGGTCGTCGTACGTTTTTATGACGTTTATTATGGTTGGACTTTCATTTTGGCTGCTTCCATTTATCAAATCTATGCTCTGCCTACTTGGATCCAGTGTTCTTGATGGTGTAGTCTCCCTTTCATTAATCTGAATCTCTATCGCTTTTTGCCGTTCACTACAATTCGAAATAACGGATTTAGTTGTCTGGTTTTCTATTTTAATTTCTTGCATCTCCTTCCTAATCTGCCTTAACTCCTCTTCTGTCTTCTCCATCTTCTGGTCCGCCTCATTCTTATCGCTCTCGATCTTCTCTTTTAACTCATTAATTTTTCCGGCCACCGTGCCAGCAGCCTGATCGAATTTCTCCTCCAATTCTTGATGTCTGACCTTCAATCCTTCCATGCCGCTTGTTATTTCACTTAACTCGTCCCATTTCTTCTCGTTACTGACTTTTAGTTCTCGGAGATCGCTGGTCAGTTTGCTAATCTCCTCATCCTTCAACTTCTTGATGATTTCCTGGCTTTCTGTAACCTGTCCTTTAATTCTGTCCATTTCTTCGTGTATCTGCTTGTTTCTATTCTCCATACTCTGAGTCATTTCAGCCAGCCTATTCTGTATTTCCAATCGAGTTCTTGTGTTGTCTTCCTTTATTTCCTCCAGTTCCTTTTTCCTCTCTTCTCGTTGTTCTTCCTGTTCTTTCCTCCTTTCTTCACGTTGCTTTTGTTGCCATTCTTCCTGTTCTTTCCTCCTTTCTTCACGTTGCTTTTGTTGCCATTCTTCCTGTTTCTCTTCTTGTTCTCTCCGGAACTCCTTTAAGAATTCTTGTTGCTTTTGTTGCCATTCTTCCTGTTCTTTCCTCCTTTCTTCACGTTGCTTTTGTTCTTTCTCTGCCCGTCTCCTATCCTTCTCTTCTTCCTGTTTCCTTTCTTTCTCCTCACGTTCTTGTTTTTCTTTCCTCTTTTCATCCTCTCGTTCTTGTTTTTCTTTCTTCTTTTCGTCTTCTCGTTCTTGTTTTTCTTTCTGTCTCTCTTCTTCTTGTTTCCTTTCTTTCTCCTCACGTTCTTGTTTTTCTTTCTTCTTTTCGTCTTCTCGTTCTTGTTTTTCTTTCTTCTTTTCGTCCTCTCGTTCTTGTTTTTCTTTCTGTCTCTCTTCTTCTTGTTTCTTTTCTTTCTCCTCCTGTTTCTTTATATATTCTAGAAACCATAACGGCATTCCTTCATGCTTTTCCTGTGCTCTTTTCATTTCTTCTTCTTGTTCCCTTCTGGTTTGCATTCTTCCCTGAGTTGCCATTTTCTCGTCAATTTCAGTAATATTTCGAATAATTCCTTAATTTCCTAACCAACTTTAAGTTTTCAAGTACTCTAATATATCACAGTGTCAATAAATATGTGAAATATTCAATTTCTAAATCTAAAATATCCTTAAAGCTAGAAATCAAGTCTTATATACTAAATGTTCACTTAGTTTCTCAAAATTATTTGAAATATAGACCTTCCTGAAGATCGATATCATCCTACCCGTTAAAACATGAGCAATTTCCCAACGAAATCAGATCATTTTCCTTTGAATTCATTTCAGAAATAGTTTCCCAAAAAGAAAAAAAATACTTATCCACCATGTGGTATTCATGACTTACTTACATACTAACTATTAATTCAAATATCAAGAATAAATTCAATCATACTTTAAAAATAAAAAATGAAATATGAAGACCTACAATTATTTCAATAAAAATGATAAAATATCCTCCTATCACTCCATCTAACAATCTACTTCTGGAAAATATTCATATTTACACATCATTCTCTCAATACCTAATTATCAGTTTCTCATCCGAGCCTATTTTCTTGACAAATCTCCAAGTGTTTCTTTCACCAACTGCACGTTGGGTTCTTTTGCTTCCCACAACGTTCCGCAATGTCATTCTCTTTTGACCTCCAAGTTGGTTCAGCAGTAAGTTATCGGGTTATTCTCTCGGGTCTGACTCTCGATTAAATATTCGATCCCGCGGTGTCTTTCTCTTCAATTTCCTTACTGTTGTGCGACGATTTTTTTTACTTCCTCATTCTTGGTGACTGATATGTTTCTCTCCCCGGTATCTTTCTCCTTAATCGCGCTATATTGGAATTTTTTTTTTACTTTTGGCGGTCCATTATTCGATGTTCCCGCGGTGTCTTTCTCTTCAATCGCAACACGTTGCGGCGCCAAAAATTACTTTTGGCGACCAATATTCGATGTTCCTTTTCCTCATTTCGCATGGCACCTTCCTCCTTATTTTGCTCCACTGTTGGGGGTCAAAAAATTACTTCCTTTGGCAACCAACAGTTCCCACGACGTCTTTCTCCATTTGCCCCACGTTGGGCGCCAAAAATTACTGCACCCTACGGGTCAGGGTAACCACAGTAATTCCCAACTAGTCAGTTAAATATATCTCAGGGTATCCATGCCTTCAGAAAAATGGTTAATTTTTCTATGTTTGGTTTTACGTGTGTCCGAGGTGAAATAACGGTACCGTATGCAGTTCAGAGGAAGTAACGATGTCATACGCGTCTCAGAGAAAATTATGATACCATACGCTCAGTAGTTGTTTCGTGAACACAAACTTCAGTCATCCTTTAAAAAAAAAATATATATATGCGCACAACGAGAATCTTACACACTAACTAAAACTATTAACTACCAATATAAATGAAAACTCACTTCATTATATAAAAAAACTAATCAAGAAACACATTTATTAAATTGTCAAGTTTCGCAAAAGAAATGGTTAATATCAGGTATGATTCATAAGTTTCAATTATCAACTTAATAAATAAATATTTTAATCAGTGAATCAAATATGTTAGGTCAGCGCTGCCTATTTTCTAAACTAAGCTTTCATCTTAGTACACTGAGTAACGTATTCCTGAAATGAATTATCTTTCCTTTAAAAATTACATTTGGTCATTTAAATATATTAAATCACAGTCTTTTGGCCACGGTCGAAATTCGTTATATCAACCAATTATTCCATCAGTCATGGTATAATTATATACCTCATTGAAAATACAACCATCACGTTGTTGAAGTTTCTGCGAAACTGAATTGAATTTAAATAATATGTCCTGAATACAAATATCAGTGACCTAAGTTATGATGAAAAGTATCTGAGTTCGTTGGTGCAGGTTAACGTGAAGAAAATGAAATATTGAATGACGCACTAAGTTCCACGGTCCTATTGCCATTTAAATTACGGCTCCTAACTAAGTATTCGCTCTAATAATATTCATATTAACCAAAACATCAATGATATCCTATGTAAATGTCAAATAAATTCCCTATTCTAGCTAAATAATTTCTTATGTATCGTATTCCAGCTCGATATGCATACAGCCAGTAAGCATTTATCATATATAGGTGTGCTAATGCCAACACAAAGATATTTCGACACTACATTACGTTACTACTTGCATACAAGCTTATTCTTCCATGCAATATCCATTCATTCAGAATATGACATAATCATGTATTCATTTATTCATCACCGGTTGTTATTCCTGTCAAACCACTTTCACACATCATTAAAATATACGTAATATTATTGTTCGTACCTTGCTGTAGTTCCTCGCTGGGGCATACTTATATTCTGTAATGGCACTGCATGTGCTCCAACATCACATATTAAACATTTCAAATACGCTTTACTTCCTATTACTCTGCGCAATATATCATTTCAAATACTATACACACTTCCATTATCTCACCATTAACCTCCAATTCAATTCATATTTAACTCATTTAGCATTCACAACTAGCGCGTTTAACCTCCAATATTTAATTATACAACGATATATATCCCATCAATAGCGCAGAATTCGTTCCTCAGAACGCATTTTTAATCTCGCAATTCCGTATATAACCCCAAACTCAGTATCTTTCCTTTCAATAAAATCATACAGCAAAGAGTATGGTAACTAGTCTTAACCAATTCAACGTGCGTCCCTCTGTGACGTAACCGGGTTTGACTATTACTACATCACACATGGACCTCTCTAACTAACCGGGATTCTTTGAAAACAGCTGTTGCACTATGTCGTACTTTTAAATGGTATTCCTTTATCCTTGGATAAAATAATGTAGTAACACGCTATCACTCCGTAACGAGATGTCAACTTAAATATTTCACACTGCACTTTCTTATATTAATAAGCACACTTAATTATCTCATGCTTAGGCTATTCAGATCTACTGTATATACTGGTAATACTCCACATAAGAAATTATATTACTTAATACTATTACTTAGCTCGCCATTCAATATCTCGGGCCTTAGTTGCTTCTCGGTGTGGTTGTAGTCCTTGGATCAGGAACTGGGTAGGATTTCCACCAGTGGTATGTCAGGTAGTGTGACCTCCTCCACACGGGTCGGGTGGTTTTAACGGCCAGGACGACATCTCCCTCCAGGTTGGCCTATGTCGATTTAGCAAGCCATCATCTGCTCAGCAAGACAGTAGACAAAATGTGATGATTCTGAAAAATATAAGCTCATCATAGTTCTGCGTAGAAAATATATTTTTATGGTGATTGCTTCCTTATTTGGTTTTCCTAGTGATTATTTTCACTAAGAGTGGCTTAATCTCGAGCTCTCTCGTCTCAATCAAGTTCCTATTTTCAAACGGCTTTGCGTCTGAGTATCTGGACGTATTATTCTAAGCTTCAGGATTTTACTTGCTCTTTCCAGTATTTTAACGCTTATTTATTCAATTCGCTCAGTACTTCCTTCTTCTCAGCGTAATACTTCTTGCTAAATATCGCCAATCTCGCTTATTTTCGAGTGCGAAGTTCAGAACGTCTTGTTCTCACCACGTCAATTTTTCAAGTCAGTTTTTGTAATAATCTATTTTATCCTTCTTATTTAAAAAAAAAAAACAATTCTATCGATTCTGCACCATTGTACACCGTCTTCATAGTGGCAGGTTTAAGTTAGTCATGGCCTCCTAGCATACATCAATATCGATATCTTGTTATACATTTCTTTGCCTTGGCTGGCCTCTACCTTCCGTAGGCGCCACTTTGAATACGTCCAGTAAATGCATCGGGTACATTACTATCACTTACTGTACAAAAATCGTGAGAAAACGCACAGTTTAGTAGGACATGTGCCTCCCGGTGGCCGCCATAAAGTCATTGTTAGTTATGGTGGCAGTGTGGTCGGGGATCCTGCGGACTAGAAGTCGCAGCTACCGGTGATCTACCACAGTTGTTGCCCTAGGGCGACCACTACGGGGCAAGTCATGAACACTAGCTGTGTTCTGAAAACGACTCTAGGTACATACCACATCCCTCTGGCTCACTGCTATTCGCCTCGCAACGTATCTAGTTGACAGACCTTGCTGTGTGCGTCTTGTCATTACAGAACGTCCATATACTGATTACAAAAGCCCTGCACTGATGTCTGAATGAAGGTGCCCATGTAACTGCCGCACCGACACTCAACAAAATGGGTATGCCTGCGATCGATGGGGCTGTGCGTAAATTTGTGTACATGTTTAGACAGTGTCTTAAGCCATGCTTACTAGTGTTGACTCAGTTAAATGTAACTTCAAAGCTTTTCAGTGTGCAGAATACACAGGTTAACATACCTGTAAAAAACAACACATTATTAAACTATGATGTGACAAGGAGAGAGGCATGACGTGGCAGGTGAAGGGACATGGCGTGGGGAAAGTAGGTCAACGGATTCCCACGCCCATGACTGAGGAACGGTTATCCAGACACCTTGCAATTAATGCTGGAGTGAAGACAAAGCAGGGCATTATTAATATAATTCTAGAATTTAAGTTCCTAAATATTAAACAGAGACAATTATACATATCATTTCTAAATATTTGAGTGTGACTTGGTAGAATCTGATGACTTTTTAAGGAAGGAAACATGTCATTCTTTGTTTAATAGTGTGTGAGGGTATTTAGGTGTTGTAGTAAAGATGTATTTTTCTCTGGTGAGACCCCAACTAGAGTATGGTTCCAGTGTATGGGACCCTTGCCAGGATTACTTGATTCAGGAACTGGAAAAAATCCAAAGAAAAGCAGCTCGATTTGTTCTGGGCGATTTCCGACAAAAGAGTAGCGTTACCAAAATGTTGCAAAGTTTGGGCTGGGAAGACTTGGGAGAAAGGAGACAAGCTGCTCGACTAAGTGGTATGTTCCGAGCTGTCAGTGGAGAGATGGCGTGGGAGGACATCAGTAGACGAATAAATTTGGATGGTGTCTTTAAAAGTAGGAAAGATCACAATATGAAATAAAATTGGAATTCAAGAGGACAAATTTGGGCAAATATTCGTTTATAGGGAGGGGAGTTAGGGATTGGAATAACTTACCAAGGGAGATGTTCAATAAATTTCCATTTTCTTTGCAATCATTTAAGAAAAGGCTAGGAAAACAACAGTAGGGAATCTGCCACCTGGGCGACTGTCCTAAATGCAGATATTTATCCCTTGTTTAATAATGTTTCTTTGGGGAATATTGTAGTAATATATTTATATTTAACCTTGTATTCGACGGACTGAAGAATTTTTAAGATTCATCTACTGTATGTTTAGACAGTTCAAAGGGCGAGGATTTTCGCTTCATGTCAACGTAGGTCGAGGAGGAATGTGTTTATGGCACATACACAGGTGATGCGTAACTGTTTAGATGTGTGTATTATTCCATATTGTGTGTCAAATAGAAAGCTGTTGCCATGGCAGTGTTTTTTTTACATAAATATATTTTCGCCCGGTGCAAATGATATTAATATAGTGATATTTTCCGCGGAGCACATGGCATTGAGTGGGTGAGATAATGTGACAATATGGCAGCCGTTTGACACAATCTATGACAGACAACTATTATTTTACCTATCAGTGTTTAAAACGCATAGATAGATAAACGAACCATGTAATACATGAATAGGTTCATTTTTCATACTCTGAAGTAAGACTTAAGTATGGTTTATGGGAGCCATGACCATGGCAGAGTACACGCGTAGCTGTTGATAAGGCTGTCAGTGCGTCGCTTTTTACCAAGTACGTGAGCAAATTCCTAGCGTAACAGCCCATTAGACCCTTGTCCTGCCAATAAGGCTGCAGATAGTGGAATTCTAGCACTACAAACAGCGCAATTCTAGAATGGACAAGGATCACCACCTGATATGTCCAAAATTAGACCAAGCTGTCAACAGCACAACAGCCTGTCAAAGCTGTATTGGGTAACCGGAAGATTAATGGAATATATCTAAATACTACCGTGAGAAGCAACGCCATTTTCTTCTCCTTCTTCTTCTGAAGTCTTCTTGCATAAATTGTTTTGAAATATAATAATATGTCGAATTAAGTTTTCTTTCTTACAAGTAGCTTTACGTCGCACCGATACAGATAAGTCGTATGGCGACGATGGGACAAGATAGGGCGAGGAGTGGGAAGGAAGCGGCCATGGTTTTAATTAAGGTACAGCGTTTGACTGTTGTGAAAATCGGAAACTATGGAAAACCATCCGACAGTAGCGTTCGAATAGCAGATACTGGCCGCACTTAAGCGACTGCAGCTATCGAGCTCGGTAGAATTTATGTCTCTATGTATCCGGTATGTGGTAAAACCAAAAGTAATGTACGTACTGTGTACATATTCTATGCTAAGAGATTCAAATTTGTTCCAGCAACATCCCGAACAATGCCTATGTTCGTGTTGGCTATTCCCATCGAGATCACGACGGTGTCGTTTACAACGTCAGTCAAATCACGGTCGTTGGTCCACTGGCTCTTCTCAGAGTGAGTACAAACATAAACAGCTTCCTATTTTGGACCTTCTTTCTTTTTTTCTTTTTTTCTTTCTTTCTTTCTTACTTACAGTATTTACTTACTTATTCCTTGACGCTACAGCTCTCTTAAAGACTTTGGCCTTCTCGACAACTTCGGCCTAGATTTTTCTGTCCCTTGCTTTAGTTCGCAATCTTCTAACTCCCATCGTCCTACTTCACGTCTTCTTCTGCATTATTCAGCTATCTGGTTCTAAGTCTGCCCTTCATTCCATGTCCTACAGACTTTCCTCTGAATACCTTCTTCAGCATCTGGCATTCTCTCCGAATGCCCCTTGCATTGTAGTCAGCTGTTTCTAATTGCTGATACGATGTATGGTCTATAATTTAATTTCTTTATTGCTTCTTACTCTCCAAAATCCACTATTATTCACTGAACCACAAATATTTTAAGTATTATCCTCTTCCGGCTTTAACAGTTCCTCATACGCATAAATAATAACAATAATAATAATAATAATAATAATAATAATAATAATAATAATTATAATAATGTACCGTATGTATTAAAAGAGTCCGCCTCTGTGGTGTAGTGGTTAGTGTGATTAGCTGCCACCCTCGGAGGTCCGGGTTTGATTCCCGGATCTGGCACGAAATTTGAAAAGTGGTATGAGGGCTGGAACGGGGTCCACTCAGCCTCGGGAGGTCAACTGAGTAGAGGTGGGTTCGATTCCCACCTCAGCCATCCTGGAAGTGTTTTTCCGCGGTTTCCCACTTCTCCTCCAGGCAAATGCCGGGATGGTACCTAACTTAAGGCCACAGCCGCATCCTTCCCACTTCCTTGTCTATCCCTTCCAATCTTCCCATACCCCCACAAGGCCCCTGTTCAGCACAGCAGGTCCTGGGCGATGTACTGGTCATCCTCCCCAGTTGTATCCCCCGACTCAGAGTCTGAAACTCCAGGACACTGCCCTTGAGGCGGTAGAGGTGGGATCCCTCGCTGAGTCCGAGGGAAAAACCGACCCTGGAGGGTAAACAGATGATGATGATGGTGATGATGTATTAAAAGAGTTTACTAAAACCAGGTTTGGGAAATCCGTCTGTCCGTTCTAATGGACGGATTTGGTTCATTTTTATTTTAAGCTCTCCAGAAGTACCGATCGGTGAATCACGAGATTGATAGGTCTCTAAGTTCAGCCAGTTTTGAGTAATCATAAACCCAGTTAATTAAATAATGATCACTCCAATGATTACAGGCGGAGGCTTACCCTGTATTTAGCAGGTGGATAACAGACTAACACTTTCATTAATAATCTGATATAATGTGATTTTCATCCTTAGTAATGTCATTACATGCAGCCATGTTTGATTACTACCTGTTAAGAGAGTATACACTTCCTCCGATCACGGAACAATTCTCTGCTAGATACTCTTTGATTCTCTAACCTTTCCCAGCTTCCAAACATATTTGACAGATGGCAGCGCGTTCCTAATAATTTGCATGCTCCTAAGAGAAAGAAGTCTTCGTACAAAGAGACCCCGTCATGACATACGGCTTACACATTATCTGGGAACACCTACCGAAGTTTAACCTAGCTACACTAGAAAGAGTGTCTGTATGGTGAAAAACGTTCTTCGAGACTAACATACGAGCTCACAAGACAACCGTTCTATACCCAAGAACTGCGATTAAAAATACCAGTGTCCTCTAAGACACACTATGACGCTTTACATCAAGAATTTCAGGATGAAAAAGCGAATATATGGATAGATTTTTACCAAACAGACGGCATGATGACGTTGGAATGGATGAATTCTGACTACGAATTAAAGCAAACCATAACGCGCTTCTTATTAAATATTCATAAAACCGTTGAAAGGGGCAGGTAAAACATTAAGTACGACATGTATATCAAGACGAGTTGTCTGACCTACAATATTTATAATGAATGCCTTGGAGCAGCACTGGTCCTCTAGTAATAATAATAATAGACCCATTACACCCCAAATTACTTCTTCCACACATGTATACCTAAAGAAACATATACACAGCCTGACAAAAGGGGAGGAGGAAACCGTATGTAACTTCACGAGTTGAGAGGTTATCTGGTATTTCAGTGATTACAAAATCGAGTCAAGTTTACAAAGAACTTGGCCGTTCGAGCCCACTTATCAGTATGATGGTGCACCGCTTCTGGTCTGGGTACATACAATGATTAGGTTGGGAAGAGTGTCATAGAGCCGTTGTATCCTCCCTTGAGGCAAGCTGGCCCACAACTGTTGTAACTGGTCCTTGATATCCTGGATATTGGCACTGGGACGGAGTTGATGTCCGATCTTTTCTCACACATGTTCTATCGGGGACAGATCTGGGGAACTTGCTGGCCACGAGAATACCTGAACATCATGCAGACAGTTTATAGTCACTGGTAAGACCCCAATTAGAGTATGGTTCAACTCTCAACTATTTGATAATTTTAACCATGTTGGTTGTTTATGTAGCTAATCATGTTTTGTTGCCCGGCTCCATGGCTAAATGGTTAACATGCTAGCCTTTCGTCACAGGAGTCCCAGGTTCGATTCCCGACAGGGTGGGGAATTTTCATCGTAATTGGCACAGGAACTGTGTGTATGTGCCGTCTTCATCATCATTTCATCCTCATCACGACGCGCAGGTCTCCTACGGGTGGCAAATAAAAAAGACCTGCATCAGACCTCTCCGGAGGCCACACGCCATTAATTAATCAATCAATCACGTTTGGTTACAAATTTTATTACAAATACCGATATACCTCGCATAGAAAGAACAAATTACACCTCTTGGTACTTGCTATCACACCGCCGTTCCAAGTTATACCAATTTTACGCTCTGATTTCGCCACAGAATGCGAATACACGCCACCTGACTTTGAAAGCTTTTTGGGTGGACTCTGTGCTTTCCTCCCTTAATTCAGTTATTTTATGTTTGCTAGATTTTATATTTTTGAAATTATTGAAGGAAGTCAGGTATTCAACGTGAAAAATAGGATTCGTTAGTACATTGGGTTTTATCGTGATCAATCAATCAATCAATCAATCAATCAATCAATCAATCAATCAATCAATCAATCAATCAATCAATCAATCAATCAATCAATCAATCAATCAATCAATCAATCAATCAATCAATCAATCAATCAATCAATCAATCAATCAATCAATCAATCAATCAATCAATCAATCAATCAATCAATCAATCAATCAATCAAAAAACTCCTTTTATAATTTGATTTATGTCGCACCGACACATAAGTCTTTTAGCGACGATGGGATAGGAAAGGGCTAGGAATGGGAAGGAAGCGACCGTGGCCTTCATTAAGGGTACAGCCTGACCATTTGCCCGTTGTGAAAATGGGAAACCACGGAAAACCATTTTCTGGGCTGCCAACAGTGGGGCTCGACCCACTATATCCCAGTTGATAACTACGTGACTCCAACCACGCAGCCACTTACTCGGTTATCATTCATCAGTGATGTGCATTTAGGACAGTTGTGCAGGTGGTGGATTCCGTATCAGTTGTTTACCTAGTTTTCTTAATGGATTTCAAAGAACTAAATCTTCTTTTTTATTTTCCTTGACAAATTACTCCATTTCCTAATTCCTCATCCTGTAAATTATTTGCCCATATTTGTCCTCTTCATATTATGATCTTTTCCACCTCTAAAAGTTACACTCAAACTTATTCGTCTACTAATGTAATTTCACGTCATCTCTCCACTGACAGCTCGGAATATCCCGCTTAGTCGAACAGCTCGTCTCCTTACTCCCAACTCCTTCCTGTCCAAAATTTGAAACATGTTCGTAACACTGCTCTTCAGGCCGGAAATTACCTAGAACATGCTGGACGCCTTTGTGTAATCGCCTTTCTCGTGTTGCAGACTGATACACCAATTGAATTTGACACTACTACCCAAAGTATAGAACTCCCAGGTCAAGATGAGGCATACCAAACCGATGCTCCTGCCAATATCGTGGGATGGGGACATCCTGGACGAAAGGTAAGACTTGGGTAATTCCTGGTAATACTGCTATTCACACGCCTTCATTACGAACATGACTTTATTAAACACAATGTGTATTACAATTGCAAACATGGGTTAGCCTGTCATCACTAGTATAATGCGTTTGTCCAAGCTGGGCAGTCTGGTATGTGATATTTTTCAAATTGTTGTCCGCAAAGTTTACATTTACAATTAGCTTTCACGCTCTCCAACTTTCACAGGTTCGTGAAACTCAGATTTTCCCAAATATTCCTTAGAGCATAGGTTTTCAACCGGTACACTGTGGTGCTCTGGGACGACTTCAATGACCTCGAGGGGCGCCGTGGAGTTTTCCATATTAACGATGAAGAAAACAGCTGTGTCATCTTTCAAAGATAATTGGCAATATACTTGATCATTAATATGTTCTTTGTGTATAATTTTCCTTTCATTTTTGTTTTAGTTTTTAATTTTCAAAAATATTAGAAACTTAGCACTTTGTGCGTACGAGTTTTCTGGGGACGTTGGTTAGTATTGTTGGGAGATCAGAAGAATGCACATGTCCGGTGAGGCATGGGGCGAAGGGGTTTTCACCAGCAGAGCCAGTGACGCAATGGTTACGGTAGCAAGTCCGCTACTACCCAGGCGACTTTTCATTATCTTCTACTGGCAGCTCTTCGCTCTTGTCAATTGTAATCCAGCAAACTGCAAAGTGTGAGTCAATATTTTCGTGTAGCAGATAAGAGCCGATCTGTCTGGGAGAACAAGAAGTTGGTGCTTGCAGGCCACATTCCTCATTCTTGCATTCTTCTCATCTCTACACAGTATATGTTTTCACAGATTTTTTAGAATAAATGTGAAAACACCGGAGATTTTATTGGGTATCCAACAGGATACCCGCGGAAAGAATTTTGTTCGTCAGGGGAACCATGGGCTCAAACAAGGTTGAAAACCACTGCCTTACAGCGTAAGTTGCTAATGGTATGCGACTTCATACGCATGATTAAGGTGAAATCAAACAGGGTTTACAGGATACATTTTCTAAGCATTTACTTCAGGTTGGATTGAGGAGAGTTTCAGAGTTCTTCAGTTTTGCTCTTCTCGAAGATGTATGCTGTGCTGAATGTAATGCGATTTATTTTTAGGACGTTGAAGGAGAAGCACACACTTTCCTGAAGTCATTGAATGTTACCGTACGAACGGATGGATACTGCATGGATGTGTACAGCGAGGCTATGTACGACAGTGCAACAATGATCTGCGTGTCTGGTCATGAAGGATGCACGGTAAGTGAACATATCTCTAAATCAGTGGCTGAGAGCAACGAATCCCTAAAGCTCAAGCTCCAGTGACGTAGCATAATATATCATTTACATCAGCAGGAGTTACCCCCTTTACAACAAACGTTTCTGTAGCCACATTCAGCAAGATAGGCTTCCCAAACCTGGTATCCATTCCCGATAGTTACGGACGAAAATATAAATATTAGTTTTGGAATACTATTTTTTTGTCGTTTGCACTAAAATGAAAGTTTTGCTTTTTAAACATTCTGTTTGAGAAATTGAAGAAATAACAATATTCAAAGTTGATAAAACTGCTACGATATGTTGCAACTGTCTTGTAAGTGCATAAAAAAATAGTTGTGTAGTTAAAATCGAGTAAATTAAGAAGTGCACAACACATTTCCAACCGAGCAAGTGATTGTGCGGTTCGTTTTCGGAGCCATCAGCTTGCATTCGAGAGATAGTGGGTTCGAACCCCACTATCGGCAGCCCTCAAGATGGTTTTCCATGGTTTCCCATTTCCACACCAGAAAAATGCTAGTGCTGTACCGTAATTAAGACTATGGTCGCTTCCTCTCCACCCCTAGCCCTTTCATACCCCAATATCGCCATAAGAGCTATCTGTGTCGGTGTGACGTGAAGCAGATTGTTTAAAAAATAAATCCAGATTCAGAATAATAGCCAATTAAATAATATTTTTGAAAGTTACATTCTTTACTTCCAATGTTCTTTTACGCCCTCAGCTGAAGAGACGGATATATTACACACAGCCTTAAATGAGTGGAAGTCTATAGTAGTGCATAAGAATAGTAACCGAGTTATATAACAAATAACTTTAGAAATGCTTTCTTGAATTGATGGTAACTTCTTGTGAATCAATCTATATATATGTTCCGTTTGATAACTGGTGCTCTATGAAGCATTCCGTGATTCTTTGAACACTTCTACAAGCAGTTAGGACTGTCGAAGGCTTTCTGTATAGACTAAACTAAGGGATTTAATTGTAATATTTTTGAGTCACTAATTTTACAAGTAAGATAAAATTGAAACCAAACCCCATGGTGCAACAGCGCTGAAATGCCTTGGCCTACCAAGCGGCCGCTGCTCATCCCGAATGTTCGTATGTTCAGCACGACGAATACTCTCGGCCATTATTTGACAAGTAAGATAACAGTTTATTTTCTGTTGCAGGGAAGTTCTCCGCTGATTCAAGGTAACAGGGTTATTGGGTTTGACGGAGATGCCTGTGGCTGTTCGGAGGAAGGCTTGCCGGAGCGGTTTGATGCTGTGGCACCTCTTGTGGATCGCATACGCGGAGAGACAGGCGAATAACATGTACACGACGTTACCTGCTGGATGACTGACTACTAACAATTATTCCGTTTCAATTATACTTGTTACATGGCTGAAAACCGTGCACTTCATAGTGATAAAATTCACAATATACTTTAAAAATAAAACGCACGACCAATATGTATGTAAACAAAATTACTGTTAAAAGTAAATAAATACCGTATATGATTTTGACTTACGGCAGATATCTATACCTAAGTAGCCTTTAAGTTTTTCAGTCTGTGGAGGACAAGATACAAATTCATTAAGCACTGGTAGGTCTACGTACTTGAAAAAAGAGAACAGTTTGTTAATAATAGAACATATAAGTAAATCCTCAAATTCTTTACGCAACAAAACGTGGAAACACAAACATTTTATTGATGACAGAATACGTAAAAATCCTCCAATTTTTATAGCCATGGAAATACTAGTACATGCCTGAAAAGGAGAACAGTTTATTAATAGAGCAACATGTTTCATTCTATAAGAATATAAGGAATATCTTGTTCGTTCTATTTTCTGTTTTCGTTTTTCAGGTATGTTTCAGTTATAAATTTGTGTATTGTGTTCAACAGACTGGAAATGAAATGTCGTATGGCTTTTAGTGACGAGATATCCCAGGACGGGTTCGGCTCGCCGGGTGCAGGTCTTTCTATTTGACTCCCGTAGGCGACCAGCACGTCGTGATGAGGATGAAATGATGATGAAGACAACACATACACCCAGCCCCCGTGCCATTGGAATTAACCAATTAAGGTTAAAATCCCCGACCCGGCCGGGAATCGAACCCGGGACCCTCTGAACCGAAGGCCAGTACGCTGACAGTTCAGCCAACGAGTCGGACAACAAACTGGAAAGATTAATAGATCGACTAAGTCGACGGTAATAATAATAATCGTATGGCCTCAGCTACCGTGTGCAGACATTTCGATTTGACGCCATCTGGCTGTCTGCTCGTCAATTTCGACGTTCCGTTTTACTCTAGGTCCGCTAGATGGCAGACAGAGTAAACATCGACTGAAATATGTTGGTTGGACTTAGTCTACTCTTGTAGTTCGATTTTACAGAGCAGCTCAACCCTCTGTCTTCAGCCTCGTGATACAAAATGCAGGGGGCTTCGTCATGGCGTCAATTCTTATTTATAGCAGCTACCCCCTCTCTCCGGGCATCTCCCCTTACCGCCAAGAAAATTTCTATAACTTTTCTGACTTAACTAAACTGTAATTAACCGGGCGAGTTGGCCGTGCGCGTAGAGGCGCGCGGCTGTGAGCTTGCATCCGGGAGATAGTAGGTTCGAATCCCACTATCGGCAGCCCTGAAAATGGTTCTCCGTGGTTTCCCATTTTCACACCAGGCAAATGCTGGGGCTGTACCTTAATTAAGGCCACGGCCGCTTCCTTCCAACTCCTAGGCCTCTCCTATCCCATCGTCGCCATAAGACCTATCTGTGTCGGTGCGACGTAAAGCCCCTAGCAAAAAAAAAACAACTGTAATTACAAGAGTTCTGAAGGTGACTACATACTTGCTACATTTCCAGCGGTAGTGTTTATGGACGTTTAAAATTTATACATGTTCAATTTATGGGATAAATGACCTCATTTTATAGGCACTATATTTTCGACTTGGCTTGGGCACGCCATATACACGTGCTCTTCTGAAATAGTTCACAAAAATGACTCAAGATTCTTCCGCCGTTGACACGTGCGACTGACGTCACGTATCCCAGAGCGTGGGACAGAAGACAGCCACCCCCTTTCCACGTGTCAATTCCGTGCTATCAAGAATCGAACTTCTTATCCAATTGACAATTTAATACATAATATTCTTAGGGCACAAAGATCATGGGTTCAATATCAAGAGTATATCTCAAACAAGTAACTTTCTACACACGTGAAAACTGGTATTTGGAATCTCCTGTAAAAGTAAAGAAACACGCATAATTTGTTTTCGGAAAATCCACTTAAGGGAAAGTGGAAAAGGGGGCGAATTTTTAAAATAAGCATATCTACAGTATATCTCAAAAACTTAACATGTTACAGACGTGAAAATTAGCATCATTAGTCTCTTTTAAAAATAAAGAAACACCTATTTTTTGTTCCAGGAAAAGCACTTAAAGGGGGTGGTAAAAAGACTGAAAATGGGGTTGAATTATTTTTATTAGGATATCTCAAAAACTGAAGATGTTACAGACTGAATATTGGTATTTGGACTCTTAATTAATAATAAAGAAACTAGTATTTTTTGGTTTCGGAAAATCCTCTTAGGGGGCCTTGAAAAGAAGTGAAATAGGGGTTGAAGTATTTTTATTATGATACTTATCTATAAAAATAAAATCGTAATGACCGTCTGTATGTCGACAATTTTGGCATTCGTACAATTATCCGTCTCAGGTGTAACAATGACCATCAGCATATATTTAGCTTTCGTTTCCTGAAAGTCCTCCTTTTTACCCCTCTCCCCCAAATCAGGATGAGGGCACAATCTGCCAGACGAGCTAGAAAATTGAAATTTGGCAAGATTATATGTTTCAGCCTGTAACCGACGCAAAAATTCCAAGATGTTTAAAATTTTCACTTTTTACTCCCGGAAAATATAGATACATGGAAGCAATTTTAATGACGGTGCAGACGTTCGTTTCGATGTATTTCGTGGCTAAACGGTAAGTCGTATCACAAAACGGATGGCACGATCTGGGTTCAATTTGGAGTGATCTAAAACTTTCGTCCTATGCCATTTTGTCGTATCTCTTTCCCTTATGCGTTAGATTTAGCTTTGTTTCTCGACTGTCTGTAAATTTTGCAGTTTTTACACGTATAATTCAAAGTTTGACTCACTTATAGAAAAGACAGAACCATCAAATTCGGCACGAACATTTTCCTCCCCACATCCATATGCGAGCTAAATTCTATCTTTCTAGCTATCACGTAAGTATTCGTAAAGTAATGCAGTGTGTGAAAACCTTACCAAAATTTCTCCCTCCTCAAAGTTTCTAACTCAATCTAAACAAAAAATGGAGGAGATGTCATAGGATCAACCATTTAGACCGCTAAAAGAGGGTCTAATGGTGCAATCTGTTTGTCGATATAACGTACCGTTTAGAAGTAATGAGCCGGTAAATGAAGGTCTTCAGTATTGTAAACGTGATTATGTCCGTCCCCGCGATGTAGGGGCAACGCATCCGCCTGTCACCCAGCGATCCCTGCCCTGGGGACTTCCTTAACGTTACTTTCCTCACATTCAACACTTTACACTTCCGCCATTTACAAAATACACGCAGGTTCCTCACATATGGTGCAAGTAGGGGCAAAAGATCTTTCTAGGTCGACGCCCCAAACAAGTAGCATTCAAAAAAAAAACATGTGTATACTTTCGTATGTCGATTTATGTATAGGCATTGAAGTCGATTTGTAGCGTCTAGATGGGGTGTGTCTGCCATTATAATTAATACTTTACAAATCGACAGTGACTGTCCTCAGGAGGGCGTCTGCTATTATAATCAATATTCTCCACATCGACTTTTGCAATTCCTGTGTAACTGACATTAATAAGGAGAGCCTGCCATTGTAATGAATAATTCCCTTCTCGATTTGACTGGCAGAAGGCAAGGGAGCATGCAATTTTCTTGAAATCTTCCCTACCCGATTGTGTCTGGAAGTAGGAAAGGGGGGCTGCCATTGTAACGGAAGTTCTCATGTCGATTATGACCGCACACTAGACAAGGGGGCTTTTTATTGTCATAAAAACTTCCCAACTCGATTGTGAATGACAGTAAGCAAGTGAGCCTGCCGTTATCATCATAACTCTGCAACTCACGCTTTACGTTGGAAACAACGTATGGGGAGCTCCCCATGCTGTTTCTTGGATAACACTAAGGGACATGCGATTTATAAAAAATCTTATTCACTGCGTGTACAGTAATTTACTTTCGATATCAGTATACAACGCAGAATACTGTAGCGAAGCACGGGTATATTTGCTAGTTATTGATGTTTGATGTGCCATTTAACCAGAAAAGTTGCTATCTTAACCTACTGTAGTAAACAGTAAAGGCAATAATGATGATAGGACACCGAGCTTTCTCCTAGGAAATCGTTAGATCAAGGACACAGGGACTTCATGAGACTGGTTTTATTGGTTACCGGTAGGCCTACTAGCATCATGTACAACACAGGCTTTTAATGAATGCCATTGTTCTGCCTGTTCTCACTTTGTTTGGTGCTTAGATACGATTATAGAATAGTGCTTCGAAAGTTGTAAACCTTGTGCTGGGAAGAATTATGACTAAGGAGACGAACAGGCCGACTAAGCGGTATGTTCAGAGCTGTCAGCGGGGAGATGGTGTGGAATGAATGACATTTGTGAACAAATAAGCTTGAGGGAAGTTTTTAAAAGTAGGAATGATCATAGTATGAAGATAAAGTTGCGATTCAACTTGGCATTATTATTACTATTCATACATTTCTCCACAGGAAATATGGGTAGCAACGGGGCACGGGATGCATCAAGTGCCTTACAATAATTGAAGTATTTACACACTATAATACAAATATCGATTTACAGGTATATACAAAACTCTAGATCACGGGATCTTCATTCTTGCGAGACGAACGATCGTACGATGTTGGACAGAAGGACAGAATGTTGCATAATTTTGTAGATGTTCGGTGGAAGACCCAGTTCTTGCAGACTCTTGTGAAGTGTGTGTGGAATGAGGCCGTTGACTGACAGAATCACAGGGACTATCCGTACCAGTTTCATCTTCCAGATCCTCTTGATCTCTTCTGCAAGTTCTTTGTACTTGAAGATTTTTTCATGGTATTTACTGTCAATGTTGGTGTCATTGGGAATAGCGATGCCAATAATGAAAGTTGTCCCAGTTTTCTTGTTTACCAGTATGATGTCTGGCCTATTATGGTTGACTGTTTTGTCTGTCACTACAGCAGTGTCCCAATAAAGCTTAATCGACTCGCTCTCCAGGAGTGGTGTTGGCTGGTACTTGTAATAAGGGATACGCTCCTGAATTAATTGGTTTTCCGTGGTTTCCCATTTTCACACCAGGCAAATGCTGGGGCTGTACCTTAATTAAGGCCACGGCCGCTTCCTTCCAACTCCTAGGCCTTTCCTATCCCATCGTCGCCATAAGACCTATCTGTGTCGGTGCGACGTAAAGCCCGTAGCAAAAAAATAAAAATAAATAATAATTGGTTTTCCTGAGCAAGTGCCTGGTGTATGATTCCAGAGACATGATTGCGTTGTCTCGTGTATTCTACGGGGGCAAGTACTGCGCAGTCCGCCGTGATATGGTCGATGGTCTCGAGATGAACGGAGCATCGTCTGCATTTGTTGGAGACTACGCTGGTGTCTTTGATGATGTACTTTTTGTAATTGTTTGTAGCTATTTCTTGGTCTTGTATAGCAACTGCAAATCCCTGTGTCTCCCCAAATAAGCACCCACTTTGTAACCACATGCACGACGCATTCTTGTCTATGCTCTATTGGTTCAGATTGCTGTAGTATTTTCCGTGGAGGGTCTTCTCTCGCCGGGTCCTTTCTATTATTATTATTATTAATGGTTGAGGAGCCATATAACCGGAAAAAATGTGATCTTAACCTACTGTAGAAAACAGTGAAGACAAATACTCGTTTGTAGGTAGAAGAATTAAGGATTGTATATAAATTACCAAGGGAGAAATTCGATAAATTTTCAACATTGAAATAAATTAAGAAAACACTAGGTAAACAAATGTCTGGGAATCTACCACCTGGGTTTCAGCCCTAAATTTAGATAAGTGGTTACTGACTGAGTTGCCAAAACAACAGCTAAATAAAATCATTAAAGCATGGGAAGAAGGTTGTAGGGAATTTCTCTAAGAGGTAATCTCCGTAATACACAAATTAAGCAAATGCTGGGGCTGTACCTTAATTAAGGCCACGACCGTTTGCTTCCCGCTCCTAGCCCTTTTCTATCCCATCATCCCTATAAGACATATCTATGGCTGGCAACAGTGGAATGGCAAAAATATTGTCAATAGGTCGAAGGGAAACACCAGATTCCGCTGAACGACGAACAGAAAAGGTGGGAAACGGGAGATTTGCGCATGTTCAGTAAGATATCACCATTTGCAGCTCAACTGTTAAACAATGTTGAGATTATGTTTTGAGAATGTGGAACGTTAAGGTTCTTTGTTGGGAAATGATTCAGTAACAATATACTGTATTATGGATCCTATCCGGTGGGGTGAAGAACCGGTATAGCAGAGACGTGACAGCAAGCTGTGCTCTATAAGCAGACATTCTTTGTGGGCTGCAGCGGAAACCAAGTGTAGTGTTTCACTGTGCACCCGATCGTGAGATGATATGACACGCAACCAACCTCACTAGCAAGACTAAACAATATCCCTATAGCTGAAATGATATGTCCCGGGAAGTGGGCACCTGCCTTCTCTCCCACTTCTTCCTGTGATTAGATGCAAAGAAATGTTATCATGTTTTTGCTGCGGTTGTAGGTTAGAGAAACCCTCAGATTAACCCAGCTAATACTGAATTACTTTTTGCGGTAAAAATTCACATTTAAACATCACATATTGCCCACAGTCACGTTGTATGTCCCAGGATAATTGATGAATGTTACTCATCATTCTGGAAGGTTTTTAGAATAATGTGAAAAATAAATGCCTCCTCCATACAGGCCATGCAGACCCTAGAACAACAGGAGGTGCTGATGGTGGTGGTGGTGATGATGACAATAGTTTAAAAAGGAAGTACAAATAAGCTATATATAACACTAATCAGAAAGAAGTCCGACTCGTTGGCTGAATGGTAAGCGTACTGACTTTCGGTTCAGAGGGTCCCGGGTTCGATTCCCGGCCGGGTCGGGGATTTTAACCTTCATTGGTTAATAGCATTGGCCCAGGGGCTGGGTGTTTGTGGTGTCCCCAACATCCCTGCAACTCACACACCACACATAACACTGTCATCCACCACATTAACACGTAGTTACCTACACATGGCCGATGTCGCCCACCCTTATCGGAGGGTTTGCCTTACAAGGGCTGCACTCGGCTAGAAATAGCCACAAGAAATTATTATATATCAGAAAGGAAAAATGGAACGGATCCGACTCTTGGAAAAATGAAGGTATCAGCCTAAGAAAGACAAGTACCACGAAGGGCGTGAAAATGAAAAAAACTCACTAGGCCTCGAATGCTCTAATATCATCGGGGTCGGAAAAGAACAAGAGTTGATCAAGGGAGGTCGGATGGGATAGTCGAATTGAGGAGCTTGGTACAAGTAAGTGGAAGCAATTTCAGAGCTCAGCTAAGGACTCCGTGATCACCAACCCACTCTCCCAAGTTCAGATCCTCTGCGCCCCTTTAAGTCTCCTCTTACGACAGGTAGGGGATACCGTGGGTACAGGGGGTAGAACAACAGAACCTTTGCACTAAGTGGAATTGACTAGGTAGCTCTATTCCTGGCTGCTTTGGCCCTAGGAATTAATCTAGTACTCATTTTTTTTGGTATGGACTAAGTAGACCTCAGGGCCATGTGCATCTTTTGAAGTGGAAATCTCATTTTTAAATTTCCCTGATGAGGAATCGAACCCATGTCCGGATTTACCACCTCAGCTAGGCAGTTCCTTAAGAATAATCTGGATTAAATTTTGTATGTGTGGTAATACATTACTGGGATATCTGCCACTGTAACATTGTATGATAATGACTCCATTAGTCCGACTCCTTGGCTTGGCCTTCGGTTCAGAGGGTCCTGGGTTCGGTTCCCAACCAGGTCGGGGATTTTAATCGCGTCTGATTAATTATTCTGGCTCGGGGACTGGATGCTTGTGTTTGACCCAATATTCAGGCAACACAGTACACTACCAACTACCACAAAAAGAGCAATAGTGATTACATCCCTCCATATAGTGTTAGTATCAGGAAGAGTATCCGGTCGTAAAACTAGCCCAAATCCACATCAGGTGTCGACTCCAATACATTGGTAAGAAAAGAAAAATAAGAGCATAGTGCTCCATTTAGATTGTAACCTCCCTCAGAGACGTCACCTACAGTCTTCGAGTACTTTTACTAATTTTGGTTTATTTGCTATACTACTACTACTACTACTACTACTACTACTACTACTACTTCTAATAATAATAATAATAATAATAATAATAATAATAATAATAATAATGTTATAGGCTTTACGTCCCACTAACTATCTTTTTAAACGGGTTTTGGAAACGCGAGGTGCCAGAATTTAGTGCCGTATGAGTTCTGTTACGTGCCAGTAAGTCTACCGTCACAAGGCTGATGTATTTTAGCACCATTAAATACCACCGGACTGAGCCAGGATCGAACCTGCCAAGATGGGGTCAGAAGACCAGCACCTCTACCGTCTGAGCCACTCAGCCTGGTATTTGCTATATTGTTACAGACATCAATATGCGCTGACCTCAAGCAGCATAGACAGGTTAGTTTTCTATTTAAAAGACGCTGGCTTATTTTATCTCTTTTAAATACCACCGGACAGAAGCGGGATCGAACTCGCCAACTTGAGGTCAGAAGGTCAGCGCTTCTACCGTCTGAGCGACTCATCCTGGTGAAGTTTCATACTGGAGTGAGGGCTAGAATATGGTTAACTCAGCATCGTGAGACCAACCGAGAATGTGTATGATACGAGGGGCAGCGGATTCGGTCACGAAAATTATGCAGTATTGCTGAGACTGTCGTCACGCTTATCGTGTTATCCTCCAACATCTGCCTGTCAACATAGAGATTCTGGGTTCGGGATGTCCAGAGGTCATATCCCAGCCGGGTCGGTGATTTTAAATCCTGGCTCCAGGACTGTGTGTTCTTTATACACAATATCCTTCAATTTGCACACAACCCTATATACCTGAAACGTACACAAACTGGGGAAGGTTTAGAATGAAAAAAATTCGGGAGATAGTGGGTTCGAACCCCACTGTCGGCAGCTCTGAAGGTGGTTTTCCGTGGTTTCCCATTTTCACACCAGGCAAATGCTGGGGCTGTATCCTAATTAAGGCCACGGCCACTTCCTTCCCACTCCTACCCCCATCGTCGCCATAAGACCTATCTGTGTCGGTGCGACGTAAAGCAAATTGTAAAATTTTTTTAAAAATGTGAGAAAGACCGCAAGTCCATTCGACACTCCTTTTTTTTTTTTTTTTTTTTTTTTTGATAGTTGCTTTACGTCGCACCGACACAGATAGGTCTTATGGCGACGAAGGGACAGGGAAGGGCTAGGAGTGGGAAATAAGCGGCCGTGGCCTTAATTAAGGTACAGCCCCAGCATTTGCCTGGCGTGAAAATGGGGAACCACGGAAAACTATCTTCAGGGCTGCCGATAGTGGGGTTCGAACCTACTATCTCCCGAATACTGGATATTGGCCGCACTTAAGCGACTGCATCGACACTCCTTGTCTTATGATGTCGACATGTAAAAAATATCTGTGGTGACACATTTGGTGTTTACCAAGCAACAGCCCCGAAGGGCCATGGCCTACCAAGCGACCGCTGCTCAGCTCGAAGTCCTACAGATTATGAGGTGTCATGTAGTCAGTGCCACGGATCCTCTCGGCTGTTATTCTTGGCTTTCTAGACCGGGGTCGTGATCTCACCGTCAGATGGCTCCTCAATTGTAGGCCTAATCACGAAGGCTGAGTGAACCTCAAACCAGCCCTCAGATTCAGGTAAAAATCCATGACCTGTTCGAGAATCGATCCCGGGGTAAGAGAGAGGCACGCTACCCCTACACCGCGGGGCCGGCTTTGGTATTTACTCGACTAAATTAAAACTAGCCATAGGTCGCCCAAGAGATATCCGTATCTCTACAGTCCTGGGGAGTAAAAACGGAGCGTTGATACTGTCACGCAGGCGTCAAATCAAAATGCCCGCATATGAGAACTGTGGACTTACGATTATTATTATTATTATTATTATTATTATTATTATTATTATTATTATTATTGTTACGGGGTTACCCGTGGAGCAGAAAGAGGTTAAAGAAGGGGCTGGGGTGAATGGGTCTAACTACAATGTCAAAATTAATTAAAAGCTTAAACTGAAGGTTATATTTTCAAAACTCAAAATTCAACAATTTTTACAGGTACAAGTAGAAAACATTAAACAAGATTGGGAAAAAATCCATGATTCAGAACCTTAACACCTTGGGCTTTAAGCCCCTAGCTTTACATTTCCTGAGCTACAAGCTCAAATTTACAAGGAGCACAAATTTACTCAAGGGCAGAAATCCCCCTAATTCATGGAGCACTTGCTCCCAAAATACAATGTCTAGCCTTCCAGAGGCACTCGTTACAATCACAAAATTGAAAAAGAGCTAACAGGCTCTCAGTTTCTCCTAGCCTATTCAAGGCAATATCAGAAAATTACCATCACTCGCCATCAAGGCACAACTTACAAATTGAAAGGTAATGTTATACAGGGTTATCTCGTACCCAACCTACAGGGCCTTTGCGGAAAAGAACGGTTAAATAGATGGCCCGAAACACAAATTGAATGGAGGCGTACAGTGCTCCAAGATAGTGAAAACTTAAAAACCTAAAGGGCACTAGGCCGGTGAAACAGGGGCTGAGGTGACTCGTATCGGAAGTAATTTACCACATTACAGAATGAAAAACAGTTATAAACGTAGTCACCTCAAACCAAGATGAAGGGGAGCTCGAGAGGGTAACCTCTCTCTGTCCCCGATTTACAGTTAAAGAGTTTACGAAGTTTTTACATTAGCCGAAAGAAGATATACATTTTAGAAAAACTGGTTACATAGTTAAAGATTCGGACCTTTCCATGGGGTTAAACTGCGGAGGTACCTTGTAGATGTACTGCTGACCGATGAAAGAGGCCGCCCGCCTCTTGCTTTGACACACACACTCAATAAGATGACGATCAAGTGGCCAAGAGACGTGAAAAGCCGCAGTTTTTAAACCCTCAGGGCAGGTTCGAGATCATTCATGAATAAACCAGCCACACCCTCTCCATTTTATTGGTCCAATTCAAAGTTACACTTCAGGATCGAACAAGAAGCTAGAAAAATAGAAAAGTAAAGTAGAAAAGTAGAAAAATTAATTACAGAAATTGGGGATTGGCCGGATTCAAAACTGGCAGAAAGGAAAAGAAAATATTGCCAACTCAAAAATAAATGAACATCAATTAAAAACTTATGAATACAAAATTTCTTTAAATCAAAAGTTCTTTCACTTCACACCAGGGTCCATGATCATAGTTTTTGTAGTGTCATGTGTGGGAAAATGTCCAAACTTCTTGACGAATGGCAACCAAAACAAATTCAGTCAGTGTAGGCAACTGCACAATAACAAAATTACTCGATATTTTAGTGGTGACATCTTCTGATTAAATTTCTAAGTAGGTGTAGTTTCAATTTCACAGTTTTACCAATAGAGGAGTTCATTTAGGCGCTAGTTTTAAATGCGCGGCATTGAGGTGTACCTTCCGGTACAATTATTATTATTATTATTATTATTATTATTATTATTATTATTATTATTATTATTATTATTATTATTATCTCTGTCTAAAATCATCAGATTGCCAATGAGTCTCTGAATGCAGGAGGTGTCCAACAGCTGGCTGTGTACTCATCAGGTGGGTGGCATTGTGTGGGGCCTCCACAGGCCTCTAACCCACGGTCTCTCTTATGTCCGTCTGCACAGTGGGAGGAGAGTGGGAAGTTGTGTAATGGCTGTACTGGAGCAGTAAATCCAGTGTGATATAGTAAAGAGACAAGACTCTTCAGACAAGTCCACAGATTTCCTGAGTGCATTCCTTTCCAGACCCAGAATTTACTTCAAATCTTGTTGCAGATCGAATCCGGGACCATCCAGACAAGTACCTACTGAATTAGGTTGAAAGTGCGTGAAAGTGAAGGAAAACCAAATAAAATGTAAATGGCTCTATTCAGTGTCAGTTTCTCAATTACTGTTTAAGTCTGGCATTCATGTTAAATACACAGTGTCCACAATTTATCGGTCTACCGAGCGAGTTGGTCGTGCAATTAGCGTCGCGCAGCTGTGAGCTTGAATTCGGGAGACAGTGGGTTCGAATCCGACCGTCGGCAGCCCTGAAGATGGTTTTCCGTGGTTTCCTCATTTTTACGCTAAGCAAATGCTGGGGATGTACTTTAATTGAGGCCACGGCCGCTTCCTTTCCTCACCTAGCCCTTTCCAATCCCATCGTCGCCGTAAGACCTGTGTTGGTGCGACGTAAAGCAAGTTGTAATAATAAAATAAAATAAAATAAAATAAAATAAAATAAAATAAAATAAAATAAAATGAAATAAAATAAAATAAAATAAAAATTATCGGGGTTTGTAATACCATGTTTAATATAGTATTGGACATAAATATGGAACACATATGCATGGAATACAATATGATATTACCATGTGAAGTTTTACCTTAAATGCTATCTGTGTGTGTCCCATGTGTGACACGGCCGATGCCAAGACAGTTCTACCATTCTCACCAAATCTTCTGAAACATGTCTTGAGTGACGTTTCCGATGACGGTGTTAATGCATTTTCTCATTTCAAGTCATTGGGAGTGGGGAGAGGTAAACATTGACGAAACACTATGGGAAGAAATCCGCGCGGCGATGTACAGAAAACTGCACAGTCAATTTATACAAACCTCGCAGGTGTTTGTTTAGGTAACGCCCGACTCCACATACCAATGTATTGGGGCCCTGGCTTGTCGGAAAATGAACCCCTCATCCTTCGTGGCATTAACAGCCTTTCCGCCATTGCACGTGTCTCGTGATCAGTAGCGCAGCCAGGATCGGCTGATGTGTATGTGTGTGTTACAGTTTGATGACAGAACACAATGACGGTGGTTGTGTAGTGCGCGCATTCAAGACTTGTCATTATAAGGACACTGAGGTGGTGATTATTGTTTTAAGAGGAAGTACAACTAGACAAACATCCTCTATATTATACTAATAAAAGATAAAAAAAATTGAAGGGATCCGACACTTCAAAAAATGAAGGTATGGGCCAAAGAGAGACAAAGGCCACGAAGGGCGTGAAAATGAAAGACTCCCTAGGCCTCGAGTGCTCTAATACTGTCGGGATCGGAAAAGAACAAGAGTTGACCAAGGGAGGTCGGATAGGATAGGTGAAAGTGAGGAGCCTGGAACAAGTAAGTGGAAGCAATGCCAGGACTCAGCTAAGGGCCCCGTAGTCGCCAACCCATACTCCAAAGTTCGGGGCGTATGGGCCCCTTTTAGTCGTCTCTTACGACAGGCAGGGGTTACCGTGGGTGTTATTCTACCGCCCCCACCCACAGGGGGATAAGGATACTGATACAAGTGAATTATGTTGATATTTAGATTGCAGTACACCAAAACAGCTTACATTAAAATACAGAACAAGAACAATAAGATCAAGGTCAACAGTTTTACAGCGAATGGCATGTTAAGTTTACATTGCTATTATTTTTTTTCTTGCTTTACGTCGCACCGACACAGATAGGTCTTACGGCGACGATGGGATAGGAAAGGCCTAGGAATTGGAAGGAAGCGGCCGTGGCCTTAATTAAACTACAGCCCCGGCATTTGCCTGGTGTGAAAATGGGAACCACGGAAAACCATCTTCAGACAGTGGGGCTCGAACCCACTATTTCCCGATTACTGGATACTGGCCGCACTTAAGCGACTGCAGCTATCGAGCTCGGTGTTAAGTTTACAATCTAAAATCCAACTTTCGAGGCTTCTTAGAAAATAGATTCAACAGACCTGTTGGTTCTACAATTATATCTCTGAATGTTTATTTAGTTTATTTCGGTTTTTGTTTTTGTAAAATTTCCACGGGGGTGGTTCTATCCCCAGTAACCCCCCCCTCCCCCACCTGGCTACGCCCCTGGAGAAATTAAAGTCACTGGGTAGCATTTTAATAGTATGCCGAATCAGCCCAGCAGCAGAAGCTTCTTTTGAGAAGTTTACTGTATGCTTCTAATAATTGGTGTCCCTATCGCCGGCATATCAAGATGTTGGATAGTATCCATCTGAAATGTTTCAGATCAATCCTGCGCATCAAATGGAATGATTACATCTGAAATAAAGATGGACTTCGAAGGGTAAACTTATTAGACACTGAGACAGTGGACACAAAAATATCAATTGCGTTGGACGGGATATATTATCCGGATGCAAGACCACCAGCCACCTAAAAATATCTTTTACGGTGGATTACAGGACTTGAGGAGAAAGGTTTTCGGACAGAAACTTCAGTTTAAAAATGTCCTGAAGCGGAGTGCTGATCTCGAGTGTTTGGCTGGTGATCGTTTCAAATGGTGTCGCATAATTAATACATAAGCAAACTGGCGCTTTCGGGAAAGAACGCCTACAGATACTGGATAACAAACGCGATGAAATGAAGAATAGGCAGGTGCCGAAGACCTAGATGTTAGGTTCCTTTAAAGAATAATCATCATGGAGATTAGGCGGAAGCGACAGATCATTACACACCTAGAATGCCAACAATATTTTTCAGTGCACCACCTGTCACAGTCACTTCGAAACCAAAATGGATTCAGTAAGCACAAAGGAGCACCCATTCCCACGAATATTTCACATCCCATCACTCTTTGGCATATGCACCATCAAATTCAAACTGTTTCGCTCTCAAGCTTTCAGCCATCATGTCAACACTGCTATGAATTCAAAGCAGAATCTTAAACTAATTAATCATTGAAAATCTTTCAAATGGAGTGTATTTTCCAAATAGTATTGCGATCGAGATTTCAACTGTATCTTAGGAACAATTCAACAATATTGTAATTATTATTAGGAGTAATAACATCCTTCAATAAAAACTGGACAGGCTTGGACTGCCTAAACGCAATATAAGTATGCAAGAGGTCTTCGTTTCCACTAAATAATTGACATAGTTTTAATAATAATCAGACATTGCACCCTGCTGTCCCACGAGTGAACACTAAAACAAACCACGGAGATTGTCATATTAACGCGTATAGCGTGGCGAGTTCAGCACTTACTGTATGTGCAATAAAAATTCTCAACTGCGATCGAAACTAAGATTTTTAGGAACTTTAGGATTATCCTCATCCTTGATCTACCGAGATTGTTATGCTACTCGATAAGATGTACCAGAAATACAAATATAATATGAATGATACTGTCAGGTGGAGACTCGTTCCCCGTGCGGTCCGCACCCACTAGATTTAAGATGCACATCCAATAATGTCCCCAGCGGAGGCGATAATGAGATTCATCAACAAGCCGAGAACTCAGGTGCAGAGCTTTACTTAGCAAATGTTAAGGTGAGCTCTGGCCCGAAGACCGATTCGAGTTCTGACACGAGCCAGCAATGTTTTCTCGACTGAGGAGGGGCAGATCATGGCGTACAATGTTGTACTACATGAATTCTCTTTTCCTTCGAGAGATAATTCATTGGCTCGTGCCGAAACTGCGCGTCGCATGTCTCGACTAGGTGGTGAATCTCTTCTTGTGGTTGATCGCCACGCTGAGTTGGGGGCGTGGCTGGGGCCCCCTGACCTACACCTTCAGTCAAAACTGGATAGGGTTGTATTGCCTAACCATAATCTAATTATCCAAGATGTCTTCCTTTCGACTAAATAAATAATTGACATGTTCAACTAAGTGAAATGAAATAACTTCAAAATCCAAAGAATGATCTGTTCAGACAAGATGGTTGAGGTTTTTTTTTTTTTATCCCTCTCAAGACATCTGCACTTGTGTTAAACTACTCGGTTTATTTGAGCATGTGTTGTTTTTCAGGAACATGCAAACCAAGCGAGGTAGTTTATGCCAGTGTGAGACTTGCCTGTAGATGATGTCACGCACTCAACGACTTTTTCAGACACTGTACATTTTCCTGTGTGATGGAAGTGGTTGAAATGAGGGAGAATGAAAAAGTGCTCCTTCAAGTATAATACCTGAACCATTTTGTCTAAACAGCTGTGTATGCTAGCATGTGAATGTTCAGTTCGTCAGCGATGCCGCTGGTGAGATCCTCAATAGCTCTGCCATCAGCTGTCATAGATGGCCTAGGCATTACTGAAGAGGCGTACCAGGGAAATGAGGAGTGAGGTAGTTTCCCGTTGCTTTCCTCACCGAGCCAGAGTTGCTATTACATATCAGTCTGCCAAGCCCACTGAAATGCATACAACAGCCGACCCTATGAGCAACATTTTCACACCATTCATAGCAGGGACTGGCTGCATAAGGATTGGCATTACTAGCATCACTCATACTTCAGTCACTTTCATATTGTCAAAGGCAAGGATAAGACAGAGACAGATCTATGAAAGTAAAAAAAAAAAATGCTCTAGCCCATACCAGAAGACATAGTGCACTGTAAACACTAGGTCCTGCCAGCAAAGGCGGTTATGCTAGCATACCAGCGGTAAATTATTCCCAACTCGACCACTGTCACTAAAGCACGCCGATCTTACATGTTGGCTTTAATGAGGACGAAGGAGCACCCAACATCAACCTCCTTCTTAATTTTTTGCATTCATTTTTTCCAATGATCATGACATTCATTGCATTTTTATGTTGATTTCCTTCAGTAGTGTCGCCAGGATCGGCCGATTGGGGGGGGGGGAGATGGGGGGGATGTATTGTTACGAAATGATCAGAGAATGCAACGAAGGTGCTTGTGCATGTGATTATAAGGACACTAATACAAGTGAGTTGATATTCAGATGGGCTGAGTGGCTCAGACGGTTGAGGTGTTGGCCTTCTGACCCCGACTTGGCAGATTCGATCCTGGCTCAGTCCGGTGGTATTTGTAGGAGCTCAAATACGTCAGTCTCGTGTCATTAGATTTACTGGCACGTAAAATAGCTCCTGTGGGACACAATTCCGGCACATCAGCATCTCCGAAAACCGTAAAAGTAGTTAGTGGGACGTAAAGCAAATGACATTATTATTAATCGATATTACGATTGCAACAAATTGTACATTAAAATACAGAACAAGAACAATACGATCAAGGTCAACAGTTTTACAGCGAATGGTACTTATTGTATGTTCTGCTTACAATCTAAAATCCAACTTTCGAGGCTTCTTAGAAAACAGATTCAACAGATCTGTTGGTTCTACAATGTTTCTGAATGTTTATTTTAGTTTATTGTGTATTATCAGTTTCGGTTGTCCGGCTCCATAGCTAAATGGTTAGCGTGCAAGCCTTTGGTCACAGGGGTCCTGGGTTCGATTCCCGGCAGGCTCGGGAATTTTAACTATCATTGGTTAATTTCGCTGGCACCTTGTCCTCGGTCCCGGCACTAAAAACCATCCGCCATTTCATTTTCATTTCAGTTTCTGTTTATTTTCCTTAAACAAAATCCATAGTGGGGGCGGGTTCTAACCCCCCAGTAACACCCTGCTCGTGATAGTCTCTCGGTGAAGAAAATTAGGCCAAAGATAAGTCTACTGGAAAAGGCCCAAAACACGTTCACTTTGGGGCTGCTACGTTCCATTTCAATAACAACTACAGCCCGTTTTTACGGCAGCCATTTTCTCAAACAATGATTTACATGAAAATGAAAATCCGCAGCCTGTTTCCAGTCATTCGACCGGGTTAGGAATGGGATGAATGAAGCCCCCAATCTAGCGGCGAGGATAGGAATTGTGCCGGCTGCCGAAGCCTGTCGCACTCCTCTGGGGCAATGATTAGTGAGTGACAGATGAAATGAAATGACATTTGAGAGTATTGCTGGAATTAATTTTGACAGGGAAAATCGGAGTACCCGGAGAAAATCCTGTCCCGCCGCCGCTTTGTCCAGCACAAATCTCACATGGAGTGACCGGGATTTGAACAACGGAACCCAGCGGTAAGAGGCCGGCGCGCTGCCGCCTGAGCCACGGAGGCACCAGGCTCCTCACTTTCATCTATTCTATCCGACCTTCCTTGGTCAACTCTTGTTCTTTTCCGACTCCGACGCTATTAGGTTTGCGAGGGCTAGGGAGTCTTTCATTTTCACGCCCTTTGTGACCCTTGACTTTCTTTGGCCGGTACCTTCATGTTTCGAAATGTTGGATCCCTTCCCTTTACTTCTCTCTGATAAGTGCTATATAGAGTATGGTTGCCTAGTTGTACTTTCTCTTAAAACAGTAATCACCACCACCGCCACCGCACTAATGATTTACATGCTTCCTGCAAAACAACAAATGAAACTCAGATGGCTGTAAGGAACTTCAAATAACCTTCTTTCAAATTATTACTAATAAAATACGTAGTAGTCCTGTTATATAATAGTGTAATATTTGGTGTTTACAGAACTAAATTCCAACACGAGATCGTCAACATCCAGCAATGGATAAGCAGTGAAAGCAGAAGAAGAAGAAGTTTCTTTAAAAATTACCTTTACGTCACACATGTCTTATGGCGACGGTGAGATGAGAAAGCGCTACGGGCGGGAAGGAAGTGACCGCAGCCTTAATTAAGGTACAGATCCAACATTTGCTGGTGTGAAAACAGGAAACCACAGAAGAAAAGTGTTGCTGTGGATGGTAGGAGACGCCAGGCATAGATATGGTACATTTTAAGACCATCGAATGCCATGGACTAAGGATGGGGTCGAATTTACCATCTTGTACCAACTCAACAATATCTAATAGCTCCTCGTGTAGTTAATGACTCTATAATTACGTTCAGTACTGCTAGACACTCCCATGTTAATAAGACCTGTTATGCCCACGGTCAAGTTACTGGTACCGTTGCGATGAGCTATTCTTGGAGCTCTGTGACTCACAGTGTGGGGGCACACAACACTCACTCTAAAACTATCAACCAGTGGTAATGACCTTCTGCAGTGATAATATAGAAGGAGAACAGTTTGAAGTGAAACCTTTCACTGACGAATAGCGAATTCAGAATCCCGTAAGGTGTAACCTAACAGTGACGAATAACATCTAGAAGTAACTAAATAACTGTCTCGTTTTATATGATGGGACTCCATCTGGCCGTTCACTCGCATGTACATACAATATGACAAAACTTATTTTAGTTACGATTACATTTTACAGCTAGACATTTACAGTACCTAACAAAAGTTTAAGACCACCAAAAGTGGGACGATTTTAAATGCTCTCAACATGTTTCAAAAATTATGACTCATAAATTTCATTCGATACTTCAAGGGTTCTTTTTCATAAGTGTATATACACACACGAATAAGCCAAAATACCCACAGTTCTAGCCTTTCAGGCAAGCAAATCAATGTCGAAAATATCCTAGGGATATGAGCTTCGAATTTTAGGTGAATAAAAATAAAATATAGTGAAGTATGAGAATATGTTCTTTATTTATTCCTAAAAATTACAATAATTTTCTTAATCATCGTTATCCGGTTGATTAGATTAGCAGTTTGCCTTTTTCTACCACTACGAGCGCTGATGTGAGTCATTGCATTGTTTCACTTAAGCATCACTGCGAGCGCTAATGTGAGTCAATGCATTGTTTGACTTAAACACAACTACGAACGCTAATGTGAGTCAATGCATTGTTTCACTTAAGCACCACTACGAACGCTAATGTGAGTCAATGCATTGTTTCACTTAAGCACCGTTACGAGCGCTAATGTGAGTCAGTGCATTATTTCACTTAAGCACCACTACGAGCGCTAATGTGAGTTAAAGCATTGTTTTACTTAAGCACCACTACGAGCGTTAATGTGAGTCAATGCATTATTTCACTTAAGGACGACTACGAACGCTAATGTGAGTCAATGCATTGTTTGACATAAGCACCACTACGAACGCTAATGTGAGTCAATGCATTGTTTCACTTAAGCACCACTACGAACGCTAATGTGAGTCAATGCATTGTTTCACTTAAGCACAGTTACGAGCGCTAATGTGAGTCAATGCATTGTTTCACTTAAGCACAGTTACGAACGCTAATGTGAGTCAATGCATTGTTTCACTTAAGCACAGTTACGAGCGCTAATGTGAGTCAATGCATTATTTCACTTAAGCTCCACTACGAGCGCTAATGTGAGTCAAAGCATTGTTTCACTTAAGCACCACTACGAGCGCTAATGTGAGTCAATGCATTGTTTCACTTAAGCAATACTACGAACGCTAATGTGAGTCAATGCATTGTTTCACTTAAGCACCACTACGAGCGCTAATGTGAGTCAGTGCATTGTTTTACTAAAGCACCACTACGAGCGCTAATGTGAGTCAGTGCATTGTTTAACTTAAGCACCACTACGAGCGCTAATGTGAGCCAGTGCATTGTTTAACTTAAGCACCACTACGAGCGCTAATGTGAGTCAGTGCATTGTTTAACTTAAGCACCACTACGAGCGCTAATGTGAGTCAGTGCATTATTTCACTTAAGCACCACTACGAACGCTAATATGAGTCAATACATTATTTCACTTAAGCACCACTACGACGCTAATGTGAGTCAATGCATTATTTCACTTAAGCACCACTACGAGCGCTAATGTGAGTCAAAGCATTATTTCACTTAAGCACCATTATGAACGCTAAAGTGAGTCAATGCATTGTTTCACTTAAGCACTACTACGAGCGCTAATGTGAGTCAGTTCATTATTTCACTTAAGCACCACTACGAGCGCTAATGTGAGTCATTGCATTGTTTCACTTAAGCACCACTACGAGCGCTAATGTGAGTCATTTCATTGTTTCACTTAAGCACCACTACGAGCGCTAATGTGAGTCATTGCATTGTTTCACTTAAGCACCACTACGAGCGCTAATGTGAGTCATTGCATTGTTTCACTTAAGCACCACTACGAGCGCTAATGTGAGTCATTTCAATGTTTCACTTAAGCACCACTATGAGCGCTTATAACTACATTCGGTGTGGACATTTTGCAAAATATAGAAAAAGCCTGAGGTTATTAAACCAAGGAGCTCATTGCACAGAAATAATTATCTAAATAAGTTAATTTGGCTAGGATTTGAATAAAAAAGGAAACGAGTAGAGAGACAAGCCATTTTAGGCTGTTTTTCCGAAACTGCATTTAGCCCGGAAGTGATTTTCGAAATTTGTTTTTTAGTTTGATAGAGCTATTCAAGACTACAATTTGAAAACTTTCTGCAACCATATCCTTTCAACTTTCGACACAATTGAGCAAATTGCTCAATTTTACGTTTTTCGTAGTATGGGGACCCCTACTTTGTCTGCCAAGAAATGTTTTCAACATTAAACTATTTGCAGACCAATTCGTACCATAAACGAAGGACCAGGAGTTCATTAACTTATTTTCGCTGGTGGTCTTAAATTTTTGTTAGATACTGTATAGCAGGGCCTCTCAGGGTGCATGCACTAGTGCATTGCACTGTGTACGGTCCAAGAGATGACTTCGCTTGGTTGACCAGAGTGCAAACCCCCACTTCTTGATTTGGAGCAATATCGCTGTCTCTCTCTTTTCCACGCCTGTCTCGCTCGCTCCGCCTGTCTACCTCTTCCTCACTTGTCCCGTAGCGCTCCAAATCCAAGCCGAGTTGAGCCGAGCTTAACCGAGTAGCCCAGAGACGAAGCGTTGGTCCGATCCGAGCCGAGTGGGACCGATACACTGTGCACAGGAACTCCGCGCCTCAGTTCTTTTTTCGCTAGTTGCTTTACGTCGCACCGACTCAGATAGGTCTTATGGCGACGATGGGACAGGAAATGGCTAGGAGTGGGAACGAATCGGCCGTGGCCTTAATTAAGGTACAGCCCCAGCATTTACCTGGTGTGAAATTGGGAAACCACGGAAAACCATTTTCAGGGCTGTCGATAGTGGGGTTCGAACCTACTATCTCCCGAATACTGGACATTGGCCGCAATTAAGCGACTGCAGCTATCGAGCTCGGTACAGTTTGCACGCATGAGATTTTGGGCGTTTGAGAGGCCCTGCTGTATACTGATCACTTGACCATACTCCGATATTCACGAGAAAGAACATGACAGATATCAATCAATCACTACTGATCTGCATTTAGGGCAGTCGCCCAGGTGGCAGATTGCCTATCTATTGTTTTCCTAACCTTTTCTTAAATAATTGCAAAGAAATTGGAAATTTATTGAACATCTCCTTTGGTTATTCCAATCCGTAACTCCCCTTCCTATAAACGAATATTATAATGTCGGGCTGAATGACTCAGACGGTAGAAACACTGGTCTTTCGAGCCAAAGTTGGCGGGTTCGATCCCGGCGCAGTCCTCTGATATCTGAAGGTGCTCAAATACCCCTGCCTCGTGTCGATTCATCGGCACGTAAACGACCACCTGCGGGCATAATTCCGGTACCTCGGCGTCTCCGACAACCGTAAAAGTAGTTAGTGGTACGTAAAACAACATTATCACCATAACAGATATGGCGCGACAGTAAAAGTGCTGAACTGCATTGCCAAATGGAATCACCTGATTTCAAAGTTATTATTTCCATGCACTTTTCCACAAAGTGAGCATATTTTAATATGCATATTGTTTCAATTAACCAAGTTATATTTATCGTTGTAGAAGTACAGTAAATGTTGGAGCATTGTCGAATCCCACAACTCGGGAAGTGGGAATGTCTAAACATTTGGAAACGAAACAGTAAGGAAGAGTTTCAAACCTTTCATACAATGCACTGGGACCATTGTCTTTAAAAGAAAATGTTATGTGTTATCTGGAAACCATGGCTAGAGGAATACTTGCGCAGAGGGCAAAGGTAGATCTCCCTTTATGAGCTGTATTTGTTCCACAACACCAATAAACATTCGCAACTAACATAAAGTATACAAACTTGTCGTTAGCAACAGGAATTTAAAAAAAAAGCTACTTATGAAGGAGAACTGACGGAATTTTCTTTTGCACAGACAGTAATGCATACTTTTATTGCTGAATTTATTTTAACAAATAGTAACATTGTAACAAAAAAGTGATCATGTGATAAAGATTGCACGTATTGGCAACTCTGTCAGCTGATAGCCAACAGCAGCCAAGTGAGCGGCCATTTGAGTAAATATCGTTCTTTCTTACGAAGATCGGACTGCCTATAATTCCATTTAACTATACAATGCAACTTTTAAATCTCTATAAAAGCGAAAATTTATTGTCTCGCACACTGTATATCCGAAATCCTTTAATGGAGGAAGTTCGAATTTCACACGATGGTAGTCCTCACTAAGAAAGGATTTGGAACAAACTTATTCCCATAGGAATCAAACAAGGGTTAAACCCTGACAACCAAAATATTAATTCCTCCGAAATAGATCGTCGTACAAAGTTGAAATTGCACATAATATGTGCTTCACTATATCCTACAAAATATTAATTCCTCCGAAATAGATCGTCGTACAAAGTTGAAATTGCTCATAATATGTGCTTCACTATATCCTACAAAATATTAATTCCTCCGAAGTAGATCGTCGTACAAAGTTCAAATTGCACATAATATGTGCTTCACTATATCCTACAAAATATTAATTCCTCCGAAATTGATCGTCGTACAAAGTTGAAATTGCACATATGTGCTTCACTATATCCTACAAAATATTAATTCCTCCGAAATAGATCGTCGTACAAAGTTGAAATTGCACATAATATGTGCTTCACTATATCCTAGACGTTAAATGAAACAAGATTAGACAAATTGCACACCTCAGGGGGATCAAAGGAGGATTGAGACCCGAAAAAAAAATACCCATTCCTCTAAAACCGTTTGTCTTATGACGCTGAAATTTCTCTTGATGGTTGCCCATTTATGTACTATATGTTATTTAAGAAATGTATTAAATATTGCACCCATGTGTGATTTAAATGGGAGTTTAGTTACAAAAAATATTTCCTCGGAAATAGTTTGACGTACGAGACTACATGTTCATATCATGGTCTTAGATGTATGTTTATTCAGTCCGTCAGCGCTAACGCTGGTGGGATCCTCAACAGCTCTGCCATCAGCTGTCATAGATGGCCTAGGCATCACTGAAGAGGCGTACAAGGGAATGAGGAGTGAGGTCGTTTCCCGTTGCTTCCCTCGCCGAGCCAGAGTTGCTATTACATATCAGTCTGCCAAGCCCACTGAAATGCATGCAGCAACTGACCATATGAGCAACATTTTCACACCATTCATAGCAGGGACTGGCTGTATAAGGATTGGCATTACTAGCATCGCTCATACCTCAGTCACTTTCATATTGTCAAAGCCAAGGATAAGACAGAGATAGATCTATGAAAGTAACAAAATTGCTGTAGCCTATACCAGAAGACATAGTGCGCTGTAAACACTAGGTCCTGCCAGCAAAGGCATTCTGTCTTCGATACTGAATAACAAATGGCATCAAAACAGTCGACTCCTAAGGGGTTTGAATGGGGGTGAGATCCGATAACAAAAATATTTATTTCTCCGAAACCTTTTGACGTATGAAGTTAAAATTCACATGACGGTCGCTTCTACATCGTAGAAGATAAATGAGGTTTGAAAAATTTCAGCCGTACGAGATTTAAATGAGACGTTAAGACCCGAAAAGGAAAATAATCATTCCTTGAAAATTGTTTGACGTATGAAACCAATATATCACACAATGGTTGCTTCATTACATACTAGATTTGAATATGAAATACTTGTAAAAATTTCACACCTAAGGTGTTTAAGTAGAGGTTAGCTCCGAAAAGAAAAATATTCTTTCTTCCGGAACCGTTTAATGCACGAAGTTAAAATTTCACGTGATGATCGCTTCCACGTCCTAGATATTAAATAAGAAATATTATTTTAAAAAATTCTGCCCCTAAAATGTTTAAGTGAAAATTAGCTCCGAAAGCAAATATATTCATTCCTCCGAAACTGTTCGACGCAGAAGACTGAAATTTAAAATGATGGTACCTATTTTACTCCATAGAAATGAAATGTGAAGTAAATTAAAACATTTCAACTCGAATGGGTTAAAACGAGTGTTACCTTTGGAAACAAAAATATTAATTCTTCCGAAATCGTTTGACATACGAAATAAGATGAGGATGGAAACATTTCATCCTTAAGGGGATTAAATGGGATTTAAGATCCGAAAACAAAAATATTCTATCTTCCAAAATGGTTTAACGCACGAAGTCCAAATTTCACATGTGGGTTGCGTGATTTTCCATTTTCAACCCAGGTAAATGCAGGGGCTGTACCTTAATTAATACCACGGCCGCTACCTTTCCAGTCCTAGCCGTTTTCCATCCTTCCGTTGCAGAAAACCTTCGATCTGTTAGTGCGACGTTAAACAAGTATCAAACATTTTTTAAATAGACTGCTTAAAGCAAGCTGTGCAAGAACGGATCTCCCGTATTGTTGCTACTTCGTAAGTTAGTGTGCCATAGGATATCGCTACGAATGATAGTGTGCCATAGGATATCGCTACGAATGATAGTGTGCCATAGGATAACGCTACGAATGATAGTATGCCATAGGATATCGCTACGAATGATAGTGTGCCATAGGATATCGCTACGAATGATAGTGTGCCATAGGATATCGCTACGAATGATAGTGTGCCATAGGATATCGCTACGAATGATAGTGTGCCTTAGGATATCGCTACGAATGATAGTGTGCCATAGGATATCGCTACGAATGATAGTGTGCCATAGGATATCGCTACGAATGATAGTGTGCCATATGATGTCGCTACGAATGATAGTGTGCCATAGGATATCGCTACTAATGATAGTGTGCCATAGGATATCGCTACGAATGATAGTGTGCCATAGGATATCGCTACGAATGATAGTGTGCCATAGGATGTCGCTACGAATGATAGTGTGCCATACGATGTCGCTACGAATGATAGTGTGCCATAGGATATCGCTACGAATGATAGTGTACCATAGGATATCGCTACGAATGATAGTGTGCCATAGGATATCGCTACGAATGATAGTGTGCCATAGGATATCGCTACGAATGATAGTGTGCCTTAGGATATCGCTACGAATGATAGTGTGCCATAGGATATCGCTACGAATGATAGTGTGCCATAGGATATCGCTACGAATGATAGTGTGCCATAGGATGTCGCTACGAATGATAGTGTGCCATAGGATGTCGCTACGAATGATAGTGTGCCATATGATGTCGCTACGAATGATAGTGTGCCATAGGATATCGCTACGAATGATAGTGTGCCATAGGATATCGCTACGAATGATAGTGTGCCATAGGATATCGCTACTAATGATAGTGTGCCATAGGATATCGCTACGAATGATAGTGTGCCATAGGATGTCGCTACGAATGATAGTGTGCCATAGGATATCGCTACGAATGATAGTGTGCCATAGGATATCGCTACGAATGATAGTGTGCCATAGGATATCGCTACGAATGATAGTGTGCCATAGGATATCGCTACGAATGATAGTGTGCCATATGATGTCGCTACGAATGATAGTGTGCCATAGGATATCGCTACGAATGATAGTGTGCCATATGATGTCGCTACGAATGATAGTGTACCATAGGATATCGCTACGAATGATAGTGTGCCATAGGATATCGCTACGAATGATAGTGTGCCATAGGATGTCGCTACGAATGATAGTGTGCCATATGATGTCGCTACGAATGATAGTGTGCCATAGGATGTCGCTACGAATGGTAGTGTTCCATGAACATTAACAGAATCCTCCCCACAACGCTATTTCTTTAGTTTCAAAGCAAAATGTCAGTTCGCGATATGACTGACAGATCCACTATCAGGTGTCTAGATGTCACTGAAGATGAGTAGTGGGGAAATGTGGAGTAAGGTATTTTCCCGTTGCTTTCTCATTGACGCAGAAGGTGCTGTTTCATGTCAGTCTGCAAAGTCCACTGAAATGTACACACTAAACGAATCTGTGAGCAACACTTTCACATCATTCATCACAGGAACTGGTTGCATAAGGAATGCTATCATCATCGCTCATACCTCAGGCGCTTCCATATTGTCAAAACTAAGGATAAGCCTGAAACAGACAAATGAAGGTAAACAATAAACTAGGTCTGGCCTATGTTAGGAGACACTATACACTCTGCACTCTGTATCTCAAACGAGATGGATGTGGGTTGAGAGACGAATCCTCCCCACAACGCTATTTCTTTAGTTTCAAAGCAAAGAGTTAGTTCCCGATATGGCTGACAGAGCGCGTTGTTGTCTATGCCTTACGGATGTTTCCATAGATGAGAAATTTAATATCAAAGCTGAATGTAATTCCGTCGTGCGCCAACTGTCCTAGTGGAAACGGCGAACAAGCCTGCCCAGCTCCTTCGCCTTAGAGGCCGATTAAGAAGAAAAATCCACAGTTCTAGACCTTCAGGCAAGCAACTCATTGCTGGAAATATTTTAGGCATATGAGCTAAGAATTTTAGGTAAAAAAATAATAAAGTATGAGAATATATTCTTTATTTATTTCTAAAAATACAATCCGCTTCTTAATCATCGTTATCTGGTCGATTAGATTAGCCGTTTACTTTTTCTACCACTACGAGCGCTAATATGAGTCAATGCAGAGTTTCACTTAAGGGCTTATAATTACATTCGGTGTGAACATGTTTCAAAACATCAAAAGACACCTGAGGGTATTGAAGCAAGGAATACGATACAGAAAGAGTTACGTAAATAAGTTAAAGCCTACGTAGCTCAGGCGGCAGCGCACCGGCCTCTGCCTGCTGGATTCCGTGGTTCAAATCCCGGTCTCTCCATGTGAGATTTGTGTTGGACAAAGGGGAGGCGGGACAGGTTTTTCTCCGGGTACTCCGGTTTTCCCTGTCATCTTTCATTCCAGCAACACTCTCCAATATATTTTCATTTCATCTGTCAGTCATTAATCATTGCCCCAGAGGAGTGCGACAGGTTTTGGCAGCCGGCACAATTTCTATCCTCGCCGCTAGATGGGGACTTCATTCATTCCATTCCTGACCCGGCCGAATGACTAGAAACAGGCTGTGGATTTTTTGAATAAAAAACGAGTAAAGAAGCAAGCGATTTTAGGCTTTTTCTTTGCGGAACTGCATTTAGGTCGGAAATGAGTTTTCGAAATGTGTTTATTTAGTTTGATCCCCCTGTGGGTGGGGGCGGTAGAATAACACCCACGGTATCCCCTGCCTGTCGTAAGAGGCGACTAAGACAGGCCCCAGGGGCTCTGAACTTTGGAGAGTGGGTTGGCGACCACAGGGTCCTCAGCTGAGTCCTGGCATTGCTTCCACTTACTTGTGCCAGGCTTCTCACTTTCATCTATCCTATCTGACCTCACTTGGTCAACTCTTGTTCTTTTCCGACCCCGACGCTATTAGGTTTGCGAGGGCTAGGGAGTCTTTCTTTTTCACGCCCTTCGTGGTCCTTGTCTTCTTTTGGCCGATACCTTCATTCTTCGAAGTATCGGATCCCTTCCATATTTTCCCTCTGATTAGTGTTAAATAGAGGATGGTTGCCTAGTTGTACTTCCTCTTAAAATAATAATCATCACCACCACCACTATTTAGTTTGATGGAGCTATCCAAGACTCACAATTTGAAACCTTTCGGCACAGTTGGGGTGATTGGGGAGATTGCTTAATATTACGTTTTTCAACCCCTACTTTGTCAGCTATGCAATGTTTTCATAATTAAAAAAGAACTATCCTCTGAAACCATTTTTATCGTGGTTTCTGTAGTGTCTGTACTCCTCGCACCCTGCGGATAAGGTGGGTGTCGCAGGGATCATTATTACCTGTTATGTCAGACGGCCTTTCAGCTCGCCTGTCTGGTCCATGTTTAGTTCGGTCCGGTTATCCTACGTCTGCAGCCACCCACTACGTCTTACTTCACAGTTGTTCCTTTCACTGCTGCTGTGTTCGGTCTCCTTTACGGTCTGCTTCAGTATTACCCTGAGCTATTACTAGTAATACGACCTCTTTCCACCCACTACAAAATGAATCGTTCATAAAACAGGCCTTTACGTTTTGCTATTAAGCGTTTCATTAACACCTGCAGGCGACACTACGATGGAGAAAGACCTAGACTGGCAAAGTAGAGGTATTTACCTGATGTGAAAACGGGAATCCAAGGAAAACCATCTGAAGGGCGGTAAAAGATGTGGTTCGAAACCACCAACTCCCGAAAGTAAGCTTACGGTTACACAATACGTAGCCTACACATACCCAATATTGACTCTGTTTAGATAATATAGCGGTTTTTTTTACATAAATACATTTTCATTGTAAAATGTTATGCCTTTCAGTGTCCAGTCTGCAAGCCTCTGTGAATTTACTAATTTACAAGTTCAAGGAAATAAAGGAATCGCAAGCAAACATTTATTCCACGATCGGGATGCGATTCTTTCTTTCTTTCTTTCTATTTCTATTGCTTTTTCCACACTTGTGGGGTCGTGGGTGCGAACTGTATCGCACATGCGGATTTGGCCCTGTATTACGGCCGGTTGCCCTTCCTGACACCAACCCTATATGTAGGGACGTAATCACTATTGCGTGTTTCTGTGGTGATTGGTAGTGCAGCGTGTTGTATGAATATGAAGAGGAAAGTGTTGGGACAAACACAAACACCCAGTCCCCGAGACATAAGAATTAATCAGACGCGATTAAAATCCCCGACCCGGCCGGGAATCGAACCCGGGACCCTCTGAACCGAAGGCCTCAACATTGACCATTCAACCAAGGAGTCGGACTATCGGGATGCGATTCCAGTGCAGTAGAATGTGGTATTCTGACCGCTAAGAGAAGGAAATCACTTGGCGCTAGGTCAGGACTATCCCCCATCGAAGGTCCTAGCGTTATTTTATCGTAGCCGGCTACTCATCACATATTCACCATAGACTTCCATCAACTGACGAAATTCCACAGCTGGCACATTCGACACGGTGGGAAATCGAATTATAGCACGAACTTCCTGTTGGGACCATTGCTCCAGTCAACTCTTCATTTTTAACTGGCTTTTGTCACCGAGTTGGCACAGCAATTGCGCCGAAAGTTAATGGGATCGAAGGCCATGAAAGGTTCAAATTGTGAGTCTTGGATAGCTCTATCAAACTAAATAAACAAATTTCGAAAATCACCTCCGACCTGAATGAAGTTCCGCAAAAATCCAACAATCCATACGGAAGTACCAACTGAAACATAAACAAAGTTCCGCTACAATTGCAATCAGTCTAGCATCACGTTTACAGATGATAAATGTGTTGTAAAATTTTTGGGACGTCGCTCGTACAGTGCTTCACACTTCGATAACATTAAAATGACGAAGTTTCTGTTAAAATATGGTACATAAGAGGATAAACGTGACAAGGGTAGGGGGTGGGAGTGAGTTAAGACATGTCCTGTATAACACTCTTTAAAACCTAGCAGCCCGAGTAGGAACGTAACACAAGTCTGGATAATCCAGCAACTTCATTCCTGCGATGAAGCAGTGAATGGTGTTGTCCATCGAGAGATTACCCCAAAATGCTAGTGAGCTAACTAAAATTGGCTAGCAACCAAGACTTACGGCAACATACAACGACGACCCGGCTGTGAGCATTCTACACTTATTATTTTTTTTTAAATTGAGTTTACGTCGCACCGGTACAGACAGATCTTATGGCGACGATGTGATAGGAAAGGGCTAGAAGTGTGAAGGAACCAGCCGTGGCCTTAAATGAAGTACAGCCCCAGCATTTGACTGGTGTGAAAATGTGAAACCACGGAAAACCACCTTCAGGGCTGCCGACAGCGGGCTTCGAACCTACTATCTCCTGGATGCAAGCTCACAGCTGCGCGCTGAGTATTCTACTAGTCTCTACTATGGACGGTTGCTGTCTCAAGGTAATGTGTTGTTTTTCCTAGTTATCAACTCTCAGGTTGTGTGGATACTCAAACGACGCATCAATATACGATGTAGAGCAGTAGTTCTTAACTGGTGTGCCGGAAATTTCTGAGCCTTTGAAACAGCTGATAAAATTAAAATGATATCTCTCATCCCTTATTTTAAAATAGGAATAAAACGTGTTCCAAAGCTTAAATATATCTATTTTTTTCCGGAGATTTCTTGAGCTCCGTCTTACAATAAAAGATGTATAGGTACTAATGGGAATCTTGAGCTTTTTATTTCTTACACAGAAGCTCAGTTTGTTTCGCAAAGAATAATAATGTCCGCCTCTGTGGCGTAGTGGTTAGTGTGATTAGCTGCCACCCCGGGAGGCCTGGGTTCGATTCCCGGCTCTGCTATGAAATTTGAGAAGTGATACGAGGGATGGAACGTGGTCCACTCAGCTTCGGGAGGGCAACTGAGTAGAGATGGGTTCGATTCCCACCTCAGTCATCCTCAAGTGATTTTCCGTGGATTCCCACTTCTCCTCCAGGCAAATGCCAAGATGATACCTAACTTAAGGCCACGGCCGCTTCCTTTCCTCTTCCTTGCCTGTCCCTTCCAATCTTCGCATCATTACAAACGCACCTGTTCAGCATAGCAGGTGAGGACGCCTGGGTGAAATACTGGTCCTCCTCCCCATTTGTAACCCCCGGCCCTAAGTCTCACATTTCAGGACAATGTCCTTGAGGCGAAAGAGGTGGGATCCCTCGCTGAGTCCGAGGGTAAAAGCAACCCTGGAGGGTAAACAGAAAGAAAGATAAAAACACAAACATATTTCCTGTTAAATGACCAAACGTTGCTCACGTTTCATGTCCCACTTGTTTCCCTCTATACTGACTTCATTTTACTTACACATGGAAACAGTTCGTTCTCATTTCTTAAAATCTAGAGTACATTTTTCGTTTCGTTGGTGTGCAGTGCCCCGCGTAGAATTTCGAGCACTTCACGGAAATGTACAGTAAGTTCAACTACATAACTTAATAACTATAAATGATCTCTGAATGGTTAATATATGTTTGAAAGGTAAAGGATGGAAATATTCTTTGAAATTAGTTTCGATAATCGGTGTTGTCATGGCGAAGAGTGCGGGCGTCCCCATCTTATGTTGAAATTGAGATTGTCGCGACGCAGTAAAATTAATATAGCTCGCGACTCCATGGTATTATAGGTACATTACATTTGCTCCATAGTCCACCAGTATATAAATTAGTCATTGTAACTTAAAGTGATATTCAATGAATATTCTCGTTATATTTAATTAGATCTGCGAGTGAGTAACTACGCGTTTTCGGTCACGTAGCTGTCACCTTGTGTTCGAACTTAACTCTCTGCAGCCCTGAAGATATTTCTCCGTGGTTTCCCATTTTCATATCAGGGTATATATTAATTAAGATCACGGTCGCTTCCATTCCACCTATAACCCTTTCCTATCCGATCGTCACCGTAAGACCTATTTGTGTCGGTCCGACGTAAAACTATTTGTAAAACAACAGCGTCAGAACAGTCCTGAGTTCGAACTACGGCCAAGCATCAATTTTAATGTTGAAAACATTCCTAACAGACAAAGTAGGGGTTCCCATGCTACGAAAAACGTAAAATTAAGCAATTTCCTCAATTGTGAGTCTTGGATAGTTCTCTCAAAATAAAACAAACAAGTTTCAGAAATCATTTCCGGCCTGTAAAGTAGTTCCAGAAAAACATCCTAAAATCCCTTGTTTCTTTACTCATTTTCTTTTTATTCAAGTCCTGGCCAAATTGACGTATTTACATAATTCTTTCTGTAATGTATTACTTGATTAAATACACTCAGACATTTTTTGAATTTTTGAAAAATGTTCACACCGAATGTAGTTATAAGGGCTAAAGTGAAACTTTGCATTGGCTCACATTAGCGCTCGTAGTGGTGCTTAAGAGAAACAATGCATTGACTCACATTAGCGCTCGTACTGGTGCTTAGGTGAAACTTTGCATTGACTCACATTAGCGCTCGTAGTGGTGCGTAAGTGAAACAATGCATTGACTCACATTAGCACTCGTACTGGTGCTTAAGTGAAACAATGCATTGACTCACATTAGCACTCGTACTGGTGCTTAAGTGAAACAATGCATTGACTCACATTAGCGCTCGTACTGGTGCTTAGATGAAACTTTGCATTGACTCACATTAGCGCTCGTAGTGGTGCTTAAGTGAAACAATGCATTGACTCACATCAGCGCTCGTAGTGGTGCTTAAGAGAAACAATGCATTGACTCACATCAGCGCTCGTAGTGGTGCTTAAGTGAAACAATGCATTGACTCACATCAGCGCTCGTAGTGGTGCTTAAGTGAAACAATGCATTGACTCACATTAGCGCTCGTAGTGGTGCTTAGGTGAAACTTTGCATTGACTCACATTAGCGCTCGTAGTGGTGCTTAAGTGAAACAATGCATTGACTCACGTCAGCGCTCGTAGTGGTTGAACAAGGTAAACTGCTAATCTAATCGACCGGGTAACGATGATTAAGAAAACGATTGCAAATTTTAGGAATAAATAAAGAATATATTCCCATACTTTATTATATGTTATTTATCCAAAATTCGTAGCTCATATCCCTAGAATGTTTTCAACATTGAGTTGCTTGCCTTAAGGGCTAAAACTGTGGATTTTTTAAACTTGCTGTCACGCAGCTCGCAACATTAACGGTATGCAGGGCTGCCTAGTCGAAAATGTAAAGGCGTGCTCAGTTCAACGGGAAGGACAAGCGTCCTCTGTAGGGAGCCCTGAGTAAAAAGCGTGATTACACTTCTAGAGAGTCACGTGGTCCGGGTTAATTCAGTGTGGAATAGAATTGAGTACTTGGTTGTCTCCGCAGTTCAAGGTCCACCGCACATTCGGCTACTTACTCGGATGGCTCTCAATTTCCTCCTGCGGTCAGATTTTATTCCTTACAGAGCACAAATTGTAAATATACGGTCGGTGGATGCAGAGTGGGTCTCAGCCTACAAGTGGTCACAGCTGGTCCGTGCTCCAACAGCTCTGCACTCCGACCGGCCAACCGAGCAGAGGGGTGGCCACGGCTCTACCGTGACTCTACACCTTTGCATTCGGGAGACGGGACAGGGCTGGACTTCACGGATGGCTCCAACCGTCGGCTGTCCTGAGAATGGATTTTCCGTGGTTTTCCATTCTCCTGCACTAAGGGGAATGCCGCGGCAGTTCATAGTATAGGCCACGGCCGGCAACCCCTTCACTCTCTCCCTGCATCTTCTTCACCGTAACAAATCTCCCGGCCTGAGAGACGCCGTTACCATCTAAGAGGCCCGCCTGCCCCTTCAGGGGAGGAATTAAAATATTTTTAATATTAGTGAAAATATTCTAGTACTCTCATCACCAGAAAGGAACATAAAAATTTAAATACGCCGATTTTCTCCCATAAAACTGCATTTCTATAATAATTCTATAATATACCGTTGATTGAAAATAGAAATCGATAAGAAAAGACGCAAATTTAGTCGATCGCCATAGTATTTGGCCTTCGTTTTGTGTTAGTTGCACTAAACGAGTTGAAGTGGGTGTGGCAAGGTAGGGAGTAGATGTGCAGTATGGAGTTTATGGAGGGTGTGAAAGAAATTGAGTGGAAAGGGCAAGGAAATGATTGTGTTTAGGAACTATAAATTTTGCTTTCAGAAAACACTAAAGGATGGTGGTAGGAGGTGGACGTGTGTATTGAAAACTTGTGAGTCCTTTTTAAATAAAACTGATTCGAACAATGAAGTAATCATAGGACAAAAATACCCGATATAATCATGATAATGAAAGTGATAGAAAATTAAACAGACAAAATATTGGGAACAGCATTAAAATTAAAATTCAATATATCAAGTGAACGTCCATGATAATAGATATTTTAAACACACCAAAGGTATTACTCGACACCTTTGATAGTTCGAAGTATGTGTACAGCATGTGCTTGATTGTGCAATAAAGGGAATCAAACTGCACTAAAAGGTAAATAACGTCAAACTGGGAGGGAATGGGAGTTACCCTATTTGGTGCGGTGGTTATGAATAGTGGATATCTGTATCTCCCACTCGTCTAAAAGCCTTCATTGTCTGTACTGCGATGCTTCTGTCTTTGTATTACTGAACTCACGATTTTACAGATTATCAGGTAATTCCATCACCCCTCTAAAATAACACAACATGAACCTTAAAGAGAAGTAATTTTAATTACGACTCTTCATTGGTACTGAATTGGAAGCACACTCATTTATTAATCAGTAAGTACAAGAGGGCTTGTTATGAGACTTGAGGTTCTTCTTGTCTTGCTGAACACGTGGAGCATTGTCATGTTACATAAAAGACACTGGAACGAACAAACACTGTTGCTCAAAGCAAACCATTCAGTCCCGGAGAAATGGGAGAGGATAAGAAAACAACTATTGGTATGCAAGCGGTAGCTAGTGGGGCAGTGCTTCCGTAGAAGATAAACACTATTAATTAACTTGATGAAATCGCTTCATTTTCTTACGGGTGGTGATGGTAATTATTGTTTAAGAGGGAGTACAGTTAAGCAACCACCCTCTTTTAACACTAATCAGAGTATCATGGAAGAGGTCCGAACCTTCGAAAAATGAAGGTGTTGGTAAAAGGAAGGGAAGCACTACGAAGGGCGTAAAAATGAAGGATTCCCTACGCTCGCAAATGAAATACCTTCGGGATTAGAAGAGAACAACAGTTTTTTTTAAAATTACAACTTGCTATACGTCGCACCGACACAGATACATTAGGTCTTATGGCAACGATGGGACAGGAAAAGGCTAGGAGAGGGAAGGAAGTGGCCGTGGTCTTAATTAAGGTACAGCCACAGCACTTGCCTGGTGGGAAAATGTAAAACCACGGGAAACCATCTTCAGCGCTGCCGACAGTGGGTTTCGAACCCACTATCTCCCGGATGTAAACTCACAGCTGCACGCCACTAACGGCACGGCAGAACAACAGTTGACCAAGGGTGGTCAGATATGAAAGATCAAAGCGAGGAGTTAGGTACAAATTAGTGGAAGATATATAGGTTTACTAAACTCAAGTAGGACCGCATGGGCGCCAACTCACATTCCTAAGTTAAGAGCCCCTTGGGATCCCCTTTTTATTGCCTCTTAATGACAAGTGGGTACACCGTATGAGTATTTTACCACCCCCACCAACAGGGGGGCTTCCTTCTATGTGAATAATGAAGTATTAGCATGTGCTCTTAGCCTTCCGAATTCCATAATAAATATACCCATAGCAAAAGTTTCTGCTCTGTCTTAAACACGTCGATGAAACAGAACATGGGCACAGCAACAGATAGAAAATAGCGAAGAGTGGGCACGGAAGTGAGCGAGAGAGGGTGGGAAGGGGTAGGTTCAGTGATTCATCTTTAATGAGCAGAAAGTGCAAAAGCTGTAAATAATAATAATAATAATAATAATAATAATAATAATAATAATAATAATAATGTTTTACGTCACACTAACTACTTTTACGGTTTTTGGAGACGCCGACGTGCCGGAATTTAGTCCGCAAGAGTTCTTTTACGTGTCAGTAAATCTACCGACACGAGGTTGACGTATTTGAGCGCCTTCAAATACCACCGGACTGAGGGAGGATCGAACCTGTCAAGCTGCAACTAATAATAATTATACAGTCGACTCTCGATAATTTGAAACTCAAGGGACCATAGAAAAAGTTCAATTTACCGAGAGTTCAAAATAATAGGAGTTCAAGTAACCAAAAGGGAGGGAGGGAAATATTCAAATGAACAAGGGTTTCACTTATACTTTCTTTCACAACATTCGTACAATTATGAAATGTTCATTTGAATGTTCATACAGAAATGTTCCTACAGAAATGTTCATTTTGAAAAAAGTTCGTAATTTTCTTTTGAGTGAGCGACTTCCATCTATCATTGTCCAATGAATTTTCGATAGTGGTGAGAGCTGAGAAGAAATCATCACTTGTGTCCGTTCTGAGAGCGTAGGAGCGTAGGGTAGTAAGATATGTCCTTGCCTCGCTCAATGTGACTGGAATTGGCGGTTGTTCTTCTTCGTTTTCTTCCTCGTCCTTATCCAGAGAGGCTAAATCCAACAGTTCAGTATCGGTTAGGGCACCGTGGACAACGGTGTCATCGTCAACTTGAACGTAATCCTCAAACGTTAACTCTCCACAGTTAGGTAGAAGTCCCCTTCCTGAGTCAAAATTCGTAAGTTTTGGTGGCTCTGATGACTGTTCCACGTTTTCGGTTTGCTTAAACCCGCACTTTTTGAAGTAGTTATAAATGGTGACAGGGTTGACATTTTTCCAGATCTTATCAATCATGATTATAGCGGTCAAAACTGTTATGTTCGCCGCCTAACCTTTTTCGATGCTATCCAGCACACGAGAAACAATTTCTCTGCGGTAGAGAGTTTTTAAATTTTGAATAATGCCTTGGTCTAATGGTTGCAAACTTGATGTCGTGTTGGGTAGAAAACAATCAATTTTACGTGGTCTAATGGTGGTGGGTTATTATGTACGGTGCAGTGGTCCAAAAACAGTAAGATATTGCGTTTTTGCTTTTTCATGTCACTGTTAACCGAGTTCAGCCACTCATTAAACAACTCCGTCGTCATCCATGCTTTTTTGTTTGACCGATAAGCTGTGGGCAGCGATTTTATTTCTTTGAAGCAGCGTGATTTCGCAGATTTCCCTGTAATTAGTGGTTTCAACTTTTGAGATCCGTCCATGTTACATGCTAGAAGGACAGTTATTCTTTCCTTGCTCAGTTTCCCTCCATGGCACTTCTTGTATTTGAACGTCAGGGTGCGATCAGGAAGTAAGTAAGGGTGTGTTCTTCCCGAAGGCAGGTCCGAACCTCCGCAGAGGTGTACCTGGCCGGAGTTTACGTACGGTAGGGTAGCCAGTTCCTTTCCGCTCCTCAATTCCCATACCCCCCACTAACAGCGCGTGGCAACCCATCCACTTCTCAACCACGCCCAATGTTGCTTAACTTCGCAGATCTCACGGGATCCGGTGTTTCAACACGCCTACGGACGTTGGCCGATCAGGAAGACATTTATAAAAAAAAGCCCGATTTCGTCTGTGTTGAATATGTTCCTTGGGTTATAGCCATTCAAAAGTTTATTTAGTTCGTCAATCCATTCGGAACAAATGGAATTATCCACGCTGATGCTCTCTCCGCAGATCTTTTTAAATGTGATGGCGTATCGGTTTTTGAAATTTGAACGCCACCCCTTACTTGCTGCAAATCCTTTAATCCCGAGAGACTGCGCAAAAGACTTGGCTTTATCCTTCAACATGAAACCACCCAGGGGAACGTTTTGTCCTCTACACTGACGAATCCACTTAAGCAAACACTCTTCAAGACAGGGAAAATTCATCCTGACGTGACCTTTTTCTACTCGCACTTAAGGCACTTTCGGTGACGCGATCTTTATTTTTCAAATCGACAATGTCGACGGTAAATACCGAACTGTCTGGCGACATGTTTTCTTAATTGTCCATCCTCCACAGCTTGAATCACACGCTTTTTTTCACTTACTGAAAGACGCTTGTTCTTTCTTGGAATCATTTTGATACTTAAAAATTACACAAATCATTAACATACTGTAACACATTAACGTTTGAAAGAAGACTCAAGACTATGAACTCACTCATACATCTCTTTATTGACAGGTATGTGCACGATAACAATACATACTGTAATCACCGACTTCAAATTATAGAATGTCGGCGAGCAAGATGCCATTCCTACAACTTCAAATTACCGAGGGGACCAAGTAACATTGATTTTTTCAATTTATCGAGTATTTTTCAAGGGACAAGGAAAAAACTTCAAATTAACGAGTGTCAAATTATCGAGAGTCGACTGTATATGGCTGCAGCTACCAAGTTACAGGCCTTCTTAAGTAGTGCCATCTAGGCTGCCTGTCTGCCAATTTCGACATCCCGATTGTGCTGATATTTAGCAACGAAAGCGGAATTCTGCTGGTTGGATACTATGGCTGAGTTCATTGAATTTTATCGGGTGACAGTGTATATGCCACGTGACATCTTTAACATGCCAACGACAGTGACATGGAGTGACAAAAATATTTATTGCCCTTCAGAAATTCACAACCCGGAAATTTGGAATCATTAGACGGACAATCTACCACTGACCCATCCATGCAGCTGTAAAAGAAGAAGAGGAAGGGAACCATCGATCAACATCAGGAATATTAATTAACGCCATAATACTACTACATTTGGTCTCCGGAGAGGAATAGTGCAGGTCTTTCGAGTGACCTGCGTGTCTGTGAGGGTGGGGCCCTACGTAGGAAGACGACACACACACACACACACACACACACACACACACACACACACACACACACACACACACACACACACACACACACACACACACACACACACACACAGCCTCTGAGCCTAAGGAATTAATCAGCGAAGGTAAAAATCCCCAAAATGACTGGGATCAAAGCCAGGATCTCATGTACCAAAGTCCATCTTGTTAAACTGTTTGCCACCGAGCTCGATAGCTGTAGTCGCTTAAGTGCGGCGAGTATCCAATAATCGGGAGATAGTGGGTTCGAGCCCCACTGTCGGCAGCCCTGAAGATGGTTTTCCGTGGTTTCCCATTTTCACACCAAGCAAATGCCGGGGCTGTACCTTAATTAAGGCCACGGCCGCTTCCTTCCAATTCCTAGGCTTTCCCTACCCCATCGTCGCCATAAGACATCTGTGTCGGTGCGACGTAAAAAAAAAGTTTGCCACAGAGCCGGACTGTACCATTCATGAAAAGGAGAGCAGGCGTGTGATGTTGAATGGGTTGACGGTACACCGGAGATTAAATGGCTCAACGAGCAGGATACCACATTCTACCGTCCTGGTGTCCCATGCTGTACTTGACGTCTTGTATTTGAAGAAATAAAAGCTTGCTCTGTGTTAACTCCATACAGAACGTCCAAAATCCCGTAGGCCTATTAGGCACAATTATCCAGTAAAATGCCACCATTTTATTTTTTCTTCTTTCTTCTTTCTTAATCTGTTTACCCTCCAGGGTCGATCTTTCCCTCGGACTCAACGAGGGATCTCACTTCTACCGCCTCAATGGCAGTGTCCTGGAGCTTGAGACTTTGGGTCGGAGATAAAACTGGGAAGGAGGACCAGTACCTCGCCCGGGCGGCCGCACTTGCTATGCTGAACAGGGGTCTTGCGGAGGGATGGGAATATTGAAAGAGACAGGCAAGGGAGAGGGAAGGAATCGGCCGTGGCCTAGCATTTGTCTGGAGGAGAAGTAGGGACCACGGAAAACCAATTCAAGGATGGTTGATGTGGGAATCGAACCAACCCCTACTCAGTTGACCTCCATAGGCTTAGTGCATCCCGTTACAGCCCTCGTATCACTTTTAAAATTTTGTGGCAGAGTCGGGAATCGAACCCGGGCCTCCGGGGATGGCACCTAAACACGCTAACCACTACACCACCGAGGCGGGCTTCTAACAACATACCACATTAATCATCCGGTGTTATCAATCATGCACAGCCTTGTAGTACGCTTTCTGGAACAGTGGGGGCTCCACAACTGAAGTACGAATTTAAAGGTGATTGCGAGCTGGAGCCAGCCGTGCTTTTATACCCGAGTGGTTGAAGGATAATTCTACGTGCCTATCCTATTCTCGTGAACTGTAGGACGTCTAATGTCAAATATGTCTGTTTAAACCGACTGTTAAAAGATGTCTTGAAAAGTCATTAATTACGACACCTTTCACAAAGCACAACGACTCTAATGCCAGTACCAAAGATCATATAACATCAAATTTCATCCAAAAAGTCAAAACAAAAATCTGCATATCTATGAAGGTAGGCAGCCCACAGTGGCTGATCAAATCAATAGCAGTCTCCACCATCACATTTAACAAAATATAAAGAAAATGAAACCAGTTTTATCAACTATTATCTTCCGTGGCACTTTTTATATCTCACTTCGAGGGAAAACGTCAGAAAGCGGAGTTTCTCATGATTTATTGGAATTCCGCCTGTAAGCGGGAGATGTTATACCACAAAACATCTCTAAAATTCTGAAAAAAATGCCAAGCACCCTTCTCATCGAATTCAAAATAAAATGATAGTGTTTTGTGAACAGAAATTGCGAGAGATACTGGTTACGGAAGCAAATTCATGCAATGATTTTTGTGTTGTTCCTGACGAGACGGACATATCTAGAACCGAACAGCTGTCTGTTGAAATTCAGTCCATAAATAACATATCTAGTGACGATCTGAAAGTACAAAGGGCACTAGGAAAGTTATGCAATACGCAAAAACGGTTGGCTGGATACCCACGTTATGGTGAGGGATGAAAAGAGGGGTGAAATCCGGTCTAGAAGACAGCAAGGCGAGATCTTCACACCAGTTGTTACCAAGCATTGGAATTGAAAGCAAGTTAAGATGTCAGTGTGATCTAAAGTTGAATATCGCGCAATTATCCGCTGCAATTTTGCTCGTGGATTAACTGTTGACCAGTGCCTGGAGGAAATGACTCCTGTGCTGGGGAAAGGCAACAATTTGGTACAAAGAGTTCCAGAGGGGAAATTTTGGGGTTGAAGATGATCCTCGTTCTGGGCGACCGTCTGAATCAGTGCCTGAGGAAAACATTGAAGCTGTGAGGAAAATGTTGCAGCAAGAGAGGCGGTTGACATATCGGCAGGCAGAAGAGACCCTCCACATCCCTGCACCAGCTATTCATTCAGTTCTAGACGACCATCTCCATGTTAGAAAGTTTTGTTCCCTTTGGGTGCCCCATTCACTTTCAGAGGAACAAAGGGCACATCGAGTGAAATTGTGCCGAAAAATGGTAAAAGAGTTTGAAAATGGGACTTCGCGTAACGTCTACCCCATCATTACAGATTACGAAACTTGGATTTATTATTACGATGTCCCAACAAAATCCCAGAACAAGGTGTGGCTGTTTGAAGATGAGGGTACTCCTGTGACTGTGCGAAAGTCAAGGTCAGTGAAGAAAAGGATGATTGCAGTATTCTTCACTAAACGGGGCATTCTGATTCGGGTTGTGCTAGAAACACAAAGGACAGTTACTGCGAAGTTGTACAGTGAGACTTGTCTGCCTCAGGTCATCCAGGCTCTCAAGCAGCTCCGTCCAAGGTCACGGCTTAACACTTGGCTCTTGCATTACGACAATGCTCCAGCACATCGTGCTAATGTAACAATGGATTTTCTTGCCAGATCAGGGTTGACTGTGCTTGATCACCCTCCATACAGTCCTGATCTTGTCCCATGTGATTTCGCACTCTTCCCAGAAATGAAGATGAAGCTGAAAGGGTGGCGTTTTGCATCCGACGAGGAGCTTCTGGCAGCATGGGATCAGGGAGTGTGAAAATGTAACCGAAGAAAAGTGGCAGAGTTGGTTCAGTGACTGGTTTCGACGTATAGAGAAGTGTGTTGAGTGTGGTGGAAATTATTTTGAAAAAGACTAAAGCGTTCACTCACATTGCAAAACTTTCCTGGTGCCCTTTGTACATGAAGAATTCCTTGGGTTTCAGCCTTTGGAAGAAATGAATGCTAAATCAGTCGCAACCAGAATTTTGAAATTCTAAACAAACTCTGGTCTCAATTTAACCAAACTATGTGGTCAAGGATATGAAGACTGAGCTACGATGGCAGAACGTGAAAGTGGTGTTGCAAAATTAATACAAGGTAAGTACTAATAATAATAATAACATAATGTTATTTGTTTTACGTTCCACTAACTACTTTTTAAGGTCTTCGGAGACGCCGAGGTGCCTTAATTTAGTCCCGCAGGAGTTCTTTTACGTGCCAGTAAATCTACCGACACGGGGCTGTCGTATTTGAGCACCTTCAAATACCACCGGACTGAGGCAGGATCGAACCTGCCAAGTTGTGTTTAGAAGGCCAGCGCTTTAACCGTCTGAGCCACTCAGCCCGGCAAGGTTAGTACCAAAAGTCTATTTTCTATCACTGCGCTAGTCATAAACTTAACCTGGTAATAAACGACCTCATTGAATTCTTAATTGTGAATAACGCGGCGGGTACCGTCAAGGAAATAATTCAGTTTTATCGTGAAAGTCTACTTTGAAGGTCAGAAACTCGGAACTAAAAATAATATATCTACCCATTCTTGCCATAAAGTAGCCAACGGTTTCAGAGCAGTGAATGCTGCATTTAACAAAGCAAGTAAGAAATGAAACGGAAAATAGTGGAAAGGTGGAGGCTAGCGTCTCATCACTATCTAGCGACTTGACGGTAATGAAACTGAAGAAAGTGATCTCTTCTCTACAGCAGGAAAGTTGATTTGGAAAAGTGTTATTGTCCCCTTTCCTCCCTCCCCCCCCTCCCCGACATGGAAAAATTCCTGCGGGTATCCAAGGATCCTAACTATGTTCAGGATATATTCAGCATTCGTCTGTAAAACCATAACTCGAATGTTTCGACTCCTCTTCTATTCTCTTGTAATAGTAAAATCGCAGGACATTTGCAAAAAATTAACAATTCATGTGGGACATTTTTTTCGAAGCTAAAATTCAGGGCAGGCCGCTCTTTCAGAATATGTAGCAATTGTACATCATATGTATGTATATACTGGAAACGTAGTAAGAAGGTTGTGGATTATTTTTAATTTAAAAGTTGGCTACTCTGACGGGAGGACACCTGATGTGGCTGTAATTTGAAGAGCTAATTGTGAGGGACAAACAAGCCTGTAGGTCACGTTCCTGTTCAGTGTGGGAGTGCCACTTCACCTTAACAACAATTAGCAACTGTTCGTGTGCACCTACTGCTTGTTTGCTAGGTGCATGTTATAAATAATTCAAGACACATTCCTTGCTTTCTGCTCACCCATCGTCGAGTACAAAGTGTCGTATTTCTCATAGGCTGACGACCTCTCATAGTTCATTTCCTGATCTTTTTTAAACTAATCGCCACACTTATATAGTCAGTGAATGTTACTGATATTAATGGCTGTATTAAATGTAAAACCAGTGATTTTGCCCGTGCCTTATGATATACAGTAAAATGGTAAATACGAGAGACGGTGATGGTGCCCGTTATTTTAAGGGGAACTAAACATAATTCTAAAAAAATCTCAAATTAGTTCGTTAACACTAATTTATTTGTTTATTTGATTTATTGTTCAACAGGCATTTCTGCCCACTTACAGAACATTTCCATTTCTTATTTCTAATTTTATAAATAATTTACAATAAGAATTAAAATATGAAACCTAATACTCTATGTACTTATGAACTATGGACAGTGGTAAGTATGTGTTTCAACTTATTATTTTAATTTCTCCTAAAATATACATTGTTAATCTAAATTAATCTAAGGACTAAATTATTCATGGTACACAAGTATGCAACTCTATTTAATTTATGTCTCCTCTCTGTGCGAGTTCCCCTCTGACTGACCTTAACAAGATACTCTACTCATGAAATATGTCCACGTTTGGCATTTTATTAATTGACTGACATATTCTGTTTAATGGTGAATTCATATGGTGATTTGTGTTTGACCTTTTAACAAAGAAAGTTAAATTATTTCTATTACGTCCAAACGGTGCATGCAGGTTTATATGGTGGAGTAACTATCGGTTACCTGCTTTACCTTTGAGAATTCTATGTTAGGTATTTTGCACACGTTAATTTTCTCCTAGTATGCAACATATCTATCCCAAAATTTGTTATTAAGTCACTATATGCCACATATTTTGCACTAGTTTTAGAGATACAGAAATACAGATATCTTAGAAATTTAGCTTGAACATTTTCTATTTCCTTTATACGTTTAATACATGATGGATTCCACACTATAGAGGCATATTCTATTACTGTTCTAACCAGTGAATTGTATATCTGTATTGTGGCTTTGATACTTTTGAATTTGTTTGTGTTTCTCATTAGAAATCCTAGGTTCCTATAGGCTTTATTTACGGCGTTATTTATGTGTATATAGAACTGAAGTTTACTATCAAATATCACTCCTAAATCCTTCTTTTCTTAAACTCTTTTTAGGCTGATACCGTTCATTTCATTGGAATGGATTTTTGGTTGTCTTTTTCTAGTAAAGATCATTGATTCATATTTCTTAACATTGAATTGCAAAGAATTGTGTTTTTCCCATTCAACCAGTGCTGTGAGGTCCTGTCGTAATTTTTCGTTATCTTTGTTTGAACTAATCTGCCTGTGAATTTATATGTCATCGGCATATAACTGAAATTTAGAATTCTTCAACACAGAGCCAATATCATTAACAAACAGAATGAACAACAGTGGACCCAATTTTGAACCTTGGTTTATGCCTGAAGTTACCCTGTACATGGATGAAGCTACCCCTCTGAAACTAACAAACTGAAATCTATTCCTGAAGTAGGAGTTAAAGAATTCGACCAGTTCAGGGCTAAAACTAAAACTGTGAAGCTTGTTTAGAAGTTTATGATGATCAGTCCTATCGAATGCTTTTGTCATGTACGTGTATATGACATCCACTTGCCCTCCTTGATCTAAAATAGATGACACATAGTTTGTAAAGTTTACTAAATTCGAACTTGTTGATCCCCCTTGCATAAAGCCACGTTGTTGCTCAATGATGATTTTCTCAACATGTCGATAAATATTGCAGTAAAGTATATCCTCAAACACTTTGCATAAGACTGATAGTATTGATACTGATCTATAATTATGTATGTTTTCAATATTACCATCTTTGTGAATTGCATACACTCTTGATATCTTCCACAAATCAGGAAATATTTTTTGTTGCAGAGAACAGAGAAAAGAAAGAAGTGGCACAAAGGGCGTGAAAAGCAGATACAGTCATCTACGGAAACTATGAAATGAGAGATGCTGCTACTACTACATAATATTTACGTATTACATGAACATTATTGTTAGCTAGTTACCGAGCGACTTGGGTAAGCGCTACGGGCTGTGTACTTGTAAGCTTACATTCTGGAGGTGGTAGCTTCAAATCCCGCAGTTGGTAGTCCCGAAGTTGGTTTTCAGTGATTTCCCCTTTTCACATCAAGCAAGAGTACCTTTATTAATACAACAGCATACTGTCCCCAATCCTTTGCTATTTCAGTAGGCTTCTGTCGGAAACCTAAATAGAAAAACAGATAAAAAGGGAAATTAGTCACTTATGAAGAGTTGGTAGCCGACACTAATTTTCTTATTATTATTTTTACATCTTATGAAAGGACAAAGGCATTGCATGTATTTAAATACTTCTGGTATTTTGAAACTAAATTCATATGTCTCTTAATAGAAAAGCAAACCCATGCCCCTACAAGCCACGAATGGTCCTGGAGGATTTGAAAACAAAGGATTCAAGTATTCTTAACTTCGACAGTAAGCGGGATAGACTGGTTAGCTCTGCGACCGGCCGTCTTCGTCCCAGAAATTAAGATAGCGCTCATTTCTGGTGTAAGAAGAGTGAATTTCAGATCGATGTGCTTGCCCAGACGTGGAAATCTTGTTTCCAAATTCTTCGAAATCCAAGCAGGGATCGAACCCACACCCTTCCAAGTGAACTTACACCTTTAGCTCTTCGGCTACGCAGTCCTCAGTATATTATACCCGGCCCTGAAGCTGTACATACATTTTAAGGTATATTTAGATCAACGATATTTATAGCGCGGTTATTTATTACGAACAGTGTACACATTAAAGTAACATCTTAAAATCACAATTAAGTGAGTCCCACAAAATATCCCTAGAACCAGTGATTTTGAACTGGTTGAGCTCTGTAATTCTCCAAGGTTTATTCACAGGATATACGAGGGTCGAGTCATAAGTCATGGCAACTGGTTTTTTTCTCGCGAACAGGAGACAATACGGAAAATCTAAGATATGCATTTGGATATATAGGGCATGTAACTTACTTATGCATAGTGTCTGAAGACAAATTCTGACTTCAGGAGATTCTCGTAGGAAAGTGACAGAACACAGGTCATTGGTGAACAATGTTTTATTATGGTATATACAGAAAATACACAAGGCTACGTACAAAGGACAGGTCTGCACTGGTTACAGACCTTCGAAATAATCACCCAGGGTTTCCACTGTGCGTTGCCAGCGGTGGGGCAGGCGCTGAATACCATTCGCTGCATGTGTATCGCTAACGTGTGACACCTCTCTCCGAAATGCTGTTACGATGTCCTCTTTGTTAGCAAACCGTTGTCCACGTAATGGCTTCTTGACTTTGGGGATTATATTATAGTCACATACCTAATGCTGCCCGCAGCTCAACATGGCATTGGCGTGCATTTCTGCCCCGAAGAACTGCTATTTTAATATACGATCGTTGCTCCTGCTTATTTATTACGAACAGTGTACACATTAACGTAACACCTTAAAATCACAATTAAGTGAGTCCCACAAAATATCCCTAGAACCAGTGAGATGAACAGTAGGCAATGGTATGATGATAAATGGGGATAAAAGTCAGGTTGTGAGTTTCACAAATAGGAAAAGTCCTCTCAGTTTTAATTACTGCGTTGATGGGGTGAAAGTTCCCTTTGGGGATCATTGTAAATACCTAGGTATAAATATAAGGAAAGATCTTCATTGGGTTAATCACATACAGTAAATATGATTGTAAATAAAGGGTACAGATCTCTGCACATGGTTATGAGAGTATTTAGAGGTTGTAGTAAGGATGTAAAGGAGAGAGCATATTTCTCTCTGGTGAGACCTCAACTTGAGTATGGTTCCAGTGTATGGGACCCTTACCAGGATTACTTGATTCAGGAACTGGAAAAAATCCAAAGAAAAGCAGCTCGATTTGTTCTGGGCGATTTCCGACAAAAGAGTAGCGTTACAAAAATGTTGCAAAGTTTGGGCTGGGAGGACTTGGTAGAAAGGAGACGAGCTGCTCAACTAAGTGGTATGATCCGAGCTGTCAGTGGAGAGATGGCGTGGGAGGACATTAGTAGACGAATAAGTTTGGATGGTGTCTTTAAAAGTAGGAAAGATCACAATATGAAGATAAAGTTGGAATTCAAGAGGACAAATTTGGGCAAATATACGTTTATAGGAAGGGGAGTTAGGGATTGGAATAACTTACCAAGGGAGATGTTCAATAAATTTCCAGTTTCTTTGCAATCATTTAAGAAAAGGTTAGGAAAACAACAGATAGGGAATCTGCCACCTGGGCGTATTTTATTAGAAACACCGTTTTCACGTTGGAGAAAAGAAGATAAGAATTAAGTTCTACGTTTTGGTCGCCCTAGTGAATCACTGCAAATTTGTGCTACAAACGAAGTGAAACATTCCGGTAAATATTACAATCTTAGTTTCAAACGACCATGGTTTAAGGAATTTTCATGGTTGTGCACCTCTCCAGCTCTACAGAAGTTGTTTTGTTGGCCCTGCTTGCCTTTTAGCAATGCAAATAACGTTTGGAATAAAGAAGGATTTTTAGCCCTTTTGAACATAACACGTTCTTTCATAAGCACTCGGACTCTGCAGAACATATAAAATGCCAGCTAGATTTGAAGACTTTGGAAAGAAACGAAAATACGATCTCCGATGCCCTGAAGGAAAATACTACACTGTATATTGTACAGTTCAATGAAAATGTACGTTTAAATAGCCTTTTCCTTCAGTTGGTAATTGATGGAGTGCTCTATTTAAGTAAGCAAGAACTAGCTTTTCGTGGTTATGACGAAACATTACATTAAATAAATCGTGGTAATTTTAAGGAATTGTTAACATTGCTGGTATCAAGGAGCCCTGCAGAAATACAAAACCAGTATTCTAAGATAAAAGGTGTGTTTAGTGCTTTTTAGTGTGCTGGACCCTCCACCAGTCACAGGTACGAGGTACGAGTACAAAATAACCAAAAACAACTCATAGTTCCTAAATCTGTCGCTGGAAACCGAACGGGATTCTTCTGTCCGAGGCATCCCCAAACCAACAGCTGAGCGGGACCGGAGCCGGGCCGGAGGTCCGTCGTCCATGCCACGCGCCCTCGCTTGTCAGGGGCCGGACGCCTGCCCCGAAGGGCGGCGAATCAACTCCGCGCACACATACCGTCGAGCCGTCGGCCGGAACACCGGGGGTCTGTCCGACGAACACGCCTTGCGACGCGGACGAACAGGCTACACACCCAGGCCTTAGACCGACACCCAACGGGTCGCGACGTCCAACGAGGGGAGAAGTGCGGCCCACCGACCTCCCCACCACTACCCGGCCGAGTAGAAACCCGTTACCGCCCTGACGCCGGATTGCTCCGTGCAGGGGGACGGACCCATCTGGCCAAAGCAGGGGAAGAGGCGCGGATAAGGCTTGAATCTCCCCGGTTGAGGTATTTTCGGGTTTCTCACGTTTACCCCCGAACGGTTTCACGTACTCTTGAACTCTCTCTTCAAAGTTCTTTTCAACTTTCCCTCACGGTACTTGTTCGCTATCGGTCTCGTGGTCATATTTAGCCTTAGATGGAGTTTACCACCCACTTAGGGCTGCACTCTCAAGCAACCCGACTCTAAGGAGAGATCCTCCCGGAAGCCGCAGCGGTCTCTACGGGCCTGGCACCCTCTGCGGAGCGTGGCCCCATTCAAGAAGGACTTGAACTCGCCGCAGGTTCCCGGGATAAGTGGACCCTCCCAAACACCACATTTCTCGGCAGGGTGAACCTGCGAGATTCGGTGCTGGGCTCTTCCCTGTTCGCTCGCCGCTACTAAGGGAATCCTTGTTAGTTGGTTGTAGCTCTTCACCATACTTTACTTTACATCCACGAGCCGCCACAGGGGTCCCGGGTTCGATTCACGGCAGGGTCCGGAATTTTAACCTTAATTGGTTAATTTCGCTGGCACTGGGGCTGGGTGTTTGTGTTGTCTTCATCATCATTTCATCCTCATCACGACGCGCAGGTCGCCTACGGGTGTCGTCTCAAAAAGACCTGCATCTGGCGACCCGAACTTGTCCTCGGACACTCCCGGCACTAAAAGCCATACGTCATTTCATTTCACTTTCTGAGAGTCCCATAGCGAAGCTCGGGTACATCAGCTAGTATAAATATAGTTACCTCCTAGAAGTACAGATGCTTTTCTCCCTAACGAGCGATAGAAAGCAGTTAAAAATGATGAGAGATAACTGTTATCACAAGAACTTTACACTTTGTGATTTCCTAATATCTCCAGATCAATAAACACATACTTTTTGATCTACGAAATTAACGATAAACATTATCGAGAATAATAACAACATTTGTTGGTTTTAATATTTAAAAAAAGTGAAGACGGAAGCATGGTATCATCTGGGTAAGAATAAAACTCATCCTCAGTTATTCTATTTGACTAAATTAATTCCTCCTGTATTACTGAAATAAAACGTATTAGGTTGACGCGTAAATTCGTAGCATTTTAGCAGTGGCCAGATGTATTAATATTGTGAAACTGTAATTGTTGTGCATTTGGAATGTTGGGATACAATGGGAACAGAGATTTCACACCGATCATCATTAATTGTTAATGACATTCTGCCAATCCTGGGGCAATTTCTCAGTTCTTCATCTGAAGAAATCTACTATACCAAACCCCATTGTGCAACAACCCCGAAAGGTAATGGTCTACCAAGCGAGCGCTTCTCAGCCTGAAGGCCTGCGGATTTAGAGGTGTCGTGTGGTTGGCACGGCTAACCCTCTTGGCCATTATTCTTGGCTTTCTAGACCGGGGAAGAAACCAAGCTTTTGTCAGGTTAGTGGCATGTGGGCCTGCATTATCGTGCAATTGCAACACTTGAAGTCATCAGTGTCGGTTTTCTTGCACTGTGGCCGCAAGACGACGTAGTTGTTGACAATAAACGTCAGTAATGACGGGTATATTTCTGGAAAGCAACTCCCAGAACACGGTAACCTCTGCTAATTTTCCTGAACGTTGATTGTCATTCAGGTCAAAGTCACCCAAGTTAAAACGATTCCTCGTAAGTCTGTACTCTCTTCGATAGCATCCCCCATCTCGTACAGTACAGCCACCTCAGTTGCTTTTCCTATTACGTTAAACCCGAGCAGAAGAATTTGTCGTCTTTCGCCACTTAGCACGCCATCTTCGACCGATCTTCTAACACTTCGCCTTCTTCAGAGCAGCATAATTCAAAGGGTATCCGCAAGCACAGTAATGTCGCTCAGAAAGACAACTGATAAAAGATAAACAAGCTCCTAGCTATCTCACCTGCGCCAACTTATATCCAAAGGTTACGGTATAAATAATTAAAAAAGCATAGCCATTTCCATACGGGCCATGAAGGCTCTTGGCGGGGTGGAAGTTAAAGGCTTCCACTATCAGTAACCTCGGCAGTTGGTGTGGCAGAGTGGTCATCTCTAAAACGTTACGGAATTCTGCATCAAAAATGATCACCACTAACAAAAATGACGACAATAATATTGATGTGTATTCAACAAATATCATCATTTTTGTCTTCCGTTTTACTCGTCCCAACATTTATATCAATTCGTTGGCTTCTTTAATTGTTTTCCTGTCTACTCGTTCGTTTCTTTTACTCTGTTTGAATATATACACCGATTTCTTTGCTTGTTTGTTTGTCTAGTTTTTGTTTTTGTTTGTTTTTGATTGTTAGATTATTCATCTGTTTGATTGATTGTTAATTTCTATTTTAGTTTGTTTATTTGTTTTTTTTCTTCTTCACTCCTTTCTTTATTTGTCCAGGTTCTTGGCGAAATGGTCAGCATCAGTTCAGAATCCAATGTGTCGTTCCAGACCAAGCCGGTCTGGGTTATTGTGTTTGTCTCAAAACACAGTTAGACCCCCTCCCGGGACGGTGACCTTCGATGTTAGGCTCCTTAAAACAACAAGCATCATCATCATTATCATCATTATTAGATCCCCTCCCCCATACACTCCCACACCACACTAGCAGATACACACAGTACAGAATACATCCCTCCATACAGAGTTGAAGTCAAGAAGACATCTGGTCGTAACATAGTGGACCAAGCCTTTATGAGCGACAGAGTTCGCACCCGCCCCACCATAGTGTGGAAGAAGAAGAAGAAGACTTGTTTGTTTGTTTGTTTGTTTGTTTGTTTGTTTGTTTGTTTGTTTGTTTGTTTCTTAGCTTGTTTGATTGCTTGTAACAAATAATGTTATTGCTTTTACATCCCACTAACTACTTTGAGGGTTTTCGGAGACTCTGAGGTACCGGAATTTAGTCCCGCAGGAGTTCTTTTACGTGCCACTAAATCTACCGATACGAGGCTGGATTGAGTCGGAACTGAACTCGCCAGTTTGAGGAAGGAAGACCAGCGCTTTATCGTCTGTGCTACTCGGCCCACATATAAAGAGGGAGGAAAAAGCCAGTGTTATCACCGAACCACTGTCCAACCCCTATTCTATACCTCGCCCCCATTTGGAGTGTTGAGATTTGTGCTTTAAGTGATGCAAAAGAGTCTGACTCGTTGGCTGAATATTCAGCGTACTCCTCTTCGGTTCAGAGGGTCCCGGGTTCAATTCCCGGCAGGGTCAGGGATTTTAATCGCTTCTGATTAATTCTTCTGATTTAGGGCTAGGAGTTTGTGTCTGTCCAACACTCTCCTCTTCATATTCGGGCAACATACCACACTACCAACCACCATAGAAACACTCAATACGGATTACATCCCTCCATATACGGTTGGCGTCAGGAAGGGCAACCGGCAGTAAAACAGAGCCAAAACCACATGTGCAACGCAGTTCACACCCGCGAACCCACAGGTGTGGGAAAGGTCGTAGAAGAAGGCGATGAAGAAGTGATTTAAAAGACACTATCACAATGACCTTCGCCACCTAACTACGCCTTTACCCGTATCAAATCCATCTCTATGGTATTATTCTTCGATTAGATAGCGTCATTATGGACACCTTTCGTTAACTTCCGCTAAGTCATAAGCCAGTATTTTATGACCTAATTGAGCGCTATCTAAGACACGGAGCGTGTGTCATAACGCATTGATCGGTTATGAGTCACTGGGATCTAACTTGGCATTGTCCACGGTACGCTTTACTCATACAACAGTCCGCGAACGAGTCACTATCTTGATCAGAAAATATTTCCAGACATACTAACGACTCTCATGGGGACTGGACGAACACTGGGTCGTATTTTAGAGGGTGACACATTTTTTAAACGTTGTACGAAGTGTTGGGAGAACCTAGAGTCACAAATGATGGGATCGTGAATTTCAGTATGAATGACAGTTGTAAAATTGACCAATGTTTTGTGTTATAAGTAAGTTGAAGAGTCCACCTCTGTGGTTTAGTGGTTAGGGTGTGATTAGCTGCCACTCCCGGAGGCCCAGGTTCGATTCGCGGCTCTGCCAAGAAATTTGAAAAGTGGTACGAAGGCTGGAACGGGGTCCACTCAGCCTCGGGAGGCCATCTGAGTAGAGGGGGCTTCGATTCCCACATTAGGCATCCTCGAAGAGGTTTTCCGTGGTTTCCCACTTCTCCTCCAGGCAAATGCCGGGATGGTACCTAACATAAGAAGGCCAGGGTTCCTTCCTTCCCTCTTCCTTGTCTATCACTTCCGATCTTCCCATTTCACCAGGAGGCCCTTGTTCAGCATAATAGGTGAGGCCGCCTGGGCGATGTACTGGTCCTTCTCCCCAGTTGTATTTCCCTGGCCCAAAGTTTCACTATCCAGGACACTGCCCTTGAGGCAAAGGGAAAAACCAATCCTGGAGAGTGAACGGATCAAGAAAGAAAGAAAGAAAGAAAGAAAGAAAGAAAAGCTTAAAATATTTAGGCATTACAATCCTGTTTCAAGCAGCCTAGATAGGCATCCAAAAGGTTAAACCACGCACTGAACATAGGCACTAAAAACTGTATAAACTTCTTATTCATCCACTTTTTCCACACCCTGATGTGGTCCCGGGTGACGCACATGTCTACTTACTTGGATCTGTTTTACGGCCAAATGCTGTTTCTGACGTCAACTCTGTGTGGAGGGATACATTCAGTATTATGTTCTTTGTTTCTATGGTGGTTGGTAGTTCGATGTGTTGTATGTATACCAGGAATATGTTGGAACAAACACAAATACCCGCTCCCCAAGTCAGAGGAATTAACCAGACGCGTTTAGAAATCCCTAACCGACCGAGAATCGAAAACGAGATCCCGTGAGCTGAAGTCAGATTTTGTATTAACTATTTTACTATTTAAAACAGGGGTTCTTCTCCATGTTTGTGACACAGACCCTTTAGAAAATCTGGAGAAACTCATGGTCCCTCCTCTCTATCAAAATTACCATAATCACATTAACGCAACGTTTCAGGGAATTAACATACTTAATTGTATTGAAAAACTGATTGCCTTACTCAGGGTATAATGTACTCAAAGCCAGAAAAGAAGAAGTACGGTAAACAATCTTAAAAATATTGTCTTTCTGTCTTAATCACACAAAAATTAATGAACATTCCATACAAGTATTAAATACAATCATCAAGTGTAAATTGAACAAATTACGAATTCGGCTTTATTAATTACAATGATGACGTTGTTGTTGTTGTTGTTGTCGTCGTCGTCTGCAATAGATACGAAGATGAAACAATGAAATGTTCTTTGATGCCATCAATAACATCCAATAGATTTCTATTTTTTTTGTTTTGTTTTGATGAAATCAAGAGCTGAAAACCCCGCCTAAGCAAAGGTATGTAGTAATTGTAGTAGAAAATTTAATTTAAGTGTGATTCTGTATAATTATCACTATCCATTGCTAAAAATAATATTCTTGAGATACCTTCAAGATGCTGCCTGAGCGAGGCGGTGAAGGCGTGCTCGGTTCACCCGGGAGGACGTGGGTTCGATTCCCGTCAGAAAGTCGAAAAATTTAAGAAACGAGGTTTCCACTTCCGGAGGTACACATGACCCTGAGGTTCACGCAGCCTACACCAAAAATGAGTACCAGGTTAATTCTTGGGGACAAAGGCGGCCTTCCACCCCTCCAAGGGCCTTCATGGCCTGTGCGGAAATGCCTTTGTAAAATACATTCAGCCTCTCACGTTAAATTGGTTACAATTTTATTTGACCGCCAAGGATCCCCAGAAGACCGTCCAAGGATACTAGATAAAAAACTAATCTGCAACTTACACTTTTTACTGCTGCTACTACTACTACTACTTCTACAACTACTACAACTTGTTTTACCGTCGCACTAACTCGTCGAATATTTTCAGAGACGGAAGGATGGGAAAGGTCTAGGACTGGGAAGGTAGCGTTCGTGGCCTTAATTAGGGTAATTAGGTGAAAATGGGAAACCACGGAAAACCATCTGCAGGGCTGCCGACGGCGGGATTCGAACACACAATCTCGCGAATGGGACTCAAAGCTGCGCGACACTAACCGCACGGCGAACTTGCTCGGAACAAGTTCTGATAGGGATCTTTCTGTATTTGGAAGTACTAGTTTGTTTATTGATCTCAATTCTGTGAAGCCGAAATGAAACTGTAATAAAACTCGTGAAACATTCTCCAGTTGACTAGTATGCATTTTTCAATGTTTTCTGGAATAAATTTATGCCTCATTTCAACCAGGATATTTCTAAATGGGGAGAATACCCCATAGGATGTGATCGATGTGATCACAGCGGAAAAATAAAATAAAATAAAATAAAATAATACAAAATAAAATAAAATAAAATAAAATAAAATAAAATAAAATAAAATAAAATAAAATAAAATGAAATAAAATAAACGTCTTGCGTACTTAAATAAGTGAATATCGCAAAATAGGCGGGAAAGGCTAAATGGGCATCTATAAGCATTAATATGAGTCTTTTATTTGTCATAATGTGACCTAATAAGCCTTTGTAATTTTACTATAGCAGTTACAGGAACGAATGAGTATTTTACGTGATATCCTCAGGTTAGGTTTGGTGAGCTGAGGACATTTAGACATTAGAAATTCTGTTATAGGCAGGTTAAATAGGCACTACAAAAATTTGTATGTAGACCCTACTTGCATTAACTGTTTACTTTATGTTGCAGGGACACAGATAGGCCTTATATCGACGATGGGAGAGGTAAGGGCTATGAGTGGGAAGGAAGCGTCCGTGGTCTTAATTAAGTTACAGTCTCGTCATTTTCCTGGTGTGGAAATGGGAAACCACGGAAAACCATCTCCAGGGACCGCTTTCTTCAACTTCCTAGGCCTATCCTATCCAATCGTCATCATAAGACGTATTTGTGTCGGTGCGACGTAAAGCGAAAAAAAACCTATTTGTAAGCTCACAACTAAGTCTGGCATAGCTTCCTCTTACTTTCATCCACCTTTTTTTATTATAAAATGGTATTTGTCCGGGGCGTCGACCCATAGGGATCTTTTACCCCTACTGGCACCATATTGTATGAATCTGAGTGTAATTGGAATGGCGGTATTGTGGAATGTTGTGTGTGAGAGGAAAGTAAGGACGTCACAAATACCCAGTCCCCAGGCCAGGGATATTAATCATAACAATTTTTAAAAAAACCTGATCCTGCCGGGAATCGAACCCAGGGCCTCCGGGTGACAGGCGGACGCTTTGTCCCCTACACCGTGGGGCCAGACTTCATCCAGCTTACTAAAAATAAATAATCGTTCGGCCTCAGTTGACGTGCGCAGGCCTTTTAATTTTGATGCCATTCATTTTGCGCTTTGCTCTATTAAAAGGCAGTGAAACCGGAACTCTACTGGGCGACCTATTGCTAAGTTTTATCACATGCCACCGACGAAATAGGTACAGATGGTAGGGTGCTGACTTTATTAATCGAAGATTGTGGCTTCGATCCCAGAGCAGTTCGATGCTCAAGTACACCAGCCTTGTATCGGTAGATCTGCCGGCACGTTAAAAGAACTCATGTGGAGCAAATTTCCGGTACCTAGAAACCTTCGAAAACTGTAAAATTAAGTCAGTAGGACTTGAAACCAATAACGTTATTAATTAATTCTGCCGGGTAAACGTCGAATTGTTCGCCAGAGATACTTTACAAGCCAACGCCGTACGACAAATAGTGTCGAATACTCCCTTTTCCACCTTTCGAAAATCTTAGTATCTTGAATACATCTGCTAATGATGTACAGCTAATAGCACTAACCGTTACACGACACAGGACTGTAGTAAGAATATTACAAAGAGTAGGTTGGGTTGCCTACAGTGAGGCATCGTAGGCGCTGACAGGTAGGAGCACACATGAACCTAATAACCAACCTAAGAAACAGGGAGGGTGTAATATTATAAATTTCTGGTGTAATTTTTCTCCGCAAGAATGTACATTAAATGGAATTCCGATTTTTAAATGTTAGTATTCCTAATATAAGGCTTTTAATTCGATTCTAAATTATTTCCTGGTAAGTAATTAAGTACTGATTCCAAATAGAAAGTCTTATCCTAATAAAGGCGCTAGTCATTAGGTCTGCTAATGATGAGGAGGGTTTATACTACGCATTATTCAGATTTATAATTAAGTATAATTATGAGCCAAGTTCATATCTGGACGTCAGATGTAAACTATCGTTAGTGACTTTCCACTAACTTTACAGAAGAGCAGAAATAAACTGCTTTAAGGCATGTCGAATTGACAGTCCTGATCATGATAAACTACCACAAGAGGCAATACGAAAAGGCCATTCATTCATTCATATATATGGAATGTTCTCACCTTATCTGCTAGAGTTACGTAGATGTTGGCTGAGAGCATTCAATTTATTCAAACATTCAATCACTCATTCAGTAACGTAAGCTCTCTCCCTACTTGGTGGCTATCCGAGATTGGGAGAGATGAGTGTTCATCCATGCGTGAATGAATGCAATCCAATTAGGCAATTCATTCATTCATTTATTCATTCATTCATTCATTTATAATGCCTATCGTAAGCTGAGGAAGACTCTGTTCAGACTCGTGACATAAATAGATACTTGCACTAATACAAATTGATAGCGGTAAGGTAGATGTTGTCCTAGAACCTAGATAAGAATGTTGACGTCTAGGACAAAAATATTTTTAAAAATATCTTAAGAACTACAATTTAAAGATTGGGTGTAAATAGTGATTAGGCGTAATTGCAATATTTAAGGTTTAATTGATAAATTAATTGTAACAAGGAAACCATGCATGTATCAAAATAATTTGGATTGCAGTAAATAATTACTCTCTCCCGAGTTCCTGGCGATCTGGAACTATGGAACGGGAGTATTCTATTCTATTCTATTCTATTCTATTCTATTCTATTCTATTCTATTCTATTCTATTCTATTCTATTCTATTCTATTCCAATACGACAAGGAATGCGGCAGATGGCATAAAGTTGAACTGTTGTATGCTCATTTACCATTGTTTATTTCTGGGTTTTCCTTCCTCGTACGATAGCTTATCTTCAATCGTGCAAAACATACAATAGTGTACCCATAAGAAGACACGACCAAAACAAGTCACATACCATAAAACTGTCGAAATCGTTGTTTTTCCATTTACGATAGTTTACCTCTGACTGAATTGTACTGTATTGAACAGGTGTACTGCAACTGTCAAGGAATAATAATGTGTGGTCATATTCTTGACAAAATTTAAGAAACGATATTTTCACTTCTGGAGGTGCATATGGTCCTGAGGTTCACTCAGCCTACACCAAAAATGAGTACCAGGTTAATTCCTGGGGGCAAAGGCGGCTGGGAGTAGATCTAACCACCCTACCCCACCAAGTGCCGAGGTTACGGATAGGGAAGGCCTTTACCCTCCGAAATATGCTTCATCATCGTAGTTAATAAGCAGCTTTTTATTTTGCTAGGGGTTTTTAACATCGCACTTACATATTCAGGTTTTCAGCACCTATGGGATAGGAGAAAGTTAGAATTGGGGAGGTATCGGCTATGGACTTAATTAAGGCAGATCCTCGGTATTTCCCTAGCGTGAAAATGGGCAACTAATGGAAACGACCTTCAGGCCTGCCGACGGGGTGGTATTTGAATTCTACTGTCTGCCGAATCCATGCTCACAGCTACATGGCCTGTACCGCACAGTCAACCTGTTCGGTTTAATGAAAAGCATTGAAGCGAAGTGAAAAAGCACACGTTTAGGCCGGGCGCAAGTTGAGGTGGCAGTTTTATCACCACTGCGAGTGACTTTGTTTCGATAATGTGTTCGATGACTGCAATGTATACTGAATACTAGACGCTTCTTCTAAGAAAGGTTTAATAACTCCGAGCGGAAAACACATCCAAAAAATAAAAATAAAATAAGTGTTAATACGTAGTGAATAAAATTATTCCGAGAAAATACACAGTTTCAAATAGTCAGTTACTGAGCATGGAAAAACGTGTTTTAAATTTTTCTTTCTTTCTTTCTTTCTTTCTTTCTTTCTCTCTTTCTTTCTTAATCAATTTACCGTCCAGGGTTGGTTTTTCCTGGATTCGGCGAGGAATTCCACCTCTACCTCCTCAAGGGCGTGTCCTGGAGCGTCAGACTTTGGGTTGGGGGATACAACTGGAAAGGATTGCCAGTACCTCGCCTAGGAGGCCTCATCTGCTATGCTGAACAGGGGCCTTGTAGGGGGATGGGAAATTGGAAGGGATAAACAAGGAAGAGGAAGGAACGACCCGTGGCCTTATATTAGGTAGGCCCAACCATCCCAGCATTTTCTGGAGGAGAAATGGGAAACCATGGAAAGCCACTTCCAGGTTTGCTGAGGTGGGAATCGAACCCAGTTGGCCTCCCGAGGCTAAATGGACCCCGTTCCAGCCCTCGAAAGAGTTTTCAAATTTTGTGGCAGAGCCGGGAATCGAACCCGGTCCTCCAGGGGTGGCAGCTAATCACACTAACCAATTCACCACAGAAGCGGACTTTTAAAATGTTACTGTATATAATTATTTAAAAAATTCAGAGAAGTAGAAAATAAGTTTCAAGATTGCGTGTTTATTTTATTTTTAATGAAAAATCTGAATCCTCCCAACGAATTATTGTCATCATTATTAGTTCATACAAGTTATCACATACATCTTTAAATAGAAAATATACTAATATATGCCTATTTTTACAAAAATCGTCAGTTAAAGGGGGAGTCTATTGAATATAAAGTGTCAACTAAAACAAATAAAATAATTGAACAAACTATAACAAGTTGCAACAGCGATTTTAATTTGATTTTCATGTAGTCAGCATGTGAGGTGTCATATAAACGTTTTCTCTCCCGAACTTCCTCGATGAGTTTGTCTTTCATCGTGGACTTCTTTGGAAAACAAAACTTCTCACTCCGCGCGGGTCGTAGTCACTAGTGAAACCTGCGACACGAGCACGGACCTTCGCAGCTGATGGTCGCGCTCAAATTGCGCCACATCACCCTGCTTTCGAATATTCGCTGTTGTATTAATTTCCCGTGCTTCACGAAAACTCATAGTGAGTCACCACACCTCACCAAACTGCGTCTCAACTTGCGCCCGGCCGTGCAATAATATGGAAACTTACGAGACCACCTCTGGCTGATCAGTTCTATCTACCAATTGATTTACCTGTAATGAGCCGTTTCTTCTTGAGATGACAACACATACATATTACAAGTTTGGTGACAAAATTCAGCAACAACGTGTTGACATCTTCTCTCATCATGAAGCCTTCATTATCCATGGAAACTTGTGCCGCATGTTTCAGACACATAACATTCTATTAGTGGGTGGCCTAAAGCAGTACCGAGCCTCGTGATCTAGGGTTAGCGTGGCTGCCTCTTACCAGGAGGCCCCGAGTTCAATTCCCGGCCGGTCAAGGGTTTTTACCTGCATCTGAGGCAGGGGCGTAACGAATTAAAATTCGGGCTGCCTCAAATAAAATGCACAACCTATGAATAAGTAATATAAACTGAATTACAGCAGGTAGAAGCAGTGTTGCAAGGTATCCCGAAATTTCAGAAGATCTCCCGATTTCTGTTTTTTTTTGCAACACGCCAGAAAACCAGAAAAAATAAAAAATCTCCCGAAATTTCTTCTATTCCAAATTTAAGGAAAATAAGATAATGATGATTAATAGTGCATAATATATTTGTGCCGAAAGGTTCCTCGTCTCACTATGTGACGTTTTATCGATAACATCGCTCGTTAGGTACTTCCCCGCATTCATTTTAGGCTCGAATTACGTAATCTCTCCCCTCTTATTGAACTCAAAACTCACGCTTCACCGCATCATTCGAAGGGAAATCACCGACCCGCACATAGCATACAAAATCTGCATCCTGCTACGACTTCAAAATTGGCACACAATATCTACGCCTGATGAATAACTAACTACATCTACAGGAAGATTGGGTAGAAAGAGAAGATTAAGAATAACAAATAATAATAATACCGGGCGAGTTGGCAGTGCGGCTAGGGGCGCGTGGTTGTGAGCTTGCATCCGGGAGATAGTGGCTTCGTATCCCACTGTCGGCAGCCCTGAAGATGGTTTTCCGTCGTTTCCTATTTTTACACCAGGCAAATGCTGGGGCTGTACCTTAATTAAGGCTATGGCCGCTTCCTTCCCAACTCCTAGGCCTTTCCTATCCCATCGTCGTCATAAGACCTATCTGTGTCGGTACGACGTAAAAGCCACTAGCAAAAAAAGAATAATAAAAATAAGAATAGAGTGTTCAGAGAGTACGGGTGAGTAAAATTTTGTATTTTCTCATAATAACCTCAAATGACTATTGCATTCTTTTAGTTACATTAAAACATTTCAATGCTCGAGAAACTACCGACATTTTTATTAAAACTGCCGAAAATTTTACGTACAATCTACCGATTTTTTTATTTGTAGACCTGGCAACACTGGGTAGAAATCATGTTGCATCCCTCCATATAGGGTTGGCATGAGAAAGGGCATCTGGTCGTAAATCACGGCCAAATCCACTTGTGTGACACAGTTCGCACCCGCGACCCTACAGACGTGGGAAAAGCGGTAGAAAAAGAAGAAGAGAAATTATGTAATATTTCGTCAAATTATATAAATAAAGGGATTAATAATAATAATAATAATAATAATAATAATAATAATAATAATAATAATAACAATAATAAATAATGTGTAATCGGTTTTATTTGACTGACTCCGTGGTTGCATGGCTAAGATGCTAAACAGGCAACTTTACTAGGCCTACCCCATTTTGTTATTCGTACTTAAAATTGGTTTTAATTTTTCAGTAACTATGGGACTATACTCAGTAACCGATACCGAAATATCAGTTATAATAATTTATTGTTCCATTAAAATACAGAAAACATTATCAAAACACATAATTGGTAAGCTTATTATTACCTCCACGCAAAGAAAACTCGTTCTCAACTGAAATAACTTATTGTTGTTATTATTGGACAAACTTCTTATTGATGTTGTACCTTGTTGTCGAATAATGTGTGATAAAATTTACATGAACAGCAAATGTTGTGCATAATACGATCTCAGAAACACTTCACATCAAGTAACTAATATATGATATTTTGGTATACATTTTCATTGCTGTGATTTTAAAAAATAATTTGGTACAGGTCTTTCGTAAGTAGCCTGTCGTGGTATTGCGAGAGACGGCGATGTATCCAATGTATCGGTATCCTCTCTGCTATAACTGTACTGTTGGGGCCCGAAGGTTGGTTGGATCCTCAACAGGTTCACCATTAGCTGTCATAGATGGCCTAGGTTTCACTGGAGAGGCGTACTAGGGAAATGAGGAGTGAGGTAGTTTCCCGTTGCTTTCCTCACCGAGACAGAAGTTGCTATTGCACATCAGTCTGCCAAGCCCACTGAAATGCATGCACCAACCGACCCTATGAGTGACATTTTCACACCATTCATAGCAGGGACTGGCTGCATAAGGAATGGCATTACGAGCGTCACTCATACCTCAGTCACTTTCATATTGTCAAAGCCAAGTATAAGACTGAGACAGGTAAATGTAAGTAACAATTTTATTCTAGCTCATACCAGAAGACATAGTGCACTGTAAACACTACACCTCGCCAGAAAAGGCCTACTGTATTACACATTCAACACAATTATAATAACTGTTGCTAGATGCAACTATGTGTGAATTATTCGTCTACGCACACATTATAAAACAAACTATTTCGACTGATTCTCAAAAATCACCCTGACCATTTCCGTGCAGACTGATATTAGTCTATTTATTTACGCATTTATTTATTTATTTATTTACTGCCGGGCTGAGTGACTCAGTCGGTTGAGGCGCTGGCCTTCTGACCCCAGCTTGGCAGGTTCGATCCTGGCTCAGTCCGGTAGTATATAAAGGTGCTCAAATATGTCAGCATCATGTCGATATATTTACTGGCACGTAAAAATACTCCTTCGGGACAAAATTGCGGCTCCTCGGCGTCTCCGGGAACCGAAAAGTAGTTAGTGGGACGTAAGGCCAATAACATTATTTATTTATTTATTTATTTATTTATTTATTTATTTATTTATTTATTTATTTATTTATTTATTTATTTATTTATTTATTTATTTATTTGCGAGTAATTTGCGGGGCCCCTTAATGGCCTGCGCCCACCTGCAATGCAAGCCCTGCAGGCCCTAACGTCACGAACCTGATATGAGGGCTGATGCGAGGTGAACTTAGTGTACGTGATGACAATTTAGGAGAGCTATCTGATGGTGAGGTGACGACCCCGGCCTCGAAAACCAAGAATAACGGCCGAGAGGATTCGTTGCACTGCCCACGTGGCGCCTCGTAATCTTCAAGCCTTCGGGCTGAACAGCGGTCATTTGGTAGGCTAAGGCCCATCCGGGCTGTTGCGCCAGGAGGTAGATTTTTAGTCCAAACTCCCGATGTATCGGCATCCTTTCTGCTATACTTGTGCTGTTGGGACACGGTGTACTCTTATTAAAGGCGAATGCTGCAGTTTCATATTTTAAAAGTAGACGGGTCTTTCTTCGATTCTTCAGATAGAGGTAGAAGCATTGTGCACGAGGTGAGGTGTATTTGTTGACGTTACGATTTCTCTTACATTTTACATTCCGGTTGTAAACTTTTATTAATGAATAGAGCAGGGGCGTTATAGTAACAACAATTTGGCTGATACACAGTTGGGCTATGGGGAAAGTCGAAGAGGGTGTTTTTTTTTTTTTTTTTTTTGCGGGGCTAATGAGTGGCATAATTAACCAAACATTGCTTGATAAGTGGTCTTGTTGGAAGGATTAGGGTAGTAAGTGAAAGGTCACACACCTTCACCTGTCAATGGTGAAAGAAGGAGGCTATCTTTAATATAATTTATAAATAAAATGGTACTGCCAATACATGCGGGACATGATTTTACTGAAATAGCACATTCTCGCGATTCGGATACCACATTGCACTGATCATTTACGTTCTTTCTCTTAAGTACTTGACAGCAGAGTGTCTTCATTCGATTCACGCTAAGGCAGACGATATTCGAACTCTGACCAATCCATTCGGAGCTTTTTCGAATGAAATAGCACATTCATGCGATTCGGGATCCACATAAGGATTGAAAGTCCCAAATATCTAATCACGATATCAACGATATTACGTCAATATTAAGGGCTTGCTTGGTTTCTTGCTTGCTTGCTTGTTTGCTTGCTTGGTTTCTTGCTTGCTTGCTTGTTTGCTTGCTCGCTCGCTTGCTTGCTTGCTTGTTTGCTTGCTTGGTTTCTTGCTTGCTTGTTCGCTTGCTTGCTTGTTTGCTTGCTTGGTTTCTTGCTTGCTTACTTGCTTGTTTGCTTGCTTGGTTTCTTGCTTGCTTGCTTGCTTTTTTGCTTGCTTGTTTGCTTGCTTGGTTTCTTGCTTGCTTGCTTGCTTTTTTGCTTGCTTGTTTGCTTGCTTGGTTTCTTGCTTGCTTGCTTGCTTGCTTGCTTGCTTGTTCGCTTGCTTGCTAGCTTGCTTGCTTGCTTGCTTGCTTGCTTGCTTGCTTGCTTGCTTGCTTGATTGATTGATTGATTGATTGATTGATTGATTGATTGATTGATTGATTGATTGATTGATTGATTGATTGATTTACTGGCTCAGTATGTAGATCAAGAGAACAAAAGCGTTAGCCAACATTTCACAGCGAAGTAGTTAAAACTATACAATTTATTTTTACGTCGTATGGACAAAGAAAGGTCATATGATGACGATCGGATAGGAAAGGGCTAGGAGCGGGAAGGAAGTGACCGGGTCCTTAGTCAAGGTACAGCCTGGTGTGAAAATGGTAAACCACGTAAAACCAGCTTCACGGCTGCCGACAGTGGGACTCAAACCAGCTATCTCCCGAATGCAAGTCGATAGATATGTGACTCAAAGTACGCAGACACTCGCTTGGTCATTTAAGTAGACTCATTTTCATTCAGTACAGGAAAATTTTTACAAAAACTCGTCGGCAGGAAGAACTTTACAAAATCGTCTGTCGAGTAAGAATATAGGTCAATAAATGAAGACAAAGAAAAAAGAGGGGAAGCCTATGAAATGAGAATCTGAAAAATAATATTTGGAATTAGGTCGTTAGGGTAAAGAAAGCGGAGTATCATGAACGAAGTTGAAGAAAATATAGAGCTACTTACAACTGCTCAGAAAATATTTCTAATTTTCCTGGGCATTTCGTAGTTAATCAGGCGAAATTGTCGGGGAAGGAAGGACGAGGAAGACCAAATATTTTCTTCAGGATTTGATGTTAAATTCTCGGTATTATATGAGGTAAAAGTTCTATGGATGTATCGTCAAACACAATTGATTTTAGAAATGGTTGGATCTTCAATTGAGACGCCTTTATATGGCTCCGAGTGTTTAAATATTCCGTTCTTCGCGTGGGAAATCTTGAAACAGTAAGCTCACCTGACAGAGACATTGTCGTTTATTCGATGAAAATGAAAATCCACAACCTGTTTCCAGCCATTTGACTAGGTCAGGAATGGAATGAATGAAGCCAGTGGTTCGACATCTATGTTATGTGGGGAACATAAATTCATATAAACTATTTCAGTAGTAAAGATCCTTTTTGCGGCGCTCACAAGTAACCGATCGTGACAAATGAGCATTCAAAAGAAAGAGAATAGACATTATCAGTGACGAATTGCACTCTCATTTCATAAATATCCATAATTTATTTTTTAAAAGAGTTTAAAAATTGTACGAAGTGTGCGATTTGCAAAAACTGTTGCTATAGGAAACTACGCGGCATCATTGCTGTTCACATCACACTTCGGCCACTGGGACGCCTGTTTTATGTCATTACAATATGCTGTAATTATCAATTAAGAAAAAAATGATAGTAAAACCAAAAATTACTTTCAGAACATTCATCAGTATAGTAATGTACATGCATTTGCATCCGTTCAAGTGGATACCATAAATGTTAAAAAATCGAAGATTACAGTAAGTGGTAAGTAATAATAATAATTTCGTGTGACTATTTCTAGCCAAGTGCAGCCCTTGTAAGGCAGACCCTCCGATGAGGGTGGGCGGCATCTGCCATGTGTAGGTAACTGCGTGTTATTGTGGTGGAGGACAGTGTTATATGTGGTGAGAGAGTTGCAGGGATGTTGGGGACAGCACAAACACCCAGCCCCCTGGCCATTGGAATTAACCAATGAAGGTTAAAATCCCCGACCCAGCCGGGAATTGAACCCGGGACCCTCTAAACCGAAGGCCAGTACGCTGACCATTCAGCCAACGAGTCGGACATTAAGTGGTAAGTAAGACTGTCTAATATTGTACTGATTTGTGTATTCCTTATTTCACCAGTAGTTCACCAGGGTCCCCTAGTAGGAATAAATTACTGCAGACCGGGCGAGTTGGCAGTGCGGTCAAGGGCACGCGGCTGTGAGCTTGCATCCGGGAGATAGTGGGTTCGAATCCCACTATCGCCAGCCCTGAAGATGGTTTTCCATGGTTTCCCATTTTCACACCAGGCGAATGCTGGGGCTGTACTTTAATTAAGGCCACGGCCGCTTCCTTCTCACTCCCAGCACTTTCCTGTCCCATCGTCGCCGTAAGACCTATGTGAGTCGGTACGACGTAAAGCAACTAGAAAAAAAGAAAACTACTGCAGATGCTCGCCAAAACTTATGTGAGGAGACGCGCAAGAAAAAGAAGGAGAAGTTCATTCTAACAACAGTTATTATAGGCTGCAGGCAACATGAGAAATTATTTTCCATCAAATGCTTTCCGACGGAAACTTTCTCTTAACCTTTCACGCAGTAAACCTCGTACACTTTTTAACATGCGACGTTAATGTCTGCAATATACAATATTACCGACTAAGGTAAGCGACCGAAATGCTTCTTGAACGAGAAGTTGATATATTGCTAAATCCACTCAACAATATAATGTACTTCTGTCATGTTATTATTCGCGGACCATTAATCACATGGAAAAGAAAACATAGAGAACTGCAATTTGTTACATGACAGGTAAGAACTGCAGCCTTGTGATTACTTCTTACTACTTTGTTGCTAGTGTTGTACCATCGCGTTCAGTCAAGCAATATATATGCCATATTTGTAAAGCAGGATGTGATTTGTACTTTTAACTAAGGGACTAATCGATGTCCGACTCCTTGGCCGGGTCGGAGATTTTAATCGCATCTGATTAATTCTTCTGGCTCGGGGACTGGGTGTTCGTGTTTGTCCCAATACTATCCTCTTTATATTCAGACAACACGCTGTACTACCAACCACCACAGAAACACGCAACAGTGATTACATCCCTCCATATAAGGTTGGCGTCAGAAGGGGCATCCGGCTGTATAACTGGGCCAAATCCACATCTGCGACACAGTTCACACCCGTGACCCCACAGATATGGGAAAAGCGGTAGAAAAAGAAGTAAAAAAGAAGCTAAGGGACTAATCGAGCTAGATGACATTGTGATACAGGGGGACGTTAGTATTCGAGAGTTAAGTGAACCGACGGTAGCCTTGAAAGTAGTATCTCATGATTTCCTCATTTTCACAAAAGGCAAATACCAGGGCTGTATCTTAAGCAAGTCTATGATCGATTACTTCTCATTCTTAGCCCTTTCTTACCTCAAAATAAGTTTAATAATAATAATAATAATAATAATAATAATAATAATAATAATAATAATAATAATAATAATAATAATAATAATAATAATAATAATAATAATAATAATAATAATAATAATAATAATAATAATAATATTGGCTATACGTCCCACTAACTACTTTTACGGTTTTTGGACATGCCGAGGTGCCGGAATTTTGTCTCGCAGGGTATTTGTTCACATGCCAGTAAATCTACCGACACGAGGCTGGCGTATTTGAGCACCTTGAAATACCACTGGACTCAGCAAGGATCAGACTTGCCAAGTTGGAGTCAGAAGGCCAGCGCCTCAACCGTCTGAGCCACTCAGCCCGGCATTCTTTTAATGCGAGCATCGAAAGGCCTTTTGAAGAATGGAAGGTGAAGACTTCCATTTTCAATCATCTCGGCACTAAGTGGGATGCAGTGGGCAGCTATATGCTCAGGAATATTTATTTATCGTATGGCATATATATATACAGAAACAAGAAAGCAAGTACATTATATTTTAATGTCCATAGTTGTTATCCATTCTAGAGCCTCTGTATTGGCCTCTAGAAAATCAAAGCAACTCCAGAGTACGCTCTTCTGCTACACTCCTTTACAATGTGTTCGATGGTTTGAAAAGGAGCACCACAGTCACACTCGGGGGATTGTATATTTCCCCATATATACAGGGACGCAGCACAGACACCATGACCACGCTGAATCCTATTAAGGATGGTCCAAGTTCTTGGGAGATCAGACCTGGGATTAGGTGGGATGAAAGGCCAGAGATGTTCACCTGTTGCCTTACCAACTTTCATGTCCTTTAATGCTGTAACAACCTCATCAATGGTGAAGGCTTCAGAGTACTCGGAAGAGGTTGGAGAGGTTAGTTTAAGCATCCTTAGGTTTTTTCACCGTTTTTGCATGTTTTTTTATCTTGAGTAACCTTTGAAGTTAAAACAATGTGGGAGGCTATTTTGTTTGGTGAGATATTTGACATCTCTCTAACTCCTGTTGAGCTTCCTCCAAGTTTTCTCAATAGGCTCCAGGCTTCTCTACTGGAATGAGAGAAATACGAGTTACTGTTTCTGTCCATTTCTGTCTACGATTTTCATCCAGACTCCGTAATAGCACCTCACCAGTCGTATTGGCACCTGTTTCAAGAAAATCTTTGTATTCGGCATCGCTCTGTTTACTCCATCCAAGAACGTATTCTTTCCTGTAGCCACTTGGGATGTGCTTTTCGGCTACAGATTTCACATGCCCTACAAATCTCTGATAATTATCGCTGGTTGCCGGGATCCATCTGATGCATTTGTCCAGCTCTTCAGAGAATTTTGTCTAGTTTGCATTTTAAAGTTCCAGCGTGGGCGTGGGAAAGATCTAATTAAGGGAACAGAGATGCTCATCTCAAGGAAGATCGGTCTGTGTTGACTATTTGGGAAGTCCCTCAAAACTTCTCTCAACATGGGTAGAGGGTTGCCTACAGAGTCACATGTGACCAAACAGAGGTCTTGGTTGGACTCTCGCTTCCAAGCAGCAGATCTAAACGTGCCTTTATCTTTTGCATCAACTATAAGATGTACATTTTGGTTTTCTGATCATTCTACTAAACCTATGCCGCAATCATCGTTTCTTGCACATTTCCAAGTTTCATTATGGCTGTTGAAATCGCCAGCATAGATAGTTGGATGACTTTCATCTGGAAGAGCTGGGGTTGGCCAGCAGATGGCTTAAGGTTTGTGGATATTTACGATGGTTACATCTTGCAGTTTTATTGTTACAGTATGAATATTATTAAATTGTACTAGATGAGATGAATTCAACCTGCTCCAAGTTGTTACGGGCATATGTAGCAATACCATGTACATTGTCAAAGGTAACACCAATAATACTTTAACCATAAATCTTGCCTCTCTTGCTTAGCTTATCTTGAATGAGTACCATATCAACGTCATTATTACGTAGCAATTTTGACAAAACGTCACACTTAGATCTACTGATACCTTCAATAGGCCTATTCAGTTGGCAAATTTTAATACCATGTCCAAGCTTTCGAGTCAATTGGCTCTTAAAAGAGCCGTACAGTTTGCATATTTGCTGGGAGAATTTAGAAGACAGGTCCAGCAACCAATGTTGTTCCTTCCTTAGCACCACCCAGGGATCACGTGTAGGGCTTTTTAAGGTTTAACCTACGGACGTGAAGTAACAGTATACCCCCTTTCCTCAGGAATTGACTTGGTACCCATTTTTGGTGTACGCTGAGTGAACCTCAGAGTCGTGTGTTTCAACAGAAGTTTCTGTTCTCGACGTCCTGAGGGGGGATTGAAACCCATGTTTATCTAGCCGAACCAACCACGTATTTACCGTGTCGGATAGGCAGCCTCCATTTTAATCAAGGCCACGGTCACTAATTTTCCAGGCTTAGTTCTTTCCTACCCCAGAGCCATTGCTGTTATAAAATTTTAAAAATGTTGTTTCCGTCACGTACCTTCAAATTTACTATAAAGTAGGGCAGGGGGGTGTTAAGCGTGATAGCCGAGTAACATTGTAACTGACATCTCTCCAAGGTGAGCGTGATTCGAATAAATACAAATAAGAAATGTAAATGAAAATATAATCTTTGTGTTTCGTAAGTCTCATGGCTATAATTTCCGGCTGAATAGTCACTGTTGAGGCCTTCGGTTCAGAGTGTTCCTGGGTTCGATTCCCGGCCGGGTCGGGGATTTTAATTGCTTCTGATCAATTCTTCTGGCTCGGGGATTAGGTATTTATGTTTGTCCCAACACTATTCTCTTCGTATTCAGGCAACACGCCACACTACCAACCACCACCGAAACACGCAATAGTAATTACATCACATAGGGTTGGCGTCAGGAAGGGTATTCGGCCGTAAAACAAGACCAAATCCACATGTACGACACAATTCTCACCCGCGACCAGACAGGTTTGGAAAAATAGGTATAATAATAATAATAATAATAATAATAATAATAATAATAATAATAATAATAATAATATAGTTTTTACGTCCTACTACCTACTTTGGACAGTTTTTCGAAGACGCCGAGGTGCCGTGCCGACATTTTGTCCTGCAGGAGTTCTTTATGTGCCAGTAAATTTACCGATAGGAGGCGTTAAATACTAACGGACTGAGCCAGGGTCGAACCTGCCAAGTTGTGGTCGGAAGGCCAGCGCCTCAACCGTCTGAGCCACTCAGTCCAAGGGGATCAGATATCGTGAGCTGCAGTTTATTTGCGGTGTGGTGAGCAGTTCATTTCAGCTTCTCCTCTAGCCAACAATAGCTACCAAGTTTTGCTTAACTTTGGAAATCTTACAGGGTCCAATGTTTCAACATAACTACGCCGTTGGTTTCAGAGAAATTAAGCGTAAGAATAAGATAAACAAAATTCGCGAAAAGTAACTACCGTACAATAAATTTAGGGACACCCGTTCAAAATTGTATATAAGCTTCTATCCCTAAACTCCCACCAATAGCCTTAACATTAAGTGTCCATGAGATAGTGTTTTAAAATTGTTTTTTTTTTAGTGAAAACCAGAAGTCTCTGTGTTTACCCATTAATAATTTATGGTCATTTGCAACTTTTGGTTTTAGAGAAAACACGTTGAGCAGGATCGAACCTGCCAAGTTAGGCTCAGAAGGCCAGACCGTCCGAGCTCCTCATCCCGGCACACAATGAAATAAAGGATACATATTTATTTATTTATTTATTTATTTATTTATTTATTTATTTATTTATTTATTTATTTATTTATTTATTTATTTATTTATTTATTTATTTATTTATTTATTAAACATCTGTTGTGTAAACTATACGGATGCCTAGCCGAGACAGTAAAGCGTGCTCAGTCCACCCGGAAGGACATGGGTTCGATTCTCCGCAAGATAGTCGAAAAATTTAAGACACGTGGTTTCCGCTTCTGAAGAGGCACAAGGCCCTTGAGATTCACTGTGTACACCAAAAATGAGTACCAGGTTAATTTCTTGGTATAAAGGCTACCGGACATAGAGTTAACCACTCTACTCCACCCAGTGCCGAGGTCACGAAAGGTAGAAGCACTTACCAACCACTTTTCCAAGCGTCTTCTTCATTGCCTGTATCGAGATTGTTTCCGTTTACCTGCATCATTATATAGCCATTGCAGGTTTGTAGAGGAAATAAGGAAGATAGCGATGTTAATTACGTTAATAGCGATAATTCTATGTCGTCGTTGTTAGCCTCCTCATCCTTTATAATGCAGAATCCCCGGCGAGTGTGGGTGCTGTCTGTCGTGCATAAGAAACAGCGTGTTTGTGTAGTTGAAGCTAGGGGTGTTTGTGTATGGTATATGAGTTGCAGGAATGTTGGAGACAGCACAAACACCTGAGCCGAGGGAATTAACCATTTTAGACTAAAACCGGGGCCCCGAGGAGTGAAGGCTAGAACGGTTGCCACTCAACCATGTAATCAGACCGGCAGAAGGTCTGCCATCAACATCACTGTAATGTCCGTATCCGTAGCTATTAACCGTCATCCTCGAGAGCCCGGGTTCGATTCCCGGTACTGCCAAATATTTAAAAATGGCAGGAGGGCTGATATGTAGATAAAATGGTCCATGGAGCTCACGGGGGGTGGGGGGTGGGGGGTTATGCTGGAAAGAACCGCACCACCTCAGGATGCGGACACGAGTTTACTTATAGAGGTCTGGAAACGACCCAGTTCGGCTCACGCTCGTTCGGAACTCACTGAGCGTGCTGGCTAGCAGCGTGTAATCTGAGGTAGACCAGCTGATGCGCTTACGGGCAGTATAAACGAAGTTACGACGAACAAACTTAAATGGAGCGAGGGAAGGAGAGTGGCTGACTATAAAATGTTGGACACCGTGAAAATATTGTAACGAAAAATGTATTGAAGTAATGCCATTACAAACTTGTCGCTCGTCAGTAGACACATTAACTTGCACTGTCTTTCACAACGTCACGAACATTCATCATTATTGTGTTGTCTGTTTTAGTACAGAAAGCGTCATTAGTTCCTTTCTCCCTCACTTGCCCCATTGGAGGCTGGAGTAGACAAAATGTATTTGCTAGCAGAGCAAGTCTTGGATATTCTGTGCTGTTGAAATGGCGTATGGCTTTTAGTGTCCGAGGACATGTTCGGCCCGCCAGATGCAGGTCTTTTGATTTGACACCCGTAGGCGACCTGCGCATCGTGATGAGAATGAAATGATGATGAAGACGACACACATACACCCAGCCCCCGTGTCAGCGAAATTAACCAATTAAGGTTAAAATTCCCGACCCTGCCGGGATTCGAACCCGGGACTCAGTGACCAAAGGCCAGCACACTAACCAATTAGCCATGGAGCCGAACATTCTGTGCTGTTATTTCTCCTCTATGCAAGGGAATCGTAATCAGAGAGGTGATCTTTTAATAAACAAATTTTAGTAAGAATATCGTTAACGTTTACTCGTCCATAGTCTGTGGCAATATGGACTATTTCTAAATATATATAGATCTAGGAACCTATTCCCGAAACAACGGTAAAGGGACGTAGATCTGTTTTGACACACTTCTGTGCAATGTTTTGTCTGATATCGTATGGTATTGTATTTGATGGACGCATTGTATTCGGTCGCACTTTACACACGTGTGCTTTCATATGTGAGGTCGTAGGTGCAAACGTCGATAAGGAAGCATACATTTACATGGCACATATCCTGCATGTTGACTATTCACAATTGTTACGGGTAAGAACTATTGACAAACTTGGGCTCTTCATCTTTTCTTAACTTAGTAATCCATATTTCTTCCTGTCAGGTTTTGCTTTCACCCTGTCTTTGGATTCCCGTTCCATGTTTGCAAGGAATGTCGTAGTGACTGCGAATGTGAATCAGTCGGACCGAATGTGCAGACTGTTGAGCGCCAAGCGGTCGTAGCGGAGTAGAACTTAACTACACGACTACCTTCTTTCGACCAACCGTAAACGGGGAATGCGGATCTCTATTTACTTATCACCGCAATAATTACAATTTTTATGATACACATTCAAGTGTTAAAGTCTTGGCCTTAACTCAGTCTGCCAATATTGTTTCTAGAGTTTTAGGTGAGTGTCTACATCGTGACCATAGCAAGTTCTATCTGGTAAACGCTTTTTTTTTTGCTAGTGGTTTAAGTCGCACCGACACAGATAGGTCTTATGACGACGACGGGATAGGAAAGGAAGGAGTTGGACGGAAGCGGCCGTGGCCTTAATTAAGGTACAGCCCTAGCATTTGCCTGATGTGAAAATAGGACACCACGGAAAGCCATATTCAGGGCTGCCGACAGTGGGATTCGAACTCACTATCTTCCGGATGCAAGCTCACAGCCACGCGCTCCTAACCACACGGCCAACTCGCCCGGTATCTCGTAAACGAGCCTCAAGGACGGTACTTTTCATTTCAAAAAATCCCACATGCATTGGCCGTGATTCGAACCGCGGCCGCCTTGTTGAGAAGGCAGTGACGATGTTCCTCCAACTCAGTAGCGGCGATTGGGAACTAGATGTGTGTGTGTGTGGGGGGGGGAGGGGCTAAACTATGCAGGCAACAAAAAGTACCAGGCTTTGTAGCGGGCGGGGTTACAATATATCAACACTTTAAAAAAATACAAATTGGGACGATTTTTGATACTCTCAGAGCTAATTTCGACAGAGAGGTAAAGGTTGACATTTTAGTAACTTTGCGGTAATAATAGTTTAATAATCATTTTATTGTGTTTACGTCCCACTAACTACTTTTGGCGGTTTTCGGAGATGCCAAGGTGCTGCAATTTTGTCCCGCAGGAGTTGTTTTACGTGCCGGTTGACGTATTTGAACACCTTCAACTACCACCGGACTTTTCCAGGATCGAACCTGCCGAGTTGGATTCTGAAGGCCAGCGCCTCAACCGTCTGAGCCACTCAGCCCGGCCAATAATAGATTTTTTTTGAGAATATGATTCAATAAAAGACATTATAACTTTCACCAAAGGAACAATAATTACACATGAATTACAACTAAATAGAAGTACGGTGTGATTATGTATTAAAAATCATTTAATATTTGACTACACCCTAAGAAACTAACACCGGCCGAGTTGGCCGTGCGGTTAGGGTCGCGCAGCTGTGAGCTTGCATCCGGGAGATAGTGGGTTCCAACCGCACTGTCGGCAGCCCTGAAGATGGTTTTCCGTGATTTCCCATTTTCACACTAGGCAAATTCTGGGTCTGTACCTTAATAAAGGCCACGACCGCCTCCTTCCACTCCTAGGCCTTTGCTATCCCATGGTCGCCATAAGACCTATATGTGTAGGAGCGACGTAAAGCAAAAAAAATCCTAACAGACACTGATGAAACTGCCAGACTGACGAATGCGCGCGGCAAGCAGTTGAATCATACCTCAGTGTCCATGGCACATCCAAAGTCTCCACTACTAGCAGTGGCACTATACACATCACTTAGCCGCGATGAACGACATTTGTGCGTATTTCCGCCGATAATTTTGGTAATAAATAAAGGAAAGAATTATAGAGACTCCGTGGCTCAGGTGGCAGCGCACCGGCCTCTCACCGCTGGATTCCGTGGTTCAAATCCTGGTCACTCCATGTGAGATTTGTGCTGCACAAAGCGGAGGCGGGACAGGTTTTTCTCGGGTATTCCGATTTTCCCTGTCATATTTCATTCCAGCAACACTCTCCAATATCATTTCATTTCATCTGCCATTCATCAATCACTGCCCCAGAGGAGTGCAACAGGCTTCGGCAGCCGGCACAATTCTTATCCTCACCGCTAGATGGGGGCTTCATTCATTCCATTCCTGACCCGGTCGAATGACCGGAAACAGGCTGTGGATTTTCATTTTCAAAGGAAGGAATTAGCTGATAAGACAACAGGGCTTGTAAAAATGGCTTTTCAAAAATAATCCCCACAATTTCTATTTTTTGCGGGTTAAAATGGAATAAAAATGTCTTCGCAAAGTGGGGTCCCCCCCCTTCGCCCCACCTAATCGCCGCTACTGCTTCAACTGAGGAGAGAAGTAGGCTAGAATCACTTTCTTGGCCATCTTATATATGATTTATCAAGTACTCTACACTTCAGTTTTGAACATACATTTTCATTATAGACTGCTATGCCTTTCGGCGTTCAGTCTGCAAGTCTTTGCGCACTTACTCAACGCCTCCACAATCCTCTATTTGTAACTAGCTAGCTGTGTGACCTCGTTTATTCCCATACCTCTTATCTTATCAATTCTAAGCGAGTTCCTAAAATATAAATCACATTGAAAATCCTGGCCCATTTAATCAGAAATACACAAGTACAGAAACTACGGTCACAAGGGTTCTTACATACACTTCGCAGGCGCCGAGATGAGTGGTTCAGGTGATAGTGCGTGGGATTTCTAGGCCCAATTTGGCGAGTTTTGCCCTGGTTCAGTCCAGTGGTACCGACCGACATGGCTGCGCAGTTCGGTCCACGCAACTGTAAACTAGCATTCATCAATCACTGTCGTCCAGAAGGCAGTTTTTAGCTTGTCGTTTCGTAAACGATTTCAAAGAAATCGTCGCTGCCGGGACAAAACCTCCTATGTGAAATATTTTAGTTTAGAACTTTTGTCGGTAAGGTTCTGTCATCTAAGGTGCAATATTGTGTGAATATTGTCAAGGCATTCTCGCTCTTCATAACGTATGTGCTGCGGGTCATTATATCTCCAAAAAATTTAACACATACAGTAGGAGGTTTTGTCCCGGCAACGACGAAATTTAGAATACCATCCTTGGTAAATTATTACAGTTCCTACTTTCTCTTCCTATAAACGAATATTTCGTCGCTGAGCCTAGAAAAACCGCTATATGATATTATTTCAGCTTAGAACTCTGACCAGAAAGGTTCAGTACTGCACGAACTACAGTATATCAACGACATGTGCTGCGGGTCAGTATTATTCTAACAACACTGTCACATAGCGATATTTCGAGGCACAACGGCTATTTACTGCAATTTGACCTCTTCAATTCCAACTTTATCTTTATATTATGATCTTTCCTACTTTTAAAAATTAATTTCAAGCCCATTCCTCCACCATGGTGAGTTCGTACTTCCCCGTCCGCGGCCCTGAAGATGGTCTAACGTGGCTTCCTAATTTCACACCAGGTAAATGCTGAAGCTGTACATTAATTTTTTTTTTGCTAGGGGCTTTACGTCGCACCGACACAGATAGGTCTTATGGCGACGATGGGATAGGAAAGGCCTAGTAGTTGGAAGGAAGCGGCCGTGGCCTTAATTAAGGTACAGCCCCAGCATTTGCCTGGTGTGAAAATGGGAACCACGGAAAACCATCTTCAGGGCTGCCGATAGTGGGATTCGAACCTACTATCTCCCGGATGCAAGCTCACAGCCGCGCGCCTCTACGCGCACGGCCAACTCGCCCGGTGTACATTAATTAATGCCATAGCCGCTTTCTACCCAGCCCTAGCCTTTTTCCCATTATTGCGATGCCAAAAACCTTCCACGACCTTACACCACTAAGAAAAATGAAAAAGAAGAAAAGTCCTGTGGTATTTGAAGATGCTCAGCTAGCATTGTGTCGACAGATTTAACAGCGCGTAGAAGAACTTCTGTGAGACAAAATTTCAGCATCTTGACGTCTCTCTCTCTCTCTCTCTCTTTTATACAATCTGCTTTACGTCGTGCTGACACAAATAGCTTTTACGTCGACGTTGGGATAGGAAAGGGATAGGAGTGGGAAGGAAGCGGCCGTGGCCTTAATTAAGGTACACCCTCAGCATTTTCTAGGTGTGAAAGTGGAAAACCACCTAAAACCATCTTCAGAGCTGGCGATAGTGGGGTTTGAACTAGAGATGGGCGCTTTCGACTGATAACTATCTAACTAGTCGATAGTTTAAACTATCGTAACAGTCCACTACTTTAAAAAACAAATCGACTGAATTCATTCGCATTCCCGTTAGGGATCTCTCCACGTTTCCCTCTTTAGACAGCGCAAAACAAGTCGATTGAATTCAGTCGCATTCCCGTTAGGGATCTCTCCACGGTTCACTGTCCAGTCAGCACAAAACAAGTCGACTGAATTCTATCCGCTTTGATTCAGTCGCACTCCCGTCACAGCGACGCCGAAGCCAAAGGAACTATCGGATTATGGTCATTTCGGATGTGTAATATTCTGTATATGTTAACTTCCTAAGTACCTACTTGATATGGTGAATTTTTCTTGTCGTTAATTTTCTCTATGTTTCGTTGTATATTTGTGTATATTAATTACGTTATTCATAAATAAGGCAGAACTATAATAATAATAATAATAATAATCCAGAAAATACACTAGTAGCATAGTAGTGTGTTACGCTGATTGTGTACTACAACAACAAGTCATACCGAGCTCGATAGCTGCAGTCGCTTAAGTGCGACCAGTGTCCAGTATTCAGGAGATAGTAAGTTAGAACCCCACTGTCGGCAGCCCTGAAAATGGTTTTCCGTGGTTTCCCATTTTCACACCAGGCAAATGCTGGGGCTGTACCTTAATTAAGGCCACGGCCGCTTCCTTCCCACTCCTAGCCCTTCCCTGTCCCATCGTCGCCATAAGACCTATCTGTGTCAGTGCGACGTAAAACAACTAGCAAAAAAACAACAAGTTATACATATTATTGTTAGCATTGTTCGGGAATAGAGCCTAATTTTCGTCTTTCCACGTTTCACTGTCCAGTTAGCACCAAGAAAAGACATTAGTATGATGTTGGTCCATACTAAGGGCATCTCTATTAATTAGCCCCGTGTACGGACGAGTGCGTAAATCGGATTCTAACCTGTGTAAGTGTGAGTTCCTCGATAAGTCCGGCATTGGGGTACGCGCCCAAGGTACAGTGCTATTGTAGCATGTGCCAGGAATGAATGTAGAAAACCCCCTGGAAAACTACATAAAGGATACGGTATCCGCTGTCAATGAATGGAATACGAACCTGGGATCTTCTTATTACTAATGTAGAATGGAGTGGACTTCTCGGCTGCAAACGTGAGTCCCTTTGATTAAATTTGTAAGTCACTCAGCATAATATTAATTTTGCTCTAATGGATGTCTATACAAGTGATTTCTAATTATTGGTATATTGCGTTAAAAGAGTCGAATTCGTAGAAGTACAACTCTCCACTTTTGATACGGAGAGTTTCGACTGTAAACATTCGATTTTTTTTTTCATGGAACGACTGACTATTTGCGTTATATGAATACTTTCATTCGACTGAAAAAATCGACTATACAGTCGATAGTTTGAAGGGAATATAGTTCCTATCGTCCGATTAGTCGATAGTGGTTTTTAGTCGATAGTGACCATCTTTAGTTCGAACCGACTATCCCCCGAATGCAAGCTCACAGCTACACGTCCTTAACTGCACGGCCAACTCGCCCGGTGATCAAAGTCTCCAAATCCCATGAAAGTAATTGGTGGTACATAAAAACAATAGCATTATTATTAATCTCCACACGCATGAGTATATGAACGTGTTAATCACGATAGTTAAAGCTCATTACAGGAGGTATCTGCAACGTAACTATGATGGATACACCGGTTACTTTGACAGAGATGAGCCGTAACACAGGCACCTGTGTGAGGGTTAAGGAGTGAATATAAAAATCTTAAATCTCAAGATCGGTAAACTGCAATTGAAGAAGATTCCAGCGTTGGTGAATGTTGCAGATGTGTTGCGTGCGCCTGTACCCACTATGACGTGATCAAGAGAGCAGAGCCGACAGAGCCGAGCAGCACAGTGTGTCAGTGCGCCATGGGCATTGAACAGTGGTGCAAGTAGCTGGTGAGCGTGTGTTCAGTGTTTGTTTATCTCAGCGACATGGGAGCTGCGTGGTGCAAGAACAAGGCGCAGGCCGCTCTCGACAAAGTCACCCAGGTACTGTGCATTTCATTCTCACAAGTATATTCCTTTTTTACAATTCGCCACAGAAGGAAACGCAGTTTTATTGACATAATCGGCGTTAGGTTTGAAGTAAAACAATTTTGATCCCTTTAATTCCGGATGAACTTGGAATGTTTATCTCCTAAGAAAATTTCTAAATATAGAGCATGTATTGAAAATTTTATGCATAATAATTTAGCTTGAAATATTTTTTCTGCTGCTATATTTGCTTTTCGTGTTACCAACACAGATAGGTCTTATGACGATGATGGGATAGGGAACGCCTAGGAGTGGGAAGGAAGTGGCCGTGGCCTTAATTAAGGTACAGCCCCAGCATTTGCCTGGTGTGAAAACGGGAAACTACGGAAAACCATCTTCAGGTCTGCCGACAGTGGGATTCGAACCCACTATTTCCCGGACACAAGCTCACAGCTGTGCGACTCTAACCGCACGGCCAACTCACCCAGTGAAATGTTTTTAATATACTAGAATATATTTTCTGAAGTGAAAAAATAATTGAACCTTAAAAAGGGCATAATTTTACGAGTTCTCTGTCCACAAAGGTAGCAACCCATTTCTATATTTAAAAATCATCTGCGTTAATAAAAATGTTTAAAAAGTAGGTACTGAGGTTGTATTTATTTATTTATTTAATATACATATTTAGAAAATGTATGATATATTTAAAGGGGCTGCCTGGCTAAGGTGGTAAAGGTGTACTCGGTTCACCCGAAAGGACGTGGGTTCGATTCCCTGTCAAGAAGTCGAAAAATTTAAGAAACGAGATTTCCACTTCCGGATGTACATACGGTCCTGAGGTTCGCTCAGCCTACACCAAAAATGAGTACCACGTTAATTCCTGGGGCAAAGGCGGCCGGGCGTAGAGCTAAACACTCTACCCCATTATAGTGCCGAGGTTATTGGATAGTGGAAGTCTTCACCTTCTACCCCTCCAACGGCCTTCATGGCCTGAACGAAGATTGCTTTCCTTTATAAGATATTTACTTTTTATATTATGAATAATTTCTGAAGTGTTAAAGTCGGAATTTCAAAAAGCACTATCCAATTATTTAACTACAATAATAGGCTGCTATATGTATGTTAACTGGTTGGTGTTCGAATTTGATTCAGGTGGCAAATAGCTAAAGTTGCATGTGCCGGCAATTAAAAAATACAAATTCGCAACAAAGGGTATCAGATACCTTTCAAACCAAGAACCGAGAGGCCTATTCAGTTTGTTTTTCTTTTTTTACCGAGGAAGTGGGTGGTCTTTAGTCACATAGCTATCAGCTTTCATTCGGGAGATAGTGTTTTCGAACGCCACTGTCGGCAACCCTGAAGATGGTTTTCGGTGGTTTCCCATCCCTCCTTCCCACTTCTATCCCTTCCCTATCCCATCGTTTCCATAAGATCTATCTGAGTCGGGGTGACGGAAAGCAAATTGTAAAACAGTAAATGCATATATTTTTATGCTGCTTGCACCTCGCCCTGCTGTGAGTGCAATCCGCGTGAATTATTTAAAGGCCGGATGTCCTTCCTGATGCCAACTCCTGCGTGTTAATGTGGTGGTTGACAGTGTGGCTATATATACCGAGGTACATGAAGAGATAAGGAATGAGACAAATACAAATAGCCAGCCCCAGAGGAATTAAATCCCCCACCAGATCGGGAATCGAACCAGGGACTCTCTAATCCGAAAGCTACGACGCTAAACATTCAGCCATGGAGCCGAACCCCTGCAGTTTTTATATTCATAAAGTCGTAAATCTCATTAAAAATCTTACCTATTATACACACAATGGCACACATAGAGTTCTTCTTTTGACCGTGATTCAGATCTCAATCGATGTACTGTCTGTGAGATTATTAAAATAAAAAGTTGTAGTCCTCTATCAGATTCTAGGAAATACTGTGTTTCTCATAGCAGATGAAAAGTCCAATTTTAGTACAGTAAAAATACACGGTGCTAGTTTGTATTGCTAAAATATATTACATTCATGCTATACAACGTTTGTGAAGAATCGAATTCTAAGTTTAAACTCCAAGTTTGAAAATGAAAATTCACTTTAGTTATCAAAGTAGCGCAATGATATCCTTTAGCTTATTCGGTGTACCGTTTACATTCCTTCGTTTCAGAAATCAGTATCCTTCATACTGGAATATACAACTTAATTAGGAGCCTAGTTAATGACAACCACGCACACTCTGTCTCTCACTTCATATACGCAAGTGACACAGGGATTCATAGATCTGATGACATGACGGTGTCCATAGGCTAAAGAGTGAAATAGTCACTTTAAGAACACCAGTTGCAGAGATCTTTGAAAATTTACTGTCCGTTCAGTAAGTCAGGATTCGATTACCGGCTCTGCCATAAACAATTAGGATGGATTATATTCATCATCTTATAAAAGTAAGCAAGTTTGTAGTTTTTTTTTTTTTTTGCTAGTGGATTTACGTCGCACCGACACAGATAGTCTTATGGCGACAATGGGATAGGAAAGGCCTAGGAGTTGGAAAGAAGCGCCCGTGGCCTTAATTAAGGTACTGTACAGCCTGGTGTGAACATGGGAAGGCTTGTAGTTTTATGTGACTGTTGATATCATGATCATAACCTCAGGAGATCCAGATTTACATGGAATCCAAAAGACGTCGACATGATTTTTCATTTCAAAAATCCTACAAAATTGGCCGGGTATCGAACCGGAACCGCCTCGGTGAGAATCCAGTGACTATGTCACTCCGAAAAAAAAAATCACTTATTTCACTAATACAAGGAGCATCTTTAGTCGTCATCTCTCTATGTTCTCTGTGATTGTAATTATTTGAGATTAGAATTCAGATGGGTATTCTGCGACTTAACACATACTATCTAAGCATTTGTCCAAGCAAGAGTACCGCCTAAGAAAGCTACTTTGAACGACGAAGTCCCAGCCTCGATTATCTGAACGGTAGTTTCTTTGTCCTATCCTCTAGTGCAACTTTGCGTGCTCGGCTCGGGGAGTCAGAACATGTTGAGCATCATCATTTCTTGAAGAATAAAAACCAAAAATCTCCACTTCTCTAACTATTAGGTACTTCGTTTGGCATGAATTCTTCTTTTAACATTTTACTAGGGTATAATACAAACGTAATATCGTAATCTGTGTTCGCTTAGACAAACGATGATTATAATGATGACTAATATTATTATTATTATTATTAATTTCTAAAGGGCCAACCATCGAGAACCGAGCAAACGACTGTGCGGTTTGGGTCGCGTAGCTATCAGCTTGCATTCAGGTGATAATGGGTTCGAAACCCACTGTCGACAACCCTGAAGATGGTTTTCCGTGGTTTTACATTTTCACATCAGACAAATGCTGGAGCTGTGCCTTAATTAAAGACACGTTAGATTCATTCCCACTCCTAGCTCTCTCCTATCCATCCTATCGTAGCCATAAGATCTATCTGTGTCGGTGCGGCGTAAAGCAGATTGCAAAAAACAAAAAAACAAAAAAAGCATCGAGATCGTCGGTCCCTCCATTTAGAATGATATAGCTTAATTCAGGTATCTCCAGTCGTAGTTTGACGTAAGCCGACCTCCCCGAAATTAATTTCCCTATTTGGGTAAAAAATTAATAATGACATTGCATTTACGCCCCGTTAATTACTTTTACAGTTTTCGTATACTCCGAGGAGCTGAAATTTTGTCCCTCAGGAGATCTTTTACGTGCCAGTAAATCTGCTGACACGAAGCTGACGTATTTGAGCACCTTCAAATACCACCGCACTGAGTAGGGATCGAACCCGCCAACTTTAGTTCAGAAGATATGCGATTTTTTTTTTTTTTTTTTTTTTGCAATTTGCTTTACGTCGCACTGACACAGATAGGTTTTATGGCGACGATGGGACAGGGGGGGGTCTAGGAGTGGGAAGGAAGCGGCCGTGGCCTTAATTAAGGTACAGCCCCAGCATTTGCCTGGTATGAAAATGGGAAACCACGGAAAACCATTTTCAGGGCTGCCGACAGTGGGGTTCGAACCTACTATCACCCGAATACTGGATACTGGCCGCACTTAAGCGACTGCAGCTATCGAGCTCGGTGGTATGCGATCTACCGTCTGCAATATTAAGCTCAGCGACTCAATAACAATTGTACAGTGCAGTTTTCAACCCTCCCTCTTTTACAATAATAATGTTATTTGCTTTACGTCCCACTAACTATGTTTACGATTTTCGGAGACGCCGAGGTGCCGTAATTTTGTCCCTCAGGAGTTCTTTTACGTGCCAATAAATCTACGGTCACGATGCTGACGTATTTGAGCACTTTCAAATACCACCGGACTGAGCCAGGATCGAACCTTCCAAGTTCGGGTCAGAAGGCCAGCGCCTCAACCGTCTGAACCACTCAACCCGGCCTGTGTATTTACCTATGAGAAAGCCGTCTAGCCTAGGCGTTGAAGATGTGCTGTGCTTGGCTCACCATAGAATGTCGATTCGATTCCCCGGTAGGAAGTTGTTGAGATACTAGGAAATGAGGCTTCTGCTACGTTTGGGGAGGCAAGTTCTGAGAACAAGGGTATTTGGACAAAGAACTAATCACACTATCACACTTAGGAAGCCTTTCCCTTTCTCCTCTTCAGTGACCTCCGTGACTTTGCTTTGGGATTATATGTTAAACTTCAAGTAAATGTGTTTGGTGACGCTTGTAGTCTAGTACTGGATTTTTAATATTGATACCAACGCAACGGTGACCTTTCGGCTTATGAAGATTTCATTTCTGACCTTATCAGAATTGATTTTTCCCTTCAGTCAATAGAAGCAAGCGTCTGTATGTCACTGCTTCTCTCTTCCCTTACTTCATCCGTATATTCGTATCCACCTATACAGTAAAGACAATGAAATCCCTTCAGTGAACTTAATCTGTGTGTATTTTCCCTTACATCATATTATGTTATTATAGTGTGTGTCATCCGGCCGTAAAAACGTGCCATATCGTTCCATCTCACCTTACCACGCATCAACAAACAGGACTAAGAGGTAGCCATACATATTATTATTGTGTGTGTGAGTGAGAGAGAGAGAGAGAGAGAGAGAGAGAGAGAGAGAGAGATACTGTTTAGCACTCTGTATTAACTGCCACCTGCCAACCTCAATGGTACAGTCAGTCAGGCGATGTCCTTCTGTTCCGAAGATAGCAGTTTGGATCCTAGCCGAGGTCGATGGTCTTTCAGGGTGTTCAAGTGCTACAACTACTTGCCGTCAGCTTCGGGCATGTCGCAGAAATATTGCAAGATACTTTGGTTCAGATGGCCCCGGGTTCGATTCCTGGCCGGATCACAGATTTTAACCTTGGCCCGGGGACTGGGTGTTTGTACAGTCCCCAAGATCCTTGAACCCACACACCACACACAACACTACCCTCCACTACAATAACACGCAGTGCCCTATATACGACCTCGTCGGAGGTCTGCCTCAAAGGGCTGCATCCGGCTATAAATAGCCACACAGAATTATTATTATTATTATTATTATTATTACTATTATTATTTTTATTATTATTATTTCCACTTGTTTGGCTCGGGTTTTAATTCCGAATCTCCAATGGAGGATAGAAATCCTAACGTGAGGGTTGTAACTGGGTGCAATCAGACTTCACTCCACCCCATTTAGTAGTACCGATTTCGAAGATTCTGTACTTCAGCTACATATGATCTCAGGCTAACCTTATACCGTGCACACCGAGCTAGTGGCCTTGCAGCTGTGACCTTGCATTCGGGAGATCATGGGTTCGAATCCTACCATCGGTAGCTCTGAAGATGGTTCTCCGTAGTTTCACACCAGGCAAATGCTGGGGCTGTATCTCAATTGGCAGACCATGGCCCGTCAGGAATGTTGCACCACGGGGTTTAGTTTGGCTCTCTTTCCTTGCTGATCATACTACCGGTGCCCTCATGGCAGTTATGATCGACAGGTCGGGTATACTATAATTGTTGCATTTATTTTCGGGCAGGTATCTATTTCAGGTAGAGAAATGAAGTTCGGGAACAATAAGGATCTAAATGTAATTTAATGTACCAAAATGAAAACGGATGTTCATTTTCCGAGTTCTTAACAACACACAATCATGTCAACTGCTGATAATATACATAATTTATGTTAAAAATGTACTTAATTATTTAACAACAATAATATTTTATAATTATAAGTCCGTGATATATCTGCATTCCGTTTCACTGTCCTAATCAGGAGGATAAGCCTGCTTCCTTAATTAGGTTTGATAGTAATTAGTAACATTTCACTAAAGTCATTGGCGCACAGAATTTAACAAACAGAAAGCATTGAGTCGAGTGTAGAAAAACTTACACGTGGTCTTAGCTGTTTAAAAAAAATATTTTTAGCGCATAACTTTTGATGCCGGGAGTGTCCGAGGACAAGTTCGGGTCGCCAAGTGCAGGTCTTTTGATTGGATGCTCGTAGGCGATCCGCAAGTCGTGATGAGGATAAAATGATGATGAAGACGACACATACACACAGACCCTGTGCCAGCGGAATTAACCAATTATGGTTAAATTTCCCGACCCTGCCGGGAATCGAAATCGGGACCCCTGTAACCAAAGGCCAGCACCATTTAGCCATGGAGCCGGACGTTTTGTATTGATGGCTATGATGACCAAATGCTAATGGATGCATACGTCAATAAATTTAAAAAAGAATACAAACAAATATTAAGTGTATGTGAATGTTGTCAGTTTGTCAAGTCTGATCATTGCACCGAATAGACACTCGGCACTATGCTTGGAACGGCGCCTTTGCCGAAGTTTGGGGGTACCCTGAGACATTCAGCTCCGAAAACCTATGGCTACCACAGACTGAGATCGAACTCATGGGAGGTGGAAGGTAGAGAAGCCACACACTCAGCACACTACAAGTAAATAAAACATCATTCCTTGACTGGTGCCAACGGTCGTAGCCGTGTTGAAACACCGGATCCCGTGAGATCTCCGAAGTGAAGCAACATTGGGCGTGGTCAGGAGTAGGATGGGTTGCCACGCGCTGTTGGTGGGGGGTAAGGGAATGGAGGAGCGGAAAGGAATTGGCCACCCTACCGCACGTAAACTCCGGCTCAGGAATACCTCTGCGGAGGTTCGGACCTGCCTTCGGGCAGAATAACCCTTACCTTACCCTTGACTGGTGGTCGGATAGTGAAGGAACACGCTATGGTTTGGATCTGCCGTTCATTTAAGGCGATGTTCTATGACTATGGGTGGGCCTCAGCCACGTGAAATAATAGCTTACCGTAACTCATTACTTTGCTGGCGCTCACAAGGAGCAAAACGTGATAACGGTTCCCGATATTAACATTCGGCAAATAACAGCTTTCATGATATTACCGAACAATGCAAGTCAAAATTATCTCCTCTCAAACAGCAATTTGGATGTCAAAATTGGCTAATTCTCTTCTCCACTTCTTTGTAGTTCTCGATGTTACCTAGGTTTTGCAGTAGGGAGAAGGTATTAGTAGAGAAAATTGGGGGTCATATTTAATCTAAAGATACCGGTATTTGGATTAGTGATTAATGATTTTTATAAGCAGGTGTAAGTGTAACCTCTTTCTTCCCCTTCTCAATAGTGCCAGTACCCAGAAGATAGAGCGAGAGTGCGGAGAGAATGAAGAGAGAAAGTAGGAGAGAGTGAGCAAAACAATAGAGGGAGTATATTTAGTACGTTTCGCCGCATGTGCAAATTGCGATGTGTTTTAACAAAAAAGTTCAACGACAAATGAAAATTACTACCGGAATTGACCGTGATACATAATAATATTATTAAACAAATGAGAAGGTCCATAGCGTTCTTCACAGTAAACTGTCAAAACAAATTCAAGGAGATATGTTTATACTTCACTACTTTTATTATATAGATTTGTTTAACATTTGTATACATTTTGGAGTCAATGCAGATATTTTGTTTCTATGCACAAGATTTCAGTGTACTTATACCACGTATCTAGGTTAATTTAATTGATCCTGAGGTTATTGATCCAAACAGCAATGGCCCAAATTAACCCAAACTATTATTATTATTATTATTATTATTATTATTATTATTATTATTATTATTATTATTATTATTATTTGCCATTTGTTTTACGTCGCACCGACACAGGTAGGTCTTATGGCGAAGACGGAATAGGAAAGGGCTAGGAGTGGGAAAAAAGCAGTCGTGGCATTAATAAAGGTACAGCCCCCAGCACTTGCCTGGTGTGAAAATTGAAATCGAAGGAAAACCACATTCAGGGCTATCGACAGTGGGATTTGAGCCCACTAACCCCCGAATGCAAGCTCACAGCTCCACGACCCTAACCGCACGGCCAACTTGCTTGGTCCACACGCATTAATGATGTTTTAGTGTATAATATATTGTGTAACAGACATCCTCGGCTACTCTCAACCAACCGCATCACTTCAATGAAGCTTCCTTTATTGGTCAATAATGTATCCTCTATAACTTGGAAATAACGCACACGAAAGTGTTAAGAATGATTGATTGTACAAGGAGTTGGGATCAATGGTAGGGAGGTGCTCGGAATGAGGAGATAAAGGCTAGGTGGAGTCAAGTGAGGCGAATGGAGAAGGAGGGAAAGAGAAGTATAGGAAGACCAAGGTGAAGATGGTTAGACTCAGTTTTGAATGAATTAATGACAAGAGGCCAGGAACTAAATGCGGGTACAAAGCTATAGTAGCTGCAAATAGAAGATTGTGGACGGAGTTCCTTCTCTCTCTCTCTCTCTCTCTCTCTCTCTCTCTCTCTCTACTTCTCTCCCGTTCTTCAGCTGACATGTTCAGTATCCTCTTCTCCTGTCTTCCCCATTGGTGCTTCTCTATCATATTCCTGTGCCTTTGTCATTGAGCTCTGACATATTTCTCCAGTTATCTGTTCCTCCCACCTTGATCCCCATCTCAATCCTGTCCTTCTGAAGTTCGACAACCCACTTAGTTCCCGTCTTTTCTCTCGTTCTACCCGTTGTCTCCCGTACTCTTCTAGTCATTCTCTCAATGGCCATCCCGATCACATGTCCACAAATCTTGCTCTTTTGAGTCTTATTTATTCTGAGGTCGTCCTCATGTTTTGGTACAGTTCGTTCTTTGATCTTTGTTCGCATCTTTTACCTCTTCTTTTTGGTCCCAGTATCTTCCTCAGGATGTCTCTCTCTTCTTTCTCCTGTTGCTCTGTCCCATGCCTTCCTAGTATCATCGTCTCGGACGCGTACAGTACTGTGCTCCTCAATGTTGCCTCGTAATGCCTGAGCTTTGCGTCTGATGATTTGTTTCTTTTAATGCACACTTCTCTGGTCGCAAGGTAGGCATTCCTCATCTTTTTCACCCTCTCTTTTATCCCAGCGCTGCTCCGGTTTCTTCCTTTTACATATTCTCCAAGATACTTAAACTTTTCTACCTTCTGCATAGTGCCTTCTGGTGTTTTCCAATCCCGGTGGTGTTTAGAGTCTTTGTCTTGTCTTAGGCGATCTGTAACCCTACCCTTCTGGCTATCTTACTCTTGTTGTCGATTTGTTTCTATGCATTCTTCCGTCTCGCTTACTATGGCTATGTCGTCGACAAAGGCTGAGCAGTCCACCTGTGCCCTGTTATCCTTCTTGTCCCCTACATGTGTCTTCGGTATCGCCCTATTTTCATTTGTTGTCCTGATAACTTCGTTCAGTGTTTTGTTGAATAACTTCGATGACAGTCTGTCTCGCTGTTTAACTTCGGTCTTGATCTCAAACTCTTCTGATAGTGCACTCCTGAATCTCGCCCTTGCCTTTGTGTCTGTCAATATTTCATTCATCAGTTTTCGTGTGGTGCCATCTATTCCTCTGTTCTTCAAGATCCTCCCCAGCGTCTAGTCGACCTATGGAATCGTATACCTTCTTGAAGTCTACGAAGGTTACTACCGTCTTCTTGCTCTTCAAGGCCCTGTGCTCTGTCAGTTGTTTCAGAGTAGAGATCTGTTCTGTGCACTCTCGTCCTTTCCTAATACTTATCCTACTGTACTAGTTGTTCTACTCTTTTCAGGCGGAGTCTCGACAACGCCTTGTAGCCGACCTCTAATAGTGATATCCCTCTGTACTTGTTTGCGCCCCCCTTGTTCCATTCTATGTGTATCGGTACTTTGATTGAATTCTTCCACCGTGCCGGTAGTTCCTTCGTCCTCCTGATCTGAGTAAGGACCTGGGTCGTGTTGTATATTGCCTTGTTGCCTCCTCACTTTATCATCTCCGCCGATATCCCGCCATCTCCGATCACCTTGTTATTCTTCAGGTCCCTTATGGCTTGTTCACCTTCGTCCCTGGTCGGAGGTTATGGCTCTTTCTCTCTCTCTATCTCTCTCATTCTCTCTCTCTCTTCTATGTCCGGCTACAGTTCCAGTTCGTCTCCAGGTGGTTCGTAATTCAGTAGATCGTGGAAGTACCACTATACAGTAAAACTCCATTAATCTTGATTAATTGGGAGTCATACTGTCCGGATCAACAGTTGCTAGGATTAATTACAATAACCTAAGTACATGGTATAAGATTCATAAAGTAAACTCGTGTCCTCATCCCGAGGTGGTGCAGCTCTTTTCAGGCACACCCCCAGTGGAGGTGAGCTGCGTGTACCATTTCAACCACATATCAGCCCTCCTGCCATTCTTAAATTCCGGGCAGTACTGTGGATCGAACCCGGGCCCCCGAGGACGGCAGCTAATAGTGCTAACCGTTACGCTACGGAGGCAGGCATAAGGTTCATTAAAATTATGTACTTATAAAAAGACGCTTGTATTGCTTTGGAAAAAAGTTTCCTACTAAATAAAAAATCTTACTCTTGCGTACTCACACTGGTTTGCTTCCGAGCTCCAATTACGAACCCCTCACTTCGAACCCCCTCGGGGAGTTTATTGCAAATTCCAGATGTTTCTAGGGATCTTGTGGATATTATGTTCTCTGTTATCAATTTTTCAGCTTCTAGGAGGTCTAGCTTTAGACATCGCTGCACTTCCTCTGCCATTCATTATTATTTATCCGCCAATTTTTCCACACCCTGGCGAATCAATGATGACAACTGGGTCGTCCAATTGGAATTGTCCCAATCCTACGCAAGGATACCCTTTCTGACGCTAACTCTATAGAGAATACGTGTCTCTATGGTGGTTCATAGTGATGTGTATTGTGTGTAGATTAAGAGCTGTGTGTTGAGACATACAAAACAGTTCCCGAAGTCAATGGAATCAACTAGACACGGCTAAATCCGGGGATCCTCTCAACCCAAGGCCTCGACGCTGTCCATTCACCCAAGGATCCGGACTTCAATTTCCATTCCTTTTTTACAGATGATTGACCCTCTTTCTCGTTGGAAAGTGAGGGACATATTGAATTTTCTCGATTGATACCATGGAAACAACTATATAGATTTGCACTCCACTAGTTTTCAGCGGTGCCCTACTTACGAAAGCCATTTGTCGAATGGGCAATCTGTATCTCTTGCCCTATCAGGGTTGTCGTTCCTGCCCGTCCGTAGGTATCAATTTAAATTGCTCTACACGTGACCCCTGGGTGGTGCCAAGATAGCAGCTACATTGGATGCTGGAAATAAAGCTTTACTTTATGTATCTCCCAGCAGTCAGAGGATACTGCAGTATGAGAAAAAATGACCAGTACTATATTTAAACGTACTATATATTTGTACTATTGTAACAGTGCCACACGAAATAAATAAATAAATAAATAAATAAATAAATAAATAAATAAATAAATAAATAAATAAATAAATAAATAAATAAATAAATAAATAAATAAATAAATAAACTAGAAATACTTCCAGAATAATATTCCGTCATGAGAATAGAGGAGAGTGTAGACTTCACTTTTGACGTTGCTGTTATATAAAGGAACATTAACCATAGCAGGTGATTTATAAGTCATAACTCTCTTCCTTATTCAGAAGTGACTTGCAAGAATATTGCACATTTAAGTGCGGCCTTTATTTTCTCTCTTTAAACCTCAAGCTACAAGGGCAAGAAACTTCGCAAGATTTCTACACAATATGAAGTAAAAGAGAGATGGTGAATTTCACTTACAATCTCTGGTAAAAATTTTACTGTTATAATTTCTTCTGTGCCCATGAGCCTGTTTCACTTCTTTAAGCATATCTGCCTCTTATGAACTGACACGAACGTCAGCTGTTTCATTAGAAACCGTTACAACATTATAAAATGTGAACGCTTACTTCTTAAGATTTTACAAGTTATTGATTTTGCAAGGGTTTGACTTCCAGATTTTTAAAAATCTCTGCAGCTGTAGATGGTATTTCATTATTCCTGATAATAAAAAGAAAGAACCATATGGCCTTAGCCATCGTGTCGCACACATCTTATTTTACGCCAGTTAGGCTGCCTACGGATCAGTTTCAAAGTTCAGTTTCAGTATGTCAGAGAAACCCGAACCATGTTGGATGACCTATTCTGAGTTTTTATAATGTTGTCTGGTAAACACCCTATGTGACACCGGATATACGAGAGTCGAGTCATAAGTCATGGCAACATGTTTTTCTTTCGAACAGGAGCAAAATACGTACTGTACTAGTATATGTGGATAATAACGACGCTGTCATTAAGAAGGGGATATTTTGGAGAGCAATTGCATAAGCATGAGCCTCTGTGGCTCAGATGGCAGCGCACTAGCTTCTCACCACTGGGGTTCCATGGTTCAAATCCTGGTTACTGCATGTGAGATTTGTGCTGAACAAAGCGAAGATGAGACAGGTTTTTCTCCGGGTACTCCGGTTTTCCTGTCATCATTCATTCGAGCGACACTCTACAATATTATTTCATTTCATCTGTCAGTTATTAATCATTGCCCCAGAGGAGTGCGAATGGCTTCGGCAGCCGGCATAATTCCTATCCTCACCACTAGATGGGGCTTCATTCATTCCATTCCTGACCCGGAGGATCTGGCCACATTGCTCGCGAGACTCCTTGTTATTCTATCATATTTTCACAAACCTAAGTTTAATTCATCCATTATAAACCATATATTTATTATTCATGTTTTAAGATTTTGCCACCCCTAATACCTGCTGCACTGGGTGGTGGCACGTTTGACCTCTCCCTCGCGTCGGCTCTGAGTATGGGTTGCAGTGGTACAGCCTCCAACTCCAGCAGCCGTTTCTTGGACAAAGAACTAACCTGGTCAAAGCTGTGTCCTAAACGCTGATATACCAAATATTTCCGTTGCGTACACGAGGGAAAAAAACCTCAGTGAAGGCCACAACAGATTAAACAAGCTACAAAACACTGGGACCTGACTGGAACTCGTGCTTGCTTGACTGACTTCAAAGCAGTGATGTAAAACAGAAATGCGTGAGAGAATGCTATAGGAAAAGTGTACCTTACCTTAAATGAGTCGAAACTGAGGTCTTGCGTATAAGTTGAGACATTTAAAATGAAAGAAAATTTAGGAACCAAACCAAACCAAACTCCATGGCGCAACAGCCCCGAAGGGCCATGGTCTACCAAGCGACCGCTGCTCAGCCCGAAGGCCTGCAGTTTACGAGGTGTCGTGTGGTCAGCAGGACGGATCCTCTCGGCCGTTCTTCTTGGCTTTCTAGACCGGGGCCGCCATCTTACCGACAGATAGCTCCTCAATTGTAATCACGTAGGCTGAGTGGACCTCGAACCAGTCCTCGGATCCACGTAAAAATCCCTGATCTGGTCGGGAATCGAACCCGGGTCCTCCGGGTAAGAGCCTGGAACGCTACTCCTACACCGCGGGACAGGCACCAGTGCCTATTAAAATACGAATAATTTAAAAAATGCTATGTCCATTAACTTAGTGATCTTAGTGATGCTTTAGTTACGTATTGCTTCCGATCCCCTTTAGCGCTGGAAGGACGCAAAAACAAATAAACTTCATAACTGGTATTAAATGTCCGACTCGTTGGCTGAATGGTCAGAGTACTGGCCTTCGGTTCAGAGGGTCCCGGGTTCGATTCCCGGCCGGGTCGGGGATTGTAATCTTCATTGGTTAATTCCATTGGCCCGGGGGCTGGGTGTTTGTGCTGTCCCCAACATCCCTGCAACTCACACACCACACACAACACTATCCTCCACCACAATAACTCGCAGTTACCTTCACACGGCAGTTGCCACCCACCCTCATCGGAGGGTCTGCCTTACAAGGGCTGCAGTCGGCTGGAAATAGCCACACGAAATTATTATTATAATATTGATATTAAATTATGTTGTACCAAAAAATGGATTGACGGGTAGGCTATTGTATTCAAACTATCTCTAATCTCATATAAAGAAACAGAAGTGAAGGGAACATGAGGCATTCAAGAATCCCAGTTTCTTCCTATGAATACATTACGTTAATCAATTCGATGCCCTCAATATAACACCGTGATGCTTTCTCATGAAAGTGAGCAATATGAATGCAGCACAAAGTGGATCAGCACTAGTCTAACGTACAGCATTCAGTCGGCTCAGAATGCGGCATCTGCAGCTACTTTAAGGTAAATTGAAGTTCAAAATAGGCGTGAAAACGTGAACTCTCTCTGCAATAGCAATTACTTGATTGTTGTTGTTGGCTCGTATCCTTGATTTGACGTCAAGGTCAACAAACACCAGATACTCGGTATGATGGTTGTTTAAGAGATGTAGACTTTACTAAAGGGAAAGGAAGAGTTCTGAACTCTCTGAGAAAGAGGGTACAAGCTTAATAGACTGCCTGGTGGTCATGATCGTTAAGGGATGAAGTCTTTATGGTCTGACTATGGTTAGCTGATTCGAGTGAAAAGAAAATGTCACTATCAGAATGTCGGTCGGAATCAGATTGTTGGCCGGCAGGATAGGAGAGGAGATACATTGTTATCACACGGTTTTTAATTACGAGAATGCGTGCCGAAAGCCTGGGTTTAATTACAAACCTCTTCGCACTGTTCATAATATAATATAACGGTGTCGACAGGGATTCGTCCGTCGGATGGAGACGTTAAGCTGTGAGCAGACCCCTTGGAGTTATTCTACATGAGTACGATATGCACCGACACGGGGTTTCACTCTCACCCTATCTCAATATTATTATTATTATTATTATTATTATTACAACCTGTGACAATAAAATTCGGTGAATAGTCCTGTACTGTCAACACAGATGAACAATGCACTGCAGTGACTTTACTGTCCTTTGAAATAGTCCCTTCCCATAACTATGCACTGCTGAGATCGGCGATACATGTCCTGGAAACTTTAAGCCTCGTCACGTTTCGTTGGATGTCAGGAATATCGTCAAATTCCTTTCAAAGCGAGTTTGATGCGTGACTTCGGCTCTGACCTTTTTATCGAGGAGAGGATCCCGGAGAACGCCATTCCATGCTTTGCCATTTCGTTTCAGGGTCGTACCTGAGACACCAGGTTTCGTCCTCAGTGACAATACAGTTCAAGAAATCTGGTGTCCCATCCGCCGTTTCGACAAAATCCTGTGAAGCCTCTAAACGTGCCTGCTTCCGATCGTCAGTCAAGTGATGTGGCACAAGACGAGAACACGTTTTCCTCTTCCCTAACTTCTGGGTAACGATTTGTCGCACGGATACACGGTTAATCTGCAGTTCATCCACTATCATGCGCACAGTTAATCGCCGATCGTTCGTGATTAATGTCCTCATCTTCTCAATGTTTTCGTCACTGACGGCGATCGCCGGTCTTCTGCTACGGGGGTTGTCAGAACCACTTTCCCGGCCTCCTCGAAAACGGGCGAACCACTCGTACGCACACTTCAAGGTCAGTGCTTGATCTTCATGAACACGTACCAGCATCGCATGCGTTTCTTTCGGTGTTTTGCCAAGCTTAAAACAAAACTGTGCATTAATCCTTTGGCCATTCATGCTCCTGTTCGCAGTTCAGAACCAACACACTAAACACGCACTGTGTCAAACATGTCTTACACAGCACACACTCGATGTTCAACTGAACAACGTTTGAAGCAGGTGGTCAAAACCTGCTACTACGCAGGTGCAGCGTTGTGTGTCGCCAGTGTTGCCGGATCGACCGTTCTGCGCGACATCACATTAGCCTAACACGTCCGGCACTGAGTATAGTATTACCAACTTTGACTCGGAAGAGACCGAGCGAGTTGGCCGTGCGGTTAGGGGCGCGCAGCTGTGAGTTCGCATCCGGAAGACAGTGGGTTCGAACCCCATTGTCAGCAAACCTTAAGATGGTTTTCTGTAGTTTCCCATTTTCACACCAGGCAAATGCTGGGGCTGTACCTTAATTTAAGTGCCGGCACTTACTTCCCACTCCGAGCCCTTTCCTATCTCATCGTCGCCATAAGACCTATCTGTGTCGGTGCGACGTAAAAAATATCGTAGAAGAATATTTGGTGTGAAATGGCAGGGCCATCGAACGAAAAACATTATCTTGGTAAAGGCTAATAAAACCGATCAATGAGCTAATGATTACAAAAATAAATTTAAATAGATCGGCCATGTCACCCTCATGCCTAACACACACCTCCCAAAATACGTGACCTATTTTTAAATGAAGGATGCACTACGTAGTGAAGGAGGACATAAAAAACTGTACACTAACATGAACGAGTGCGAAACTGAAATCGGCAACTGGGAGAATATAGGATCCGATTGGGTGAAGTGGTGATGTTTTAACCACAAAGGCCGCTTTTTTAATCACTTATACATAAAAATTTACGCGATAACCTACGTTACTGTGGCGTCTGCAGTTGTATATTAGTATTAGTAGAATATAGGTGTCTTTAAATTTCAAACATACTGAGCGAGTTGGTCGTGCGGTTAGGGGCGCGCAGCTGTGAGCTTGCATTCGGGAGACAGTGGGTTCGAATTACACTGTCGGCAGCCCTGAAGGTGGTTTTCCGCGGTTTCCCATTTCCACATCAGGCAAATGCTGGGGGCTGTACCTTAATTAAGGCCACGGCCGCTTCCTTCCCACTCCTAGCCCTTTACCGTCCCATCATCCCCATAAGACCTATGTATGTCGGCGCGACGTAAAGACAATATTGTAAGAAAAACGAGAACTTCAAAAATAAAAAGTTCTGCACTAGTAGTTTCTTGTCAGGTTATCACGAGAAAACTTATCTTATGATAACTACTCTGGTTTCCGGAATAATGCAGATTGCCGATATATCGTAAAGTGGAAGATATTATTCGACTGCAAAGAAGGTGGAGATGTTACGAGAACGATCCTCGGCAAGCCATTCACTTTCAAATTTATGGGATAGGATGGGAAAGTGTTTGCAGTCGTCTTAGAGGAACGCACTCTCGACGACCTTTGCTCTGTGCCACCCACACAACTAGGTCATACGAGACGGTAGAGTAAACAGACTGATTGCGTGAGCAGAACACACAGTGTGGGAAGAAAGAAAATATGTGCCGTATGTTCGTACCACATAGGTAACAAGTCAGGAACATTGTAAAAAATCCGCCTGTGTGGTGTAGTGGTTAGCGTGATTAGCTGCCACCCCGGAGGCCCGGGTTCGATTCCCGGCTCTGCCACGAAATTTGAAAAGTAGTAGGTAGGCTGGAACGTGGTCCACTCAGCCTCGGGAGGTCAACTGAGTAGACGGGGTTTGGATTCCAACCACAGCCATCCTCGAAGTGGTTTTTCCGTGGTTTCCCACTTCTCCTCCAGGCAAATGCCGGGTCACGGGCGCTTCCTTCCCTCTTCCTTATCGATCCATTTCGATCTTCCCATCCTTCCACAACGCCCCTGTTCAGCACAGCAGGTGAGGCCGCCTGGGCGAGGTACTGGTCCTCCTTCCCAGTTTTATCCCCTGACTCGAAGTCTCACTCTCCAGGACACTGCCCAGTGGTAGAGGTGGGATCGCTCGCTGAGTCCGAGGGAAAAAGAAACCCTGGAGAGTAAATGGCTTAAGAAAGAAAGAAAGAGAAAGAAAGAAAGAAAGAACATTGTAAAAACGGAACATTTCTGTCATCTACTGACGAAAATGCCTCTTTTTCGCACGGGAGTTTTCTTGTTAGTAAAACATTGTTTTTAAGAAAAACTATGGTCCTAAATATGTTCAGCCAAGGAGGCGTCCATTATATCTCTTAAGAGTTTTTTCTTGATATCCCCCGCACTTGCTCACTGAGAAATATGAATATGCCAAGCAGCAAAAAAGTAACTATCATAGCAGCTCTTGACATCGCCAAGTAGTCGGACGCACTATAAACTACAATCTATGTCTTACATAAATAGGTGTGGGCTAGAAGAAGGTTGAAATTACCTTCATTGTGGCCAACTTCGAACCTGTTATCTTAGGAAGAGAAAACCAACGACTAACCGATTGTGCCACAGAGGGCGTCTGAGAAATACATCTCGGTGATCAGAGGAGAAAAGTTGGGCTGAGTAGCTCATTGATAACAATGGAAAGATAAATGTACAAACGTTGAATGAAGACGAACTATTGAAAAAAAAATGTTATTAGTTTAACCTCATTCCAAACTGTTCAAGATCTTAACAGATCAGAGATATCAGATTTTTTTTGGAAGCCAACGCATTTAAATCTCTCATATTGGGTCAACTTCAGCCGACTTCAAACCTATTATCTTAAGAAGAAAAAAAACCGACGGCTAACCGATTGTGCCACAGAAGGCGGCTCAGAAATACACCTCGGTGATCAGAGGAGAAAATTCGGGCTGAGTATCTCAGACGGTAGAGCGTTGGCTTTGTGAGGTCAAATTCCCGGGCTCGATCCCGGCTCAGTCCAGTGATATCTGAAGGTACTGTCATTAGGTACGCTAGGCCCCTATCGATCAATTTACAATTAATTAATGTTATTTGATTTACGTCCCACTAACTACTTTACCGATTTTCGGAGACGCCGAGGTGCCGGAATTTCGTCCCGCAGGAGTTATTTTACTTTTCAGTAAATCTACCGACACGAGGCTGACGTATTTAAGCACCTTCAAATACCAACGAACTGAGCCAAGTTCGGGCCAGAAGGCCAACGCCTCAACCGTCTAAGCCAGTCAGCCCGGAGATCAATTTACAAGCATGTAAAGTAATCCCTACGAACAAAATTCTGGTATCTCGGTTCTTCGAAAACCGCAAAAGTAGTTAGAAAGACGCAAAACTCATAACGTCGCGATAATCTAAAACCTTGTATCTCCAGGAATCTCAAGATTTCAGGAAGGACAAAAGAACTGATAGAAGGTAAATTTTCGATAAGAATTAGAAAACATAATAATTTCCATGTTAATGCCCAGAGAAAACTCTATTATGACGCAAATAATTACAAATTGAAAATTATATTAAAAAATTGACTTACGAGGTATCGGTATTAATTCGTTGTCAGGTCATTTGAAGATACATGCTATTTTGGCTAACTTCAAGTCCAGGTCCTGAATTTACGAGGTTTTATATCAACGCTTTTAAATGTAACATCCTTGTATGTTCAATTTATGATGTTTTGTATTGAGAGAAATATGAGCATTACAATATTCGTTTTTCCTTTGTTGGCATTAGCACGAAAATCGATATTATTTTATTACCTACATCATTAGGTTCCATAGACATCTGAGGATAGTTATTTTTCATTCAGTACGCTCAAAACTTCTATTTCGATGATCACTGGAGTAGCAGCGACGATAACATTTACGACTATAAAATAAACTCTGTATCACGCGGGAAGGGGGCGGGAGGGAGGGTGTGCGGAAATAGCTACAAAGGCCGATAGCCTTGAAGTTAGGCTCTTTAAAAGAACAATATAATCATTAATAGCTACAATAAGTGCAACTCTACGGAATGTGAGATTGTTTCTGATCGCAGAGCCAGTTGGAGAATGAGAACAGACACGACAAAAAATAAAAAAAATATAATCTAAGATTATAGGAAATGTATAGAAATGCAAGGAAGTAGATGAATACATCCGCACAATACATTACTCGTCACAGCAGACGTGCAAATTGAACTCCTTTTTATTATCTCAGTAATTGAACTATCAAGATAGGGTTATAATATGTGCTCTGAGCTGTTGCATACCATTACAGCAAAATAATGGCATATTAACATTTGCTTGTTAGCTCATTGCACGTCCTGATACCGCGAGGTGGATACGCATTCCTACCGAGAATAAGTGCGTCATACTAGTAGGCGTATCTAACATTCTTCAAAAGATGCGTAATGGCTCGCTGCCTTGGCTATTTATGTACGATTCTGATGTGAACGGAACTCATAAAAACTTTACTATTCACAAACTTCTTAAATTGGTTTTACGTTCCACTACGTATCACGCCGAGGTGCCGGAATTTCCCCCACAGGTGGTCTTTTATGGACAGATAGATATACCGACGCAAGGTGGTGGTGGTGGTGGTGGTGATTATTGTTTTAAGAGAAAGTACAACTGGGCAACCATCCTCTATATAACAGTAATCAGAGAGAAAAAATGTAAGGGATCCGACACTTCGAAAAATGAAGGTATCGACCAAAGAAAGACAAGGGCCACGAAGGGCGTGGAAATGAAAGACTCCCTACGCCTCGATACCTAATACCGTTGGGGTCAGAAAAGAACAACAGTTGGCGAAGGGAGGTCGGCTAGATGGATGAAAGTGAGGTGCCTGGCACAAATAAGTGGAAGCAATGCCAGGATTCAGCTAAGAGTCCCGTGGTCACCAACCCATGCTTCAAAGTTCCGAACCCCTGGGAGCCCTTTTTGTCGCCTCTTACGACAGACAGGGGATACCATGGGTATTATTCTACCACCCCCATCCACAGGTGGATACTGACGCAAGGCTGACGTATTTGAGCATTTTCAATTACCACCGGACCGAGCCGCGATCGAACCGACCAAGTTCACCTCAGAACGCCAGTGTTCTATCGTCTGAGCTGCTCAGCCCGGCAATAATTTCTTCTTCTCCTTTCCTTGCGTCTTTAACTTAGGCACTCCAAATAACTTGACGCCTATATAGCCCAGTTTTACGTCCGGACGCTCTTCCGGACGCCAACCGTATGTGGAGGCATGTTTTTCACTTTTGCGTCTATCTCTGGTGTTCGGTAGTTTGGTTTGCTGTAGATAGACGAAGACAACGTTCAATCCCCGAATCAAAGAGATTTCTTTTTTTTTTTTTTTTTGCTAGTGGCTTTACGTCGCACCGACACAAATAGGTCTTATGGCGGCGATGGGACAGGAAAGGCCTAAGAATGGGAAGGAAGCGGCCGTGGCCTTAATTAAGGTACAGCCCCAGCATTTTCCTGGTGTAAACATGGGAAACCACGGAAAACCATCTTCAGGGCCGCCAACAGTGGGGTTCGAACCCACTATCTCCCACGCCCCTGATCGCACAGTCAACTCGCCCGGTGAGTCAAAGAGATTAACCAAACACAGATAAAAATTTCGGCTTGACCAGGAATCGAACCAGGACTACTCAGAATGGAAAGAAGTGGTGGTGGTGGTTATTATTTTAAGAGAAAGTAGAACAGGGACACCATCCTCTAGTAACACTAACCAGAGGGGAAAAATGGAAGGGATCGAACATTTCAAACAAATGAAGGTATTAGCCAAAGAAAGACAAGGGCCACCAAAGGCATGAAAATGAAAGGCTCTCTACGTAATACCATCGGGGTCGGAAAAAAACAAGAATTGCCTAAGGGAGGTCAGATAAGATAGATGAAAGTGAGGAGCTGGGACAAGTAAGTGGAAGCAATGCCAGGGTCCCGTGTTCGCAAACCCACGCTCCCAAGTTCAGAGCCTGTGGGGCTCTTTTTAGTCGTCTCTTACGACAGGCAGCGGATACGGTGGTCGTATTCTACCACTCCCACCCAAAGTGGAAACTTGGGATGAAAGCTCACTTCGCTAACAATTCAGTCAAACAGCCCGACGCGGTATTGACGAACATCCTTTTTATGTAAACGGTTTTAATTCAATTAATACGCACTTTGAAGCGTAGTTCCTCTGCACGAACATTCAGGATTTGCCTTTATCGTTGTTCGTTACTGAGAGAATACAGTTACACCAGGTGTCATTCTCGACGCTTATAATGCTTCTCTGTACGGAGAACTCATGTATCACCCAAGGTTAAACTCGACACTTCTAAAGTTTCTTAACTAGGGTAACTTAGGTGCGCTCAGATCAAATTCACACTTTATAGTGCAACTCGTTAGACAACTACGTAGTTGACACCGTAGTTCGTTCTTGTTTCTTCCGGAACGACAAAGTTTTGATTCCCCGACAGGAAGTCCCAGAAATTAGAAGCGTTGCTACTATTATCGGTAAGGTACAAAGCTTTGGGTTTGACTCAGTCTACAGTGGAGGTTGCCTAGCTTTGGCGGTAAAGATGTGCTCGGTTTACCCTGAGGGATGTGAGTTCGATACTTCGACAGAAAGACGAAAAATTTAGAAATGAGATTTCTACTTTTGGATAGAGACATGGTCCTGAGGTTCACTCAGCCTACGTCAGAAAAGAGCGGTTGGCTTTAAAAGTTATATATGTATAGTCCTTCTTCTTCTTATTATTATTATTATTCTCCTCTCTCTCTCTCTTCCTTCTTCGGATGTTATGATTTTGTATTGTTTTTAACGGCAACACACGTAAGTTTCTGCAACGCTGGGATTGTAAAATGCTACGGCTGGTAAGGTAGAAACTTAATTAAGGTACAACTCCGATATTTACCTGGTCTAAAGTGGAAAACAACGGGAAAATATTTGCCGACAGTGATATTGGAACCCACCATCTACTGAATGCAACCATATGGCTTCAAGACCCGTATCGCACTGCCAACTCTCTTGGTGTATATTATTATGCATTGCAATAAGGGATATCGCGGTGATAATGCTTACCTACAGTGGTATAACAACGAAATTAAGTTAAAACAAATTACTTAACGACAACAGCTGGGATTGCAATGTCGAACAAATATGCTATTATTACTATTATTGCCATGACTTGTAGCTTAAATAGCTATCGATCTATGAAGCGGGAACATGTAAGACAAAAGCAATTAGAGAATAATTACATTTCTGTAAATAATTGTATTGTTGGTTATTGAACGAAGTTTAACACAGTTCGAAGATTTAATTTCCATATACATAGCGCTACTCCGAGGACATTGGTCTCCACATTCCACTGACCGGTAGAGCATAAGGAGGGGTCTCGACAAGGTCAAGGTATCGCTCAGTCTGGAATTTGATAGAGACCTCGGATTGAGCTAACTGGAAAGAATGTAGTGTGAGTAAGGTTACTACGAAGTAAGAGATTACTCATCGAGCAGCGACTGTGATCATGCATGGTATACTATTCCGGTTAAATTACGTCTTAGCATGTTGTCTGCCAGTGTGATTGGAAACGTTCAAGTACGAGAGGAACAGGGAGAAATTATTGAACTGTTTCGTTCTGACTATGACATATCCAAACCAAAACCAAATCCATGGCGCAACAGCCCCTAAGGGCCATCGCCTACCAAGCGACCGCTGCTCACCCCGAAGACCTGCATATTACGGGGCGTCATGTGGTCGGCACAACGAATCCTCTCGACCGTTATTTTTGGCTTTCTAGACCGGGGTCGCTGTCTCGCCATCAGATAGCTCCTGAACTGTAATCACGTAGGCTCAGTGGATCTCGAACCAGCCCTCAGATCAGATAAAAATATCCGTTTTAGCCGGGAGTCGAACCCGGGGCCTCCGGGTAACAGGCAGCCACGCTACCCGTGCACCGCAGGGCCGCTTCATCCACATTATCACCAACTCAAATAATTAGCAAAAGGCCGGGAAGGAGGAAACCTTTATAGGTTTTACGTCACACCAATTATATTTCTACCGAGCTCGATAGCTGCAGTCGCTTAAGTGCGGCCAGTATCCAGTATTCGGGAGATAGTAGGTTCGAACCCCACTATCGGCAGCCCTGAAGATGGTTTTCCGTGGTTTCCCATTTTCACACCAGGCGAATGCTGGGGCTGTACATTAATTAAGGCCACGGCCGCTTCCTTCCCACTCCTAGCCCTTTCTTGTACCATCGTCGCCATAAGACCTATCTGTGTCGGTGCGACGTAAAGCAAAAAAAAAAAAACAACTATATTTCAACAGTTGGCAGGGATGAATAACTAAGCACATTGCAAACATGGGTTCGAGTACCGACGGGTGCAATTTCTAAAGTGTAAGTACAGTCTCTCTCATCTTCGGCCTCTTATCTCGCACCCTCGCAGATGTGAGTTACGCCGCACATGAGGACTTGCCCCAGTTTGATGACAACCTGATGTAGAGGGATACGTTCTTCTGTGGTGGTTGGCACGGCTGGACATCGAACCCAGTCCTATCTAAACATAGAGCCGCAATGCGTAGGAGCCAGAACGAACTTATGTTTACAGTATATTTTTACATTGGTCAGGGGATCTTCAGCGGTAACTTCATACAGGTTTTTCTAACCAAGACAGCAGGAGCAGTAGCATACCTTCGAGTGGCCTCCTTGTAGCGGAAACATTTTCCCACTGCCGTGATGTCAAGGTCACAGGAAGAAAACAATCGTACAGGAGTGGCCGTACTCACGTGTCTCTAATAGCTGAGGCCTCGAGGAACAAAATAATGGTGTAAAATTGCAAGTATGCTTTCAAAACAAATTGTGTAATGTCTTCGTTTGAAGATCCCGTCCCAACTAGCTAGCGCCTTGAACTGAATGTACGGTATGTCTTCTGAAGGATGGCCATGTTTCTTGTAAAGAAAAAAAAATGGAGTTTTACGTCACCGTTAATCTTGTGATTGTTTGCCTTGTGATCTCTTGTTTTATAGGCGAACGAACCAGAGGGATATCACTTAGTTTTACTTCTTCTTAATCTGTTTACCCTCCAGGGTCGGTTTTTCCCTCGGACTCAGCGAGCGATCACACCTCTACCGCCTCAAGGGCAGTGTCCTGGAGCTTCAGACTCTGGGTTGGGGGATACAACTGGGGAGGGTGACCAGTACTTCGCCCAGGCGTCTTCACCTGCTATGTTGAATCTTGCGGGGGATGGGAATATTGGAAGGGATAGACAAGGAAGAGGGAAGGAAGCGGCCGTGGCCTCAAGTTAGGTACTATCCGGCATTTGCCTGGAGGAGAAGTGGGAAACCACGGAAAACCACTTCCAGGATGGCTGAGGCGGGAATCGAACCCACCTCTACTCATTTGACCTCCCGAGGCTGAGTGGACCCCGTTCCAGCGCTCGTACCACTTTTCAAATTTCGTGGCAGAGCCGGGAATCGAACCCGGGCCTCCGGGGGTGGCAGCTAATCACACTAACCACTACACAACAAAGGCGGCCACTTTTAATTTTAAAATGTTATAATTCGTCAGCCAGGATTAATATTGCGGTACCATTGATGACAGTCCCGTACCGAAATCACTCACTTATCGTAATCTTTCTTTGTCAGTCCAGCCCGGCTCCATGGGTAAATGGAAAGCGTGCTGGCCATAGGTCACAGGGGTACGGAGTTCGATTCCCGGCAGGGTCAGGAATTTTAACTATAATTGGTTGATTCCGCTGGCATGGGGGCTGGGTGTATGTGTCGTCTTCATCATTTCATCCTCATCACGATGTGCAGGTCGTCAAATCAAAAGACCTGCATCTGGCGAGTCGAATGTTTCCTCGGACACTCCCGGCACTAAAAGCCATACGCCATTTAATTGACTTTATCACACAAAGTGAATATGTTGTTAGGTCTCTCTCTAGTACATGCAGTGGCACGGGATAGAACAATGTTGTTACTTTTATCGATTCGACTCATTCTGACCTTTGGTTTGCGATATGAAAGTGACTGAGGCATTGGGAATGTTAGTGATACCATTTCCCATGCAGCCAGTCTTTGTGATGAATTATATGAACGTGCCTTTTGTACGATCTACTGTTGTGTGCTTCTCAGTAGGCTTTATTGACTGGTATGTGCCAGGAAACTTCCTCACTCATCATTTACGCAGTAGTACTCTTCATTGATATAAATGTTTTCTATGAAATCTGATGCTGGAACTGTTGGGTAAACGACTAGCTTCCGGAATTAGAGAAAACCAAACCAAACGCCATGGCACCTCAGTCCTGATGAGCATTGGCCCACTAAGCGATTTCTGCTCAGCCCGAAGGCCTGCAAATTACGAGGTGACGCGTCATCAACGCGACGAATTTCCTCGGCTGTTATTCTTGGATTTCTAAACCACAGCTGCTATCTCACAGTCAGATAGCTCGTCAATTGTTCCCAAGTAGGCTGAAATCTGGCTCGAGGTCTACTTAGCCTACTTGGGAACAATTGACGAGCTATCTGACTGTGAGATAGAATCCCTGACCTGGCCGCGAATCGAACCAGAGCCGTCCGGGTAAGAGGGAGGCTCGCTACACTTAAACTTTGTAGCCGGCTTTTTACTCACAAAACCAAACAATAATAAAAATCAATCCCACTTTCCAGTTTCTTTTCTTTACCATCAATGTTGACTCCCATTTCATTATGATTAATAAGTGATATAATTATTGGCATCTCACCTTGGGTGATCACGGTTAGAATCGAGATGTATTAATTAAAAATTGCATCCCTAAGATTATCTTTCTATTTCCACGTAAAACTGGTAGTCATGCGGTTGTCATGATATCAACAACCACTTAAAACTACAAGCTTACCGAGTGAGTTGGCCGTGCGGTTAGGGGCGCGCGGCTGTGAGCTTGCATTCGGAAGTTAGTGGGTTTGATTCTATCTGTCGGCAGCCCTGAAAATGGTTTTCCGTGGTTTCCCATTTTCACACCAGGCAAATGCTGGGGCTGTACCTTAATTGAGGCCACGGCCGCTTCCTTCCAACTCCTAGGCCTTCCCTGTCCCATCATCGCCACAAGACCTATCTGTGTCGGTGCGACGTAAAGCAACTAGCAAAAAAAAAAAAAAAAAAAAGAAAGGCATTGCTGAGATATGGGTACTTCTGAGTAATGACATTCAGAGCACTTCTATTGCGTCAGAATGTTATGCATGCGTGGTTGGTGCAACTCATAGGGCCGATCGTGTTATAATAGCACTTTCTGGCCCACTAAAGAACTGTTTCTTATTTTAGAACTTGCTTTGCGTCGCACCGACACAGATAGGTCTTTTGGCGATGATGGGATAGGGAAGGCCTAAGAGTGGGAAGTGATTGGCCGTGGCCTTAATTGAGGTACAGCCCCGGCTTTTGCCTGCTGTAAAAATGGGAAACCACGGAAAACCATCTTCAGGGCTGCCGACAGAGGGGATCGAACCCACTATCCCACGGATGCAAGCTCACAGCTGCGCACCCCTAACCGCAAGGCCAACTCACCCGGTAAGCCACGTTCGATTTTTGTGGTTTGCCTGTTGCTACATAACACTGGGGGTACAACCAGCCTTCTGGCTGAAGACTTGGCAGACAACTAGAGAAAAGTGTTGTGTCGTTTTCTAGGAGAACGACTATAAATCTTGGCAATATTTGCCTGCTTATTGTCACAAAGGTTAGTTTTGACAATTTGATCCTAAAGAGCAGTGCACATACTCTCCCATAGTTAACTACACAGTCTCAGTTCCACGGTAGTTAGAGCATCTAACATACCGCATCTGATATATCTTCAACTTGGAATATGTTCAGTAATGAATACATATCAGAAGCTTTATATTTTGCCGTTTTTCTTAGATTACACATATGTTGCTAGTTGTTCAACGGGGCCGATGACCTTCGGTGTTAGGCCCCTTAAAACAACAAGCACAAGCAAGATGTTCAACGTCGTATTAACACACACAAGAGCGGCTGGTGTGAAAATAAAAAAACCATGGAAAGCTATCTTCGTCTGCCGATGGTTGGATTCGAACCCACCATCTCCCGAATACAAACCAACAGTTACTTCGAATTAACCGCGTAGCCAACTCGCTCTGTGTGATTAAACTCCAGATTATATTGTAATCTAGGTGATATTGTAAATATGCCTCACAAATGCATTATATGGAAAATAGGCATAACATTTTATATTTCTTTCGAAAATATGACACATTCGTTGGAACCTTGATCAAAAGGGTGAGCTGTGACTACACCAGTTCTTCTTTCAGTACAACGTCATGTTTTCCTGAGGTTGACAATGACTTCAGCGAACGGTGCGTAGTATAGTATTCCAGGGGCATGATGTTCGTGTCCTTTCGACACCTCCTCTTCAACAAATCACTTGTTGAGGTCTTGTAATGGCCAATTCTCGGAATATAGCCACAGTGCAATATTTTGTGGACTAAGATTGCTTGTATTAGTTCCCGACTCACATTTCCTTAATTGTTTGTTGAGTAGACCGTGAAATTCTTAGCATAGGCATAACATTCTATATTTCTTTCGAAAATGTGACATATTCGTTTGAGCCTTGCTCAAAAGGGTGAGCTGTGACTACACCAGTTCTTCTTTCAGCACAACGTCATGTTCTTCTGAGGTTGACAATGACTTCCACGAACGGTGCGTGGTATAGTAATCCAGGGGCATATTATTATTATTATTATTATTATTATTATTATTATTATTATTATTATTATTATTATTATTATTAACCAATAATTAATATTTCTAACTTGCTTGGTTTAAACAATTAAATGCTATACTTTCTGTTTTTATTTTTCTATATTTTATTTCTATTTTATTTTCTATATTTTAAAGACTAACAAATGCTTCAAAAGTCTATTTTGAACATCTATGTTAATAAGGTACAGTAAGGCCGACTAGATACAGCACTTTATCACCCTTTGTCATTAGTTTTACATTAAAATGCTAGCTCCCTTTGTGGAGCAGTGGTAGAGTGACGGCCTTCGGATCCCAAGATCGTGGGTTCAAACTCGACAGAACTAGTCAGTTTATTGGAGGGCAAAAAAGAGTCTCCATGTCGTACGATATCGGAATGTAAAATATCTCTGATGACATATTTGGTGTTACCCGACAAAATTAATTAAAAATCAGCCATTGATCACCCAACAGAGATCATCTGGTAGAGTGAAATAAAACAGCGAAATTGACATGCAGGGAGTCTAGATGGTGTCAAATTAAAATGCCTACACAACAGTCACCGAGGCCATATATTTATTATTATTATTATTATTAACCAATAATTAATATTTCTAACTTACTTGGTTTAAACAATTAAATGCTATACTTTTTGTTTTTATTTTTATGTTTTCTATTACACATTGATAATTGAATACCAGCATGTCACTAGTCATGGTAAATTATTTTATAATGACCTCAGATTCTGTGGCTTGATTCTAAAAGGGCCAATGTCAAAAAACCTGTTTTTGAGCTATGAGCATTTGAAGTTTTGCTTATAGTTCTCCAATTTTTTTTTTCAACAACTAACTTTAAATAACTTTGTACTTTCTTTGTGGAAGTCACATTATTAAACGCTAATTATTTCTATCGTATTTTTTTAAAAATTGCCAGGTCTCCAATCTTAATTGGTAATCTAACATTATTGACAAGGGCTTATTTAATTAAACGTTAACTGTTCGTTCAGTACTTAACAGAGACATTGGCTCTTTTAACATGTTGCAAGCCAGGATAAAACGGGTTTGTATCAGTTAATATCTCAATTTCGATAAAAAATTACATTGGCCCTTTTAGAACCAAGCCACAGTTTATATGAGTACATTATGGAAATAAATGTAATCGATCACTGGCCGAGGGGTACCTCGTTATAAAATGATGTTGCTTCAAATGGAAAATATTTCACCTGATATCTTTCAATTCCTTTCTTGAATTTAATAATAATGCTATTTGTTTTACGTCCCACTAACTACTTTTACGGTCTTCGGAGACGCCGAGGTGCCGGAATTTAGTCCCGCAGGAGTTCTTTTACGTGCCAGTAAATCTACCGACACGAGACTGTCGTATTTGAACACCTTCAAATACCACCGGACTGAGCCAGGATCGAACCTGCCAAGTTCGGGTTAGAAGGCCAGCGCCTTAACCGTCTAAGTCACTCAGCCCGGCTTTCTTGAATTTGGCACTGTGTTAGGTGGATAAGCTGTTGTGATCATGTCCATCAAACTCTGAATGATTGCTTTGCATTCATTAATGAATATTTGATGCCTTGCAGAGAACCCTGACTTTCTCCATTTCAAGGCCGCTCTATTGACTATAAACTGAGGTATCAAATTCCGTGAAGAAAGGGAAGCCACAATTTCTTTTGGTTTCACCAAATAACGATTCATGACTTATCTTCAGCATAGACGACATGCTCTGGACGTCACTGTGTGTCGTTACAGCCAACCTGAGATCGTTATTCAAACGCTTTGTTTGTTCCACAATTAGCGCCATTCTTTATGTTTTGTGAATGGCGAGTCTCCGCTACTAAACCTAGACATAGACAAATGTATAGTAATAAATTTTCACCTTCTTCCTAAACAAGTAGTGTTTTTGATGGATATCTCCTCACCAGCTCCATTGTATGTACTTCGAGCCCGTGTCTCTCTAAGAGTTGACCTTGTCGGTAGACCGAATATGGATGCGAGACTACATATTCGCATCTTCGTTACGTAAACAAAAACTGAAGGTCACCGCAAGTTTTCTTGCGACATGTCTACTGAGAAGTCGAGAAGGAAAGTTAATTTTCTTACTCCATGCAATCTTAACTCGACTGTCATGTTAGCCATCTAGACAGTGGATTCATTACCAATATTACGATCAGTTACGTACCAGATGAAAGTATTTTTTTCCCAAAAGCTTGTAGGGTGGATTGGTAGAAGGGGTTCCTTTTCTTCTTCCTCTTTTTCCTGGCCTCTTTCTCAGATTATTATGTTCAATAGGCCTACTTCATGTGTATTTGGCCCAGTTTTGCAGCCGGATGCCCTTCTTGATACCAATCCTATGTAGAGGGCTGTATTCACTACTGAGTTATTCTGAGGTAGTTGGTAGTGTTTTTTTTTAAGGTTGCTCTACGTCGCACCGACACAGATAGGTCTTATGGCGACGATGGGATAGGAGTGGGAAGGAAGCGGCAGTGGCCTTAATTAAGGTACAGCCCCAGCATTTGCCTGGTGTGAAAATGGGGAATCGCGGAAAACAATATTCAGGGCTGCCAACAGTGGGGTTCTAACCAGTTTGTAATGTGGTGTGTTGTAAGTAGATGAAGGAATGTGTACTAAGACGAACACAAACAACTAGTAACCGAATCAGTGAAATTAATCCTACGCAGTTAAAATCCCCCGTCATGCGGTTTCCCACGTGGAAGACAGGTTCGAATCTCGGCCGATCCTGAGGTCAGATTTTCATCTCAAACATCGTGTGGTGTCCGGAAGATCCGGCTTTAAATCTCCGGTCAAAACCAAAATGAGCCTGGGTGGTTCCAGCAACACCATAAACGCCTGGGATAAGCTGAAGAAAGTGTTTTATAAAAAAGTGCCGGTCCGGCCAGGAATTGAAGCCAAGACCTCCTCAACCGAAAGCCACTATGTTGAATATTATTGAAGGAACTAGACTACCCTTTTGGAAGAGCAATGCGTCGATTAAGACCAGAGTTACTTCAACAACTTATAAGAAGATACTCGTATTTTCATTCATTCATTCATTCATTCATTCATTCATTCATTCATTCATTCACTCATTCGTACTTGCCTGCCACGCGCCCAAAGTGGGAACACAGCTTTATATGTGAAAGTTAGAGTGTTCTACAACAGAATGTACAAAAAATTCTTCTAGAGGCGCCTTCTCCTAGCGGAGGTTGGCGGTCCACATAGCCAGCTCCAAACGTGATGTTGCAGCATGGAAAGCATCTTCTGAAGTGCAGTTGTGCCATGGTGAAGGGGATCAGAGTAGTTAGAAGTAAGGTTAAGAACTCAAGTTATCAACAAATGTTGGTAAATTTTTCGAAAAACTCTTATGAACTTGTTATCAAAATATAATGTTAGCAACAGATTCTGGCGAATCTTGACGTTTCATGACCGCTGTGGACTGAAACCATAATTGTCATTTAAGACGTCGTGGGTATTTTTGGGGGGTATTTAAAGATATATCTGGTTATCAGACCTCATCTAAAACGACTTAATTTTGTTATCCACAAGAATATAAAGAATGGTAGTATCATTTGTTACCAACACATTCTAAACCGTGTTTACTCCAAATGTTACCAATACAACTCGTACGTAATGATGCTCTCGCACTCCCTGGCTGGCTGTTACTGGCGGGTGATTATGTGATCGCGTAATGTTTGCTGGTGGACTGGGGTGGCGGGGAATGGGGGGGGGGGGCAGCGGGAGAAATGTAAATAAAAATCTCAATGGTGTTTTAGTACTAAAATTTGTTTCCAACATCTGTTGCTGAAACGTGTTGGTAACAAAAAGTTATGAGCATTTGTTGGTAATGAAAATGAAAACCTACAACCTGTTTTCCAGTCATTGACCGGGTCAGGGATGGAATGAATGAAACATATATAGGCTATTATTACAATGGGGTCGCCACTCCCAAGGTGATTTATTAATGAGTGATAAATGCTATGAAATGATAATGGAGAGTGTTGCTGGAATGAAAGATGACAGGGAAAACCGGAGTACCCGGAGATAAACCTGTCCCGCCTCCGCTTTGTCCAGCACAAATCTCACATGGAGTCACCGGGATTTGAACCAAGCTATCCAGCGGTGAGAGGCCGACGCGCTGCCGTCTGAGCCACGGAGGCTCTTGTTGGTAATATGCGGCTTAGTTTACCAGGAGGGAGTCTCTGCGATCGTTCAACTTAATCTCGGTACCATTTTTTCAATTTCGAACGACGGTAACTGTGAAGGGAGTGTTGTATTCGCGGAAAAATTCAACCTGCGCTTTCTGGCGAATCTTGACGTTTCGTGACCGCTGCGGACTGAAACCATAACTATGATTTAAGACGTCGTGTGTGTGTGGGGGGGGATCCTTTTGGGGTATTTAAAAAGATATCTGGTCTGCAGACCTCATCTAAAACGACTTAATCTGGATGCAAGTCGTGAGTTTGAGGGTTGGTTCCTGTCCTCAATTAAACTGTTTTGATCCCCTTTCACTGGCTGTAATTACTGGACAGCATGTCTCGTGCACCCTGTATAGCCCCTACAAATAAATTATGTACATACTGTACAGTTAAGAATAAAGCACTGATTGTTTTATTGAACTAATTTGATCGAGGATGACCCAATTAGTACACACGCAATTATACTCGACAAAGCTTTGATAATTTCTGGCTATTTACAAAAGTCTTTTGTCCTTACAGCAAGTCTTCGGCTGACAGTCTTTAACTTGAACAGGCGATACTCAGTAATCTTGATAACAGGTTTCAACTTTCACTTCACTTCGCGCGCACAAGTCACTTTACACATCATTTCTATGTAGTCATGTTGGAACTCACGAACATTGGTTACCACACGGCACGACGACAGTACACTTGGTTCGACTCCAGACAAGACCGATACCTCGCACAATTAACTCACGTGACTGCTCCACACAGTGAACTACTCAACACATATCACTTGACAAGACAACATCATAACAAAACTCAACACCACCACCAACAACAACACAACTGTTCGAGATGAGAATGCTTTTATGTAACTGTGATGGAGTTCTAGTATCATCTGGGTGTGGCCAGAATTCGAGTGCTCCAGTTTCATCTTCCAGAAAATTCATGGAGACCGCAGACGAAACAGACAGTAGAAGTCCACGCCGTAGCCTGACTCACTCATCCGTAACGGTCGCATTACCACGTAACAGTACTCTAGCATATATCCTTTGCGTACTGAAACACCCATTGGTATGAGAAATGAAGAAAGAATGGATGAAAAATGGAAGTTTACAAGACAGTATACTTCATTTAACCAAAGGATGATTCAGTTTCGGTGGCTACTGTGGTCTAGGTAGAAACCTTTTTAGGCAAACCCTCCATAGATCATTAACTAACAGTTATCAAGATTATTGAGTATCGCCTCTTCAAGGTAAAGACTGCCAGCCGAAGACTTGCTGTGAGGACAAATGACTTTTGTAAATAACCAGAAATTAGCAAAGCTTTGTCGAGTACTTTGCATGACAGAGGAATGTGTCGCGCGTGAGTTACAGAGAAATGTAGAGACAGTACACAAACTCAGTCCCCGAGCCGTTGGCGTTAACTATTCCACATACAGCACTACCAATCACTAGACACGCAGTGCGAATACATCCCTTCACATGGGGTCGGCGTCAGGAAGTACATCCGGTCATGAAAATACGCCAAATCAGAACTAGAGCGGACCTCAAATAAAGATAGATATATAATGAATACAAACCAGGGGCGTAGCCAAGCGGGGTGGGGGTTAGAACCACCACTCCCCATGGAATTTTTACAAATGAAAATAAACAGAAACTGACAATAAATAAGTGAAATTCGACTCAAAATGTTGGCTTTTTTGAACATTTACACAGACATAATTGTAAAAGCAACAGATCTCTTGAATCTATTTTCAAAGGAGCCCCGAAAATTGTATTTTGGATTGTAATATGAATATACCATTCGCCGTAAAACTATTCACCTTAATCATATTGTTTCTGTTCTGTATTTCAATATAAGAAGGGCCTCCGTGGCTCAGGCGGCAGCGCACCGGCCTCTCACCGCTGGGTTCCGTGGTTTAAATCCCGGGCACTCCATGTGAGATTTGCACTGGACAAAGCGAAGGCGGGGCAGGTTTTTCTCCGGGCACTCCGGTTTTCCCTATCAAATTTCATTGCAGCAGCACTCTCCAGCACTCTCATATCAATCATTAATCATTGCCCCTGAGGAGTGCGACAGGCTTCGGCAACCGGCACATTTCCTATCCTCGCCGCTAGATGGGGCTTCATTCATTCCATTCCTGACCCGGTCGAATGACTGGAAACAGGCTGTGGATTTTCATTTTCAATTTAATATAAGAGTTTGTAGCGTACCGGTACTGCAATCTGAATATCAACATATTTTACATATATCAGTGTCCTTATAATGACACTTGCACATGCGCGCACCACACACACACAAAGCACCTTTACTGTGTTCTAACATCAATTTGTAACTATAACTCCCACCATCGGTCAGTCTTAGCTACGCTGCTGATACAAACACTATAGTAACACGAACAGCAGGGCGTAGAACTGATGAATATGATGGCCCCCTATCTTCCAATTGTAGCAACAAGTAGACAGCCCTCTATATGGTTTGTATATATTGAAATCATTTTTCCTTAGATTAAATTCTAGTATCTGTAACTTATGCCGGCCCCGTGGTGTAGGGGTAGCGTGCCTGCCTCTTACCCGGAGGCCCCGGGTTCGATTCCCGGCCAGGATAGGGATTTTTACCTGGACCTGAGGGCTGGTTCGAGGTCCACTCAGCCTACGTGATTAGAATTGAGGAGCTATCTGACGGTGAGATAGCGGCCCCGGTCTAGAAAGCCAAGAATAACGGCCGAGAGGATTCGTCGTGCTGACCACACGACACCTCGTAATCTGCAGGCCTTCGGGCTGAGCAGCGGTCGCTTGGTAGGCCAAGGCCCTTCAAGGGCTGTAGTGCCATGGGGTTTGGTTTTGGTTTTGGATCTGTAACTTATTCTTGTCAGACTCCATTTCTCTTGCCTTGAGGAATACCCGTTTTGATTCATTTCTTTCCTTCATTGAACAAGTCAGTATTTGGAATGTATGGTGGGTTCGGTCCTTTTCATTAGACCTTACAGAATTGCGGTAAATAAACAATACTAACATTATCCTATTGCTGGTAACGGGATGTTCACAAACCGGTACCTCACTCAGTACCTTCATCGTATGTAAATGAGCCTCTACCCTATAATAATTGTTTTCTGACATCATATCATGTTGTTACACGGTTGGCACACACACAAGAATGCTTCATATAAATTAAGACCACGTCATATACCTGCGTCCTTCGGTCTGGGTGGGATTTATTGTCTTTTAATTCCGCATTCACCAATGTCAGTTACTTTTGCTGTTATCTTAGATTCCGTTCGGGGTTTGCAAACAATTTACATTAATTATGTGCGCTATTGAGCAGAAACGCAGAAAGAAGCCTAATATGACTTCCCAAGAGAGTGAATTGTTATTGAATTTGGTGGCAGAAAACATTAACAACATGGAGAAGGAGAAAACACATCATAGCCTACACATTGTATGTTTCACTCAAAACATAATGCAGTATTCGTTACTTCTTTATTAAAAAGTCACCCAGTCATGTACTGTACAAGATATAAGCTATAATCGAGAATACATCTTAGATGTGTTGGGAATTCCAGTTTATGTTTGATCATGAATAACACTGACAATGTCAAAGCTTTTAACATAAAATGTGTCTGAAGATATGTGTCGTCGCAGACCTCGAAAAATGTCGCACGTCCTTTTATCCACCTAGGACGTTTATTAATTGCATAATCTTGATCATATTACTCGTCGCTGTGATTTTATCTTTCAATTAGATATTCCAGCCGTCTACGAGCAGCCATCTTGGAAGCCTGTACCTTAAATTTTTCGAGGTAATACTTTCTTTGCGGTTTTCTGAGACGCTGAGATGCGGAGATGCGGAAAATTTATTCTGCAGGAATTCATTCACGTGTCAGCAAATCTAATGACAAGAGCCTGGCGGACCGTACTTGAGCATCTTCAATTACCACCGGATTGAGCCGGAATCGAACCCGTCAATTTCGGCTCACAACAAATTTCCCATTACGACCTACATCTAATCTAAACCAGTCTATTAAACTCATGAATTAAATTCAACCCGTGGATATCTTAAGAAGTGTTTCTTCACTAAACATTCCTTGTCCAGTTTTCTTGTAGCCAGACTATGTGGCTCAGATGGTAAAAGCGCAGACCTTATGAGCCGAAGTTGACGGGTTCGATTCCGGTTCAATCCGGTGGTAGTTGAAGATGCTCAAGTACGCCAGGCTCTTGTCGGTAGATGAATTCCTGCAGGACAAATTTTCCGCATCTCTGTTTTTTTTTTTTTTTTTTTGCTATTTGTTTTACGTCGCGCCGACACAGATACGTCTTGTGGCGACGATGGGATAGGAAAGGCCTAGGAAGTGGAAGGAAGCGGCCGTGGCCTTAATTAAGGTACAGCCCCGGCATTTGCCTGGTGTGAAAATGGGAAACCACGGAAAACCATCTTCAGGGCTGCCGACAGTGGGGCTCGAACCCACGATCTCCCGATTACTGGACACTGGCCGCACTTAAGCGACTGCAGCTATCGAGCTCGGTAATTTTCCGCATCTCAGCGTCTTAGAAAACCGCAAAGAAAGTAATTAGTGGAACAGAATATCAATAACATTAACAATTTTCGAGAAATTTAATTAACTGATTCAATTCAGGAATCAATTAAATATCTCATCTTGAGCATAGTTCTATTACTCCAAATTCCAAAAACGTTTAATACCTTCATTTGGATATCAGTTATGCAGTAGTCCTTATCGCAATTTATATAGGGTTACGCACAAGACAAACACTTTTTTTTCCCACTCCTAGCCCTTCCCTGTCCCATCGTCGCCATAAGACCTATCTGTGTCGGTGCGACGTAAAGCAACTAGCAAAATATATATATCAATGAGCTGCAGCTGGCAGAACGTTTATTCTTTTTGGATCAAGAGATGTTAACACAATTTCCAAGAATTTCTGTACGTAATTACTGTATATATTTGAAAAGTAGAGCCTCCGTGCCTCAGGCTGCAGCACGCCGGCTTCTTACCACGGGGTCCCGTGGTTCAAATCCTGCTCACTCCATGTGAGATTTATGCTGGGAAAAGTGGAGGCGAGACAGGTTTTCCTCCGGGCACTCCGGTTTTCTCTACGATTTTTAATTCCAGTAACACTCTCCAATAGTATTTCATTTCATCTGCCAGTCATTAATTAGTGCCCAGAGGAGTGCGACAGGATTTGGCAGCCAGCACAATTCCTACCTTCGCCGCTAGATGGGGACTTCATTAATTCCATTCCACAACCGGTCGAATGAGTGGAAACAGGCTGTGGATTTTCAATTACATATTTGAAAGTAAACATTTCTTGAAGAACCACCAAATTCCGTAACCATCACGGACACATAATATCACTCCACCACTTTCATTAATTTAGAACCATTAATAGTGGAAATTTTCATGTTATAACTTTTACAAAGTAAAATTATTGAACGATTTTTGCAAAAATATACAATATACTAAAATGTTCTCAACTCTGTCAATTACTTTTAGTAGAGGAAGTATCAAATGCCAGTATCTATCTTCATGACAAATAGTAATTTTTTTTACCATACTTTGGGACATTGACGTATCTTAGTTTCCTAACCATGTGTTATTTTTCAGAAAAACAAAGAGATTATTCGCTCATCATAGCTTGACTTAAAGCTGTTTAAATGGACTTGTGTGAAAGACAGGAGAGTTTCATGTACACCTTCGTGATAAAATAAATAAAGTACCATTTTGGTCGTATTCTGATGTCGTAGTTATTGAGACTCGAAACCGTGATCTCGTATAATTGAAATGGGTGCAATAACATTTTCCTGGAACAACCAATCGTCTCGAATATAGGACGGTTGAAAAGGTCTTTATTATTAAGTGATTTTAAAATTAATATAAATATTTCTAGAAAATGCCTACAGTCGTCTTTTATTAGAGACTGGCTAAAATATTCGCCAGTTCCGGGATGTATAGTTAGCGTGTTTGCCTTTTAAAAGGAGAACCCGCGTTTGATTCCCAGCTGGGAATTCTGGACTGAGGACTGAAACAGGGTTACACAGATATGTCTCTTATGGTGACGATGGGATAGGAAAGGGCTAGGAGAGGGAAGGAAGTGGCCGTCGCCTTAATTAAGGTACAGCCTCAGCATTTTCCTGGTGTGAAAATGGGAAACCACGGAAACCCATCTTCAGGGTAGCCGACAGTGGGATTCAAACCCATTATCTCCCGAATGCAAGCTGATAGCTACGTGACCCAAACCACGCGGCCACGTGCTCGGTCCAGCTACAATAATAAAATCAAAAGACCTCAGCTACCCTATGCATACATTTTAATGTAAGGCATTTTAAGGCTGTCTACGCGTTCTGTTTTACTCTACCAGATGGCAGGCGAACTCAAACTCAATTGGCTAACCTATTTCTGAGTATTAATATGTCACCAGAAGTCTTTTACAAGGGGCGATTATACGATTTGGAAAGCCAAAAGCATTTTTCCCACCCTTCGAAAAGGGTACTACCCCCGCCAGGTTTGAACCCGTGATCTTAGGATCTGGAAGCTATCACTGATCCACAGCAGGAACTACTGATTGATGCTATGTTAATTTTTTATCTGCTTTTTCACTGTAACATTGCAGTAGATTTCTTTTGCACGAACATTGTGTCCTCGATTGCCAAGACGAAATGTTTCGTCAGAGATCACTTGTTAAACGGTCAGTCACATCCAGTACATTTGTTTCTACATAATCACTTGGCGAAGTTCCTTAAAAGGTTTTTGATGTCTTGCCACAATTCTCACCAGTTCGTGCTACGATTACGCCACACTAACCTAATAACAGACTATTCACAACCGTTCAGAGCTATGGGTTTGCTACGAAACAGGTTGCGAATGTGGGAAAAGAAAATCGCTAAGAATATTACGGAGAACATAATCGGGATGGGGAGGAAAAGACAACAACATATGAAATTGTATCCTGGTATTATGTTGGGTGCTACAGGATAGAACAATATTCAAAAGGCTACATCAAATTGCCAATACTTTATACGAGTTATATACGGTATACTTCTGTAGTTCAGTAAGTTGAAACATGTAGTTTTGCTCTTATCCTCGGTTACAGTGACAGTCTTTCACCTGTTTTTTTTTTCGATTCTATTGTATAACCTCTGCATACCTACTTAACACATCTCTGCCTAAGAATAAATTCTTTCTTAATCCATTTACCATCCAGGGTTGGCTTTTCCCTCGGACTCAGAGAGGGATCCCATCTCTGCCGCCTCAAGAGCAGTGTCCTGGAGCACGAGACTTTGGATATGTGGTTGAAACTGCAAAGGAGGACCAGTACCTCGCCCAGGTGGCCTCACCCGCTATGCTGAATAGAAGTCGATAGACAAGGGATAGGCAAGGAAGAGGGAAAGAACCAGCCGTGACCTTCAGTTAGGTACCATACTGGCATTTGCCTGGAGGAGAAGTGGGAAACCACGGAAAACCACTTGTAGGATGGCTGAGGTGGGAATCGAATCTCCCTCTATTCAGTTGACCTCCCGAGGCTGAGTGAACCTCTCTTCAGCCCTCAATCCAGAATTAAAATCCCTGAACTGGCTGTAGAAAAAAAAATTACTGACCCTAATACTTGCATTGAAATACACGGGAACGAGTAAGTAGCCACGCGGTTTGGGTCACGTAACTGTCAGCTTGCATTCGGGAGATAGTAGGTTCGAACCCCACTATCGACAGGGCTGAAGATGGTTTTCCGTGGTTTCCTATTTTCACACCAGGCAAATGCTTGGGTTGTACCTTAATTAAGGCCACGGTAACTTCCTTCCCACTCCTAGCCCTTTCCTATCCCAACGTCGTTGTAAGATTTTTTTTTTTGCTAGTTGCTTTACGTCGCACCGACAAAAATGGGTCTAGAAAGCCAAGATTCGTCGTGCTGACCACACGACACCTCGTAATCTGCAGCCCTTCGGGCTAAGCAGCAGCCATGGCTCTTCGGGGCTGTTGCGCCATGGGGTTTGGCTTTTTGAGGAAGCAACTATTTAATGAAAGGCAGTTGTGAGGAAATAAATATTCGAAATACGAAAGAATAATAAAATACGAACTGTTCTGAAGTCATTATATGTCTTTTTTTCTTTTCTTTTCTTTTGCTAGTTGTTTTACGTCGCACCGACACAGATAGGTCTTACGGCGACGATGGGAGAGGAAAGGGCTAGGAGTGGGAAGGAAGCGGCCGTGGCCTTAATTAAGGTACAGCCCCAGCATTTGCCTAGTGTGAAAATGGGAAACCACGGAAAACCATTTTCAGGGCTGCCGACAGTGGGGTTCGAACCTACTATCTCCCGAATACTGGATACTGGCCGCACTTAAGCGACTGCAGCTGTCGAGCTCGGTCATTACATGTCTCTCCACCATGTTGATAACACAGAACGAACGTTTTCTTACAGAGTGACTCTGTTCTGATTTGGATTTATTTGGCGGGAGTGTTCGAGGACATGTTCGGCTCGTCCGGTGTAGATCTGTCTATTTGACATCCATGGGTGACCTGCGTGTCTGAGTGTAAGATCATGATGATGCTGATGATGATGAGATAGGGAGAAGGTGAAACCCGGTGTTGACCATACCCTAGTACCGTCAAAAAACATTCAGAGGTCTGTTCAGTGCTTAACGTCATCATCCGACGGGCGTATCACCAACAACAGCATCGCATGTCCTCATTCCACATGAACACTGTGGAGAGGTTTGAAATAAAATTGAAACCAGGCTTTTAGCACGCAAGATCTTTGTTATAATTCGAACACAGCCACCTCTTCTACCCTGCCGACCAACATACTGATGGTAAATTTTTTTTCACCAACGGAACTCGAACCGGCTAACCAGGTGTGAGACTTTGTTGCCTTAACGATCGTGGCTACCAGGCAGGCTACAAATAGATAAATAAAACGTATTTAAGTAGGCTAATTTTTCACACTCTGAAGTTATGGTTTATAGCAACTATGACCACGGCAGAGTACACACGCATGCGCTATACAACTGTTGATAATGCTGTCTGTGTCTCGCCCTTTACCAAGTAGGTCCTCCAAAGTTAGGTTCAGTAATGTTTCAGGGTGTTTTTGAGGTATTCTAATTCAAATTGCAGGTGAATGCTGGGATGGCACCTGACAATTTACTTCGGTCACTTTCTGCCAGTACTCGGCCTAAGTTAATTAAAATTACATACACAAGTTCCTGAGTAACACAAGTTATAACATAGACGCTAACCACACAAACGAGGAATCATCCCACTTGAAGGTCGGGAATGCACAATGTTGTTGAAAGCTCTGAACATCGTCCAGTTTGCACACGTAATATTGGCTGCTAATGGGAGAAGTTGTCCACAGAAGAACAATTAAAAGTTTACCACTAACTATAAGACTTTTAATTTGCATTATGAGCAGCTAGTGCAGAACGAGTGACGACTGAAATGATCATGAAAGTTCACTCCATCTAATCAGAAGCGAACACCGGCGTGGCAGGACGATCATCTTATACAGCGTGGTAATTCAACATTAGTTTCCAAAAACTGGTGACATATCTGATCGTCCTGAATGGTTTAGTGATTAATTACAGCACCTGAGATGTTTCTGCTGTATCTTTATTATGAAAGCGAGTGAATGCTCGCCTAATAAGACCTCGCTTTTTAACTCCTCCTGAGTAATGTACAATGTTTGCAGGACCTGTAACTATCGTGTAGCGTCTTCAGGATATTTCGTAAGGTGAGCTGTGAGAAGCACACTGCCTTGACTCCCATGACTTGTTGACGCAACGTGGGGCATCCCAAGATGATCACGTGATTTGCCACTCGCTACATATCTGGATAAAACATGACATGAGCATTATCATTAGCTTCACCAGCAACAACAATCGTTAGACTCTGTAACATCACTTGAGTCCTCCCAGCTGACAAGGCCGCTAGCTAAGGAATCCTGGATTTTAGAAGATCATGAAAAACAAGCTTCCAGTTTTACGTGATAACGTGATCATTGCCATGAGACCTCCAGTTTTATGTGGAATCTAAACCACACGGACATGGTTTTTTCATTTCAAAAATCCCACACACATTGGCCGGGATTAAAACCACAGCCACCTTGACGAGAAGGCAGTGACTATGTCTAGAGCCCTGCACGGATGCGGGTATCCGCTAAGTTAGTGTCTTGGCAGATGAAAACTGTATGGCAGTGTGGGTAATTTCTAAATAATAAAGTTTATTGATTTTCACTCAGGTATACGCGTACTTTTGCTTGTGATTAGGCGACCTTTGACTTTGGTATGGGAGAATGGTGATATATAAAGAGCCCTCACACTATAAAGCCGTAAATCTGACCTAATCTCAACTGGCTCCTGTCCGCAGTTAATGGAAGGAAGGAACAAAGTTCAATACGTCAGTAGTTGTCGCAAGAGAAAATCCCTCATAAATCTGCAACTGTAGAGGTTCTGGTGCCGGGTGTCAGGCCTATTGTATTATATTAACAGATCTATTCGTTTCATTGCCTTGGGTGTATTATACTGTAGTTAAATATTTACGCGGACGCGGATAATAGTTTGTATATCCGCGCAGGGCTCCAACCATGTCACTCGGATATTACGCCTCCAAAACTTTTATTCTCTTCTAGGCCCGACAGTGTTTGGTTTTCGAAGCTTCAGGAGTATTTCATGTCTTTTACCTTTACCCGTGGCCTCAGTATTATTGCTAGGAGGTATGCTGATCTCACTGCAGTCCTCGCACGAAACAACAATCATCATCTCTTGTTTTATTTAGTGTAACAGGTCATCTAAGAATAACTAAATTTCTTTCAGGTGATCTGCGTTAGCACGTACATTTTTTAGTTCGGAGATAAAGTGTCGGCGAAAAAATAAGGTACGGTACCTCTCCAGAATTTTAGAGGTGTGAAGTCCGGTGATACTTGACTTACTTGACTTATTTCCTGTATCTCCTAAGTGGAGCATATGGCATCTGATGTTTCTTTAATAGGTTAATCTCGGGCGTGTAGGTTATTGGTCTTCAGCACCCAAAGCCTGGTGAAGGGGCTCCTTCTAAGTAGCCAGGCCTACTGAATTTTTGTCTGGGTTTATTCCCTTAACCTTTAAAGTTCTCACTTCTAACTGCAAGGCAGCAGTTCCTGTACTATTTTCCCCGATTAGGAGGGTTGCCTCTTCCATCAGTTCCACCGTTCCGAAGTCCCAACTCCGCCTTCACTGCCGTTGAGGTCTTCACCGTAACCCTGGCAAGGCACCCTTACATGGGACTACCAGCCGGGTCAGCTGGACCAAGGTTTTCTTAAAGAGGTGTTACTCCTCTATCACTCGCCCTTTGTCCTGACTTGTGACAGGCAGAGCCCGACTTCCCAAACATTGGGTCCAGGTTGGTGGGTTTGAAGTCCGGTGACAAGTAGGGATTTAATCTCAATTCAACTATCAACATTTGAGACCAATGAACAACAACCTCAAGAAGTGGATGACCGGGCGAGTTGGCCGTGCGCGTAGAGGCGCGCGGCTGTGAGCTTGCATCCGGGAGATAGTAGGTTCGAATCCCACTATCGGCAGCCCTGAAAATGGTTTTCCGTGGTTTCCCATTTTCACACCAGGCAAATGCTGGGGCTGTACCTTAATTAAGGCCACGGCCGCTTCCTTCCAATTCCTAGGCCTTTCCTATCCCATCGTCGCCATAAGACCTATCTGTGTCGGTGCGACGTAAAGCCCCTAGCAAAAAAAGAAGTGGATGAAGGGATGGAAGGGAAATACGTGCCTGCCATCGCGTATTACTAGGACAAGTACAAGGATAGATCCAATTCCATCACTAGGATTGGAGCCCCTAATGCTGTAGCTCCGCAGATCGCTGCTGTTCTGGGCTATGATAATGAGCACCGCAGAGATCTTAGAAATACCACATCATTCGCAGCTGAAGGCGAAAGAGAAAGTGAGCTTGTATTGACCTTACCTCGCCCTGAAGCTGGAATGTGTGAGCCTCCTCCCCAGAGCCTACACCTGTCACAGATTATGAAACTGGATACATCAGGTGGGAGTCTTTACACATCAGATAATAGAGTCGGTAGCTGTATAGAGTTAATCAACTGAGAAACACTTGTCTTATTCGTTGCCAGCTTCGATGTTTATGGAGGAGGGTGACATACATGGCTGACACAAAAATAAACACAATACAGGAAATAATTGGCGGTAGGATGTCACTATTTTAACGACCGCAGGGTTTTCAGGGTTTCGTACACTTATTAAATTGTTTTCGCTGTTTAAAGCTAACCTCCAACTGAGCACGCGGGACAACAGAGTATGCGTGTGACGTCACATATAACACAAATTTTGCCTTATGCCTATTGCTCTCGGTAAAATGTTTCGTAAAATTTGTTGTACAATTAATTTTATAAAACTTTGGTGAAAGAAGTTGTATTGCTCACGGTAAAATTATTTTATAAAATCTGTGGAAGCATCAGGATTGCCATTTATGAACTCACTTCTGAACGAAGATGTGTATGTGCTGCCATCTATCGATAAACTTTTAAACCAAGAATCAGCTGTTCAACTTACAGTGTGTTTGAGAGTATAGCTCCAACAAACAAAGCAACATTTGCTACTTTAGCTGCAATTATATGTAGTACTGTGGTAAAAAGGAAAAAAAGAAATGCCAGGAAATGCTAGACTCGGGATTGAATCAAAAGAAGAGAAGAAGGTAGAGGATTGCTGTCCTTGGTCGAAAATTAGTTGAGGTTAGAAGACCAGCATTCATATAGGGATTCGGCGATTGTGTTTTCTGCCTCTCTTCTTGCATTTCTAGTGTGGTAAAGTGGCGTTTTAACTTAGTACAAATAAGGATATTTCTGGTATTCGTCAGTAAAACACTAACAGCTTCCTTAGTCCACCCGGAAGAAGTGTTTGTTTACAATCGAGCTTCACAATCTTGTCACGACGTAGCGCCAGCATCATCGTGATGTCAGCTTCGCTGATTGGTTCGTTTCGTAAAATTAATTTTACGGAATAGAACATGTCATATTTTATGAAAAGTTTTATCAAAGGTTTTATAAAACTTGAATTTGACCGTGAGCAATAGAGATTTTATAAAATTAAATTATTGTACAATAAATTTGACAGAAAATTTTACCGTGAGCAATAGGCGTTAGTTTGAAGCGATATTTCATGAAAAGTACGTTTCAGATTTTCAATTGTTTAAATCTGTCAATTGAGACATAACATAATCGTAACTTAATATTCTCGGCGAAATATGTGTTCTACCCAAACACTAAAAGTGTCTTAAATTTTTTTCTTTCCGTGTACCCGTGGTCGAGGAACGCAAGCCTACGTTAAAAAGGGGTAAGGCATGATAAAGCCCATGATCTTACAAGTAGCAGCAGAACGAGAAGAATCGACATTATTATATTTAAATCCGGTGACAAGTAGGGCTTTAATCTCAATCCAACTATCAACATTTGAGAGCAATGAACAACCTCAAGGAGTGGATGAAGGGAAGAAAGAGAAATACGTATCTAACCCTAACTACTGTAACCACATGGCGCCACCGCCCTGAGGGACCTTGTCCTACCTTGCGACCGCTGCTCATCCCAAAGGCCTGCAGATTACGAGGTGTCGTGTGGTCAGTATGACGAATCTTCTAGGCCGTTATTCTTGGATTTCTAGACCGGGACCGCTATCTCACCGTTAGACAGCTCCTCAATTCTAATCACGTAGGCTGAGTGGACCTCGAACCAGTCCTCAGATCTAGGTAAAAAAATCCCTGGCCTGGACGGGAATCGAAACCGGCGCCTCCGGGTAAGACACAGGGACGCTAACCTTTGCGCTAGTAAACTTACCAAAAACGAAGCTAACATGTTTAAAGAAAAGCAAAAGCAAAGTAATCTCCGTACAGGCCATGAAGGCCCTTGGAGAAGTGGAAGGTAAAGGCTTCCACTATCCGTAACCTCAGCACTTGATGGGGTAGAGTGGTTAGCTTTTAGCCCGGTCGTCTTTGCCCCAGAAATTAACTTGGTACTCATTTTCGGTGTAGGCTGAGTGAACCTCAAGGCCATATGAACCTCCTGGTGTATTTCATCACCTTCAAATACCACCGGATTGAGCCAGAATCGAACCCTCCAGTTTGAGCTCAGCCAGCCATCTCCCTTACGTCCGTGCCACTCAATTCGGGAAGAATGCAACATTGCCTCTTGTATTAATGCATAATCCCAAAGAACTGAGTATGAGACCTTCCTAGGGACAGGAACCCGAATCCCCAGTTTTCGGAAGATGTTAACCGGTTTCGCTAGGACAGCAGACGAATAAATAAATAAATAAATAAATAAATAAATAAATAAATGAATGAATGAATGAATGAATGAATAAATAAATAAACCAGCAAAACCGTGGTGCAACAGCCCTTAATAATAGCCTCCCTAGACGGCTGCTGTCCTATCAGAAGGCCTGCAGATACTGGAGTTCACATGGTCAGCGTCACGTCATCCTCAGCTGTATAGGTTTTAATCGCTGCCTGCCATATCATATAGCTCCTCAGTTGGTCTCACCGTGCTGAGTAACCCCTAGTCTAGCCCTCGGTCCAGTCTCTGGACTGGCGGAGGCCTCCGTTTAAGGGGCAAGCATGCTACCCCGATACCATGGGAGGACGTCCGACACACACACACACACACACACACACACACACACAAAAAAAATCACATTCTGCTCTTTAAAATTGAATAATGGTTCTTGGAGCGATCCACTATGAATATTTCTAAGACCATTCATAATACTGGTAGGCCTAAAACCAGACCAAACACGTTGGCGCAAAATCCCCGAAGGGCCGTGGCCTACCAAGCGACTGCTGCTCAGCCTGAATGCCTGCAGATTATGAGGTGTCGTATGGTCAGCACGACGAATCCGTTGGCTTTCTAGACCGGGCCGCCATCTCACCGTCAGATAGATCCTCAGTTTTATTGTATACACGTAGGTTGAGTGGACCTCGAACCAGCCCTCAGATACAGGTAAAAATCCCTGACCTGGCTGGGAATCAAACCCGGGGCCTCCTCGTAAGAGGCAGACACGCTACCCCTACAGCGCGGGGCCGGCACTGGTAGATCTACGTATACTAATTTTGAGAAAGCATGCCCTTCCAGAGCAGCTTTTGCAAACTCATGTTGAAAGTCACACAGGCTGCTAGAGCAGCTTCTAGTCATTCCTTTCATTAGATTACTCGCAGTGACATTAGCAGTTTCATTCATTTGAATTGTATTTAACCACGTGAGATGGCTATACGATGCAGGTCTTCTAGCGGTAAATTTGCCTTCGGGAGATAATGGGTTTGAGCCCCGGCAGCACTGAAGGGGCTGGTGAGGTACTTCACTTGAGGCCACGATCACCCCCTTCCTTTCCTATCTCGTCATCGCCGAAAAAGTCTATCGGCGTCCGTACGACGTTAAATAGTTTCTTATTCTTAGTAAATATGTGTGTATCTACAATTTATTGTACCGTACCGTGTATTATTGACAGCTATTTAAAACCTGTTGCGAGTTGTAGCACAAAAGAGAATATGAGTACCGAGAGGGTTGGCTGCGCGGTTCGAGCCATATAACCGTTAGTTTACATTGGTAGGCAGTCTGCCTAAATGGCACCATAAATTACGACATTTATATTTCTCGTCGGTAAGTCGAGGAAGTAGATACGAACCCCACTGTCGGCAGCGCTGAGGGTTTTCCGTCGTTTCTTATTTTCACACCAGAGAAATACTAAGCCTGTACCATAATTAAGAGCACGGTCACTTACATCCTAGTCCTGGCCCTGTCCTATGCCACCATCACCGTGATACCTGTCGAGTCAGTGCGACATGAAACCAATAAAGAAAACATTGAAGTCACTCTCCTCATATTTCCGTAAATAAGTTGAGGAAAATGAATGTATATATATACAAAACAATTCCTTACTTTCTCTGGTACAATTGCGCTCCATACAGAACATATCCTATAATCAAAGAATATATTTGATCCAAACTCTTCGAAATTATTAATTTATTTTTGCTTACAACATTTATTTAAAATAATTTCTTCCCTTGTCCGCCTCTGTGGTGTAGTAGTTAGTGTGATTAGCTGCCACCCCCAGAGGCCCGGGTTCGATTCCCGGCTCTGCCACGAAATTTGAAAAGTGATACGAGGGCTGGAACGGGGTCCACTCAGCCTCGGGAGGTCAACTGAGTAGAGGTGGGTTCTATTCCCACGTCAGCCATCCTGAAAGTGGTTTTCCGTGGTTTCCCACTTCTCCTCCAGGCAAATGCCGGGATGGTACCTAACTTAAGGCCACGGCCGCTTCCTTCACTTTTTCTTGTCTATCCCTTCCAATCTTCCCATAACCCACCAAGGTCCCTGTTCAGCATAGCAGATGAGGCCACCTGGGCGAGGTACTGGTCATTCTCCCCAGTTGTATCCCCCACCCAATGTCTCACGCTCCAGGACAGTGCCCTTGAGGCGGTGGAGGTGGGATCCCTCGCTGAGTCCGAGGGAAAAACCAACCCTGGAGGGTAAACCGATTAAGAAAGAAAGAAAGAAAGAAAGAATTTCTTCCCTAAATGATTGCAACCTTCTACAACCTCCCGACTTACCTCGGATAAATAGAATCGAATATACTGTCTTGCCTTTGTAATATAGTAGCTAGTTCACTTTTAGGTACAGAACAGGGGATTTGCGTTATTTAAAGACTACTGTTCGAATTCCAGCGCCAATACACCATCCAGAAGAGTTCCACATTTACTGCTAGTCAGCAACACAATTGGAACGTCTAAATTGGTAGGCAGTGTTTGTGTTCGTTCCAACACAGACCTCTTCCTTTACACACAACATACAACACTATCAACAACCCCAGAAACATGCAATGGCATAAGTACAGGCATTAATAGAGTCCATGTTTTTTTTTTCTTTTTGCCTGTCATCGATTCTTTTCGCAATTTATTTCTTGAGTTTTTAACATTCGATAACAATCTGTCTGTTGCAACTCAAGGTCTGCTTTCTGGCGTGTCCTTCCCCGGGGGCTTTCATCAACGCATATATCTTATTGACAGTGACATGAAATACTCTTGGCAATATGATGAACTTCCTATTGTGTGCAGTTCTTATTACTCATAATGGATACTCTAATTATGACTACAATGCGGAAATGGCATTATACTCCTTACTGGTACAAGTGACGAATGCCAGGAAGAGTGATGGCAAAGAATAATATTTTATATGGATTCAGTTGATCTATTGGCAAGGAATATTGTGTCGCCGGGCATATCTAGGTATGGTTCCAGTTTACGGGACCCTCACCAGGATTACTTGATTTAAGAACTAGAAGAGATCAAAGGGAAAGTAGCACGATTTGTTCTGGATTATTTCCGACAAGAGATTAGTGTTATGAAATGTTATAAACTTTGTGGGCCGGGGAGTAGGAGACGACTGCTTGACTAAGTGCTATGTTCCGAGTTGTCAGCGGTGAGTTGGCGTGGAATGACTTTACATTAGTAGACGAAATAAGTCTTTTTTTTTTGCTAGTTGTTTTAGGTCGCATCGACACAGATAGGTCTTATGGCGACGATGGGACAGGGAAGGGCTAGGAGTGGGAAGGAAGCGGCCGTGGCCTTAATTAAGGTACAGCCCCAGCATTTGCCTGGTGTGAAAATGGGAAACCACGGAAAACCATTTTCAGGGCTGCCGACAGTGGGGTTCGAACCTACTATCTCCCGAATACTGGACACTGGCCGCACTTAAGCGACTGCAGCTATCGAGCTCGGTGCGAATAAGTCTGAGCGAAGCTTTTAAAAGTAGGAAGGATAAAGTTGGAACTCAAGAGGACAAATTGGGGCAAATATTCCTTTATAGAAAGGGGAATACTTTACCGAGGGATATCTTCGATACATTTCTAACTTCTTTGAAATCGTTTAAGGAAAGACTGGGCAAACAACTGACAGGGAATTTGCCACCTGGGAGACAGTCGTAAATGCGGATCAGCGGTGATTTTTTTTTTTTTTTACTATTTGCTTTACGTCACACCGACACAAATATGTCTTATGGCGACGATGGGAGAACAAATGATTAGGAGGGGGAAGGAAGGCTGCCGACAGTGGAGTTCGAACCCACTATCTCTCAAGTGCGAGCCCCTGTCAGCTCGGACAGTGGTGATTGATTGACTGATGATTGAGGTTACACAGTTGGATATTTCATTCAATATTGAAGAATGTTATTAAACTGAATTACACATTATCATTATAGTTGTATATATCATTCAGCGTCTTGGTTGAATGGGCAGCGTCGCGGCACTTATTTCGAAGGACCCCGGGTTTGATTTGCGGCTGGGTTGGCTAATTTAGGCACGCCTCGTTAATTCGTCTCGGGGTCTTGAGTGTTTGTGTTCGTCTCAATACAGATCTCCACCTCTACACACAACACACCACAGAAACATGCAATATCTAAATACAATCCTCACATTGGGTTGGTACCAGGAAGTGCATCAGGCCGTAAAACAAATTCAGATCTACATACCCGACCCAGTTCTACTCCTGCCAGAAAAGCGGCAGAAGAAGAATTACCACTTTACACGATAGCCTATATTTATTCAGCTACAAACAAAAAAACTTCTGTAACTTGTCTTAACGGTGCATATTTAATATCTAACAGACATTGTCGAAGGAAAAGATGAAAGTGAGGAATATACTTGTACAACACTTTTGTGTTTTGAGTAGAATTTTATTCACAGCAGACAGTTTAAATATTTGTTATCATTTTACTTGCGAATTGACCGCTTAGGGTCAAGCTACAATTTCATTTCTTGCCAGTGGCCGTGCGGTTAGGGTCGCGCAGCTGTGAGCTTGCATTCGGGAGAGAGTGGATTCGAACCCCACTATCAGCAGCCCTGAAGATGTTTTTCCGTGGTTTCCCATTTTCACACCAAGAAAATATTAACTGCATCACATGACTTCGTTCGACTGCACTCCATTACTTCTATTTTGGGCTTATTTTCATCTTGTACTTCTTACCCAAGACTCCATCCATACCATTCAGGAATTTCTCTAGATCTTCTGCAGTCTCAGATAAAATAACAATATAATCGGCAAATCTCAGGGTTTTGATTTCCTCTCCTTGGACTGTGATTCCCTTCCCAAATTCCTCTTTTATTTCCTTTACGGCCTTTCATAATAATAATAAAAATAATAAGAAGAATATACAAGAACGACAGTGTACTTAGTTTTTAAATTTTTGATGATAAGAGATGCGTAACTAAGCGAGGTTACAGACCTAGTAGGAAATATAGAATTATGGAGATGTATAGTTAATTCACAGATGCTTGCTGACTGATTGCTGAAAAGGCATAACAATCTATAGAGAAGATGTATGTTTCATACTCGATATATTTTGTTTACCGTACGAGTTATAATAATAGAGACATTCACTTTACAAGCATCGCATACGAAGAAATAATGCTCAGTCGCCATGGTAACGAACTAAGTAACGATGGCCGTGCTGGTTGTGATTGCTTGAACACGATGCACAGCCATGGTGTCGTTATCCCCTATTGAACAGGAAGATAATGAAGATGACTATCAAAATGTTTCCAACTCGACGAGTGAAGGAAAATAGATTCATAAAAGAGGGGGGTTGAAACGTTAGGCGTCGAACGCCCTAATATCACTGAGTCGGAGGGAAACAAAATGTTTGAGCGTACAATGTCTTAAGACCCTAAAGATTACACTGCTATCTATTGTTGTTAGTGCTTTGTCTCTTCTGCTGCCATTCATATCCGCTAGACGGCATTATAACTGCAATTTCATAAAGTAACCTATTGGCTATGAGTACACAACAGCTAGCAAAGAAATAACTTGTTTAGTCTTACTGGTATTGTCTACTGAATATGAACAGGATGTTAGTACCAAAATAAGGTAAGCTAAACGTACGTTAGAAATATTCTCATCGCGTTGCTAGGGCATGCAAATTGAGTCCCATTTAACAAGCTGCTGTTTGGGTTGTTTTTTGGAGCCATCCAAGTGTCGTACAAACCGTTGGAAAGGTGATTAAGCTTGCATCTCACGTGCTGGAAGAAGCACAACATTCAGGTTATTCGGGTGACCTAGATCGCACGACTGCATCTCGGGATTCAAACCAAGTTCTGTAACTGCTAGAACAATAGGCTAGTGGACAGCTTCTAGGAATCGCAAGTGAGATATACTAAGGAGGGGCATTCACGCCTTTTTCAGCGTAATTATTTACTTGTATTCCGCTATTACTCTGCTGCGAACAATGAGTGTTTCAACACCTGCACTTTCTAGCGCCCTCAAGGAACACATTTAGTTACAATGAAATTTGGTGAAAAGTATATTCTCCTTTTTAGTTGGAATAGGTGAGGTTCGAATACCGGTGATTCTGGGTTGGATATTTTTACCTGAAAACTCTCGTGGCTTCATAAATGGCAACCCGTCTTAAATCTCCGGCAAAAACCAAAATGAGCCTGAGTGGCCACAGTGACCTCTGAAAAATCTAAGTTAAGGAATGTTTTTAAAAATATATTTTTTAAAAAAGAACGCGAGAATGGTATTCTTTTGGATATTGCCAATTTATTTTAAATCAGATTCATACTTCCACGGGGCAGATTAATAATGCTATTCTTTAGAATTTATGCTGTGTAACAGAGACAAATTACGGGGAAACATGAAGTTTCGAGAGGACTTTGCTTCGCTTTCTTAGAATGTAAACCACGACCAACCACCTGGAAAGGCATGATATGACCTAAAGGGTCACACAGACTACTATGAAATAAGTTGCAGCTAAATCCGTTGGAACTAAGCCGTCGGACACCACCCAGCTAACCACTCTATCACAGTTTTTGTCGAGGTTATAATCGAAGCCATTAACTGACACTCGTTCAGCATAATCCATGTTCGGGCTGAGACAGTAGAAACGTTACCCTTTCGAGCTCAAGCCGGCGGATTCGATTCTGGCTCAGTTCATTGGTATTTGAAGGTGCTGGATTACGTCAGCCTCTTTAGTAGATTTACTGGCACGTAAAATAAATTGCTGCGGGACAGAATTCCATCACCTCAGCGTTTCCGAAAACCGTAAAAGTAGTGAGTGGGACGTAACACGGACATCATTATTCTATCCTTCCTGGCCCTCTTCCCAATATGTTGCGGTCGACACTTGGTATGTGTTTGGCTCAGTTTATGGTCGGATGCCCTGCCTGACACCAATCCTATATGGATGGAAGTATTCACTATTGCGTGTTTCTGTGGTGGTTGGTAGTGTGATGTGCTGTGCTATGTGTACAAGAAGAGAAGTACATTAAGATGAACACAAACACCCATTCAGAGATACAGGAATCAACTATACGCAGTTAAAATCTCCGGTCCGGCCAGGAATCGAATCCGGGGCCATCTGGACCGAAGATCAGTACCGTGATCTTTCAGCCAAGTAGCTGAACACCATTATTATTATTATTATTATTATTATTATTATTATTATTATTATTATTATTATTATTGTCCGCTTCTGTGGTGTAGTGATTAGTATGATTAGCTGCCACCCCGGAGCCCGGGTTCAATTCCTGGCTCTGCCACGAAATTTGAAAAGTGGTACGAGAACTGGAACGGGGTCCGCTCAGCCTCGGGAGGTTAACTGAGTAGAGGGGAGTTCGATTCTCACCTCAGCCATCCTCGAAGTTGTTTTCCGTGGTTTCTGACTTCTCTTCCAGGCAATAACTTAATTCCACGGCCACTTCCTTCCCTCTTCCTTGTCTATCCCTTCCAATTTTCCCATCCCCGCACAAGGCCCCTTATCAGCGCAGCAGATGAGGCCGCCTGGGTGAGGTGTTGGTCCCCCTCCCCAGTTGTATCCCCGATCATAAGTCTCACGCTCCAGGACGCTGTCCTTTAGGTGGTAGAGGTGGGATCCCTCACTGAGTCCGAGGGAAAAACCAACCCTGGAGGGTAAACGGATCAAGAATGAAGAAAGATTATTATTATTATTATTATTATTATTATTATTATTATTATTATTATTATTATTATTATTATTATTATTATTATTATTATTATTAAAAGGCATGTACAGGAATGGCTTCGCAAGTAACCAGGCAAGTTTGAAGTTCTCCGCGTCTACAGATATTTGATATAATTTTCACAGCCATGGGATATCCAGCTTTGTGTGGAATCCGAAGCACGGGGATGTAACTTTTCATTTCAAAAATTGCATATGTATTGACCGAGACTCGAACCACACTGGTGAAAAGCCGTTAACAACAATTTCACTCTGTAATCACGCCCCAGCTTTGCATTGCTTTGTTTCGCCCTTTGGATAATAAATAACTCCTTGTCCTTGATTTTCTACCTCGCAAATACAGAGTATAATTTCCGAAGCAGAAAGAATGTTCCTCTTTTTGGCAGATAATACTGATTTACTTATTTTTTCCGTAAATTTGACATAGCATAATATAATCACAGTCCAACAAGACCTGATCACAATGGAAACAGAATGTGGCACCACGACATTCCATTTAGGATAGGTTTCACTGTTTGGTATTTGTTTTCTTAATGGCTACGGTTTGATATTCATCTTTGTCTTCTCTTTGTTTCAGGTACGTTACGTCCTTAGAAGAATATATATGTTAAGTCTACCTTCATCAGCAGCCACCTCCAAGGTGAAAGTGAGTTTTAATATTTTCGTCATGCCTTTTTCTACTTACAGCAATATTGCATATAACGAAACTCCATTTTAGAAACTTACTGATGGCAGTAATTTTGTCGTTCACATCCAGAAATAGCATACAATATTTAGACTGCAGAGCAAGGTCTAAACGTAGTACAAGCAAAATATTCGAGATTATTAATAGAACCACTGAACAAATGACATCATCATCATCATCATCATCTGTTTACTCTCCAGGTTCGGTTTTTCCCTCGGACTGAGCGAGGGATCCCACCTCTACCGCCTCAAGGGCAGTGACCTGGAGCTTCAGACTCTTGGTCGGGGGATACAACTGGGGAGTATGATCAGTACCTCGCCCAGGCGGCCTCACCTGCTATGCTGAACAGGGGCCTTGTGGAGGGATGGGAAGATTGGAAGGGATAGGCAAGGAAGAGGGAAGGAAGCGGCCGTGGCCTTAAGTTAGGTACCATCCCGGCATTCGCCTGGAGGAGAAGTGGGAAACCACGGAAAACCACTTCCAGGATGGCTGAGGTGGGAATCGAACCCACCTCTACTCAGTTGACCTCCCGAGGCTGAGTGGACCCCGTTCCAGCCCTCGTACCACTTTTCAAATTTCGTGGCAGAGCCGGGAATCGAACCCGGACCTCCGGGGGTGGCAGCTAATCACGCTAACCACTACACCACAGAGGCGGCACAACAAATGACATACAAAGTTTTTAAGATCAAAACGATCACATCAGGCGAGAATTTTATTTATTTATTTATTTATTTATTTATTTATTTATTTATTTATTTATTTATTTATTTATTTATTTATTTATTTATTTATTTATTTATTTATTCCATAATAGAGTCCATTATTCTCCTAGGTATTTTCTTGTGAACATAACCGGCTATGAATATCGATTACGATGTTCACGACAATTGTTACATAAGCCTATATGTAAAACAATCAAACTTATTCTATACATTACTTTTCAGTGACTCAAAAATAAGGTTAGAAACAACATGAAACATATCACATACCGTTATATCAAAATACAATACAATACAATATTATATCACAGTGGGAGCCTCCGTGGCTCAGACGGCAGCGCGTCGGTCTCTCACCGCTGGATACCGTGGTTCAAATCCCGGTCGTTCCATGTGAGATTTGTGCTGGACAAAGCGGAGGTGGGATAGGTTTTTCTCCGGGTACTCCGGTTTTCCCCGTCATCTTTCATTCCAGCAACACTCTCCATTCTCATTTCATAGCATCTATCAGTCATTAATAAGTAACTTTGGGAGTGGCGACCCCATCGTACTAATAGCCTATATCTGCTTCATTCATTCCATCCATGACCCGGTCAATGACTGGAAAACAGGTTGTAGGTTTTCATTTTCAAGAAAAGTTATGACATAAGATATACTGTTGAAACATTAACATCTTAAAGCAGGATTTTTCACTTACAGTAAGATATAATTGAGGAATATGATTTAGGTACATACAACGTTTACACCGCATTATTTTAACTTCGTTATCCGTATTAAATTGTATTATATTGAGAAACACAGAGGTACATGAAGAAGTAAAAGTAGCTTCAGTTGTACGAAAAATGTATATTTTTTTTTGTTATTTGCTTTACGTCGCACCCACACAGATAGGTCTTATGGCGACGATGAGGCAGGAAGGGGCTAGGAGTGGGAAGGAAGCGGCCGTGGCCTTAATTAAGGTACAGCCCCAGCATTTGCCTGGTGTGAAAATGGGAAACCACGGAAAACCATCTTCAGGGCTGCCGACAGTGGAGTTCGAACCCACGAAAAATATAAACGTATGGATGAATACTGTTTATAGGCCTATATTATAACTGCTATATTTGAGGAGTTCCTACTCATTTCAAATTTAGTCTTTTAAATAAAAAATAAAGAAGACAGGGTGAGTTGCCGGTGCGGTTAGGGACGCCAGGCTGTGAGCTTACTTTCGAGAGATAGTGGGTTCGAACCCCACCGTCAGCAGCCCTGAAATTGGCTTTCCAAGGTTTCCCATTTTACACCAGGCAAGTACTTGGTCTCGGTTCCTTCCTTCCTTCCCACTTTTTTCCGCAGCAATGAAAATGAATACTAAAATGAAACTTAGTATGGCAAACACATTGAAAATGAAAACCTACAACCTGTTTTCCAGTCATTGACCGGGTCAGGGATGTAATGAATGAAGCATATATAGGCTGTTAGTACGATGGGATCGCCACTCCCAAAGTGATTTATTAATGACTGACAGATGCTATGAAATGAGAATGGAGAGTGTTGCTGGAATGAAAGATGACAGGGAAAACCGGAATACCCGGAGAAAAACCTGTCCCGCCTCCGCTTTGTCCAGCACAAATCTCACATGAAGTGACCGGGATTTGAACCACGGTATCCAGCGGTGAGAGGCCGACGCGCTGCCGTCTGAGCCACGGAGGCTCCGGTAAACACATTATTCCTTAGTAATATGCCTACATACTTAGAAATCATATAAACCTATGCCACTATACAGGGTGTATCCGTAACGATGTTACAAACGTTCAGTGAAGATGGTGGACGGCAAATGGAGCAATTTGAGATCAGGAACCGTAGTCTGGAAACGTTCGAGTCAGAACTTGTTGAACGTCCGTCCGTTCTAAAGAAACGCCTGGGTGTCGTAATTTCGTCCCGCAGTAGTTCTTTAACGTGGAGCCAACACCCTTAAAAGCCACCGTTCTCAGCCGGGATTAAACCCGTTAACTTGTAGACCAACGTCGTATCCACCGGCCATATTCTAACAGAACTTTGTGTGACGATGCCATGCCTGCAATGACGCAGCGGTACGCAGCTTGTGAAACTTGTGCAGGTAAATGGACTTAAATGAGCAGCATTTTGCGTAACTTTTGACTCGATCGTTTCCGGAATATGGTTCCTTATCTCAAATTGATCTAATTTCTATCCTCCATCATCCGTGAAAGTTTGTAACATCATCCCGGATACACCCTGTATATAAATAATTATTCAAAATGGCGGTGTGTCATGGACACTATTTTGCCGTTTCCCTGATTATTTTCAAACACAAGAATATTTTTCTATGATTCATTTCTTATTGTGATTAGTAATATCATAGGTGCAATATATACTAGAATCAGTGAAATCCATCAAGTATAAATATTTTGTTCATGAAGTTATTTTCAATTAGTCAACTTTTCATTAATTTCCATTCGAAAGTCTTTTCTTAACTTGCCCAATGAAGCTAGCTCAGTAATTCTAGTATATCTTCTTCTTCTGTATGAAATATACATGCATGCAAAATGTCATCTTAATATATTTAAAACCGAGCTCGATAGCTGCAGTCGCTTAAGTGCGGCCAGTATCCAGTATTCGGGAGATAGTAGGTTCGAACCCCACTGTCGGCAGCCCTGAAGATGGTTTTCCGTGGTTTCCCATTTTCACACCAGGCACGGCCGCTTCCTTCCCACACCTAGCCCCTTCCTGTCCCATCGTCACCACAAGACCTGTCTGTGTCGGTGCGACGTAAAGCAACTAGAAAAAAATCTTTAAAAACGTTCAGTTATCAGGGAAACGGTTCTGAAAAACAAAAGTTACGGGAAATGAAGAACAAACTTACCGATAAGGTTGGCTTGACTTACAGGGCTTCACGTTTTTTGGTCATAACTCCATAAGTATTGGAGATATTAACAAGTATTTTGCACTGTTATACAGAAAACAGTTCAATTTTAAATTAACAATAAATTGAAAAATAGAATTTTTTGTCGGTCAAAGGTGTCGGTCCCTCCTTAAAATCACAATTATTTCTCTTTATATATTGTTCTTTCCTCTCAGATTTTAGAGTAGCACAGGCCGTTATTCTCAGTGCTCAGGGTTGCAGGAATCAAATCTCTACCCCTAACCTATAGACCTACAGCCCAGTTTAGGCCTTGGCTTAAGAGGACGACCCCCGTCTAGTCAAGATGGCCTGGAGATATTGGGTTGTCACATGGTCAGGGAGATGACACTCAGACGTATTGCTTGTTTGTCGTGACCAGGCACGCTGCCGCTCGTATCAACTGTTCCTCGCCCTGTCTTACGAGGCTGTAAAGACCGTTCCAACCCTCAGTCTAGCATTAAATCCGTAGACTAACCTGGAATTGAATCCGAGTCCTCCGGGTAAGACGGAGACACGCTACCACTGGTGGCGTCCATTAGCATTTAAGGCGGCTCAGAACGAAAGATTGTATCTGAAGACTTGCTGGAACATTAAAGGACACTCTTTCAGAGCAAATTCCGGCACTCTGGCAGTTCTTCACACTGTAATAAATCGACATGAAACATTATCATACATGACATCGCTTTTTTTAAAGTTCCTCTTACAGATCCTTCGCAGGGTTTCGAACGCGATTGCCATCAGCTCCAGTCACTTGGTTTGTGATATTCGTGCGCCAGCGAAATCTGTGTGTATCTGTATCGCTAACTAGTTCTTGTTAGATTGAGAAACGAGTCTAAGAACTTGACATTACCCAACGTCAGAGCAGAAGAAACATCTTGAATGTTAACACCGAGATTCGAGCCTTGAGCCTACAGACGAAGTAGCACTCCTCACCTGACACTCTTCTCGGGGAAGATGTGTCAATGGGTGGTGTTTCAACTACCCAACCGGTTCTTACTGGCTTTTGAAACCAGCAGTTAATTGACTCATCAGTAACATTATTTTTGTGTCTTAATGCCAGTGAATCTTCTAACAAGATAACTAACTGGATCTCAAGTACGACAGTCATTGTGCTAAACGAAGGGGGCAATATTAGCTACAATAACTAGCACGCGAACAGATAATGATGGCCTGAACTTTCAAGCATGTTAGCTTTGGGAAAGCATTCTTTCTGAGTATATTATACATGTTCACGAAATTAATAACTGGCTCGATAGAAGGCAGTCCGGGTGTAGGAAAGGTTATTCCACTGAAGCTCAAATTGTAGGATTCCAGCAAGATATATTGACTAATCTAAGGCGTTTGATAGGATAGATCATGGGATACTACTGGCAAAAATGAGTGCAATTGGACTAAACAAAAGAGTGAGTGAATGGATGGCCAGATTTCTAGAAAATAGATTTCAGAGAATTAGAGTAGGCGAAGGATTATCTGCTCCTGTAATCATTAAGAGAGGAATTCCTGAGGCAGTATTATTGGACCTTTATGTTTTCCCAGGGGCGTAGCCAGGGGGGGGGGTTACTGGGGGGTTAGAACCCCCCCCCCAATTGAACTTTCACAAAAAGAAAATAAATAGAAACTGACAGTAAACAATAAACTTCTTTTATGTGATCAAGATAAACTCCCTGCAATCTACTGCTTGTTGAGAGTGTTTGCCACCCTACCTGTCACCACTGTAGCCAGTGAGAGATCATTTTCAACATTAAGACGCCTTAAAACCTACCTCAGAAATACCACAAGTGAAAGTCGACTCAACGGGTTGGCTCCCTTGAACATTCACAGAGACATAGTTGTAAAACCAACAGATGTGTTAAATTTATTTTCTAGGAAGCCTCGAAAATTAGATTTTAGATTGTAAACTGAACATACCGTTTGAGATAAAACTGCTGACCTCGATCATATTGTTCTTGTTCTGTATTTTAAAGTAAGAATTTTGTAGTGTATTGCTATCTGAATATCACATACAGTAATTCACTCTTGTATCAGTATCCTTATGACAGTCATGCATGCGCGTACCAGACACGCACAAGCACAAGCACAAGCACAAGCACTTTCATTATGTTATATCTTAATTTTGTAACTGCAACCCCCCCCCCCCAATTGGCCGATCCTGGCTACGCTACTGTGTTTTCCTATGTAAATATATAAATGATAAGAGTAAAGAACTGGGATCAGAGATTTTGAAGATGATATTATACTATGTAGAGTAATAAATATGAAAAATTGTGAGTGACAGCAAATAAAACCACGACAGTACTGTGAGATGGACAACAGGCAATGGTATGATAATAAACAGAGTGAAAAGACATGATGTGAGTTTCACAAATAGGAAAAGTCCTCTTACTTTTAATCACTGTGTTCATGGGGTGAAAGTTCCTAATGGGGATCACTGTAAGTACCTAGGTATTGATATGATGTAAGTCTCTGCTAAGACCCCAATTACGGTATGGTTCCAGTGTATGGAACCCTCACTAGGATTACTAAATTCTAGAAGTGGAAAAATCCAAAAAGCAGCTCGGTTTCCAACAAAAGAGTAGCATTACGAAAATGTTGCAAACATTTGGCTGGGGAGAATTGTGAAAAAGGAGATGAGCTGCTCGACTAAGTGGTATGACCCAAGCTGTCAGTGGAGAGATGGCGTGGAATGACATTAGTAGACGAATAAGTTTAAGTGGCGTTTTTGAAAGTAGGAAGAATCACAACATGAAGATAAATTTGGAATTCAAGAGGACAAATTAGGGCAAATATTCATTTACAGGAAGGGTAGCCTCCGTGGCTAAGGTGGCAGTGGCAGTGGCCTCCCACCGATGGGTTCCGTGGTTCAAATCCCGGGCACTGAGGCGGGACAGGTTTTACTCCGGGTACTCCGGTTTCCCTTTTATCTTTCATTCCAGCAACACTCTTCACTATCATTTCCTTTCATCTGTCATTCATTAATAATTGCCCCAGAGGAGTACGACAGGCTCCGGCAGCCGGTACAATTCCAATCCTCGCCGCTAGACAGGGGCTTCATTTATTCCATTCCAGATCCGGTCGGATGACTGAAAACAGGCTATGGATTTTCATTTTCATTCATTTATAGGACGAGGAGTTAGCGATTGGAATAATTCACCAAGGGAGATGTTCGATATTTTTCCAAATTCTATGCAATTATTTAAGAAAAAAAAAAAAAAAAAAAAAGCAAGCAAAGTCACCTCCGTACAGGCCATGAAGGCCCTTAGAGGAGTGGAAGGTAAAGGCTTCCACCATTGTTAACCTCGGCACATGATGGGGTAGAGTGGTTAGCTTTATGCCCGGCCGCCTTTGCCCCCAGGAATTAACCTGGTACTCATTTTTGGTGTAGGCTGAGTGAACCTCAGGGCCATATGCACCTGTGGAAATCTCGTTTCTTAAATTTTACGACTTCCTGACGGGGATTCGAACCCACGTCCTTCCGGGCGAACCGAGCACGCCTTTACCGCCTCGGCCAGGCAGCCCCTAATTATTTAAGAAAACTATAGGTGAACAACTTTCACCCAATCGATCAGTGGCAATTGATTGATGACCTCATAATAATAATAATAATAATAATAATAATAATAATAATAATAATAATAATAACAATAATAATAATATTCTTTTTACAATTGGCTTTACGTTGCACCGACACAGATAGGTCTTATGGCGACGATGGGATAGGAAAGGGCTAGGAGTGGGATGAAAGCGGCCGTGGCTTTTGTTAAGGTGTACATGTGAAAATGGGAAACCACGGAAAACCATCTTTTAGTGTTGCTGACATTGGGGTTCGAACCCACTATCTCGCGAATGCAAGATCACAGCTGCGCGTTCCTAACAGCACAGACAACTCGCTCGTTGATAATAATAATAATAATAATAATAATAATAATCGCAAGGCCTCAACTGTCGTGTGCAGGTATTTTCATCTGGCGTCATTTAGGTTGCTTGCGTGTCAATTTCGATGTTCCGTTTTCTTCTACAGGATGACAGTGAAACCATAACTCTGAACGGCAACCATTCCTGATTATTAATTATTTTTGTCAGGTAAACACGAAATATGTTACCAGAGATCGTACGTGATATGGAGTCCCGAATGGTCGTTTTTACGCTCTTAAAAAATGCAACTACCAGTAACGACGCATTTGGAGCTCTGATCTTGGGATCCAGATGCTAACAGTCTATTACTGTGGGCACTGCGGGTGCTGATCACAATGCACCAAGCCTCTAAAATGAAGCAACGTAATGATCTAGAGCACGTCTCGTTCCAGTATTCTTGCTACGGTGCATAGCCAATGCAACACAGCGCCCACCTTCTCAATGGCTGTCCCAGTTCATTGTTCTACAACCAGGAACACACTTTCACCTGGCCTCAGGGATCCTCTTCTCCTCGCTCACTCGTGATGTGCCTTCAGTAAATGGTAGAAGGCCAAAGGTTTTTATCACCATGCTTGCCGTGGGTCAATGGCCTGTAACATTGTATCTAATTTATGGTTCATCAAAATATTGCTAAGACAGAGAGCTGAGTATTTGGATTCCAGGCGACGATTTATTTTAGTTTTCTTTGTAATGCCCGGTTACAGAAAAGCCAATCAAAGTTTGACTGGAGTTTGATCGGAAATCAGTGTGAGTTTGCTTAGCAATCAATCTATATGAGTTGCAGAAACAGCAATCATTGTTTGATCGACGATCAATCTCCTAACAGATATGACCAGCAAATTCATGCTGATCAAGCACTGAATCTCCATTCAGTGCTTGCAGTCTTTAAACTCAAGGATGCTTTTCTTTCATTGAATACATCTGATTAAACGTTTTAATGATAAATCCAAGTTCACGTAGAAAGTGCGATTTGAGTGACGTACTATTTTGTTTTCCGTTATCATTATTCTAACATATAACATCAATCTTGAACATGGAACTAGTCAATTTATCAATCAAACCTTGAAATAAATACTTATCTCTGGCATATGTAAACCCAGACTTTTTGAGAATTAATAAGCTAACGTGACAAATCTTCAACCTATCTGCAGCATGGTTGATTACTCTTTTGTAATTTTGCCCACACAGCATCCGTTTTTTATTTTTTATTTTTTTATTAGATGCAAGTATCCTTCAACTATATTAAGTAAGAGGGCTCTATCATTCAATGAAAAATTTGGCCCTCTCACTTTCTTAGTGAAAATATTATTACTCATATTGTCAACAAATTAATTAAATCAAACAAAAGCCTCAAAATCCGCTCTTTTTTTCACCTTTCTCAAATACGATCAGCGTGCGGCTGTGAGCTTGCATCCGGGAGATCGTGGGTTCGAGCCCCACGGTCGGCAGCCCTGAAGATGGTTTTCCGTGGTTTCCCATTTTCACACCAGGCAAATGCTGGGGCTGTACCTTAATTAAGGCCACGGCCGCTTCCTTCCAACTCCTAGGCCCTTCCTGTCCCATCGTCGCCATAAGACCTATCTGTGTCGGTGCGACGTAAAGCAACTAGCGAACAAATACGATCAGGATCAGCTGTTCCCTGATTCACTGGCAATTTGATATCTTTGCTAGACACCAAAGAGAATAAAACAGACACCATCCTTAACGTATCAACACGGCAGTGGTCATTAATTGCGCTGTTGCCAGATTTATTTCCTTCTCGGATCTTCAATCAGTAAATTGGAGAAAGTTGATCGGGGTTTAGGTTTTCTGCAACGCACTCTGGAAATTAAGTTGATTGGTAATGAGGTGATCTGCCATTAATGACTGATTTGATGGACCTATCTGCAACCGGGCATTAGTGTTCTTTCACGCCCAACCGCTGATCACTCATGTGCCTAAGTATCTCGGCAAGTTTAGTCGACATTTGAGAATCCTGGTGTATGTATGTATGTATGTATGTATGTATGTATTTATGTATGTATGTATGTATGTATGTATGTATGTATGTATGTATGTATTATGTATGTATGTCAAACTCTTGTTCCGTTTCTCTGCGGGATCGGTTATGGAGCGAAATGAATCTTCGTAGCAAGTTTTTACGAGCAGATGCCCTTCCTGACGTCAACCTCATCAGAGGAGTTAATGAGATGAAATGAGTGACGTGAGATATGATGGGAAGGAAGGTGAAACCCGGCTCCGGTACATAGCCTACTCCTGTCGAATAGCACCAAGGGGTCTGCTCAAGGCTTTGCGTCCCCATCCGACGGACGAATCGCCATCAACAGCGTCATATGCACTCACTGCATTTGAGCACTGCGGAGAAGTTTGGAATCTAATCCAGGCTTTTGGCAAACAGTGTAGTGATTAGAAATTGTAAGCCTATACTACCACCTTTCCTACCGTGCCGGCCAACATTTTGATGGTGACTTTTTTTTCGACTAACAAGACTCAATCCGGCTAACTACGATGTCAGACCGTATAGACTTCACGCTTTAACGATCATAGCCACGAGGCGGGTAATAAGTTGGAAGTGTGTGTGACTAGCGACTCATGATCCCAAATTCGTGGCTTCAGTCGCGGCTGAGGTAGTCGATGTTTGAAGGACGGTCAACAAACAATTGATTGAACTGAAATCTGACACACCATGTCATTGTCGTTGGATCTCTGGTGGTGCACTGTCACGTGATGAAACTGAATTAACTCAGCCATAGGAACCAGCCAGTAGAATTCCATTTTCAGTGTCAGACAACAGCACAATCGGGATGTCGAAATTGGTTGACAGGCTGTCTGAATGGCACCACTTCAAAAGATCTGCAACTCGGTAGATGAGGGCATACTATTAATAATAATAATAATAATAATAATAATAATAATAATAATAATAATAATAATAATAATAATAATAATAATAATAATAGGACTATTATTACTAACAATGATACATATGCTGTATATGCAATTTGCTTTACGTAGCACCGACGCAGATAGGTTTTATGACAGCGATGGGAGAGGAAAGAGCTAGGAGTGGGAGGGAAGCAACCATGGCCTTAATTAAGGTACAGCCCCAGCATTTGCCTGGTGTGAAAGTGAGAAACCACGGACAACCATCTTCAGGACTGCCAACAGTGGGGTTTGAACTCACTATCACCCGAATACAACCTGACAGCTATGTGACCCAAGCCACACAGCCACTCGCTCGGTAATAATAATAATAATAATAATAATAATAATAATAATAATAATAATAATAATAATAATAATAATAATAATAATTTCTCGTCCCGAAGTGGTGCAGTTCTTTCCAGGCCCCTCCCCCAAGGACGTGAGCTGCGTGTAATATTTTAACCATATACCAGCCCTCCTGCCATTCTTAAATTTCTGGTAGTACCGCGAATCGAACCCCGGGCGTCCTAGGACGGCACCTAATAGTGCTATCCGTTACGATATGGAGGAAGAATTATTATTATTATTAATAATTATATTAATAATAATAATAATTAATAATAATAATACTGTAATAATAATAATAATAATAATAATAATAATAATAATAATAATAATAATAATAATGGTTTAACCTCTCTTTAAATGCAGAAATAATCATAGCCGAGTGGTGTTGTCACAGCCTTCTCGCCAAGGCGAACGCGGTTTGAATCCTTGCCAATATATGTGGGTTTCTCTTTCAGTGAAAAAGTCATAATCCCTGTGGTTCGAATTCCACTTAATTCCCTTGGTTATGATCACGGTATCAACATTCACGTACAACTGTAAGCTTGCTTGCCTTGAATTTTTACACATGTTAACGGATGTCGAGGTGTCGGAATATTGCCCAGTACTAGTTTATTAACGTGCGGTAACGAACGACACTCAATTGTCACATTTAAATATCCTAAAATGCCACGGAGCACACTTACCATGTAGATGTGAAGTAAGGGTATAGTAAAAAGATTCCTCAATTAGCGAGAGAAACGTTCATTTAGCGATGTGTGTCAGAGAGCGGAATGTTCGATGGGCGAGTAATGAACACTCTAGCTGTGAAGTTAAATAATAATCAACGTTTCAAAATACATTATTTACATACAGTACTTGAGGGGTGTGAAATAATAAATTGAGGTTATGGAGAGGAAGCTGCCATGGGATGTCTTCTCGAAAGGTGTCACGTTGATAGAAGAAGGACATAACCGGTTTATCTTCATTAAACGTCTACATAAAAGCCTTAGGTACGAAAAAGTGTTCATCCTGTGAATTGAGCAAGCTTGTTCAATTATCCAATTGCTGAAGAGATGACCGATTAAGATAGTGGGAACGGACAGTGCAAGGGAGGAGGGAGTGAAAGCTTTTTTTTTTTTTTGCTATTTGTTTTACGTCGCACCGACACAGATAGGTCTTATGGCGACGATGGGATAGGAAAGGCCTAGGAAGTAGAAGGAAGCGGCCGTGGCCTTAATTAAGGTACAGCCCCGGCATTTTCCTGGTGTGAAAATGGGAAGCCACGGAAAACCATCTTCAGGGCTGCCGACAGTGGCGCTCGAACCCACTATCTCCCGATTACTGGATACCGCCTGCACTTAAGCGACTGCAGCTATCGAGCTCGGTGGAGTGAAAGCAAGTATCTAGACTAGGAGATTCAAGACATCACAATAAGAAATATTATTCATAATATGAACTGCAACGACCATCATTATCGTGGCATTTTATACAAACGATTTTCGTGCAGTGTCTGAAAAATATGGGAGAATCGGAAAAAATCCGCGGTATGGAGGCAATATTGAAATATAATGCATTTTGAGATTATTATTATTATTATTATTATTATTATTATTATTATTTTCATGTTTCTGTGGAGGTTTGTAGAGAGATATATAGAAGGAAAATGAAGATATGAATAGAGACGAGCATAAAACCCACCTCCCATGCTAGAGAAATTAACCAGGCAAAGTTAATATTTTTGGCAAGGCCTGGAATCGAACCCGGGGCTCTCTGAACCGCTGATCATTCAGTCAAGAAGCCGGACTGGTGCATTTTGATAATGATTATCAAAATAATATTTATACACTGTGCAACTCTTCCTTATGCTATGCTTATTTAGTACTTCTAAATAATAACTTACTTTTTTCAATTGCCTGGCTGAGTGGCTCAGATGGTAGAGCTCTGGCCTTCTGAGCCCAACGCTGAGGTTCTTGAATTTTGCCCGACATGAGTTCTTTTCCATACTGGTAAATTTACTAAAACAAGACTGGAGTATTTGAATACCTTTAGATATCACAAGACCGAGCCGGGTTTGAATGCACAAACTGGGGCTCTACTACCTGAGCCACTCAGCCCTCCCCATTCAAATAGCCTAGTATCCTTGCAAGACTTGAACCCGTGACGTTGAGATCCGAAACTCAATCCATAATCCACACAGAGAGAGCTTATATTCGTTTAGTTTAATGATGGCAGTGATAGTTGTTTTAAGGGGCGTGTTTCCTCTATTTATAGAAGTAGGCCTAAGCGTTGTATGACACCCTCTGTTAAATGCAGGAACTTTGGCAGCGTGCATAGCTGTGATTAATTTTGGCCTAGGATTGTCATGATAGCTATGGGACTGGATGTTAGATACGATCAATCAATTGTCTACTAGTAGGTGTGAAAGTAACAGGAGGAAAGGCACATAAAATGTAGCCACTGTCAACGCCAGGATCTGAACAGGGTTTCTCCAAGCGATGTAGCTACCCGATCTTATCGACTATGGAAGTGGAATATACAGACCTTATGATACGGGTGCTTGAGAATTTTCCATCTGTTTGGATGACAGTGAGCGGGTATTCAATGCATTCCATTTCTGTGGTGCGGGATCACAGACGAGTGTTTCGTTAAGAAGAGATTAAACTGGACCTTCGTGAAGGTATGTACGAGCAATGACCTCAAGAACAGAGCAAGAGGCAGCAGCAGGAACGACGTACAGATCTCCGCAGGTGTCTGTGTTAATGGGTGAATGACGTGCATAGCCTAGTCATAAGCCATATGCAGTACGTAGTCCCTCAATGGTTTGAGTCTAGAGGTGAAAACGTACTAATCGAGAACTATCAACTATATCGTTTTATCCAGTCACGTGATTATTTCTTTACTGTTTATTTAAACTAATTTATGTTGACAGTCGGGTCGCAGTGGGAATACTTGATCGTATAATTTTTCGTACAAAGTAGCTAAATAGTTTAGACAGGGCTGTAAGCTTGTTCATAGTGTAGTAAGGTCTGTCTTCAGCGGAAACCCAAGGGACCGAAATGTTTTACCGCTATATGTAGGATTCCGGTTTATAAATGTGGTTAAAATAAAATAAAAGCCGTAAGTGCATACCTCCGTTACATAATCAAGCAGTACATATACACAATTTTGTGTGATAGTAGATACAATAATGACACTACTCACATATTTATATACACTAGTTCATTAGCAATAACACAAATTTTTTCTTGCTTAGAACTTCCTCACCGGGCGAGTTGGCCGTGCGGTTAGAGTCGCGCAGCTGTGAGCTTGCATCCGGGAGATAGTGGGTTTGAATCCCACTGTCGGCAGCCCTGAAGATGGTTTTCTGTGGTTTCTCACTTTCACACCAGGCAAATGCTGGGGCTGTACCTTAATTAAGGCCACGGCCGCTTCCTTCCCACTCCTAGGCCTTCCCTATGCCATCGTGGACATAAGACCTATCTGTGTCGGTGCGACGTAAAGCAAATTACAAAAAAAAAAAAAAAGAACAAACAAGAACTTCCTCACAGTGCACAGTAAATACGGTAAACTTATTTAATACAAATAAAAGGGCGTATGACTTTTAGTACCTGGAGTGTCCGAGGATAATTTCGGCTCGCCAGATGCAGGTTTTTCGATTTGACGCCCATAGGTGACCTACGTGCCGTGATATCGTGGTGAAGATGATGATGATGATGATAAAATGATGATGAAGACGACACATACACCTAGTCCCCGTGCCAGCGAAATTAACCGATTATGGTTAAAATTCCCGATCCTGTCGGGAATCGAACCCGGGACCCCTGTGACCAAAGGCCAGCACGCTAATCATTTAGCCATGGAGCCGGATCTATTTAACATACATTACATGTTTTACAGAAATAACACCAATAGTAATAATGTACAGTAATGTCATTTACTTCCTCCAGTAATCCAGATCTGTTCGCTGGACACAACTATCCCTGGTAACACTGTTCTCAATTAATTTGCGGGCGCGGTAAATAATGTCGAACAATTCTGCGTCATTCTCTTTCTTTCTTAATCTGTTTATTATCCAGGGTTGGCTTTTCCCTCGGACTTAGCGAGGGATCCCACCTCTACCACCTCAAGGGCAGTGTCCTGGAGCTGCAGACATTGGATCGGGGGATACAACTGGGGAGAATGATCAGTACCTCGCCCAGGCGGCCTCACCTGCTATTCTGAACAGGGGCCGAGGTGGGGGATGGGAAGATTGGAAGGGATAGACAAGGAAGAGGGAAGGAAGCGGCCGTGGCCTTAAGTTAGGTACCATCCCGGCATTTGCCTGGAGGAGAAGTGGGAAACCACGGAAAACCACTTCCAGGATGGCTGAGGTGGGAATCGAACCCACCTCTACTCGGTTGACCTCCCGAGGCTGAGTGGACCCCGTTCCAGCCCTCGTACCACTTTTTAAATGTCGTGGCAGAGCCGGGAATCGAACCCGGGCCTCCGGGGGTGGCAGCTAATCACACTAATCACTACACCACAGAGGCGGACCCTGCGTCATTTTTCGGTAGTGAAAAAGACTGAATGTCCTTTACAGCTAATAGGCCCCTAAGTTTCCTGTGTCATGTTTCGGTCTTCCCGCATTCCTACAGTAACGGATGTCGAAACCACACGGAATATCCCTGTCCTGGTCTACAGGTTGAGTTGCCACCTTACAACCAGATGGTGTGGGTTCATTTCCTGGCCGAATGCTATCTCGACCATCTCAGATTAATTCGAATGCACATGTACTGAAAAGTGCTAGGCCGGGGCTGAGTGGCTCAGACGGTTGAGGCGCTTGGCTCCTGACCCGAACTTGGCAGGTTCGATCCTGGCTCAGTCTGGTGGTATTTGAAGGTGCTCCTATACGTCAGCCTCGTGTTAGCAGATTTACTGGCACGTAAAAGAACTCATGCGGGACTAAATTCCGGCAGCTCGGCGTCTCCGAAAACCGTCAAAGTAGTTAGTGGGACGTAAAAACCAATAACCATTATTATTATTATTATTATTATTATTATTATTATTATTATTATTACTTGCATTTGGCGCGTGATATATTTAACAGCTTATCGAGACGATAAATAAAACTGTATTTGGATGAGAGTAGGGAAAGCGGGAGGGAAGATAAGAGCTGCTAGTGAAGTGGTCTAGCCACTCGACACCGAACTCGTGTCACGGATTCGAATTTTCGGCGACTTCGGGTGAGGTGTTTACTAGCATCAGAGGAAAGCATAGGAAACAAGCCTCAAATTGAGCCTGGGAGTTCCGTCACCAGGATCACTCATGTTGAGAGCTACTACGCACCCCTAAAATTTCTTCAGCGCATCGAAAATATTCCCACGGTAGTTGGAACGCGACCTTGGATCATTTTGGGTTTTGACTGAGAATTTGCGGTGAGCAACAACCGTGGATTGCCAACAACTAAACCAATGCGTCAATCACATCTACCATAAGCTTCTTCTTCTTCTTCTTCTTCTTCTTTTAAAAAATCTCAATCCTATCTCGTGTCATACAGGATTGGCGTTAGCTTCTCTAATTTTCTTCTTTCACCGGTTCCTGTCCCCAGCTTTCTCTCAGCTCCAACCTTTCTCTCTCGGGTCTTCCATTATCTTGTCCCTACATCTCAACTTTGGCCTTCCTTGCATTCTTCTACCATTTATCACGAAATTTTGTGCTCTTTCCCCCGTATACTCCTCATCTCATCGCTGTACATGACGATACCACCGCAGTCGCCTTTTCTGAATTGTAGGTCTACCATTAGTAGTATCCAACAAACTCTGACATTTTTACTACAGTACTAGCAGTTGTACCCGTGCTTCGCTACGGTATTCCACATTGGGTACGGATTTCTAAGTAAATTGCTGTAACGCAGTGAGTAAGATTATATTAAATTCCATGTCTCTTAGCGTTATCTGAGAAACACCACTGGGAGGACCCCATACGTTGTTTCTGATGTAAGGTATGCTTTGGGGAGTTGGGATGAAAATGGCAAGCCACGTTTCCTACTGCCATTCACAATGCATTTCGAGGTTTTCTGCTATAACGGCAAGCTCACTTGCGTAAAACATTCACAATGGAGATGGGGAGTTTCCATTATAAAGAAAGACCCCTTTTCCTAATGCCAGTCACAATCGAGTTTGGGGGAATTGATTATAATCGAGAAATGCAGCTTTGTCTGACATGTAGGGGATCGAGATACGACAAATGTCAAAGAGCCAAAATTGTAGATCTTTCCAAATTGAGCGGCGATTTTGCTATCAGTTCTGATATACGATTTACTATTTAGCCACCAATTACCACGAAACGAAGGTCTGCACCGTCAAAAAAATTGCCTCCATATTTCGATTTGGGGAGGGGGGCGGGAAAAACTTACACAATTGAACAACTTGGAAATATTGCTCAAAGGAAAGAGAGTCCAGTTTTCTGGACTAGCACTGGTATCTATACGGAGAAATTAAGAAAGTATTACAGTCAAGAATGTTTACATTAATTGAAGATAGGATAATAACTGAGGACAGCCGGATAGGACAAATATGTAAATGCCAAGTGGATGTATTGGAAAAATGAAATGTCCCTCATTGAATTATGATGGTATGAGTGATGGATTTAAGAAAGAGGTAACAGAGGAGAAATTTAGGCGCAGGGATTCTTCGATAAGAAGACGACTTATGGTGTTATTACTTAAGCCTAAAGAGATAAGGCAGAGGCAAGCAATTAGAGCAGAAAACGGAAGTAGAAGGGAAATACAGTAAAAATTATAGCAAATGCCATAAAAGACCTTACGGTGTGAAATAATTGGCTACAATCCACGTACTGTTGAAATATTAACAACCATCATTAGTGCTATTCGAAGACGATTGTAATCTCCAACTATATTCCGCAAATATCCCGCAGAATGGCAGCTTGACGTCTCTCTCGCCTTCTACCCAAGGAACAACAACGAGTTTACAGGAATGATGACGAAACTGGCATTAAGTTACTTCCCTGCTGGCAAGCAGCCAGGGACGTTGACATGGTAGTTCGTTGTGGGTCTGCGAGGGTATCCGTTATCCAATGCAGAACACGAATCGCGCAAAAAAAAAAAAAAAAAAAAAAATACTAATTTTCTCCGTCATTTGAAGAGTATGCGAAATTATGAACATAACAAAAATTGCTTAAATGAAAAGATTTTTCACATATAGTCTACGCATTTTACAGAAAATCAATAGTATAAGAGAAAATTAAAAAAAACTGTTCTGGTTTTCCTATACACCCCAAGTCTATTCAGTGATTTTTAAATCATATTCTACCTAAACATGCTCCTGGATTAGTATACTTTAAATATTACCGTAGAATTGACCGAGATCTATCCAGCCTTTTCGCCGTGATGGTGGAACAGACGGACAAACAGACAGCCAAAAAAACAGACACAAAAGCTAAAAAAAAACACTAATACGGTATTGAATTGACCTAAAACGGATAAATATCTGAAAAATTGGCAAGTTGGCGGACCCCCTACAACTTTATTTATATAAATTATTATTATTATTATTATTATTATTATTATTATTATTATTATTATTATTATTAAGTGCACTTAAAATTATACGATTTTCAATACTCAACTTTAAAACTCGTCCTTGTAGAGACGATTGACTCTTCAAATGAACGGAGAACTTTCTTCGTTGTCCAGCTGTTGCAGAGTAAATAACTTTCTTCTTCTTCCTCCTCGAACGTTCCCAAGAAATGCGTGTGCATTTAGAATGGCCATCTGTTGCCATGATTTCTACCGCAAAGTAATGCGTACTATGATAGCAGTGATTCACTTTCTTCACGTAGTAAACAGCCTCTAAACAGACATTAACCACAGGAAATATACAACAGAGGGAGGTCTAGCCAGTCCATGAGACAGCTGACTTCAAGAACAAAGAACCACAAGGAAAATGTGGGAAGTATTAAACTCCTGTCACTTTCTAGACTTAATTATCGAACTTTATATGTTGTGTTTAAATCATCAGTCCATAGACTGGTTTGATGCAGCTCTCCATGCCATCCTATGCTGTGCTAAACTTTTCATATCTACATAACTACTGCATCCTACATCTGCTCTAATCTGCTTGTCATATTATTGCCTTGGTCTACTCCTACCGTTCTTACCACCTACATTCCCTCAAAAACCAAGTGAACAAGTCCTGGGTGTCTTATGATGTGTCCTATCGTTTTATCTCTTCTTTTGGTCAAATTTAGCCAAATCGATTTCCTCTCGCCAATTCGATTCAGTATCTCTTTATTCGTAATTTGATTTTCCCATCTCACCATCAGCATTCTTCCGTAACACTACTTTTCAAAAGTTTCTATGCTCTTCCTTTCTGAGCTAGTTATCGTCCATGTTTCCCTTCCATACAATGCTACACTCCAGACGAAAGTCCTCAAAACCTTATTTCTAATTCCTATATCGATGTTCGAAGTGAGCAAATGTCTTTTCTTAAGAAAGGCCTTCCTTGCTTGTGCTAGTCTGCTTTTTATGTCCTCCTTACTTCTGCCATCGTTAATTATTTTACTACCCAAGAAACAATATTCATCTACTTCCTTTAAGACTTCATTTCCTAATCTAATATTTCCTGCATCACCTGCCTTCGTTCGACTGCACTCCATTACTTTTGTTTTGGACTTATTTATTTTCATCTTGTACTCCTTACCCAAGACTCCGTCCATTCCATTCAGCAATGTCTCCAGATCTTCTGCAGTCTCAAATAAAACAACAGTATCATCGGTAAATCTGATGTTTTTGATTTCCTCTCCTTGTATTGTGAATCTTTTTCCGAATTCCTCTTTGATTTTTTTACCGCGTGTTCTTTTTATGTTGTTAGAGTCATCAGTTCAAGACTGGTTTGCTGTAGCTTTCCATGCAACCCTATCCTGTGCTAACCTTTTCATTTCTACATAACTGATGTACCCTACATCTGCTCTGATCTGCTTGGCATATTCATTACTTGGTCTACTCCTACCGTTCTTAGACCCTACACTTCCTTCAAAAACCAACTGAACAATTCCTGGGTGTCTTAAAATCTGTCCTATCATTCTATCCCTTCTTCTGGTCAAATTTAGCCAACTCGATCTCCTGTCACCAATTAGATTCATTATCTCTTCATTCGTGATTCGATCTATCCATCTCATCTTCAGCATTCTTCTGTAACATCACAATTCGAAAGCGTCTATTCTATTTCTTTCTGAGCTAGTTATCGTTCATGTTTCACTTCCATACAGTGCCACGCTCCAGACGAAAGTCTTCAAAAACGTCTTTCTAATTCCTAATCAATGTTCGAAGTGAGAAAATTTCTTTTCTTAAGAAAGGCCTTCTTTGCTTGTACTAGCCTGCATTTTATGTCCTCCTTACTTCTTCCATCGTTAGTTATTTTACTACCCAGTAACAATATTCACCCATTTCCTTTAAGACTTCATTTCCTAACCTAATATTTCCTGCATCACCTAACTTTGTATGAAATTCACTCCAATACTTTTGTTTAGGACTTATTTACTTTCATCTAGTACGCCCCACCCAAAGCTTCGTCCATACCATTCGGCAACTTCTCCATATCTTCTGCAGTCTCAGATAATATAACGATATCATCGGCAAATCTCAGGGTTTTGATTTCCTCTCCTTGGATTGGGATTCCCTTTCCAAATTCTTCTTTGATTTCCTTTACTGTCTATTCCATATAAACATTGAAAAGGAGGAGAGACAAACTACAGCCTTGCCTCGCCCCTTTATGGATTTCTGTTTCTTTTCCATAGCCCTCGATTCTTATCACTGCAGGCTGATTTTTATTTAGATTGTAGATAATTCCTTTTTCTCGGCACCTGCTCCCGATCACATTCAGAATCTCAAATATCTCCGTCAAATCAACATTATCAAATGCTTCTTCTAGATCTACGAACGTCATATATGTGGGCTTGCCCTTCTTAATTTGATCCTCTAAGATCAGACGTAAAACCAGAATTGCTTCACGTGTTCCTACACTTCTTCTGAAGCCAAATTGATCTTCTCCCAACTCAGTTTCAACTTGCCTTTTCATTCTTCTGTAAATAATAAGTGTTAGAATTTTGCAGGAGTGAGATACTAAACTAATGGTGCGGTAGGTTTCGCACTTGTCAACACCGGCTTTCTTGGGAAGAGGTATAACAAAATTCTGCCGAAAACCGGATGGCACTTCTCCTGTCTCATACATCCTGCACACCAAGTGGAATAACCTCGTAAATAATGTGTTAGAATTTTGCAGGAGTGAGATACTAAACTAATGGTGCGGTAGTTTTCGCACTTGTCAACACCGGCTTTCTTGGGAAGAGGTATAACAAAATTCTGCCGAAAACCGGATGGCACTTCTCCTGTCTCATACATCCTGCACACCAAGTGGAATAACCTCGCCTTGCTGGTTTCTCCTAAAGCAGCCAGTAATTCAGAGGGAATGCCATCAATTCCAGGTGCCTTTCTCCTATTTACGTCTCTCAAAGCTCTGTCGAATTCTGACCTCAAAACTAGGTCACCCATTTCATCAGAATCAACAGCCTCTTCTTGTTCCAGAACAATATCATCTACGTCCTTCCCTTGACACAACTGCTGGATATGTTTCTGCCATCTTTCTGCCTTGTCTTCGTTCTCTAGAAGCGTTTTTTTTCATCTTAACTCTTAATATGCATATGCCTAGTTTTCCTTCCTCCAAAGGTTTCCAAGATTTTCCTGTATGCAGCATCTACCTTTCCTAGGACCACACAACTTTCAAAACTCTTGCACTTCTCCTTCAGCCATTCTTCCTTAGCTGCCTTGCGCTTCCTATCCACTTCATTCTTTAATCGCCTGTATTCTTTTCTGTCCTCTTCAAATTTTGCATTCTTCTATTTTCGCCGTTCATCGATCAGCTCTAGTATCTCTTGAGTTATCCATTGATTCTTAGTTGGTCGTTCCTTTCTTCGTAACATCTCTTCAGCAGCCCTACTGACCTCATTATTCATGACTGTCCTTTCTTTTTCTACTGTTTCCTTCAGCCTTTCCATTTAGCCCTTGTGCAACATGTTTCTAGAAACAATCCTTCACACTCTTTTCTTTCAAATTGTCTAGATACCATCGTACTGGATTCTTTCCCTTCTTCAATTTCTTCAACTTCAGATGGCATTTCATGACCAACAAGTTGTGATCAGAGTCCCCGTCTGCTCCTGGGAAAGTTTTTCAATCCAAAACCTAGTTTCTGAATCTCTGCCTAATCATAATTAAGTCTATTTGATTCCTTCTAGTGTCTCCAGGTCTCGTCCATGTGTACAGCCGTCGTTTGTGGTGTTTGAACCAAGTATTAGCACGGACTAAATTGCGACTGGTGCAGAATTCAACCAGCCGACTTCCTCTTTCTTTCCTCTATCCCAATCAGAATTCTCCTACCGCATTACCTTCTCTTCCTTGGACTACCACTGCATTCCAATCCCCCATCACAATTAGATTCTCGCAACCTTTTACATACTGTATTAAATCTTCTATCTCTTCATATATTATTTCGATGTCCTCATAATTCGCTGAACTAGTAAGCATATAGACCTGCACTATTGCAGTGGGCATTGGTTTGGTGTCTTTCTTGACAACAATAATCCTTTCACTATGCTGGTCGTAGTAGCGTACCCGCTGCTGTATTTTCTTATTCATTATTAAACCAACTCCTGCATTTCCCCTGTTTGATTTTGTGTTGATAATTCTGTAGTCGCCTGACCAAAAATCCTGTTCTTCCTGCCAACGTACTTCACTTATACCAACTACATCTAACTTTAGTCTATCCATCTCCCTTTTCAGATTCTCTAACCTACCACAACGATTCAAACTTCTAACATTCCACGCTCCGACTCGCAAAAGTATCCATCTTCCTGATGATCGCCCTCTCTCGTGTAGTCCCCATCCCGAGATCCGAATGGGGGACTATTTTACTTCCGGAATATTTTACACGGGAGGAAGCAATCATCAGTACTTCATTCATACAGAGAGAGCTGCATGTCCTCGGGAGTTAGTTACGGCTGTAGTTTTCCGTTGCTTTCAGCCGTGGAGCAGTATCAACACAGCTAAGCCATGTTGAGTATTATTACAAGGCCATATCAATCAATCATCTAGACTGCCACCCTTTTAACTTCCAAAAGGCTTCTACCCCACCTTTCGTTGAACCATTCGTTAGTCTGATCTCTCGACAGATACCCAACCGATATGGTTGCACCTGCGGCTCGGCTATCTGCTTCATTAGGAGGCGCAAGCCTCCCCACCTGCGCAAGGTCACATGGTTCGCAAGGGAGTGTTCTTTTTTAAGGGAAATCAATTCTATGGCCGATAACCGAATAGTGTTTCCGTAGAATGAACGAACAGTAACAAACATGATTGAGCAACACGGGAGAAATCTTTATATAACATACAACAACTATACAGATAATCCAAATAAATTCAAAAGCTTGTTCTCCGTTGTACTCTTGTTAGCCGTCCATGAGGTTACATAATGTTAACAGTTCTCAGAAAGGAGGAAAACGTCGTTAAGGTTTCTGTGCAGAACGGACACATGCATTATTAGAGGAGGTAATCTAGAGCTATAAATCTTATGGCTATTCCAACGTTCACTTATCACAACTGCTAAATGTCAATCCTTTGTGCACTGTGCTTTTGTGGAGCATTTTTCAAAATATTTTCTAGTAACAGAGGAAGCGAATGTGATCAACCGATTTGTCAATACGTGATCCTCACTTGATAGACCTTACCTCTAGTTCACATGTCCTCTCGTCGCCGTAGTCCAACAAATAACTAAACGCCCGCTAAGTGCTCGGCAAACATTCTTCTTCCCGCCCTTTTATAACTGCTTGGAAACGGCATTACATGTGAATTAAACCCAGTTTAATGACCAGATGCCTTTCCTTACGCCAACCCTATGAGAGATGTAATCACGATTGCGGGTTTCTATGGTGGTTAGTAGTGTGATGCGCTGTGTGTAAGCGAAGAAACAATCACAAACACCGAGCCGCCTAAGTAGAGGAATAAACCGGACAGGCTAAATCCCCAGCCCGGCCGAGAATCGAACTCAGGTTCCTCTGAACTTAAGGCCACTAATCTGATAATTACGGAGAAGTGCTCGGCTTATATTGGTATAATACTGAATAAGATAAAATGCTCAGTTGTAATCAGTGTTTACTGTACTGAATTTAGCCGCCATGACGATAATTAAAGTTTATTGATATTTTTTCAAAATATGTTGTTGGAACAGAGGAAGCGAGTGTGATCATCAACCGATTTGTCAACACGTGATCCTAACTTACTTGATAGAACTTACCTTTACACGACAGTAAAGACATTGGATGAATAATTCATTTCTCCAGTTGGGAGATGAACTAAAATCTTCAGTCTTCAACATAATATTGTTGGTAAATCAAAAACACATTTAGCTGGAAATGCTGGCTTGTTTATCATACTGTTAAGTATTGGAGCACCAGGCGAGTTGGCCGTGCGGTTAGGAACGCGCAGCTGTGACCTTGCATCCGGGAGATAGTGGCTTCGAGCCTTACTATCGGCAGCTCTGAAGATGGTTTTCCGTGGTTTCCCATTTTCACACCAAAATGCTGGGGTTGTATCTCAGTTAAGGCCACGGCCGATTCCTTCCCATTCCTATCCCATCGTCGCCATAAGACCTATCCGTGTCGGTGCGATGTAAAGCAACTAGTAAGAAGAAAGGTATTGGAGAATTGGAGTGGTTATGGAGAAGTCCATTAAGATTGATTATATATTTGGAGGTAAATACCAGTGTTTTCAAGCAGAACGCTACCGCAAAAGCGTTTGACACACTTTTCCACTGACGAAAAAATCATATATCTATAGGCTGAACCTGCGAAATTGCACCATGTGGAAAATATATTATCTCTATGTGTTAGCTGAAGTCGCAAACAGATTTTATTGTTGGAGTGATAATGAATTACATTTCGCTTCAACAATGGCTGAGAGAGGCAATTATCCCGCCATTGCTGAATTATATTTTTGTCCACTTCGGCAGATTTTGAATCCATTATATGTACGTTGGAGGTTGGATCGGGTTTTGTAGCACAATTGGATCAAACACGCCGCTGCTAACTGCACAAACTGGCAACCTTTTGCGGTGACGAAAAAATCATACATGTATAGGCTGAACCTGCGAAGTTGCACCAGTAACGTAGCCAGGATCGACCGATGGGGTGGGGGTTATAGTCAAAAAATGATGATAGAACACAATTAAGTTGCTTGTGCGGGTGGAGTGCGCGCACGCTTGAGTATTATATTAAGGACACTGATACAAGTAAATTGTGACGATATTCAAATTGCAGTACTGGTACATTATAACATCTTAAATTAAAATACAGAACAAGAACAATATGATCAAGGTGAATAGTTATACGACGAATGGTATGTTCAGATTACAATTTAAAATCCAACTTTTGAGGCTTCTTAGAAAACAGATTCAAGAGATCTGTTGGTTTTAAAATTATGTCTCAGTAAATATTCAAAAGAGCAACACATCGAGCCGACTTTCACTTGTTTACTGTTTCTGTTTATTTTCTTTTGTAAAACTTCCATGGACGGAGGGGGGGGGGAGGGGGAGGTCTAACCCCCAGTAATCCCCACCCCCTATCTACGCCCCTGATTTGCACCATGTGTAATAATTCATACAGTACACTTACGTCGTGTACAACTATGTTTAAAATATTTATTCATTAAGATTTCAAAACATGCATAGTCCAACTCGTTGTCTGAATGGTCAGCGTGCTGGCCTTCAATTCAGAGGGTCCCGGGTTCGATTCCCGGCCGGGTCGGGGATTTTAATCGCTTCTGGCTCGGGGACAGGGTGTATTTGTCTGTTTTTGTCTATTTTATATACGTTCATCTATGGGTCTTAGTGTTGTATACTGGAGATATGATTTTTGCCTAAGCTTACCTACTTTAATGTATTATTCCTATAAGTGCCTATTCATCTCGTTTGTCTTTAACGGAAACAACTTGCACTCTAATGAAAAGAGCTCAGATGTGCTCTTTAGTTTCAGAAATTAGGCGACAAACCCTCACTGCAAAAATGTGACTGCCCTGTTCTTGAAGGTGGGGTTGCCCTGTATGTGCGAAGGGACAGTCGAGTGTCAAAGGTCTGTAATCCGTCAAAAAGAAAGAGGTACTATGCATCTGTGTCTTCTCCCACTTGTTTTTAGGGTTTTAAATAACCTGTATTCTTAAGAATTTTGACAAATAGAGAGAGAAGTGTGTTTTCTCATACCCCTTTATCAGGGACAGTCGGTAAACTGTGCGAACAATTGTAAAGAAATCTATCCTATCTTCAATAGTTTGTTCATAACGTCTCTGTAAAAATCTGACTATCGGAAAAATATAACATATTCAAGATTTAATATAACGGTGTTGAACAGAGGAAGCTGGGCGGAAGTGAACATCTCCAACCACTTTAGTTTTCTTATTCTTTTCCCTGTTTGATTTCATCTGGAATGCCCTTTACTAACAACTAGTGGTAATATCTAGCAAACACGTGTTGTAGGTTGCCTTTAGGTGCGGAGAGAAGAACTACACCTTACTGCCATCATCAGAGGTAACCTTGGTTTTTATAATATATTTATGTAGCAATCATTACGTTTCCTTAGTGACTCTCAGATACTGATCTAACGTCACAACAGACCTTGAGACCACCCACTGAGATCTTTCTTACTACATACTAACATACTAAAAAGGACTAATCGACGGTAGAATGAATTCTCTGTTCAAGTTAGATACAGGGGTTAGACAAGGTTGTAATCTTTCACCTTTGTTATTGATTGATTGATTGATTGATTGATTGATTGATTGATTGATTGATTGATTGATTGCTCTTTTAAGTGGCAAAGTTTGGACACCTGGCCCTCGCTTACAGTAACTAGTTTACATGGATGATTTGAGGAAATGTATAAAATTGTAGGGAGGGCTTCTGTTCGGTGGGAATATAGTAAGCAGACTGACCGATCCCGACTGTGGGGACCACATTGCATTGTACTCTTTGAAGAGAAGAAAAGGACTGAAGGTTATGATATCTTTGGAGATTGTTTATTGTTATGACTAGATAATGAGTGATAGCGGTATTTATTTGAGTGTAAAAGAATATTGCAGTAAGAAATAAATAATAAGTGCTGTGTTATACTAGTCCTCTACAAATATTGGTGACCCCGATGAGATTGCAGACATTTTTGTCTGCTTCTGCCAATGGAATTTGATAATAAGCCTGCAGTAGATCTAGTTTACTGATTATGGTCTTGTTCTCTATAATTTGACTGACATCATCAGTTTGTGGAATACGGCACCTGTCTGGTACTGTTCGATCATTTAGCCGTCTGTAGTCTCTACAATCTCTCCATGAGCCATTCTTTTTCGTGACGAGATATAGAGGACTGGCCCATTGGGAATATGAAGGACGTATTATACCATTGTCTAACATGAAGTGAAACCCCTATTTGGCTATCTTTAGGATACAGTCTTCGAGGTTTACAGAAAACAGATGGTCCACCAGTGGTGGTGTTATGCTTAATATTATGACGAATTTCAGTAGGCACAATCGAAGGTTTCGTTTGGTCAGGAAAATTGTTCAAGAGTTTAGAAAAGTGAAGGTGGACAGTATTCAGAGTGTCAGCTTCAGAGGCCAGGGCAACATCGGTGGCAGCAATGAAGTTAGTTTTAACTAACTTAGGAATGAACTTATAGGAATGATTGTGCTGAAAGCCCGCAATCAGATATCTTCAGTTTGAAAACACGTAACGCGAGTATGACATGATCATTTCATAGACCAAAGTCATGTCAGTAGGGAAGAAACTTAAAAACGTTTGAATGTCTGCTAGGGAATACGATACAAGAAGAGGTGGATCACTTTATAAATTTACGATGTATTCTCTCAGAATAGTAGTATATGATGATGATGCTTATTGTTTAATAGAGCCTAATATCTAGGTCATTGGCCCGACAGTAGTATGATAAGTGAAATAGATGCAAGGTGTAGGTAAGTCAATGCAATGAGCCCACAGTTGAGATCAATAGCATTCTTTGAGAAAGAAATGAGTTCTCAGACGAGATTATCTTTGCATCACTTTCCCTTCAGATCGCTTTTGCTGTACGGGAGCTAATGCTGGATGGACACCGAATATCTTATTCATAAACCGGTAGTAACAGACATGAAAGTAGTGTCAGTGATTGACAAGTGTAGAAAGAATGGCAGGATTAAACTCGTATTGAGGAGATGAAGGCTAACTTAGGAATGATTTCGATGGATGAAGCTGTGTGTATTAACTGGCTTTCATGGTTGGGACAGGTAAGGCGAATAGAGAAGGATAGATGACTTAGGGTATTAATGAACTCGGCCACGGATAGTAAGAAAAGAAGAAGGGGACGAAGGCAACGATGGTTAGGCGTGGTTCTTTTAATGATTTAAAAGTAAGAGATGTGGTAATAAACGAGGCCACAAGATAGATTCAAATAGAGAATTGTGGAGGTGCATAGTTTATGCAGAGGAGCCTGCAGACTGAACGCTGAAAGGCAGAAGAGTCTATAATGGATATTTCTGTACGTACACTTGCGTGCAGAAAGTCTGCTCTGTAGATCACAATAGTGTTCTTCTTCCGCATGGTTTCCATATTTACCTGACTAACACGTGACTCCAACCAACCCTTACTGCCTCTTTCCGTGACTTCCTTGAAATAAATCCGAAGAAACAAAAACAATATTATATTCGATGGTAAATGAAGAGGGTGATGAGTGAGATACATCTCTTAAACGAGTATGACGACTGTACACCGCTCTATTGTATATTGTTCGAATGTACTAGATTTCTTATTGTTACGATTAACACCATCGTTAAAGGATAACTTACAATCCAGTGAAAAGTAAAATATTGACATTGTGTGCCATTAGATTATTTGTTTATTTTGAATTTTTGTAAACCGTCGATGAACGATATCAAGTATAAATTTAGGATTTTAAACTTGAAGCTAAATTTTGGGGATCTCCAACTGTGAGAGATCTTTAAAGGATCCATAGTTACCGAGCGAGTTGTTCGTGCGGTTAGGGACGCGCAGCTGTGAGCTTGCTTTCGGGAGATAGTGAGTTCAAACCACACTGTCGGCAACTCTCAAGGTGGTTTTCGTGGTTTCCCATTTTCACGTCAGGCAAATGCTGGGAATGTACCTTAATTAAAGCCATGTACACTTACTTCCCACTCCTAGCCGTTTCCTATTCCATCATCGCCATAAGACCTAACTGTAAAGCCAATTGTACAAGAAAAGTTTCATGATCAAACAGATTTTGAGAATCGCTGCTGTATTTCCTTAAGAACTAAAGTAACTTTTGCTGGTGATAAATGTTTTTCATGTAAATACGCTTGAAGGTGTTGAAGTCATCCCTTGGGAACCCAGATTCTAACTTTAATAGTACTGGGCATATACTGGGCAGCTCATTTGGATGAGGGTTGACTTTCTGTGCTCAAAATTGCGGATTTGATTCCGATTTAGGCTGACGACATTTAGATATGCTTAAAAGTGATGTATTTACGTCGACAGATTTACTGACACAACATTCCATCGCATACGACTCGGATTGTTAAATATTTTCTCTCTCTCTCACTCTCTCTCTCTCTATATATATATACTGTATATGGTCTTATGGCGACGACGGGGTAGGAATAGACTAGGAGTGACAGAGTGTCATGGAAGTGGCCGTGACCTTAATTAAGGTACAGCCCCAGCATTTTCCTGGTGTGAAAATGGAAAACCAGGGAAAACCATATTCAGGGCTGCCGACTGTGGGGTTCGAACCCACTACCTCCCCTCACAGCTGCGCGCCTCTAACCGCACGACCAACTCGCTCTTTAAATTTATTATTATTATTATTATTGTTATTATTATTATTATTATTATTAGTCATTTAATTATTTTTAACATTACTCAACTAGGGAGAACGTAGACAACTCGCTGACAGTCTTATCCTCCTCTTATCTTTTGCTGGGAGGTAAGTAACTTGTCGATCACGTTACTGGAAACGTGTAGTAGGGGGAAAGAGACGCCGGAGTGGTTAAAGCTGTTTGACGTTTCAGTGCCAGCCTAAATCACCGTTCCTATATGGGCCACATTTTCTATTCGCAAATGTACCTCTCAGACCGAAGTTACGCAGCGAAAGTACGAGTAATATAAAGGAGAACGCAGCTTCTTTTTTGTATACCCACTTTCGACCTGGTCAGCGAAGAAAGTTCACTGACTCAGTGTTGCGATTTGGTAGCCTGCAGCACCGGTGAGATGACGAAATGTGTGGTTAGGTTAGTGTGGAGGAGAAATCAATGGAGTGTGTGTGAAAACTAATCGCCTGTGGCTTCGCCACTTATTAGTTCATATGAATGAGCAGCATGGTTAACGCTTATTAGACCTAAATATATCCATGTCCTATTCAGCAAACAGAACAGATAGGAGAAAGCTGGTGCAGTTGCACGTTCGCGGAACATGCTAATTATTCCATCAACTATTTTAGAAGATGCAGATAAAGAAATGGACTCTATGCAGCAAGTCTCCGCGGCTCACATGTCGTCCACTGGCACTATGAATGGACGTTGTTGGGCGCAAACCATAGAGCACTAGCCTTCTGAGGCCACGTTGGTGGGTTCGATACCGGCTCAGGGGTATTTGAAGGTGTTAAAAAACGGAGACACACGTGCCGGTAGATTTTATCGGCACATAGTAATCAAGACAAAATTCCAGTACCTCAGCGAACACGTAGGCTAAACCGGAAAACGTGTTAACGGGGCGTAACAAACATTATTTATTATTATTATTATTATTATTATTATTATTATTATTATTATTATTATTATTATTGCAACTCACACACCACACTGTACTGAGCGAACCGACTGCACAGGTCTGGTCGCGTAGTTGTAGTTTTGCATTCGAGAGACAGTGGGTTCGAATCCCACCGTCGGTATCCCTGAATATGATTTTCCATGGTTTCCCGTTTTCACACCAGGCAAATGTACCTTAATTATGCCGAAGTCCTAATTCTAGCTCTTTCCCATCTGTGTGTCACCGAAATTCTTCGATGTGTTAGTACGGCGTTAAACATTATAAATAAATAAATAAATAAATAAATAAATAAATAAATAAATAAATAAATAAATAAATAAATAAATAAATAAATAAATAAATAAATAAATAAATAAATAAATAAATAAATAAATAAATAAATGTCTAAACTTTTAAGATAAAAAAAAGGAATGATAGTGATTATTGATTTAAGAGATGAAACGATACCAAAATCGTAAGCAGGTACTTGATATAATTTTATGAGTTCTGATACAATGTTGTACCTACCATATTTTCTTGTAAAATTAGGAGTGCTTCTGGTAGAGTGGCGTTCTATTAGATATATTAAGACTATATTTAGCGTCATTTGTATTGACCCATCGCCATCTCGATGGGCTAAAGGCCAGCAGGTGTACGGCCTCCACCGCCGATAAGGGCAAGCTGAATTGCTCCCCGAGCGTCAGTGATCCCACCATCTCACGTGACAGCGGAAATGTCACCGGCCATTCCGCTCTAAGCTTGAGGGAGTTATGCACCAGAGAGTTACGAATAAATTATGGAAAGAGCTATGAAAATGGTTTCTAAGGTAAAGGATATATATATCTATATATTGCTAGTTGTTTTACGTCGCACCGACACAGGTAGGTCTTTGGCGACGATGGGACAGGGACGGGCTAGGAGTGGGAAGGAAGCGGCCGTGGCCTTAATTAAGGTACAGCCCCAGCATTTGCCTGGTATGAAAATGGGAAACCAAGGAAAAACATTTTCAGAGCTGCCGACAGTGGGGGTCGAACCTACAATCTCCCGAATACTGGATACTGGCCGCACTTAAGCGACTGCAGCTATCAAGCTCGGTTGGGTAAAGGATATAGAAATAAAGTACTAAAAAGAAACGAATGGCGTATGGCTTTTTGTGCCGGGAGTGTCCGAGGACCTGTTCGGCTCTCTAGGTGCAAATCTTTTGATTTGACGCCGTAGGCGAGCTGCCCGTTGTGACGAGGATGAAATAATGAGGATGAAGACGACACATACACCCAGCTCCCGTGTCAGCGGAATGAACCAACCCGGGATCTTTGTGACCAAAGGCCAGCATGCTAATTATTTAGCCTTGCCGCCGGACAATAACGTACTGTATTTTGAGCACAGATAGTCCAAATGGACCTAAGAAGACAGGAAAGAAAATTGTCTTCATTTTTCTTTAGACAGAAAAGAAAAGTATATTGTATTTCTTCCATTTTTCTTACACGTGAAGGGTTTGAGGGAAAAATTTGTGTCAGATGTGAAGACTTGGACCAGTTTTACGACTGGATGCCCTTATTGGCACCAACTCTGTGTGCAGGGGTATATTCTAATATCAAGTGTCTTTGTTTAGTAGTTGCCAGTGCACTGAAGTAGGAGCACTACTTTTTATACGTATATTTTTATCTACTTATAGATTTATTTCCATATTGTTCTGATGTTCCAAGTTATGTTCAGCAGGTGCTTACAAATCTATGTATCACATAAATGATACAATAGTACCGTTTTCTCTAGATAAGGTCATCTGTTTCAATTCATAATGTATTTTTCCGTCAAACGGAAGGCTACATGTACTGCAGATCAAACGTGTCAGCTCCAAAACAACAATTTTTTCAATTTGCTTTACGTCGCACCGACACAGATAGGTATTATGGCGACGATGTGAAAGGAAAGGCCTAGGAGTAGGAAGGAAGCGGCCGTGGGCTTCATTAAGGTACATCCTCAGCATTTGCTTGGTGTGAAAATGGGAAACCACGGAAAACAATTTTCAGGGCTGTCGACAGTGGGGTCCTAACCCACTAACTCCCGGATGCAAACTCACAGCTGCGCGGCCATAACCGCACGGCCATCTCGCCCGGTTCAGAACAACGCCAGTATGAAAATCCACAACCTGTTTCCAGTCATTCGACCGGGTCAGGAATGGAATGAATGAAGCCCCCATCTAGCGGCGAGGATAGGAATTGTGCCGGCTGCCGAAGCCTGTCGCACTCCTCTGGGACAATGATTAATGAATGACAGATGAAATGAAATGAAATGAGAGTGTTGCTGGAATGAAATATGACAGGGAAAACTGGAGTACCGGGAGAAAAACCTGTCCCGCCTTCGCTTTGTCCAGCACAAATCTCACGTGGAGTGACCGGGATTTGAACCACTGAACCCAGCGGTGAGAGGCCGACGCGCTGCCGCCTGAGCCGCGGAGGCTTTTAACAACTCCAGTATAATAATAATATTAATAATAATAGTCTAATAATAATAATAATAATAATAACAATAATAATAATAATAATAATAATAATAATAATAATAATAATAATAAAAAATAATGATAATAATTGTATGTTCCACTAACAAGTAAGTACTTTTACAGTTTTCGAAGACGTCGAAATACCATTCTTTATTTGCAGGAGTTATTTTATATAGCAGTAAATCTACAAACACAAGGCTGGCGTATTTTAGCACCTACAAATACAGCAGACTGAGCTGAGATCGACACTGCGGACTTGACCTCAGACCGAGCGTATGCACATATTACTTCAACCAATTAGTCACGTACCGAGCTCGATAGCTGCAGTCGCTTAAGTGCGGCCAGTATCCAGTATTCGGGAGATAGTAGGTTCGAACCCCACTGTCGGCAGCCCTGAAGATGGTTTTCCGTGGTTTCCCATTTTCACACCAGGAAAATGCTGAGGCTGTACCTTAATTAAGGCCACGGCCGCTTCCTTCCCACTCCTAGCCCTTCCCTGTCCCATCGTCACCATAAGACCTATCTGTGTCGGTGCGACGTAAAGCAACTAGCAAAAAAAAAAAAAAAAAAAAAAAAAAAAAAAAAAAAAAAAAAAAAATTAGTCACGTGGAGTCAGTAAACTCGCAGCTCATTTCAGGCACACCTTCAATGGAGGTGAGTTACGTGTACCATTTTAACCACGTACCAGCCCTCCTGCTATTATTAAATGGCACTGGTACTAAGGATCCAACAAGACTTTTTGGCATGGCAGTAGCGGAAATCCAACCCGGGCCTCCGAGGACGGCAGTTCATAGTGTTAGTCATTATGCTACGGAAGTGGTCCAGGTGGAGTTAGCTCGTATGGATCATAAACAATAGCAGAAGGGGGGAACTGTTCTTCTCACTCTTCTGTTAAAACAGGTGCATGCCAGTCTAACCTCCCTTGATATCGTTTCTTGGTACGGGATTGGAGATGACAAGAGATGAGCTTATATAGCGGATTTTACAGCCGGATGCCCTTCCTGGCGTCAAACTCAGTTTGAGGAGGTAATAGAGATGACAGGTGAGGAGGTGGGAGGAATCAGCTGTGTCCTGTGAGCAACAACTCTCACGGCATTTGCCTGGAAGTGAAAGTGGAAAACCACACGAAACCATTTTCAGAACAACCGACGGTGGGTTTCAAACGCACGCATCTCTCGAATGCAGAGTTTGGCTCCATAGCCGTAGCGCATTAACCCACGTGGCCATCCCGCAAGATGTCAGCCTAACCTTAAAATGGACTATATATAAAATATTCATATACAACTATATAATACAGTCAGATTAGGCTGACTCAGATTATATGGCACTCCAGCTATATTCTACTTAGAGTTGATGATATTACATACTGAGCTCGATAGCTGCAGTCGCTTAAGTGCGGCCAGTATCCAGTATTCGGGAGATAGTAGGTTCGAACCCCACTGTCGGCAGCCCTGAAAATGGTTTTCCGTGGTTTCCCATTTTCACACCAGGCAAATGCTGGGGCTGTACCTTAATTAAGGCCACGGCCGCTTCCTTCCCACTCCTAGCCCTTTCCTGTCCCATCGTCGCCGTAAGACCTATCTGTGTCGGTGCGACGTAAAGCAACTAGCAAAAAAAAAAAAAAAGATCATATTACGTCCGTCTGTTAGGTCACACGCCCAAATGTTTCTTGGATCTTCAAAAAAGCACAATCAAAAGCGGTGCGGTTTTAAGGGAAGTGCAAAAAGCGATGGTGGCGTCGAAACTGAGGCGTATTAGGCAGGTTAAGGAGCGACGTAGTTTGCCACTGCTTTCCTCATTGGACAAGAAAGTGCTATTGCAAGACCACTGGCCCTATGAGCAGCACCTTTCATAACATCCAGACGCACTAGCTGTGCTCCAAATGTCATTAATCAGCACCATGAGACGCCTCGAAAGCCGTGAGGATTCGTCCCGCTAACTACGCGATATCTCGCAATCTGTAAGCCTTCGGGCTGAGCAGCGGTCGCTTGGCGTGCCAAGGCCCATCAGGGCTGTTGTGCCATGGGGTTTGGTTTCTGTGCCAAGAGACAGATGAGAAATGACAACAGGCAAGGTTACACATACAAAGGGACCCAAGAGAGCCTAAACTTGGTGTGTCACTGTAGCCGAGGTCTACTGCATCAGATGGTCGATGCGAGTGTTAGATGTTATTTTCTGTTGGACTCGTTCAGTCGTGGCTGGCCGGATCTTCTGTGAGAAAGTACAGGACTGAGGTTTGGTCAAGGAGGCACTGAGGAGGTCTGAGAGGTCAGGGCACCATCTCCAGTCTCTTTGATTCTGTGACTGGACTTTCAAACAGTTCATTGCGGAAAGGTTGAATTGTGCTAGAGATATTATGCTAAAAGGATGTACTTCAGAATTCGTAACAAGAAGGGTGAAGTTTAGAATGATTTAATTTGATTTGTGGATAAGTCAGTGTTTCAGCGAAGACCGATCATTTAAAATGAAACTGAACAAGTTGGCCGTTCGGTTAGAGTCGCACAGCTGTAAGCTTGCATCTCGGAGATAGAGGATTCGAGCCCCACTGTCGGCAGCCATAAATATGATTTTCCTTGCTTTCACATTTTTACACCAGGCAAATGCTGGGGCTGTACCTTAATTAAGGCCACGACCGCTTCCTTCCCACTCCTAGCCCTTTCCTATCACATCGTCACCATAAGACCTATCTGTGTCGGCGCGACGTAAAGAGAGTAGGAAAAAAGCGTTTCTCTCTTGTATACAGTGAAACAGAGGCCATTCTCTCAGCATCATTCATGAATGATTCGTAGTAGTCTGTATATTAGCCCTTGCCTCCGGATAATGGTATATGGTGCTTTAGGGTCAATACGCATATGCAGATCTTGCTATGTCTATAAAAACCACCTGGCGAGTGGCTCGGACTTTTCAGGCTCTGAACTTCTGATCCCAAGTTGGCAGGTTCGAACCTAGCTCAGTCCGGTGGTGTTAGAAGGTGCTCAAATACGTATGTCAGCCTTGTGTCAGTAGATTTACTGGCACGTACAAGAACCCCTGCTGTACTAAATTCCGGCACCTCGGCGTCTCCGTAAACCGTAAAAGTACTTAGTGGAAATTAAAGCTATTATTATTATTATTATTATTATTATTATTATTATTATTATTATTATTATTATTTGTCCGCCTCTGTGGTGTAGTGGTTAGTGTGATTAGCTGCCATCTCCGGAGGCCCGGGTTCGATTTCCGGCTCTGCCATGAAATTTGAAAAGTATTTCGAGGGCTGGAATGGGGTCCACTCAGCCTCGGGAGGTCAGCTGAGTAGAGGGGAGTTCGATTCCCTCCTCAGCCATCCTCGAAGTGGTTTTCCGTTGTTTACCACTTCTCCTCCAGCCAAATGCCGGGATGATACCTAACTTAAGGCCATGGCCGCTTTCTTCCTTCTTCCTTGTCTATCCCTTCCAACCTTCCTATCACCCTATAAGGCTCCTCTTCATTATAGCAGGTAAGGACGCCTGGGCGAGGTACTGATCCTCCTCATCAGTTGTATCCTCCGACCCAAAGTCTCACGCTCCAGGAAACTGCCCTTAAGGCGATAGAGGAGGGATCCCTTACTGAGGCCGAGGGAAAAACCAACCCTGGAGAGTAAATGGATTAAGAAAAAGGAAATTATCTATAAAATACAAACTCAAAGTCTACATAATCGGACTTATGATTTTAAGAACATTAGTGGCCCTAGTGACTGCTTGGCATCAGGAAGGGTATCTGGCCGTAAAACAAAGACAATCCACACACATATATATATATATATATATGTGTGTGTGTGTGTGTGTGTGTGTGTGTGTGTGTGTGTGTGTGTGTGTGTGTGTGTCACATGTCTGGGGAAAAATCGGTGGAGGAAGAAGAAGAGTGATCCTAGTGTCTAATCTTATGTAACAAGAGGTTCATTCTTAGTGGGAAGGAAGCCGAGTCCTACCGTTTAAAGATTCATGAACGGCCCACAGACCTGCGTGAGGAAGAGCAGTATTCACTTTGTATACACAGGTGGAATATGACGTCATCACCTACGTTTATAGTGCCACCTCCAACTTGTATTGGTGCGTTTGGTTCAAAGAGTGCCCGTATTGTTTATTCATTCATTTCACATGTCAAGGACATATCTAGTCTTTAGTCTATACTTAGACGTGTATGATGGCTATGTCTATCGTTACGTATGCTCTTTTGGGCCTGTAATAGCGTATGGGTAAGGAGATTTCTTCGTACATTACTAGGTTTAAGGAAAGTATTACAAAGCCGAGAAAATTACGGAGGAATTCATTGCTGTACATTGTGGAAAACATTGATAATAGATATATAGATGGTGCAGAAGGAGAATTAACCAAGAGACAAGTAATCGAAAGTAAAACGAGGAATTCCGACGCTTCCTAGTAAAGAAACGACCAGGCCGTGAAGGTGAGCCTAGTATCGTCGCCGAAGTCAGAAGAGAACAAACGTTGAACAAGCTAGTTCGTATAGGAAAGATGAAGAACGGGAGCCTAGCATAGGCCTAAGGCTAAACCAATGCTTGTCTCTGCTAAGTCTTGTGATTCTCATGCACTATTTTATAAGTTATTATTATTAGCCTCAGAGGGAGTATACATATACAAGCTACTCAACCCGGCTTCGCACGGGAGCAATTTTGAATTTATGGTAATAGTGAAATGGTATGGACACATGATGAGAATGGAAGATGTTAACATTCCAAAGCGATTATTTACAGAGAAAATAATAGGAGGAAGACAACGGCGAAGGCCCAGAAAGAGGCGGATGGATACGGTGAAAGAGAGTAAAGAGCAGAGAGGAACAGAAGTAGAAGAAATATTGGAGAGATAGAAAACTGTGGACATCCTTGATTCACATTTCAACCCAGAGGACCGAAAACGGAAGAAGAGGAGAAGAAGATCTTATAAAATTACCTTGTAGAGAACATTAGTAGTAGTTCGTAGCTCAGTGCAATGATTTTTCTTAGGTCCTTCCAGCCTCTTGTTGTTAGCTCACTCCTTTCTCCCCAAGAAATACGAAGTATTTAAACTATTCCAGCGCTTTCACTAAATAACACCTAAGTATAAATTATGTACAAAAAAGGGTATTCCTAGTAAGATTATTGAGGTAAATAAAAATGTATTATACCGAGCTCGATAGCTGCAGTCGCTTAAGTGCGGCCAGTATCCAGTATTCGGGAGATAGTAGGTTCAAACCCCACTGAAAATGGTTTTCCGTGGTTTCCCATTTTCACACCAGGCAAATGCTGGGGCTGTACCTTAATTAAGGCCACGGCCGCTTCCTTCCCACTCCTAGCCCTTTCCTGTCCCATCGTCGCCGTAAGACCTATCTGTGTCGGTGCGACGTAATACAACTAGCAAAAAAAATGTATTATGATAAGGATTACGGGATAAATCTCAAAATATGGTTTCTAATGTTCAAATTTGATTTTTGTACCGCAAACTATAACACAAAAATGCCTATAGCGGGAGGGGCAATATTTTACAGGTAGGTATATATCATAGCGGACCTTTTAGTAGAGATTTTTATGCTCAACAATTCTTCCACACATAATTGGGGTTAATCTTGACGGTTTTTTTTTCCTACTTTATTGGCTTTAGGTACTAGACCAAACAGCCAGCTACAAATACATTGGAATACAAAATATAAGCAGTAAATATACACTTAGAATACACATATGAATATTCCATAATATTGTACTTGGATTTCGTCATTTTAATAGCTCCGAGTCCTTACAGAATACTCACGCACACACATAATCAAAGAAAAAAGAAGAAATGTAAACACTGCAACTGTAGTATGTTAAGTTACGTTTTCCGTTATTGTAGCACAACTTTATAGTCTTAAATCGGTGTCTTTTAAGAAGGCCTCAATGCAGAGCATCCAGCCAATGAGTCGGACTTTACCTTAGCCTCTTAAACCATAAGTTATTCACATACAAGTTGTATAAGATAAATGTGAAATATCTGAGTTCAGTTTTACAACATTTAGTTTGCTTAAAATGCCTGTAAAATGTACTTACCAATTTCGGGATAGTCAAGTTCCAAAAGCAAGCCAGCTTGTAGCTTTATATGACTGCTGATAGTCAGGGGACTGTCGGTTCTACATGGAATCCGAACCACGGGGACTTGACGTTTTACATATACACTTCATCGGCAAGTATTCTATACAATGTTCGAAACCGCATTAAAATATGTTTGTTAGTTCTCGAGATTAATCCATACGAATACGGACAGAAACCTGCTCAGACTTCATTCTGTAATACGTAGCTATAGATAGAACTAAAAGGCAGGGAGGAGAATAATACGACTACATACATACATAGGGGTGACTCAACTAAACCCGCAGAAGACCTACGGTCAGTTCCGCACTAATGAAATAAATGCAATTTTACGGTGGCTTTATCCCAGCGTCACGAGATGGTCTGATCGGCTCAATGCGTCCTCTAAACATCTTTTACTCCGATGGAAAAGATTCTGAACTGTGCCGTTGGTCCGTTTGGTGCTAGCATCAAAAACCTCCAGTACTTATCTACTTTACTGTGTTTGGAAGGCAGGCTTCTAGAATATCTGAAGACTTGAAGTAAATTAGGATCTCAGTGACAATTCCATAGTTTTGAGGAAATTGGGTTGTTAATTTCGTTATGGGATGAAGTCAATTTTACTGTCTGAATTTTTAATTCCAGAGTATAAATATATTTCTGCATACACTTGATAAGACAAAAAATCGTAATTAAGTACATAAACTAGAGTTTTGTAAGACTGAAGACATACAATTTTTTGTACTAAATTCCATGATCTGTAAAATTTAAAATGGTATGAGTGTCGCAACTGCTGACATATTATAATGGTTAAGGAATACAAACGAAAAAGAAACATGTCAGTGAAAGACACCTGAATAAAAGCTATGTTTTAACAAAGGCAGAATGCCATGAACTCTTGAAAAATACAAACCTATGAAGGTTAAAATATCCGACCCAGCCGGGAATCGAACTCGGAACCCCTTGGACCAAAGGCCAAGCACGCTAACCATTCAGCCATGGGGTCAGACAGTAACTAATTATTAAGTTGTTTAAATAAAGCTGCATGATCTATCCTTTACCAAATAACGGAGAGCTCACTGTAATGTAGGATATTATTATTATTATTATTATTATTATTATTATTATTATTATTATTATTATTATTATTATTATTATTATTATTATTATTATTATTGACACTAACGGTTAGATATAGGTCATGACGCTACCAGCTAATTACCAGCTAATTTCGGTGGTGCTTATTCAGAATCATTTACAAATGATCCACCTACTTCCGTTTTGGGGACAAAATTCATTTTCTAAATATGCTCATTCGGAGTAAATAACATTCAGTCCCTAACTAATAATTATATATATATATATATATATATATATATATATATGTATGTGTGTGTGTGTGTGTGTGTGTGTGTGTGTGTGTGTGTGTGCAGTCTATATTATTGGTGAAGGGAGAATAATTAGGTGCGTGATATACGAGTAGCATAGTCAATAGCTTCTCCATAAGGTGGCCACGGTTCAAATTCTGGCCGGTGCACCTGTTTTTTAAAAATAAGATTTCAGAATTACGATCATTTATCATTTATCTGGGTGTGGTAATGGTTGTTATTACTGATTTATCAGGTAGTACAGCTGGGTAAAGAACCCATCGTGAGGGAGATCATCAGATCGAGCAAAATAGTCTCATGCATGCCCCCTCCCCAGATATCCTCATTATGTTCCGACGTTTTCATCATAGAAAGCTTCCTTCTCCTTAAACTTGAAAGAAGTCAGCTATCTCAGCCAGTAACAAACCTGTGATCGTTGAAACACGAGGCCACTGGTCCATCGAGATAGCTCGGACAGGAGAAAGTAATAGAGATGTACAAATGTACAATCGTTCAAACAGGAAATGAGCGCATGGGATTGTAAAAATTCTTTGCAGGTACACATTTTTCAGAAATAATTGAATCTAGTAGAGACTTGTTGAGGTTATCCACATAATTTGTATCTACATGGGAGGTGCAGTGGCGTAGGTAAGGGGATAGGTAAGGGGATACATCCCCTTCCCCCTCTCCCAATGAGGCATTGTAGCCGTTATAAGTAGATACTAAAACAAAATAAGATAATAAAACATCCGTTTAAAACGTGTTTTGTTTACCATTCATATTACCCCCAGTGAAAGCCTCCCTGCCTCAGACGGCAGTGCGCCGGCCTCTCACCGCTGGGTCGCGGTTCAAATCCCGGTCAGTCCAAGTAAGATTTGTGCTGGACAAAGCGGAGGAGAGTTGGTTTTTCGCCGGGTACTCCGAATTTCCCTGTCATCTTTCATTCCAGTAACACTCTCCAATATCATTTCATTTCATCTATCAGTCATTAATCACTGCCCCAGAGGAGTGCGACAGGCTTTGGCAGCCAGTACAATTCCTATTCTCGCCGCTAGATGGGGGCTTAACTCATTCTAGACCCTGTTGGTATTGCATACTGGCTGTGGATTTTCATTTTCATCCCCTCTCCCCACAGTAAGTTGTATTTAAATGGATCCCTGCGCATTTAAAATGTGTTTTTATTATTATTATTATTATTATTATTATTATTATTATTATTATTATTATTATTATTATTATTATTATTATTATTATTATTATTACAGACATAATATAGGCTTTTGGGCTAATGCCGTGTCAAGAAAATTAGGTGAAATTCTTTACGTTTCATAGAGAACTTTGCTATGCATCTTCAGAAGAAAATCTCGACCTCTGGGGCAATGACTGACAGATAAAATGAAGTTATATTGGAGAGTGTTGTTGAAATGAAAGATGACAGGGAAAACCAGAGTACCAGGAGAAAAACATGTCCGGACTCCACTTTGTCCAGCACGAATGGTGGGATTGTCGAGATTTTCTTCTGAAGACGGAGAACAAAGTTCTCTGCGAAACGTAAAGAATTTCACTTTATTTTCTTCACACGCATAAGCCCTAAATCCTGGATCATGTCTATAAGTACGAGCCGTGAAAGCATCAATGGCAACATTATTATTATTATTATTATTATTATTATTATTATTATTATTATTATTATTATTATTATTATTATTATTATTATTATTATTCTTTCCGGTGAGACCTGCTAAGGACCACGTGCCAATTTCAATTCAGTTCTTCATATTTTGTTGTTTTCTCTTCCGCTCCTTCCAATATTCTTTCATCCTTTCACTATGCTGTTTCCTTCTGTCCTCGGACCACTTCGCACCAGGCTTCTTCTTCAATCTTCCTTGGAATCCTTCCGTACTTACTACCCTCTTTCTAAAAAATTCTCTGTCCATAATTTCTTCTTCTCTTATGTTATTTCTTTCTAAATCTTTCTTTACTTCTTGAATCCAGCTTTTTGTCCCAAAGGTACTTGAAAATCCCTTTTCTCAATCTGGAATAATCCATTCTGTAAATATGTCCAAAAAATTGCAATCTCCTTTTTTCTTATGGTTTCTGTTGTGTTTTCTATGTTCCTGTATATTTCATCATTAGATCTTAATTTCCATACTTCTGTTGTTTTCACAGGGCCTAAGATTTTTCTCATGATTCTCCTTTCTAGTACCTCAAGTTTATCTAATCTATAGTTTAGTACCAGGCATTCACTTGCATATAAGCATTCCGGTTTCACCACTGTAGTATAGTGCCTTATTTTAAGATTTTTAGATAGACACTTTTTGTTATAAAAATTATTTGTGATATCATATGCTCTTTCCATCTTGTGTACCCTTTCTTCTACTGCAGATTTGTCTAAACCATTTTCTTGAATTGTTCCTCCCAGATATTTGAATTTCGTTACTCTTTCCACTGGACCAATATCTGTTGCCAAAAATTTTGGAGCATTCTTGATGTTTGTAATAACTTTTGTTTTTTCTATGGAGATTATTATTATTATTATTATTATTATTATTATTATTATTATTATTATTATTATATTCTGATTATAATTACAATGAAGTTTGATAAAATATGAAATGCAAGGACCATACAGTACCATATGTTCATTCTTTCTTTTTGATCGACTGTACATAAATCGTACAGTGATACCTCAGAGCAGTGTTTATTAAGTATCAGATGTACAAGAAGGCTTACTGTCCAGCGTGATCTGCATACCAGAACGTTAACCAGACCTGACATAGTACGGTACAATGTACCAGTTTGAAGGACAACAGGAAGGGGCGGATAGAAATAACCGGTTAGGAAGAAAGCAATACAGTGGTAAATTACATTAGGGAGCAGCACATGAGCTCTCGAGCTTCAAGAGGCCACACGATCAAAGAAACGCTATTTTTAATGAAAATCAATTACCAGTCATTCGAACGGGTCAGGAATGGAATGAATGAAGCCCCCATCTAGCGGCGAGGATAGGAATTGTGCCGGCTACCAAAGCCTGTCGCACTCCTCTGGGGCAATGATTAATGACACAGATGAAATGAAATCATGTTGGAGAGTTTTGCTGAAATGAGAGATGATACGGAAAACCAGAGTGCCCAGACAAAAACCTGTCCCGACTCCGCTTTGTCCAGCACAAATCTCACATGGTGGGACCGGGATTTGAACCACGGAACCCAGCGGTAAGAGGCCGGCGCGCTGCCGTCTGAGCCACGGAGACTACGCTATTATTAATATTAGGTTCAATTTCAGTACTTTTGCTGGCTGATCACATCTGAAGGAAATAACAATCTGTACTAATGCATGAAAGTCGAAGTATCTGCCTGTTAAACAACAGCCCAGAGGCTCGGTCGATCCTCATAAAACACCACCACAGGCGATGTTTTTATAGGGAAGCTGCCAAAAATGGCGATGACGTCACTATAATCAGGCGCACCAGGTAAGACGATGAGTAGGTACGGTAGTTTGCCATTGCTTTTCTGACAGAACCAGAAAGTGTTATTGCAGCATGGCCCTATAACATCCAGATCCACTAGTCGTGCTCCACCTCAACAGCTGACAGCCATAAATGAGAAACTTACCAGGAAATTACTTTTAGCGAAGAAGACAGCTAAGGATAACATGATTGCAAGCATAATTAGCATGCATGTGAGACTCATTCAAAAATGGAACGGAAAGTGTGGGTACCTTAAGGCAGATTCGATGAATGGAATAGACACAATGGAAAACAGCACGATTTGTTCTGGGTGATTTCCGACAAACGAGCAGTGTTGGGAAAGTGAAGCAAACTTTGGGTTGGGAAGACCCAGGGATAATGAGACGAACAGCTCGAGTAGGCGGTATGTTCCGAGCTGTCAACGGAGAGATGGCGTAGAATGATGCTACAGTACTAGACGAATAAACTTGAGGGGAATTTTCAGTTATGTGAACGAATCGGATCCACGGAATGTCACCGTAATATTTGCCCCAAATGGAAGACAAAAATTGCTCTTACTCAAAGAAAGTGTAAAATCTGCGGTAAATTAAGAAATAGTACAGACTAGACATTTTGTATCAGGAAAATTGTTATGTAACCTGATTGTAGACACAAAAGTAGCAAAAACAATTTTTTCTTGTAAGAAGGGAAGAATCGTAATAAAGAGATCAAGGCTGTTAGAAATGAACATGTTGGATGAAGATGACCGCAAGAATCAGTTTCGCTGGCAAAGGCATGTGAGGCGAATGGAACTGGGTAATTTACCAAGAAGTGTGATGGCCTCCGAAGAGGGTAAGAGAAGCAGAAAAAAATCTAGTTAAGGATAATTATAGGGTCACTATTTCATTGATTGATCGATCGATCGATCGATCAATCAATCAATCAATCAATCAATCAATCAATCAATCAATCAATCAATCAATCAATCAATCAATCAATCAATCAATCAATCAATCAATCAATCAATCAATCAATCAATCGTACATGGTTAAATTACATTTTAACAAGTAAACACCAGAGGTTTTCTTGACAACAATGGCCCCGCTCTAGACCCCACCCAGGTACTGTATCAGGAATGTTCCTGCTGTTTTACGTACTTGACTTCCGTTCGCGATCTCGTAACCTTGAAGCATGGTTAGTGACGTGTACAATAGGCATTTATAGCCTTGTAAAACTCGTGTTTAATTCATGGACTAATAAGATAGAACGAAATCAATAAATACAAACTTCCGACCTTGGCATACAATAACATGTACAGTAACATTATTGGCTTCTCAACGTGAGAATAATCAGTAAATCAAAACATAGTTTTACACTTAGTTCCTGGCAATAAATACGGTCGGAACCGGCAATCAATACAAATGGGAGTTTTGAGAGACTATTCAAACTGCCAAACACATATCACTTGAAGGTCCATGTATAAATGATACACTTGTCACAGTGAAGAGGTAGGCCTACTAAACGGGATTGGGTATTAAATTCCTTGATAGTTAGATAATAATTTGAAACAAAGACGTTCATAGGTGGTGCACGATTTTCCCAGACCGGAGACGAGCAACCACATACCGTGTCGACTTCAATGGTACAGGAACTTAGTAATGTTTTTTTGCCTCCTTTCTGTCAGCTTGCCATTTGTGAATTTTGGATATGAGGATCACCCTGTTTTGTACATTTGCTGATATAATTATTATTATTATTATTATTATTATTATTATTATTATTATTATTATTATTATTATTATTATTATTATTATTATTATTATTATTATTATTATTAGTAGTAGTAGTAGTAGTAGTAGTAGTAGTAGTAGTATTAGTATTAGTATTAGTATTATTATTATTATTTGCCCATTCGTCTTTCAGGGTCGGCTTTTGCAATCCTGCATCCTGGGTTTAAATTTCCGGGATTCTATGTGAAATGAGGAATTTGTACTGGACAAAAGCGAATCGGAACAAGGATCTTCACTTTCGACCATCAATAGTAGTAGTAGCCTTTCATTTGTTATCTTCCTGAAGTGTACGAGAGGTCTCTTGAACGTGTACTTACCAAACCTCGGTGCTTGTTGGGGCTGCTTCACTCGACTCAGAAACTGACTCTTCTTCTTCTTCTTCTTCTAATAATAATAATAATAATAATAATAATAATAATAATAATAATAAATATATGTCTGGAAACTCCGTCATAGGTATAAAAGACAGCGCCCAAAACCTCATGGCTTTGGCGAATAAAGAATTGAAGAAGCAGACGCTGTCGGAGGAACGTTCGGGCAAGTCTAGAGCTGGTGCTGGACGTGACAGTTTACAAATCACCAGTGGCAGGTTTTTGATACAGCAGGCACCTGTCGCGTCACCCAAAAAGATCCACAGCTGCAAATGCTGACACTCAACAACAACATGTCGGCACCACCGAAAGTGCTTTGCAGAATTCTTTTGCAACCACCAAGGGTGGCCGCAGTAGAAAAGTTTTGAAATGGAGTCGAGAAATGAATACAGACGTCATGCGTTTCTGATTCAAAGCAACAGACATGGAAGGAAACACGATTGGGTACCGAAATATTCTCCATCAGATGTTTACCAGTAAATAACCATACTTGAATATAACCCAACAACAAGATACGAAATAGCCTTCTAACGGACTTCGAAATACAACAAATCAAACAGGAAGTCCTCAATGAACTCCAACCAATGCTGGAAAACGTCAATGAAAGTAATCAAACAATTGATATAAACAGAAGACAAAATTAGAGAATAACAGATAATAGTCATTCCCCACATTTAGAAACAGAAACGAACAAAAACACAACAGAGGAACACTGTAAAATAATAGACATTATGCAGGCAGCATTTATCAAACAGGAGGACAATGATCCAAGTACAAGGACCTTTATCCCAAAATTGAGATCAAATCGCAGTACTAAAAGGATTATTGAAGATGTTAAGCAATGTCTGTCGCCATTTCTTGATAGAGTAGAGAACCTTACAGACTTTCATCTATTCATATATTTAGCGGCTGTTACTCTGTAACACTCCACGACCAGATTCACAGTGATCAAAACTTTAACCGCATAACGAAAAGAATTCCTCAGTGGGAACGACGGATAAATACACTGACTGACAGAGCAAATGCAACACCAAGGAGGAGTGGTTCGAAAGGGATGAAAGTTGGGGAAAAAACAGAGACGGCACGGACGAATAATTGATGTTTATTTCAAACCGATATGCGGGTTACACAATGTGCACGGCATCGACTCAGTAGGATGTAGGACCACCGCGAGCGGCGATGCACGCAGAAACACGTCGAGGTACAGAGTCAATAAGAGTGCGGATGGTGTCCTGAGGGATGGTTCTCCATTCTCTGTCAACCATTTGCCACAGTTGGTCGTCCGTACGAGGCCGGGGCAGAGTTTGCAAACGGCGTCCAATGAGATCCCACACGTGTTCGATTGGTGAGAGATCCGGAGAGTACGCTGGCCACAGAAGCATCTGTACACCTCGTAGAGCCTGTTGGGAGATGCGAGCAGTGTGTGGGCGGGCATTATCCTGCTGAAACAGAGCATTGGGCAGCCCCTGAAGGTACGGGAGTGCCACCGGCCGCAGCACATGCTGCACGTAGCGGTGGGCATTTAACGTGCCTTGAATACGCACTAGAGGTGACGTGGAATCATACGCAATAGCGCCCTAAACCATGATGCCGCGTTGTCTAGCGGTAGGGCGCTCCACAGTTACTGCCGTATTTGACCTTGCTCCACGCCGACGCCACACGCGTCTGCGGTGACTATCACTGACAGAACAGAAGCGTGACTCATCGGAGAACACGACGTTCCGCCATTCCCTCATCCAAGTCGCTCTAGCTCGGCACCATGCCAGGCGTGCACGTCTATGCTGTGGAGTCAATGGTAGTCTTCTGAGCGGACGCCGGGAGTGCAGGCCTCCTTCAACCAATCGACGGGAAATTGTTCTGGTCGATATTGGAACAGCCAGGGTGTCTTGCACATGCTGAAGAATGGCGGTTGACGTGGCGTGCGGGGCTGCCACCGCTTGGCGGCGGATACGCCGATCCTCGCGTGCTGACGTCACTCGGGCTGCGCCTGGACCCCTCGCACGTGCCACATGTCCCTGCACCAACCATCTTCGCCACAGGCGCTGCACCGTGGACACATCCCTATGGGTATCGGCTGCGATTTGACAAAGCGACCAACCTGCCCTTCTCAGCCCGACCACCATACCCCTCGTAAAGTCGTCTGTCTGCTGGAAATGCCTCCGTTGACGGCGGCCTGGCATTCTTAGCTATACACGTGTCCTGTGGCACACGACAACACGTTCTACAATGACTGTCGGCTGAGAAATCACGGTACGAAGTGGGCCATTCGCCAACGCCGTGTCCCATTTATCGTTCGCTACGTGCGCAGCACAGCGGCGCATTTCACATCATGAGCATACCTCAGTGACGTCAGTCTACCCTGCAATTGGCATAAAGTTCTGACCACTCCTTCTTGGTGTTGCATCTGCTCTGTCAGTCAGTGTAATCAAATAAAGGGCTTGCATGAAGTACTAGGTCTGCTCACATAGTATGCTTCGCGTCCAAAAGTCGCGTCGAAAATCATGAGAATGGATAGCAAACATCAAAAACATTCCTTTTTTTACAATTTGTTTTACGTCGCACCGGTACAGATAGGTCTTATGGCGACGATGGGAAAGGAAAGGGTTAGGAGTGGGAAAGAAGCGGCCGTGGTCTGATTTAAGGTACAGCTCCAGCATTTGCCTAGTGTGAAAATGGGAAACCACGGAAAACATCTTCAGGCCTGCCGACAGTGAGGTTCGAACCCACTATCTCCCGGATGCGAGCTCACAAGCTGCGCGCCTCTAACCACATGGTGATTAGAAAAAAAGGAGACCAAGAAATCCAGGTAACTATAGATGACTACAAACAAAAACTGGCTGTCCAGCCGGCAAAATTGAGGAGATATAACGAAGGACATAAAATTCTCCCTTCAGAGTTAATGAAAAGGCATTCTACAGAGGTCTTGATAAAACGGTTAAATTAGCCACTTCCCAAATACCAAACGAAGAAGAAATAACTAACTTTTGGAGTAATATGTGGTGTAAACCTGTACAGCATAGAGAAGATGCAGAGTGGATCCATAAGATACATGGCAAACATTAAAACATTGATCCAAAACAAAACCTAGTCATCACCGAACAAGACATACAGCTGGAAAATTCGAAGACCAGACAAAATCCAACACTATTGGTACCGGTATAAACTATTCACCAGCACACACAAGAAACTGCTTGATCTCATGACTCAAGTAATTGATAATCCTTAAAATTTACCCCAATTTTTCATTGAAGGACGAACCTACATACTGCCAAAGAATGATGAAACTGCTAACCCAGATAATTATGGATCAATAACCTGTTTTCCTATACTCTACAATTTCATCACATTGGTCATCAGTCTTGGGCCCGGATGTTTATGCAGTAATGGGTTAGAATGCAAACTTACTGAAGAGGGTAACAAGTATAGACTACCCTGCACAACAGTTATACTATGAAGTTTGCATAAACATCAGGGGTACGGATCATCAAAATTCCTGGAATTTATGTAACTCCCGCTAGATTACGAAAGAGTGGGCCAGAGGACACTTCATATTAAAACCCGCCAGTGGTCGCTATATGAGCAAAATGCTCACGGTCATTGAAAATCATCTGCTCTTTTAAACAGCGTGTAGTTTCGAACTTGAGCCCTGGTGACTTGCGCACTGCACTTTTGAGAGAAGGACGGATGCATTGAAATGCACATCTGTGACCTTGAGAAAGGACAGGGAGGGAGGAATTATCAGCGACCGTCAAGGGTGAGCATTTTGCTTCACGCATAACCAGTCACGTTTGCGCTAATTCGTGTGTGTGTGTGTAATAGTTTCGCTATTGTTGTATGTTGTTTCATAGTTGAAACAGTTTTTTTGCAACGTATTGTATTCATGTGTTGTGTAATTAGTGCGTGACGATGGCTTCAAGTCGTGACATTTTAGCTTGGCTTGATGAAATTCCTAGTGATCAACTCGAGGGCGAAAACAGTCACTCGGACTGTGAAAGTGAACACAGTGAACATACTACGGATATTGAACCGTCCGAGCCAGAAGAACGTGTTGATGGTGCCGTACCTGGAAATATATCTATAGCTGGCGAACAACATATGTTGGAGGTAAATGAGAATTTCATGTTTAGTGACAATGTTTACATAGTGAAATATAAGGTAACAGAGTGATGCAGTCATCCACCAAGAAGAAATCCATGCTCACGTACTTGTACTTGTACTGAAAATGAATCGTTTGTTGCAGAAACAGCACTTCTCCACTTTTTGACACTATATGAGTTATTAATACTGCCATGATTAATGCACGAATTCTGTGCAGAAAAAACACTTCTACCATATATCTCTGCCTGTCAGTCGCGAATGAAAGTTTCCGTTTTGTGCCGAAGGAACACATCCTGGAGAGGTGTTGTTTTTCCTTCACTTGAGTCGCTAGGAAGAGGTGTGAAAAGAAATGCAAAAGTCGCGTTTCATATAAATCAATGTATGGAGTTTCGGTATGAGGCAAATCATGTCTTAGGAAAATACTGTATTGATGGACTGTGCGTTCATACTTTCAAGTTGCTTATTTCTGCAACCCGTCTCCCTATGTTACCAGCTAGACTTGTTTATCCACAAGGCTGTGTGCCATTAAATGAAAAGAAATTAGCAGACATAAAGAACTTGGAATCTTACATACCAGAAGAACACCATGAGTTTTATAATGAACTGTTTGCATGGACAACATCGAAGCAATAGAAGTGAGAAGCATTGTTCAATGATAAGAGACTTACATGTTACTTGTATTATATTGTGTTGTTTCGTTTTATATATATATTGAACATTGGAAAGGGACGTAAAAGGAGCATTCTTCTGTTTATTTTTCTATACAATGTGGTCTAATCATAATATGTGCAAATAAGTAAGTCTTACAAATAACTATTACACAATGGGTTTAAACACTGTATTTCCTCAGTACAAAATTTGTACTTTATTTAATAAAGTTCCTTTTGAAATTGAAATGATGTTAAAATCAATGTTACACTTCCTTATATTCTCATTAATGGTGTTTGTTGCAGAAACAGCACGTCTCCACCACTTTCAACAAAGTCTGTTAAGGAACGTATTGGACTAATTTATAGAAACAACCTATCTGTCATAGTCATTTCAACAGTAGAATAATCATAATAAATATCGGAAGGATAGCAATGACATTACACACTACAGACATTTTTTCCTGTTTTCTGAACAATTTGGTACGTTGGAGAAGTGTAGTTTCTGAAACAAACGATTCAAATATAGTGACTCATACTCCTTGTGTAAAGGGCATTGCGAAAGACGCACACACTATTTTAGAAAGTTGGGAATTGTTTCTTCCAGATACAGTTATAACTAGAGTCCGAATTAAGAGGTGCTATTATTATTATTAGCGTATGGTAGCGTACACAAAAGAATACAAATATTAAATATGAATGAACAGCAAATGATTATATACATAATTATAAGATATACACATAACATTGAAAGCAATCATGCAAGCAAAAGGGTTCAAAGAGATAGATCTAAATTCTCTAGGCATTGTACGGCCTCAGCAGAAGCCACCACAAAGTCCTGGCTGGATCCAGCGAATGCCCTTCCAATGCATTCGGTGACAATATGGTCGACAGATTAGGTGCTGATAGGTCAGAATGCAAACTTACTTAAGCCAGTAACAAGTGTACCCTACACTGTACAACGGTTGTGCTATGAGATTTGCATAGATATTAAGGGGAACAGCCTATAGAACTCCTTGAATTTATGCTCCTCTTCCTACATTATGGTACAACGGGTTGCATGACACTTCCTACAAACCAAATTACTTGGCATTCTAACCTATTACCACCTACAAATCCGAAGTATAGTTATAACCATTTGAGATTTATTACTATTTGTAATTTTATTTGTAATTTTTTAGTGTTCTTTATAACCATTTGAGATTTATTCTTATGTTCATTTAATGTGTTAATACATTTACGCTCGGTGGTTGGTATTTATTATGTAAACACGTCATATCATACCGTGAGCATTTTGCTCAACTCGCGACCACTGGCGGGTTTTAACCAAATTAGTTTGCATTCCAAACTATTTCAGCATAAGAATCTGGGGTGCGTTAATTCCATATTTTGTGAATATTACATATTTCATTAATATTTATATAAGATACATATTTCACACTTTGATATTACATAAAAATCTGAGAGCTACTTATGACGATCCTCTCTACTTAAACTTTTCCACAGGGTACAAGTAATTCTTTATGTTAGAGAGATGGTGGTGTGAGAGGTTATTGAATATGATATTACATGGTGATAATCGGGCCCCGGATTCTTATGCTGTAATAGGTTGGAATGCAAACTAGTTTGGTTAATAGGAAGTGTTCTCTGGCTCACTCTTCCGTAATCTAGTGAGAGTTACATAAATTTCAGGAATTTTGATGGTCCGTACTCCTAATGTTTATGCAAGCCTCATAGCATAACTGTTGCGCAGGGTAGTCTATACTTGTTACCCTCTTCAGTAAGTTTACTGTTTACTGCATAAACATCCGCCCCACCCCCACCACCACTCATCACCAATGTCAACTATGGGAACATACTCCAATATAACATTTTGACAGAAGAACAAAAAGGCTGTAAGAAAGGTGGCCAAAAGGAACAGCTAACAATCCATCATGTAATCCTACAACAGACACAGAAGCAGCAACACAATCTCTTGATGACCTATATTGACTATAGAAAGGCATTGATGCCACATAGTTGGCTACTCCACACCCTTAAACTATACAGTCTAAATGAAACCCTTATCAATTTTCTAACTACAACAATGCAATTTTGCCGTACCAAGATCATCTTTAAGACGAACGCCAACACCATCACAGAAACAGAGGTCATTCCAATCAAACGTGGCATCTTTCGAGGCGATGCTTTCAGTGCACTATGGTTCTGCTTATGACGCAAGCCAGTCTCTGAGACCATGAAGATGTCCAACTATGGATATCAAATAAAAAGGAATAGACGCAACCTACACAAATTAAACTACCTCTTCTACATGGATGACATCAAATTATATGCAACAAATAGATCCCAAATTACTTCCCTCATCAGTATTACGGAAAGAATTTCCAAGGACATCTGCATGGAATTTAGTGTGATCAAACGCAAAATAAACAGCATTAAAAACGGACAATGGTATAGGACAGAAGGAATAACTATTGCAGCTGATCAAAAAATTGAAATCATGGGGGTAAATGAAACATATAAGTATCTAAGCTTTGAGCAATCAATCAAGATCTAAAATAAACTTCAGAAAGAAAAAACTCATACAGAAATTTCAGCACCGACTCCGACTCGTCTTAAAAACTAAGCTTCACTTTTCCAGCCTGTCAAAGGCAGTAAATACATATGCTGTAACTGCAGTGACACATTCATTTGGCATTCTGAGCTGTTCTCGAACAGATCTAGAAAACACCAATCGCATAATAAGGACAATGCTTACTAAACACAAAATGATGCATCCTAATGCTTGCATAGAAAAAGTTACAATGCCGAGAAGAGAGGGTGCTAGAAGAATTCTTCATGTTATAGCTCTACACAACCAACAAGTAATAAACCTAAGGAAATACTTTTATTGCCGGAGAGATGGCAGCATTCTGCATAAAGCTGTGGTCAAAGCAGATCTAAACTACGCCCCGCTGAATTCACATGAACGCCACATTAATATCAAAGACACGAACATTCTGCACAGGGAGAAAATAGAGAGATGGTCTAGTAAAGAACTTCATGGAAGGTACTACAACCAGACCCATGATGAGAACATTGACAAACAACTTTCAGACTCATGGCTCTCTAGTGGAGAGTTATTTCCAGAAACTGAGGGATTCAACCAGGCGATACAAGATAAAGTGATCTCAACAAAGATTTATAGGAAACACGTCCTTAATGATCCTACTACTAAGAATGACGAGTGCAGGAAATGCAACAGCAGCCCAGAAACCATTGAGCACATCATCAGCAACTGCAGATCACTATCGCCAACATCGTACACTGACAGACATATTGATGTAGTCAAAGTTATACATCAAGAAATTGCCCTGACCCATCTTTGATCGAGAACAGAGAGCCTTACTACAAATACTCCTCAGTCCGTATGTAGAATATGCTCTACATGTGGCTGTGTTTACTTACAATAATACAAAATAATTTAAGGAAAAAAGTAATAATGGTAGGAAAGTCAACTTTGAGTCCTGATGTAGCATATATGCTAAACGCATACAATAACTTAGTGAAACATACTAATTTTCTATGGTGATTTTTAAAAAAATATTTGAGCAAAATATAACACATTGAATGCAAAAACAGGCTCGGGACTGAAGAGGGTATACTGGAAAATGAAAATTTTAATCTCTAATGGGATCGAATAATACAAACAGATAAACCACCCCACATAATAGACCAGGCAGAACATTAACAGACAAAAAGAATCAACACACATATCTAATTGGCATCGCTATCCCGAATGACCACAATGTGACACAGAAATACAGGGGGAAGGTCGATAAATATAGTCCTCTGACTCTGGAAGTAGCAAGGATCTGGAAACAAGACAGAGTGACAATTCTTCCTTTTCTCCTCTCTCCCACTGGACTCACGCCAAAATGATTTCCAGAAAATTTAATGAAACTATAGTTCTCCATTTACATTCACAATGTGGTACAAAAGGCTGCAATTTTGAAGACCTGTAACATGGTCAGAACATTCCTGAATGCTCAGTACGGAGCATAAATTGAAAAGGTTGCAACCTCTATAACGAAGAGAATAATGAAGGCGTATATTGTAAAGTTACGTAAATTATAAATAAACTCTATGTCTTATATGTAAAATACCGAAATACGTGCTATATTACCAACTATAAAGATGTGAAATAATAATAATAATAATAATAATAATAATAATAATAATAATAATAATAATAATTCTCACATGATCAAGGTCCGGCTCTATGGCTAAATGGTTAGCGTGCTGTCCTTTGGTCCAGGGGGTCCCTGGTTAAATTCCCGACCTGGTCGGGGATTTTAACCTTCATTGGTTAATTCCAATGGCTCGGGGGCTGGATGTATGTGCTGCCTTCATCATTAGAATTTATCATTGGTAGGGCCCCGTCCTCACAGACGCGTAGGTCGCCTATACGGCGTCAACTCGAAAGACCTGCACCGGTCTTCTTCGGAGGCCACACGTCATTGTTACTATTACACGATCAAGAAGTGTCAAGCCAGATGTCCGCCGTAACATCCTTGTTACCATCACAGCGAATCGTTGCTCCACTTCCTTGGCACCCGACCATCATTCGGCACCAGAGAGAGCGACTGAACAGAGTGGTTTATTTTTGATTTAATATGGTCTGGAAACTTCCTGTCACGGAGGACACTAACCATAGACAGACATTTAAGCCAAGCATTACCCCTGCGCTTGGTTTTCTTCTGGCTGAAGGGTCCAGTCCTTTGCAATTATCGAGCCGAGGTTCTTCATAAAAAGAGCTTGGCTCACCCAATTAAGTTATTCTCTCTGGGACGCCATGCTTTCGTAGGGCTCACCAAATCAGCCCATTCGGCACTCGATCATAAGCCGTTTCCAGATCCTAAGCTATAAATGCTTTGGTTTATCGCAGTGTTTTACCATCAGCTAACGAGCAGCCTATATAATGTACTTGCCAGTTTCATAAACTGTTCAATATCAAATGCACATAACTTCAACTATTATATCTATGCATACTGGAAGAAGTTTCTTTGGCTGAGATTTAACATCAGAGCGTCAGTGTGACGTAAAATAAATAGCAACCAAAAATGTTACACCTCCTCATCATGACATTGTGATTTTTAGGATTTGAAGAGAAGTACAAAACCAGTCTTGCAACTAATAATTCACTTTCGCTTTCTTACGATCGCAAACACACATAAGAATACCTACAGTATGTACCAGGGGTACGTGAAAGGTGAGTACTACATTACTAAAATTTTAAATCAAATAACGAACGCTTTGTATGTAACGGACCTGCCTGGCGTTAAATGAAGGTCACATGACTCACCATCTTGTTTCATCGCGTAATTATTAATATCTTCTTCTTCTTTTTCTACCGCCTTTTCCCCACAACTCTGAGGTCGCGGGTGCTAACTGCGTCGTACATGCGGATTTGGTCCTGTTTTACGGCCGGATGCCTTTCCTGACGCCAACCCTATATAGAGGGATGTAATCCCTATTACTTGTTTCTGTGGTGGTTGGTAGTGTAGTGTGTTGTGTGAATACGAAGAGGAAAGTGTTGGGACAAACAAAAGCACCCAATCCACGGGCCAGAAGAATTTATCAAAGGCGATCAAAATTGTCGACCCAGCCTGGAATTGAACCCGGGACCTTCTGAACCGAAGGTCTCAACGCAGAGCATCCAGCTAATGAGTCGGTCTTTACCTTAGCCGTTTCAACCATAAGTTATTCACATACAAGTTGTATAAGATAAATGTGAAATATTAAAGTTTTTATTACAATATTTAGTTTCCTTAAAATGCCTGTAAAATGTACCTACCATTTTCATAAAATGTTCAATATCTAATGCGTACAACTTCAATTATTATATCCATGTATACTGAAGAAGTTTCTAGAGCTGAGATTTCTGAGATAAGAATCGGTGGGCCTACGTTTATAAGACAGGATTTGCAGAAGCATTGCATATATCATTCATCGGGATAGTCAAGTTCCAAAAGCAAGCCAGCTTGTATCTTTATATGACTTGATATCGAGAGCATAGTCAGGGGACTTTCTGTTCTACATGGAATCCGAACCACGGAGACTTGACGTTTTATTTTAAAAAATCCCACGTGCACCGGCCAGGATTTGAACCGTGGCCACCTTATGGAGAAGCTAGATACTATGCTACTCGTCTATCACGCACCTAAATATACTCCCTTCACTAATAATATATACTGCACACACACACACACACACACACACATATATATTACATAATTATTAGTTGGGAACCGAATGTTATTTTCTCCGACTGAGCGTATGGCGACGATGGGAAAGAAAAGGGCTAGAGTGGGAAGAGAATGGAATGGAAGTACAGATGTATATCCTCAACATTATCCTGGTTTCAAAATGGGAAACCACGAAAAACCATCTTCAGACCTACTGACAGTGGGGTTCGAAGCCACTATCTCCCGAATTCAAGCTAACAGCTACGCGAGCCAAACCCCGTAGCCACTCGGTCGGTGTTATTTCTTCTTCTTCTTTTACCAATTACTTGAGGTCGGCATTACAAAAGGATTTAGCTTCCCTTTTATGGCCAAATGCCCTTCCTGACGCAACCCTATGTGAATGGATGTATTCCCTATTGCGTGATTCTGTGATTGTTGGTGACGTGCTATGTGTATTAGGACGATCATAGTCACCCAGTCCCCGAACCAGAAGAATTAAGCACACGTGGCTAAAGTAGCCGGTCCGACCGGGAATCGAAGGCCATTCTGCTGACTATTCAACCACGAAGCTGGACTCTAAGGTGGTCTTTCACTGGCTAGAATCTCAAGACCATCAGTGTTGAGACAATTTCGGAAGTGGTTATGATACAGTGGGTTAGACATATTTGGCCTTGCTTTCAGTGAGCGGGATCCCATTAAACCCCACCTTAATGTAAAATAACTTCGTGAGGGGGAGCGTCGCACTAGATTCTAGAACAGCACATCCGTGGAATTCTGTCGAGGCCAGATTCTTGTGATTCTTAACGCGAACTTTCGCACATAGCACGCCGCGCTTCATAAACCACGCAACAAGCATTTCCTCGTACAGAAAAAGGCAACGCGATGTATCCAAATCTGCACTCATCATTGCATTATCATTTTACTTTACTTTATTATTTTCATATGTGTTTAATGGCACATTAACATGCCCTTTCGGCGACGCTGTTAATGTGGTCTTACAGTAAAAAGCGAACCGCACCACGTGGCCAGTTCGCTCGGTAGATAATCATATTAGTCTCATGACCTGTTTTCAGTGTCGACCGGGGTAAGGGGTTGTGGTGATGATGGAGTTGAGGGTGCTAACTGTTATCAACGGAAGTACACTTACTGCACTGTCATCCTCTCAAGATTAGAGTCGGGATTTCTAAGTAATTACATATGTTTTCCTTAGCATATCTCTATCTTCTTATTCTTCTACCGCTTTTTCCACACCTGTAGGGTCGCGGATGTGAACGGCCTCGCGCATGTGGATTTGGTCCTGTTTTACGGACGGATGCCCTTCCTGACGCCAACCGCATGTGGAGAGATGTAATCACAATTGCGTGTTTCTGTGGTGGTTGGTAGTATGATGTGTTGTCTGAATATGAAGAGGAGAGTATTGGGACACCCACAAACACCCAGTCCCCGACCTACAAGAATTAATCAGACTCGATTAAAATCCTCGACGTGGACGGGAATCGAACACGGGACCCTTTGAACCAAAGGCTTCAACGCTGATCATTCAGCCAAAGAGTCTAATAGTATGTGTCTCTCTGAAAACTAAAAGCCGAGTGAGTTGGCCGTGCGGTTAGGAGTGCGCAGCTGTGAGCTTGCATTCGAGAGGCAGGGGTTCGAACCCCACTGACGGCAGCCCTGAAGATGGTTTTGCGTGGTTTCCCATTTTCACACCAGGCAAATTTGGGGCTGTACTCCTAGCTCTTTCCTATCCCATCGTCGCCACAAGACCTGTCTGTGTCGGTACGACGTAAAACAAATAGTAAAAAATGTGAAAACTAAAGATATTGTGTAGGTGAGTTAGGATATTTAGGGCATTATATTCAATTTTAATACTACATATTTTTACATGTTTATCATAATTCTATACAATTCTAAGATAATTGCATTATTTAAAATAAAATTTTCTTCTAGGCCAAATGTTGTTTAATTAAAGACATTGTAGATAGAAGTTCATAAGAAATATTTTCATAATAACGGTGAACGATGCGCAATGTATCTTACGGAATAATTTGAAAATTGCATTTAAAGTGGCGTACATTGACTGCGACTTCGGCTAAGTCCCTGAAAGCATAAATGACTTTAGGACTTCCCCTCATGGAATCGATTGACATCATCTGTCAATGCTGTCCGTGGAACTGTAGCTGAGCAGGTCGTCAAAAGAAAAGAAGTTCCCTTTGGGATAACCAAATGATCATACGAAATGTATTTCAAAATTTTCAATAAAATATGAGACGCGATGTTACCCAGCAAGCGTGGAGGCTGTGATGTGAAGCATTGGTGGATGGCCATGACATACAGATCCACATTCTGTAAAGGTCTATGTTCCCCCTTGGGTGGGGGCGGTAGAATAACACCCACGGTATCCCCTGCCTGTCGTAAGAGGCGACTAAAAGGGGCCTCCAAGGGCTCTCAACTTAGGAGCGTAGGTTGGCTGGCGAGCACGGGGCCCTCAGCTGAGTGTGCCAGGCTCCTCACTTTCATCTATCCTAACCGACCTCCCTTGGTCAACTTTTATTCCTTTCCGATCCCGACAGTATTAGAGCACTCGAGGCCTAGGGAGTTTCTCATTTTCACGCCCTTCATGGCCCTTGTCTTTCTTTGGTCGATACCTTCATTTTTCGAAGTGTAGGATCCCTTCCATTTTTTTCTCTGATTAGTATTATATAGAGAATAGTTGCCTATTTGTACTTCCTCATAAAACAATAATTAACACCACTACCACCACCATCACTTAAAAGATCCACGGCCTGTGCAGCTCTCAAGGTACTGTTGCTAGGTAACATCCCGTCACACATTTTGTTACATGACACTATTTTGTTACACAAATATTCGGATGATCCCAACTTTAAGACATACTTACGTAAAAAAAAAAATCGAAACTATCCTTCAAAGAAACGTGGTCTGTGCCAATTTATCTACTGTTGCCAGATCCTCACCGGAGAAACACCGAACCCTCCAGAAGACATTACCTTCAGTTTCTTCTTCTTCTTATTATTATTATTATTATTCTTAATCTGTTTACCCTCCAGGGTTGATTTTTCCCTCGGACTCAGAGAGGGATCCCACCTCTACCGCCTCAAGGGCAGTGTCCTGGAGCTTCAGACTCTGGGTAGGAGGATACAACTGGGGAGGATGACCAGTACCTCGCCCAACTGGCCCCACCTGCTTTGCTGAACAGGGGCCTTGTGGGGGAGATAGGAAGATTGGAAGGGATAGGCAAGGATGAGGGAAGGTAGCGTCCGTGGCCTTAATTAAGGCTTCCAAGCCGAGAATCCCTGCAGTCACCTCTGACGACAGACAAGGAATACCATGGATGTATTCTACAGCTCCCACTCACAGGGGTGTTATCACGGTGGGCGATCGGTATATTGTCTCAGTGGCACACACCTACCTGGAATTTTACCCATTTATGTCTGACAACGTGTTAAGGGGAAACCAATGTAGAGTCTTATTTTTGAACATCCCTTTCATTGGTTTATACATTTTAACAGACATTGCTATGTTGGAATTTTGTCCCACAGGAGTTCTTTAGCCTCTCGGAAGCCAACCCACCAATACCCAGGGATTGGAAGTCCTAAGACAATCATAAGTAAACCATAGATAATAGCATTCGGATGATGATGATAGTAATATTAATAATATTCTGCAACAGAGTACAGTTACGAGACCTTGAAGTATTTGGCGAACATTAATTACCCAGAGGTGTACAACCTTGAGGCCAGTACGGTACTTGTGAAGGTCCAAGAAGAACCCTGAACGGCAATGAAGTCGTTAAACTGCACACGCTGTCGTACTTCCTTCCGTGCACATGAATTACAGCCTTCAGTTCTTCTGAAAAGAAAACAAATCGCAATATTTAACTTCTCATGATAGAAATGGTAATTTGCAGTCCAGGAATCAGAACCTCCAATACACTACCTGCGCATCACGCATTACACACACACACACACACACACACACACACACACACACACACACACACACAGAGAGAGTTTGTTAATGTTATTTATTTTTTACGTTTTTCGGAGACGTCAAGGTGCCAGAATTTATTCCCGCAGAAGTTCTTTTACGTGCCAGTAAATCTACTGACACGAGGCCGACTTATTTGAGTACCCTCAAATACCAGCGGACTGAGCCAGGATCGAACCTGCCAATTTGGGATCAGAAGGCCAGCGCCACAACCATCTGTGTCACTCAGGCCGGCTGAGAAAATTTTAATTTATTATATAGTTACAATTCGTCACAAAGGCAATTTTTTTTTCATCTTACACTGAATACAATACACAATGGATTCAAGGCAAGTTCAGAGTGAAACTATATACTTTAACTTAATATGAAGTCACATTATGAGGTTGTCAGAACGTGAGTTTGCCTAATTGTTTGGTCGGAAACAAAGGAACGGAGCTCCCTCCAACTTAGGTTCATAGTCACATCGTCAGATAGCGTACAGCTGCACAAACGGGCAATCTAGAACTTTGGCACAGCGATTATTACAAAATGACGAAGTTACTGAACAAGTCGTCACAGGAGGAAGTCCGTATAATCTGTATAGTGATCCATTTTCTGCAGGGAAAGGCACGGAACCTGTCAACATTCACACGAGGACTGCGTCTGTTTACGGGGAGAAAGTGATGTGGGTCGATGAACTAGCTGTTAGGCCCCTTTAAACAACAAACAACAACAGAAAGTGATGCCTGTCCGCAAGTCATGCCGATAATTTACAGAGGGGCGAACGGTTGTGAAAGATGGAGTGCAGAGTGACAGTCCATCACCAGACACATTCATTCATGTTATAGATAAAATGGACCGGGAGAACAGGCGTGCAACGCTGGATGAGTTAGAAATGTCCAACGGACAGCGCGCTACTTTCTGCCGTCATGCAAAGGACACAGACACTCTTTTTACGGTATGACAAATGATTAAAACTTTTTGGAAATGATGTCAAAAAATACAGGAAAGATGCCGGAATAAAGAAGTGCTCGTTATCTGACCTATATTTATCTGTTCACCAAAAAATAGTAAGGAAACTCACTTTTTGACTTATTCTCGTCTATGTCATCAAGCGTGGGAAATATGAATACGAGCATATTTCAAATTTAACAAGATCTAAATTACATTTTCTAACGCTACCTTGAGTCTGCGTAGAATTTGTTGGAGCATCGAGGTTCAGTTTAGAACTTGACTGGAAATTTACGGCGGGATGCACTTCCTGACGCCATGTTCAGGTCCTGGCGAAAATCCTACCCAATTTCAGCAGATTTTAAATACGAAACACTCGGTTTGGACGTCGGGTAGCTAGAAACACGGCTCTAGCCCCGAACTACACACAAAAATGATTTAAGTTGTGGTTAGTTAATTTGGAGTACCTATAACGAACATAATAATAATAATAATAATAATAATAATAATAATAATAATAATAATAATAATAATAATAATAATAATAATGTCATTTTATGGTCTCATCAACAACGAGCAGGCATTTAGATTTCACGTCATTTAAGATGCCTGTCGATCAATTTCGACGTTACATTTTACTCTATCCGATGGCAGAGAAATCGCCGTCTATTTGGCGACCTACTACCGAGTTTAAAAGTAATAATTTTGTCAGGTAAATACCGAATTCGTCACCGGAACTCTTTCACATGCCGACATCATACGACATGGAATGTCGAATGGATTTTTATCCGCCCTGCTCTGGCGAATCTGAACCCGCGATCATGGGTTCTGTAGTTCGAACATTGACCGCCCATGGATTTGCTTATTAGCATATGTTTTGTCCGATTTAGAGGTTGTCGCATTGCCTGTTCCTCACTAACTGCACTTTTATTGCTTGGTCTAGCAATAATAATAATAATAATAATAATAATAATAATAATAATAATAATAATAATAATAATAATAATAATAATAATGGGTGGCATACAGGGATGCTGTAATAGAAACAGCAAGGGAATGCCTAGGAAAATCTGTGTGTAAAGACGGGAAAAAGCGAACATCTTGGTGGAATGATGAAGTGAGAGCAGCTTGTAAACGTAAAAAGAAGTCTTATCAGAAATGGCTCCAAACAAGGGCTGATGCAGACAGGGAATTGTCTGTAGCGGAAAGAAACAGAGCGAAACAAATAGTTGTTGAATCCAAAAAGAAGTCGTGGGAAGATTTTGGTAATAACCTGAAAAGGCTAGGTCAAGCAGCAGGGAAATCTTTCTGGACTGTAATAAAGAATCTTAGGAAGGGAGGGAAAGAGGAAATGGACAGTGTTTTGGGGTCGCGAACAACCGAGCTCATGGAGAGGAAGAAAATGATGTTGGGGAAATTACGCTTCAGGAAGTGGAAACGGCAGTAAATAAACTCCATTGTGATAAAGTAGCAGGAATAGATTAAATTAGACCTGAAATGGTGAAGTATAGTGGGAAGGCAAGGATGAAATGGCTTCATAGAGTAGTAATATTAGCATGGAGTGTTCTAAGGTACCTTCACATTGGATAAAAGCAGTAATTGCACCTATCTATAAGCAAGGGAACAGGAAGGATTGCAACAACTATTGAGGTATCTCATTGATTAGTATACCAGGCAAAGTATTCACTGGCATCTTGGAAGAGACGGTGAGATCAGTGGTTGAGAGGAAGCTGGATGAAAACCAGTGTGGTTTCAGACCACAGAGGGGCTGTCAGGATCAGATTTTGAGTATGCGTCAGGTAATTGAAAAATGTTACCAGGGGAATAGATAGTTATGTTTATGTTTCGTAGATCTAGAGAAAGCATATGACAGGGTACCGAGAGAAAAGATGTTCGCCATACTAGGGGACTATGGGATTAAGTGTAGGTTATTAAAATCAATCAAAGGCATTTATGTTGACAATTGGGCTGCAGTGAAAATTGATGGTAGAATGAGTTTTTGGTTCAGGGTACTTACAGGGATTAGACTAGGCTGTAATCTTTCACCTTTGCTGTTCATCTGCTGATAGGTATAAAATGGCAGGGAGGGATTCAGTTAGGTGGAAATACAGTAAGCAGTCTAGCCTACGCTGATAGCTTGGTCTTAATGGCAGATTGTGCCGAAAGCCTGCGGTCTAATATCTTGGAACTTGAAAATAGGTGCAATAAGTATTGTATGAAAATTAGCCTTTTGGAGACCTAATTGATGTCAGTAGGTAAGAAATCCAAGAGAACTAAATGTCGAGATTGGTGAAACAAAGCTGGCACACGTAGATAATTTCAAGTATTTAGGATGTATGTTCTCCCAGGATGGTAATATGGTAAGTGAGATTGAATCAAAGTGCAGTAAAGAAAATGCAGTGAGCTCGCAGTTGCGATCAACAGTATTCTGTAAGAAGGAAGTCAGCTCCCGGACGAAACTACCTTTACATCGGTCTGTTTTCAGACCAACTTTGCTTTACGGGAGCGAAAGCTGGGTGGACTCAGGATATATTATTCATAAGTTAGAAGTAACAGACATGAAAGTAGCGAGAATGATTGGTGGTACAAACAGGTGGGAACAATGGCAGGAGGGTATTCGGAATGAGGAGAGAAAGGCTAAGTTAGGAATGAACTCGATGGATGAAACTGTACGCATAAACCGGCTTCGGTGGTGGGTCATGTGAGGCAAATGGAGGAGGATACTTTACCTAGGAGAATAATAGACTCTGCTATGCAGCCTAAGAGAAGTAGAGGGAGACCAAAATGGCGATGGTTAGACTCAGTTTCTAACGATTTAAGGATAAGAGATATAGAATTAAATGAGGCCACAGCACTAGCTGCAAATAGAGGAATGTGGCGACGTTTAGTAAATTCGCAGAGCAGAGGCTTGCAGACTGAACGCTGAAAGGCATAATGGTCTATAGGCCTAATAATAATAATAATAATAATAATAATAATAATAATAATAATATAGCAAAAGCCTCATTAACAGGAACTCGCGTAAGACGACCACTCTGTTAACGTAAACAAAATGTTGGTCCCGGCAAAGAATGTATCATTTCTTATTGAAGGTCTCTTCGCTTAACACGAATTTCGTTTACCACGAACTACGAACTCCTTTTCTTAACCCCTTGCGTCATCATATATCACTTAACGCGAACCACCGACGCTATGCATTGTATTTTTAAGTTGTTGCTCGAAGTTGTAGTTGAAAGTTAATCAGTGCCAAACTCCAGTTTATTTGTACATTAAGTAAGTGGATTAACATTGACGTTTCTTGGTGCAATTAGATTGATCGATAATCGCGACGATGGGTAATCGAATAGAAAATAATAATTGATACGATTATTCGATTATGTTTCCATTCGTTCGATAGTGAATGTTTTCGAAATAATCGAATGAAAATTGATCCAAATATTGTCATAAATTCATCACTCTCATCACAGGGAAATTATAATTGCCGATCTTCACTGCCTTACAGGAAGTATGTGGGTGGGACGACCAGTCTCTGATAAGCCTTCCGAATACAATACGAACTATCGCTCCACACGTGTGAATGAGTCATGCACTCAGATACCATTACTTAAAGTGCATAGATAAGTATATTGCGAAGCGCAATGCTAGTATTTACTATTGTTGGGAGATCAGAAGAAAGCACATGTCCGGTGAGGCACGGGGCGAAGGGGTTTTCACCAGCAGAGCCAGTGACGCAATGGTTACGATAGCATGTCCGCTACTACCCAGGCGACTTTACATTATCTTCTACTGGCAGCTCTTCGCTCTTGTCAATTGTAATCCAGAAAACTGCAAAGTGTAAGTCAATGTTTAGTGTAGCAGGTAAGAGCCGATCTGTCTGGGAGAACAAGAAGCTCGTGCTTGCAGGCCACATTCCTCATTCTTGCATTCTTCTCATCTCTACACAGTGCTTAGCTCACGAAATGTATCTAGTCATAAATTAAAAATCGCCAGAATGTTCTCTAAATGGCAAAGTCGCTGAATAACTTCAAAAAATCTCTACATCGTTAGAGTAGGCAAATACAGTAGAGACAATACGCGACACCTACGGATTTAGCCTTGTTAAAATGGGAGACATTTCGACGGTGGCGCTCCTAGTGACTTGACCTGAAAAGTCACGCTAAATTCAAATATCAATGGAAATGCATATACGAAAATGGATAAATAAATTACGTCTAGAAAGAAAGTATTATTGAGATATTAACTTCGAAGTTGCTAAAGCAATTCTGGATAAATGAATGAAGAATCATTTAAAAGGTTATTATTTAAAGACTGAAATTAGACCTATAAACAAGATGTGAAATGGACTGCTCTGAAATGGCTTGATCTTTCATTTATGCATTACTTTTTTTGTTTTAGCATTCCTGCCTGAACTTTTACGGTTAGATTTGTATTTTTTTCTCATTTGAAAAACATTGTATCATCATCACGTTAATACACTTGTCAATAAAAATATCAGCGCATTCCTTACACACATGATGCAATGAATTAACACTTAAAAGCTGGACAATTTTCCTCTTAACATGAGGCCTACTAACAGAAAGAAAATCAATAAAATCCCGACTTTAATCTGAAAAGAGGGATAAATGAAAGAAAAGTACGAAAATGTTGTCGATAGTGATGTTTTGAGGAATATTTACGTACAATTAGAGTAAAAATATAACATACCCTTGGCTGTATAGTCGAGGATTTGTAAAGTCGCCGGCCTGGAAATGATCTGAACCAAGGGGGTGACACTTCATAGGGAGCGTCCGAAGCAGTTCCGAGATGGGCTCCTCAATCTCCGCCAACTAGTGAAAATTAAAATTCTCTTATAGAGGGTTAATTTAGTAGGCAGTGGTTGGCATTACACATTCAGTTGCGCGGTACAGCAAATTCAAAACACAACACTGTTATCGTTGCGCGTGAAGGGAACTTGGTCGTACGGTAAGTAATAGTGCTTGTTAGACGAAAATTTGTTGAGATTCTTTCACATTGAACGAGATTTTTGATCCAGTTTTTTGAGAGTATGGAGTGAAATTACAATTATACGCGTTCTTAGTGTGAAGAAATAGTATTATGAGCATGAACGTATTTCACATTGAACTACCTAGCTGTTGCGATTAAACGTGTGTGTGATTGTGCTTCTTACCTGCTGTTTGGAATAAAATTCAAAATATAAACTGTGTGCATTATGCTGTGTTTTACTTCTTCCTTTCTTTCTCCTGTTTTCCATTCCCATACATAAAAGTCGTGGGAAGGGTTTAACGAACGAGCGAAAGAATGAGGTTACGTTAGATCGTGATTTAGGCAAATATGGGCGTTTTGGGGTTTTATATGAATTGCATTAACATTTTCAGTAATCAATGTTGAATTTATTATTTAATAGATGTAAATGTACATTAAAATGCGAACGGTGAAATAACGATAAAAGCTAGCATTATAGCAGTATTGCCAACATACAAATACGATAATTGCAATTTGCTTTTCAAGTAAAAGACACGAGAGAAGCTTTAGATAACAAAGTAACAACTGTTATTATCAAGTTTATTACGAGGTATTATCGTGGTATTTATTTCCTTATGTTGGCGGAGATACAGGGGCCACTATAGCTTCCATGACCTGTTTTCTCAGTGAACTATATTATACAGGAGTGACGGATCTATTTCTCTTATATGATCCTTGATCTGAACAGATCTTATAATTCTTATATAAGCGTAACGTCCCTTCTTTCTTGTACACCTTATCCAAATCACTTCTGTGACATTGCAAAACTCACAGATCACATCTACAACAACACATCGGTATTTAAGGTTAACTGCTGCACTATACAATAAAATATGCGTATTGTATTTTAAGCCAGTTAAAATATGAGTCGAGCAGGTCAGAAGATTATGAAGTACTATAAAAACCTCTTTGTCACTGGAAGAATATATATGCAAACACAATATTACTTACATTTTCTTGTCACGAGAGAAGCGAAAGAAAGACCGCGCATTCTTCTCTACTTCATAGTTACTGCAGCCAAACACAACACATACCTTTCCCCTCATGTTGAGAGGAGATATCAAGGAATGACACACGCTACTATTTAATTATGTCAACTCACTGAAAACATAAACAACACCAAAAACTTCACACACAAATACACGTGCTCTTATGACAGAATCAGTAGTTCTCAGGTCTACCCGGTAGAGAGAGCTCTAATAGCTGTCCCTCGATATATCGCTGAGTGTCGCGTATTGTCTCTACTGTATTTGGAGTAGGCAACACTCATGATGATAATGATAATGATAATGATAATGATGGCAATGACGATACCGAGCACGATAGCTGCAGTCGCTTAAGTGCGGCCAGTATTCGGGAGATAGTGGGTTCTAACCCCACTGTCGGCAGCCCTGAAGATAGTTTTCCGTGGTTTCCCATTTTCACACCAGGCAAATACTGGGGCTGGGGCTGTACTTTAATTAAGGCCACGGCCGCTTCCTTCCCACCCTTAGCGCTTTCCTGTCCCATCGTCGCCATAAGACCTATCTGTGTCGGTGCGACGTAAAGCAACTTGTAAAAAAAAAAAAAGGTAATGACGATGATATTGATATTTTGTGACAGTGATTCTTTCCCCAGCTAAGACAATGTGCAAATATTTAATACAAATAAATAAAGGTTGAAAATAATTAAGGAAAAGGTGGTGGTGGTGAGTACTGTTTTAAGAGAAAGTACAATTTGGCAACCATCCCCTATTAATCCTATAAACACGGGTAAAAACTGGAAGGTGTTCGACAATTCGAAAAATGAAGGCATCGGCCGGAGAAAAACAAAGGCTAAAAAAGGGCATGAAAATGAAAGACTCCCTAGGCCTCGGAAACCTAATACCGTCGAGACAGAAAAGAAAAAAACAAGAGTTTACTAAGGAAGGTCGGTTACGATAGATGGAAAGTAAGGAACCTGGCACAAGTGACTGGAAGCAATGCCTGGACTCGCTAAAGGCCCGGTGGTCACCAACCCACACTCGCTTATTTAGGCCCAATCAATCAATCAATCAATCAATCAATCAATCAATCAATCAATTAATCAATCAATCAATCACCACTGATTCAGTGCAGTCGTCCAAGTGGCAGATTGCCTATCACTTGTTTATCTACCCTTTTCTTTAAAAAATTAAGAGCCCGTGGGGCCCTTCTAGTTACCTCTTATGGCAGGCAAGGAACACCGTAGATGTTATTCTACCGTTCCAACCCACAGGGGATAATAATAGTTGGTGAATGAAAGAGACAGAACTGTATTATTATTATTATTATTATTATTATTATTATTATTATTATTATTAGCTGATGTACCCGTGCTTCGCTACGGGATTCTCACAAAGACTATCTTTGTGGTTTTCCTACCTGAAGTCGTCAGAAGGAATTTAGTGATTAAAAGCAATGTTATATAAAATACTCGATCAAATTAATAAACCGCACAATTTCTCACTCTTAACGAACAGTACTACGGTGCCGATCTAACAGGCCAAAGTTCCAGTGCTGCAATGACCAGACCGCAGACAGCCGTGAACACTTCCAATCAGTGCCTCAGAGTAGGAATTGAATAGCTCGAATGCTATGATGAACCAGTTTGTTACGTATCAGTAGTATCAGAAATGTATCTAACTCCTCAGCTACTTCCCGCCAATTTTCAGGCAGGCTGTTATACTCGGTACGACCGGGTGAGTTGGCTGTGCGTTTAGGGGCGCATAGCTGTGCGCTTGGATCCGGGAGGTAGTGGGTTCGAACTCCACTGTCAACAGCCCTGAAGATGGTTTTCCGTCGTCTCCAATTTTCACACCAGGAAAATTCTGGGGCTGTAACGTAATAAACGTAGGGGCGGCTTCCTTCCCACTCCTAGCCCTTTCGTATCCCATCGTCGCCATGAGTCCTATCTGTGTCGGCGCGACGTAGAGCAAATTAAAAAAAAACTCGGTATACAGCAGTAATCTCATCTATCGGAGATGAATGGCAACAGAGGCACAAAGCAAATCACAACAAACAATGGTCAATGTAATGTTACTGTTGATCAATGTTATGAGCTTGTAGGCATTCACATTCAGTTTTCTTTCGACTCTGTAATATAAGGCCGTCTTATAAAATTAATTATAGCGTAGACAGTAGTTCCTTATTCCCCGACTTTACATACCGATTTTCATTAAATTCTGTTTACCCATTTTCTCGTGACGGCGCTGATATAATCTTAGCAACAAAAATCCATATTCATGAATATCTCCGTTAACAGAACCGGTACGGTCAAAATGTATAAGACATAAATGATCGGAAATTTAATACTATGTTTTGGGCCTTTCCCTAAACTACCATTTCGCTCAGCGTGAATAAAGTTATTTATGGCCTAGATTGTAGCGACTTATTCCCCGACTGTGCATACCGATTTTATTTACGATGGGATGGGACAACTAATAACAAATATTTGAGAATTAAATTTTATACCTTCCCCTAAACTACCATTTCTTTTCAGAGTGAATAAGATTATTTATAGTTTGTATTGTAGCGACTTATTTTAGAACTTTACATACCGGTTTTCATTAAGATAGGACCACTAATAACATAAATATTTGAGAATTTTTAGGCCTTCCCCTAAACTACCATTTCTCTCAGCGTGAAAAAGATTAATTATAGCCTAGATTGTAGCGACTTATTCCCGGACTTTACATACCTATTTTCATTAAATTATCTTCAACCGTTCTCTCGTGATGCGTGTACATACATACATACAGACAGACAGACAGACAGACAGACAGACACTACGGAAAATAAAAAAATGCATTTCCTTGTTACTATGGACATGACTGATACAGAAATACCATCCTTTTTAAATTTTGAGCAATGTACAGAGAAAACTCTTATTTTATATATACAGATTGTAGCGACTTATTCCCGGACTTTACATACCTATTTTCATTAAATTATCTTCAACCGTTCTCTCGTGATGCGTGTACAGACAGACAGACAGACAGACAGACAGACAGACAGACAGACAGACAGACAGACAGACAGACAGACAGACAGACAGACAGACAGACAGACAGACAGACAGACAGACAGACAGACAGACAGACAGACAGAAATTACGAAAAATAAAAACATGCAATTCCTTGTTACTATGGATATGACTGATACAGAAATACCATCCTTTTTAAATTTTGAGCAATGTACAGACAAAACTCTTATTTTATATATATAGATTATTATTATTAAAATACTTTGCTGTGATCTTAAAGCTAATGTAATTTATTTTTTCCTTCGACATGAAATGAAAGTACTGTAGATATATTGCCTGCTGCTAGTTAAAAGAAATTGTCAATTTGTAGTGAAATGAAATATAACTACATAATCATGAGTTTAGATTTCGATGCATGTCAAATTAATTTCCAATGTCCAGGTCCTCATTTTGAATCAGTATCACACGAAACTACACTGTCATCTACATCACTTTCACGGCCACTGGAATATTGTGTGACAGAATGATAGTCTGAAGTCGTGTCCTCTCGGCTAGTTGTTGAAGAAGTAGATGGGTGATCGAATACCATCTAAACAGTTCTTTAGTTTCATGATCTAGTATTTTTCGTCTGGCATTAACGAAGTAATTAGTGGATCTGAAGATACTAATAAACTATTGAGTATGTTGGTGTTTGTATTTACTCTTGAATTTTTCATTCCGATTGACATTTTATGTATTATTTGTTTCTATACTCCTGGACATCTTCAGACAATTGAAGCCTTGACACGGAAAAGGATTTAAGTGCCAAAAAGTAAATTTTTCAGGCTAAAGGAAAAACGTAGTTGGAATCTCAAAAATGCTTTATTTGTGTATTTTTCATGCACAATCAATGTTGTTTTGTGTTTAGAACTAAAACTACTAATATTACCAATAATTTGTTTTAAACATAATAAGGATATTTATTATCCTGAACAATACAAAATTAGGAAGAACAGATTTCCTTGTAGACTCATGTCATGATATTGTGCACCCACGTAATCCACCCTCGCCAATAAGTCTATTTCTTGTCATAACTTATGGATATTATCTGTGTATCATTTGTGAAGGTCTGTATGTTCCTGAATTCTGCATATTTTCCCTTCCTGAAGACAGCAAAATCCTTCCACTCTTCCATTTCACTGAAAGATTTTTTTAAATGTCTGGTAAATCTGTCACTGTTACTCTGATCCACGATTTGTTAGTGATCAGCTGCACCGGGGAAATAAAATAAATCAGATTTTTCCATTGTCCCCAACTGAAATGGATGTTGAAGTCGCGCTATTCTCATTACATTCTGAATTTCTTCAGGCACCATGGCCTTGCAAATCCGTTTTCGTTTCTCAGTAATGCCAAAGTCGCGATCACAATGTGTATAAGAATGTCCGGAGACCAGAAATTTCAGTTCAGTGGAATCATAGTATCCTCTAACCACCAAGATACATGTTATTTGACACTCTGCACAAGTCCACAGAAAATGTAACGGAGATCAAGGTAAACAGAGATTGTAACCAAAGAGGATATAATAGGGATAGAGATAAAAGTCAATAATAAATTTGGTTCCAAGATAGATGTCCCCTTGTAGTTTCAGTCCGTATTCAGAGATTGCACCGCAATGCGCATTGTGTGCAATATCTTACTGTTATTATCAATAGATAGCGCAGAGAAGTGACTTCCGCCGTGGTCACGCACATCCGGTTATGTTCACCACAACCCCTCTCTCCCTCCCACCGCCTTCTACCCTATCCCCCCTTTTTCATCTCCCCTTCACCTACTATGACGATTATAATGCAGTTCTACTATTTCCATTCCCAATACGTTATAATTTATATATTTTTATTTTCAAGTACTTGCTATGTCCTAAATAATGATAATGATCTGATACCCCTAGTTCGTACAGCATTCTATGTTACTGAGAGCATAACCTCACACAAACAAAAGTAGCTTTACCTTGAAATGAAAGATTAACACATTACCACAAAGCTGATATTATGACAAATAATAAATTCCTTTAAAAGCAAGACAGCACAGCATAGCATAAGCAAGATATGGGAATCACATCAGTATCCAAGTACCACATGAAAATAAAATAATAGAATTAAGTGCACTGAGGCAGGAAATATATAAATACATTAATAGAACCATTCAGCTTCCAGCCCCTGAGGTGTACTCAAACAGGAAATACAGGATTTCAGGAGGACTGGGGAAGATATACACTGACTGAGCAAATGTCATGGGATAGCGGAGCACTGATGCGCAGGTGTGTTGTCTGCGCACCACACGCCTCCTGTGCCAGCGGCAGTTGATAGCAGACCTTGTGAGCAGTGGCTGTGCATGCGACAGGTGTAACATGGAACGTCGTCGTGAGCTGACACCGTTCGAACGGGGTATGGTGGTCGGTGCCCGACGGATGGGAAGTGCGATTTCGGAAGTGGTGTGGGAATTCGGCTTCACACGATCAACCGTGTCCAGGATGTATCGTCAATGGTTGAATGCGGGTGTCACCGTCCACAACAGTCGAACGACCGGCCGTTCAGCCACCCTCGATGACCGTGACCGGCGACATCTGAGACGGATTGTCAATAGTGACAGACGGGCAACCGTGCAACAAAGATTCAACACAGACCGTGCTAGACACGTCTCCCAGTGGACAATCCGTAGGAACATGGGTTCTATGGGGTATGGGAGTCGGCGCTGCACACGGGTGCCACTGTTAACCCAACGTCATCGGGCACAACGACGTGCATTTGTCGCCAGTCACCAGGGATGGACACTGGAGCAGTGACGTAACGTGATATGGTCGGACGAATCACGATTTCAACTGCACCATGCTGATGGGAGACACCGTGTATGGTGCAGACCACATGAAGCGATGGATCCCGCCTGCCTCGAAGGTGCGGTCCAGGGCGCTGGTGTGTCTGTTATGGTCTGGGGTGCATTTTCCTGGTATGGAATGGGCCACCTAGTTCTTCTGGAAGAGACTTTGAATGGTACGCGGTATGTTGAGCTGCTCGGAGACCATCTAGACCCATTTTTGGCCTTCCAGCGCCCAGACGGGTCTGCGGTGTTTCAAGATGACAACGCGCCGCTACATCGCTCCCACGTCGCCCGGGAATGGTTCCAGAAACATCCAGCGGAGGTCCAACGACTGCCATGGCCACCCAGGAGCCCTGATATGAACCCTATCGAGCATATCTGGGATGTCTTGGAACGCAGGCTCCGTGCCATGGATCCTGCACCCACGAACAGACCAGCATTGGCGGCCGCTCTGCAAACGATTTGGTGTCAGCTGCGTCCAGAGGACTGCCAGGGACTTGTCGACTCACTTTCACGGCGTCTCACTGCCAGAGGAGGCCACACACGCTATTAGGTGACTATCCCATGACATTTGCTAAGTTAGTGTATATCAACGTTCGAAGTGAGCAAACGTTGATATTGAAGACTATTGAAATTTTCACACAAGGAACATTAATTATGACATCGAATCCATATTTTATCTCAACGTCATTAGTATCTATGTTAATTCAAACTGCAATTTTTAAATAATTTTATTAGTTTCAATCTGAAATCTAAAGATGAAATCAAAAATTAAGAAATGTCGTCATATTAACTCTAGGATATCTGTTCGAAATATCCTGGAGGAACACATCAATTTCATTCTTACTGGCGAACAGGTGTTTCTCGAAATGACCACTGATTCAAGCCTAAGCCGGAATAATCATCGAAATAAATTACAATCAACATTGAACAAAGTAATATTTGCGTTAAAACAAATGTTTAATACTGGCATGTATTAAGCTGTGTTTAATTTTCTAATTTTGTGCAGTAACACGGAAGTGTTTTATGAGAAAATTAAAATAAGAGACGTGTACCCTACGTAAAATAGGAATGCGTATTGTGTTTGATCTGTACACCATATCATCCTATAATTTACTTTCAGACATTCAAAATAACTACTTTCCTATCATTGTATGTACTACCGACAAGAGGCTGGTGTATTTGAACACCTTCCAGTACCATCGGACTGAGTTTGAATCGAATGCATCAAGTTAAGTTCAGAAGGCCAGCGCTCTACCGTCAGAACTACTCACTCCAGGGATAACAGTTGTGGTTTCAGATAAGAGTTTTGGTTTTGTGGTTGCGGGCAGTTGACATTACTTCCTTCCTGGTAACGCCAGCGTGTCTTAACCGATTCGCCAAGATAGCTCCCTATTCAAAACTTCGAGGATCTCAATGTTCAATATGTCCTGCTGGTAGAAGCATAAACTAGTCGTTTAGTGTCGAAGCTATCAACCCTTATTCAGAGCACGGCCGTTGGAGGATGGCTCTACCCATTGCCCTTGTGGTCCAGTTGGCACAGGATCGCTTCTCGCGAACATACATAAAAGGTTACATGAACTGTCCTGCATTCTTCAGAGTCAGAAGCTTGCCAAACTAGGCGTTTGCGCCTAATGCCCAGTAATAAATTCCGTATCTCGTAGTGCAAGAATGCTGTTTTTTCTCAAGGCTCTCGGAAAGGAATCAGCAGCCTCATTGTGCATTCAGCCGGAGTTAGGTAAAAAGTAAGTCGCGTAATACACCCTGCTATGTTTACGGTATGTGAGGAATTGTTTCAGTTTTCCGCAGAACATTGAAGGCTTCCATGTTTGGCTTCTTACTTTGTTAAATGAAACTCGCAATATATGCGGTAATTGCTCTTTCACTGATGTATTTAGTTATCACAAAGTGCAATGGAAACTTTTCATATAATTCTCTACTGTAAATACAGTAAATATCATTTATAAACGGAAGTCTAAAAGTGAGCAGGTTGTAATCCATTTGAACAAAGAGAATCTCTGCTAGCAATATCCTAGTCTTTCAAAGCTTACCAAATATATATATGTAATATACGAATTTTCTAACGTCTTAGAAAGTCTTTCGATGTCCAACATAATTCAAAAGTGAATTTTTGACCATATAATAATAATAATAATAATAATAATAATAATAATAATAATAATAATAATAATAATAATAATAATAATAATAATAATAATAATAATAATAATAATTTAACTCAACTAAATATGGCAACAAATCTGTATGGTACTACTGTGCACATGTGTATAACTCACTTCCTGAACATATTCGACAAGCTGCTTCATTTTCTGTATGTAAGTAGAAATATTTACATAAGGTGTTCTTCTTTTGCTAGTGGCTTTACGTCGCACCGACACAGATAGGTCTTATGGCGACGATGAGATAGGAAAGGCCTAGGAGTTGGAAGGAAGCGGCCGTGGCCTTATTGAAGGTACAGCCCCAGCATTTGCCTGATGTGAAAATGGGAAACCACGGAAAACCATTTTTGGGGTTGCAGACAGTGGGATTCGAACCAAATATCTCCCGGATGCAAGCCCACCGCCGCGCGCCCGTAACCGCACGGCCAGCTCGCCCGGTATATGTTGTTTTGAATATCTGAGTTATCTTTACTACGTAACTTGTATACGTTAAATGTATCGTACCCCTCTATAATGAGTTTAACTCACTTTCTGTTTATTCTCACGTAAAACATCAGTGTATTTAAGATTTTGTGTTATCTCCTAATTCTGCTACATGTATATCAGATATGTATTGCACCTATATGAGCCATGATTCAGGTGCCCTTTACGAAATAATTAAATTTAAAAAATAGTAATACCACCGAGCGAGTAGGCCACGCGGTTAGGGTTGCGTAGCCTTGAGTTTGCAGTTGGGAGATTATGGGTTCGAATCCCGCCATCGGCAGCCATGAAGATGGTTTTTCCATTGTTTCTCATTTTCACACCGGTCGAATGCTGGAGTTGTATCTTAATTAAGGCAACGGTGCTACCTTCCCATTCCTAACCCTTTCCCACCCTTGCGTCGCCGAAAACCTTCGATGTGTTTAGTTCGACGTTAAACCAATAAGAAAGAAACACTGTGCCGGGCTGAGCGGCCCAGACGGTAGATACGCTGGCCTTCTGAGCCAAACTTGGCGGATTTGAACTTGATTTATAGTCCGGTGGTATTTAAAGTCTATTTAGCGACAAGGCTTTGAGATAAGAAAAGTTTCTACGTATTTCTTGGCGTGAGAATGAACAGTTGGCTCAGAGATGTGGCGATCTGGCGTCCAGAGCAAAACCACTGCAATTAGCCTCCCGAGTTTCGGCAGGAAAATCATATCTACTTAGATGGGTTTGAACGAAATGCCTGCCCAAAGACCCAACCATCTGGGATATGCAGGCCACAAAGCAACCAGGCAAATCCCTTCGTCGGACTAAACACTCACAGGGGACAACATTCTTATTCAGAGAGAGAACGGAGGAAAAGCCGGAACCTAGATATCGTATTAGCATAATGAGAAAATGAAGGAAAGAATGGGCAGTATCGTATTAAAAACACGTTCGGCATATTTGCTGGAGTTACCGAGATTCGAACCTACGACCTGTGAGTTCACCTAGGTTTCAGTCCTTCGCACGACTGTGGAGGTACATAAATTCAGCTGTTTGCTGCGTAATGTAGTGCTGGGTTGATTTGTTCACTGAGTTATAAGCATCAGTTGTATACAGTTTACTGTACCTTCCCATTCTCACTTCCCTACACTTTTTTTTCTTTTGTATTGGTTTAACGTTGCGTTAACTCATCGAAGATTTTTGGCGACGGAGGGATGGGAAAAAGCTAGGACTGAGAAAGAAGCGTACATGAGCTTAATTAAGGCACAGCCCCAGCATTCACAAGGTGTGAAAATGATAAACCATGGAAAACCATCTTTACGGCTGCCGACAGTCGGATTCGAACCCACGATCATGAAAGCTCACAGCTGCGCAACCCTAATCGCATAGCCAACTCGCTTGGTCCCTACCTTATTGGGTATGACAATGATTAAATAAGGTATTGGCAGTAACCATGTGGGGGGTATAACCAATCAGGATGTCCGTAAAGTGGCCTTCACTTGCAAGTACTGAGGTGATTGCTGTGTCCAGATGTCTAACGCGTCCTTCATATAAGCGTTCAACGGGGTCAATTTCAGGCAAGTCTGGAGGTTAGTTGCTGCGCCGGTCGTCCCTCAAATTATTTCTGCTCATGAAGTATCCTGCAGCAAGGCGCACTGCTAATTTAGAAAGATGGGTGACTACTCATACAGTGCATTCGTAAACTTCCGGGTCCTAAATCCGAATTTATTTTTTTCTTTTTTTTTCTATTTGTTTTTACATCGCACCGACACAGGTATGTCTTATGGGGACGATGGGAGAGGAAAGGCCTAGTAATGGGAAGGAAGAGGCCCTGGCCTTAATTAAGATAGAGCCCCAGTATTTGCCTGGTGTGAAAATGGGAAACCACGGAAAACCATCTTCAGGGCTGCCGAGAGTGGGGTTCGAACTAAATCCGAAATAAATTCAGTTTAACCACGCTCCATTCAAATACTTTCATATTTTTTTATTTTATATTTTTTTACAATTTGCTTTACGTTGCACTAATACAGGTAAGTCTTATGGTGACGATGGGATAGGAATGGGAAGGCAGCGGCCGTGGCCTTAATTAGGTACAGTCCCGGAATTTGCTGGTGTGAAAATGGAAAACTGCGAAAAACCATCTTCATGGCCGACACCGAGGTTCCAATCCAGTATTTGCCGAATGCAAGCTGATGGCTAGGTTACCCAAACTATGTGGCCACTCTCTCAGTCTTCATCAATTTAACTCGTTAAATGCACTGATAAAATCTCCAGAGATCCATCTTTCTGTCATAAAATATGCACATAATTACAAATAGATAATAATAATAATAATAATAATAATAATAATAATAATAATAATAATAATAAGTGTACCGTCAGTTATCCCCGGCTAAATGTGAGCGTGATGGCCTTGGGCTCAGAGGGTCTCAGGTTCGATTCCCACCCGGACTGAGGATTTTAGCTGTGGATGATTAATTCAACTGGCTACAAACAACACAGCATATTACCAATCACCGCAGAAACACGCAATAGTGAATACGTCCCTCCGTACAGGTTTGGTGTCGGGAAGGGCATCCAACCGTAAAAAAGCCAATTTCACATCAAGAGCAGTCTCTAATATATAGCGAAAATGGCCAGGTAGAAGAAGATATAGTCTCAACCACTGTGAGTAAGCATTTTGATTTTATGCCATTTAGGCTACAAGCGTATGAATTTCTACGTTGCTGGTGCTGTACGTTAATTAAAGCCACGGCCGCTTCCTTCCTACTCCTAGCCCTTTCTCATTCTTGCATCGCCGAAAACCTTCAGTGTGTTAGTGCGATGTTAAACTACTATCAAAATCAGAAAAAAACGTCGACGTTCCGTTTTACTCTGCCAAATGGCAGAGAAACCAGAGCTCTAATAGGCGACCTACTGTTACATTTAGACTAGGGCCACTACGTTTCCAGCCCTACCTTTTTCTTATTTCACCGTCGTTGGAATTTTACCTGTGTAAAACATCTAGAAACATATAATTCCTTGCATGAGCAAGGTATCGAACTTGGATCCTCCAGGAGAGAGACAGACGCACTATCCCTACACCAGGGAGCTAGCCCAGTTCATGAGAAATACTTTTTTGTTAGAGTCACTCAGTAGTGGGAGACTCGCGGATACTTGACCACAAATTATCAGTTCCTCTGAACCTTTTGAAGTCCTCTAGTTGCCCTTGGTGTGCACCGTGCACAATAATGCGAATGTCACGTTTTGGCTCGGCAAACAAGGTCTGGCGGTGTTTGTCAACAACATACAGAGGCGACCTTGAGTTAAACAGTCACGGTACGAAGTGTCAGCACAAGCATTTATGGTATTTAGTCTAATTAGGTTAGGTTGTTCCCTGGCGCCCATGCTGCCGTGTCGAGCCCACCGAATCTGCACCGAGCGTTCCAATACCCATCTTGAATTGAATATTCAAAGACTCAAATACATCGCCTTCTTCTTTTACAGCTTTTCTCACGCCTGTGCAATCGTGTCGCATGTGTGAATTTGGCCCTGTTTTACGGCCAGGTGCCCTTCCTAACGCCAACCCTATGTAAACACAATTGCGTGTTCCTGTGGTGGTTGATAGTATGATGTGTAGTCTGAATATGAAGAGCACAGTGTTGGGACAAACACAAACACCCAATCCCCGAGCCAGAAGAAATAATCAGACGCGATTATAATCCCGACCCGTCTGCGAATAGAACCCGAGACCCTCTGAACCAAAGGACTCAGTGCTAACCATTCAGCCAAGGAGTTGGAATAAAAGACTCGAATAATGAATAAATCCTTATTTTATGTACTAGTGGCACATGCGCGTTTCGCTGTACGAACAATTCACAATTAGCCTACTTTTAAGAACAATTAAACAATAAAAATAGCGTATATCCAATGGAATGGGCCGTCTTACGTAATAACAATAATGACTCAGGTACCGTGTACAGATATTTTTGATTTCATTAATTTTGGCTTTTGGTCCTATTGACCATTTAGCCACCTACAATTTTGTATGTTTCATATTATTAATTATGAATTGACTTGATGAATGGAACATATACATTTAAGGCGAACACAAACACCCAGCCCCCGAGCTGGAGAAATTAATCAGACGAAGTTAAAATCCTCGACCCGGCCGGGAATCGTACCCGAGGCCCCTGTGACCAAAGGCCAGCATGCTAACCATCTGATATTTTGATTTGACGCTGCCTGCCTGTCAATTTCGAAGTTCCTTTTTACTCTATCAGATGACAAAGGAACGGGGACCATCTTGGGCGATCTATGGCTGAGTTTTAATTAATTTTGTCGGGTGAACACCAATTTGTCACCAGAAATCTAATGATGCCGAAATCATCCGACATTGCGTGCCAAATTAACTTTCTTTCCTAACTAACTCTATGGCATTACAGCCCTGAAGGACCTTGGCCTACCAAGCGACCGCTGCTCACCCCGAAGGTCTGCAGATTACGAGGTGTCGTGTGGTCATCCTCTCGGCAGTTATTCTTGGCTTTCTAGACCGGGTCTCAATTCTAATCACGTAGGCTGAGTGGCCCCCGAACCAGCCCTCAGATCAAGGTAAAAGTCACTGACCTAGCCGGGAATTGAACCCGGGGCCACCGGGTAAGAGGCAGGCACGCTATCCCTCAACCACGGGGCCGGCAACTTTTTTTTTTTCCACTCTTCAAAAATCCGACTATGGCACTTCTGCTGGATCTTCGGACCCACACGCCGATACTTAACTACTGGTGCACAGGAACATTCCTGAGTAGGTGCGACGTAGGAAAAAATCCCACTTACATACCCTGGTGGTGGTGGATATTTGACTAAGCGACAATAGAGAGGAAAAATGGAAGATCTCTGACCCTTCGACGAATGTGAGTATCAGCGAAAGACAGTAAAGGGCCACGGAGAGCGTGAAAATGAAAGAGCCCCTAGGTCTCACAAACGCAGGTATGCCGTCGGTGTCACTTTTTTTTGGTACCATTTGTTTTGCGTCGCATCGACACAAATAGGTCTTACAGCGACGATGGGATCGTAAATGCGTAGGAATGGGAAGGAAGAGACCGTGGCCTTAATTAAGGTATAGCTCGAGCATTTACCTGGTGTGAAAATGGGAAACTACGGAAAACCATCTCCAGAGCTGCTGACAGTAGGTGTTTTTTTTTTCAAGTTGCTCTACGTCACACCGACACAGATAGATCTTATGGCGACGATGGGACAGAAAAGGCCTGGGAATGGGAAGGAAGCGGCCGTGATCCCCAGCATTTGCCTGGTGTGAAAATGGGAAACCATGGAAAACCATATTCAGGGCTGCCGACAGTGGGGTTCGAACCCACTATCTCCCGGATGCGAGCTCACAGCTGCGCGCTCCTAACCGCACGGCCAACTCGCCCGGTATAGTAGGGTTCGTATCCACTATCTCCCGAGTGCAGGCTACGTGACGCAAACCGCGGAGCCCCTGGCTCGGCGGTGTCGGAAGGGAACAAGAGTTGATGGAGGGAGGTCGGATAAAAAAGATGAAAGTGTAGAACTCTTACAGGTAAGTGGAAGCAATATCAGACTCAGTTAGGTGCCCCGTGGTTACCACCCACTCCCTGAATGTGAAAACCTCTGAGGGTCGTTTCTTAGTAGAGGCAGGGGGTATGTGGATACATTCCACCGCCCCCAACCACAGGCGGCATACATACATACACACACTGTCTCATGAACAATATTTTGTATTCAAATTGTATTTATCGGTACTATTATTTGTCACACAGAAAACATTTTCTATTCAGACCGAGCGAGTTAACTGTGCGATTAGGGTCGCGCAGCTGTGAGTTTGCATTCAGGAGATAGTGGGTTCGAACAACATTGTCGGCAGCCCTGATGACGATTTTCTATGGTTTCCCACTTTCACACCAGGCACTGTACCGTAATTAAAACTACGGCCGCTATCTCCCCAATTCCTTGCGTCGCCTAAAACTTTCGATGTGTTAATGCGACGTTAAATACTAACACACATACCACCAGTGGTGTGCGGTGAACATATTCATTATGCCAGCTGCAAAAAAGTTCTTTAAATATAAACAATCGTAGGCCCACTACACTCTTTAAAGTCAACATTACCATTTTATAAGGGCGCGCCTTTCGTGGAAAGGTCTACCTGAGAAAGATCTTTAAAGAATATTTTCAACCACACGCTCGCACATACTTCCAAATTGATATTCATGGCAGTGACGACACCATCATAACTTAATCTATAGCAGATTTTAAACAATGTACAGTTTTATCCGGTGACGCCTCGTGATAGTACAGTCATGGTTTTCACAAAACTACACTGGGACTAACTATTTGCGTTTTACTTAAAAAGACTCATCTAAACTAATCAACAAAATTTAACTGGTATTTTATCGTCGTTGAAGTTTTGATAGTTTCACTCGCATACTGAGTGTACGTGCATCAACGACAAACGAATATTTCTCACGACGTATAATACACGTTATATTCATGAAGAATGCCACAGAACTCGCGACATCTTCACCTATAATCCAAGAGGAACACTACAAAAATTCACCATATACCACCATCACAGACAACCATTCGCGCTTAACTCTGTGTTCATGCTGGGCAACCTAAATATTTTTCTGCGGCTATCGGAACACATACTCTACACGTGCTATCTATGAATTGCTCGAAAAAACTGTATACATGCCGAAAACCAACACTAAATATATTCTTCAATATTACAATTGATTTCATATACTGGCTCTATTTTTATTAGCAAGACGATGTGCAAGTGGCTATACTGTTAATATGTTGATATTTTTCTTTCAGTCTCTAGTGTATGGCACTGAAGACTTCGAGTGTCAAGTATTAAAACTAACACCCCTTACTTAAGCTAGCTGGCCTGTCGCCGTAAATTGCTGTCGGGGTAGGGGCCACAGCTCCGCCTCGAGGAAGCTTCAAGTGTATGTGTCACTCAAGCGACTTTAAATTTTGCTGGGGGTATCTCTCTATCGCGCCGGCAAGGAAACCCAGCTCGCTGGAGAAGCTGAACTGCGGTAGTGCGAGCGGATTGTCGAGACAGTTGTACTTGGCTTGGCTTCGCAAATTTTTAAACATTATCAAAAGCGTTCTAAGGAATAATTAGAAAATGTTCATACAAAGTTCTTTACCCCAGCAGCGTTGGGGTTGATGGGGTTCAGTGCATGCCACTGCATACCACATATATACGAAGTTCGCTGTTAATTTCTATATTATTCTATTTGCAGCATGATGAGTCAGGACCTAAATATTTTACATTTGCTATATACACGAATTGTAAAGTTAAGGGTTGAATATCAATTTTCTGTGGTAAAAGTGGATTGAATGCGTTTTTCACGTTTTTGCAAGTGAAAGAAAACGCGGGTTTAGATACAGAATGTGAAATCTCCTGTTAGAGAATTCTACTTTGCCCTGACATTTACAAAAATATTTTTGAATAAAGTAACTGATCTCTGGTGAATGCAAATTCTTTAAATATTAGCAAGGGCGATTTTTCATATAATTTCATTTCGATAAAGAAACATTACAATCGATATAACAATTGATACTTCGATTGTCGGAACCTTTTGACTATGCGTTGATTGATCAGATCCGATCAGATGCAAGTTCAGGTGAGCTTGTCACACGTGTGCGCCGCTCTCAGTTTTCCATGCTTGTAACTCAAAGCTCATGAAGCAAGACTTACGGGCTTTGTTTTGTACGATTTAGAGGTTATCACTCAGCTCTGAGAGGCGTTGAAATGTGTTAGCTAATGCATTAAAAAGAATACACCACTTTAAGCACCCACGAAAGAACCCATCAGTATGCTAGTCACGGCTAGTTATGCAACGGATTCTTTCTCAGTATTCCGTAAATTTAGTAAGAGCCGAATAGGTTGGAAAACAAAGGTAGGATCGAAAAGCATGTCAAATCATATAAATATAGCAAATATGAGGTGTAATTTAAAATGCATTGTTAAGATTTTATGATTTCATTATTAGGTTCAGTGTGTAAGAAGTTTTTAAGATTTTGTCAAACATGAGTTCAAATTTCCATTTAGATTTTTTTTTTCTAGTGGCTGTACATCGTACCGACACAGATAGGTCTTATGGCGGCGATGGGACAGGGAAGGGCTAGGAGTTGGAACGAAGCGGCCGTGGCCTTAATTAAGGTACAGTCCCAGCACTTGCCTGGTGTGAAAATAGGAAACCACGTAAAACCATCTTCAGGGCTTTCGACAGTGGGATTCGAACCCACTATCTCCCGGATGCAAGCTCAAAGCTGCGCGCTCTTAACCGCACGGCCAACTCGCGCGGTGTTTTTCTATTTAGAGTCTTCTCATGTAGCCAGGATGAGTGGCTCCCAGACGATTGAGGCACTGGTCTTCTGATCCCAACTTGAAAGGTGCGATCCTGACTCAGTCCGGTGGGATTTGAAGGCGCTCAAATATGTCAGTCTCGTGTCGATAGATTTACTGGCACGTAAAAAGAACTCCTGCGGAACTAAATTCCGGCACTTCGGCGTCTCCAAAACCGTAAAAGTAGTTTGTGGGACCTAACGCCAATAACATTATTATAATCTTCTCATGTACGATATGTACGTAAGTTGAGATCTTGTATTTACATAGGCTTATTCTGAGGTAATAATAAATGCAACTTGGTATTACAGCCAGATGCAGACAGTCAGGCCCTCCGAAAAGTTTGGGCTGCGTTTGCCGTGCATGGTAAAATGTGTGTTATTGTGGTGGAGTGCAGTGTTGCGAGTTGTAGGAATGTTGGGGAAAACACAAACAGCTTGTCTTCAAGCCAAATGAATGAATCATTCGTAATTAAAATACACGTCCCAGTCGGAAATGGAACCCGGGGCTGCGAGTCCGCAGGCAAGATTGAGCTACGCCGAGCTACAGACCAAACATTCTGAGGAAGCATACTTATATTTGTGGAAATAACGCCACTTTTTTAAATTGTATCGTGCATAAATGTTCAAGGGAAATGTTCAATAAATCTCCAAGTTCTCTGAAAATGTTTAAGAAAAAGCTAGGTAAACAACTGATAGGGAATCTGCCACCTGGGCGACAGCAGATCATTAATGAATGATTGATTCGTTCATATGATTCCCGTAAGGTATCGGTAGATGGTAATTGTTAGAACGACAGATTCTAAATTTGGGGGAAATATACGCTACTTCGAAAAAGAGCAAATACTTATTTTTCAGGTCCTGGGTGCGGAATAATGTGATTTCCTTGATAAAAATTACATAATATGCTTTCGAGGCATAGAACGAATTATTTCTGCCATTTCATTCCATTGCGCTCAAATATTCATTTTTCATATCCTGTAACACGGTAGTGAAAAGCAAGATCAATTTTGAATACATTTTTACACGCGTGGGTACTTTTACTACAGTATGTGATTATTATATTGTCCGGCTCCATCGCTATATGTTTAGCGTGCTGGCCTTTGGTTACAAGGGTCCCGAGTTCGATTCCCGGCAGGGTCGGGAATTTTAACCACAATTCGTTAATTTCGCTGGCACGGGGCTGGGTGTAAGTGACGTCTTCATCATTATTTCATCCTAATCACGAGGCGCAGGCCGCCTACGGGAGTCAAATCATAACACCTGCACCTGGCGAGCCGAACTTGTCGTCGGTCACTCCCGGCACTTAAAGCCATACGCCATTTCATTTCATTTATTATATTTACAGTCTCTTTTTTAATAAATAAGCAAAAATGCTAATTAAAATTGCTTTATCCGTATCACAATGTTAAATGTCAGCTCAAAGACAAGATTTTTTTTCAACTGCATTGCGCAGTTGATAACACACTTTTTTGAAACATGAAGGTCGTGCGATTGAATCCAGTACAGTTTGTTCATTGAAATTAATTTCAGGAGACTCGTATCAGTATATTACATTACAAGTTGAAGATATTTTGTTGTAGGAATAATGCGAACTACATCACTCCTCATCCTGCCTAGTATGTCTCATTTTGGTGCCGCCATCGGTTATTGTGGTTTTACTATAACCACATGACCAATGGTGGTACCATTTGAGGATCCAACCAGCCTTCGGACTGATAACGTAACATGCAGATGATGATGATGATGACGATGATAATAATAATAGTAATAATAACTGGATGAAGAGCTTGAAATATATGGAAAATAAGGAAATTTCGGAAGCCATCATCCCTTAACATAGTTTGTTCCTCAAGTGAGGTGCTGCGTTTGTAAATCGGGGCTTTACTCTATGAATATTCATAATGCAATACTCTGAGGATAATATTCTACATATGATATTTTAAAATTAATATGTTCTTTCTCTTTCTTCGTGTCTTTTTTTTTTTCAATTTGACTGAGTTCGGCTTTTAATGTGGATATGGCTTACTTTTACAATCGGATGACCTTCCTGACGCCAACCCAATTTAGAGGGATGTGTTCACTATTTCGTGGCATTTTGAGCGGTAAGGCTTTCCGCACCAGCCTAGAAAGTTGTCCTGCAGCTCGACTGACCCTATGAGTGGCACTTTTCATAACACTCAAACACACTGGTCGTGTTCCAAATGTCACTACTCAGCATCCCTATACCTCAACAACACTGTCTTAGCCATAAATGACACAGACTTCTGGCCTGTGACAACAGACATATGCAGAGATACTGCATCTTCTAAGAAATAGCGACATGGGGATTCAGATACATAGGAATGAGATAGGACATCTGAAATACCCTTAAATTATGCAGATTACTTTCTAATGAAAGTGCCTCTAAAATCATGCACTCGCTGGTAAGTTAAAACTAGGCTGAGGGGTGGTGGTGGTGATGGTGGTGATTATTGTTTTAAGAGAAAGTACAACTCACCAACCATCCTCAATTAACATTAATAGGAGGGAAACGATGGAAGTGGTCCGACAATTCGGAAAATGGAGGTATCGGCCAAAGAAAGACAAGGGCCATGAAGGGCGTGAAAGTGAAAGACTCCCTAGGCCTCGCAACCTAATACCGTCGGGGTCGGAAAAGAACAAGAGTTAACCAGGGAGGTCGGGAAGGATGGATAAAAGTGGGGAGCCTGTCACAAGAAAGTGGAAGCAATGCCAGGACTCAGCTAAGGGCCCCGTAGTCGTCAACTCACACTCCCAACTGAAGTCACTGTTTACGACAGTCAGGGGATACCGCCACTCATAGGCTGAGTTAGATTCCAAATGTGTATAAAGAATATGGTTCTACAAGTTGGACTACTTTGTTCATCCCTGTGGCTGGCGCCAACACAACGCTGCAGGTGACAGATGGGTGCTGACATCACTCTGTTACGTAACATGATCTCTTACCTCGGAGAACATGAAGACGTTCCTAACAAATGTCAAGAAGACTCGGTGCTCGAACCAGGAAACCCGCTCCCAACCCTTGGCAGCGAGACAAGTTTCATGTTAGTAATTGTAGCTCCAGATAACGGTGGGAAGGTTGGGACATTACTCTCCTCCATGTAACCTCACACGGGAACTGGTTTTATATTGTATCTAAAAGAATAAACGACGATTAATCATGAATTGGACCGGAATACTCCTCCAACATAACTCCAGAGGCTGCCTAGACAATGTGGCAATGCGCGTTCGGTTCACCCGGAAAGACACGGTTTCGATTTGTTGTTACGAAATTAAGAAACGAGACTTCCACTTTTGGTGAGGCACAAAGCCTAAGGATTCATTCAGCCTGCAACAGAGATATATATATATATTTTTTTTTTTGCTAGGGGCTTTACGTAGCACCGACACAGATAGATCTTATAGCGACGATGGGATATGAAAGGCCTAGGAGTTGGAAGGAAGCGGCCGTGGCCTTAATTAAGGTACAGCCCCAGCATTTGCCTGGTGTGAAAATGGGAAACCACGGAAAACCATCTTCAAGGCTGCCGATAGTGGGATTCGAACCTACTATCTCTCGGATGCAAGCTCACAGCCGCGCGCCTCTACGCGCATGGCCAACTCGCCCGGTGCAACAGAGATTAGTACCAGGTTAATTCCAGGGAGCAAAGGTCATTGAGTTTAGAGCTAAGCACTCTATCACACATCCCATTTAATGCCTAAGTCCCGGGGTGTACCTTCCACTTTACCAGAGGCAGTGGTCCTGTACAGAGAAGAGGTGGGAGGAGGGAGGTGTTCCATAGGACAGTATTATAGAACCATTATATATATAAAAACTAGCAAGATACCCGTAATTCGCTGTAAAACGGAAAGTTTATATAATGAGGGCACTTAATTGTAATGAAATCTTCACGACAGAATGTTCATCATAAAATAGCATTCACTAATTTATTATCGGCTGTGTTCACCCAAATATCAATGAATGCTTCGCTATGCCTAGCAAGCAGAACGTTTCATTCCCATTGCTTCCCGTGTTCAATATTCAAATGGTCTAGACATTAATTTTCATGTATCAGGAAGATATAGTGTAAATAACTGTGATGAAAATGCTTGCATGGTGCGATCATAAACTGTGTATAGAACATTGTGTTCTTCAGCTTCATTGTGTGAAATGCCCTCATCACATTAGATTTCCGTTGTATAGGTAATTATTATGATGATTATTATGGTTATTATTATTATCAAAGCTCGCCTGGTGGCCTGATCTTTAAGGCGTCAAATCTATATGGTCTGAGAGCGTGCTTAGCCGGTTCGAGTCCCGTTAGAGTAAAAAGCCCCACCATCAGAATGTTGCCCTGACAGGATAGGAGAGGTAGTGGTATAGGCCTAGAATTTTTAATCACTACAATTATTGCGTGCTAAGAGTCTGGATATAATTCCAAACCTCTCCGCAAGAGTTCGTATGGAGTGAGGGCATATTACACTGTTGATGGTGATTTGTCCGTCGGATGGCGATGTTAAGCATTGAGCAGACCCCTTGGTATCGGATACTTCCAGTACTAAAAGCCATAGAATAAATACATTTTAAAATAGGATCTGGAGAAGGAAAGTATGAATACAGAAGAGGTGGTCAGACGAGTTGAAGGAGATATTCAGGTCAACAAAGATAATACGGATAAAGGACTGAGAGAGATTCGTCAATAAAGTCGTACGAAAGACTGAAATTTCCCTGAGTGGCTATCCGGGATTATGATCAAACTAGCCACCTTTCAGCACTTGAAATAGGTCTTTGCCCTATGTGGGATATTTTAGGCTAGTTCTACCAATGTGATACAAATTCTTATAATATTGTTAATTACCACCTATTCAATACAATGAAAACGTAGTACAAACGGAGTTTCGTCAATAAAATGTTAGACTTAGATAGATTTTAGACAAATATGTTTTAACTTAAAGACATAATTTTATTGTTATATGACTTGTAAAATATTATAAGATTTGTCAATCAGTTTTATATGCATAATCTTAATCCAAAAGAATTGTTTCATGATCTTATATAACTTTAAATAAATAATAATTGGCTGATGATGCTCACGAAAAAGGAGCGAAACATGTACCATATCAACATCTTAATAAATATGTAAGTTTGTACTACGTTTTTATTGTATTGAATAGGTGGTAATTAACAAAATTATAAGAATTTGTATCACAAATAGATCTTTAATACGGACAAAGAAAATGAAATTTATAACCTGCAATAGTTCTACCAAGTCATGAATTAATACACACCTCTCCATTTAATGCAACCACAAGAATGGCAAGTTCATCCAACATCGCAGCGTAAGTGCACATCCTCCATAAACGGTAAAATGTGGCGAGAAAGTTGGAAACAAGAGGAAGAGTAACATTGTAGCACAAAAAACACAAATAAATCGGAGAACCGTTCCTTGACTTCTTCCCGTTGATCACTTAACGTGGAGAAGATAATTACCATGCTTATTCTCAGACGAGACACGAACAAGATGTTTAGATTAAAAGTGTGAATAAAATAATGGAACCAGTTCTCATTGTAAAACCTAAACAATTTTATGATTGTGCATGTGAGAGTGCTTTCCTTTGGCCATTTCCTCAAGAGGTCTATGTTTACAAGTACAAACTCTCTCCTACTTTCACCCTTACAACGGACATAATGCGATGAACATGGTTAAGCTAGATCACGAGGTAGATCTCTTCCTTAAAGAGGCTCTCAGTAGCATCGTTCTGCCTCAGTGAGCCTTAATTATACCGCCTCAGGGGTTAAACGTACCACCTGTACAGTGCATTCAAGTAAGAAGTTATTCCGATTTTTGAAGATGGCATGTAACTTATATAACTTACATTAGTTATCTCATTACAAATATGATCTTAATGATTAATGTATTAGGATTCTAATCTAATATTCACAATTTAACTTCAGTTAGTGGGACTGTTTCACTCAGGCAGTAGAGCGCTGGTCTTCTGAGTTCAAATTGGCGGGTTCGATCCCGGCTCAGTTCGATGGTATTTGAAGGTGCTAAATTACCGCAGCCTCGTGTAAGTAGATTAACCGGCACGTTAAATAACCACTACGGAACAAAATTCGGGCACCTCAACGTCCCCGAAAATGGCAAAAGTAGTTAGTGGGAAGTAAAGCAAATACATTATTATTTAAATTATTGGACTGAAGTATAGAATAAGGACAAGAAGAAGTTAGGGGTTTTAACGGTTCTTCTTCTTCTACTTCTTCTGCTTTGACTACTACTGTTTCGCTGTTGGTTAAACGTCACTACGATTTAGATAGGTCTTATGGCGTCGACGGGACAGGACAGAGGAAAAAATAGGAAGAAAGCGACCGTGGCCTTAATTAAGGTACATCCCCAGCTGACAAACCACGAAAAACCATATTCATGATTACTGACAGTAGGATTCGAACCCGCCATCTCTCAAATGCAAGCCTCCAGCTACATGACCCAAAACGCACAACCAACTCGCTCGGTTGTTTCTTCATTCACTATGTTAAAAGCTATAGTGCCAGAATGTTGTACTACAAGGAGGTTCTTTAGCGAAATATCTTGACGCAGATCACGAATATTATTTAAACACTTGCAGAACACAAATGACTGTGTTGGGATTGAATATCGCAACACAGGAAGCGAGACCTAACCAACTGTACTACTCAGCCATCTGAAATAAAGACATTAACATTTTAAACATGAGAATTCAATAAGGTATTAACTGTATATTCATGCTTTTTCTTTTGTTTTTACTATTTTGCTTTATGTCGCACCGACACAGATAGGAAAGGGCTAGGAGTGGGAAGGAAGTGGCTGTGGCCTTCATTAAGTTACAGCCTCAGCATTTGCCTGATGTGAAAATGGGGAAACCGCGAAAAAACATCTTCGGGACTGCCGACAGTGGGGTTCGACCCTGCTATCTCCCGAATGCAAACTCACAGCTGCTCGGCCCTAACCGCACGATCAACTCGCTCGGTTTTTAAAATTATTAAATGTCGCACAAAAACATGTAGGTTTCCGGCGATTGTGCAGGGAGCTTAAGCAAGGAAGCTTGTACATTTACGTGTCTGTTGATATCGTGACCATAGCCGCAGGTCCTCTAGTTTTCTGTGGATTTCGAACTACAGGGACGCGCCTTTTCATTTCACAAGTCCCACAAACCGCGGCCGCCGGAAAGGAAGTGGCTGCGGCCTTAGGTACTGAATATGCCCAGTCTGAAGATGAGAACTCATGGGAACGTCATTACAAGCTCCTTTGTATAAAAATGGTTATACTATTAACACGCAAATATTTCTCTTTTTAAATTTTATGGCCGGGCTGAGTGGCTCAGACGATTACGGCGCTGGCCTTCTAGCCCCAACTTGGCAGGTTCGATCCTGGCTCAGTCCGGTGGTATTTGAAGGTGCTCAAATACGTCAGCCTCGTGTCGGTAGATTTACTGGCACGTAAAAGAACTCCTGCGGGACTAAATTCCGGCACCTCGGCGTCTCCGAAAACCGTAAAAGAGTAGTTAGTGGGGCGTAAAACAATTAAGATTATTATTATTAAATGTCATGTGTTTAGTACATACAATGATAGGAAAGTAAGTAATCATTTTGAATGTCTGAAAATAAATTATAGGATGATATGGCGTACAAACCAAACACAATACGCATTCCTATTTTACGTAGGGTATACATCTCTTATTTTAATTTTCTCATAATACACTTCCATGTTAGTTTAATACTGCACAAAATTAGAAAATTAAACAGAGCTTAATACATGCCAGTATTAAACATTTGTTTTAACGCAAATATTACTTTGTTCAATTTTGATTGTAATTTATTTTGATGATTATTCCGGCTTAGGCTTGAATCAGTGGTCATTTCGAGAAACACCTGTTCGCCAATAAGAATGAAATTGGTGTGTTTCTCCAGGAGATTTGGAACAGATATCCTAGAGTTAATATGACGACTTCTCTTAATTTTTGATTTCATCTTTAGAGTTCAGATTGAAACTAATAAAATTATTTAAAAATTGCAGTTTGAATTAACATAGATACTAATGACGTTGAGATAGAATATGGATTCGATATCATAATTAATGTTCCTTGTGTGAAAATTTCAATAGTCTTCAATATCAACGTTTGCTCACTTCGAACGTTGAAATAGTGTAGGAATTAAATGTTTTTGAAGACTTTCGTTTGGAGCGTGTCATAGTATGGAAGTGAAACATGGACAATAACTCGCTCAGAAAGAAAGAGAATAAAAGTTTTTGAAATGTAGTGTTACAGAAGAATGATGAAGGTGAGATGAATGGATTTATTAGAACTTTGGCCACTGGATGAGAAAACATTCAAGCGTGACATAAAACTCTCACTGCAGCATGAGTAATTGTTTTGATTACGAAGTAACTGAAACATTTTCCTGAATACTCTATCTCTATGTGCAGTATACCATACTATATACTTATCTTCATCGAAGTCTTCAATGCCCCAGCCGAGAGAGAGCGAGTTACCTGTGGGTGATGCAGAACCCAGCAGAACTAGTTCGACTCTTATCAGCTGCACACAATATCTAAACTTGTTTAGCCACAGCAAAACGAGAAACCTCATACTACAATTACTTCCTTGTCATTATGATGAATGAGATGTGATCTATAGGAGATAACTTTCAATGTTCTCCACTTAGTCTCATATTTTACACCCACTTGGGGATAGAAAGTTTTCTGAACAATAGGACCACATATAACACTCGAACAGTTCTACATCATCTATGGTCTACACGAAAATTGATCATTTCTGTAGCTTTCTTTCGGTATACCTCTGTAGAAATTGCTGAATGGTATGGATAGAGTCTTGGGTAAGGAGTACAAGATGAAAATAAATAAGTCCAAAACAAAAGTAATGGAGTGCAGTCAAACGTAGTCAGGTGATGCAGGAAATGTTAGATTAAGAAATGAAGTCCTGAAGGAAGTAGATGAATATTGTTACTTGGGTAGTAAAAAAAAACTATGGCAGAAGTAAGGAGGACATTATATGCAGACTAGCACAAACAAAGAAGGTCTTTTTTATGAAAAGAAATTTGCTCACTTCGAACATTGATATAGGGATTAGATGTTTTTGAAAACTTTCGTCTGGAGCGTGGCATTGTATGGAAGTGAAACATGGACGATAACTAGCTCAGAAAGAAAGAGAATGGAAGCTTTCGAAATGTGGTGTAATACAAAAATGCTGAAGGTGAGATGGATAGGTCGAATCATAAATGAAGAGATACTGAATCGAATTGGTGAGAAGAAATCGATTTGGCTAGATCTGACCAGAAGAAGAGATGGAATGATAGGACACATCTTAAGACACCCAGGACTTGTGCAGTTGGTTTTTGAAGAAAGTGTAGGCGGTAAGAACGGTAGGGGTACACCAAGGTATGAATATGACAAGCAGATTAGAGCAGATGTAGGATGAAGCAGTTACGTAGATATGAAAAGGTTATCACAGGAGAGGGTGGCATGGAGCGATGCATCAAACCAGTCTATGGGCTGATGACTCAAACAACAACGCCTCTGTTTCATAGTAGCTGAATACTCTGCGGTAGAAAACATTTACATATTGTATCGTATAGTGATCTTCCATATCTGGGGCTACCTAGCCGGGCATAGAGTAGACCACTCCATCTCAATTAGCGACGAGGTTAGGAATAATAATAATAATAATAATAATAATAATAATAATAATAATAATAATAATAATAATAATAATAATAATAATAATAATAAGAATAACAATGGTTTTAAGTCCCACTAACTACTTTTACGGTTTTCGAAGACGCCGAGGTGCCGGCATTTAGTCTCGTAGCAGTTCCTTTATGTGCCTGTAAATCTACCGACACGAGGCTGAAATATTTGAGCACCTTTCAAATACCACCGGACTGAGCCACTCAGCCCGGCTGGGAGGAGGTTAGGAATAGTGGAAGCCTTTATCTTCCACTCCTCCAAGAGCTTTCATTGCCTGTAGAGACATAGCCTTGCTTTTGCGTTCCATATAAAATTCTGCACAACAACGCAACAGAAGAAATACACAACATTTCGCATAGTTAAGTTCAGATACGCCACAAAGCCTGCTTCGAAGCGAGCCTCATTTCAAGAAACTGGCTAATGATCAGCGGTGAGGTCTTTGGTTCAGAGGGTCAGGGGTTCGATTCCTGGCTGCAGAAGTGCCAACTCCCCCGATTTAAGACTCCCTATTTTCGGCCCTTCCTCCCTCTCTCCTGATCGCAGAGACGTATCTCCTGATTTTGAGAACAGATTTAGTATTCCTGTATTTTTTTAAATCCCAGGTTTTTCCGCGTTCTTTAAGTAGTTGGAGAGAATTGATGTTCAGTGAGCACTGGCAAGACAGATGCAGTCAGCTGGTGGTATTCTTAAATATGACAGAATCTCTAACGTAATGCTTTTTATTTTATTATTTCCATATAGCAATGCCGACTGTAGGACTATTTTTAGCATATTTACAAGAACAAAACTCAATTCAGATCAGAGCTTCCCGAAAAAGAACTTTTTATTATTACAGATGGCCTCACGTCGCAGTGACACAGATAGGTCTTATAGTGACAATAGGAGAGGAAAGTTATAGGAGTTGGAAGGAAGCGGCCGTGGCCTTAATTAAGGTACAGCCCCAGATTTGCCTGGTGTGAAAACGGGAAACCACGGAAGACCATTTTCAGGACTGCCGGCAGTCCCGAATGCAAGCTCACAGCTGCGCGCGCCTAACCGCACGGCCAACTCGTCTGGTGAAAAGAATTCTGGAAAAAATTAAACATAAAAACCCGTTCAACAAAGCCTACGGCAGTTACAATGAAGAGTCATGTGTTGTAAAGTAATATTCTTCAAACTTACGTCATCAGTGATGTGTCATAACATGCCACAGAAAAAGATCTCCTGATTTTTTACTTTTGAAAGTTGACACGTCTGTGGCCGTGTTGGGGATTTTAATCGCGTCTGGTCAATTTCTCTTGACACTAATTGTTTGAGTTGTCCCAACACATTCCTCTTCATATTCACACCACTCTACCAACCACAACAAAAACACGTAACAGTGAAATAGTGAATACATCCCTCCGAACAGGGTTGGGGACAGGAAGAGCAAACGGTCATAAAACAGGGCCAAATCCATGCACTTCCGACCCCACCAGTGTTGAAAATGTGGTAGAAGAATAAAAAGAAGTGAATCAAAGGAAGTTCACGATTTCATTAACATTGTTTCCACGGGCATGTAACAGGCAGACTCTGCAGATGACACAAATAAATATCATTATTAAATTACGAGTTTGTTAAAAAATCATCGATCTATACTTATGTGTGTGTGTTACAACTAAAATACTAGTAAATCTGTGGTTTGTATTGTTAGTGTTGTAATTTTCCTTTATCAACTCATTTCCTCATTTCTACAATTTTACGTTGAGATAGACAATGAACGAAAATATCAGTACTTAGAAATCAGCTACTATGTTATAAACAAGAGGGATAATCCGTAGAAATAAGTTTAAAAGTGATTCATAAATGTGAAAAACATCACGATAATTCCAAGGTTGAATTAGGTCTTCTCTATTTGCACGCACCGCACAGCATGAACGAGACCTGTCTCCGCTTGTCACCGTCGCGAGTTAAGTTCTTGTCAAACAACATCGCAGTGGACAACAAGACTTTCTTTAACACCTGTTTACGTACTGTATGTTATTTACTGTTCACATAAAGGCTCCATCTCTTCTGTACAATAATAATGGAAAGGAAATCGAAAGGAGTGACGTGATGTAGTGTGCTAATGTCAAACATGTGGGTTTAATGATGGTTGTCTTTTTTTTTCTATTTGATTTGCGTCGCACCGACACAGATCAGTCTTATAGCGACGATGGGACAGGAAAGGCCTAAGATTGGGAAGGAAGTGGCCGTGGCCTTAATTAAGGTACAGCATTTGCCTGGCGTGAAAATGGGAAACCACGGAAAACCATCTTCAGGGCTGCCGACAGTGGGGTTCGAACCCACTATCTCCCGGATGCAAGCTCACAGCCACCCACCCCTAACCGCACGGCCAACTCACCCGGTTTAATGATGTGTAGTAGAAAGGAAACTATTATTCATTTTGTGCATAACTTAAATAAATACTGAATTTTCACGACCGCGTTGTAATCGAAATCGTCTTTCAACCTATTAGGTCGTGTTAAGTTGTGCAAGGTTGTGGGTTCAGACCCCACTGGTGTCCGGTTGGCCATTTTTGTTCTGTACTTAACATCTCTTCATCCAATCAAAAATAAACATTAACATAAAAACTATTATTTTTTATTAAATACAGGCATTCTCATTCTGTCTGGGTGGAGCTTACTTCCTTTTCTGCCATACATGAGTCGGTATGTGCAAAAATAGTATCTCAAGAATATACTGTACTGTTGCTGGTGGTATATATAAATATTTCACAGCTAATATTCGCAGCTTTAGTAATTTTGTTATTCTTTTTCGATAATCGTTAACACTTGACATGGGAGATAAAAGGTCTTATTTCATAAATGTGGTGATTTAAAATCTTCAGAAGTGTTAATTGACAATGAATTTGTTGTGCCATTTTCATGCACAATGATGCCGTACAAGCACCACATATCAGGTAATGTCTGCTGGCTCCGAAGAATGGGTAATCTTTTAAAACATCTTTACTATTTTTAGCGATTATTTAGGCGGAACCTGTAATTTCGCTACGGATGTGAATACACAGCATATTAAAATGGAGTTACAAGCTTACCTCTTCAGTTGTACATTCAGGACCCTTCTGTTGATTAGCAAGTTGCAGCAGTTTGTCTATATCCGCAGTGAGAGCACATGAACTGCGAAAAACTCGTCTTTTTAAGTGGGGGTTCAACAGGGTTGCGATGGAACATAATTCGTTCCCTTCAACATCTTTGTATATTAACTGCATCCAGCAATGGTTGTCTTACTGTCTCAATTCCTGATCCACTGCGTGATGGCTTCTGAAGATGGGATGTGGCACTGTTCACAATGGGCATTGTCTCAGACACTGTTGTGTAGAATTTGGGGGAATGTTAGTTGATCAAAAATGTTTAATGTATTGGTCAATAGATCAGCCTGTTTCCATTGCAGTACTGTAAGAATTAATGGAAGGATAAGATCGGTAGATGTGAATACAATTGCTCTCTTCTGTTCTTGAAGTCTTTTTTAGCATATGAAGAGTTGAATTCCATTGTGCAGGTTTATCTTGAATCAGGCGGTGTTGTGGTAAAGTTGCTTGTGTGAAGCTTTGATGATGTGTATTTTGAGGAATGTTTGAAACTTCCTACTTTCTTCACAAGGCAATGAGTCTCTCAATATACCTTGAAGTGAAAAGTCCAATGTCAGAACAAGTGTACGAGCTTCTTCGTTAGTTCAGCTGCTTAGCTTGACTGGGAAGAGTTAAGACTTTCAGTTCAGAGGCCCAGGGTTCGTTTACTGGCCGAGTTGGGGATTCTACCCTCTTGTGGTTAATTCTTCTAATTTGAGAACTAGGTGTTTATGTTTGTGTTAACTCTCAGCTTATGAGATGCGCTCTGGTAGACAACAAAAATATTCTGAATTTGAAATGCATCCCTTGGGACATTCGTTTCTACATTTTTATATAATCTACCTTCCTGTGCAGTGAACCTCTCCACAAGTCAGTACTGATCTACCTGTTGGAAAATAAGACTGGGCATAATTATGCTGCGAAGTTTTAGGTCTAGTCATACTGTTTATGTTTCACATTTGATAGGCGTATACATACTAACCTGCCGAATAGCAAATACATTATTATTATTATTATTATTATTATTATTATTATTATTATTATTATTATTATTATTATTACTTCATCCTTATGCCCAAGTAAGGAGAGCGATTGAACTTATTTAACTAATGTTGTTGCCTTTTTCTTCTCCCAAAATCCCTTCATCTTCTCGCTGTGGCTTTTCTTGCGATCTTCTGACCAGATTTTGTTGGTGGTAGTCCTTGGATGATGTTTAAAGCGGTGATTGTTGAGTAATTTTCTACACTTAGATCTATCTAACACAATGTCGTCTGTGATGACTATTTCCTGAGGATCTTTTCCAACTTCGAGGAGCCAGTTGTTTTTTTTTTTTTTTTTTTTTTTTACTTTCATTCATAGGACAAGGTTCAGAATGATTTTGGTCAATCTCTGATATTCTGAGAACATATCCATAAAATTTCAAACGTATTTTCCTAAAAGTGTCTCAGATTTTTCTCTGAGTGTTGGTACAGCTCATGAGATTTCCTTATCATCCAAATTCCCCCTGTACTGACTGGTCCAAAAAAAATCTTAAATTTTTTTTCTTGCTTTTCTAATTATTATTATTATTATTATTATTATTATTATTATTATTATTATTATTATTATTATTATTATTTGTTTGAGATATGTAGCTGTCAGAAAGAAAATGCAATCCGCTTGTTTCTGTGGCCTCATATTACAAGATACCACGATCCAGAAATACAACCTCACAATACACATCTTCCTATACAAACAGCATAGCACACTAGAAGAAGATAGAGAATCTTCGTTACGGACTGCCGTAATGATGTTGTTGTTTAAAGGGCCCAACATCTAGGTCATCGGGTTCTGCCCAATATCCTGGATGGGTTGATTGACTGAATTATTTGTGATAAGTATTAAAACATTACTTTGTTTACAATATCGGTTGCCAAGAGTGGCCGAATGCGCAGTGTTCCTAAGGCTGGATGTTCCAAGCGCTCCGTCTCCTTATTATACAACTCAAAGCAGCATAGAAGCAGTCAATATTTACGACAGTGTCGCTAACAAGCGAGCTAATTCCCTGGTCCATTAGCAGATACAGACCGCTGAAGCAAGGACTGTGGGAGAAAACACAAATGTTTTCGATGATATCATCTCATATTTGGATATTCGTTTACTATGTGTGAGTTCTACATTTGCCCAGTTTCTTGACTGAATAATCACCGTCGAGGCATTCAGTTCACAGGGCCCTAGTTTTAATTCTCGGCCGGGTTGGTGATTTTAGCTGCGTCTGGTTAATTCCTCCGATCCGGGAACTGGCTGTTTGAGTTTGTATCATCTCAGTTTTAATTACTGCGTTGATGGGGTGAAAGTTCCCTATGGAACTACCTAGGTGTAAGTACCTAGGAGATAATATAAGGAAAGATCACTGGGGTAATGACATAAATGGGATTGTAAATAAAGGGTACAGATCTCTTTGCATATGGTCATGAGGGTATTTACGGGTTGTAGTACGGATGTAAAGGAGAGGGCATACAAGTCTCTGGTAAGACCCCAACTAGAGTATGGTTCCAGTGTATGGGAACCTCACCAGGATTACTTGATTCAAGAACTGGAAACAATCCAAAGAAAAGCAGCTCGATTTGTTCTGGGTGATTTCCGACAAAAGAGTAGCGTTACAAAAATGTTGCAAAGTTTGGGCTGGGAATACGTCGCAGGAAGGGGACGAGTTACTCGATTAAGTGGTATGTTCCGAGCTGTCAGTGGAGAGATGGCGTGGAATGACATTAGTAGACGAATAAGTGTGAGTTGTGTCTTTAAAAGTAGAAAATATCACAATATGAAGAGAAAGTTGGAATTCAAGAGGACAAATTGGTGCAAATAATCGTTTATAATATGGGGAGTTAGGGATATGAATAACTTACCAAGGAAAATGTTCAATAAACTTCCAATTCTTTTTCAGTCATTTAAAAGGCTAGGAAAACAAAAGATAGGGAATCTGCCACCTGCGTGATTGCCCTAAATGCAGATCGGGATTGATTGATTGATTGATTGATTGATTGATTGATTGATTGGATTGATTGATCTGCCACCTGGAAAACAGTCCTGAACTTCAGTTTAGTGATGACTGACTGATTTCCTTTGAACATTAACTTAGAAGTGTACACAAATAATTCAATGATTGTGCATGAATGCGTTCGTAGATTACAACAAAGAATGACCAAGTTTCACGTTCGATAAAACTTACAACTAAGACGAGTTACATGGCAGAGCAATGTGTCATCAGTTACAGTAGAACCTCAGGAAAAGGAAACCCCGTAAACAAATACACTTCCTAATGAAGGAAACTAAGCAGACTCTCGTACGGGAGAATCATCATCAAACCGTGTAAGCTATACCTCGCACAGTGCAATAAAATGGTTCTCACCTTACTCTTTAATGCAGATTTGCTCGATGCACACTTTGCAAATAAACTCACGTAGTTCGATATTGTTAGGGAAGTGACCAGTAGCGTTTAGGGAAATTTACTGGGAATACTAACATTTAAGCTTGTTTAAGATCCCCTTCTCAGGGAGAAATTCTAGGATTTGAATAACATAATTCCCTAAAAATTAATTGCTACAATATACGTTGTATTTTCCCATTTACTGAACTAGGCACAGTCTCTGAGAACAATCACGACCAGAAGGAAGAGGCTTATTGTGATAAAGATTTGTTGGCTATTTAACACACGGGAGTTTTGGCACTTCGGGCAGGCCCTGTCCAAATTGGCGACAGCTCAGTTCGGTAGTATCTGAAGATGCGCCAGGCTCGTGTCGATAAATTTACCAGCACATAAGAGAAACCTGCGGGGTAACATTCCAGCACCTCGGCGTCCCCCAAAAACCGTACAAGTATTTAGTGGGACAAAAACCAGTAACATTATTGCTGTAATTATAGACGAATACATGGAGATAACAAACATTCCACCCTGTCTGAATTTGCTGCTTCAAATATTCGATGTGAACCTAACTTTGTTGGAAATGTCTGCTTTTCTTTAAGATGGGCAATATCAGTTCATTACATTCGGCATCTTCATCCATAATTTCTACGAGGATCTGTGAACAAGTTTTGCTTGCCAATATTGATTTCGACGTCCAAAGTCGTAATACTACCATCTATTTTCATACGTTTATCCGCAATCAGTTCAGCGTTTCAATTTTCAATAACATTATTACGAGTAAAAGAAATACACATTTCCAGTAGAATGCGATGTCCTTAATACTCCTGACAATGTTATATGAAAGAATGAAAACCCGTGTTGCTCAACTCCAAACTATACATATAAATATTCACCAAGAGTGCTTACAGTCATGTATATTAGGTTTACCGAATTTCTTTTTCATGATGCATAAACATGTATAATTACCGTTATGGACAGCTAAAATCAGTATAATAAACACTGTTTACAGCTAAACATTACATCGCATTCAATATTTTACCAATATCTATCAGGTTATTCGATAACATTCGGTGTCGTGAAAAGAGGGCACAGCCAGTCCTGTGTTTACCACGGTTAGGTTACATCTGGCATCGCCAAACGATTGTCCCATCTTTCTTCTGAATATTCGAATAGCATAGCCGTTGTAAGTACTGCAGGTTGTCAGCACTTCCATATCGACACAGTATAAACTATACTGGATGACTTTTACAACATAAATAACTGGGCGATATGGGGTGGAGGGTAGGGATGTTGAACATTGTAGTTTTCCATGCACTGTTCTCGGTAATGACTCAATAACTTTGCAGGATACGACAACCCGGGCAAACCCAACTCCCCGCGGTCGCAGGTCCCGTGTCTGCGCTTATTTCACAAATACCTGTTTGTGGGCTTATTTTACTGTGACCGAGCTCGATAGCTGCAGTCGCTTAAGTGCGGCCAGTATCCGATATTCGGGAGATAGTGGGTTCGAACCCCACTGTCGGCAGCCCTGAAGATGGTTTTCCGTGGTTTCCCATTTTTCACACCAGGCAAATGCTGGGGCTGTACCTGAATTAAGGCCACGGCCGCTTCCTTCCCAGTCCTAGCCCTTTCCTGTCTCGTCGTCGCAATAAGACTTTCTGTGTCGGTGCGACGTAAAGCCAATAGCAAAAAAAAAAAAATACTGCGCGCTTTTTTCATACATTAACGTTCCTTAAAAATGGAGAATATCTGTTCCTTACCGTCCGTAACTTCACGGTTCCTTTCTTTCTTTCTTTCTTTCTTTCTTTCTTTCTTTCTTTCTTTCTTTCTTGCTTCCTTTCTTAATCCTTTCACCCTCCAGGATTGGGTTTTCCCTCGGACTCAGCAAGGGATCCCACCCCTACCGCCCCATGTGCAATGTCCTGGAGCGTGAGACTTTGGGTCGGGAGGATACAACTGCCGAGAAAGATCAGCACCTCGCACAGGCGGCCTCACTTGCTATGTTGAACAGGCGCCTTGTGTGGGGATTGTAAGACTGGAAAGGATAGAGACAAGGAAGAGGGAAGGAAGCGACCGTGGCCTTAAGTTAGTTACCATTCCACCATTTGTCTGGAGGAGAAGTGGAAAACCATGGAAAACCACTTCGAATATGACTGAGGTGGGAATCGAAACCGGGCCTTCGGGGGTGGCAGCTAATCATACTAAACACTATACCACAGAGGCGGACAACTTTACAATTCCTTCGACAATTAATTAATTAATTTATTTATTTATTTATTTATTTATTTATTTATTTATTTATTTATTTATTTATTTATTTATTTATTTATTTATTTATTTATTTATTTATTTATTTATTTATTTATTTATTTATTTATTGAACAAAGAAAATAATCTGATTGTTTTGTTCCTCTCTTCCAGATATACCCGTCAGATGCCACCCAGAAGTCTTCTGATAAGCACAAGAATGGTACCGTCAGCAGAGACACAGTGGACGTAGTTGACAGGTAAGAACAGTACAGAATAAAAGAATCTCTCAATTGGTTTTGTTTCATATTACACAATTCTTGTACTTTGTGTGATAACTTCTATGACTGTAGAACTTGGTGTACTGTACTTTAGTTAATTGGATCAAGGATTGGGGAGAAAACTGAAGAGGAAGTACGAGTGGACAAACATACTCTCTTAACACGAAAAAGGAAAATAATAATATCTGACCCTTCAAAGAATGAACGTGTCGATAAAAGACAGGCAACGGTCACGAAGGGCGTGAAGATGACCTTGTAAATCTAATACCATCGGGGTCGGAAGAGAACAAGAGTAGATCAAGGAAGGTCAGATAGGTAATATGAAAATTAGAAACTTATCGCAAGTAAGAGCATCCAATGCCAGACTCAGAATGGCCCTATGGTAGCCAATCCACGCTCCCAAGTTGCGATCCCCTGCAATTACCCCTTTTAATCATTTTTTGCCACAGGTAGGGGGATGTATTCTATCGACCCCCACCCCCAAACCACAGGGTGTGAAGCCCACGCAGAAAGAACACTTTTAGGATGATCAGGAAGGGGGTACAAACCCAATTCTCTTCTCAGTTGCTCTCATTTGGCTGAATGTATCAGTACCAAGTCTCGCCTTATGATTACAATTTTAATGGCAGAGTCTGAAATTGACTCCCAAGCAAATAGACAGGGAAATTACAATGTTGACCTAAAACAATAGCGTGGCATGTTCGCAGTATGGTCAGAACTGTAGATGATGGACGATGGTGGTATGTAATAATAATAACGTCCCACTAACCACCTTTTTCAGACACGCCAGAGTATCGTAATTTTTCCCCATAGTTATTTTATGTGCCAGTAAACCTATCGACACGAGGCTGGTGTAATTAATTACCTTCACAAATGTCATCGGACTGAGCTGGTATTGAACCCGCCACGTTGGACACAGAAAACGGGTGCTCTGTAGTCTGAGCCACTCAGCTTGGTGCAGCATGCTGTAATGTTTGTATGTAAGCATGCAAGAGTGTATTTTTATGTAACTGCTGATATCGTTTCAATTTTGCAAGTAATCTGAACCGCATTTCAAAATATCCCACTTGCGTTGTCCAGGATTCGAACCGCAGTCTCTTTGGTGAGAATCTAGAGGCTTGTGTTACTCGACTGTCATTCTTCCCTTCATCCACTCTCAGTTAATAACAGATGCAGATATTAGTTTACATACGACAGTTTCACCAGCTACACAGGTCTGAAATCCGGGCGAATTGGCCGTGCGATTAGGGTTGCTTCAGCTGTGAGCTTGCATCCGGGAGATAGTGGGTTCGAACCCCACTGACGGCAGCCCTGAAGATGGCTTTCCGTGGTTTCCCATTTTCACACCAGGCAAATGCTCGAGCTGTACCTTAATTGAGGCCACGGCCGCTTCCTTCCCACTCCTAGGCCTTTCCTGTCCCATCGTCGCCATAAGACCTATCTGTGTCGGTGCGACGTAAAGCAAATAGCAAAAAAAAGAACAGGTCTGAAAATAAAAATGTAAAGCTGCAAAGGCGTTCCTCCATCACGTACATTTTCTTTGCGAAAGAAGAGAGAATATACAGAATCAGCACTGATCGATCAAAATTTTGTCATTTTACAATTAAATAAAACACAATTGAATTTGCTATCCATGAAACACAATTGATTGATCAATGAATTGAATTTGCTATCTATGAAACACAATTGACTGATCAGTGTTCAGTATTCACTCTGTTGGCTGTGAAACGGTTTTCCTTCTCTTTTATACTCTTTCTGGTGAACTTTCGTTTTCCGGTCATTCCAGTTCCCTGCTTCAGCATCTAGCAGTATCCACCCATCATATTCACGTCCAGTCTCCACTGGTAACGCCTCGCCATTTCCTTAACAGGCTGGTGAAATCTTTCTCATCGCTCCTCACTCGTAGTATCCTAAATGTCAGGAGAGTAGAAAATAGTCCAGGCATGAATGTAAAAAAAAATAAAAAAATTAAAAAATGTACCTTTAAGCTCATATTGCAGCCTTGAGCTTTAAATGCAGTTAGCATGCATTCTGCAATATTTTTGTAACCTGGATCCTTGTAATTTCCCAAAAACTTATGCAAAACATCTTAAATGAATCCCATGCTTCTCTTTTAGTTTCATTCATGGACGTTGGAAACAAGGAATCAGACAAAAGTTTACGTACAAAAACTCCCTCTTTCACCTTGGCATCAGAGAGTGTTGGCAACATGGAACACAGGTGTTTGAAACATTCACCAACCTTTGGTAGGGATTTAACAAACTGTTTCATAAAACTCAATTTGATGTGAAGAGGTGGTAAGAAAACTCTTTCACGAGGAACCATGCTCGAAGTGGCCAGACAGTTATTTTCCAATACAGATCTCTGGCTCGACTATCCCAGAAGCACAGAGAGCAGGGGTACTATGTATATCCTGACTGTTAGCCTCATAGCAAAGTTAATATTTTAAAGTCTCCATAAATCATCCAGCGGGGATCTTCATACTTGATTTTAACAAGAATTAGAGCCAAACGTTCATAATTCTCCTGCAGAAGCACTGAGTGTCCAACAGGAAGTGAGCGAATTAATTTCCATTACGCAGTAAGATCATATTCTATTTCAAATTGCCTCATGAGTCCAGGGACATCACTACAAAAAACGAGTTCTCCCTTTTTACAATAAAAGTATGTGAATTCTCTCTTTTCTTGCTACTTGTTTAATGTCGCACTAACACATCGAAGGTTTTAGCGAGGGAAGGATGGGAAAGGGCTAGGACTGGGAAGGTAGTGGTCGTTGCTTTAATTAAGGTTCATCCCCAGCAGTTGTCTGGTGTGAAAATGGGAAACCTCGAAGATTGATCGCCAGGGTTGCCGAAGGTGGAATTCGAACCCACTATCTTCTGAATGCAATCTCACAGCTGCACGACCCTAATCGCATGGATTTCTCTCGCTCTATTCTTGTACTATGACAACGGTGTTCGGGGTAACAGAAGGTGTTTATTCTTGAGTCTTGATGCCAACAATTCAGTAATAAGATCATTTAACTCGTTCTAAGAATAACGCTGAAGCCCCCTCATCCATAGGATATTCAGAGCCACAATCTGCTTCTTCTTCCTCTTCTAACCTGATATCCTAATTAGGTGGTGGGTGAGGTACTGGTAGTTCGCTGCTGTGAAATACTGGACGAATAGCTAATTTTATGTTAGGGAAGGTTAGTTCTTTCGTGTTTCGTCTATTGAAACCTTCAACGTCGACTGAACAAAAGTAGTATTGATTACTGTGATCCTGGTGCTCATAATATATCATTGGAATGGCAAAGCAAAAATATAGCTTTTTGCCTTCATAAAACAAGCGGAGATCGTCTTCGCATCTTCAGTACACCTTATGGAGAGCCAAGACCTTGTCTTGATACCCAAATCGCAATTTGAAGTACGCATAATAAACTTTCTTCACAAAATCATGGTTCTTCGTTGTGCTTTAACAGTGTATTCACCATAAATGAAACAAAAAACAGTCCGGAGGAACAATGCAGTCTCTTGGAGGAATAATGCAAGAGTAACACTGAAGGAAATGAACTGAATTGAATTGTATTGTATTGTACTGTACTCGCACGCTCGATCCACAACTCGTTATGATGGAGTTATTCAAAGCGACACGTCAGTGCTTGTTTAGTCTGGTTGTCTGCCTCACTCCCACCACAACTTAAACCAAGAACTAAATAGAATACGACAAAACGTGATTTATTCTATGATGTAGTCCAAACCCCTCCCCCGCACTATCGCCATCTCTGTCACTGTCTCTATTTACTTCTCCTCTCCCCCTGACTTTCCTCCTATTTCTTTTCTGTCCACCTTATCTTCATTTTAGACATATTTAATAAGCATGTTCAAATCGGGAATAGCTCACAAAACATTTTTGTTTCATTAAACATTCAGCAGCTGGACACCCAAAACACAACTTTTGCAAGAAAACCTGACGTGAGGGATAAAAAAATATATATTTCCCTATTCAGTATGAAAAAATCTCCCACTATGCAATTTTTGGTTGCAAACCTGTGTTATCAGGCATAGATACCAACAGGACTAGGTTGTAGTCCCAAGTCTGTTCAATGAAACAAAAGCAGTGAGCTGCATGAATAACTTTCCTCTCATACTATAAGCTATCTCGGTGATCAATACCATTCCAGTGGCTCCCGGCACCTGTACTTGGTGTTATTCAAACTTGTTGTAAGGGTCATAGCACTCCTATGGTAGAACAAAACTCAAGAGATTACAGTATACGCTCCTTGTGTATGCGCCTTTTACTCTATTTTAGTTTCATAAATTATATAATTTATTATTTTAAAAATTTCCATGGGATATATTTTCCCCTAATTGCTATCAATAACAACAAGCATGTCACCTGTATTTACCGATATTATTATATAACGTGAAATAATTGTAAATTGCCTCCAGAGTTCGAAGGATTATAACTAACGTAATATTCTTACATGTGTTGCAGCCCGGAAGTGACTTCTCCGGTGATAAAGACGTCCGGTGCCTGGCAGGAAGTTACCCTTGAAGTACCTGAACAGGAGCCATTAAGCAGGGCCCCAGTACCGCCACCTCGCAAGAAGCGTCAGCTACATCGTAAGATGGGAATGTCTCGTCCACCTCCACCAGAGCCTCCTGCAACATCCCCAGATAGCCTGCAGGTGCTGCAGAAACCACGGCCAAAAAATGTGTCTTCCGTCTCGCTACCCAATTACAGTGAGTTAACTCCGAACAAAAGCAAACAAAAGAAGAATTTCCTTTCACCGGGAAGTGCTAGGAAAACACCAAGTACATCATCCATATCAGATGCAACGGTTGAGCGAGTTGAGAAGTACATGAGAAGATGTCGCAGCTTTGGATCCATGCGAGAACAACTTGCTGAGAAACTCTCAAGCCTGGATGCTTCTTCAGACAGCGATGATTCTTGGGCAGGTCTTGATGATTGGGACCTAGGTGTAATTGAACACGAAACACACACTAACGACAGTCCAATTCTACCGACATCTAAACTAAACAAACGGCCTGAACGCAAAAGTACTACAGTACCACCCACCGTCACAGAACCTATAAAGGCCAATCAAAATCCACCGTCACAAACTCCACAACCCATTACAAATATACCGAGTGAGGATGACTGGTTCGGTAACAACTGTTGGCCAGGCCCACTGCAGAATGGAGTGAAATCTACTGACGAACGTGATGTAGATATCCATCCAGAGGAGAAAATAAATGGAGTTAAAGAAGACGCTAATATAAAAGATGTGAAGAGAGAACTGCAGTCTATTATTTACGATTTCAACAGAGCGAAAAAGATATCTACTTCCTCTATGGAGGTACTTCCCACACAGCCTGTCCGAACGGTAAAGAAAAAGATCTCTGTAGCCAGCGTTACTCCTCCGCCGTCACCAGAGCTGTCGGACGCCGAAAATGACAGCGAGAACGCGAAAGTGATAGCTTCCATGGTAATGAACAAGACGGGGGAAGTAGATGAAACAACTCACTCCACCCTGCTGCGTTTATTGAGGGAATGTCAGAATATAGAAGGTGCTCTAGAACAACTAGGCCTACAAGATCTTGCATTAGAAGACTCAGAAATACCGGGTGTCCACTGTTCCGTCCGTAAAACACAAGGAATATCAGGACACCGAAAACTAAATACGGAAGAGAGGAGCTCCATAGCCAATGTGTGTAAAAGTGTAGATTCTGGTCTAGATTTGCACAGTACTGCAGAAGAAAAATTGGAGAGTCATAAAGAGGACTTTCAGTCCAAATTCTCCTTATCTCCCAGCAGTGATACTTTGAATGGAGCTAAAAGCATAGACTCCGGTTTGAACGATCTAGAAGAGCACGCTTCACCAAATAAAACATCTGTTCAAAGAGAATTTGATTCCAGTACCAAATCTACGACTGAGGACGTTAAGGATCCAGTGGCACATACTATAAATACTCAGAATTTAGCCTTAAAAGACTTGGAGGAACATCTTGCTCGAAAAACATCTGAAGAGGCCAAGACTGCACCAATGAATGAAGAGACTGAAAGTTTGTCCTCAGATTTCCTGAGGAAACCGAAAACAATCGACCAAAGTGGTGGAAGCAGTGGAAGGTCATCGATGACACCATCACTCTCTGAGCTGGAGGCGGCCCTTTCCGACATGCTGGAGAAGTCTACCGAGGAGGACGACTCGTCTTTGCCCATCACGTGTAGCAACTCGACAATCACCTCCCCTTCAGAAGTTACTTCCCGCCCAGAAACCTCGTCCTTTGCGAACGGTTCTGCAGTTAAACTTACCAACCAAGTGCATTAAATTTTAGTCAAATAAATACAATGTATGAGGTCTAGAACTTGATTTTACCGGTTTTTAGTACCGGTAATTAGAATTTATAACATGCAAGTGATATTCGATTACTTCTTCGAGGCTTTTCCGGAACAATTGAATGTGATCTCAGAAAATTACTCTGCTAGCACTCCTTTTCATGAAACAGTGTACAATTATACAAATTTTTATTCATACACAGAGGATTTACTCCATGAAATCAAATATGTCCAGATGAAAACTAAGTGGTTTCCTACACAATATTTTAGAGGTAGTCAGAAGTTTAAAACATTACATATCTCAGTAGTTGCTTTTCCATAATCGTATTCGGACTTTTTATAATGAAGTTTAGAAAATAAAGTGCCCGCATTCTGCATTAGAACTATCATCGAAAAACAAATCACTATATGTTTCATAACCGATGATGTCTGGTATAATTGTACAGATTTGTCATACTCCCTTATTCATGCTAGTAAGCTTCTCCATTGAATCAGTGTGGGAGTGGCCGACACAAGATCCCAAGTTCGTGGGAGTAGTAGCAAATTTTTGAACGGCCGCTAAAAATCTTAGCACACCATGTCATTGTTGTTGGCATGTTAATGATCTATAATAGCGCAATCAGTGTCACTCGACAAAATTAAATTAACTTAGCCGTAGAAACCGTCCAGCAGAACACTTTTTCTTCGCTGGATAACAGTACAATCGGAATGCCGAAATGGCTAGGCAGGCTTCGTAGATGAGACTACTTCATGAAGCTTGGAATGTAGTAGCTTAGGTCATTTATTATTTTTATTATTATTAAAGCTAGTTATTACCTGATTTTACCACAATATGCCTTGAGATATGCTCAATTTGTACGGTGTGTATGTAAAAAGCAACACAACGTACGTGAGTGGATTTCGAAACAATGTGCCTCCCATAATTATCTTCCCAAAGTACCGATTCCAATCCTCATACCAGATCGGTAGTGGCGATTAGAGGGTGGGGACGGCGAAGGGGCAGCCCCCACTTTGTGGCGAAAAAATTACATTTTTATTTAATTTTAACCACCTAAAATTAGGAATTATTAAAAAAATGCAATTTATACAAACCCTGTTGTCTAATACCAAATAATTTCCTTTAATTTCTTTAAATAAAAAATACTTAGTGAAAATACGCACAAAAGTCATTCGACGCAGCTGACCGATTTTTCTGCTTCTAACCTTAAAATCAGAAAATTAACCAGCACAGCAGCGTGTAGAAACGCGATTAGTACCTGATAGGATAGCACCTCAGTTGCGTACATGTGATCTTGTTCCTCTGATGACAAGTTTTATTGTAGGCCTATGGTATTGAATCAAAATCTCAAAAAATAACTATTAATAACGCAGTTAAGTTGATAAACTGTCAAGCTTTACTTATCTGTCGAAATTCGCTCAGACAGCTTTAAAAATTTACCATTTTGTAGCTGTTTTGTTTCAATGTTGTTGTCTACCTGCTTCCCCCCCCCCCTCCTATATTCCCCAGGTCGCCGGTCCTCTTTTGTTTTCTATAAATGTTCCCTTTGCCCCCACCTCCCACTTTTAATTTCAATTCGCCGCTACTCTACCAGATTGTACACTTTTCAGGAATTGAATTCAAGGCCAACAGAGTGGCAAACTGCTAGTTAAAATTCTATACCACTGCCTCAATAATAGGATGAAGTAGTAGTCGAAAAGAAAACAGTGAAATGACACAACCTTTAGTGTGGGATCGGAAATAATGATCAGACGAGTCTACCATATCTCTCTGCACCGTGTAGCAATGTATGAATGAGCAATATTATGACGTTTAATTTTGAATAACATCAAGAATGGATGTATTGATTATTGCTTTGGAGATATCTGTTGTATATTTATATACCCTATCGCCAAATCTGTGTGAAAAGAAGATGTATGGGATTACCTACGTGGGAAAAATGGTTTCATTTAATTCTTGTTGGTTTCTACATGTTTTATGTAGTATTTTACTTTCCAAGTGCCTTAAACAAATCTGAACGTTGGCGACCTAGTCGCTGCTCGCCAAGTTGGCCAACCACCTATGATCCGGAAACCTGAACCGAAATCTACTTGGGATGGGATGGCCAGTTACACTCCACTCGTCATTTATCGACTTATACATTTTGTAGTAATTTTGGGCAGGTTTTTTGTGATTTCTGTTGTTAATTATAGCCTTTGTAAAACAGTCTTGCATCACAGAAAAATACCATTATATTGTACCCCGTAAATGTCTTATACTTGAATCTTTTCGATGTATGTTCCTGAGATGAGCGAGAGATATAGCCCACAGCAAATAATTCTCAATGAAAGTGATTTTTTTAGTTCTAAATATGAAGTTACTAAAAATTGATCAAGTTCAGTGACATTTATTTAAAAATCTTGTGTATCCTTGTACATTAATATAGCTCCAATTGTAAAATAGGAGAATAATAGAGATTTACTGTAGAAGCCAAAGAATGGTTCCTTAGTTATTGGAAGTTGGTCTAGAATAAATAAAAAATATTCGTAATTAATTTAAACATAAAGGAATCAATATGCCAACATTTATAAGAATAATTTTGTGGCTTTCGGGTAAAAGTGCTTAAATCCAGTATTACTTATTTTCAGATTAATATTACAAGTAATAACATGTATTTTGTTCCACCACTGAGTAAAATATCTAACTCATAGCACAATTTTTTATCGCCAGGTTAAAAGTGTGCAAGAAATGTGACTTTTTTCTTTTCTTTCTTAGTCACTTAAAATAATACATGTCCATTTACGATACTTGTCATGGTCAGCTTCACATTAATTTGTTAGGGTATGAGTTTTACTCAGTGCCTGCAACTTAATATTTAAAAGATATGTGAGTAAATATTACCAAGTTAATTTCTGTTTGTATTCTTATGTCAGCCCTATATTTATTTAATTTTTTATTGGGGAATTTACACAAATTCACTAATGTTATTTTTCCTACTGTAACAAAAACAATAGTAAAGTAAAATTGCTTGCATGCACTTATGTATCTTTACCTCTCCTATCTTTATATAAAAACCATGCGTAATATAGCGCAGATGATAACAGAAATAGTATACTATAATCTACCATATTTCTTTATTCTATATCCATCTACATATTTGCATCACTATTTATTGGAAGTATTTGAATGTTTAACCATCTCCCCTAAATAATATCATGAGACTTGCGTATTTTTGCCTTACATCCACAGAATTTTGATTATATAATTTATATTGTGTTACTCAAGTTGTATAGCATAACTATTGTTTGTATTCCGATGCATAAAATGACTCTGAAGATACTATAAGGTGCAGATCTGAATATAACAGAGAACTGTTGTAATATAATACTTTCCCAGAGTGTAGTTTGTAGTGAGAGACTGTGAACTGCAATTTGTCACAAACTATATACATATTTACATTATTTGTAGATACATGTACAGATATAATAAAAATATAATAAACTGATTCTGTGAGATTTTCTCCACTAATGAAAAGGGTGAACCCCAATCGTGTACACATCCCTTTTTGATATTTAGCATTGAAATATCTGAAGGTATGTATATATCTTGAACGAAAAAGATGCTCTGTGAAGAGAAAAAGCTGTGCAGAAGAAGGCAGGTGAGTATAATGTTAATGTTATTGGTTTTACGTTTCACTAACTATATTTACGGTTTTTAGGAACAAGAGTAGCCTTCGGTTGTTACTTTGTCTGCGTCTCACGAGAAGTCGCGGCAGCTTGTAGGCACGGCACGAGTAACAGGTACTATGCTACAAACATTAGTCGTGACAGTGCCAGTTCTCTGAAAGAGGTGTGTGTTCATTATTCAACTGTTCATTATCCAGTACTTACAGTAAATGTGCAACTAAATCGCAATTGCACTACCAATTTGAAACTTCACAACAGAACCTTAGGTCATAAGAATCACCGCGGACTGAACCAATGTTTATTGTCAGGCCTTGAGACTTGATATTGGCGCATGCGCAACAGCCAAGATTACCCCGCATGCACGCGACTTCTCATCAGACGACCACAGTAGTGTGCTCCTTATACACTTCATAAGAGAGTGTATCCTCCTAATATTAGCGAGATATATGATTTATTTAACCATCAGCTTCCCTTATGTACGGGCTGCCAACAATAGACAAGGTGTGCAATAGACAAATGACAAATGTAAAGCTACGAAACTGAGAACTAACATGCGTTATGAGTATGCTGATTAATGACAGACCAAAAAACATGGGTTATAAATCTGTGGTACTTAGGCAGAGCCCGATATATTAAAGATCTTGATTTTTCAGGAGGTGCTTTTAAAAGTCTGCGAGATCGCTGAAATTCAAATTGTATTTCAATGACCCTTAAACTGAAGTGGCATAGGTACATTTGCGAATCTAATAAAAAGAAGTAACACGTTTTATTCTTATTTAATCAGAAAATTCAGGGGAAAATATCACTCGGTTGTCCCATATCAGTGTCAGAATCCACTAGTACTCTGCCACTCGTTTTCAGATTTATGTAAAAATGATTACACTCTTTGTCAACTGTATAGAGGGCCGGACATGTTGCTCCAGAGAGGGTGGTTCGTTTTTTTCCTCACCAGGGTGGGACAGCACGCCCGGTCAGTAGTTATAGGTGTGGCGTCTCACATGTGGATTGGTTACCGCCTGTGAGAGGGGTCACAAGATTAAATTAAGATATTTACACTTATAGGGGTGGTGCTTACATGTGGCTCGGTCTCCCGCCCATGTGAGTACCCACATAGTAGATTTAGATTTAGAACTTAACTTAACTTAACTTAACTTTACTTTACTTTACTTTGCTTTGCTTTGCTTTGCTTTGCTTTGCTTTGCTTTGCTTTGCTTTACTTTACTTTACTTTACTTTACTTTACTTTACTTTACTTTACTTTACTATTTGGTTTGTATAGGAACATGTATTTGGACGGAAGCCTGTAACGTTCAGCAAATAAATCAATATTTAATTTCTAACCAGTTCATTCCCCTGTCCTGCGAGTCAGTAGTGCTTTGTATCAGTTCTTCATGAACAAGTTGTGAAAACGATTCGAAGTCTCCTTGGCTCTAGAACTTGAAATTTCTTGACTGCTGAGAAAAGATGACAGAGCCCGATATGTACAACTTATTTGGTTCAGTCACCGATCAGTTACAAAGTACTGAACATATAAGAACATCGTATTCTAGGAGCACCAGTATCATACCAGGTTTTCCCATTACAATCTTCGTCTCAAAATCTACCATACTGACATTAAAACCGAAAATTTGACATTTTAACATAGGCCTATCGGGTCCTGCCTTAGTACCACATAAATGACATTCACATGTGGATGTGAGATCGCTGTTCGAGGGGCTGCCTGGCTGAAGCAGTAAAGGAGACATTGGTTCATCCGGAAGAACGTGGACTCATTTCCCCGTGAGGAAGTCGAAACGTTTAGGAACGAGGCTTCCACTGCGCATGGCCGTGAGGTTCACTCAGCTTACTCTGAAAACAACTACCAGGTTAATTCTCGGCAAGGCATAGAGTTAACCATTATATCCCACTTTGTGCCTAGGTTACGAAAAGTGGTGGCCTTTACTTTCCAATCCTACAGTGACCATCATGGCCTGTATGGAGATCGCGTAGCATTTTCTTCGCCTCTTCTAGGTGACGATAAGATATTTGGGCTTACTGTATTATACGCTACGCAGATATGATATGTTGAATAGGCCTACGTAGTCAAAAAAAACCGCCCCAAATAGTAATAATGACGTGTGGCCTCCGAAGAAGCTTGGTGCAGGTCTTTCGAATTGGCGCCGTATAGGCGACCTGCACGGCTGTGAGGATTGGGCCCTACCTATGATGAATTCTAATTGGGATTAACCAATGAAGGTTAAAATCCACGACCCGGCCGGGAATCAAACCTGGGAGCTCCTGAACCAAAGGCCAGCACGCTAACCATTTAGCCATGGAGCTGGACCTCCAAAATAGTTCTGGTAACTCAATAAAAGGATTTTTATAAAGTCAAAGGCATTTGCTCTAAATATAAAGAATGCTTACTCATGAATCCAATTTGAGGTTTGGAAATACAACCTGTGACAATAAAGTTCGGTGAATAGTCCTGTACTATCAACATAGATGAACAATGCACGACAGTGACCTTACTGTCCTTCGAAATAGTTCTCTCCCATAACTATGCACTGCTGAGATCGGCGATACATGTCCTGGAAACTTTGCAAGAAGACTTCTTTTGGGATGGTGTTCAAAAGCCTCGTCACGTTTCGTTGGATGTCAGGAATATCGCCAAATCTCTTTCCCTTCAAAGCGAGTTTGAGTCGTGGGAATAGGAAGAAGTCTGGAAGATTGAAATTTGGCAAGTATGGGGATGTTAAGTTGCACCATCCCCTTTACCGTAACTTCTGGGTAACGATTTGTCGCACGGATTCACGGTTAATCTGCAGTTCATCCGCTATCATGCGCACAGTTAATCGCCGATCGTTCGTGATTATTGTCCTCATCTTCTCAATGTTTTCGTCACTGAAGGCGATCGCCGGTCTTCTGCTACGGGGGTTGTCAGAACCACTTTCCCGGCCTCCTCGAAAACGGGCGAACCACTCGTACACACACTTCAAGGTCAGTGCTTGATCTTCATAAACACGTACCAGCATCGCATGCGTTTCTTTCGGTGTCTTGCCAAGCTTAAAACAAAACTGTACATTGATCTTTTGGTTGTTGATGTTCCTGTTCGCAGTTCAGAACCAACGCACAAAACACGCACTGTCAAACAGGCCTTACGCGGCACACACACGATGCTCAACTGAACAACGTTGGGAGCAGGTTGTCAAAACCTGCTGCTACGCAGGTGCAGCGTTGCGTGTCGCCAGTGTTGCCGGATCGACCGTTCTGACTTCATTCACCGAACTTTATTGTCACAGGTTGTATATTATCTTGAAATGGATTCATAAATAATTTGTCACATACTTTCCAAATGGCATATAATGTACTGTAAGTCACTCGGCATCTGTAGCTGTCATACCATCAATATGGATGAGTACAACTTGTAAGACATACTACAAACTACCGAAAAGAAGATGCCAGAAGCAAAATAGTGTTCTACGCAAACAAGCCAAACAACGTAAGCTCATTCGAAGGCCATTCCTTGATATATCCCCCCGAATGATCGATGAGATTGGCTGATGGTGAGATGCCCAGCCACACACACACACACACACACACACACACACACACACACACACACACACACACACACACTATTGAGTCGTAACAATTCTCTAAATGGAAAAAAATGTGACTTGAACACAGTCGAAAGGCATATGAATGACTTATTGGACTCAAGTAAGTCCAGTTGTGATGATATGATATTTTATGGAACAAAGAAGAAACTATTTTGATGATAACGGACTTCAGATATACCTAGTGGCGGGTCTTTTAAGTGGATTCCCGTGGGCGACATGCGCGTCTGTGGGCATGAGACCTTACCTACGATGAAATCTAACGTTAGAGATTGTTCAAATACCCAGTCCCCGAGCCAGTGCAATTAACCAGTGAAGGTTAAAAGCCACAATTCCCCGGAAATAGAAACGGGACATTTTGGATCAAAGGCCAGCATGTTAACCCGTTAGCCACAGAAGCACATACAAATTTCATGAATTTTTCTTCATCAGGGTTGGCCCTACTCGAGGATCAAGCCAAGTTTTACGGCTGGATGCCTTTCCTGACTCTAACCGTACAAGTGTGTTTCTGTGGTGGTTTGTAGTGTGGTGTGAACAGAAGTGTATTGACACAAACGTAGACAACCAGTCTCCAATCCAGAGGAATGAACCATTCGTAATTCAAATCCTCAGCCCAGCCGGGAATCGAACCCAAACCCTTCTGAACCGAAGACCTATACGTTCACCATTCAGCCAAGCAGCAAACTATTTTGATCAATACAAACGTAAGTAGCTAAGAGTCTTAACCAAACCTTGATGTTAGCGACTAGCAATTGCCCCCAGCTAGGAGGAGGGTTACTGATCAGACATCCTGAGCCAGAGTTTATTGCGGTAGGGTCATCAGTTTCTTCCCGCTCCTCCTCCAGCCAGTTCCACGTGACTACCCATCTCAGGAGTAATTACGCCCAATGCTGCTTAACTTCGGAGGCAACATGGTGAAGTAAAGAATCTTATTACGATAATAAATCAATATTAGGTATGTACTTAGCACATACAACCACGTACCATTTTGAGATTTTTACAGTATTATTTAAACTTGATGGTAATCAACTACACATTTGCTGGTTCACGAATCACCAGTGGTAATCAACAAGAGAAGGCTCTGCAGGAAGTCAGTTTTCGTCCTCTTTCGTATAGTAAACCTGAATAATGTAGGCTAGCAAAGGAACTGATAAAAGGACCAAACAAGAAGCATACTAAAGAACTGTTGAAACTCAGCAGAGTTAGTAGGACTGTTGACAGGACACTGCCATCCGAAAGAACACCTACACAGAATTGGAGTAATAAGAGACAACAACATATGTAGGAAATGCAATGAAGCAGAGGAATCAGCTGAACACATACTTTTCGAATGTTAGGCGCTGGGTAGGATCAGACTCTCCACTCTAGGACTACCAGATGAAGAGAGAGGAAAAATCCAAGAAGACCCAATAAGAACAACCTGTAGCTTTGTGAAGGGAACAGGTATATCTAGGTGGGAATGAAAGAAAAACATGATAGCAAAAGAGCTTAGAGGTCGACGCTAATCATAGAGTTAGTAAATGATTCACTAGAGGTAGCATTGGCGCCACCGTCTACGAGAGAATCAGTGTAGCGAGCGGAGCATGTTGAAATCGCAGCTGTTTGGCAAAAAGCTCATTCCGCCGTACTCATCAGTGTAAATCGGGGCCTTTTAAAACTGTGTGGATATACATAAGGTTTAAAATTCTTACATGAAAATATTCTCAGATACTACGGTATACTTGTGATGCTTCTCTCCAGTAAAAAAGAAAGCCCAAAAAGCATGAATACAGGATTAAATGCGTAATAAAAGAGGACGGTGTTCAGGTGCAGTTATGTAACAAAAATCAATTTACTGTTCATATAAAGTCTTGTAACAACATACGTTTAGAAGGAGGGCTCGTATATTTCGCTATTTTTTGTGTAAATGACCAGAAATTTGGTATAATTCTGCCCAACGACCGAAAAATGTCCTCTCTCTCACGAAGCGGATGAGCGAGATTTTAGGCCTAAAAACGATGGCGAGATTTTGGGGTAACGTAGACAAAATATTTTCATCGCCGGTTTAGACCCTAGCTTTCTGTGCCCGAGTTGGCAGGTTCGAGCCTGGCTCAGTCCGGTGATACTTGAAGGTGCTCAAATAAGTCAGCCTCTTGTATATAGATTTGGCGGCACGTGAAGGAACTCCTGCAGGAAAAAATTCTGACACCTCAGCGTCTCCGAAAACCGTGCAAGTACGTAGTGGGACGTAAAACCATTTTTATTATTATTATCATCATCCCCATTATTATTATTATTATTATTATTATTATTATTATTATTATTATTATTATTATTGATGTTTTCTAAACGTGATTAAAAGTAAAAATATGACACTCGGTTGTCGTTTCGGCCTATTATGGAGTTTTTATTTAATTTTTCCTTAAATGTATGATTTGCTTTAAGATTTTAACTTGTAAAATGATTTCCGTTAATGCAAAGGGACTGTAGTAAATTATATGATTGAAGAGAATTAAAAAATATAATATTTTTTACAATTTGATTTACATCGCACCGATACAGATAGGCCTTACGGCGATGATGGGTTAGGAAATGGAAGGAAGCGCCCGTGGGCTTAATTAAGGTACAGCCCCAGTATTTGCCTGGTGTGAAAATGGGAAACCACGGAAAACCATCTTCGGGGGTGCCGACAGTAGGGTTTGAACCCACTGTTTCCCGAAAACAAGCTTACAGCTGCGTGGCTCTAACTGCACCGCCAACGTGTTCAGTCAATAATACATTATGCTTGTATAGGCCTATAGTCCTATGTGAGATTTAAAGGAATAATAATATTGACGAAAGTAAAGGACTCAGATGTTCACACGGTGTGGCACATCTAGTCTCTAAATTGGAAAATGTGATAAGGTATGAATGGGGACTGCTACACGCAGGCCTATTGTATGAAAGTAAAGCAACAAACTATATATACAGAAAATATATTCAATAGCTTTTAATAGGCCTACTATAAATACACACAAAAAGTGAAAAACGGACCTAAATTCCAGGCTATCATGCACATCTTTCCTTATTTTCTTTTTTGTACCAATTTGCTTTACGTCGCACCGACACACATAGGTCTTACGATGACTATAGGTCAGGAAAGGGCTAGGAGTGGGAAGAAAACGACTGTGGCCTTAATTAAGGTACAGCTCCAGCATTTGCCTGTTGTGAGAATTGGAAACCATCTTTAGGGCTGCCGACAGTGGGGTTCAAATCCACTATGTCCTGAATTTAAACTGACAGCTACGTGAACTAAAGCCTGCAGCCACTCGCTCAGTATCATCACATGGCCATTCAGTGAAAGGAAAATGTCATCCCTTATATTTCGTGAAACATTAATTTCAGTCTTCAAGGTAAGGTCCAAAGAATCTCATTCACACCGACAGGGGAATCAGTCGCGAAGTCAGCTCAAGTAGGCCAATTCACTTGACAATGAGTGTCATGCAAAGTATTATTTTATACGTACGGAAATGAATTTCGAGGAAAATGCCTGTGAAATGATATGCTGTGGCCCTTTGTGAACCTCTCTACGCAGCCATAAGCTGCACAGGAGACTGAAATTTTCCTTCAAAGAAGTATTATACTTCAATTTATCGGGAAGCTCCAATAGTGACAGCGCCAAACAATCCAGCTTTTTGCCAAACAACGTGCTCGTTCAACTTCGTACGCGACTGCAGCACCAATGCTACCTCTAGTGTTTCATTTACTTACTCCATAACGCTCATTAGGAACTAATATTTAGAGGCCCCGTGAAGAAGAAAAGAAGAAAAAAAGAAGAAGAAGCCTGAATAACAGTCAGTGGTGGGCAGTGGCATAGTTTCAGTTAGAAAGTCACCATGGCACTTTCAAAGCTAACGCAACGAGTTCCTAAACGCAAAAGTTTTAAAACATGTTTGTCAAAGTCAAATTGGATTATATGTACAGTATTCAAATTTTTCATCTACTAAGCACATAAAATTAATATTATTTGCAGCTAAAATTTTGGCTATATTTGTGTCTATTTCTTTCCATCAGTAATTACTTTTACAAATGAACTATACCAAGTTAAAATACGGTTCGATTTCATTCCTCCCCTGAGGGAAGAGGCGGGCCTCCTAGACGGTGCCGCCGTCTCTCAGGCCAGGAGATGTGCGGTGAATGTGAGAGGGTTGTCGGTTGTGGCCTGTTCTAGGAAATGTCCCGGCATTCGCCTTAGTGCAGGAGAATGGAAAACCGCGGAAAACCATTCTCAGGACAGCCGACGGTGGGGACCAGCCCCTCTCCGTCTCCCGAATACAGAGGCGTACAGCCACGGTAGAGCCGTGGTCACTCCTCTGCTCAGTTGGCCGGTCGGAGTGCAGAGCTGTCAAACAGGGGTAGGAACACTTGCACGGAGCCCTTCACTCTTAACAGTACGTCTACTTGGAGAGTCGGGTAGTGACATTTGCACGGAGTGACACTTGCACGAAGCCTCGATTTTATTATGCTCCGGTATTAATAGACATGTACAGTGCTTCTCATAGCCTCGAATGAAGAGCTGGCCTATTTCCTCGGTGTAAATTGTTGAAATCATACTCTCTGTTTTCCTCGCATTCTTTCTTCTACACTTTTTCTCACTTCATTCGTAATATCATCCGGATTGTAAACATGACTTGTCTCGCCTAAAACTATATTACTTTTTCTTGTTATTTTTCATTTACGCCCGGACTGAATGGCTCAGACACTTAAGGCGCTGGCTTTCTGAGCCCAAGTTGCCAGACTCGATCCTGGCTCAGTCCGGTGGCATATGAACATGCTCAAATACGTCAGCCCCGTGTCGATGGGTTTACCGGCAAGTAAAAGAACTCCTGCGGGACAACATTTCGGTACCTCGACGTGTCCGAAAACCGTAAAACTAGTTAGCGGGACGTAAGCCAATAACATTATTATTATTATTATTATTATTATTATTATTATTATTATTATTATTATTATTCCTTTACATTTGCTTTCTTTAATCTACGTGGTAATAAGTCAGTTGATCTTAATTGCTATAGTCCACAATATACTGATGTCCACCGAGCTCGATAGCTGCAGTCGCTTAAGTGCGGCCAGTATCCAGTATTCCGGAGATAGTAGGTTCGAACCCCACTGTCGGCAGCCCTGAAAATGGTTTTCCGTGGTTTTCCATTTTCTCACCAGGCAAATGCTGGGACTGTACCTTAATTAAAGCCACGGCCGCTTCCTTCCCACTCCTAGCCCTTCCCTGTCCCATCGTCGCCATAAGACCTATCTGTGTCGGTGCGACGTAAAGCAACTAGCAAAAAAAGAAAAAATACTGATGTCCGTTGTAAATCAACAAAGGCTCCCCCTTGGTGGTCTTTGAACTCTATAGCTGTAGAACAATTATCACCAGTTCAACACGGAACACTAGTTGTCATCAGGTATCAACTGTAACAATGAAATCTAAAGGCATCCATCCATCCATCCATCCATCCATCCATCCATCTATCTATCTATCTACCGCATGAGTATTCCCCTCCCCTGATTCTGTTTTCCAACTCTCCTATCTACCGCATGAGTATTCCCCTCACCTGATTCTGTTTTCCAACTCTCCTTGGGTCTCCGTGCAAGTGCCACTGTTTGACATACCAACGTGAGCCAGCGTTATGGCCTCTGCAGCTATTTTTGTGCGGATGGGGGCATATTCACCTGGAGCTGATGTATCTTTACCAAATATGGCTTCATCGGGCTCATGAAATGGTTGTTTATTTCTTTTTGGCCCTATTAATGACAGATGGCGCTCCATGCACATATATATCAGAAATGTATTTCTTTCTTCCATTACCTTGACCTTTTTGTTTTCCTTGACTTGACTTTGCATATTGTTGTAAATGAAAATGGAGGCTGTTTTAATTGGGACGGCATTATTAGCTTATAAAGGCTGCTTCAATCGTTTTAAATACGATACGCCGAGCTCTTGCCTACTCCAGGCGATTGATTTTATTCATATATCCACAAGACTCGATAGGCTAGTATTTTCGGTTCGTACCCTACTGTGAGTCTTTTATTTTGAAACGATTGCCATAAGTATTCTCGGATGTGTGTTGATTCCATATTTTAATGTTGTTTTATGGCTCGAGCCCAACGACATTAAAAATATAGACTGCTAATCTGATGGCCATCTTTGAATCTACTTGAACCACTGGCAGCCATGGCACTTGTAGGCAAAACATATGCTTATTTCCTCTGAATCTGCCATAGAAAGGCTCTGCAGAAGTTGTTGTGTGATGGAGTACGGTCTTTGAGAAGGTGTGTAAGGTTAAAATAAATAAATAAATGTAGGCTATGAATTCAGTCGAACGAAGTCAGGCGAGGTTTGACCAAGAGAGGTCCGGTAGAAATATTAAAGTGGTAAAGCTGGTAGGATACCGTATGTGGAAGGAATGCTACACTCAACCAGGGGTCAGGTGTTCTCAACTTTAGAATCTGGGGTTACCCCATTTAGTGGCCCCTTACGACAGGCAGAGGATACCGTAGAGATATTGTACACCGCAACCAACGGACGTCTGTGCTGCATGTCGCACAGCAGTTCCTAGAAAGTAGCCATAAGTAGCAAAAAGCATAAAACGTAACAAACCAGACAAAGAAGCAAAATTCAAAAATTAGAATGACACTGAAGGTATGTCATGAAAAGGCAGGGTATCTTTCTCTACGCGTGTGAATTCCTCAATGAACTGCTGTACGTATAACATGTCTTTCTGTAGTGAATGACTTTATTGTTAGTGCATGACGCCGAATTATCCATTCTTCTACATACGTAATTCTCCTTTTAACCAAGCAAATGCTCACCATATTCACTGCGCTTATTTCATTATAACATCAATGCAACATTAAGCATGTTTGAAAATGCCGTGTTTATTCTTAAATATATCTTTAATTTGCAATAACGTATAATCTCATCAATTCATTGAACTGATAAGGGCTAACTGTCAAGACCAAGAAGTGGCAGTCGCCATGACAGTTGCAGGTAAAAGTTAGTTCGCTGTGCTTCAACCAGGGGCGCTGTAACGAGTATGTTTAGCAGTCTATATAATCTTTAATGTCGTTGCTCGAGCCTGTTTCCGCTGTTTAATGTTCAATTGTCATTGGCGATGTAAGTAAATTCTTGGCGACTGGTACCAACTGATGCGACGTAATTAGTCCCTGGTATCAACTTCACTTAGTTCCTAGTACAAACATTGGTCGGGCTGTTTAATTTATGCGTGGTTAGTTGTTACGGTCATATCATACCTGAAGTACTTATTTGATTATTGTTTGCATGAAGGAGCTATACCAGATGAATGGAGAGTTGCTATAGTAGCCCCTGTGTATAAAGGAAAGGGTGATAGACATAATGCTGAAAATTACAGGCCAGTCAGTTTGACATGCATTGCATGTAAGCTTTGAGAAAGCATTCTTTCTGATTATATTAGACATGTTTGCGAAATTAATAACTGGCTTGATGGAAGGCAGTTTGGGTTTAGGAAAGGTTATTCCAATGAAGCTGAACTTGTAGGATTCCAGCAAGATATAGCAGATATCGTGGATTCAGGAGGTCAATTGGACTGTATCGCGATTTACCTATATGAGGAATTTGATAGGGTTGATCAGGAGAGACTACTGACAAGAATGAGTGCAACTGGACTAGATAAAAGAGTGACTGAATGGGTGGCTATGTTTCTAGAAAATATATCTCAGAGAATTAGAGTAGGCGAAGCTTTATCTGTGCCTGTAATAATTAAGAGGGGAATTTCTCAAGGCAGTATTATTGGACCTTTATGTTTTCTTATATATATAAATTATATGTGTAAAGAAATGCAAATAGAGATAAGGCTTTTTGCAGATGATGTTACTCTGTACAGAGTTATAAATAAGTTACAAGATTGTGAGCAACTGCTGACAATGTCAGGAACAGTTCTCCGGCCATTGCTGACCGCTCAGTTTTGGGCTGCTTCTGTAAACTTTACTTCCAAGGAGTTACGATATTTCCTTTGCCCAGCGACGATATATATACAATACATTATTATTGGGGAACAGGGTGGTTTAGCGGCTTAGCTGCTTGCCTTTCATCCCGGCAACCGTGGTTTGATTCCTGGTGTTGCTAGGGTGGAATTTTCAGTTGAAAATCCCGTGGTGTCACGAGGGGCATGCGGCCTTAAATCCGCAGCCAAAAATTGTCCATGCCTCAGTGCGTGCATGGACCCAGAGCAAGTGGGATGATGATGATTATAGTTAATACTATTGTGTATTTGTTATTTCTGGTATAATCGCAATATACTCGTACTTCGGGGGTACGATGGTAAAACAATTGGATTTTGGGGGTACACAACGAAAAAGTGTGAATACCACTGATGTAGCCCGCTCTACAGTTTGCATTAATTTTAGGGATTCTGATAGTCCATGCAACTCTCACGGCAGAACCATTACGCGGGCTAGATGAGGTGGTGGTGGTGATTGTAATTTTAAGAGGAAGTACAACTAGGTAACCATCTCTGCGGCCTAGATGATCCTCGCGACTTGTTTAAATACTTTTGCATTCTAACATGTTGCTGCCAAAAAATCCTTTCCCTATTCATCACAGAATCGAGGTTAGGTTTATTCGAAGTCAGATCGGTCACGTACATTCCTTGCTTGCTTATTTGTTTAATACCGAGCCCGATAGTTGCAGTCGCTTAAGGGCGGCCAGTATTCCCAGTATTCTGGAGATAGTGGGTTCAAACCCCACTGTCGGCAGCCCTGAAGATGGTTTTCCTTACCTTCATTTTTCGAAGTATCAGTTCCCTTCCATTTTTTCTCTCTAATTAGTGATATATAGAGGATGGTTGCCTAGTTGTACTTCCTTTTAAAACAATAATTACCACCATCACTTCCCACTCCTAGCCTTTTCCTATCCCATCGTCGCCATAAGACCTAACTGTGTCGGTGCGACGTAAATTGTAAAAATTAAAAATGAAATATATATTATTGTTTCGTCGTTCTCACTCATCATTCACGAGAACAAAAGTGTTGTTGCCGTTCTCAAGGCGTGTTTGTGAAGCCTTTGACAGAACGATCGTCAACTGAATATGAAAATATCTTCTCATTCACAGTAAGTTCTGCCAAGTTAGTGGAAATGGCGGTGCGCAACCGAATTTATGTTCCAAAGATGAACGTCCATTCCTCATTGTCAAAAGAAGATAATGAATATCAATGCAGATTGATCAAAATGAAAACATTCAACACAGAGTTAATGACCACGCACGGCACGTTTCTTCTGAATCCGAGTCGATTGTCCAAGGCACTTTCACCCTGCTTACAATATCAAGAGGAGGACACGATGTTCGTGACAAACAATGCTTTAAAGATACGACAAGCTGTGTTCTCAATGAAAACGATAATGGTCTAGTAACGGGAAGCCAAGTAGCTACGCTACTCCCACAACATGGAATTACAATAAAGAGAAAGATAATATTGTATAAATATCAGTGTAGAACATTTGATCAACTTGCAAAATTATATTTTTGCTATATTCAATAATAACTGTAACTTACGTGCCACAGCCGGTTTTGTTTACAATTATGAATGTTTTGATTTTTGAGATGTTCTGAAGACTATGCGAATATTTATAAATGGTGTTTTGAGTTGTATTGGCACTGCACACATTTCTTTCGGGATAGATAGATAGATAGATAGATAGATAGATAGATAGATAGATAGATAGATAGATAGATAGATAGATAGATAGATAGATAGATAGATAGATAGATAGATAGATAGATAGATAGATAGATAGATAGATAGATAGATAGATAGATAGATAGATAGATAGATAGATAGATAGATAGATAGATAGATAGATAGATAATGCCTTTATTGGTGGCGAAGTTAGGGCTCAATGCCCTCTCTTACACTTAACCACTAAATGAGTATACATTTACATAACTTATAATTTCGAATACAAATAAAACAAATAATATTAATAGCAATAATAATAATAATAATAATAATAATAATAATAATAATAATAATAATAATGAAAGAATCCTTAATTTTAAAGTACACAAAATAACGTACACTTAAATGATGTAACTGCAGTAATCCATTCATTCATCTCATTCATTCCTTCGTTCACTCATTCATTATCTAGCAAGTCAGCGGGATCTGCCCAGCAAATGCTCGCGGCAAGCCACTTTAAACTCTCGATGAGAAGGATTGTCTCTAATGTTCGCAGGTAGCGAATTCCATGACCTAGACACAGAGATTATGAAGGAGCGGTTGTACACAGCAGTGCGGTTTACAGGTATGGCAAGAGGGGAGCCAGATCTTGTATTGTGTTCATGATAGGACGAAAAAGATGAAGACAGATAGTCGGGAGTATTAGTGGAATGTACTTTGTGCAGAAGTGATAGCATGTGAAATTCACGGCGCTCGTGCACTCGAAGCTATGACAGCTCCTTATAATAAGGTGACATATGAGCATCATATCGCAGATTAAAGATATATCTTATGCAGCTGTTCAGGCTCCGGTCCAGTTTCTTGTTACTGTCGCAGGTTATTTCAGTCAACACAGTGTCAGAGTAGTCAAATATAGGTAGTATAAGAGAGCGAATTATTTGTACTTTAAGTCGAACAGAGAATACATTAGCGAACCGTTTCAGGGGATATAAGCATTTATGTACTTTATTACATGTGCTTATCACCTGTTGAGTACAGTTTATGGTCTCAGTCATGATAATTCCTAAGTTGGTCAATGAAGTAGAGTAGAGTATGATTTTATTGTTTAAAATTAATGGGGAGATGTCCTGTTGCTTGAGGTAATACAGGTTTTTACTGGTACCGATAATAATAACTTGAGTCTTATTTGGGTTAATTAAACTGTTTTTATTTGCATAGTCACTAAGATGTTGAAGGTCGGAATTTATTTTAGTAACTGCAGTATCAATATAACTCGGTTTTGAATTATAGTAAATCTGTACATCATCCGCGCACACTTGCAATTTGAAGAATTTAAGAGCTTTTGATGTATCATTAATTTTGGATGATAAATAGCAGTGGTCCGAGAACGGACCCCTGAGGGATACCGAGAGTCTTACTTTGCCATCCTGAACTCAAATTTCCAACTGTCACACGTTGCCGGCGATTTTCGAGGTAAAATGAAAAGAAACGAAGTGATACACTATTCAAATTTAGCTCTCGAAGTTTCTGCAGTAGTAACTGAGGATTGACAGTGTCGAAGGCACTACTGAGATCTAATAATGTCAATACAGTCACGTCCCGTTGATCCATTGCACGTCTGATATCTTCTGTCACTCGTAGTAAAGCTGTCGCAGTGCTATGTCCTTTCCTGAAGCCGGATTGAAAGGGATTAAAGAGTGAATGCTTGGTAAGGTATTCAGTAACTTGTGTATGAATTAGACGTTCAAGCACCTTGGATAAGGGTGGTAGGATGGATACTGGACGATAATCTGAAGGAGAATCTAACTTGGAGCTCTCCGGGATGGGTCTAATTAGTGCATCTTTCCAAACATCTGGGAAAACTCCGTTTGTCAGGCAGTAGTTAAATATATGAGTTAGTATTGGCAGAACACCTCCTAAGATATCCTTAATAAGCGATATAGGAATGGCATCATTACCTGTGGCATTAGATGTTATAGAGTATATCACACGTTTAACTTCATTCGAGCTGACATTTCTAAAAAAGAATTGCCCATACACAGGCTGCTCTTGTAACAAGGGTAGTGAATTCTCGGGGAAGGAGGTACAGTACTATTTAATAAACTCTGTACATTATTTCTTTCTCCTGCCTTTGTGTGTCATTGGTATTTTAGTGCTGTATCTGCAGTAGATACGAATCTCCGATTATTGTTTTCACTGCAGATGGGTTCTCATTATTGTCAACATCTTGATACTCTCGATATCTCACTGCAAGACAGCTCCCGAATTGTTCTTAAGTAGGCTGAGCGGGCTTCGAACCATCCCTCAGATTCAGGCAAAAATCCCTTACCTGGCCAGGAATCGACCTGGAGTCTCCGGGTAAGGCTACGACCACTCTTGCATGGTTTCACGCTGCGTTACAGCGCCATATCTCTCGTCAAAAATGCACAGCGCTAACTTGGACGGGACCGGCCACACACAGCGTGATTTCCCATCTCGGGACAAGAGACTAGGCGTGTCTTCAGAATGGATCGGGGTCCATTTTGTTTGCGTGTTTTCCCGTTCAGTGCCTTGCAGTGGCGGCTGGTGGTATCTGAAGCTGGGTGTTGCACCAAAGTTTTCAGTGTCACATTTTTATATAAGAAGCTTACAGAAATAACAAGAGTTCCTATTATCGTTAAGTAATGAACTACATTCCTACTAAAACTGAATTATATCTGGGTATTACAACACAGAAAATTAGAGGTTAATCATACACTATAACTACAGTTACTCTTAATAATGTTATTGGCTTTACGTCCCGCTAACTACTTTTTTACGGTTTTCGAAGACGCAGAGGTGCCGGAATTTAGTCCCGCGGCAGTTCTTTTACATGCCAGTAAATCTACTGACATGAGGTTGATGTATTTGAGCAACTTCAAATACCACCCGAAGGCCAGCGCCACAACCGTCTGAGCCACTCAGCCTGGCACAGTTACTCTTGTCTCACTTGAATTGAAAATTTGCCCTCCTGTTTTTCATTGAAGCATGTTGATAATATTGTGGGTGGTCTGGTATGGCGTGGATAAGAAATTACCAAACGAGCTGGCCGTGCGGTTAGGGTTGCGTGGCTGTGAGCTTGCATTCGGGAGATAGTGTGTTCGAACACTGTCGAAAGCCCTGAAATGGTTTTGCCCGGTTTCCCATTTTCACACAGGCAAATGCCGTAATTAAAGCCACGGTCACTTCCTTCCCACTCCTAGCCCTTTCCTATCCCATCGTCGCCGTAAGACCTACCTGCGTCGTTGTAACGTAAAGCAAAAATTGTAAATTTAAAAATGGAAATGAAATTACCTGTGCGAGAGGAGGGAAAGTAGGAATTAAGTAATCTCCGCAGAGTGGCGCAATTTAACGGAGACATTTGGAACTGTTTCTCGGTAGGGGACTTGCTACTCTCGTGCAACTCCCTAAGACCGATATTGGCAAGCATGCTACCTGATGCTATACAGGCTTAGGCTCGTCCCTGCTGAGGTACATTGCGCCGCGCTGTCCGCTAGGGAGTTGCCGTAGGAAAGCAAACCCCCTGAGTTTGATTCGAAGCCGGCAGCGTTTATTGGTCCGTTACAAAGCATTAGTAGAGCGAACGACCAAAGATGGTTGATTTTAATATTTTTTAGAATATATGTTAGGTTTATTAAACTAAACCCTTATTAGAAGGTAAGGTAAGGGTTATTCTGCCCGAAGTCAGGTCCGAACCTACGCAGAGGTGATCCTGAGCCGGAGTTTACGTGCGGTAGGGTGGCCAGTTCCTTTCCGCTCCTCCATTCCCTTACCCCCCACCAACAGTGCGTGGCAACCCATCCAACTCCTGACCACGCCCCAATGTTGCTTAACTTCGGAGATCTCACGGGATCCGGTGTTTCAACACGGCTACGGCCGTTGGCTATTATAGAAGAGAAGACGAGAAATGAAGTGTAAAATTATTGGGAGTTGTGCAACACTGCAATAATACCACGCACCGCCTCTGGTGCCTGGCCACACTTGCTGTTGTATTGTGCTCTCGTCTGAATACTGCACGTGGTCCATCTGCGTTCGTTTTCCTTCCGCAGCCTTGTGCTATTTTTTTTCCCGATAACATTTTTAAGCAAAAGAAAAGCATTTCAAATGAGGTCACAGACATTCTGTAATAGTCAAAACATTTCTCTTGGTTGTCTTTCAGTTTATTGTCCACTTGATGACTTGTCACTTATTACAGGATGAATCCAATATTTTCTTTGCCGATGACGACGACGATGAACAACCAGTGCAGCACATAATGCAACAACGGAAATGGAATTCCTTCCATTTGCAGAGCAATGGCGATGCTTTGATACTTCATACACAAAATACAACACACTAATAAAATCACGCCGTGCAAACAGGCAAGTGCGGCCACGCGTCCTGTTGTTCAGCTGCGTAAAAAAACACATAGAAATCCAGCGTGAGAAAACGCAAATGCGGCCACCCACCTCGCAGCTGCATGAAAAACACGCAGTAACGCAGCGTGAAATCACGCTGTAGCATAAGAGGCAAACTCGCTGCTCCTAGACCGCAGAGCGATAAAGAGAGTGGGATGTAGATATGAATTTAGGAATATAAAATCACAAATATTTCCGTTATTATTCGTCATAAAGTCAATTTGTACTGCACATGAGGTTATAAATTATTTTTCTACGACTTTTGTTATGCAGCACTTAGCGACAAGACCAGTACTGACGTGAGAATTAATGTTTAGACCTTACCCTAAACTAGTACAGCATCCAGCGTGACTACGTAACGTTGAAGTACTGCAACACCTGAATAGGTCGTGCACAATATCAAAAAGAAGGAACTAGAGTACTTTGGCCAAATCTTTCGAATGGATAAGTACAGACTCATCTAGCGCTTATCTTACCCGCTCAAATTGAAGGAAGGTGAGTAGGGAAAGAATAAAATATCTTGTCTACGGAATCTACGAGAATGGTATGGACTTGCTGAGAGCAAGAATCAGATCGCTCTGATGACAGCCGACATCCGATGATGATATGGTACAAGATGAAGCCTAGATTATAGAACCTCTTCTCCAGATCTTAAATACCGATTTCCATGAAATTTTGTTCAGCTGTTTCCTTATGGTGCACGTATACTCGTGCTTTGCTACGGTTTTAAACTGAAAGTTATTTCCCAAAGTTTTAAAGTTTGGAGTGTTAACTGTCGGGTGAGCTTGTAAAATACACCCTCAGTTCGTACGTGGAATGTTTTAAAACATATCTAGGATGCAAAAGCGACCAACCTGAGAAGTTTTGAATTCCGTATGTCGAACAGTAATGGAGAAACGAATATTTTGTTTTCTGGGTTGAATGTTTATAAATATTCCTTATTTAACATCTAGTATGTAGAAGACCAACCTTCATGTGAAATATTTTCGGAAGAATGAATATTGTGATTTTCGTAGTCGACACCCATCTCACTTCTTAGAGGAATCTACCACCTGGACGACTGCCCTAAATGCAAGTCAGTGGTCAGTGATGATGATGCTGATGATGATGATCACGACGATGATTATGATGATAATTCCATTTGAGTGTTATTATTATTATTATTATTATTATTATTATTATTATTATATTTGCCTTTATTTGTAGTGGCGAAGTTAGGACTCATGGTCCTCTCTTACACTTAACCACACTTCATTAACATAGTACATCTGAGAGCAGTATTCATAATCTTATCTTAAAACTACCATTACAAACTAGAAACAAAATATGAAACATAATAACATAAACTCTATAAATATTCTTAGTCATGTCTTAAACTATCGTTACAAATTAAAAGTTGATTGACACTAAATACCCTAAGCACAGTAAACGTACATTCATACACACATTCACTCTGCCAGATTCATTCAGCCTGGCGGCACATATCGAGGAGATGCTCACGGCAAGACAACTTGAAGGAATTTAAGGATTGTATGGCTCTAATGTTGTGGGGGAGAGAATTCCATATTCTAGCTCCATTTGCAACAAAGGAACGGCTGAATGCTGCTGACCTGCTGAGAGGGATAGCAAGTGTACTGCCAGAGCGTGTATTATGCTGGTGGAAAGAGGATAGGAAATTGAGTTGTGAAGATAAGTAGTATGGGATATTCTCTTTTAATACTCGAAAGATTAATACTGCCACGTGGAGGTTTCTATATTGTTCAAATTTTAGAAGGGAAAGTTGTCGATAATAAGGGGTAACATGAACATCATAGCGTAAGGAAAAGATAAATCTAATACACGAATTCATAGCACGTTGTAATCGGTTTAGTTGTTCTCTCGTGGCATCAATTAGTACTACGTCACAGTAGGAAAATATAGGGAGGATAAGAGTATTTATAAGCCTAATTCTCATGTTTAGTGGCAGCATAATTTGATGATATTTTAGTGGGTGAAGGGACGCGTACACTTTTCTACAGATATTTGTAATGTGCTCTCCCCAGTTAAGATTCTCGTTTATAATTACCCCAAGATTTCTTACCGAGTTTTCGTACGGAATAATTTTACCAGATAAAGTTAGTGGAGGAATGTTTTTGTTTTTTGCCGCACTGATTTGTTTCGTTTGCCCAACAATAATAGCTTTAGATTTTGATGGATTAATTAAAATACAGTTTTCATGAGTGTTGCTCGCATGGTGCAGCCCTTGTAATGCAGACCGTCCGAAGAGAGTGGGCGTCATCTGCGATGTATAGAAAACTGCGTGTTATAGTAGTGGAGCATAGTGTTGTGTGTGGTGTGTTAGTTGCAGGGATGATGGGGACCGTAGAAACACGCAGCCCCCGAGTGAGGAGAATTAACCATTGAAGATTAAAATCTACGATCCGACCGAGAATCGAATACGGGGCCATCTGAACCAAAGGCAACTACGCTTACCATTCAGCCAATAAGCTGGGTATGGTGATGATAGTGATGATGATCATGACAAGACCAGATAACAATCCTGATCCAAAATATACTGACCCACATCATCGTAGCGATCAGTGATAGTGTATCTACCGTCCCTTTTCGTGCAGTTCAACTTAATGCACAAGATTATCTCCAATATCATAATAGCTGTCATATGTAGATCAGTGGGAATACTATGGACCCACTTATACTCCCAGTGAACCCCGCACAGGTATGAATCCGATAATTATATTCTGAAGCCTGGCGAAAGATCTGTTGAAATATTTATGAAATCTATTATGACATTTTATATTTGTTATTTGTTCGGGGCGTTGACCTATAGAGATCGTTTGCCCCTACTTGCACCATGTGGTATGAACCTGTGTGTAATTGGAATTGCGAAAGTGTAGAGTGTTGATTGTGAGGGAAGGAACATTAAGGACGGCACAAATACCCAGTCCCCAGGCTAGGGATATTAATCATTTACAATTAAAAACCCCTGACCCGGTCTGGCTCTATGGCTAAATGGTTAGCGTGCTGGCCTTTGGTCAGAAGGGTCCCGGGTTCGATTCCAGGCAGGGTCGAGAATTGTAACCATCATCCTCATCACGACGCGCATGTCGTCTACGGGGTCAAAACAAAAGACCCTCACCTGGCGAGCCGAACATTTTCTCGGACACTCCCGGCACTAAAAGCCATACGCCATTTCATTTTACCCCTGATCCGGCCGGGAATCGAACCCGGGACCGCCGTGTGACGGGCGGACGCGTTGCCCCCTACACCGCGAGGCCGAGTTATGTGGCAGTTTCAAAGTAAAATAAAAAAATACTTGATTTGTCTGTTTTGTCCATTATTGGCAATCTGTGCATTCGGGAAGTTAATGATTATTATTTCTAGTACTAAATCATTTCTCTTTCTTTTAGACAAAGTAGTAGAAATATGGTCTGACTCTAAGTTCAGTGTGGTACGGTCCTCGGACTCACGCTCGCCGAGGCACTGCTGAGCGGGAGAGGTAAGTAATATTTTTCTTCGTCCTCGAGGATACAACTGGCGCCTTGAATGTAATGTTAGATCAGAGTACACTCGGTAGGATGACCACGAACTCCTCAGGGTACAAATAGTACACAGCAATTTCACTCTGTTTACAAGAGAAATGTGAACGGCCACTGACCTGGTTGTAACACTTTCTGTAGTGTCTGAACCACTCTGAGGCATTAGCATTAGTATGTCGTGTTGAAGGAAGAGTTTACCGAAATTCTACAAGGGACAAGCCACAGGTTTTCCTTCCTCCTTCAAGACTTAATGAATAATAAACGCGATTACCTGGCATTTGTTAAGCGAAGTATGAAGTTTACAAACTTTCACAGGATGTAATTCCATATAGGCCCTAGATCACAACATTGTTTTTATAGTCGTTAACATTTGGCACGAATAAGAATGGTGATACTCGGCAACGCAAAAAAACGCCTCTTTGATAAGCAAGAAAGTAAGTAATATTATAGTTTTACCTGACTGTTGATATCGTAATCATAGCCATCATTCCTCCAGTTTTACGTGGAATCCGAACGTGGACGTGATCTTCCATTTCAAAAATTCCAGAGGTATTGCCGGGATTTGAACCGCAGTCGCCTTGGTAACAAGCCAGTGACAATAGCACTCGGTTATCACGCCCCTGTAAGAAAAATATTAACACTAAAACACTCTCGAGAATGAAAGTTCTAGCTAAAGACCAGAACAGCCATGAAAGTTGGGTTTACGTTATACCGTCGGGGTCAGAGAAGAACAAGAATTCACCGAGACAGGTGGAATGGAAAAGATGAAAGACAAGAAAGTGACACAAATGAGTGGAAGCAAGATCTCGTGGTTCAGTCTTCATGGTCTAAGTTCGTTTCCTATGCAGAATAAATTGTATACTAGAGGAAAAATAATTGCCACGTTGTAATGTAATTCCCTATGAGTCAATTGTGAATCAATTACTACATACAATTTACACCAGTAATCTAGAAAAATACTTTACCTAATAAAAGGTCTGCAGTATGGTCTTGATATTCATATATCTGTCAGTGCTTCTTCCCTTTTGAACGTTTTCCCAAACTGTTAGTTTGGGGTAGCATGGCTGCTACTTATCCGAACGCCCAGGTTCGATTCCAGGCTAGTCCAAGATTTATTATCCTGAACGTGGACTAGAGCAGATTTCGTTGTTTCTCATGAGCCCATGTATAATAATAATAATAATAATAATAATAATAATAATAATAATAATAATAATAATAATAATAATAATAATAATAATAATAATGTATGTTGTTGGGTATTCAGCCCGAAGGCTGGTTTGATCCTCTGCAGCTCCGCCAACAGCTGTCAATAAATAGCCTAGGCGTCACTGAAGAGGCGTACTAGGGAAATGAGGAGTGAGGTAGTTTCCCGTTGCTTTCCTCACCGAGCCAGCCGCTGCTATTACATATCAGTCTGCCAAGCCCACTGAAATGCATGCACCAACCGACCCTATGAGCAATATTTTCACACCATTCATAACAGGGACTGGCTGCATACGGAATGGTATTACTAGCATCACTCACACCTCAGTCACTTTCATATTGTCAAAGCCAAGGATGAGACTGAGACAGGTCAATGAAAGTAACAAATTTGATATAGCCCATACCAGAAGACATAGTGCACTGTAAACACTACATCTCGCCAGCAAAGGCATATAATAATAATAATAATAATAATAATAATAATAATAATAATAATAATAATAATAATAATAATAATAATAGTTATAGTTATTTGTTTTACGTCGCACTAACTACTTTTACGGTTTTTCGAATACGCCGAGGTGCCGGAATTTAGTCCCGCAGAAGTTCTTTTACGTGTCAGTAAATCTACGAACACGAGCTACTTTTTTTGCTATTTGCTTTACGTCGCAACGACACAGATAGGTCTTATGACGACGATGGGACAGGAAAGGCTTAGGAATGGGAAGGAAGCAGCCGTGGCCTTAATTAAGGTACAGCCCCAGCATGTTCCTGGTGTGAAAATGGGAATTCACGGAAAACCATCTTCAGGGCTGCCGACAGTGGTGTTCGAACCCGCTATCTCACGGATGCGAGCTCACAGCTGCGTGCCCCTAACCGCACGGCCAACTCGTCCGGTACCGACACGAGGCTGACGTATTTGAGCACCTTCAAATACCACCGGACTGAGCCAGGATCGAACCTGCCATGTTGGGGTCAGAGTCCATGTAAAGAGCTCTCTGATATGAGGGGCAACAGACCTGGCCACGAAAGTTAAACAATTGGGCTGAGGATGTCTTCACGCTGATCATGTGCCACTCCCATATCTTCGGCATAGGTCACCTTGACGGTGACTGTATATGCCAAGGGTTGTTGTTGATACTATTAAAGAAGGAAATCTCCTTCAAATGGGAGCCTCTAACATTACAACGAATTCACTGACACGGACATGTCGCATTTAAATAAAGGTAAATATCAACCGATTGCGCCGAGGTGCGATTGCACAACCTTGTGCTCAGGAGACGGACACCATTCTACGGCATTTAGTCGATTAATCAACTACGCCGGATTCGATCCCACAATATAAAGCACAGGATACGAACAGTTAACTCCGTTACCGTTACACATGAGGTCTCTAATCATAAATGAGCTTCAAAATAAATACTGTAAATCGGTAGGCATATATCGACGGATGGAATGACCTATCACCCAATCAGCGTTTCTCCATTTCCTTCCTATATGGATGAGTGAAAGGGGGTGTCACCTTGTTAACACCCTGTCTACAAATGTGCTTCCATATAACCTGTTGTTACGATAAGTGAGTACAAAAAAAAAAAAAAAAAAAAAAAAAGGCCGGACTGAGTGGCTCAGACGGTTGAGGCGCTGGCCTTCTGACCCCAACTTGGCAGGCTCGATCGTAGCTCAGTCCGGTGCTATTTGAATGTGCTGAAATACGTCAGCCTCGTATCAGTAGATTTACTGGCACGTAAAAGAACTCATGTGGGGAAGAATTGCGGCGCCTCAGCGTCTCCGAAAACCGTCAGAAAATAGTTAGTGGGACGTAAAGCCAACAACACATTTTTTAAAAAAGCAGTCATCTCCGTACAGCCCATGAATGTTCTGGGAGTGGTCGAAGGTATAGGTTCCCTTCCACTTTCCTAACCTCGGTACTTGGTGGAGTAGTGTGGTTAGCTCCACGCCCGACCACCTTTGCCCTCAGGAATTAACCTGGTACTCATTTTTGGTGCAAGCTGAGTGAACCTCAAGGCCATGTGCACCTTCGGAAGTGGAAATCTCGTTTCTTAAATTTTTCGATTTCCTAATGGGGAATCGAACCCATGTCTTTCCGGGTGAACCGAGCATACCTTTACCACCTTGCCCAGGCACCCCGTACTAAAAGTGAGTCGTGTCGTCCTAAAACTCACGAGTTTCAAAACTCACGAGTCTCAAAACTCACGAATTCCAGGAAAAGGATTTATAAGAGCAAGTTTCTCTACCTTGGCCAGTCTCAAAACTCACGAATTCCAGGAAGAAGATTAGTAAGAACAGGTTTCTCTACCTGGGCCAGTCTCAAAACTCACGAGCAGGGCCAGTTCTTCTTTGAATGGATAAATGTCCACCCTATTAGTGATAGGATAATGGAATACTTTTAATAATCCAATATAACTTCTATCCGATTATTTAAATAATCGAATGAATAATCAAATCAAATAATGGAATGAGTTTCAAATATCATTCAGTTATATGCGCCATGAATAATTTTTTCTCTTTAAGTGTGTCGGGTAGATAATCGACTGAAATAAGCGAATAGATGAACTCTTACGAAAAATAGAAACACGCCTTTTTTCCAAATGAATCTCCAAATGTTGAAACTAAATGAGTGAATTAACTGTCTTGATGTATATCTCTAAATAAAATTCCTTATTGAAGTAAATGCCGCCTTGGCCGCATAATGGATCTAAGCCCCAGAACTACCAACTGACAGTTTCTTTTTACTGACAGCGGGCAATATACCTACTTTAATTTGATGTCGTCCGGCTTTATTCATGAATAGTTAGCATGCTGGCCTTTGGTCCAAGGGATCCAGGGGGTCCCGGGTTCGGTTTCTGATCGGGTAGAAGATTTTAACTTTCATTAGTTAATTCCTATGGCTCGGGGACTGGGTGTTCGTGCCGTCTTCAGCATTAGACTTCACCTTAGGTAGGGCCTCATCCTCACAGACGTGCAGATCGCCTGTACGGCGTCAACTCTAAAGACCTGCAGCAGACCTCCCCGGAGGCCACACGCCATTATTATAAATTTATGTGAAAGGGAAAAAATATATTATATTAGCTTGAAGACAACAGCAAAATATCTTTTTTAAAAAATAATAATTATACACCTCTGTCTCTTTCATTCACCACCCATTATTTTACCCCTGTGGGTTGGGGAGACAGAATAACATCCAAAGTACCCCCTGTTTGTCGTAAAAGGCGACTAAGAAGGGGCCCCAGGAGCTCTTAAATTATTTAAGAGAAGACTAGATACACAACTGATAGGCAATCTGCTACCTGGGTGACTGCTCTAAATGCATATCAGTAGTGATTGGTTGATTGATTGACTGATTGATTGATTGATTGATTGATTGATTGATTGATTGAGCAAGAGAACGTGGGTTGGCGACCTCGGGGCCCTTTGCTGAATCCGGACATTGCTTCCACCCACTTGTGGCAGTCTACTTGCTTTCATCTATCCTTAGTCAACTCTTGTTCTTTTCCGAACCCCGGCGATATTAGGTTTCCCGGCTCCATGGCTAAATGGTTACCGTGCTGGCCTTTGGTCACAGAGGTCCCGGGTTCGATTCCCGGAAGGGTCAAGAATTTTAACCATCATTGGTTAATTCCGCTGGCACGGGGACTGGGTGTATGTGTTGTATTCATCATTAGTTCATCCTCATTACGACGCGCAGGTCGCCTACGGGCGTTGAATCAAAAGACCTGCACCTGGCGAGCCGAACACTCCCGGCACTAAAAGCCATACGATGTCATTTTACAGTACCACCACCAACATTCATTGTTTTCAACCCTTACTGATTTGTATTGACCATTTACACTTTTTCTTGGCGTGGGAAAGAACCAAAATCACTAAATATCACCATCATCATCGATCTGGAGTCTCTTTGAAGTCATTTAGCGAAATCATTTCAAAGATAGCGACCAACAACTTCGCCATATTTTATAGAAAATTCCGACGCATTTTAATTTACGACTTGAGAAATTTGGTGAGCCAAGTAGCCAATACTATAGCATTGCACTTCGCGTAACCGCGTGGGCGCGTGATGCAATATATTAATCTTTGCATTTTATGTAATGGCATCTGAATGCACGACTCATTCATACGTGAGCAGCATGAGTTCGCTTTATTCTTGGAAAGCTTATCAGAGACCGTTCGTCCTACCCGTGCACTTCCTGTAAGGGGGTGGAGATAGGTGATTTTAATTTCCCTGTGATGAGATTGATGAGTTCACGTTAGGATTACTTTTCGTGCCATTATTTCGAAAGCGTTCACTATCTATTTGCCCCAGTCATTCGAATAGAATTTCAAATGAATAATCGAAAAAATAATCGAATCGAAGAAATACTGTAATTGAATAAACGAAAAATTAAGCAAATGGATTAATAGAATAAAATTAAATAATCGAATAAGCGAATAATTTGTATTCGATTTTTCAATCACTACAACCTACCCACATAACGACTGTAGATATTTGAAAATTTAATCAGAATTGTGTGACAAGGTCCATTGTTAGCGCCAGCCGGAATTGCGTGCCCTCTTGTAAATGGGAACATGCATCATTTTCAAAAATATTTTTTTTTGAAAAGTACACCAATGAAATAGTACGTAAACGTATTACATTGAGGTATGTTGCCTTGTTTTCTACCATTAAAAAAATATTTAATAGTGCCTTTCCGCAAGGCGAGTGAAACGGCCTCTGACGTAAGCGGCGCGCTGTGACGTCACGATCCAGTACCGCATGGAGCTCTACCAGCCGTTGTGCATCAGCCGTTGCTAAAAGCCGATTGTTTATTATTCATGATCGCAAATAACTTCGAAAAGACAGAAGAAAGGTTCGAAACAGCACAGTCAGACAATCTACCATGTGTAGATGTCATCATTCTTGAAAAATGTGACTTTTGTGGCCGCAGAAATTCGCGGATAACACGCAAGTTTGTAAGTGGCGTCTTTTATATACGTGCAATGTACTGTAACCTATAGTATTAGGATAACAACGAACCTGGATAGATATCACATCACTTTCAATATTTCCTTCTAGACTGATTCCCCTATTAAAGAATAACATTACATTTTCGGGCTTTCAGCATTAGTAAAGTAAGAAATCGGATTTCAGCACTAACATAAACATAAAGATAGCATTATAGTACTAGTCCGCTTCTGTGGTGTAGTGGTTAATGTGTGCCACTCCCGGAGGCCCGGTTTCGATTCCCGGCTCTGCCATGAAAGTTGAAAACAAATAGTACGAGGACTGGAACGGGGTCTACTCAGCCTCGGGAAGTCAACTGAGTAGAAGGGTTTCGAATCCCACCTCAGCCATCCACGAAGTGGTTTTTCGTATTTTCCTACTTCTCCTCCAGGCACCTAAGGCCACGGCCGTTTCCTTCCCTCTTCCTTGTCTATCCCTTCCGATCCTCCCATCCTCCAACAAGGCCCCTGTTGAGCATAACAGGTGAGGCCGCCTGGGCGAGGTAATGGCCCTCCTCATCAGTTTCATCACCATACTCAAAGTCTCACGTTCCAGGACACTGCCCTTGAAGTGGTAGAGGTGAAATCCCTCGCTGAGTCCGAGAGAAAACCAACCCTGAAGGATAAACTGATTAAGAAAGAAAGAAGGAAAGAAAGATCATAGTACTATAGGGCTATAATCTATCATTCCCAAAAAAATATATATTTATGGTTGGGACAACTGGCCTACCCACTTCCAGGGCCCATAAAAGAGAATTAAATATCTTTGTGGAGGGAAAAAGTTAAACATGATAAAGATAAATATGACTTCATCTAGTTTTCACAAGTCGGGCTGAGTGGTTCAGACTGTTGAGGTGCTGGCCTTCTGACCCCAACTTGGCAGGTTCGATCCTGGTTCAGTCCGGTGGTAGTTGAAGGTGCGCAAATACGTCAGCCTCGTGTCGGTAGATTTACTGGCACGTAAAAGAACTCCTGCAGGACTAAATTCCTGCACATCGGCGTCTCCGAAAATCGTAGAAGTAGTTAGCGGGGCGTGAAGCCAATAACATTAATTACATTTGGCTTTTAACAAGCTGAGCATATCAGGAAAGAAAAGTGTCCTGGTGACATTTTAGTCGCTCAATACAGGAATGTCTTTGGGTGCTGTGACTTTAACTTTTTTTTTTTTTTTTTTTTTTTTGCTGTTTGCTTTACGTCACACCGTCACATATAGGTCTTATGGCGACGATGGGACAGGAAAGGCCTAGGAATGGGAACAAAGCGGCCGTGGCCTTAGGTACAGCCTCAGCATTTGCCTGGTGTGAAAATGGGAAACCACGGAAAACCATCTTCAGGGCTGCCGGCAGTGGGGTTCAAAACCCACTATCTCCCGGATGCGAGCTCACAGCTGCGTGCTCCTAACCGCACGCTCAACTCGCGCGGTATTTTTACCCTTCGGTTTATTGACTTGGCTTGTATAACCTAAAACTTAGGCTAAGTTGGATAATATTTTAAACACCTACATCACTATTTTCACCTGTGTGCAATTATGTTATTTATTTCATTAATATTATGAAAATTATTATAATTGAGCATTGTTAACTTATAAGACCCCAACAGACAAGCATTGGTTTTGTGTATAGTTATACATTTGTTAAATTCACGTTGTTTCCTTTCATGATGTACACGCCTATTCTCTGTTACATTATAGAGTATTTAGATATAGCCTAAATTTCTTTACCAATTAAGCTCTTCAATAAAGACATACATAACTGTCCCATGCTAAGATATATTGGTAGAATTAGAGCTGTCAAAATGGTTCATAACCCCTTTGATTTATTATCTTGACATGGATCACCCAAAACATAGGTTAGGTTTGGAGAATACTTTAATAATCAGCATTATTTAATGCACTGTTTATTACTTTCATATTCCAAGATGTAATTGAAGCATTTAAATAAAGCATCATGCATTAAAATTTAAAGTTTTACCACTAGAACAGCTGACATGGAAAAGTGATTTGAAAATTCAAACAAATTCATCTTACGTTAAAATCTTCAAAAAAAAATAAACTGTAGACTTTTCCGATATATCACCAGCATATCTCCGGCTCGCCAAAATCCATTTCTCCCTAGTTTTAGCGTCTTTGGAACATTTATAAACAATTTGTTTGGTATGGTATGCGATGTGCTATTGCACATCGGAACTCTACACCATTTATAAGTTTTCTGCCTCACTGTCTGCGCAGGATTCATTTTAAGTCTAAAATATACCGCTCAGATTATTATCCAATGTATAGACCTCGAATTTAACCATACTAGGCACTAACGTAAAGTAGAAATACGCGAAGTGTATCCTGCTTCTCACAGCACACTATGTGTTATTTCGTCTGCTAATTCAGTCAACCTGTACGATGACGTCAGACCAATGAGATCGCGTACTTGCGTGACGTGACATTTTCGTAAATTTTTATCATGTTTGGAGTTATTATTTGTACATTCTGATCACATTTTTGAATTCTGCATGAAATTTTGAATCAGATTAGCATATTTTTAATTAAAACCCCAGATCATGCATGTTCCCTATTGGCACCTCTCACATCAAGAGGTGGGCCTGTCGTGTCGCCTCATACAAAGTATACGCGAGAGGGGGTTGAGAAACCCACGGATGCCATGGACCCGCGCGGATAACCGCACTCGGCCTTGCAAATGAAGGCCTAGTTCCATAAGCCGCTGTAAAGCTTTGTCTTTTTCAATGCATTTTATTTTTATGTATTTTTATATATATTTTTTTTACTATTTATATATTTCTGTCAATTGGTTTAGTATGCTTAATTTGGTTCAATTGGTCTTTTTTCACTATTTTCATTACTTTTATCTACATATTTACATGATTAATTTAACAAGAAAAGATTTACTTTCTGTCTAAACCATCTTAAGGATGAAGGAAGTGACTCAGAAATGCACCTACATCTCTTGTCTCCTCATATTTTTTTTGTTTCGTTCGATCCTCTTATCAAGTTGGTAGTATTTCTTTCTTCTTTTTAAACCCTCTAGGTTCAACTCAATCCTCATAATCTTCTTATATGATTTCTCAGATTCTTGCTTAAGCCCTTTTATTAAGTCTTTTATTCGAGGGTGAGCTCTTCCCAGAACATTGTTTATTTGGTGATTCCACCCCTCCACAGAATTGTTTGTTCTGTGTCTTCTGTTATAGCAGTTCCACGTTTCCACTGGAACTAGTGGATTTTGTAGCCAATGATCGACAAAATAGTCAAAAAATATCGTCAACATTTGGTCTTCGGGGGCGTTACTATGAATGTAGATCCACCCCTCGTCTAGATCCTCAGGCGGCAGGAAGGCAAGTGCCGCACACATTGTAATTGTTTGTCGGATTTCCTGGTTCGTTTTGTAGGCTTCAGTGAGGCCGACTTCCTGAACCTTTCGCCAGAGACTTTGACATAAATGGAAGAAGCATCCTTGCACTTTGATAGAAGGAAATACTTCTTTTATTGCTTTGATAGCGGCTGCCTCAAAGTCGGCGTTTATTTCATTTGGGTTCCATTCTGGGATCTCATGTTTTATGATATTAAATAATCTAGCGTATGTTCCCGTGGTCTTATTAGGGAGAAGAGCAAATATGACAGGTGTTATGTTTGTTTCCTCACTGGTGCTTCCAAGATCAGCATGTATTGTATATAGCTGTGAAAACTGCCTGCTGCAACTTTTGAAAGTACCATCCATTAGAAATGTCCTATGCGCTTTGAGACATTCTCTTCCCTTTGCGCTTGAAAATACTAATATTCTTTCTCCATCCCTGTTGTCTGCAAGAAGAAATGTACTGTCATCGGTCATGCGTAGAGTGTCTTCATCTAAATTAATGTCGTTTCGATGTTTCGGCTCTTTTTGGACTCCCTGGGCTTTATTTCGGTGCCTGTAGAGTGATGATTTTACACTGGAAAATTGAGGTACCCTGGTGATAAATTCATATCCTCTTTGCTGCAAGGATTCAAATTCTTCTGTGTAGACCTGTAACAAAAAATATTATCCTTACCTTCTTGTAACTAACTTATAGTAATAACCAATAGTACCAATATGTCTTAAGTACTCACTTACTCGGAACAAAAATAATTTATAAAACATTTCGATTAATGCTTGTTGTTTGAAAGGGCCTAACACCTAGGTCATCGGCTCAATTTCTATTGAAACGACACAGATAACAGGCTGTTAGCTACAATGCACGAGCAGACACGCGCGCGATTTTTTAACGGTCTTTAATTTCGTCTGCGGACTCTTCAAAAATAAATACGAGTGAGTTGGCCGCGAGTTCAGGGGCAAGCAACTGGGTTCGAACCCCTCTGTCGGCAGCCCTGAAGATGGTTTTCCGTGGTTTCCCATTTTCAGACCCGGCAAATGCTGGGGCTTTACCCTAATTAAGGCCATAGCCGCTTCCTTCCCACTCCTAGTCCTTCCCTATTCTATCGTCGCCATAAGACCTATCTGTGTCGGTGCGACGTAACCAACTTGTAAAAAAAAAATGTTTAACTTACCTGTGTAACTGATGTTCCATGCTCTTCGCGAACTCGTTTCTTGGCCTGGCTGACTGCTTTGTACACATCGAGGCTTGCTTCATCAGGTACAGACTGTTTCACTAAAAACACAATTGTCACTTGCAGTTATCACTTTACCGGCACACGCGGATGACAGTGTTTTATAGCAAAACCATACTGTTTCGCCCGACTTGTTCTCTCGTTGCTTGTAAAACATATAACCACTGTACACTAAATTTATTTTACCCTTTTGTGAAGAAATGAATTGCATGTTGTGCACTGTTCGATGGCACCAAGCAAAATAACTGAATAAAGATCAGTGTTACACTTGGGGAATTTGATCTTTGGTAGGATGATAACTCCTGTTAATAGTACATGGGAAATACTATTCTAAAAGTCGGTGGAAAACATGGGTTGAAGGGAAGCGTGATTCATCGCGCAGCTCGTCCCTCCTGCGGTCATCGCAAGAACCTGCTGTCCGGAGTCGTGAATTTTGAGACTCATTAGAATGTTTACTTTAGTGACCTGTTTGTATTCGTGAGTTTTGGGACTCATTAGAATGTTTACTTTAGCGACCAGTTTGTGTTCGTGAGTTTTGAGACTATTTGTTACTAATTTCAGCCCGTGAGTTTTGGGACTCGTGAGTTTTGAGACATAACCAAGTGAGTATCAGGCTAATTCCCAGGTACAAAGATGGCTGGGCATAGAGCCAACCATTCTATCCCACTTTGTGCCAAGGTTACGCTAGGGATAGTAAAAGCCTGTACATTCCACTCCTCCACGAGCCTTCACGGTCAATACGGGGATGGCATTGCTCTTATGAATAAAAGAAAACCCGTTATTAACTTAGGGTCTTTCTAGGTAATGCAACGTGAATAGCAAATATCTACGGGAAGGAAACAATGGGCGGACTCTGTGACAGGCTAGGAAAACAACAGATAGGGAATCAGCCACCTGGGCGACTGCCCTAAATGCAGATCAGTAGTGATTGATTGATTGATTGATTGATTGATTGATTGATTGATTGATTGATTGATTGATTGATTGATTGATTGATTGATTGATTGATTGATTGATTGATTGTAATAATAATGCTATTTGCTTTACGTGTCACTAACTACTTTTACAGTTTTCGGAGACGCCGAGGTGCCGGAATTTTGTCCCGCAGGAGTTCTTTTACGTGTCAGTAAATCTACCGACACGAGGCTGACGTATTTGAGCACCTTCAAATACCACCGGACTGAGCCAGGATCGAACCTGCCAAGTTGGGGTCAGAAGGCCAGCGCCTCAACCGTTTGAGCCACTCAGCCCGGCTGATTGATTGATTGATTGATTGATTGATTGATTGATTGATTGATTGATTGATTGATTGATTGATTGATTGATTGATTGATTGATTGATTGATTGATTGATTGATTGATTGATTGATTGATTGATTGATTGATTGATTGATTGATTGATTGATTGATTGATTGATTGATTGATTGATGCTCGTTGTCATACTCATGACAGGCACAATATATATAATTTTGTACAGAACAGGACAACGAAAGTATAATAATAATAATAATAATAATAATAATAATAATAATAATAATAATAATAATAATAATAATAATAATAATAATAATAATAATAATAATAATAATAATAATAATAATAATAATAATAATTGTTACCGTGTTTTTGTGGTAGTTAGAGGTGAAAGAAGGTGCGGGTGTGAACGGGTCTCAAGCTACGAAATTATAGTGCATGTAAAATTAACAAGGTTATATTTTCTTTTCAAAATAAAGAAATAACAATCATGGCAGGTACAGAGTAGCAAGGCAATAAAAATACAATTACAATATTTACAGGATTTGGGCTTCGAGCCCCAGCCTCACAATTCTTGAGCAATTAGCCCAGTTTTACCCCAAACACAAGTTTCAACAGAGGGGCAGAAAACCCCATTCATGCCTAGGAGCACTTGCTCCAAATTACACAGTAAGGCCTGCTTGAGGCGCGCAGAAAACAAAATTTTCGAGAAAAGAGCAACTTGGTCTCAAAATTCAGGCCTGTCAAAGGCCACACCTAATTCCACTTTCAAGCTGTCCTCTAAGGACATATACACAGGGGTAAAATACCCAACCTACTGAGGTCTATTAAATGAGAAGAAGGTTAATTACATGACCTCTAAAATAACAATTTGAGAGGAGGCGATCTGCACTCCTAATGCATTTGTTTTAAAACCTAATCTGGCTCTAGGCCACTAATGCAAGGGCTAATCCCATACTACAGAGGTGACTTTAGAAAAGAACAATTTACATTAATGAAGAATCGGTTGTGAGAAATAAGTTCACCTCAAAACAAAATGAGTGGGAGCTCGAGAGGGTTAAGCACTCTCTATCCCAATATGTAGCCTTAAAAGATAATAGATGCTATTTTAGGAAAAGGTTACATGGTAGAAACGCTTCGGACCCGCCCCGAGAGTTAAACTGCTGAGCTAGCAAGAAAGGAAGATATTAAAAGGCCATTACCTTGGTGTAGAACTGCTCCCCGAAGAAAGAGGCGCTTCCCGCCCCCTGCTATGTACTTTACACACTGAACGATGGTACTGAAGTGGCGCAGAGACCCTAAAATCAGCAGTTTATATACTCTCGCGGAAAGTTCGAGGCGTTTCAGGAAGGAAAACACCCGCCCACAATCATTTTATTGGTGGATAACGAAAACCCCTACACAATATGAAGAAGAAACACATTATTGGTGGAAAATTAATTAAAGAAATTCGGGATTGGCTAGATACAAAACAAGGGGAAAGAGAGGGGTATACAGCCAACTTAAACAATAACAGAAAGAAATTTAACAAGAAACAAACTTTTGAAATAAAAATTTCTCCAAAAAAAAACAGTTCTTTCACGTCGCACGAGGGTGCACCATTGTAGTTTTTCAGTAGTGTCCTCTAGAAGAGAAAGTTCACACTTATTACTACCGGTAAAACAAAAATACATCAAAAGTGGCACAGTTCAAAAACTCCAAACTTTCCACGTAGTGACATCTTCTGAGAAACTTGAAAATTAATACCGTCAATAAAGTTCAGACTTCCTCCAGCAGAGGAGTTTCAATTGGCGCACATTTTAAATTAGCGGCGTGGAGGTGTACCGCCCGGTACAATAATAATAATAATAATAATAATAATAATAATAATAATAATAATAATAATAAAATTGCTTTACGTCCCACTAACTACTTTTATGGCTTTTGGAGACAACGATGTGCCGGAATTTTGTCCCGCAGGAGTTCTTTTACATACCAGTAAATCTACCGACGCGAGGCTGACATATCTGAGCACCTTCAAATACCACCGGACTGAGCCAGGATCGAACCTGCCAAGTTGGGATTAGAAGGCCAGCGCCTGAACCGTCTGAGCCACACACAATGAATAGCATGCTCGTCGTCCAAGAAAGAAACGGTAAAGAATAAGGGACATACAGGTGTATGCGTGATGATGTTACAAACTTACAGGGTTGATGGAGGACAGCAAATGGATCAGTTTGAGATAAGCAACGGTAGTCCGGAAACTTTCGAGTCAAAGGTTATTTATAATCAAAGTTGGTTATCATCCGTCTGTTCTTAACAGACGCCGGGGTGTCCGAATTTCGTCCCGCAGTAGTTCTTTAACGTGGCGGAAGCCAACGACATGGGGTTGTCACCTTAAAACAACCACGACCTCAGTCGAGTTTGAACCCGTTAACGCGACGCTGTTTAAACGACACCAGGAATATTCGAACGGGTACGACAGAACTTTGAGGTGGTAGTGGTGGTGATTATTGTTTTAAGAGGAAGTACAACTAGGCAACCATCCTCTTTATAACACTAATCAGAGAGAAAAAAGGGAAGGGGTCCGACACTTCGAAAAATGAAGGTATCGGCCAAAGGAAGACAAGGGCCGCGAAGGGCATGAAAATGAAAAACTCCCTAGGCCTCCATACGTAATACCGTCGGGGTCAGAAAAGAACAAGAGTTGACCAAGGGAGGTCGGATAGGATAGATAAAAGTGAGGAGCCTGGCACAAGTAAGTGGAAGCAATGCCAGGACTCTGCTAAGCTCCCCGTGGTCGCCATCTCACGCTCCAAAGTTCAGAGGCCCTCGGGCCCCTTTTAGTCACCTCTTACGATGGGCAGGGGATACCGTGTGTGTTATTCTACCGCCCCCACTTACAGGGGGACGACAGAACTTTGAGCGACGTGTCATGACGCAGAGGGACGCCATTTCGAACATTTGATGTAAATGGAGCAGCTTGTGCAGGTAAACGGACTTAAATGAGTAGAATTTTGCTTAATTTTCGACTCGATCGTTTCCGGACTATGGTTCCTTATCTCAAATTGATCCACTTGCCGTCCTCCATCATCCGTGACAGTTTGTAACATCATCACGGATACACTCTGTATACAATTTAACGAAAATCTTCAGACCTTCTTTGTGATAGCGTTTCACAATCGGAAATTATGCCATTTACTGCCAGTCAGGAAGGTGTTTGTCATTCGAGATCTACATTTGGTTTTCACTACTTTTATTGTTGAAAATAGTTGCTCACAAATGCAACTTTTCACATAGTACTTGGGAAAGAATGAAACAATTAATATTGTCACCGCAAAATAATTGTTACCTCCCATTTTACTTGAAACTTTCGTTGCGCAGAGGTCGATGGTTTCGAGAGTGATATCGCGATACGCCACTAGTAACGCGCCAGATACAAATTGAAACGAAGTCGGCAGCCAGTCGGAGAGAGGGTGGGGGTTTGGAGGAGTTACGAAGAAAAAGTAATGTCTAGAGACTCAAGTAGGGTGGAGTGGTGGTGAATATTGTTTTAAGAGGAAGTACAACTCGGCAACCACCATCTATTATCGCTAACCAGAGAAAAATATTGGAGGAAGGATCCGATACTTCGAAAAATGAAGGTATCGGCCAAAGAAAGACAAGGGCCACGAAGGCGTGAGTAAGTAGCAATTCCAGAACTCAACTAAAGGCCCCGTGGTTGCCAACCCACCCTCCCAAGTTAATAGCTCGTGCGGCCACTTTCAGTCATCTCTTACGCCAGGCAGGGGACACCGTGGATGTATTCTACCACTCCCACCCGAAGGGGTATAGCTTTGATATATTTTCATTCAATTTCACTTTACTCAGTATACCGGTACTACAATTCTGGGAGAATATACATCCTAAGTACTTGAAATGATCCACCTGTTCCTGGTTTGTACTTCCCAACTGACAAGCAATCCTGTTTCAAATTTTCTTCTCGCTGCACCTTATTATAAGCTCCAAGATATTAGAATGTAGACTTTTAGCACAGTCTGCTATAAGATCAAGTCATCATCAAGGGTCAAGCCACTCAGCTGAATCCCTCCCTGCATGGGAAAATATTGTTAATAATAAAACTCTTCCTATTTTAATGCAGTGTGACCCAATTAGTACACACACATAAACACAGACACACAATGATACTTGAAAATGAATAGCAACAGTTCATTAATTAGGGGATATTTGAAACGTTTCTCTTCCTCACAGCAGTTCTAGCGCAGACCCGCAGACTTTACCTGGAACGGGCGATTCTTCCATAATCTTGATTGACAGGGCTCTTCCTTGACTTCGCTGCGCACTCACACACCAGTCTCTTCACTCAGAAATTCCCTGTAGTTGGATTCAAATATAAGTCTGTTCACTATCACGCAGCGACTGTTCATTTGGCTCGACTCCAGACAAGGCCAATAACTTTCACAATCACTGTGTGTGTGAGAAAAGTGTCAGAAGAAGATTAGGTCAAAGTTGCTTTTGGATTCGAAGGTGATGAAAGATGTATGCATTTATTTTGTAAATTTAAAGACAATATTATACCGTTTCTGGGGAACATCACGTAGAGGTCGCCTCTATTCTCTCCCCATATACACAGTTAAAAAAAGAGGGGTGGGGAACATGTCTTTTAACGTCTGGTATGTGAACGTTAATTTGGCAGATGGGGTTCCAATGGTCGTACAGCATGCCTTCAGACCTTAGCTACTCAGAGTATGTTAAATCGAAGTTATACTCCATCTGTAGGCGTAATCATGAATTCAACTATCAAGTGACCCCTCAAAACAAAGTGTGTCGTTGTGAGGTACACAGACTACTGCGGTCATTTGAGCACGTTGTACGTAAACCAGCACATCCCATAAGACATCTTAACGAGGTTCAAGTCGCAAGGGCCGTCACTTTGATCCAGGAAGAATGGACTTTTCGTCGTGTTGCTGTGAATACCAATGTCTTTCCGTCAGTTATTCAACGCTTGTGGAATCGCTACAGTGAGACAGGCCAGTTCACAAGGAGGGTTGGACAAGGTCGTGGACGAATGACAACCCCACATGATTACCGATATCTGACCATATGTGCGTTGCGGCGTCGTTCAGCAACTGCCAGAGAACTGCAACAAGACCTCAGGAGGGTCACTGGAGTCACGGTGTCTGACCAGACAGTAAGGAACAAGTTAAGAGAAGTGTCCTTACGACCCAGACGTCCTGTTCGAGTGCCCCGTTTAACGCATCAACACCGCGCAGCTCGCCTTCTGTTTGCAGTACCCACGTCAACTGGCAACTTCGCCAATGGAGACCTGTGTTGTTCACAGACGAGTCCAGATTTCCGCTGATTCAGCATGATGGACGTCAACGTGTATGGAGACGCCGTGGTGATCAGCACATGCCAAATGTCCAGGAAGGCGATCGATTCGGACGAGGTTCTCTGATGGGGTGGGGTGGCTTCAGTATTGATGGCCGTACGGATCTTGTCGTCGTCCGTGCTAATCCTACCGCTGCGGGGTACATCGAGCAGATACTGGTACAGTATGTGTTGGTTGCTGCATACGGTGTTGGCCCTGAATTCGTACTCATGCACGACAATTACACTTCATGTAATGCGCACCACCAGACCTGTCTTGCGAGAACTGGACATTTAAGAGATGAAATGGCCAGCAGTGGGTCCCGACCATAATTCCATCGAGCATGTGTGGGATAGGCTTGACATAAGTGTTCGTGGGCGTCCTGTTCCACCACAGACTCTCGAAGACCTTGAACAGGCTCTCATTGAAGAATGGGACCTGATACCGCAACGTGACCTCCGTCAACTTATACGGAGCATGCCACGTAGGCACCAAGCTGTGATAAACGCTCGTGGAGGACATACACCACACTGAAGCTCTCCAACTGTGATAAAAATCCACCCTGGAGGACTGTTATCACATTGTTTTCTACCCTATTTGGATATTTCCGTTTGTGTTCTATTAACGCGAATCCGTCGATGTTCTTTTGTATACTTCAATGGTAAAGAATAAATATTTAGTTGGTAATATACCTGGGTGTGAGGTATTGTTTCGTGGAGCATGGCATACGTTCAAAAACATGTTCCCCCTAATTTTTTTGAACTGTGTATTTTCTTTCAAATTTAGTGAGGTCGACAATTCTTTATTTACGTAATTCTTATCATATTCGTGGTAGTGATGGTGGTGGTGGTGATTATTGTTTTAAGAGGAAGTACAACTGGGAAATCATCCCCTATTAACACTAATCTGAGGGAAACAATGGAATGGGTTCGACACTTCGAAAAATGAAGATATCGACCAAAGAAAGACAAGGACCACAAAGGTCGTGAAAGTAAAAAAACTCCCTAGGCTTCTTGGCCTAATACCGTCGGGGTCGAGAAAAGAGCAAGAGTTGGCCCAGGGAGGTCGGATACGGTAGATGAAAGTGAGGAGAATGGTACAAGTAAGTGGAAACAACGCCAGGACTCAGCTAAGAGCCCCATGGTCGCCAGCCCACTCTCCAAAGTTAAGAGCCCCTGGGGCTTATCATGTTCGTTCCCTTCTAAACTCTATTTTCAGTGTTTCTCCTTCTTCGGTAGTAGGCCTACTCGTCAATTCTTGTTTACAGTATTTACAAATGTACACCTTTCACATTTATAGCTCAGTGTTCTCACTTGGTAAACTAATATATTACAGTAATAATAGCAAGAACCATGGCTACGAGAAATTTCGGAATGGGCTGGAATTTCCTAAAAGCATCTACTTCAGTCCTTAACGTTCGTACAAATGTCAGTGCCTAAAGTTCACAGGACACTGATCCTTCTCGGCACTGACACTAAATTCTACCTCTGTACAAGTATCCCATAATCGTAGCCAAGATCATGTCCAGGTCAGGAATATTCTCTAATGGCAATATTGAAGTAAGGTCCCCCACTGAATACGAGGGCATCAGCCTCCTGGCGCATCTCCTTTCCTCGCCAGGTAGAACGGTCCTAGACATTCTTTGCCAATTAACTACAGCGATTTTCTGCGAGTATTATTCCCATCGGTCCGGCGGACGAGCTCTTGGTCATTGTCATTCTCTTTGATTTCACTCCAGCTTATAGCCGAGCGTTCTTTTTTATGATACAAATGTAAATAATAACGACAACTGAGATAACATAATAGAAGAACAAGTGGGACTGGTTCACTGATGAGAAAAGAGTTCTGCAGCGTGACCCCCTAAAGAAGAAACTTGAAGCACACCACGGTTTCGAAGAAAAGCTGAAGCTAAGAACAGGCAAGACATAAACCTAACGCTGGTCTGAGAGGCTCAGAGGCATGCCGAGCCCAAGGTGGAGGGTATTTGAAATGCTGACTAAAGACGTAAAAATGTCTTATGGAGCAAAATTTCTGCCACTTTGGCATCTCTGGAAACTGCAAAGGTAGGTAGTGCAGAATGTAAAACCAATAACATTATTATTAAGTGAATTTTTGAAGGGCGGGAAGAAGTCCATTTGACACTCAATGTCCGTACGATGTCGGCATGTAAAAGATCTCTGACCGAACAAGTGGTTGTGCGGTTTGAGTCGTATATCATGTATCAGCTTGCATTCGGGAGATAGTGGGTTCGAACCCCATTGTCGGCAGCTCTGAAGCTAGTTTCCCGTTTTCACCGCAGGAAAATGCTGGGGCTGTACTTTAATTAAGGCCGCACTGGATTTCTTCCCACTCCTAGCCCTTTCCTATCCTATCGTCGCCGTAAGACCTGTGTCAATACGACGTAAAGCAGATTGTAAAACAAGAAACAAAAAAATCGGGTGACACATTTGGTGTTCACCCGACAAAATTGAATAAAACTCAGCCACAGACGCCCAAGAAAGATCTGGTTTAGGCTATTCTGACATCTAGGAGGCCTAGAGTAAAACGAAACGTCGAAATTGACGACCAAGCAGCCAGCTGGCGTCAAATTAAAATGCTTGCACACGGTAGCTGAGGAATACGGTTATTATTATTAAGTGAATTGAAGAAATAAAGAAAAAAAAGCGCACCAAAAACAAGCCCAAGGAACAAAGCAGTTAAAAAAACGTGGTCCATATTTAGCTGAAACGTGAAGAAGATGTATAAGATACAGGAGTATATCAAATAATAATAATAAGAAGAAGAAGAAGAAGAAGAAGAAGAAGAATCCCGGTCCCGTGGTGCATGCCTCTTACCCGGAGGCCCCGGGGACAATTCCTGGAGAGAGAAGGATATTTTTACATGGATCTGAGGGCTGGTTCGAGATCCATTCAGCCTACGTGATTACAATTGAGGAGCTATTGACGGTGAAATGGTGGCCCCAGTCTACAAAGCCAAGAATAGCGGCCGAGAGGATTCGCCGTGCTGTCCACACGCCACCTCGTAATCTGCAGGCCTTCGAGCTGAGCAGCGGTCGATTGGTAGGCCATGGCCCTTCGGGGCTGTTGCACCGTGGGATTTGCTTTTGGTTATTTATATAAATAAAATCGTAATGACCGTGTGTCTGTACATTGACTATTTTGGCGAAATTTCCGTACAGTTATCCGTTTCAGGTGTAATAATAACCATCTGCATATTTATTAGCTTTGGTGTCTGTCTGTTTGTTTTCCTGTTCGTCTATAACTTGAAAACTACTGCATATATTTCTACCAAAATTCATATTTAGATTTCACCCGTCCTTGGGTAGGTTCTAGGGCCAATATTGTTTCTAAATCCCTGAACTGATTGGAGGTTTATACCAAACCGAAACCGAGATTTTGCACTCCCACAACATACATACAACCAAAATTAATGGAAATCTACCTGCCTTAATGGAAATCAATTTCTAAACCTTTTTTCTCACGTGCATCACTTCGATACGAGGAAAGGGAGATATCATTAACGGACCGTTTTTCGGTACAAGTCCCAACGGACTTAACTCAAGAGCGGCTGCGTGTAAATCGTATTTGTTATAACTTTCTGAAAACTACTGAATATATTTCAACCAAACTTTATATTTAACATCCACCTGACCGAAGGTAGGTTTTATGTTATTTCATATGCCCGGAATGGAATGTAGGTTTATAGGGAACCGAAATAGTGATTTTATTCTCCCACAATATATACAAGACCAACCTGACTGGAATTCGACCAACCTTGATGGAAATCCAATTCTAAAACTTCGTTCTCATGTGCATTTTTTCAATAGGAGGATTAATAAGTCCATCTGACATAGCCCGAAATGTGTTGTACGTAGAGCAGACTCCTTATCTATATAAATAAAATCGTAACAACCGCATGTCTGTACATTGACTATTGTGGCGAAATTTTCGTACAGTTATCCGTTTCAGATTTAATAATGACCATCTGCAAATTTGTTAGCTTTATTTTCCTGAAAATCCTCATTTTAACCCCCCTCCCCCAAAACAAGATTGAGTCACAATCTGCCAGACAAGCTAGGAAATTGAAATTTGGCAAAATTTTAAGTTTTAGCCTGTAATCGACGGAAAGCTTCCATGATCTTTAAATATTTCATATTTTACCCCCGAAAAATATCGGAATATTGAGGCAATTTTAATGTCGGTGCAGACCTTCGTTTCGAGGTATTTCGCGGCTAAATGGCAAGTCGTATCACAAAACGGATGGCACGATCTCAGTTCAATTTGAAGTGATCTACAACATTGGTAGGGTGCGATCAGTCGTTGAGAGGAAGTTGGATGAAAACCAGTGTGGTTTCAGACCACAGAGAGGCTGTCAGAATCAGATTTTCAGTATGCGCCAGGTAATTGAAAAATGCTACGAGAGGGATAGGCAGTTGTGTTTATGTTTCGTAGATCTAGAGAAAGCATATGACAGGGTACCGAGGGAAAAGATGTTCACTATACTGGGGGACTATGGAATTAAAGGTAGATTATTAAAATCAATCAAAGGCATTTATGTTGACAATTGGGCTTCAGTGAGAATTGATGGTAGAATGAGTTCTTGGTTCAGGGTGCTTACAGGGGTTAGACAAGGCTGTAATCTTTCACCTTTGCTGTTCGTAGTTTACATGGATCATCTGCTGAAAGGTATAAAATGGCAGGGAGGCATTCACTTAGGTGTAAATGTAGTAAGCAGTTTGGCCTATGCTGACGACTTGGTCTTAATGGCAGACTGTGCCGAGAGCCTGCAGTCTTAACATCTTGGAACTTGAAAATAGGTGCAATGAGTATGGTATGAAATGTAGCCTTTCGAAGTCTAAATTGATGTCAGTAGGTAAGAAATTCAACAGAATTGAATGTCGGATTGGTGATACAAAGCTAGAACAGGTCAATAATTTCAAGTATTTAGGTTGTGTGTTCTCCCAGGATGGTAATATAGTAAGTGAGATTGAATCAAGGTGTAGTAAAGCTAATGCAGTGAGCTCGCAGTTGCGATCAGCAGTATTCTGTAAGAAGGAAGTCAGCTCCCAGACGAAACTATCTTTACATCGGTCTGTTTTCAGACCAACTTTGCTTTATGTAAAGTTAGAAGTAACAGACATGAAAGTAGCAAGAATGATTGCGGGTACAAACAGATGGGAACAATGGCAGGATGGTACTCGGAATGAGGAGATAAAGGCTAATTTAGGAATGAACTCGATGGATGAAGCTGTACGCATAAACCGGCTTCGGTGGTGGGGTCATGTGAGGCGAATGGAGGAGGATAGGTTACCTAGGAGAATAATGGACTCTGCTATGGAGGGTAAGAGAAGTATAGGGAGACCAAGACGACGATGGTTAGACTCGGTTTCTAACGATTTAAAGATAAGAGGTATAGAGCTAAATGAGGCCACAGCACTAGTTGCAAATCGAGGATTGTGGTGACGTTTAGTAAATTCTCAGAGGCTTGCAGACTGAACGCTGAAAGGCATAACAGTCTATAATGATAATGTATGTATGTATGTATGTATGTATGTATGTATGTATGTATGTATGTATGTATGTATGTATGTATGTATGTATGTATGTATGTATGTATGTATGTATGTATGTATGTATGTATGTATGTATGTATGTATGTATGTATGTATGTATGTATGTATGTATGTATGTATGTATGTATGTATGTATGTATGTATGTATGTATGTATGTATGTATGTATGTATGTATGTATGTATGTATGTATGTATGTATGTATGTATGTATGTATGTATGTATGTATGTATGTATGTATGTATGTATGTATGTATGTATGTATGTATGTATGTATGTATGTATGTATGTATGTATGTATGTATGTATGTATGTATGTATGTATGTATGTATGTATGTATGTATGTATGTATGTATGTATGTATGTATGTATGTATGTATGTATGTATGTATGTATGTATGTATGTATGTATGTATGTATGTATGTATGTATGTATGTATGTATGTATGTATGTATGTATGTATGTATGTATGTATGAACAACATTGGTCCTATGACGTTCCTTCGTATCTCAATTCCTTATATGTTAGATGACCTTAGATGTTAGGCCCTTTTAAACAAGCATCATCATCAGCAACTATTTCTCGATTATACCTACATTTTGTTCTTTGTACAGGTATAATTTGTAGTTCGAATCACTTATACGGAAGGTAGAATAATCTAATTTTACATGGACATTGGCCCACCCAGTATCCATACGTGAGCCAAATTCTATGTTTATAGCTGTCACATAAGTACCCAAAAGTATTGCAGTGTGAAATAACCTTACCCAAATTTCATTCTATTCAACGTTTCTAACTTAATTTTACCCATGAATACATGAAATAGTAGAAAATATCTTAAGACCAGCCATTTAGACTGCTAAATGAGGCGTCTTATGCTCTTATCCGCTTATCGATATGATGTTTCGATTATCAGCAGTTAATCTGTAAACGAAGGTTTGCAATATTGTAAACAATCATATACTTCGTATGTTTGTCGTGTGTCGATCTACATATATACATTCATTGAAGTCGATTTGTAGCGATGTAGAAAGGGTGTGTTTGTCATTATAATTAATATTTTACGTCGATAGTTACTCTCAGCAGGAGGGCGTCTGCTATTGTAATCATTACTCTCCACATCGACTTTGACTGGCAGAAGGAATGGAATTCTTCTCCAACTCCTTTGTAACTAGCATTGTAATTGATAGTTCCCTTCTCGATTTGACTGGAAGAAGTCGAGGGAACATGCAATTTGTTCAAAACTCCCCTAACCGATTGTGTCTGGGGGTAGGCAAGTGTGCCCGCCATTATAAACAAGTTTACCCATGTAAAGTGTGACTGACATTAGGCTTAGTGGCCTTGTTATTATAATGGAAATTCACCAACTCGGTGTGACTGTCATTAAGAAAAGGTGCCTGTCATTATAATGATAACAGCACAACTCAATTTTGACTGGCAGTAGGGAAGGTGCCTGCTATTATAATAAAAATTCCTCAACTGTAATCTGTCTGGAAGTAAGAAAGGGCCGTGCCATTGTAACGAAAATTCGCCAAGTCGATTGTGACCGCGCAGTAGGTAATGGAGCCTCACATTATAATGAAAACTTCCCTACTCGATTGTGAATGGCAGTAGGCAGGTGAGCATGCCGTTAACATCACAACTTAGCAACTCGCACTTTATATTGGAAATAACGTATGGGAACCTCCCGATGCTGTTTCTGGATAACGCTTAGGGACATGCAATTTAAAAAAATCTTATTCACAGCATGTACAGTAATTTACTTCGATATCCGTATACAATGTAGAGTACCGTAGCGAAGCACGGGTACATTTGCTAATAATAATAATAATAATAATAATAATAATAATAATAATAATAATAATAATAATAATAATAATAATAATAATATATGTCTCTTTAGATATATTATGCACATAACCTCCTCTATGAACCAAGAGACCTTGCCGTGGTGGGGAGGCTTGCGTGTCCCAATGATGCAGATAGCCGAGCCGCAGGTGTAACCATATCGGATGGGTATCTGTTGAGAGACCAGACTAACGAATGGTTCATCGAAAGGGGGGTAGCAGCCTTTCGGTAGTTGCAAGGGCGGCAGTCTAGATGATTGACTGACACGGCCTTGTAATAATACTCAACATAGCTTAGCTGTGTTGATACTGCTACACGGCTGAAAGCAACGGGAAACTACAGCCGTAACTAACTCCCGAGGACATGCAGCTCTCTCTGTATGAATGATGTACTGATGATGGCTTCCTCCCGGGTAAAATATTCCGGAGGTAAACTAGTCCCCCGTTCGGATCTCCGGGTGGGGTCTACACGAGAGGGGGCGATCATCAGGAAGATGGATACTGACATTCTGCGAGTCGGAGCGTGGAATGTTAGAAGTTTGAATCGTTGTGGTAGGTTAGAGAATCTGAAAAGGGAGATGGATAGGCTAAAGTTAGATGTAGTTGGTATAGGCTAAGTGAAGTACGTTGGCAGGAAGAACAAGATTTTTGATCAGGCGACTACCGAATTATCAACACAAAATAAAACAGGGGAAATGCAGGAGTTGGTTTAATAATGAATAAGGAAATAGGGCAGCGGGTAAGCTGCTACGACCAGCATAGTGAAAGAATTATTGTCGTCAAGATAGACACCAAACCAATGCCCACCACAATAGTGCAGGTCTATATGCCTACTAGTTCAGCGGATGATGAAGAAATCGAAAGAATATACGAGGAGATAGAAGATTTAATACTGAACCCATGACCTTTGTGCCCTAAGAACATTATGCATAAATCGACAATCATTTAAAAGTTGGATTCTTGATAGCATGGATTTGACACGTGACGAAGGGGTGATTACCTTCGGTCCCACGCTCTGGGGTACGTGACGTCAGCCACACGTGTCAACGGCGGAAGAATCTCAAGTCATTTTTGTGAACTATTTCAAAGCGCGTGTACATGGCGACCCAAGCCAAGTCAAAAAATTATAGTGCCTCTCAAAGGGGGTCAATCATCTCACAAATCGAACCCGTAAAAGTTTTAAATGTCCATGAACACTACCGCCAGAAATGTAGCAAGCATGTAGTCACTTTCAAAACTCTTGAAATTACAGTTTAGGTAAGTCAGAAAATTTATAGAAATTTTCTTGGCGGCAAAGGGAGATATCCGAAGAGATAAATACGAAGGGACGCCATGAAGAAGTCTCCTTCTCCGGCATTTGTGATACAAAGCGGACGAAAAATTGTTGAGCTGCTCTGCGAAATCAAACAACGAAAGTAGACTGAGTTCAACTGCAGATTTCAGCCAGTGTGGTTAGGTCTTGTCTCCATGAGGAGATAGTTTTCTTGAGTGAAATAATTGTACCAGATAGGACGGTCAAAGTACTGAATAAATTCTAATGTGATTAAGTAATTCGTGTGCCGAAATAATTATAGTCCATCGTGTGCGCTCAGCAAACAAGTGAAGGGTATTTTCTTTTTTTTTAATGCTTTATTCCAGGAAACCTGAAGATACATAATGGTTTGTAAAGCCATGAATGTAAAAATGGCTAAATAAAATGCCAGGGTCGCAGGTGAGCCCTATGACTACATGAGGTACGTGACTTTCCATCTTACTACCTCTTATATCTTGTCTCATGATCTCTAAAAGTGTATTTGAATGGGGATATACGACGCAGTGGTCACCCCTATTAAGTTTGTAAATGTGAGAGTACGACTAAAAGAGTCATTTGTTTTATTTCCCACTTGGATAAATTTTTGAAGTCTTGCGAGTGCCGTATAATGTTATAAAAGTTATCGAATAGGGTTCCGAAGTGATATCACGTTCAATGTAGATCGTCATCCGTGTGAGTGTACTGCCTATATTTTGTGATGTCAAATTAAGATGTTCATTCGGCGTAAATTTTTCCTGTCTGAAATTTGATGTTAATAAGGTAGGAATCCATGGTTACTCATTTTCAATCGAGTGGAAGCGCGCTGTCGGGTGAGAACCTAGGGTGATGAATTTGGTCACGGAGAGAAACGTTTTTCTATGCCCATTTTAAACTGTGTCTGACTGACAATAAAAAGATCTAGTAGAATGTTTCAGTCATTTCTCGTAAAAATCAAGTTATTAAATACGATATCATTTATGCGAAGTTATTCATGATTAATGCATTGTGCGATATTAGACGTCGAGATTTCTAGTGAGGATTTTATTCCAGTTCTTTGTCGATGATAATTGTGGAGCTGGGAAACAGAGGTTAGTTTTGTTGATAGGAGATTTGTGAATCAGGTTGGACCTGTCATTGAAGCCGGGACATGGAAGCCCGAGGAATGTTTTATATGAGTTGAGATGAGATGTGCGAATCAGGTTAGAGTCCTGTCATTGAAGCCGGGACACGATAGCCCGAGGTATTTTATAATGTTGGGAATGGAAAGAAATTCATAGAAATCCATAGCGGTATTAATTGGCGACGCGTATAATTAGTGTGGGCATCTTGAAGCTTAATCTGTGCATTTTGTTGGTTAGAATATCGTATTTGTTTAATTATGTCGGCAGAGTTTAAAGAGAGCATTTTGAGAAGCCAGTCAACTGTGAATAAACCAGGTGTTTCATGTAACTGCCAAGCGGACTTGGGGGATGAGAGGCCTCAGCTGTGATAACGGGACAGGCGTGGAATTAAGATTGTACTGTATTCTCGGCCGGGGAAAACGTTAAAATGCTGGATTTAGTTGAAATTCATAGCCGGTAATGATCTGAGTATTGTGAAATACTGTAATTGGGGACGTAATGAACATTTGAAATCACGAACTTTGAGTATAAGGAACAGAGTAACCAAATTCAGGGTTGTCCAAAATATAGAGCGATGGTTGTGATGATCGGTTTGTCTGTGAGGGGTGTGCAAAATTCATAAATGATAATGACGAGATATGACATCGTAATTATATGGCGAGTTGTTTGGTTTGTACGTAGATTATTAGGATATCCAAGTGTTAACAACGGTTAGGACTAGATTAGATTTTAAAAGTGTGAGATCACGAGACAAGATATATATGACTGGACATGAATTATGTAACAATTCTTTTCCAGTTAGACAAACATCACAATATTGAATTCACATCACAGCTGCGTAGAAATTTGTGAAGAAACCAGAGTCCGCGGAGGTAAAATTTGTTGTTCGTTAACATTTCGCTAAATCATTTAAATTTATTTAATTATTAAATTCAGTGAAACCGCATTTTGAAATAACTTTAATCACGCGAATAACTTGGAGATGCATTCTGGAAATTTTAGTTTGTTTTCTGGGGAATATTAAAAAATAAAATAACGATTAAGGGGACATATCCGAAGGAAATGGATTTTACTGCCACTAAGTTTGTGAGCATTGCTATTGTTGTAATTATTGAACTTTGATTGATTGAGCAGTGAATGTGCTGGGATAGTAAAGTGGAAACTTTGGTCATCAACCGATGTAACTTAATTGTGTTTAGCCTTCAGCCTAGAAACTTGGATGGTCAGGGGGTCATCAACCTCAGTGACTTAGATTAGGGCCATATGCCATTGTAGCATCATTTTCCTTGCGGTCATCATCCACAATGACTTTAAAGTAACTTAGGAGATTGGATGTCGGTCCATGACATAGACGCAGGTCACATCGATTCAATTAAGGGTCCATGCCGTAGAACCACTGTGTGGCACACACCAATTGGACTGCCTTAATTATACCCAGAGTCCAGAGTTCGTGTTACGAGGGCTGGACCATAACGAATCACTATGATGGTACATGTGGTCTCACATGGAAGCCGAATTTAAGGATTTCCAGACTTTCCTTTCTTAAATGATTAATGATTGAGACAATGGTTTCTAGTATGAATGCCCGTCAGGCAGTTACGTTAAAGTCTCACACCAGTGTTCTGACGTTTATGTAAAAATGATTGTGGTGTCCAGTGGACACAATTGACTTCTATGATACCATTGACATATCAGAATGCTTCAGAATTTTCCTGAATAAATAGGAATCTTTTAAACAGACCTTTCATTCCAGTAGATAGATTAGAATTACTGAACCCTACCTTTACCTCAGCAAGTGACGAAGAACCCGATACGACCCAAGAGACAGATCTCATGAACTTTGCTGATAGGTAAGGTAGGTAGGTATCCCTCAATATGGACCAACGGGTTCAATACAATATGTAAAAGGTGACGAGAATCTAATTGTGATGGGAGACTGGAATGCAGTGGTAGGCCAAGGAAGAGAAGGTAGTACAGTAGGAGAATTAGGATTGGGACAAAGGAACGAAAGAGGAAGTCGGCTGGTTGAATTCTGCACTGATCATAATTTAGTCCTTGCCAGTACTTGGTTCAAACACCACAAACGACGGCTGCATACGTGGACGAGACCTGGAGACACTGGAAGGTATCAAACAGACTTCATTATGATTAGGCAGAGATTCATAAACCAGGTGTTGGATTGCAAAACTTTCCCAGGAGCAGACGTGGACTCTGACCACAACTTGTTGGTCATGAAATGCCATCTGAAGTTGAAGAAAGGAAAGAATGCAAAAAGATGGGATCTAGACAAGTTGAAAGAAAAGAATGTGAGAGATTGTTTCAAGGAACATGTTGCACAAGGACTAAATGAAAAGGCTGAAGCAAACACTATAGAGGAAGAGTGGAGAGTCATGAAAAATGAAGTCAGTAGGGCTGCTGAAGAAATGTTAGGAAGGAAGAAAAGATCAACTAAGAATCAGTGGATAACTCAGGAGATACTAGACCTGATTGATGAACGACGAAAATACAAAAATGCTAGAAATGAAGAGGGCAGAAAAGAAAACAGGCGATTAAAGAATGAAGTGGATAGAAAGTGCAAGGTAGCTAAGGAAGAATGGCTGAAGGAGAAGTGCAAGGATGTCGAAGGCTGTATGGTCCTGGGAAAGGTAGATGCTGCATACAGGAAAATCAAGGAAACCTTTGGAGAAAGGAAATCTAGGTGTATGAATATTAAGAGCTCAGATGGAAAGCCACTTCTAGGGAAAGAAGACAAAACAGAAAGATGGCAGGAGCATATCCAACAGTTGTATCAAGGTAAAGATGTAGATAATTTGGTTCTGGAACATGAAGAAGCTGTTGATGCTGATGAAATGGGAGACCCAATTTTGAGGTCAGAGTTTGACAGAGCTGTGAGTGACCTCAATAGGAACAAGGCACCTGGAATTGATGACATTCCCTCTGAATTACTGACTGCCTTAGGAGAAACCAGCATGGCAAGGTTATTTCATTTAGTGTGCAAGATGTATGAGACAGGAGAAGTCCCGTCCGATTTTCGGAAGAATGTTGTTATACCTATTCCCAAGAAAGCCGGTGCTGACAGGTGTGAAAACTACCGCACCATTAGTTTAGTATCTCATGCCTGCAAAATTTTAACACGTATTATTTACAGAAGAATGGAAAAACAAGTTGAAGCTGAGTTGGGAGAAGATCAATTTGGCTTCAGAAGAAATGTAGGAACACGTGAAGCAATCCTGACTTTACGTCTGATCTTAGAGGATCGAATCAAGAAGGACAAGCCCACGTACATGGCATTCGTAGATCTAGAAAAGGCATTCGATAATGTTGATTGGACCAAGCTATTTATGATTCTGAAGATGATAGGGATCAGATACCGAGAACGAAGAATTATCTACAATCTGTATAAAAATCAGTCTGCAGTGATAAGAATCGAGGGCTTTGAAAAAGAAGCCGCAATCCAGAAAGGAGTGAGGCAAGGCTGCAGCTTGTCCCCTCTCCTTTTCAATGTTTACATAGAACAGGCAGTAAAGGAAATCAAAGAGAAATTTGGAAAGGGAATCACAGTCCAAGGAGAGGAAATCAAAACCTTGAGATTTGCCGATGATATTGTTATTTTGTCTGAGACTGCAGAAGATCTCGAGAAGTTGCTGAATGGTATGGACGATGTCTTGGGTAAGGAGTACAAGATGAAAATAAATAAGTCCAGAACAAAAGTAATGGAGTGCAGTGGAGCGAAGGCAGGTGATGCGGAAATATTAGATTAGGAAATGAAGTCTTAAAGGAAGTAGATGAATATTGTTACTTGGGTAGTAAAATTACTAACGATGGCAGAAGTAAGGAGGACATAAAATGCAGACTAGCACAAGCAAGGAAGAGTTTTCTTAAGAAAAGAAATTTGCTCACTTCAAACATTGATATCGGAATTAGAAAGATGTTTTTGAAGACCTTCGTGTGGAGCGTGGCATTGTATGGAAGTGAAACATGGACGATAACTAGCTCAGAAAGAAAGAGAATAGAAGCTTTTGAAATGTGGTGTTACAGAAGAATGCTGAAGGTGAGATGGATAGATCGAATCACGAATGAAGAGATACTGAATCGAATTGGTGAGAGGAGATCGATTTGGCTAAATTTCACGAGAAGAAGAGATAGAATGATAGGACACATCTTAAGACACCCAGGACTTGTTCAGTTGGTTTTTGAAGGAAGTGTAGGTGGTAAGAACGGTAGGGGTAGACCAAGGTATGAATATGACAAACAGATTAGAGCAGATGTAGGATGCAATAGTTACGTAGAAATGAAAAGGTTAGCACAGGATAGGGTGGCATGGAGAGCTGCATCAAACCAGTCTATGGTCTGATGACTCAAACAACAACAATGCACATAAATCAAATTGTAGGGGTCTACTGTCTGTATATTCTTTTTTTATAACTTTCTGAGATACGATTCCGTTTTAGGTACATTCAAGATCGTATCGTTGGATTTTAGCATTCGTTTCGGTCCGTCCATTTGTCTGTCTGTTATACCAACAGGGGAAACGGCTGAGTGCATTTTTTCCAAACCCCATATTTGGAGTCTACTCATCCAGGAACAGTATGCTTTTAAAATCATTTAATAGACACGGGCCTTGTAGGGAGAACAAGAGAATTATTTAAAGTTTTCCCATATACTATTGATTGTCTGTAAAATTTGTCACGTAGTACATGGGTGATTGGGGCTTCTGAAGTGACGCTCACCATACATGAAAAGCGAATGATGTTCAAAACGGTACTCATGAGTTTTGATCATCGAAACACTCATTCTGCCCGGCGTTAGGAGTCCAATGAGGCTGCTGTTTCCACACTTCAACATATACATGACACGCTCTAAATGTATACGCAATTCAGCTGTGTTGTGTGGTAATCTGCCCGCCTTCTCATCAATGATGGATAGCTCAGCTACTTTGGAATAAGCACCATGAACGCTAATTTACACATCACAATGCATAACGCTTTGATAATTCAATTTATTTGTTTCCTTTCCTTTCATTTCAACTGCAGTTAAATGCTGGTATAAAACTTGAAGTATTGGTCGGGTGACTGATTTTTCATGGACTATATCTGCCCTCGGCATGCCTAATCGCGTACTTTTATCATTTAACCCAAGGACAGTGTTCGCATTTTAGTGTTCTATCACCTCCATGTGGTTCGAAGAGGATCCTGCCTCATGATATTTGTCCTCACTGTTGGAAACTCTTCCTTATTTTCAATATCGTCAAGTATTTCTTCATTATGGCTTTGGTAATTAGAAATATATCTTCTGACAACTCCAGAAAGTAGTTATTTCTTAGTATGGGTCGTCCTTTGCCTTCTTCAGTTTATAAATAATCCTCATACAGCAGTAAAGCTTCAAACTTACGTCTTCTACATGCCTCCATTTTGAAATTTTAGCAGTTGTTAAGAGGTTTAACACAGGGCTGCTGCCAGGTTAATTTAACACAAGTATTAACAATTTGTTAGAGTTAACAATCCTTGATGAGACGACCATTTTGTTAAATTATGTGTTAAGTCTCCTTAACAGCAGAGTTAACACTTAACATTCGTTGAAGAAACCGGGCCGTAGCCATCATGAATCGTTACAAAAATCAAGACTTGTTCAGTACTATCACTCTCTGTCTGACAGTAAAGATGATTAATACCTTGTCTTAATTAGCTGATACTTGAGCTGTTCATATTTTCCTTTTTCCACATGACCTTTAACAGTCGTTTGTTATACTCGTAGTTGTGTGTTTTCTTTTGCCGTTACGAACGCTACTTCGTTATCTTCAAATGAATAACCGAACTACCGAGCGAGTTGGCCGTGCGGTTAGGGGCGCGCAGCTGTGGGCTTGCATTCGGGAGACAGTGGGTTCGAATCACACTGTCGGTAGCCCTGAAGAATGTTTTCCGTGGTTTTCCATTTTCACATCAGGCAAATGCTAGGGCTGTAACTTACTTAAGATCACGGCCACTTTCTTCCCACTCCCAGCCCTTTCCTATCCCATCGTCGCCATAAGACGCATCTGTGTCGGTGCGACGTAAAGCAGATTTAAAAAAAACATTCAGCTTCAAGTACACTTCCAGAACGCACTCTTGTACGAAAGAATCAGCGTCAGACTTTGTATGGCTCGTCCCGTGCTATGATATTTTGTAATAAAAACATTACTCTTTAATATTCATTTGTGTCCACCTTTGTGGTGTAGTGGTTGGTGTGATTAGCTGCCACACCGACTATTTAAAAGACTGCTGAGAGAAAGAAATGTTTTCAAAGATGACCGAGCGAGTTGGTCATGCGGTTAGGATCGCGTAACTATGAGCTTGCATTCGGGAGATGGTGGGTTCGAATCCTACCTTCGGCAGCCGTTAGGATAGTTTTCCGTAGTTTCCCGTTTTCTAAACAGGCAAATGCTGCTGTTGTACCTTAATTAAGACCACGATGCTTCCTTCCTACTCTTAGCTTTACTATCCCATCGTCGCCATACGACCAATCTGTGTGGGTGCGACGTAAGGCAACTTATTTGATTTATATTATTTTAATGTGTAGGCTACTTATTGTGAACAAAAGTATTTTTACATTTAAGTCTATATAGGCTATATAATAGAGTCCTGACTTTCAGAGAACTGTGGAAAATAATAAGTTAGTGTATAAAATTAGAGTTATGCAATTATTATTATTATTATTATTATTATTATTATTATTATTATTATTATTATTATTATTATTATTATTTGTTTTACGCCCCACTAACTACTTTTACGGTTTTCGGAGATGCCGAGGTGCCGGAATTTAGTCCCGCAGGAGTTCTTTTACGTGCCAGTAAATCTACCGACACGAGGCTGACGTATTTTAGCACCTTCAAATACCACCGGACTGAGCCAGGATCGAACCTGCCAAGTTGGGGCCAGAAGGCCAGCGCCTTAACCGCCTGAGCCATTCAGCCCGGCTATTATTATTATTATTATTATTATTATTATTATTATTATTATTATTATTATTATTATTATTATTATTATTATTATTGTGCATTTTTGTACCCGGTCTAGAAAGCCAAGAATAACGGCCGAGAGGATTCGTCGTGCTGACCACACGACACCTCGTAATCTGCAGGCCTTCGGGCTGAGCAGCGGTCGCTTGGTAGGCCAAGGCCCTTCGAGGGCTGTAGTGGCATGGTTTCTTTTTTTTTTTTTTTTTTTTGTATTTTTGTACTGTGTCTTAATATAATGAGGTATTGATATACCAGATAAGTATTATTCATGTGTTTTATTTAACTTATTTATTTTATATTATGTATTTACCGCGAATACAATTAAATTTCCATCTTTTTTGAAATCATTTGAGGAAAGACTAGACAAACAATTGACAGGGAATCTCCCACCTATGCGACAGCTCTAAATGCAGATCATTGATGACTGTGTGTACAAATATTTTTCATTTAATTCTATATACTTATGTCCGGCTCCATGGCTAAATGGTTAGCGTGCTGGCCTTTGGTCCAGAGGGTCCTGGGTTCGATTCCCGACCGTTTCTGGGATTTTAACCATAATTGGTTAATTACAATGGCTTGTGGGCTGGGTGTGTGTGACGTATGCAGCATTAGAAATCATCCCAGGTAGGGCCCTCAACTTCACAGACATGCAGGTCGCCTAATAGGCCGTCTACGAGAAAAAGACACGCACCAGGCCTCTCCGGAGGACATAAGCCATTATTATTATTATTATTATTATTATTATTATTATTATTATTATTATTATTATTATGTACTTATTTAATGGAGTCATCACTGTGGGGGAAAGGCTTTATAACATTAAAACTTGATGTGAAGAGTGGCTGCACATAGCTCGGCCGTGCACATAGACAAGCAGTTCACAGAAGGAAGACCAGATGGCAGCAGCAAGGATTGTATGTTGTTGCTGCCGTCTTATTAGTACACACTATACACTGTACACAGACGCAATAGGATGATGATGTATGTTGTTCAAAGGGGCCTAATAGCTAGGTCATCGGCCCTTAATGGCACGAAGAGTAACGAAATGAACATTAAAACTTCGAAATGTATCCACTGTCTAGAATCTAAACCGAATGGTGATGAGAAAAGGATCGTTAAACAAAAACAATCAGTGGATCCAATTCACAATGTCTTAATTACTTGGATGGTGCTATTATCTAAAGGGGTCCAAAATCCGGGTCACCGTCATCTCACAACGGTACTAATCACTAGTAAAACAGAACCATGGCGTTTCTCCTATACTGGTACTAATCACAGGTAACGTAGACTCATCGCGTTTCTTGCATGGTGGTACTAATCACAGTCAATGTAACCCCATGGTATGTCACACACAATGACACCACTCGCAGGTAACACAAACCCATGTCGTTTCGCACATAATATAATTTCATGTGGCTATTTCTAGTCGAGTGCAGCCCTTGTAAGGCAGACCCTCCGATGAGGGTGAGCGGCATCTGCTATGCATAAGTAACTGCGTGTTATTGTGATGGAGGATGGTGTTATGTGTTGTGTGTGAGTTGCAGGGATGTTGGGGACAGCATAAACACCCAGCCCCCGGGCCATTGGAATTAACCAATGAAGGTTAAAATCCCCGAACCAGCCGGGAATCGAACCCGGAACCCTCTGAACCGAAGGCCAGTACACTGACCATTCGGCCAACGAGTCGGACGTTTCGCACATAAGGGCACCACTCACACGCAACGCAGACCCATGGTGCTCCTCACCTAGGTGTACTAATCACGGGCGCCGGTATTCCCGTGGTGTTCCTCAATTGGTGGAACTAATCACAAGGGGTCGTTCACATAGTGGTACTAATCACAGGCAATGCAGATCCACGGTGTATCACACATTATGGTAACGCCCACAGGTAACGCAATCCCATGGTGCTCCTCACATAATAATACCATAATACTATTCTCTGGCAACAGAGATCAATGGTTTTCCTCAAATAGTGGTACTAATCACGGGCGCCGTGCTGTTTCTCACGTAGTACTAACCGCAGGTAACGTAGATCCATGGTGTTGCACATAAAGTGGTACAACACATACATAACACAGACCATACTGAACACAGTGGAACGGGCCAGTGGAATACACATGACGACCTCTTTCACAAGCAACACTCAGACCCATAATGTTCCACACAGAATGATACTGCTCCTATAATAGACCCTCGCAAGGTCGCAAGTAACGTCAACCCACGGTGCATCCTCATCCACAGGGGGTGATGCTATAGAAACGATGACTAATGTGCCGTGAATCGGACCACTGTATCGATTCAGTAACGTGAACGGAATCAAATAAATCGTTTCAGTAAAATAAATCGAATATCCCGTTACTACTTGCGAGTAGGACAGAGTGATTAACTCTATGCTTGGCAAGTGGAGGGTGATCAGGGGGATATATCCCCACCCCCACATGAGGAACTAGTACTCATTATTATAAACAGATATATCTATTATTGTATTATTTTTACGAAAGTGGAAATAATAAAAATATCCATTTGCAAAATTATCCATTAATATACGTTTTTAAATTATTACTATTATTATTATTATTATTATTATTATTATTATTATTATTATCATCATTATCATCATCATCATCATCATCATTGTACCAGGAGGTACACCTCAACTCCGAACATTCAAAAGAAGCGCATTAAAGGACTATATCTATCGAACAAACGTGAAATTGCTACTGCATGAAGTTGAGACATTAATCAGAAGATGTCACTACTAAATAATTGACAAGTTTGTCATTTCTAAGTTTTCTAAACTGATTGGATTTATTTTGTTTTGTTGTACATCAAGATGTTTGAACTTTTCTCCATAGATGTCTCTACAAAAAGAACTGTGATCATGCACTCTGGTGCAAGACGGAAGAATTAGTGATTTAAAGAAGTTTTGTGTTCTTATGTTTCCCAACTACATTATTGTTCATTTGTTTTTTATATATTTCTAGGTTTGCAACACTTCTCTCTCATTCCGCCAGTTTTTTTTTAATTTGACCAATCACTATTTTCTGTAACCATTTTTCAGCCTACCACAGGCTTCTTGTTGGTTTTTGGGTGTAACTTTTTTATTCTGCCAATAAAATTGAGAGTGCGTGTCCGGATTAGTCCAGAACCCTCTAGAACCGTCTCCTCGCGTATATAAGCTGCGGCTTTTCTGGCTACCTTGTCTTTGGATCACCGTATTTCTGAGAGTGTGTGTGTTAAGACAGGAGGCGGGGAGCCTCATTCTTCGCAAGACAGTCCATCAGCCAAGGTAATGACCATCAGTCTTATTTTTCTGTAGTTACCTCCGCAGACTTACACGAGGGAAAGGTTTAAATTTCTAATTATGTAACCTCCTGTTTTCTAAAATGTGAAACCTTCTTTCGGCTAATGTAAAATTTCAGGAACTCTTAAAACTGTAAATCAGGGATAGAGAGTGCGTTACCCTCTCGAGTTCCCCGTCAACTTGGTTTGAGGTGACTACGACTTTGTAACTGTTTTTCATTCCTGTAATGCATTACATTAACCTTCATTCGAGTCACCTCAGTAGGTTGGGATTAGCCCCTGTATCATCGGGCCGAGAGCCGCGTTAGAATTTTATACTTCATTATCTAGGAGCGCAAGGGTACGCCTCCATTCAGTTTGTGTTCGGGCCATTTATTTCACCTGTTCTCTTTCCACGAAGGCCCAGTAGGTTAGGTAATAGATACCCCTGTGGAAAAGAAAATGTAAATTGTAAATTGTGCCTAGAGAGACCAGAGATTGTAAGGTTTCTGTAATGTCGCCTTAAGCGGGCTGTAAGAAATTCGTTAATGTTAAAGAGCATGTAAGCTCCTTCCTGAGATTGTGAATTCTCTGTAATAGGGAGGGGTGCCTCTGAAAGGCTATAGATTTGTAAGCTTTGGAGCAAAGTGCTCTTGAATTGGGGGATTTCGGTCCTTGACTAAATAATACCTCAGTTGCGAAATTGTAAATTTGTAAACTAGGGGCTTGAAGCCCAGAAATTGTTATAGTTCCGAGTCCTAGGTTCTCCAATTCTTGAAATTGTCATTGTACCTCTAACCTCATTATTTCACTAAGTGAAAAATTTGTTAAGTTTGAGATTCTAAAATAAATATAACCTTTATTTAAAGTTTTAAATTAATTTTTGATATCGTAGTTAGACCCATTCAACACCAGCACCTTCTTTCACCTCTTTCTGCTCCACGGAAATCCCGTAACAATTATTATTATTATTATTATTATTACTTCCTTCCTTTCTTTCTTACTTTCTTTCTTAATTCGTTTACCCTCTAGGTTGGGTTTTTCCCTCGGACTCAACGAGGGAGCCTACCTCTGCCGCGTTACCGTCTCAGGGGCACTGTCCTGGAGAGTGAGACTTTGGGTTGGGGATTAAACTGGGAAGGAGGACCAGTACCTCGTCCAGGCGGCCTCACCTGCTATGCTGAACAGGAGCCTTGTGTCGGAATGGGAAGATTGGAAGGGATAGGCAAGGAAGAGGGAAGGTAGCGGCCGTGGCCTTAAGTTAGGTAGCATCCCGGCTTCCTTCGTTCTCCGTTAGGGTCTTCTAGGGACCACGAAACAATTTCAATGCTTCATCCTTTGTTGTTTCTTCTCCTCCTCAAATACTCCTCTCTCCCCTCACTATGCCTCCTTTTCCTGTCCTCAGACCATTTTGAGCCTGTTTTCTTTCCCTTGCGACCTTGGAATCCTTCCATTTTTAACACTTTATTTCTAAAATTCTCTCTCTCTGTTGCTTCTCCTTCCCTTATGTTGTTTCCTTCCAAATCTGTCTTGGCTTCATGAATCTAAGTTGTTGTCGACTTCTTGTTCCAAAGATATTTGAAGATCTGTTTGGTTAACCTGTTGTCATCCATTCTGTATAAATGTCCATAAATATTAATCGCCTCTTCCGCATTGTATCTGTTATATTTTCTATGTTCCGGTATATTTCATCAATACTTCTTGATTGCCAGAGTTTTGTAAGCGGGCCGAATATTTTCCGTATAATTTTTATTTCCACTACTTCTAATTTATTCAGCTTGTAATTAAGTACTAGGCATTCACTCCCGTATAGGCATTCCGGTTTGACTACTGTGTTGTAGTGTTGTATTTTCAGGTTTTTAGATGAACAGTTTTTATTGTAGATATTCCTAGTTATACCGTTTGCTCTTTCCATCTTGTGTATCCTTTATTCCACAGCGGATTTTTCCAAACCATTTTCTTGAATTGTTCCTCCCTAATATTTGAATTTCTTTACCTTCTTTATTCGACCAATTTCTGTTACTAGAAATTCTGGAGCATTTTTATATTTGTCATCTTTTTCACAGAAGTTCTTAAACCTGTTCTGTTGGCTCTTTTTCAAGATATTAACTTGTGTTGCTGCATCAGGTTGTCTGAAAGTATGGCAAAAATCATCTGCAAATGCAAGACAGTTTATTTCAACACCTCTGTTCTTTCTCCCCAGTGTTATTGGCGATAGCTTGTGTTCATTCAGTTTTTCATTCCAAATTCTTACTAGGACGCAGTTGAATAGGAGTGGAGATAAAGAATCACCTTGCCATACACATATATTTATTCTGAATGGTTTAGATATTTCACCCATACATTTTACTTTTGATATGGTGTCTGTGAGGGTTTCACGGATTACAGTAGGTTTGCCAATTTGATTTTAACTCCGAACTCTCGGATTATTTTATCTAGAGTTTCGCTATCAACAGAGTCAAAAGCCTTTTTAAATACTATAAATGTTACTACTATGTCTTTAGAGTTCATTAATCTGTGACGGATTGTTGACTTCAAGTTGAACATCTGTTCTGGGCAAGATCTGTCCTTTCTAAAACCACTCTGATATTCACCGAAATGACTGTCAAGAGTTGCTTATATTCTATTCAGTAATATTGTTGAAAATATCTCACAAGCCACTGGCATTTTTCTTGTTACCTTTCTTATGCAAAGGATGTATAAGAGCCACTTTCCATTCTTCCTGAATCTTCTCCATTTTCCAGTTTTCTTCAAATATGATTTGATACCGGGTTTATTATTCATTATTATTCATTATTATTCACTGTGCTCGTCTGCCATACTTAGTACTAATTTCTATTGAAGGTTGAGAAACCCTGGACTATGTGCCTCCCCAGAAATGGAAGTCTCGTTTCTACACATCTCTACTTCCTACCAGGGAATCGAAACCACGTCCTCCATGGTGAACCCAACATTCTATTACTATATTAAATATGTGGCACGTAAATAATGAGAGCGGCATCCGGTGTTTTATTACAGCTTCTGTTCAAAACGTCTTCAGAAATAGAAGATCCTTTTGAGGCGATCATTTCTCGGGTATCACGTCCTACATCCTACAATTCATACTCAGGATTCCAACAGAAGGTATTTAACTGGATTGACCGACAAAATCAATGGGATCACTTGAATTTTTAATGCAGAATGCATGTTAAATTGTAAAACATTTGCTTTATTATTTACATTGATTATTTTCATGAAACAATTGAAGGGTTGGGTGGAAGAAGGGCGTAACTCGAATTACGTCCTTTATCCGTAAAATGACTCTCTATGCTCTCTGGCGGTGTCTGCATCAGCCAGTAAAAGCGGCTTTACACTAGCTCCATAGATGGCAGTGGAGAGTCAATTCTCATACATAGCTGAGTTGCGCCTGTCTTCCAGATCAGGGCTGTCTTGAGCAAGACGGACGTAGGTAATCACAATGGCTGCTATGTCACCACACACAAGTTCCGATGAAAGTGAATAGAACTGTTCTGACGAAGGAAATAGTAGTGACAATTATTTATATGATAAGGCAAAGAAGAACAAGGGTAGAAAACGAAAAAGTTTTAAGAACTTGTGGAAGAAAGAGATCATTAAGCGCCGACGAAATTCCAGGAAAGCATATACAAGTACTTCAAGAAAATGGTGAGTAATAGCCTACTTGTTAATATTGCACTGGCGAATGAATTGAGGGTACTACTAATGCAGGCTTATACTATAATATACCGTACATTAGATCTAGATAAGCACTTAAATACTAGGTCTAACTAATATTTTCCTGCAGGTTAACAAGAAAAATTAAAACCTGTTGAACAATGCTGCATGAAGGGATGCTATGAGATGTCTGCTGAAGACCAGGAAATTCTTCATGGAGAGTTTTGGGGAAATGGAAGCAAAGAACAACAGGATACACTTCTTATGGGATACATGGAGAAGAGGAACATCAAGAAACGCCAGGAATATTTCATGTTATTGTGATATTGTGAATATTTAATCTATTTCTTGCATTGCAGGTTTCTAGTAAACATAATGTTTTGTAAAAATGATTGCCATCGTAGTAAATATTATGCAGTATTGTACCTCCACAAGAAATACCGTACATACAGTCAATTTGCAACATTACATGCATATAGTTTCTCTTTTCAACAACCTTCTATGGAAGAAGGGCGTAATTCAAAAAATATTACGGCTCTGGTCTTGCGGGTTATTGAAACGTTGCCCATAAAATTCACTGTAATCATATGAGGAAGTGTATCGCTAAGACATGCATGAATATTGTTACATTCCAGTAACAGATAAAAGGTCTAGGTAGTTTTCGTTGATTATCTCAAAACTATGTTTTTTGAGTTACGCCCTTCTTCCACCCAACCATTCAATTATCTAACTACGGGTGATAATAACAGACAAATAACGTTTTTTACTTAGATCATTTTTTCATGAAAATAATAAAAGAAATGTTTCACAATTTAACATGCTTTTTCTTTTGAAAATTTAAATGATCCGTTAATTTTGCCGGTCAATGTATTTCTTGGTGGACAGAATTACGAGTCTGTTGATGACCCCCGGGAGCATTGTGCTCTGCCGCTATCTTAGGCGGACTAACAGTACGAAGCTCTTATCAGAGTTAACGGTGAGTGTCGTCTTGTATAAAGAGTGTGTTTTTAACGACAAGCTACCAGTATCATGGGTATGTCTGGAGTGGCACTCTTCCTGTTCATCGCTCTTCTAATGAGGGCCAGTGCTCAAATTTTCTTCTCACCATACTCCACAAGTAAGTAGCTGACAAGACAGGAACATTTCCCACCCACGCTAACCAGATATGTCTGAAGGTGCTTACTGTTGAATTCTCTCTTTAATTCCTTATAATTAGGGCCTGTATCTTTTGTAATATCGAAGTGCGAAATTTGCACATAAAAACGTAGTAAATATCGGGGAAATATGTAATTAAATATGTAATATTAATAAAATGTTTAATAGCATTAATGCACTAAATTTACAAACATGTTTGTATCTTCCTTTTATTATGACTTATGAATGTTTTAAGTACCCCAGTAATTTAAACAAAGTCATCGTTGCTGCTTTAGATCATTCATATAGTCTATTTTCTCATTTTGGCAATATTAAATAACCAAATAAAAGGTATAATCCAAATATTTCAAATATTTAAAAAATGTTATGCACTGCAAATTAATAATAATAATAATAATAATAATAATAATAATAATAATAATAATAATAATGTTATTGGATTTACGTCCCGCTAACCACTTTTACGGTTTTGGAGACACCGGGGTGCCGTAATTTAGTCCCACAGGAGTTCTTTTACGTGCCAGTAAATCTACCGATACCAGACTGACGTATTTGAGCACCTTCAAATGCCACCGGACTGAGCCAGGATCGAACCTGTCAAGTTAGGGTCAGAAGGCCAGCGCCTCAACCGTCTGAACCACTCAGCCTGGCAATTAATACAGAATTTGTCTTTAAACCCCTATCGCTCCACTGTCGGCAACCGTGAAGATAGTTTTCTGTGGTTTCCCATTTTTACACGAGACAAATGCTGAGACTGTACCTTATTTAAGGCCACGGCCGTTTTCTTCCTACTGCTAGGCCTTTCCTATCCCATCGTCGCCATAAGACCTATCTGTTTCGGTGCGACGTAAAGCAAATTGCAAAAAAAAAAAAAAAAAAAAGGAAAAGAAAAGAAAAGAAAAGCAAAAAAAACACCTATCAAGTAACACAAATAGTACAGTAACTCTTTTATCATGATGTGCAGTGTGTCACCAAGTACTTTCTCATGATTTTCATTGTAATGTTTTAGCGCTGATCTGATAAAGTTCTCTTGTACGCTGAGAAGGGCTGTTTAAGATTGCAGCAAGCACTTTCTCATGTTTTTCATTGTAATGTTTTAGCGCTGATCTGATAAAGTTCTCTTGTACGCTGAGAAGGGCTGTTTAAGATTGCAGCAAGTACTTTCTCATGTTTTTCATTGTAATGTTTAAGCGCTGATCTGATAAAATTCTCTTGTACGCTGAGAAAGGCTGTTTAAGATTGCAGCAAGTACTTTCTCATGTGTTTCATTGTAATGTTTAAGCGCTGATCTGATAAAGTTCTCTTGTACGCTGAGAAAGGCTGTTTAAGATTGCAGCAAGTACTTTCTCACGTTTTTCATTGTAATGTTTTAGCGCTGATCTGATAAAATTCGTTTGTACGCTGAGAAAAGCTGTTTAAGATTGCAGCAAGTCACCAGCGCATATTTTAAAAGATATAACTAGCTGGGTGAAATATCTTCCAGGGGTTCTTCTTTTTCGCTACTAATGATCTTACACACAAATAGAGAGCTTGTATAACCTAGATTTTGGATTAGTGCTGTTCTGTGGAGTTGTGGTAGTTGGCCCTACTGTACTTCACGGACAAACGGGTAGAAATACCAATTTTAAAGCCAACTTTAGCAATTGAAATACATTTTATATGATGTGAAATTCGCCATTTATTTTAGTAGTCTGAAAATTAAACGAGCTGACACAATTTTTAAACATTTTTGAATAATTACAAAGATATGTACAAACATGTTACATTCTTCACAAAATGTGTAACAATATGTAATATTAGTAAGAATATGTTCCGTGACTCAGGCGGCAGCGCGCCGGCCTCTCACCGCTGGGTTCCGTGGTTCAAATCCCGGTCACTCCATGTGAGATTTGTGCTGGACAAAGCGGAGGCGGGACAGGTTTTTCTCCAGGTACTCCGGTTTTCCCTGTCATAATTCATTCCAGCAACACTCTCCAATATAATTTCATTTCATCTATCAGTCGTTAAACATTGTCCCAGAGGAGTGCGACAGGCTTCGGCAGTCGGCACAATTCCTATCCTCGCCGCTAGATGGGGCTTCATTCATCCAATCCTGACCCAGTCGAATGACTGGAAACAGGTTGTGGATTTTTATTTTACTAAGAATATGTAAAATTATGTAAAATGAAACAGAGGCATAACCATATCAGAACCACAATTCGCCGACATTTTACACTTTCAGCTGTCTACAAGTAAAGGAATGGAATATACCGGGCGAGTTGGCCGTGCGGTTAGGGGTGCGCAGCTGTGAACTTGCATCCGGTAGATAGTGGGTTCGAACCCCACTGTCGGCAGCCCTGAAGGTGGATTTCCGTGGTTTCCCATTTTCACACCAGGCAAATGCTGGGGCTGTACCTTACCTAAGGCCACGGCCGCTTACTTCCCATTCCTAGGCCTTTCTTATCCCATCGTCGCCATAAGACCTATCTGTGTCGGTGCGACGTAAATCATATAGCAAAAAAAAAAAAAAAATGCCAGTTCTTGATGGATGCGGTACTATTGCATCTGTTTCTTTATAAAAGCCAGATCAAATTGTAGCTACCAGTGAAGTCCCAATCTTATCCATGGCTGTGGCAATATGGAAGCTGTTGAGTAATGACATTCGGGGCACGACCAGTGTGCCTGAGTATTATGAAAGGTGTTGTTCATAGGTTTGGTCGTGCTGCAATAGAATTTTCCGACCCTGTGAGGAAAGCAATGACAAACTACCTCCCTCCTCATTTTGCCCAGTATGCCACTTTCGGTTTTTGCGGTTTCCTTATAACCACATAACCTTTGGTGGTGCTATTTGAGTATCCAACCAGCCTCTGGGCTGAAGGCTTAGCAGACATATGGGATGATTTTTTTGCAAGCGGTATAATATCACATTAACTCAGAGAGGTTTTGGCAACCATGGGCTGGGAGCGGGAAGGAAGCAACCGTGGCCTTAAGCAAGGCACAGCCTAGTGTGAAAATGCGAAAGAACGGAAAACTATCCTCAGCGTTGCTGACGGTAAGGTTCAAACCCACCATCTTCATGTGCTGAATGCAAACTTATAGCTACACGGCCCGTACCGCTCACCCAACTCGCCTGGCAAAGTCCCGAATATTTTATATTGATCTTACAATAGTTCAGTTGAATTTCTGATTATCGGAGAGGCTTATATGCAGGTTATCCACACAGATGGCCATCCTTCAGATTCCAATAGATCCCAAGTTGAAATTTTTACCTGGAAAATCACATTGCGTCTGGCATACATCCAGTCTTAAAACTCTTACCAAAATTTGAAATAATCGAGCGGATTTCCTACACCGTGCACACCGTCTAGCTACAAGTTTGCATTCGGGAGATGGTTGACTCGATCCCATTCTCAAGGAGGCTGCTGTACCTTAATTAAAGCCACGGCTACTACCTCCTTAGTCCGTGATCTTTTATATACCAACACCATCAAGACCTATGTAAGTTTAAGACAAAGCAAAGAGAAAACTAAAAATGTCAGTGACCACAGAAATACGTGGGGGTAAGGCGAAGGGACGTCAGGCGTATTAGGGTTAACTAATCTCTCACTAGACAGAGAAAGAAACTGTTCTACAGAGGAGCGTTATTTTAAACGTTCTGCTACGGAGATGGCACTCACACCAGGCAAATGCTGGGGCTGTACCTTAATTAAGGCCACGGCCGCTTCCTTCCCACTCCTAGCCCTTCCCTGTCCCATCGTCGCCATAAGACCTATCTGTGTCGGTGCGACGTAAAGCAACTTGAAAAAAAAAACGGAGGTGGCTTAGATCACTCTCCACGATACAACTGAGAATCTGCACTGTTCGTAAATCCATTATTAGGATCACGACTCCCACAGCATGTAGCAAGAGTAAGGTCCTTCCACGGGTTTTCCTACATTAACACCATACCTGTTTCAAGTAGAGGTGGTGGTGGTTGTTATTGTTTTTAAGCTATGTAATTTTGCTGGCAGTGTTAAGAACAGTGAACAAGTACACATAACAAAATATCGTGCATACTTTTCTGAAGTGCAAATACGATTTATTTTGAATAGGACACTACTAAGCAATCATAGTCAGTTGAACTATCTCGTGTTCGCTACACTACACAGTGACGTGTGAAATCCTGACGAGTGCCTATTTCTCGTAATTATCATATCTGCCTGCCGCTCACAAGTTGAATCTCAAGACGTATCAACGAGGGAATGCAACCGTGGTATCAACGTGGGATATGGAGTGTGGTGCTATGGTGATGACTTCACGACATTGGCTGCCTATGGTAACAACTTGCTGTTCGCCGACCAGCAGCTGTCTACATTCCAGTCCTGAGTTCCATTAAAAACAGGTGATATGAAGTGCATTTCAAAAACACTTTCAAAACAAGTGTATTAAATTCCACAAAAACTAGCTTTCTTCTTGCCAAGTAGAATAGTAAAATCAGTGACTTCGTTTAGCAGCTTTACGAACAATTATTACAACGATAATTGGAAACTAGACTTTTACTAAATTCTAGTTTGCGTTATTTTCGAAGTGTTAAATTTTCCATACTTATAAAAACTTTTAGGAAGAACTTCATAAAAAGTGAAAGAGTATTTATTTTAAAGTGAAGGAATATTTATTATTATTTAAAAATGACTTTAGTAAACTAGTGACATTTATTATTTAAAAGGACTGTAGGGAAATCAATTCTGATATTTTGAATTTTGAGTTTGATCTTCAAGCGAAAGACACCCATTTCAATTAATTTATGGTGACTTAAAAAATGATCAAAACATCAAGATAAAGACAATCTTTTATGGATATCAAGTTATTAAATCAGGCAAACATCAAGATGAACTTTATTTTTTGTTGCATTACGAAAATTTCGTAAAATAACTTGCTTTAATGTTTAAATATTTTAGCAAGGAAACAAATATTTCGTCAAAAGGAGCAAGAATAATAGGAAACATTGCCCATAAATTCATGGTGATGAATAAATTGAGTTTTAAGCCCAACTCCTATTTTGCTCTGTACCTGCACCATAAGAGCCGTCCACCCCTCAGTGAAGATTCTCGTGCCCAGATCCCTGATCATTCCCCGATACAATATATATGCTGCTCACAAAAAAGTAATCACAACTTTGGTATGAACTAGTGTTTATCCCTTGGTGACATTAATGTGGTGGAATATAGAAGTCAAATATATAACTCTCCAGTCGTAGCAGTTATCTTTTTGGCCACACCCTAAACAGGAGCGGTTCGTGACGTACGGCATGGTCTGTCAGTGCTGTGTGAGCTGTCGTATTGGTAAGTAGCACAGGCAGGATAGAGCACAAGAGATGGGAAGGCATTCACTATCAGAAAAACTCATGCGTGTAAGTAAACCTCTTGCAGGCAGGACGGACTGAGCGTTACGTGGCAGAGCGGCTCGGAGAGTGTCAACCAGTCGTCTGCAGATTGTGGCAGCCATATGAAGAGCTACACAATGTAAAACGGTGACCTGATTGAGAGAGAAAACGGAAAACAACGCCATGAGGACCAATTTCTTCGTTTACAGGCCCTCCGAAATCGCCGCAGTACACCCAGGAACCTACGAGGAGAGCTAATTAATGCATATAGGACTGTCGTCAGTACACAGACAGTCAGCGGTAGACTAGGGGAAGGTCAGCTCAATTCCAAGAGACCGCTTAAAGTGGCCCGGTTGACCCATCATCACCGAAAAGATGCCGTCTACAGTTTGCACAACAGCATGTCAACTGGCAGCTCCGACAATGGACTCCAGTATTTTTTGCCGATGAATCCAGATTCCAACTTTCTGGGTCAAATGGTCGTATTCGAGTCTGATGAAACCAAGGAAAACGAAATTTGCCTTGCAACGTGCAGGAAAGAGTCGCTTACAGTAGGTAGCGGATCAGTGATGGTTTGGGGAGGAATTTCTTTGGACCATAAACGTGACCTCGTAGTCATTCAGGGGCGATTGACAGCTGTGCGCTACATTGAGGAGGTTCTGGAGAACCATGTACTACCGACTGCTGACAATACTTGGCATTATTTCACATTAATTCATGATGGAGCCACTGCACATTCTGCTAGGGCCACAAGAGACTTCCTTGCAGATCGACTTCGTAAGCGTATCCAGAATCGCCCACAGCAACTCCGCACACTCCAGGAGCTGACAGCAGCATTATTGGAAGATGGGAGCCATCCCCCAAGATGTAATCCGGAGGATTATCAGAAGCATACCACGCCGGTGTGCTGCTGTGCTACGAGCCAGAGGTGGGAACATAGAGTATTGAAAGGTGGGAAGTGTAAGTTTCAGTTTGCTTTTAGTTACATTCAAGTGCAGTGACTTTCGGTTTTGGACCACTGTGTCTGTTTGGGACAATCAAGCGTAAATGTGTGTGAATTTTTTGTTTGTTTTTGATTTCTGTACAAATAAATGAATATGTTTTGGTTCTGTAAAATCTACCTTTGCAAAATAAAGAAACACAAAGTATTACAGCCAACAAAAAGTTTGATACATTTTTTGTGAGCAGTATATATATTACAAGTTGCTTTACGTCGCACCAACACAAATAGGTCTTATGGCAACGATCGAGTTGTAGCTGTGGCCTTAATTAAGGCCCAGCTCCAGCATTTACCTGGTGTGAAAATGGGGAACCACGGAAAACCATCTTCAAGGCTGCCGACAGTGGTGCCGAATGCAAGCTCACAGCTGCGCGCCCCTAACCACATGGCCAGCTCTCTTGGTAAGTAACATATCGTGCCTGCGTAAGCCATACTCGTATTCTCTCGTAGTCCACGGACTGTTCGAGCACACCTCTAGCGGGAGCATCCTGAACCGGAGTTTACTAGCGGTAGAGTGGCCATCTTCTTGCCACTCCTCGTTTCGCCAACCAGCACGTAGGCTACCAATCCAAGTGGTGATCACGTCCAACTTAACGTCCAAGTTCTTACGGGATCCGGTGTTTTAACATGGTTACGCCTTTTGGGCTCTTAACACTAATCAGGGGAAAAGGAAGAGGTTACATTCTTCTAAGGTTGAAGATATCGACAATAGAAAAGGAAGGGTCACGACGAGCATAAAAATCGGAGAATTCGTAGTCCTCACAAAACTAACACCCTCTAGATCGGAAGGAAAAAAATTGACTAACGAGAAGGGGAAGCGGGTCGGATAGGAGAGATTGACGTGTACAGACTAGCACAAGTAAGTGGAAGCAATTCCAGACTCAGCTAGGGGTTCATTGGTCATCAACCCACGCTCCCAAATTGAGAGCACATGGTATCCACTTTTAGTCTATTTATACGACAGGCAGGGGATACCTTGGGTGTATTCCACCACCCCCGCACCCACAGGGGGTACTCAATGATTGACTGACTGATCGAGCGCGTGAGTACTGCCGTGAACTGGGTTACCCTTCCTAATACTTCTTTATTGTAATCGCCTTTCAATATTTTCAATTTATGATTATTAGATGGGGGGCCGTAAAGGATACTCGATTCACCGGGATGGACGTCGACTCGATTGCTGGTCAGGAAGACGAAACATTTAGAAGAAAGATGCCCACTTCTGGAAAGGCACATAGTCCTGATGTTCACTCAGTGCACAGCAAAAAATGAGTGCCAAGTTAATGTAGAGGTGACAACTCTATCTCATTTACTGCCGAGGTTAAGAATAGTGGACCGGGCGAGTTGGCCGTGCGCGTAGAGGCGCGCGGCTGTGAGCTTGCATCCGGGAGATAGTAGGTTCGAATCCCACTATCGGCAGCCCTGAAGATGGTTTTCCGTGGTTTCCCATTTTCACACCAGGCAAATGCTGGGGCTGTACCTTAATTAAGGCCACGGCCGCTTCCTTCCAACTCCTAGGCCTTTCCTATCCCATCGTCGCCATAAGACCCATCTGTGTCGGTGCGACGTAAAGCCCCTAGCAAAAAAAAAAAAAAAGAATAGTGGAAACTTCCACCTTCCACTCCTCCAAGGGCCTTCATAGTCTGCACGGAGATTGTTTGGCTTTGATGACGGGATGATATTTGCTGTTTTAAGGGGTCAATCATTTGAGATCGTCAGCCCTAATTAATAGTGACCTCCAGATGTTGGAGTGTCACATTGTCAGGGAAACGACTTACTCGGCCACAAGGTTTGGGTCACGTAACTGTCAGCTTGCATTCGGGCGTTAGTGAGCTCGAACACCACTGCCGGCAGCCCTGAAGAGGGTTTTCTGTGCATTTCCCATTTTTACACCAGACAAATGCTGGGACTGTACCTTAATTAAAGCCATGGCCGCTACCTCCCAATTCTAACCCTTTCCCATCATCCGCCGTCGAAAACCTTCGACGTTTTAGTGCGACGTTGAACCACTAGCAAAATAATCACATCGATTCAGACATGTCTTTTGGTGACGATGGGATAGGAAAGGGCTAGGAATAGGAAGGAAGCGATCGCGGCATTCCAGCATTTGCCAGGTGTGGAAATAAGGAAATCACGGACAATCTTTTTGAGAGCTGCCGACAGTGGGGTTCGAATTCACCATCTCCCGAATGCAAGCTCACAGCTTTGTGACCGAACCGCACAGTCAACTCTCGTTCGTAGTAATTGTTGATTAGGTCGTAAATACACATTATTTTTGTAACAACTTATTCAGTTTTCAATATTCATAAACAATTTTATTTACAATCAAAAAAAGTTAACACCAGTCCACAAAATTGGCAACCCAATGAGTAAAGGAGTAAACATTGCCAACCTTAACATCTACAAATATCTTGACATACTCCCACCTAATTTACAATTTTCTCAAAATTTGAAATTATCAAGATATTGAGAGTAACTGAACAATGTATGCCAATTGGATTCTTTCTTCTTTGCATCATGAAATCAAATATTTAGTCTTTTAGGAGGAACCACATTTCTTCCTGCTCTTGTTCTTCAGGGGATTTAGACACATCCTCATCCTTGAGCTGGGATTTTGTTTGGAAACTCTCGGCGTTGGACTGTACCTCCAAGGGGTACACTCTCTGTAAAGGACGCACAACAGTACCACTGCTAGTCTTTAGTTGAACCATCCGGACTCTTCCATCTCGCCCTGGAATGAGATGCTCAATTCTTGCCAAAGGCCAATTCATCCTCTTTCGATTGTCCGATCCTATTATTACCACCTCACCAACTATAGGCTTTCTAGTTTCACGCCGTTTTGTCCAAGTTAACTGTCCCAGATACTCTGAACGGAAACGTCTTCTTCGCTCTTCTCTCAGTCTTTGCAGGTGCCGAATTTTCCGAGTGATGGTTGCAGACTCAATGAAGTCCAAGTCAGACACTCTCGTACTTTTTGTAGTAGCATGGATGGAGCGAGTGGAATAGGAACTTTATTATCTTCCGCCGTATAAATCAACGGTCTTGCATTGATCACTGCTTCACAGTCAATAAGTAGTCTGAGTTTCATCCCAAGAAAATGCAGTCTTCCCCAGCGTCTTCCATAAAATTTGCTTCACCAGGCTAACTAATCGTTCCCAGAAGCCTCCCCACCATGCAGCCGTAGGCGGATTGAACCTCCAAATTATGCGTTCCCCGGTGCTGTATGTAACAATTTGATCCCAGTCTAACTTTTCCAGAGCATTACATGTTCCTCGAAAATTTGTGCTAGAGGATCACTTTAGGTCGACCACGCCGTGCTATAGAACGCCTCAGTGCTCTTATAAATGCTTCGTTGACAGAGACGGAACTAGTTCCAGATGGACAGCACGGTAGCAAGCACACGTGAATAAAGCAATCCATGTCTTTGACGAATCACGAAGATACAAAAGTCCTGCAAAATCTAATCCGATGACTTCGGATACGGCTGCATCCTTAACTCGAAGATCAGGCAAGGAGGGGACTGAGTGTCAAATTTTTTGCTTGAAAACGCCGGCAAATAACAAATTTCTTGACGATTCCTCTCGTAAACTGGCAACCTTTAAGGATCCAGAATCTCTCGCGTAACAAACCTAGGAGAGTTGCTGGACCGGGATGATTATTTTTACGATGCACTTCTTCCGCAAACCTTTTGTCCACCGTATGTTCGGGAGGCAGCAAGGCTGGTAGTCTGAAGGTAGTCCACACGTTCGACTATCCGTGTCTGGAGTCTAATTGTGCACTTTTGATCCTGGAATACTTGAAAGTTCTTAAGTCTCGGATCCTCTGGGAATTCGAAGGACTCTGCCTGAATGAGCAGAACAATTATATTTTCAGCTGCAGCTACCTCACTTGTCGATAACGGACCTCTTCTTTTAATTTCATTACGTCTACAGTTGTTGAGAAATCTGAAGATCCATCCCACCATCCGCACAATTCGTTCATCTTTGCTGAACCGGTGATACAGCCATGTCGTATTGTAAGTGACTGCAGTAAGATTATATTCTTCTGCCACTGCATAGCTTATGTGAGATTCAGGCCAATTTTCTTCTCCTTCTGCAAGTCACTTAGGCACTTTTCACCGTTCGGATTCGAGAAGTTGTGCGACGGTACATCCTCTTGAGGGTAGGTCTGCGGGGTTCAAATCGCCTGGTATGTGTTTCCAGCTTCGTGCAGTGAGTTCCCGTAAATCCTTCACTCAATTCCTAACACAGTGTTGTTTTCATTGTCAAGAATCCAGGCTAGCACCGTGCTTGAGTCGGTCCAACAATGAGCAGGGACTTCTTTCCAACCTAGGCTTCCTTGAACTGACTTCAGCAGACCAGCTGTAATGAGAGTTCCTAATAATTCCACTTGAGGAATGGTCACGCGCTTAAGCGGTATTACTCTAGCTTTAGATACCGCTAACCGAATGTGTACCTCGCCCTGGTAAGCGCTCCTGATAAAGACAACAGCTGCATATGCATTCTGACTTCCATCACAGAACACATGCCGTGAGATATCCTCCTCGCTCCCGAGATGGTGCATCATCCCGATTTCTCTCAAGTGAGGCAAGTCCTTAAACCACCTCTCAAAATGTCGTCGAGTATCTTTGTCAATAGGGTCGTCCCATCCTAACTTTCTGATCCATAAATCTTGAATTAACAATTTCAACCTAATCGTTACTGGAACGCTTAGTCCAGTTGGATCAAAAATGCGATGAACTATTGAAAGAGCCATGATGAGTGGCTCAGACGATTGAGGCGCTGGCCTTCTGACCCCAACTTGGCAGGTTCGATCCTGGCTCAGTTCGGTGGTATTTGAAGGTGCTCAATTACGTCAGCCTCGTGTCGGTAGATTTACTGGCACGTAAAAGAACTCCTGCGGGACAAAATTCCGGCACCTCGGCGTCTCCGGAAACCGTAAAAGTAGTTAGTGGGACGTAAAGCAAATAACAAAAAAAACTATTGAAAGAACAGAACTTTTCGTCAGATTTTCCATTTCCCACGATTTCTCCCACCAATCCATACTGATCTTCAAAATGTCATCTCGATGATTCCACTTAATGCCAAGCAGTGTAGACTCCTGGGGAGAGTTGTCTCCGGTCCACTCCCACCCCCGCAGGTCGAACCCGGCTCTCGCGATGATGGTCTTCAAAAGATAAAAGAATTCCTCTACTTCTTCTGCTCGGTCGAGGCTTGTCATTAGATTGTCAACATAAAAATTATTCTTCAATGATGCCGCGATATTAGTCTCCTTTGGATCAGTTGATTCCATACATTTTCTAGGTGGTACCCAATAACTGCTCCAAGAAGAAACGGACTACTGGTAACACCGAATACCACTCTGGCATGACGAAGGACCCGTAGGCCTTCCTCATTATTTTCATACCATGAGAACTTCAAGGAGTCTCTCTCCTCTGAGTGTATTCTCATCTGCAAAAATGCCTTTTATATATCAGCTGTGATACATATCCTCCGTTTTCGAAACCTCAAGAGCAATTCTGGTGTGATTTCAACAAGGTTCTGTCCATCTTCACGGCAGTCGTTCAGTGATGGGAAACTTCTCTCTTTCACCGATGCGTCGAACACGGGAACCACTTTCGTAGTTACACTAATTTCCTTCAGTACCGGACGGTGTGGAAGGTATTGTCCTGTAGATAGATCTATTGCACCTTCGACAATGCCTTCTTTCACCCAGTCTCGTAAAATGATATCATATTATTCGCAGAGTCCATGCTTTGCCTTTAATTTTCGGATCATTCGAATTAATCTATTTTCTGCCTTCTGCAATCTCTCTATTGGTTGGAAGGTCTGGAGCGTCTCTACTCCATGGAAGACGTACCTCATACGTGCCATTTACAAAATTAACCGCATTTTTGAAATATCTCAGTGCTGACACCCTCTCCTCCTTTGTTGCATTCTCTACTGGATCGGTTATCCCAGTGGTCTCCATTTTCCACAGATCAGATACAGGTAGCTGAATAATACTGAGTGCAGTGACTGTATTCGGAATACTTGAATGCTTGACTAGATCGGTTTTTTTCCTATAGTGCACACTTCCTTCTTCTTCCCCGTTACCGTCCATCCTAAACAGGATTCCATGGCTACCAGTCCAGAAGGTAGAGTCTTTATTTTACCCGTCCACAACTTTCCCGCGGTGTCAGAACCTATCAAGATGTCACTTGGAGCCCTAGAATCTCTGCACATCGGAATGTGTTCTCTCAGTAATTCTTCCCTCACTTCCTCCCTGACTTCTACTAATGGAATCGCAGCTGTACTTGTTATCTGGTCTAGCGCTAAGAAGTTGCATGCAAAGTCATTACATAAGCTGAGAAAGTGCACTTTATAGCATCTGTGCTTAACTACCCCTATTGGCTTACCACCAAAAAGAGAGTGGATATTGTTTTCTTCCCCAATCGGAAAGTAGTTCTTTTCTTCGGCCAAACTACTAGAAACATACGAATGTTGGGATCCAATGTCTATCAGTAAGCTGGCCTTCCTGATTTTGTCACCATTCTCTACATAAACTAGCAGAATCTGTAGATAGACCTCCGTTTGGGAGCTAATTGACAAATTGTTATCAACAGATGAAGTATTGAACAAAGAAACTTCTTCTCGTTTGCTCTCAGGATGCCTCCCCTCAACTCATTATTTCTCTTCCCCTTGGTACTTCTCAACAGATGGACATAATAATGGCACATGCCGTCCAAGACAAGCCAAGCAATACATCGTGCTCCACATTGCTGCGCAGAATGGTCTGCTTTGGTACAAGAAAAACAGCGCTTAACTTTAAACAGACCACTTTTCTGTCTTCAAGTGACATTTTTTGTACATGGAGGCATTCTGTTGAATAATGATTCACCCCTCTACAAAATACACACTTCTGAGAGTCAGTTCCAATTCCGAGAGCAGCAAGATCGATCGCAGAGGCCAAATGAACTTTGTCCGTATCATGTGATTTCCCCGGATTCTTAGCCTGGCTATAGGAAAGGGACTGATTATTTGCCATTGCGACTCTCTCCTCCCCTTCTACTTCTCTTTTCAAAAACAAACATTAAGTTATCCATTTGCTCCTGCAGTGTCCTATTGGGTTCGTTGGAGCGTTGCCACACCTTCAATATCTCTGTGGGCAGACACGATTCTATTAGCGGGAACAATAATGGGGCATAATTATCCGAGAAGACATTTAATGCCTCTAGTGCCCGCAACTGAGTTCCTAGTTTGTCATACAAAATGCTGATCTTTACTGTCTTCTTTTCCAAAACTAAACTCACTAGCTCCCGAACATAATACTCAATAAGGAGGTCATTACGCCCAAATCTATCCTTAAGTGCTTGAATGGTCTTTCCTTAATTTTCACCTGAGGGAGGAAAACTCACAAAAACCTCGCGTGCTCATGAATTATCTTTCGTGGCTTGATTCAAATACTGAAACTTTTCCTCCCTACTTAACGACAGACTCTCGTCAATGTGACCAAAATGATATCCAACCGGCTATTTCCCCGTCATAATTTAATTACAATTTCAGCAGAGGAAGAGATATTTCGTTTCCCGAACGATCACCAACACAACTAAATGAAGTATGAGCAGCGCTATTCATTGTGATGAAATCGGAGGCCTTACCTTTAATGCTGTGGTAACGTAAGGTATACTCCTCTGCTTTCTCCATTTCTGCCATCAGTACTTCTTCAGTCTCCTCTTCTTTGTTTCAGCACTAATGTTTTCACAAATCTGACTGTCCAGTTCCGATAACTCTTTTCTTCTCTCTTTGAGCACTAGTAAACGCACACTTATTAATTGCAAATCTGCATCCCTCTGCGTCACTAGTTCGTCTATAGCACTGCAAGCTTCCGTGAACAATGTGCGGATATCCGCTCTTTTCTTAGTTATTTGTGTAGATGCCATAATTACGATGTACGAATGTAAAGAACAGGACATGGTATACTGGATATACAGACACAGTTATACTCGCTATCATCAAATTATAATTCAACAAAGTCTACGTTAAATCCTGTCAACGGTCGCAATATGTTGATTAGGTCGTAAATACACATTATATTTGTAACAACTTATTCAGTTTTCAATATTCATAAAAAGAAATTATTCACGTTGCCATTGATCCTTTCACGGCCCGTACTTATAGACATGATACTGTATAGGCTTTTGGGCTTATGCCATGTGTCAAACAAATATTTTATTAAATACCACACTACGTGGCTACACCTTATCTATGCCAATGTTTCCCTGAGGGTGTTTTACCCTTTCTGACTTGAAATTTTTTCCAGAACTACTACTACTACTACTATAGAGATATTTGTAGGTGTTAAGGTATTCACAATAAAAAATGTTAACACAAGTCCAGAGAATTGTCAACCCAATGAGTAAAGGAGTAAACATTGCCAACCTTAACATCTACAAATATCTCGATAGTAGTAGTAGTTCTGGAAAAAAATCAAGTCAGAAAGGGTAAAACACCCTCAGGGAAAGATTGGCGAAGATAAGGTGTAGTCACGCAGTGTGGTCTTTAATAAAATATTTTTTGAGACAATATTGTTGGTACGTCTGAGGCTATGTCCTCGTTATGCATAAAATAGACGTCTTCAACTTAGATTTACGTTTGTAACAGAGCTAATAATCAAGTGAGCGGGGTGCTACTTTGCTAATGTTTCAGGACTCACAACGACCTACTTCTCGACCCAGGACTCAGGAGGTAGACCGCCAATCGTCCAGTCTCGGACATTGGAAGAGGAGACGGGCGCGGATGGTCGAGGTATCAGTAGACAGACGATACACAGTAACCTGCCGCTGACAGAAGAGGAGCAACAGCATGGATACCTGCCTTTCTATCATTACAGTCGTGTTATGCCAGTTGAGTTTCCTACACCATTCTTGGGTTATCATCCAGGATACTACTTCCTGTTCGGCTAACACAAAAGATATACAACAAATAAGGAATTTTCCCATGTTCTGATTATTTTAGTGTCCATATATTTCTACATATTGTTCAACTGAAACATAGACAGAGCTGGCGACACTGCAAACAACAGACGAAACAGCCAAGAGGTGGCACATCGCCCCAGCGAGAGATGTGATAGTGTGGGGATGCATTTTCTGCGATTCCCAGTTCCCACTGGTGATGATTGAAGGAGTCCTGCTGGTGCGGCGATACATCCAGGACATTCTGCGACCGCGTGTGTTTCTCTTCCTGGTTCAGCTCGATAACCCTATTCTCCAGCAGGATAATGCCCAACCTCACACGGACGGATATATCTGGCCTGTCTTCGTGATGTCAAAATGCTTCCTTGGTCAACAAGGTCTCCAGATTCCTCGGCCAACGAGAATGTTTGGGACCAGACTGGACGGTAACTTCAGCCAGAACCGAGCTCGATAGCTGCAGTCACTTAAATACGGCCAGTATTCAGTATTCGGGAGATAGTTGGTTCGAACCAGCCTGAATTTTCCGTGGTTCCCCATTTTCACGCCAGGCAAATGCTGGGGCTGTACCTTAATTAACGCCACGGCTACTTCCTTCCCATTCCTAGCCCGTCGATGCGACGTAAAGCAACTTGTAAAAAAAAAATCTTCAGCCAGCGGCAATTACGGCAGATTTGGAGGGTCAGTTGCATCAGCTGTGGCAAGATCCTTGTCATGAGAACATCCGACATCTGTATGCCTCCGTGCCCGACCGTATCGCCGCCTCTCGCCGAGCTACGGACGTTCCTAGCGCTTTTCCATCCTTGCGTTGCCGAAAATCTTCCATGTGTTAGTGCGACTATGGACAATAATAATAATAATAATAATAATAATAATAATAATAATAATAATAATAATAATAATAATAATAATAATAATAACATAAGGTACTCAACAATCGACACTGTTGCGAGTCAAATCCTACCGTACCACTGGATGTTTTAATTTTGTTGTTCCATGCTACTCTTAAATATTTTTAAGCCGGGCTGAGTGGCTCAGACGGTTAAGGCGCTGGCCTTCTGACCCCAACGTGGCAGGTTCGATCCTGGCTCAGTCCGGTGGTATTTGAAGGTGCTCAAATACGTCAGCCCCGTGTCGGTAGATTTACTGGCACGTAAAAGAACTCCCGCGGGACTAAATTCCGGCACCTCGGCGTCTCCGAAGACCAAAAAGTAGTTAGTGGGACGTAAAAATAAGTAACATTATTATTTAAATATTTTCAGCCCGTCGTGGTCAGCCGACACTGAACCAGCGAACACGTAAGATCAACAGAAAGGACACATCCACCTAACAAGCATTATGAGAGGTGAAGTCATCGTCGCCATATTACGGTAGGATAGAAACGGCAAGCCGTGCTTGGAAGAGTATAAATTTTTAATGCGCGCTTATCAAATATTCTGTAATTTAACATACAGAGTGACCCAAAAGTCCGTTAACATTTGACGAGGCAATAGTTCACGGAATAATGGAGATAGGGAAGTAATGATTGACACACATGATTGGCATGACACAGGGTTTTATTTACGCAAAAATTAAGTAAGTAAAGCTTCACTAACAGTGACTTTTCTGGTAACGTCAACATGCCGCGATTGCAGGCGCATCTGACACCCTCTCTCACGACAGCTCGTTTTATAGCGTACAAGGATCTCATGCGGCATCACTAACGTGTTGCTGTCCAGCACCATCTGTTGACCTGTTTGTGCACTCGTTGTTAGTGTCAGTAAAACCTCATGCCATGTTAAGCATGTGTGGCTATTTGTACCTGACGTATTGGTGTCCAACGTCATCTGTTGGTCATTGCGTGTACTTTATTTTTGTGTCGATAAAACTCCATGCCATGCCAATCAGGTGTGTCAATATTGTTACCTCTCAACCTCCAATATTCCTTGAAGTATTGACTCATCAAATGTTAAGGGACTTGTGAGTCACTCTGTACTTACGATTAAGATAAAATGTTCAAACTTGGAATGAGTATAAAACATTAGCTTTAAACATTAACAGTATATTTAAAAAGTATGAATAACGGCTTCCTTATATTTTAAACAATTAATTAATATGGACTTTGTTACATGAGTTTTAAATGGTGACATGAAAAAGACGGCTGCCAACATTTTAGTGGGATTTTTTTCGCCAAAGAAGTGATGTAAGTGGGACATTTTTAAATAAAGAGCTAAATGAATCTATAACGTGCTCTCTTTTATTTTTTTTCACCAAAGTAGGCAGAAGAAGCGAAGTATTGCACGACCACTTGCCGGCTGTTGCGCTGATTAGTCCGCCACTCACAGCCAGCTTGTTTCGCGCTGTTAATCACCATACTGCATGTTACAATTTTCACAGAATTTTAGAATACAACATTTCTAAACAATATTATAAGGAATATGTAATATCCTTTATTGCATGTAAAATATTTACACTGTATAACATACAACAGTTCAACAATTCTTGCTCTTTCAACAAAATACTCCTGTCAGGATACAAACAGATAAAACTCTTTGCTACAGAATACAGTGTAAGATAAAATAAAAATATCCAGATCATCAGAAAACATGAAAATACATGCATAAATGATAATATGTGGCTGACATCTTATTAACTTACTGGCCCATAATAGTTATCGTTAGGTGACTTTTGACTGGTTTTGTGGAGAGTCACTGAGTGTTTTTGAGTCATGATTTCAAGTGTAACTTAACTGTGAAATATTTCTTACACAAGGCTTTTATGAGCGAGATTAAATTATTTTCTTCTGGCTCTTGTTCCAAATAGCGGTCTCCTGGAAACAGGTCAATTCCAATACACTTTTTTCATTACAACAACAGTCATTACATCAATGAGGTTCTTTAATAAAATATTTCACCACTGATTCACATACCGAACAGAATTTCACAGCACCTTCACAGGGTTGAATCCACCTCTGTTTTTTGCAACGAATAAAACAATTAACCTGTGTAACATAGCTAACTATGAGCTGTGAACACACACATTGTTATTTATTTTAAAGACATGACTGAATACCCTGATGCACTCTAACTGATGACAGGGTTTATCGTCGGCTTGATTTCCATCACCCGTTGGAAGCCAGTAGGATGACTCATCACCGCCTGCCGCCATCTTGGCAGTCGCTCACTGGCTGGCTTCAGCTCACACTCCATGCCCTTTCTATTGGTCTTACGTGTTCGCTGCAGTGAACTGTATGTCTGCGACTTATCCCTCTGAACATCATCTCAGACATGAGCTACTGCACGGGTATTTCCATCAAACTCAACGTTAAAAATCGGCATTACATATTAATCTGAGAAGATATTTTCACTTTTGGAATGTACATCAGCTCAACTATCATGCACAATTGGAAGGAAATTGTCTTGTAACATCTCGAAGACTTCCCTTGTAAGTACATCCTGCAAGTGTTAAGTAGTACCTACTAATTTTGGTCAATATCTGACCATCGTGAGCTACACATAAAGAAAGTTAAGAACTAAAAAACACATTACATATAAACAATGATGTGATAAACAATATCAAGATTACACAGTCTTCTGTATATAAGTAGTACTAGTTTTAGTCAATATCTGACCATCCTCAGGTACATATAAAGCAACTGATGATGATGATGATGATGATGATGATGATGATGATGCTTGTTGTTTAAAGGGGCCTAACATCCAAGGTCATCGGTCCTATAAAGAAACTTAAGAACTAAAAGAACACATTACATATAAACAATGATGTAACAAACAATATCAAGATTACATAGTCTTCTATATACTGTATTAGTAGTAGTTTTGGTCAATACCTGACCATCTTCAGCTACATATAAAGAAACTTAAGAACTAACAAACACATTACATATAAACAATGATGTGTGTGTTTGAGTCATCAGTCCATAGACTGGTTTGATGCAGCTCTCCATGCCACCCTATCCTGTGCTAACCTTTTCATTTCTACGTAACTATTGCATCCTACATCTGCTCTAATCTGTTTGTCATATTCATACCTTGGTCTACCCCTACCGTTCTTACCACCTACACTTCCTTCAAAAACCAACTGAACAAGTCCTGGGTGTCTTAAGATGTGTCCTATCATTCTATCTCTTCTTCTCGTCAAATTTAGCCAAATCGATCTCCTCTCACCAATTCGATTCAGTATCTCTTCATTCGTGATTCGATCTATCCATCTCACCTTCAGCATTCTTCTGTAACACCACATTTCAAAAGCTTCTATTCTCTTTCTTTCTGAGCTAGTTATCGTCCATGTTTCACTTCCATACAATGCCACGCTCCACACGAAGGTCTTCAAAAACATCTTTCTAATTCCGATATCAATGTTTGAAGTGAGCAAATTTCTTTTCTTAAGAAAGCTCTTCCTTGCTTGTGCTAGTCTGCATTTTATGTCCTCCTTACTTCTGCCATCGTTAGTTAGATATAACAAACAATATCAAGCTTACATAGCCTTCTAAGGTGAGTCGTCCTAAAATATTGGTTCAATAAAAAACTAGTTGAAGAAAGTTCTGCACATTTATGTCTTGACGTAAAAACAAACACCTTATTTACAAAATTTCGCTGTTGACAGGTAACAGGCAAAAGTAATGCAATACAATCTCTCGTAATTTTGTGTTATAGAACTACCGCTGACAGTGGTAATATTTTGTTGTTACAAAAGGAAAAAGCCAGTTGGGCCTTATGAAATCGGAATATCCTTGAAAACTTACTATGCGTTGTTTAAAGGTCAAATGGGCCGACATGAAATTGGGAAATCAAACTGTATTTCAATCCATTAAGTTCCAGAATGTACTGGTTTGAAGAAAGTACGGAACTCCCTCTCGCCTGTGACGACCTTCTCACCGCTGCGTTGTGTGCAGACTTTATTAAAAAACCCACTTAATCAGCACTATGAGTAGGACATAAATTCTTAATCTACATCATTAGAAGTAGTACTAGTTTCGGTCAATATCTGATCATCTTCAGCTACATACACTGATAAAAAAAGTTAAGCACCCACAAGGAGTGGTTAAAAGTGAATGAAACTACATACGCTGAAAGACCATCTGCCTTTATTGAACTGATTATAAAATGGGATGAAAGAAACAAGGCCTTTGGCAGTTACAGGTGGAAAGTTGGTGCCAAGTCAGTAGGATGTCGCAATCCCCCACCCGGCCGCAATGCATGCTCTGATGAGGTTCGGAATGGGTTCAAACAGCCTTTAGATCCTCTCCTGAGCCAAGTTGTTGCAGCTGTCCCTCCAGATTTCGCAGGTTGGTACTGGGACGGAGTCCCCTTCCAATGTCATCCCACGCGTGTTCAGTGATGGAGAGGTCCGGGGATCTTGCTAGCCTCGGAACGATCTCAACGTGCTCTAGGCAGTCCATAGACACACGTACTGTGTGTGGACGTGCATTATCTTGTTAGAACACTGTCCCAGGGTGCTGTGGCATAAGAGGTAGGACGTGCAGAAGTTATGGAAAAGCGGGACTCGTCATTGAACATGATGTGACGCCAGTCGCCCTCTGTCCATGCCTCCCGGGCAAGGCACCACTCCAAACGCAGGCGTTGGTGTTCTGGTGTCAATGGCAACCGACGCATGGAGCGGTAGGACCCCCCCCCCCTCCCTATCTGGTGGATGCCAGTCGTCGAGACACTGTGCGGGAACTCACAGGATGTTGTAGAGTCTTCAATACATGTTTGCGGATGATGGGTGCCGAAGTTGTGGCATCCCGCAATACTTGGCGCACCATACGATGGTGCTCCCTGGGGGTGGTGTTTCTTGGTTGACCCGAACCTGCACGACGTGATAGCATGTCCTCATGTACTCATTGAGTCGAACATCGGGCCACTGTGACATCTGAGTGGCCGACATGCCTGGCAATTGCACGATACGACCAAGCAGCCTCATGCAGTCCCACAATGCGGCCTCTGTCAAACGCTGTCAGTTGGTGGATAGTCTGTCTAACGTGTCTGCGAGGTATCGCGGGTGCGTCGTACTGTACGTAGTCTTCTCTGCACTGTCTGACTCAACAGCAGTTGACTGGTAACAACTTATCAACAACAGGAAGTTGCCATCACGAACGCACTCTGGTCGGCGATCTACGCATTACAGATCCTTGTAAATCTAATAATTTACTCACACATCAATGGTATGCATGCACTGATCTCTATACCTGGATGGCTGGTAGCTTGGGTAGCAGTAAGCCGAATAGAAGATGACTGGCGTCGTAAGATGGCAGCGAGCGCATGGTGCAATAGACCACGAGGAGCGCGCTTGCTTTGTTTATGCTTAGTTCAGTGACGCCAGGCCTCTTGATTGTAGTTTCACGAGTGTTCTGTGCTGTGTTATTGCAAAGTAAATAGTAGTGTATTTTACGAATTTAGGTTCATTGCCTTGTAGTATGCTTGTGAATTACAAGATTAAATGTAAATATGTATGTGTTTATCTGAAATATGAATGAAGAAACATTCTACGGGGTATTAACGTACCGCAGTATTCAGCTTATGGACGTACAAACAGAACCGATCAGCAGAAGGAGAAATCATTTCATCGGGGAGTTTTAATAATAATGTTATTTGCTTTACGTCCCACTAACTACTTTTTTAAGGTCTTCGGAGACGCCGAGGTGCCGGAATTTAGTCCCGCAGGAGATCTTTTACGTGCCAGTAAATCTACCGACACGGGGCTGTCGTATTTGAGCACCTTCAAATACCACCGGACTGAGCCAGGATCGAACCTGCCAAGTTGGGGTTAGAAGGCCAGCGCCTTAACCGTCTGAGCCACTCAGCCCGGCTCGGGGAGTTTTATACTGTACATAAGAATCTTCCTAGGGTAGTGTTTTGAGTTTTAGGTTTATTGTATCTTATTTCGCATATTCCGGGAGCAAAATGGCAATTAATTTTTGTAGGTTTCCTTTCTCGAGACCCGAACATCTAAGATCATCGTTTAGGAATATCAGGCGGGAGAATTGGGAGCCTTCTAAAACAGCTGTTCTCTGCTCGGATCACTTAGAGGAAGACTGTTTTGATAGAAATGGACAAACTGTACACCTTAGAAGTGATGTACAGCCAACTGTTTTCAATTTTGCTGAACATTAACTGCAAGTAAAGATTTACTTATATATTTTTTTTTATTTCTCATAATTAAACTGACGGTTTCGATGAAATAATTGACGTGACCTTATAACAATCTTAGAAAATGAAGTCTGGAGGAATTCTAGACCTTATTTACATCAGTAATAATTATGGGTTTCAGACACTGGAGTGGTGGGAGAAGGAAAAGTGTGGTGGGTGTTTGGGGCTATTCCATTATACTATTCGTGGTATTTGGGACTCTTTTAACTGGTGTTACATATTTCTGATGATGACTTTTGCTAGCTGAATTTAATTAAAGAGGTCTGTAATAGTACATTAAGCTGCAGGTAATGTGGTATATTGACTAGTTTTGAATATTTGCTGATTTTATAAATGTGTACATTTGCTTCAATGATATTTTAATTTGATAATATGCGCGTTATTTCTTGGAAACAGGAAACAGAAATTCATTATCAAGCACCGATTATGATATGTCGAATCTAGGCCTGTATATTGAGCTACGTTTATAGGTACATCATTTTAAGAATGCATAATTTCGTGGCATACATGTATACAATTTACAGCAATGTTTCCAGAAACTGGTTTTCACTCGTATTGTGTTACCGATCGCTAATTGCATGTATTCAGCATCTAAGTTAATATTTGTCGGCCGTTATTATACACTCATGTTTATTGCTATCCCGGAGATTTACTGACCTCGGAATGACATGTCAGTGATCCCAATGTCCTTATGCTTTGAGTGAACATGTCTCTATATTTTTAATTATTCCAATGCGCCATTAATTGCGACTTAAAATTGACTATATTACCATTGCTTCCCCATAAGGAGAGCTCGAGGTTGGGTACGCCAACATGGCGAACCGCGCGTTCAACTTAGCGTACTTTCTCCTGCAGCGGAGACCTGCCATCAGCGATCCATGTATAGAGATCAGTGTATGCATGTTTACCGAAATGGGATAACACTGGACATCTCCTTCTGAGTGCTTAACATTTTTTGTCAGGCAGTGTATAAAGAAACTTAAGAATTTAAAACATATTACGTTCATGAACAGACGAGATTTTCTTCTGAAGAAGCGGAGCAAAGTTCTCTGCGAAACATAAAGAATTTCACCTTGTTTTCTGAGGCGGCGAAAGCCCAGAAGCTTATTATCATCAATTACGGGCTGTGAAAGCACCCGTCTAAGTACTAAATGACTATTGTTCATTCTTTCACGGTATTCTTCATTATGGAATTCTACCTGGGGAAACTTCACACGGATTTCTGAAGTTTTACTTTTCCACAAAAAGGCATTACATACGTATAGTAGCAAAAATCCCTATGATTGCCCGCTAGAGGCATCTTTCGCTTAAGCTCTCTGCTATGACTGTTGTGAAATCAGAAGTAATGTTCACAAACTAATGCCAGGTCAGTTAACTAAATCGATTTACCTCGTTATAAGCTACAAAAGACAAGGTCAGGCCATTTTTTGTTAAATTAAAGTGCTTAATTATTGGAGGATTTAAAAGAACCACAGTTAAATATATTCAGAAGTAAGCTTAGAAATTGTTAATCATGTATCCTTGTTTATTTAGTGCAGGAATACTTTGTAACTAATGAGTTTGTTACGTATTGAAATTAGACGACACATTGTTTTTAATATGTATATTTATGGTTTTATTTCCTTTGACAACGTATATTAAGTAACATAATGACAGAACATATTCTATTCTACTCTATTCTATAAATGCGTATTTCATGTTAATGTATTTCGTGTTTCAGAATTATTTTCAAGGTGCGAGTGAGAATATTAGCATCTGTGAAACATATCTAATACAATAGCATATAATTTTATCCTAGTGACTTGTCCAATATCGCCTGTGCTTGTACATCTATGTTATTTCCTTGAATAAATAAATAAATAAATAAATAAATAAATAAATAAATAAATAAATAAATAAATAAATAAATAAATAAATAAATAAATAAATAAATAAATAAATAAATAAATAAATAAGTAAATAAATAAATTGGTAAGTAAGTAAGTAAGTAAGGTTTGCGGTGGATAACCAGAATTGTGCAGCGAATCGGTAATCGAACTAAGGATCTCTTTCTTCCCTAGGAATTGTTGTGAAAATGAACAGCTATTTCTAAAACAAACATTAAGAATGCTCCAGCTAGACTCAGTGCCAGGAAAATCAAAGCAGCCCGTAAATCTCGAACAGAGAACACGGTTATCTCATTCTCAGTTGAAAAGTTATTGTCTAGATTCCCTTTTAAATCACGCCGTCCCTCAAAATAAGATATTTTGTTCCATATGTCCATGACACCCGATTCCACAGTGCTACCAATTATTCTGTTGACTTTCCTATAATACGGTGACCCTTTGCTGACAATGTATGTTTCAAGGATACTTTTAGGACTCTCTTTCATCACATGAACTATTTTCATCTTATCTGGGATGGTATTTTCTCCTACCAAAAGTCTTCTGGATGACAGAAGTATTGCATATTTTTTACCACGATCTACATCATCGAGATACTGAAGCAGAGGCGTGTCTCTCGGCACCACTTTGCTGTTCAGTCGCTTTGCTACAGGGTCGGTTGTGTTGAAAATATTTTGAAAATATGGATTACCAATGTAAACAAGAAACCCACTCTTATCCAACTGTTGTAGGGTGTTTATGTCTGGATTCCGAGGATGGTCCGTGAAAATGTTAAGTAGAAAACTCTGCAATGACGTAGAAAGATACAAACTTAAAAGAAGAATTGACGCTATGACTACGCGTTCTGTATTCAAAGTAATGGAATGTATTCGTGCCCATGGCACCGTAAATATTAAGAGCATTATGGTTGTGAAAGAAGAGCCGTAAGAGTGAAAATCGCGCCGTCGAAATACGAAGTGCCACGTACCAGCAATGACAATGATCGGTGCAACAAAAACCAGACAGAGTGGCCATTTGAACTCGTTCATTAACAGCAGAGAGAAAGGCATTTCATCAGCTTTGGGAACTAGTATCAACATTTTGATTTCTTTAACCATATAAATGATCCATCTTACCATATCTGTGTCATAATGTATTATTTCACGTGAGTTTAAAGCGAGGTCACTACGCCTGTAAACAATATCTCCCAGGGCGTAGGTGAAAGTGCCGTTGTTCAAAGGTTGGCCATGAGAAATTCCGTCAATCAAAATAGGGGAGAAGTTCATGCCCCGAACTAGAAAACGCAACATTCTCATTTCACGTCCATGTAATTCAGTATCGTAAGGAGAATAAAATGCCGTCATGCCGTAAGGAAAGATGGAAATATTAATAGGATATCTATGTAAATTGTTGAATCTCAGAGAAAATCTTTGGGACAGATTTTCTAAGTCATTGACACTGATGTTTTCCAGTTCTCCCCTCTTGGTGCCTGATAATGAAAATGGGTTGTAAGAAAACATCTTTTCAGATTGCGTACAATTATTATTACCTAAATGGGGATGTATTGACAAAATGCTGAGTGTTGAGAACTCTCCCCAAACTGCCTGGAAGAATTTTCTGACTAGGGTCTCGTCAACTTCACACGTTTCATTAGCAAAAACAACAGCGTACTCCGTAGATGGCTCAAAAATATTTTTAAACTCATGAAACTCTTGCCCGAGCTGTATGATTACTAAGAAACGTCTACTTATAACATGCACTGGTAATGATTCTGAAGTATATACAAGTAATGGAATATCATCATTCAAGTGAACATTTTGTAAGATCAAATTCAAGGTATCTTTCAGTAAATAAGTCTTGTTTCCAGTCACTGTAACCACAGCAATCGTGTGTGAGTTGTGTTTCAACCAGCGGCATGCATGCCACAGAATGGAGTGTTTGTCCAGGGAGAGAGTTGTCTGAACGTCTGAAAAATCATTAGGGAAAGCTGACGTAAGCATAATATTCAGCAGAAGTATACAGCGGAGTGGTAACATGGTTTCCCCGATAGAAGTGTAGTGTTGGTAGAAAAAATGCTGCCACACAGGAAATCGTACCGGTAGTCTATGTAGAGGTATGGAGTCCACAATGTCTTATGACCTTTCAAGTCAGGTTTTCGTTTCTTCTTCAGTAAAACATGTGCATTCAAGTTGCTCCTGAAATAAAAAAAATATTCATTAAACTTTGCATAGCTTTTCGTTCTTTAGTAGACGTATAAACTTTTTTTTTTTTTTTTGCTAGGGGCTTTACGTCGCACCGACACAGATAGGTCTTATGGCGACGATGGGATAGGAAAGGCCTAGGAGTTGGATGGAAGCGTCCGTGGCCTTAATTAAGGTACAGCCCCAGCATTTGTCTGGTGTGAAAATGGGAAACCACGGAAAACCATTTTCAGGGCTGCCGATAGTGGGATTCGAACCTACTATCTCCCGGATGCAAGCTCACAGCCGCGCGCCTCTACGCGCACGGCCAACTCGCCCGGTGACGTATAAACTAGGATACCTTAAGCAAAGTAAGAAAGTTAAACAATTAAATACGCCGGTAAAACTTCGCAATTTTTATTTCAATTTATTACCTAACATTGAAGTAACGCCCTTCTTTAGGATGTTCTCAGTATTTGATTCTTTGATTATTTTGTCGAATATAACATTAATTTCAATTCAAGTAATTTAACCAACTGTCATTATTTATTTATTTATTTATTTATTTATTTATTTATTTATTTATTTATTTATTTATTTATTTATTTATTTATTTATTTATTTATTTTTCTTTCAAGTGGCGAAATTAGGGAGCAGGTCCTCTCTTGCACTCTAAAAAACTTAGAATTGTTAAAATGCCACAGACAAAAAGAGACAATAAAACATACATAGCCGACTGCAATGAAAACTAGGTTAGAGAAGGACTGACTAGCATCCTTGATGTTTCTTCATTATGCTAAACCAAAAACGGTATTTATTCTTCATTTTAAGCGATCTCGCTTTACGTGTTGTACCGCGATTTTAAGTTTCCTTTTAAGAAATCGCAATGAGCAGCAATTTCACTGTCACTCTGTGCATACACGAACGAAATGGTTGATCAGTTTGGGTCAGATAGCCGTGAGCTTGCATTCGGGAAATAGTAGATTCGGGCCCTACTTTCGGCAGCCCGAACATTGTTTTCCAAGATTTCCCATTTCCACACCAGACAAATGCTGGGGATGTATTTTTCTTTAAGGCCACGGTCGCTTCCTTCCCACTCCTAGTCCTGCCCTAACCCATCGTCACCATACAGTATAGCACATGGCAGGTTTGTTTCATGGTTAATCTTATTCACGTGTATATCATTTACTTCTTTCTCTTATGTATGAGCCCCTGCGTCCCCTCTGCATAATTTAAGTGAATATAGTACGCTCTACTGCAGGGATGGCAAACGTTTTCCGACTAGAGTGTCAATTAATAATAATAATAATAATAATAATAATAATAATAATAATAGCTTTACGTCCCATTAACTACTCATTTACGGTTTTCGGAGACGCCGGGGTGCCGGAATTTGGTCCCACGTGAGTTCTTTACGTACCAGTAAATCTACCGTCACGAGGCTGACATATTAGAGTAGCTTCAAATACCACCGAACAAGCCTGGATCGAACCTGTCAAGATGGGGTTAGAAGGCCAGCGCTTCAACCGTCTGAGCCACTCAGCCCGGCGGAGTGTGTCAATTAAGGTCGTGTCTATTATTTTTTACTCTCTAGTGTGCCATCGCTTATTTTCCTTTAAAAATCATCAGGAAACACATCCCTTTGACTTTTTTAGGTGTTTTTAAAAATGCTATTTGTTCGGGGCGTCGACGTATAGAGATTTTTTGCCACTACTGGCACCACGTGATATGAAGCTGCGTGTAGTTGGAATGAAGGAAGTGTAGAGTGTTGAATGTGAGGAAAGGAACGTTAAGGACGACACAAACACACAGTCCCCAGGCCTAGGATATTAATCATTTACAATTAAAACCCTCTGACCCAGCCGGGAATCGAACCCGGAGCCGCCGGGTGACAGGCGGACGCGTTGCCCCCTACACCGCAGGGCAGGACTCTTTTAGGTATTACATTGCATTACATATAAATCCATTCGACTGAAGTCCGACTTGTTGGCTGAATGGTAAGCGTACTGGCCTTAGGCTCAGAGGGTCCCGCGTTCGATTCCCGGCCGGGTCGGGGATTTTAACCTTCATTGGTTAATTCCAATGGCCCGGGGGCTGGGTGTTTGTGCTGTCCCCAACATCCCTGCAACTCACACACCACACATAACACTGTCCTCCACCATAATAACACGCAGTTACCTACACATGGCAGATGCCGCCCACCCTCATCGGAGGGTCTGCCTTACAAGGGCTGCACTCGGCTAGAAATAGCCACACGAAATTCAATTTATTTATTCGACTGAATGTTTCATGATTCTATTTTGCAAACATAATTTTAAAAACAGGTACATTTTAGGAATAAAATATATTTCTTTAACCTAATGAAAACTAACAGCGAGGATAGGAATTTTGCCGGCAGCCGAAGTCTGTCGCACTCACCTGGGACAATCATTAATTACTGATAGATGAAATGAAATGAAATGAAATGATAATGGGGAGTGTTGCTGGAATGAAAGATGACAGGGGAAACCGGAGTACCCGGAGAAAATCCTGTCCCGCCTCCGCTTTGTTCTGCACAAATCTCACATGGAGTGACCGAGATTTCAACCCTGGAACTCAGTGGTGAGAGGCCGGCGCGCTGCCGCCTGAGCCGCGGAGGCTCTGCTTTAACCTAACAAAATTTGTAAAATAAATATGGCCATATAATTAATTGTAACATACTTCTTTATTAAAACGTAATGTTAAAATATGTTAGTATGTTATGTGGTGTGCCACAAAAAGTCGTGTTCGTGTGTCACCTAGTGGTGTCATACGCACCATCCCTGCTCAAGGGAGATATTTCTGAGTTATTGACCAAAGCAAGCAACAGGCTGACAAGCATGGTATAGACATTTTCAGTTTGAGGTGATTTTGCCATTCCAAGTAACCATTTTTGTTGAAACAAACAGCATAGATTACAGAAACTTATTGTACGCTTGTAAGGTGTATACTAAGGAAATGTTAACATTGCACTAGGCAGAAAATGCATGTACAGAGTCTCTCATATAAACTCAGACCGAAAACACAGTGTTTGCACTCTGCGCTACGGCAGCTGCCTCAGCCGAACTTATGTAACGCGCGGCCGCCCTGCTTTAAGCGTGTATACAATCTTATATGAAATCATACCTTAAAAAAGTTTCTGGAAGTGTCGTCCTTCCTGGGTTATTCAGGCATTGTATCTGGTAACCACATTCTGGTCGATACGAGTGAGTTCTTCCACTGTAATGTTTCTGATTTCATTTGTAATGTTTTCTTTCAGTTCCTCCAATGTGTGAGGATTTGTTCGATATACTTTTTCTTCCAGTTTACCCCACATGTAAAAATCACACAGTTAGATCTGGGGAACGAGGGGGAAATAGACTCTCCCGAGACTGTAAGAAGGGAATCTTCTGCTGTATGAGCAGCGCCATTTTTCTGCACACCAATAGCGAGAATTATGACTGTTCACACGATCATTAAGATGAAACCAGAACTTTTACATACGAAAATACCGTGTTGCAATGATATCTGTCTCACCATGTTAATAGCTGAGAATCAGACTGGCGACTCATGCTTGCCAGGTCGAACACGTGCAGGCTGCTTGCAAGGTCAAGAACTATGCGCGCTCCTCCCATACTGCAGCTGCCGTAGCGCAGAGTACTAACACCGTGCGTTCGGTCAGGGTTGATATGAGAGACCCTGTATATGGTACTGTACAATAGGATTCAAAAGTTGTGAAAACTAATGTACAAGAAGGCTAGGTATGAAGATAGAATTTATTAATTTTCTGCCTTCCCAGAATTTGACTTGTTTTGATCTATCAGTTCAATACAGACTGCATTTTCTCACCGTTTGCAAAACTGAGGCTATTAATTCTAGATTTATCAAGCGTGATTTATCCCACTAATGCTAACCTGGCCTGGTCCTAGGTTTACTCGAAGAAGGTATTATCAGATTTGTAAAACCTTAACTGCAGAGATGTAGAAGAAGTAACAGCCGAGGATGAATCCCAGAAAAGCCAACGAATAGGTAAGTAATACAATCCTACTTCGAAATGTATATAGGGTGGTCGGAAACAACATGAACCCCGTATATGGGCCTTAGAGGATTGGTCATACTGATAAATGATTTGAAAAAATAATTCGATATATCGCGCCGATGTCATTTTATCAGCAGCTGAATTGACTCGTTGGCTGAATGGTCAGCGTACTGGCCTTCGGTTCAGAGGGTCCCGGGTTCGATTCTCGGCCGGGTCGGCGATTTTAATCTTCATTGGTTACTTCCAGTGGCCCGGAGGCTGGGTGTTTGTGCTGTCCCCAACATCCCTGCAACTCACACACCACACATAACACTATCCTCCACCACAATAACACGCAGTTACCTATACATGGCAGATGTCGCCCACCCTCATCGGAGGGTCTGCCTTACAAGGACTGCACCCGGCTAGAAATAGGCAAACGAAATTATTATTAGCAGCTGAATTTAGCCAGTCAGATCGCTTCGCGGGCGAATTCAAATGGGCTTTGGGAGGCGCTGTTGCGAAATCTGCACTTGGCTCAAGACCGTCTTGAGAGCCATGCCGAGAAATCTACATCAAACATAAACAATCCGTGGCTTTCAGTCGGTATCACCCCAGGTCGGCTGTGGCGCGATCCTGTCAGCTCGGACGTCCATGTTTAAATTCCTTCCTGGCCCAAGTTTCTTTCTTTGATTGGTGCCCTCAAGCCAGTCTTAAACTATGAGCAGATTTAGCAACACCGCTTCACAAAGCCCATTTGAATTCGCCTACGAAGCGATCCGACAGGTAAAAAAAAAACGAAAAAAAACCGAAATGGCGTATGGATTTTAGTGCCGGGTTGTGTCCGAGGACTTCGGCTCGCCTGGTGCAGGTCTTTTGATTTGACTCCCATAGGCGACCTGTGCGTCATGATGAGGATGAAATGATGATGAAGACGGCACATACACCCAGTCCCCGTGCCAGTGGAATTAACAATTATGGTTAAAATTCTCGACCCTGCCGGGAATCGTGACCAAAAGCCAGCGCGCTAACCATTTAGCCATGGAGCCGGACATCTGACTGGTTAATGACAACGGTGCAAGATAACGAGTTATTTTTCAAAGCATTTATCAGTAAGACCAACCCATAACGTTCATATACCCGGTTCACGTTGTTTCCGATCATCTTGTATAAATTTCGATGCAGAATTATATTACTTACTTTCTGGATGATTCATCCTCGGAGATTACTTCATCACTGCAGTTCAAATCCGTATTATTACTTAGTATAGGTATATGTTTACCGGAAAAGTTTAGAATACCTCAGTTCAAGCATTACGGTATGTTATTGACCGTTGAAATATTCGCGACGTAATTTCAACTACACCAACATCTGAGGGCAGCCCTGTGATGATCATATTTCCTGAGTCCGAATTCGGGACAGATGAATAGTTCATTTTAGATGTCCGGCAACAGACCCTCCCCGCACACTCTGTGTACTCGTTGGGATAGCGATACGGACTGATATAAAACACGCTTCTGTATAGAACAGTTGTCTTGTGAGCTCATAGGTTAGTCTCAAAAGGGAGGTTTTTTCCAGGAAGAGAAGTTTTTTTTTTTTACAATTGGTTTTACGTCGCATCGACACAGATAGATCTTACGGTGACAATGGGATATGAAAGCCCTAGGAGTGGGAAGGTAGCGGTCATGGCCTTAATTAAGGTACATCCCCTGCATTTGCCTGGTGTGAAAATGGGAAACCCGGAAAAACACAGAAAACCATCTTCAGGGCTGCCGAGAAATAGGGGTTCGAATGCACTATCTCCTGGATGCAAGCTCACAGATGTGCGCCCCTAACCTAACCTTTTAAAAAATACGTGGCTTTCACGCTTTCTAGTGTAGCTAGGTTATCCTTCGACAGGTGTTCCCAGATAATGTCTAAGGCGTATGTCATGATAGGGTCTTTTGGTACGTAGACTTTTTTCTCTTAGCAGCGCTCTGCCATCTGTTGAATATATTTGGAAGCTGGGAAAGGTTAGAGAATCAAAGTGTATCTAGCAGGGAATAGTATTCTTCCGTAATCAGAGGAAGTGTATACTCTCTGGTTCGACAGGTAGTAATCAAACATGGCTGCATTACTAAGGATGAAAATCACAAATATCAGAATAAATTAAAGTGTTAGTCGCTTAGCAACCAGCTAAGTAGGGAAAATATTGCGGGTTAGGGTAAGCCTTCGCCTGCATTTTTTGGAGTGATCATTTAATGATTTGATTTTATGATTGCTCAAATTTGGATAAACTATTATTCATCAACAGGTCATTCCGGAGAGAATAAAACAAAAATGAAGCAAATCGGTCCAGTAGAACGGACGGACGGAATTGCCAAAGCAACATATAGATAATCTTTGCAGTATTAATAGCAACATGTTAGAACCTATGAGGGTCAAAAATTCGAAATTTTGAACTAATGACGCTTTCTTTATATTGTGTGACAATTTGAATTTTGTAGCGAAATGGGAAGAAAATTTCAAATTACATTTGTTGCTGCGTGAATACAGCCACCCAGTTACGAACTTTAAACGGCGTTTTCCTGAGCTTTCGATTTTTCACCACGTAGGTAGACAATCGTCTGAAACTAAACGTTACCGAGCTCGATAGCTGCAGTCGCTTAAGTGCGGCCAGTATCCAGTATTCGGGAGATAGTAGGTTCGAACCCCACTGTCGGCAGCCCTGAAGATGGTTTTCCGTGGTTTCCCATTTTCACACCAGGCAAATGCTGGGGCTGTACCTTAATTAAGGCCACGGCCGCTTCCTTCCCATTCCCAGCCCTTCCCTGTCCCATCGTCGCCATAAGACCTATCTGTGTCGGTGCGACGTAAAGCAACTAGCAAAAAAAAAAAAAAAAAAAACTAAACTTTCCAGTGCTTTGAGATTCGCACTCATTTTAGATAATGAGGTAGTAGATGATTTTGTGAAGAACTGTTTGTTTATTCAATCATAGATATTATACGAGGGTCATCCAATAAATAAGTTTCCCTATTTAACAAACAATACAAGCGGGTTATTTACACCTGTGAAATATTTTATTTTCATTCTACAACTCGTAGTCATCATTTCTGTCCAAACGCTTTTGGTATCATGGCAGCTGTTTTTTATACCTTCGCCATACCAGGTCGGGTTCTGTCTCCGCAGCCAGCGGTTCACCTCCGCTTCCACCTCTTCATCAGTCGCAATTCGCTTGCCTCCAAGGTGCAACTTGAGTTGTGGAAAGAGATGGAAATCACGCGGAGCAAGCTCCGCAGAACAAGGTGCATGGGGGAAAAAGGTCCTATTCGAAGTTCTGCAGCAAATCTTGGATCCTTTTGAGCTGAATGGAGGCGCGCATTGCCATGAAAGAGCAACATTTTCCGACATAGAAGGCCGAACGTTTTCGTTTGATTGTAGCTGTGAACTTCGTAAGGACCGTGCAGTAACTCTCGGCTGTGACCGTAGAGCGTGCGGACAGGTAGTCAACCATTAGAACACAATTACAGTCCCAAAAGACAGTAGCCATAACTTTTCCCGCAGAGGCTCAGGTCTTGGCCTTTTTTGGTGCACGTATGCTAGGTTTCTTCCATACCATGCTTTGTCGTTTTGTTTCTGGAGTTGAATGATGCACCCAGCTTTCATCTCCAGTGACAATGCGGGAAAACAGTTACCTCGCTTTCTTTGAAGCATTTGCTGGAAAGCTCGGGCCGTCTCGATCCGTGAGCATCAGTAAGCAAATGTGGGACCCATCTTGCACAGACTTTTCGATACTGCAAGACATCTGACAGGATCGTCGCAATAGAGGAGCGTCAATTTTCTATACCAGGAGGCAGTCCATTCATTGTATCATCAATGCTGACGCGTTGATCTTCGTCCACCATAATCCGAACTGCAACAGTGGCTGCATTGCCTGCTGCGCTCTTCATCATGCACATTTTGCCATGAACGCCAGCGGCGAACCATTTGGATGCTCATGCATCCCGCACCATAAACACACACTAAATGGCGATGAATATTGGTAACCGTTTCATATTTCTCCGCGAAAAATCGAATAACAGAACGGAGTACACAAGCGGACATGCTTTTAAGTGGTAGCTCCATGGCATCTGGCGCCGTACTGGCGAACGCGGAGCAAGCACGTGCTGTTGAAGGTCAAGCGTAGCCCCCATACCCCAATGAACGTTCCTACAGTACCAACTTAATTTTAAAACATGTGGTTTGGTTTGCAGAGAAAATAATAGAGAAACTTATTTATTGGATGGCCTTCGTAATATTTTACTTTATTTCCCAGTTTCCAAAATTAAAATCATCGCAGAAATTTTATTTTGACATATGTTTTCACAATTCTTGATAAATTTTAATAAAGTATAGTTATGCACCATCCAATTCTGCAAAATATCGGTCTGATACCGTCAGTAGCTGTAATATACAGATGAACAATCAAAAATAAGCGCATCTCTGAAGACCTGAAATACCTGCAACAATAAGTTTTATTGTAACAATAAGTTACGGGTGAAACGTTCACCACACATTTCTTATATGTAGAAGAAGAAAATGTGTTATATGGACAAGGGTCATGAAACGATGTATTCCCATGGGAGAACTGAGAACACAACATACCAGCATAACACATGAAACTTTCTTACATGAAATGTTCAAAATGCCTTCCGTAAGTATTGATACATGCATGAGCAATACTCCAGGGATACATCAACGCATTCGGGATGGAATACGACAGCGGGTTGATGCATGCATCAATGCAAACGGACTGCATTTTGAACATTTCATGTGGTATGCTGGTAGATTCCGTTTCTCTATGTTACACGACATTAATGTGATATGTAAAGTTGTAGAAAATTAGTTCTAACACGGAAATAAAGAGTTCATGGACCAATGTCAATGTAACATATTTTCTTCTACGTGTGAGGAATGCGTCCTGAAAGCTTGCAGTTCCTTAACTTATTGTTACACCTTGAAAAAGGAAGTCCACTTCGGCTATGTGCGGTCAGCTGGATGTGTTTTTTCATCTCGGCCCTTAGATCCCACTCATGGCCTTTCTTGCCTTATTGTTACACCTTGAAAAAGGAAGTCCACTTAGGCTATGTACGGTCAGCTGGATGTGTTTTACATCTCGGCCCTTAGATCCCACTCATGGCCTTCCTTACCTTATTGTTACACCTTGAAAAAGGAAGTCAACTTCAGCTATGTTGGGTCAGCTGGATGTGTTTGCATCTCGGCCCTTAGATCCCACTCATGGCCTTCCTTACCTTATTGTTACACCTTGAAAAAGGAAGTCCACTTCGGCTATTTACGGTCAGCTGGATGTGTTTTGTATTTCGGCTCTTAGATCCCACTCATGGGCTTCCTTAACTTATTTTTACACCTTGTAAAAGGAAGTCCACTTCGGCTATGTACGGTCAGCTGGATGTGTTTTGTAATCTCGGCCCTTAGATCTCACTCATTGCGTCAAGTCTCTCTCACTCTATCTTCTCCCTTCTCTCTCCTCTTGATAAGCACTTGCTTACTGCACTGTGATATTATAACCGCATGGCACGCTCCCATGTAGCGCAGTGGGTCAGGTGTAGGCTAAAAGTTCGTGTCTGTATTAACAGCTAATATTCGATTCCCAGCGAGAGCATTCTTTTCCGAATGAATACACCGTGATGACACCAGGCAACGAACACACCAAGTTTGGCCGAGTTAACTTCGATACTAAACGCTTCACTACATTCTGACATGGCAAATTATTCTCACGTGGTGTCCGTAGAGCAAGTGCGGACTCTCATCCAACACGGCAACTTTAGCGTGGGTGAGGCAGCGATTCGATGCGGCGTTTCGCCTAGAGCTGCTCAGAGGTGGATACAGCATTGGCAGGTATCAAGAGAAATCGGACGTCTACCGGGCACTGGTTTAAAGCGGGTTTCTACTAGGGATAGAAGCCAAAAGGTTACTTGAAACTTCGCAGAAAAACCCATTCTTAAACTCGGAGGAGCTCATGTATATGACCAATTTTCCTGGACGTCCATACACAGTCCGTAAACGATTACGAGAAACCGGACTCCATTGCAGAAAAGGTGCCTCGAAGAAGTCTATCACCGATGAACAGATGGTCGATCGATGCGCCTTTGCCGAAATGGAGTTAAATCGTGATCGGGACCATGTGATCCCCGACGAGACTTCTTTCAGTTCAGTGGATATTGGGCCAGTTTATATTTACAGGCCACGGGGAACCCGATACGACAAAAGAGTGTTCACCGCAGTGGCCGCATATCTGTGTCGTGTTAGGGTTGATATCGTCTGATGGGGCTGGAGTGCTTCATCGGATAGATTGAATGTGAGAGAGTGCTACCCAGATGTGGGGATCGAGTTCGTGCAAGACAACTCTCCGATCCACACGTGCGGTCGTGTTAGGGCTGGTTTTCCGAGCAAGACTCCATTGAACTGTTCTGTTGGGCCCCTCGAGCTCCAGACTTGAACCCCATCGAGCATGTATGGGCAAGGCAGAAACGCCATATAAATAAACATTAACCTCACCTACCCCCGCATTCGTATGATGCTTTGTGGGGCATTACGTTGGACGCATGGGAGGAGATTGCCCTTGGCAAGGAATACTTTAGGAAGCTTGCTGAGTCAATGCCATGACGGCTGTATAAGTTGTTCAAGCTGATGGATACTGGACAAGGTATTAAGTCATTCTCTAAATAGTCCTTTTCTGGACAATAATTAAATGCCATATTTCGCAATCAATAGAAATACACGTATTTAGTTAACGCAATACCGTACATTAAAAGTAAAAAAATGTAATGCGTACAGTAGTATTCGAACCACGGTTCTCATCTTGACAGCTGCGTACACTTCCTCAGAGTGCTAGCTGGCACTCTTACGAGCATGCTTAATGTTGGAATGTTACATCACCCCGCTGTGCATCCCGCGTAGCATATACAGGGTGAACAACAAATGCCGCACGTGGAGGTCGGCATGCGGTTCCTCGTTGAAATTCACTACAAAATGTTATCTTGCAAAACCTAGTCCCACCAATATTTGTAATAGTAATCCGAGTTAAGAAACGAAGTCCTGGCAACGCTGTAACGGCGTACAGCGTGGCCGACCACAGGTCGCATAAACTCGGCGCTCTGCCAGAGCTGTCTCATTAGCTCAGTGACACGAGGTAATGCCATAAATGCCGGTTGTGCGGACACGGTGATGTTCGAGTCGCGTTCGCGCCAATTTTTTTCAGTTAATGTATCAAATTGTATGCAATGTACACCTCCACTATGCAATACACTAATATTCTGTCGTACCGTTACAGTTACCTTTATTTAAACATTCAAACATAACATGAACTTCTTACAGACGTAAACGACCACTTTGTTTCGTCCATGGCACAAATAAACCCAATACGTAGAACATAATAGTTGATACAGTAACATCGTCTCTATCCAAGGCAGTACAAGGAAACACAGTACAATACAGCAGGTAGGCTACACTGGATTGCCCATTGTGCTACGCACAATAATTCCATAGTGTACGTGTGGCGTCCGGTCTTCTCTTCACAGAGTCTGCACGTACACTTACGAGCAACGCTCACTGCACAGCAGATGCTCAAAGCGACCACCTTGCATTTGCAAACACCTCGCCACTCGCTGGAGCATGGTTTGCCGGACCCTACGCAACACACCTGAATCCACCATTGCCGATGCAGCATGCATGCGAGCTATTAGGTCTTGTGCATCCATTGGTGGAGTACTATAAACATTTTCCTTTAAGAGTCCCCGCAAATAAAAATCTAGTGGATTAAGGTCCGGGGAACGTGGAGGCCAGAACATTGGACCTCCACGACCAATCCACTTCCCTGGAAACGCTTCATTTAACCAGTTACGCACAGTAATTCCAAAGTGTGGCGGTGCACCATCATGCTGAATCCATAGATGTCGCCGAACACCAAGTGGAACGTTTTCTAAAGCGTCAGGCAAAGTATTGCCCAGAAAAGTACGATAGCGGGGCGCATTCAACTTGTCCGGCAATAGGTAAGGGCCTAAAATCACTTCTCCCATGATTCCAGCCCACAGGTTTATGCCAAAGCGTGCCTAAAAGCCACGTTCACGGGTGACATGTGGGTTGTGGTCAGACCAATAATGGCTGTTGTGATGGTTGAAAATACCTTCCCGAGTGAAGCTACATTCGTCACCCTATATCACATTCTTTATAAAATGTTCGTTATCTTCAACTTGTTGCAAAAACCATTCACAGAGCTGCACTCGTTGAATGTGGTCTTCTGGCCGCTGGTGTTAACGTGTAATGATATGGATGCAGTTTTTCGTCGTGCAACACGTCAACAACCAGTGTTTGAGATACCTGGAACTGCCTTGCAATATCACAGGTGATTGATGAACGGCTTCAAGAATGTCGTCCTCTGTTTGTGGAGTACGTCTAGTCTTTGGACGACCTCTGTCCACTACTGTGGACGAAGATTGCCGGTTTCCTGCAGGCGTTGTTCAAGGCGATGAAAAATATTCTAATCGGGATGGCGCCTTTGAGGGTACCGTGCTGCATACACACGAGCAACAGCAGAAGCTTGGTTATCGGATGCACCCAACACTAAAAGCATATCGACGTATTCGCCGTTTGTGTACTCCATCATGCACTTGGCAGGACCAGTTCTGGTTGTGCACTGCGTGGTTAGTCGACTCATGCATTCAGTTGAATGGATCACACTGTCATGTGTTCGACTATTATCATGTGACAACGGAATGTCATGCTTACAAACGCAGTTACACGACGGGAACTAGGGACCTGACGTCACACACACACAAAAGAAAAAAAAGCAACCTGACGTAGATTCGAGCCGTAGCTCCATGGTGCATGCGGGTTTGATAACCCAGCCATCTACTCTGTGAGCTGCGATGGCGGGTACGGTAGAGCGGGATGATGCACGTTTCTCTATTACATTCCGATGTGCTACAGGATGTGACAGTGTTACCAGATTCTCGTTTTCGACTTGTTTTCCAACAGCACCAGATCCGATTTGTCTATAGAAACTTTTGCCTTGCAATGGGATGAGGGATCGCATGCCGACCTCCAAGTGCGGCATTTTTTGTTCACCCTGTATACACCTCTATAACAGTCCTCTGGGAGACCAGTCATAATAAAACTAAGCGCTCATTGCAAGCATTCAGAGTGGAAATGAAAAGACTGTTGGTATAGTGCAGTCACACAAAAGAGCAACGGAGACCAGTTAAAAGTAAATGCCGATATAGACCTACTTGGGGACAAAACATGATGGCCTCAGTTACTGGAAGTGAGCTGCAAGTCAGCAGTCAACCACATCCTGCACCCTGCTGAGTTAACGAGTTATAACTGATCCTTGTATGGTGTGGAGACGTTGCCAAACCACTTTCTTCCACACTCTCTTCAGTCTTTACCCTTTCATCGTGTTGAGTGCAGTAGACGATTTGGCGACTCCGGCTACAATAGACGTGGTAAATCTTTCGAACGGACCACTGAAAGTCAGTGTCGAGGAAACGTCGCCAGTTTAGCCCATTTCTTCACTAGATAGTGCATTTACACAATCCAATTAACTTTCAGTCGTTATTTCCAATACATACAAGTGTTCTTTGAACAACACTATCTTGTAAATTGCAAATCTTATGGTTGTTTCATAGGAATATCATGCTATCAGGTTCTTTTCAAGACTCCTTATTTTTAATTAAACTGTTCACAGTAACTTGTGTAGGGTCCATATAGATTAGAAATGATTGAGCTTAGTGTTATTATTATTATTATTATTATTATTATTATTATTATTATTATTATTATTATTATTATTATGCCACCTGGGCGACTGCCCTAAATGCAGATCAGTATTGATTATTATTATTATTATTATTATTATTATTATTATTATTATTATTATTATTATTATATTGTTATTTGTTTTATGTCACTCCGACTCATGGAGGTCTTACAGCGACGACGAGATCGGACAGGGCTAGGAAGGAAGCGACCGCAGTCTTAATTAAGGCACAGCCCCGGCGTTCGCCTGGTATGAAAAATGGGAAACCACGGAAAACAGGGCTGCCGACAGTGGTTTTCGGCCCCATCTCCAGAATACAAACTAACAGATACATGGTTCGAACCGCACAGTCAACTCGCTCCGTGAAAGTGATGAATATCGTTACCATACATGTAGGCTATAGAAATGATGTAATGAAAAATTAAATAAGACTAACAAAAAAATTGTCAAAGATCTTTGGTAAAATATATTTTATCAAATATATGACGGTGTAATGGAGGGATATTTTAATAAAATGTCCTTTTATAAAATTTATTTGATAAAAGGTATAAGCATTGTGTTATCCTCTGCAAAAGATTTTACATGTTAAATCCAAAATGGCGGATCGTACGTCCAGTTGGAATGTTGCTACAACAAAACTGCTTATTTCTGAGTATGAAATGTTGTACAACACAAGACATCAGGAATATAAAAATAGAAATTTAAGCAGCAAGTGTATTTAAACATAGCTGAGGTGATAAATACTGTACAGGAAGGATGCACAGTTTTGGACGCGAAAAAGAAACTGAATGCATTACGGTACGTAGCCAGTATTTGGCTAAAAATTGAAATTTTTACATTAGGCCTATACATTATATTTCTTCCAATTCATTTTATTTTGATTATTGTAAGCAACTTCTTTTATTTTCTGATAGGCCACGTTACATAACCTAAAATCATGAAGGTTTTAAACATGTAGTAAGAACAATCAGACAGATGTAGAACTTGTGGTGTACTCTCCTGTGATGGTTAAATTTAAACCATACCGGTACATTTTATGAACATTTTTGTCATTACAATATACGGAGGGCACTAGGAAAGTTTTGTAATGTTAGTGAACGCTTTACACTTTTTCAAAATAATTTCCATCACACTCAATACACTTCTCCATACGTCGAAACCAGTCACTGAACCAACTCTGCCACTTTTCTTCGGTTACATTTTCACACTCTTGATCCCATGCTGCCAGAAGCTCCTCGTCGGACGCAAAACGCCGCCCTTTTTAGCTTAATCTTCACTTCTGGGAACAGTGCGAAGTCACATGGGGCAAGATCAGGACTGTATGGAGAGTGATCAAGCACAGTCAACCCTGATCTGGCAAGAAAATCCATTGCTACATTAGCACGATGTGCTGGAGCATTGTCGTGTTGCAAGAGCCAAGTGTTGAGCCGTGACCTTGGACGGAGCTGCTTGAGAGCCAGGATGACCTGAGGCAGACAAGTCTATTGTACCACTTAGCAGTAACTGTCCTTTGTGTTTTTAGCACAACCCGAGTCAGGATGCCCCGTTTAGTGAAGAATACTGCAATCATCCTTTTCTTCACTGACCTTGACTTTCGCACAGTCACAGGAGTACCCTCATCTTCAAACAGCCACACCTTGTTCTGGGATTGTGTTGGGACATCGTAATAATGAAGCCAAGTTTCTTCACCTGTAACGATGCTATTGACGTTACGCGAAGTTCCATTTTCAAACTGTTTTTGCATTTTCGGCACCATTTCACTCGATGTGCCCTTTGTTCCTCTGAAAGTGAATGGGACACCCAAAGGGAACAAACCTTTCTAACATGGAGATCGTCGTGTAGAATTGAATGAATAGCTGGTGCAGGGATGTGGAGGGTCTCTTCTACCTGCCAATATGTCAACTGCCTCTCTTGCTGCAACATTTTCCTCACAGCTTCAATGTTTTCCTCAGTCACTGATTCAGACAATCGCCCAAAACGAGGATCGTCTACAACCCCAAAATTTCCCCTCTGGAACTCTTTGTATCAGCGGAAAGTTGTTGTCCGATGTGGACAGTCTTTCCCCAGCATAGGAGTCATTCCTCCAGGTGGTGGTCAACAGTTAATCCACGAACAAAACTGTAGCAGATAATTGCGCGATATTCACCTTTAGACCGTACTGACATCTTAACTTGCTTTCAATCCCACTGCTTGGTAACAACTGGTGTGAAGGTCGCGCCATGCTGTCTTCTAGACCGGTTTTCACCCCTCTTTTCATCCCTCACCATAACTGGGGTGTCCAGCCAACCGCTTTTGCGTATTGCAAAACTTTCCTAGTGTCCTTTATAAGTAAAGATAATCGTAGCCAAACATGCACTTCCTTCATCAATTTCTGCTGAACGATGATAATATATTTTTATGTAGTATAATGGTGCAATGGCAGTATGTTATAATATTTTATAAAAGTTAACTTGCACACAATCATTTCCAAAAGATTGACCTTTTTTTTTTTTTTTGACAGTGTAGTACCAGCCTAGGCAAAAGTACAGACAACAGGAAAAGTTCGGAAAAACAATTGGAAATGTGTCGGGCATTAAATATTAATCTATGTCCTCAGTTACCGTACACAAACGTTTTTATTTGACGCAAGTTAGGCTGCCTGTGTGCCAGTTTCGACGTACTGAGAAACCAGAACTCTGATGAGTTTTAATTAATTTTATCGTGTAGACACCGAATGTGTTACCTGATATCTATAACTCGCCGATATCATACGAATGGACTGCCGAATTGACTTCTCTCCGTTGCTGAAATATAGGCCTACTTCTGCCGGATTTTAACCCACTATATTGGAACCCTGAGAGCAAAACTCTACCATTGATCCTCAGAGGAAGTTTGTCGTGTGTTAATCGGAGTAGAAAATTTTGACATTAACTAAATATTGCTTAGGTATAAAAAAACATGTATACTGGTATACTGAAATATCCATCTCGAAAAATGATATAAGGCAGAACATTCCAACATCACTCAAATCCAAACATTATATACTTCAATACTAGAAAGTAAAATCTATTTTGGCTATAGGTAACTTTGCAAATTCATAATATATTATTCTAACAAATTAATTTTTATGTAGTGTTTATAAACATAACTCTATAAGTGCAAGTTGTAAATTAATGAAATTCAAGAGCAAACTATTAAACATGACACACAGATGATATAACTTTTAATATATACAAATATTTTCAGGTTATCAAGCCGCTATAATATTGTTAAATGTATCAAAGCTGCAAACGTCTTGTATAAGCATTGTAGTAAAGAAAAAACGAACAAGGTTTCCTCCATTTTTAAACAAATGACAGAATTATTTGTCTCACGCAGCATGCTCGCGACATAGCATGCGAAGCACACTAGACGGTGTGACTTAACCTTTCCACTTAACCCGTTAATTTGTAAATGGTACTGTTCTAAAAATGTTTTATTTTTTTATTCGATTAAATCTCTTTTATAAGTACAATTATAGCGTTTTTGTTTGCTGATGGAGATGGTTATTGCACAAAGAGGAAGTTCATCTGTGCGTCTTCGTAGTGTCACTATTAGTGCTATTGGCTGATGTCATCGGAGACCCGAGTTCGATTTCCGATACTGCCACCTATTTAAGAATAGCAGGTAGTGTGGTATGAGGTTAAAATAACACATGCCGCTCACGTCCATCGGGGGTGTATCTGAAAAGAGCTGCAACAGGCCTACCCATGATGATGATGATTATGATTATGATGACGATGAATGCATTGACCATTTGAAGATCGATGTCCTTTGCATTTTTGTACCCCTCAGGTGAGTGGAAAAGCTTCCTCTATGGATGTGTAGTAGTGTCTCAGCATCTGGATCTCAAGATCATTGGTTCAAATCCGGCAGAACTAGTCGGATTTTTGAAGGACGGAAATAAGTCCATTCGACACTCCATGCCGTACGATGTTGGTATGGAACAATTCTCTGCTGAGACGTTTCATGTTTACCTTAAAAAATTAATTAAAGTCAGCCAAAGATCGTCCAACAGAGAGATAAGCCCACCGGACAAAAAATTAGTCACCCTAATGCGCACGCACAGATGGACCGTTATGCCTGTACAGATGGCACAGCGAATGCCTCTACGTGAGCATAAGGCATTAGCTATCAGCGAGACATTGATGTTTCAACCGGACAGTGTACGTCAACATGGAAAGATATAAGGATGTGACAGAGTGGCAAAAAAGGGGCAATCGTATTTGGCCGTGCCCATGGCCATACGGTGCGTGAAGTTGCTGGGGTGGTTGGTGTTTCGCAGCGGACTGTTCAACGTGTCTACAAGGAGTAGTGTACTACACGTAGCCACGAAACATGACGTCAGAATTGTGATCGGTAAAACATCCTGGCTGAGAGGGACCGGAGAGGCGTTTCACGGTTTGTAAATCAAAATCGCTTCCAAACCCGACAGGAATTGCTGCAGTCAGTAAATGAAGGTCCATCCCAACCTGCTGGCGAGATAACAATACGACGAGAACTGCATGCAATGAACATTTGGAGTCGGTCACCTCGCAAGAGGCCACGTCTTCAATGGGATAGAAATCATCGAACGTGGACCGTTAGTGTTAGCTACTGAGTATATGATTCGAAGCAGTGTATCGATTCATTCAATTGTCCAAGTGAATCGATTCACAGGAACGGCGAGCTCACGGCACACGATTCAGCTGACTCGTAGCAGACAGTGCTGAGTGGCACACTCACGAATCAATGAGACACAATACACACGCGGCTCACTACCGGGACACTAGACATTGGCGGGGAGCCGAACTTCCGCTGCAGCGATACATATAGAGCCATAGCACACTGAAAGAATCGTATGCTATAACGGACTCTCGCGCTCAGCTCATTTGAAAATAATACCGAATTGCATTCACTGTCCTTAAGGGAGGTTTAAATAATACAGTAGATGGATTTATTTGCAGTGTTTAAAAGGTAGTCAAAACATAACTCCAAAGTACCTAGCTTGTAAGTAGGTAGGCTATTAGGTTATTCTACTTACCGTATTAGTTTAATCATTCAGTACTTTTATAACTAGTTGACATTCGACAATTAAATAAACTCAGCTCTCTAGCCTACTCGCCTGGCTGAGTAGCTCAGACGGTTGAGGCGCTGGCCTTCTGACCAACTTGGTAGGTTCGATCCTGGCTCAGTCCGGTGGTATTTGAAGGTGCTCAAATGCGTCAGCCTCGTGTAGGTAGATTTACTGGCACGTAAAAGAACTCCTGCGGGACACAATTCCGGCACTTCGGCGTCTCCGAAAACCGCAAAAGAGTAGTTAGTGGGACGTAAAACCAATAACATTATTATTATTATTATTATTATTATTATTATTATTATTAATATTAGTATTATTATTATTAACTACGTAAGTTCTGTGCTGAAATAAGCGTGTATAGTACTGCACAAGTACCTATTTATTTTTTCCTGCGTTTCAATTTTAACTTATTTATTTTGTGTTATGTACTTGCCGAGAATATAATGAAATTTCCAAGTTCTTTGATATCATTTAAGAAAAGACTACGCAAACAACTCATAAGGAATCTCCCACCTACGCGACAGCTCTAAATGCAGATCATTGATGCTTTTGTGTACAAATATTTTTCATCTAACTCTATATATTTATTTAATGGAGTTGTCACAGTGGGAGGAAGTCTTTGTAACATCAAAACTTGATGCGAAGAAGTAGCTGCAGGAGAAGCGTGAATCTGAAAGCAGCAAGCACTGAATGTTGTTGCTGCTGTCTTATCAGTACACACTACACAGCTGGAATAGGTTCGATGACTCTAATGAGCCGTGAATCGGCTCACTGTATCGATTCAGTAATGTGAACGGAATCAAATGAATCAAATATCCCACCACTAGACAGTAGCTGACTGGCGGAACGTAATGTGGTCTGACGTATAACGTTTTTGCCTGTATTCCAATGACGCATGTCGTCGTGTGCACCGAAGGCCAAATGAAGCATTTCACCCTGGATGTGTGCAAGGTCAGGTTCAAGCCGGAAGTGGGTCTGTCGTGCAGGGGCGATTTCTCCGAGCATGCTACGCTTGCTGCGCAAGCGCAATATTTTTCTAAATCAGGCGAGTTAAAAAAATTACAATATGTACCGTATCTGTAATAGATCTGCATTATACAAATCGCATGTTGCATTTATCTTGGCGAGTCCAGCGTGGCTTGCTCGTATCTTAGGAGCTTCAGCGGAGCTGTCGACACAGCGAGAAATGGATGCGCGCGCAGGTTTCTTCTCTCCAAGGCCGGTTGCAAGCTGTCACGTTTGTAATGTGTAGTTGGAAGCTCTGGTCTGAGAGCTACAGATCTACAATAGTGTGTTATGACAGTGAGTAGTGTACTGCAAGTTCCTGATCATCTATTCTGCATGATTTGACGTGCTGCAATGGGTTCCGAACCGTGCATTATTGACAGCCTGTTATCAAATCTATTTTCTCGGAGGAATATCCAAGAGAAAACAGACATTATTAGGAATGGTAGCCCCTGTCCGGCGCTGCCAGATTTAAAGACACAGCACAGGGAGAAAAACAGAGAATATGTACGTTCGTTCTCTGTATCTCAGCTATGTTGTCGATTGAAAAAGGATTGCTTACACAAATTAAATTACAGTCCTCTTTCTATGATGAAGTTATTGATGGTTTTGTAAAGAGAAGCCGCAGAGTAGAGTTTGTTTTCAAGTAGGAAGATCTAATAAATATTTGCAGTTTTTCTGTGTACATAGTTTGACGTTTACTTCTTTAAATTATATAATCACTGGCTTGTCATGATTTGTTAATAATTATAAAATTTGTCTGATTGTTATTCTTTTGGCCATTCTTGAAGGTGTGACGTAACCAGTTTGAATGCATGATTAAAATGTTCATGTGATTTAGCGGTTTTTGGGTTTATGAATTTCATTCATTCAGAACTATGCATGTCCCACCCCACCAACTTCCACGAATGGAAGAGCAAGCCTGACTTTCATGACCAGCATTCGCCCCTGCTGTCGTGTTTTGGGGGTGTTTTCCGTATCATGGATTGGGCCCGCTCACTGAGGTGACCACTAACATGAAACAGCATGTTTATTTAAACATTCTGGTTGATTAGGTGTTGCCTTCCAGTCAACATCTGCACGATGAGTATGCTATTGACATCCCTATTTTTCAAGATGACAACACCAATGTTCATCGGGCTGGACGCATATGTGAATGGTTTTATGAACACTACCCCACCCTAGTACATCTCGATTGGCCTGCAAAATCACCTGACTTGAACCCCATTGTAAATCTGTGGGATGTGATGGAACAACGGATAAAACGCCGACATCAGCACCCCCGTGAAACTGCGCGATAACATCCCAGCGAAAGCGAATGGTTTAACCTGGATGCGACGTACCTGCACAACCTTGCGGACTCACCGCCTAACCGAATCCAAGCGGTTATCAAGTCCAGAGGCGGAGTTGCGCGGTATTAAATGATGCTTGTAATGATTCCTCCAGGGATAACCTATTTTTTGTCCGGTGAGCTTATGTTTCTTTGTCTTCTGGTCGAGTAAGACGTAACGTCAAAACGACACGGGGCCAGCCTAGATAACATCAAATCGGAATGTCTCAACACGGCACCTGAAGACATACGATGATTATCATCATTAGTGAGTGGAAAGACCACAATGAAACTTAATTCAAGATAGGCAATAGAAGTACTACGTTTGAATATCGGATTTTCGAATTATATAACTTCCCACTCCTATCCTGAAGCAGACCATTAATCGATGGTAGAACATTTTTCAAGTCCCAGGTCATTTAAGACATCCTGATCCTGAATAATTATTATGCCACATTCATTTTCACAGACCTCGCTAAACACGAACTTCCAAGACAGTTCCTACTCACATCGGTACATGGATATATGCAGCTAAAATAAATAATTAATGAGTTAAACTTACCGAAAACTAAGTTTTAAAACTGCACAAACTTTAAAACTTTTTTTATTGAATCTGTTGATGCATTCATTATCGACTATTAGCGTTCAATAAGCTATGAACCTATGAAGTGTTCCCAAACTCGCCAACTAGTTATTTCACTGTTATTTCCTCTAATGTTACGGTACGTCGCACAAAAATACACACTAAGGAACATTCAAGGGATCAATAGCCTAACACATCCACACATCTCTTCCCCTTCAGCCTGTTCATAAAGTATTTATTTAAAAAGTTTATTGTTAATATTATTTAGTGTACAAATATGTTTGAAAGCAAAATGGAAATAAACAACAATCCTATAGAATCATTACACTCTGCTATGCACAAATATTATCTTCCAAAGGTGCGCACATCATCCTCCATTAGCAAGCTTCTCCTAAAAGGGAAAAAAGTACAAGTAAATATTATCAAATGTTATCTGCCATATTTGATGGACTTCGAAATATCGAGGCTTTAAAACTGGATTCAGGACAAGAAAACATCGTGCGAAGTAAGATGGACAGCTGTCTCCCTTTTGTGAAAGGTGCTCTTCCTGAACAGTGTTTAAAAAAATGTATAATAGGACCTGACTCAGCTCGGATCGATGCAATACATTCATATTAATTATACAGTATAATGGCAAAATAAATATAAAATAAACATACAGCAAGTAATACAGGTCCACATCTAACGCGCAAGAAGCGTCTTCATGTAGATAACAAAATTGCTCAGCAATCCCGTTTGGTCTACGCCAACATCTGTGCCCTACCAAGGTCTCCTTGGGTCGCACCATTCTATTATCGCATTCTTTGGCGATGTCAGTGACAACCAGTCTATTCAATGTTCCCTAATGTGACGTAATATTCACTTCTCTTTGACAGATGGCGCTCTCTGACCATCTGAAATTGTCAAAGCATTTCTCTCTCTCTCTCTCTCTCTCTCTCTCTCTCTCTCGACTGATTATTCTTTTGCTCTCTCTTGGAGAGGTAACAATGTCTGGTGTGGTAAGGATTGAGACGTTGGACCGCGGCGTGAAAATGTACGAATTTAAATGGTATTTTGTGTGGAATTACTGTCCGCCCTACTGGACTCCCTGCCTTGAGTCAATATTGATTGCAGACTTTTATGTATTTCGCTCTATTGCGAGCCATATATACATATTGATTTATATTTTGTGTGTTTTTGTTCTATACATGAGAACGGAAAGTGATACCGGTCAGTGTAACAGGTGTGCATGCATATGGCTTCGATTTGAGACCTCTGATTATTTTTCTCCGAATCTTCGGCAGGCTGAGCTTGGTCGATATTGTTATGGTTTGACGCTAATACTGTGCATTTCATGTTCACCTTTGAGTTAGGGTGATATGAATTCGACATGTGGCGTGAACTGTGTGAGATGGTAATAATTGTGACTGGATAAGCCTGGGCTATTTTGCGGCGATCCAGTGCCACAGTCTGGGATTTTGTTCAAGCTCAGGTGCCTGCGATCTTGTCTGTCGTGCTGTACGGGCGTGCTCGTGTCGTCTCTTGACACTAACATTGTGCTGGATTTGTTTCACCATGATCTCTATGCTGCGCGTGCGTGTGTGGATTGTTTGTGAAAATTTGTGTTATTTTCCGTCTCTCACGGGTGCTAGTTTAGCTCCACAGTTACTCCTTTATTAAATTTGCTCTCGACTTTAATAGTCTGATTAGTCGTTTATTTTAAAGATTTTCCTTTCTGTTTAGATGTGTCATTGTCAGGAACGCTTGTTGATCTCAGTAACTATGGCAACCTATCATCCTCCTTGCCTTTATTTTGTGTTTGCTGGTTTTGCCCTTTTGTTTTGCTCTCTGGGGATGCAGTCTCTATGGAGCCGATTGTTGCGGCCCGCGACTTTTGAAATGATGTTGGTAGCTCAAGTTTAGCATTACCGTAGGTCCCCTTTTTGCGTGATTTTTTTAAAAAGTGAGATGTGTTCTTTCACGCGAGACCAACTCTTTATTACGGAGAAAGGAATTCTTTATGTTGCGAACTAATTCGTTGTTCCGAGAAAGATTTAGTTTGATTGCTAATGTATTTATCAAGCTTCGTAACGTTATTACAGCAACCTTATTTATGTTTGTTAAAACGATGTGTGTGGTCAGAAGGAATGATGACTACGTGTACAACACTCTCTGTGACTGATTATGTAAGTACGTTGTTTTCTGCATCCCCTGTTTCTTTTGTTCTTTATTCATTTGCATTTTATGTGTGTTAATAAACCTTTTTCATTTGATTCAATCTTTCATTGGGGGTTCTTGCCTCTATTATCTCCTTCCTGTAATTTTAAGAGGTACGGGTTCAGTTCCGGGCAGTTTCTGGTCTGTTCCGACCGAGTCCTCAGAGCTGAGGTAAATAGGTATATATATATATGTGTGTGTGTGTGTTTCATGTTTGTCCGTGCGTGTCCGGTGGACATCTTTCCCTCGTTATTGTAGGGAGTGGAAGGATGAACGCTATGTTCTCTGCAAGAGACTGGAACGAGTGATACTACACATTAAATTTCATCCCGAATATTTAGGTACCTCCTTGGATCGTGCACTAACTTAGATCAGGTACAACTCCTCCAGCAAAAGAACGACACTTTTAATCTACACAAGAAAGATAAAAGGAGTGCCTCGGGTTAAATGGGAAGAGGAGCCATCAAATTCTGGTTGAAAAGAACAACAGCATCGTGACTGACATCACTGACGAACTCGGGGTCAGGAAGTCATGTACAGAAGGACTGTTCATCGACGATAGACCTGAATAACATGATGTGAAGGAGGCGAACACAGGTCCTGCCAATTTAAAGGACGAGGTGTGGCGTGTCATATGCCGAGAATGGCTAGGTCCCTGTGCCTGATTAAGTGCATGCAGAGATTCTCAAACTTCTGGACGACAAAGGAATCAGTACTCTGATACACCTTTTCAACAACGTCTACTCGACCGGAATAATCCCAGAAGATTGTCTCAGGTCCTCTTGTACCACTCTTCCAAAAAAACACAAATGCCAGAGGAAAATGTTAAGAATACAGAAGCATAAGACTAATAAGCCATATCCTTAAGATATTCTTGATTATTCACGGCAGAATCCGCGCTAAATTCGAAGAAGTGATAACACGAACTCACTTCGGATTAAGGAATCGTCTCGGGACTAAAGATGGTATTTTCTGTACCGGTATGCAAGTGCTTGTCAGTAGTAGGGCAGTGGGGTTCCCAAGACCATAGCGTTAGCACCTTTTTCCTGCGTCAGCACCCGAAGTCTAGTAGTGTAGCAATGCAGGTTCCAATACAAGGTCATTAACACCTAGTATAGTACGTGTGCAATGTCGATTTGCGGATTTTGCATAAGAGAGCGAGCCTAACCTTACAGTCGCTATTTTGAGGGGCCTAACCTTAATTTAACAGCTTGTTCCCCTTCACGACGCCTAAGAGAGCAAGCCTAACCTCTCAGTCGCTATCTTGGAGGGGCTTAACTTTACAGAACATAGTTTTACGACTAGATGCCCTTCCCGACGCTATTTTAAGTAGTAGATCAATACGTAAGGAGACTGCCATGAGCGATTGCGCGAGATGGCGGCTATACACGACCTCTTATGGAGAAATACGCCTGCCATGGGCGATTGCGCAAGATGGCGGATATACACGGCTTCTTATGGAGAAATATGCCGGCTATGGGCGATTGTACAAGATGGCGGCTATACAAGAGCTCTTATGGAGAAAGATCCCAGCTATGGGCAATTGCGCAAGATGGCGGCTATACATAGGCTCTTATCAGAACGCCTAGTGCCGTAAGAAATATATTGGTTACATTTAAGCCCCTAGCAGTCGAACAAATTATCGGATGAACATGTAACTTGAAATTTCGGTTCGGAAATATACTATTTGAATCTGTTGGCATGGGTTATAAGCATGTAGCTTATGCGGAAAGTGAAATCAAATAGAATGCCTAGTGCCATAAGAAATACATAGGTTACATTTAAGCCCCTAGCAGTCGAACAACTTGTCGGATAAACATGTAACTTGAAATTTTGGTTCGGAAATATAATTACTATTTGAATCTGTTGGCATGGGTTATAAGCACGTATCTCATGCGGAAAGTGAAATTAAACAGAACGCCTAGTGCCATAAGAAATACATTGGTTACATTTAAGCCCCTAGCAGTTGAACAAATTATCGGATAAACATGTAACTTGAAATTTCGGTTCGGAAAGATATTAAGTTATTTGAATCTGTTGGCATGGGTTATAAGCATGTAGCTCATGCGGAATGTGAAATTAAACAGAACGCCTAGTGCCTTGAGCCTAAAAATTCGGGCTACACACATGATGGGGAATGGAACTCAGGGGTCACATCTTATTAGAAGGACAAAAGGTTAAATGACTCCTCCTCCTCCTTCTCTTAGGGATAAAGGGCTAATGGCCTAAAGGGATAAAGGGCAAATGGGCTTATATTTTTGTAGTATTTAGGGTGCCTCTCTTCTCTTTATCCGGGCTTGAGGCCGGCTTTACAGCTAGAGGCGGAGTTAACACCCTAAGGAAGGGAGAATGTTGCAAAAGAGTCTGTACCAATATAGGTAATCGATCTACTATATGCTACAGAAGGATGACTTAGGTGAGAATGAAGGTGAGGGTTGGGAATGTAAGAAGGTGTTTAGGCTGTTGTGCTGCCGAGAGAGAGAGAGCTTACAGGTAAGGTCTTTACTTTGAAGAGCTATTACTGAATAATATCTGCACAACGTAATTCAGGCTCTATTTCGAAAATATATTTTTTATACTCGGTGTAACCAGCATCTTGATAGGCTCTTAGAAGTTGCAAACGTTTTACGAGTAGGTTGGGGTCTTTACAGTATCTTACGACTACATGGGGTAACAGAGGCTGGTTGTGAGCTTTGAGCCTATATGCAGACAGTTGATGTGTAGGGACTTGTTTTAATGTAATACGTGCTTCAGCAGTAGCGTTTCCAGGTACAAACTTAACTTGTTTCGATAGCGTTGAAGCGTTGAAATTTTCTTCTACTTTATCTTGCATCTCTTCTTGAGATGTTTGGACGGCGACAGAACTTGTAGCAGACTTAGAAAATGAAGTAAAATCATAAAGCTCTAATGGCAATGAAATATTGAGATCTTTTCCTTCTTCTTCTCCTTTTCCTTAATTATCACTATTATTATCAGCATCGTTATCATTATTATCATAATCATGATCTTGCCTCTCTTTATCTCGAAATGTGTGCTTAGTAACAGAACTTGTAGCAGGCCTAGACAACAGCGGAGATTTAAAAAATCTCTCGCAGAGGTGTACTTTTAAAAATAAATCAGTGTTTGCTTGACTACGGTTGAGCTCTTTGTTTTTTCTTCTCGATGAAGCTACATTATACGCGGTTTTGTGACGTTAAGCGTTGTAGGCGTTCTTGAACTCTCTTCTACAATGTTTGCATTGAAAAATTATCCTACATATCTCATGACGTTCCTTCTGATAGCCTCGGGAAAATGTTTTCCCTCACTCTTTGCAAATATAGCTAGAAATAGGTTTTTCCATTATGGACTCTATCTTCTGCTAACATATTCTTCTTTAAAAGATACAAGTTAAATCTACTAGACACTTGCTACTCTCTACTTCAATGATGCGAACAGCTTAACGATTAACAGTAAACTAACACAAAAGTGTATAACCAAGGTGGTAACAGTGAGGTTTAGCCCCGTCAAGATGGCAGCACTGAGGTTAGCGATGTTCTGTTGTTTAAAATTCCGCGCCCACGTGGTTAATGATGTCAGCTGTTATCTTGACAGGTGTCAAAAACACGTGGATTTTAAATTCCGCGCCACGACGTGCATAAGTTGGCAGCAATGAGGTTTAGCACCGTAAAAATGGCAGCAGTGAGGTGAGCGATGCTCTACTGTCCTTAAAAGTGAGGTTAGGGTCCGTCAAGATGATAGCTGTTACAAACGCACGTGGCTTTGTTTATAAAGAAGAGCACGTGGTCGTGACGTGACGGTCACGTAGTATGCTTCGCCAGCACCCGAAATTCATAACGCCAGTGTGGTTAGAACTTGTCAAAAATCACGTAGATTTTTAATTTTGTGCGCCTACATCGTTAAGATGACAGCTACTATCTTAGCATGTCTTATCTATGTGCACGTTACATAGAGTGCAAAAAGCTGTTCGAAAAAGTCCAGCCCAAGAAGACGATGGAGATTCTGCAGAATATCGAACTTGACACCAGGGACATGCGGATCGTTGCTAACTTGTATTGGGGTCACAAAGCAGCAGTCAAGACTGAGTAAAACCTGTCATAAGTAATACATATCCACCGCGGCGTTCGACAAGGCTGTATCTGAATAATCTCCGTTACTTACCTGCATTGTCTGCTAGTAATACCGTGTAAGTTGTGCTTTGCAGAGGACGTAGCAGTCCTCGCCGAGAATGAGGAGCAATTAACATTCATGCTGAATGACTTGGAATCCAAGCTCAGTATTAGATACAACAGACCATAAACAAGGACAAGACCAAGACCTCCGTGGTGAGCAGGCACGAGACAGAGGCTGCTGTGAACCTGGGTGGGCACAGATTACAGATTGTTAATGACTGTACCTCTCTAGGAAGGATAAAGTCTGACACCGAGCAAGTGGCTGTGCGGTTTGGGTCACGTAGCTATCACCTTGCATTCGAGAAATAGTGGGTTCGAACCGCACAGTTGGCAGTCCTGAAAATGCTTTTCCATTTTCACACCAGACAAATACTGGGGCTGTGGAGCCTCCATGGGTCAGGCGGCAGTGCACCGGCCTCTCACCGCTGGGTTCCGTGGTTCAAATCCCGGTCACTCCATGTGAGATTTGTGCTGGACAAAGCAGAGGTGGGACAGGTTTTTCTCCGGGTACTCCGGTTATCCCTGTCATCTTTCATTCCAGCAACTCTCCACTATCATTTCATCTGTCAGTCATTACTCATTGCCCCAGAGGAGTGCGACAGGCCTCGGCAGCCGGCACAATTCCTATCCTCCATCCCTCACCCGGTCAATGACTTGAAAACATGTTGTAGGTTTTCATTTTCACAAATGCTGGGGCTGTACCTTAAGTGAGGCCACGGACGCTTCCTTCCCACTACTAGCTCTTTCCTATCCTATTGTTGCCATGAGACCCATCTGTGTCGGTGCGACATAAAGCAAAATTGAAAAAAATATGTGTGTTCCAGTCCAGGTTCTTTTGTTCTAAACATTTTTTTAATTTTGCTATTTGCTTTACGTCGCACTGGTGCAGATAGGTCTTGTGGCGACGATACTATGCTATTCTTCACAGAGTCCATGCACTGTAAACTTGGTCTTCCTCGTCCTCTCTTTTCCCTACCATGTCTTTCCAGTACTTGTCTTGGCAGTGTTTTTCATCCACTTGACCTGTCCAAACCACCTCTATCTGTTCTGTTCCATTTTGTAGTTTAGTTTTTGCACATTTAGCTCTTTTCGTATGTCTTCATTTCTCAATCTATCCCTCTTCCGTCTTCTGTACCATACTCCTTAGGAATTTCATTTCAGCTGTTTGTACTTCACTCTCATCTCTCTTAGACATTGTCCAGGTTTCCGCTGCATATGTCATTGTAGGTAAGTACTATCCCTTGTACATTACTTCTTTAGCCTTCATCGGTACATCTTTCTTTATTCCATATTCATCTCCGTACCTGTTCACTTCCCCAAGTATTTGAAGTGTTCTACTATTTCCAATTCCTTGTCTTCAGTTTTGATAGCTGCTTCTCCTTCTTTTTACTTCTACCACTTTTCCCACATCAAACCTCCTATTCATTACACTCGGGTATTGTTGTTCCTCCTCCTCCTCACTCTAGATCACATCATCATCTGCGAACATCATTACATTCATTCCTTCCCCTCTATAATCTTTGCCTGCCGCCTTTACGATGCAATCCATCCCTATAAAGATCATGAATGGTGCCGGGCTGCGTGGCGCATACCTCAACTTGGCAGGTTCGATCCTGGTTCAGTCCGGTGGTATTTGAAGGTGCTCAAATACATCAACCTCATGTGGGTAGATTTAATGGCATGTAAAAGAACTCCTGTGGGATTAAATTCTGGCACCTCTGCGTCTCTGAAAACTATAAAAGTACGTAATGGGACATAATGCAAATACCATTATTATTGCAACATTAAAGGGGAAAACATATAGTGCAAAATGCACACAAAGGTTTGTACTCTAACATTTTCATTTTTCACAACCATTAAACCACCTTTTAATGTATTTTGAAAAAGCTACAAAATGCGAAATTGACACAAAATGAAAATTTTTCTTTCTTTTATTTTGGAAACTTCAACTGAGGAGTTTGTACATCTTTGGAATGTTTATTATGGTTTAACTGGAGATGTTATTTTAAAAGAAATATCACAAGTAAACCATTTTGTTTCCAAATCAGAAGTAGCTTTCTTACATTCAAGAAAAATGAAAAGTGCTTATATTCATTTTCTTGAGGAAACTTATCCAAATCTTCCAGCAGTAATATTTACTTATCCTGTGCTAACACACTGGAATTCATGGTTTCAATCTGTGGAATATGCTAACAACTACTTAGATGCTTTAAAAGATGTTTTCAATCTCTGGCTGAAAATATGTTAAACAGCAGTTCTTCATCCCTCCTAAATGTGTTTAATGATGGATGTCATTATACTGAAGTGCAGTGTCAGGCTAAATTTGTGACCCTTTTTTACGTAAGTTATGGGATGAGTTGTTAAATTTATAGTGCTGAAAAATTGTGGCGGAAGATGGTTAGTTACCCACAGGTATGTTGCAATATGGACTCTTTCTCAAAAGGAAGTGTAATAAGTGAAATGAAAAACATGCTTATGGAGTGTATGCTTAAGTGCAGCAAAAAGTTGAGCAGTCGCATGGTAGAAAATGCGACAAATTGTTTTTTCCAAGAGGGTGGCAAGCTTTTTAACCCTGTCATTGCTGGCCAAGTATTGTCAACAGATTTGATTTTTTTTTTTTTATGTTAATATGTATAGTTTTGTTAAGGAATAATAATATTTTTACTCTGCAATGGTACAAATTATGCAGAAAAATGAAGGTGTAGACTGCCTGCAAATGCTGTTGACATCATCATCTGGGTATCCTTCCAGCAGGCCAGGTAGGACTTATGTGGACAACCTGCCTCCATCAGTTTCTGTCATTATAGAGTTCCACTCCTTTCACATCCTGCAGTGTTGTTCCTTTCTCAATAAGGTCTGCATTTATTTGGTCCAGCCACCTTCTTCTGGGACGTCCAACAGGTCTCCTTCCAGGTACTGCCATTTCCAAGTATTGTCCGGGGGTTCTAGTCTCTTCCATCCTTTGCACATGCCCAAACCATTTCAATCGTGCAATGCGTAGGCTTTCTTCCATCATACAGGTCACTTGCATGTCGTTTCTAATGCACTCATTTCTGATTCTATATCTTCTTGTTTTTTGCATAGCTGATCGTAAAAATTTAATTTCGTACATGCTTGCAGTTTGCTAATGTCTCTTTTCAATAACATACAGGTCTCCAACCCGTATGTCATGATTGGCAGGAGGTAGGATTTGAACATTGTTTGTTTGGCTTTAATGGGAACTGCTTTGTCCCACACTAAAATTCGTACCTGATAGAAAAATGTGGAACCTTTTGTCACTCTGTTCTGGGTTTCCAATTCAGCACTCCCCTGCTTCAATACAATACTTCCAAGATAGCTGAAGCTTTCTGCACATTCAATTCTCTCTCCATTAAGTTTGAGGTCGCATTCGCTGGGTGTTCTACTCAATTTCATTGCTACTATTTTTTTCTTACTCACAGTTAACTTATTATATTCCTTAAATTTGTTGATCCAGCAAATCTAATTTCCTTTGGACTTGCTCTGTTTCTCTCCAAATGGCAACATCATCTGCAAACACCAATGCATTCAAATCCCCAGGTTCTGCATTTTAAATTTCTTTAATGATTACATCCATGAGTGCAAGGTTAAGTAGTGGAGATAGTGCACTGCCTTGTTCACCTCTCTTTGTTTGGAACCATTCAGATCTACCATTCCCTATTTGTACACTACTTTCACAGTTTTCCTATAGCAATTGAATCTTACAAATTAGAGAACTCGGAGCCCCTAGTTTATGCAGACATTCCCATATTTTGCTCCTTGGAACACTGTCATAGGCTTTTTATATATCTAGGAACACTACTATCAGATCTTTCCCCTTTTCCCAGTACTTTTCCATCAGTTGTCTAATGGTAAAAATTAAGTCTATTTTTCTTCTGTTGCCTCTGAAGCCGTGTTATTCTTCTTCAAACTGATGTTCTTAATCTCTTCGCTATGATTACCAATATCTTGAGGCAGTGTGGTAGTAGGGTAATAATTCCTCTGTAGTTTGTACACTTTCTTCTGCTTCCTTTCTTGAATACTGGTATGATCAATCCTTTTTTCCATTCATCTGGTATCTTATCTTCTCTCCAGATTACTCCTAGTGTTCGATGTAGCCACTGGAGACGTTGTATGCCTGCCACTTTGATTATATCTGAAGATAATCCATCTACTCTTGATGATTTTCCTTTTGTAAGCTTCAGGGCATTTTCTGTTTCTGACCAGTAATTGGTCTTTCTTCTTCTCCTCCATGTTTGATAGGTTCATTGTTTTCGTGCTTCTCTTCTTCACTGCCATTTAACAACTTGTCAAAATAGTTTCCCATTTTTTCTCTGATGTTTTCTATATTCCAGGTTAGGATTCCATCCTCTGTTTCAATTGCTTTAATATCCTCTTTGCCTGATCCCCCTCTCTTCAATATTCCATATAACATCTTTTGATTCCCTTTTGAGTCCTCCTCTAGTTTTTGAGTGAACATCTCGTAACTCTTATCCTTCTCTTCCTTCACTAATAATTTCTTGTCTATATATATATTTTTTTTTGAGGTTGTCTATTTTTTGGTTATCTTGTGGTAAGACACCTTGCATTTGTTTTTGCTTCTCAACATCTTTATGTTTCTTTGCCATATTTCGGTCTTTAATAACTTCTCTTACTTTTTCACTCCACCAATTGGTCTCTTTCTTCCTCATCTTGTTTTGCCACATACTTCTGCTGCACAACTCACTAATGTTGTTTTAAACATGTTCCATTCCTCCTGTGCACTTTATGTTTCATTCTTTGATACCTTTTCCATTATTAACTCTTGAAAAGCTTTTTTATTTGCCTCATCTTTCAATTTTCAATCTTTTATTCTTGGTACTTTCTGTGTACTTGGTGTTCGCTCAACCTTATAGTTCAAGTCAGCTATTCATGGCCTTTGATCACTGTCTAAACATTCACTGGGAATAACTTTTACATCTCTCATGCCTTCTCCACTTTTTATATCTGTTATTACATAATCAATGACTGTTTTAGTTCTTCCATTCCAGCTGTATCTGGTTATTTTATAGCTGTCTTTTTTCTTGAAGAAGGTGTTTTTTATCATGTTATTTCTGGCACTGAAATCTAGGACATTCTCACCTTCAGCATTCCTTCCTCGACAGTTAAGTTCAAATACCCAGAGTTTGCCCAAGTAGCTCTGCAATGTATTTGGGCTCCTACAAACAGTGCAGATACTGAAAAATATTTCAGCAAATACAATTTAATTGTAAGTGACAGAACATGAATGACAGAAAAAAATATTGAGGTACATTCTATGATTTCATTCAATAGTATTACTGATTCATGAGCTTGCATGACAAGTTTTTTTTGTGTGCTTTCACTTTATTATTCTAGTTTCGCATAAGACCAGTTTGTCCATGAAACACTTTCCTGGTTTCATCACTCCTACTATTTCTTTCACGCTCGATCGAATTCATGCACTAACAATATTCATGGGAATTCACTGCATCCTAAAGAAATCACTACATACATTCAACCTGTAAACTAGTGAAGGGTGCTATGAAGAAAGAATCTGTATTCATTTCACAAAGCTACACTTTCTGACAAAAAGAGTTAAGCACCTAGAAGGAGAGAAAGAAACTAAACAAAATTTCACATGTTGAGAGGTTATGCCATTTTATTTCAGTGATTACAAAATCAAGTGGAACATACCAAGAAGTTAGCAGTACGAGCACACAGCTGGTCATTTGTCAATAGGATGTTGCACCCTTTTGGGCCTGGATACATGCAGTGATTCAGTTAGAAAGGGTGTCATACAGATATTGTATCCTCTCCTGAGGCAAGCTGGCCCAACAACTGTTGCAACTGGCCTTCAATATCCTGGATACTGGAACTGAGGCAGAGTAGATGTCTAAAGTGGTCCCACATATGTTTTATCATGGACAGATTGGGGCGATCTTGGTGGCCAACGGAATTCCTCAATATCATGCTCTCAGTTCATACACACGTGCTGTGTGTGGATGACCGTTGTCCTGTTGAAAGATGGTACCGGGAGACTATCTCACAAAAGGAAACACACAAGGATGTAGGATGTCCATGATATACTATTGAGCCGTCAGAGTTCCCAGAATCACTACCAGAGGCAACTTGAAGTCATACCCAGTGGCTCCTCACACCATGATGCCAGGAGTGACACCAGTGTCTCTCTCCAAAACACTGGCACTGCTATACTCACAATGATGGCCATCTTGAGGTAGTGCAGGACCGAGATTCATCGCTGAAAATGCTGCATCAACACTCATCGGTAGCCCATATTTTTTGGGTATGGCACCACTCCAAATGCAGCTGTATGTGTTGTGGTGATAATGGCAGCCTACGCATGGGATGGCGAATCAGTAGCCTGGCAGTTGCGAGTTGACACAGGGCATTGTATCAAGTCCGTTACCAGCACCCAAATGTCAGGTGAAGATTGAAAGGGTTTACGATGTGCTTGGCGCACAATACGGCAATCCTCCCTTGGTGTGGTCAGACTGGATCAATCGGAACCTTGACAATGTGTGTGGTTTCCATCACATTCCCATTCAGTCCAACATCAGGCTACTGTCACATCTGAATGCCTTACATGCCTAGATATTGCACAATTTTTCCAGCTGACTACATGCACTCCCACAAAGAGCCCCCTTTCAAAATCTGTTAAGTGCTGGTAACGTCTCCCATGAGCATGGTAATTCACAGTGCTCGCTAACCATCTGACCCTTTATATACCCCATCAGGCCTAATAACATGGTCATGCGATGACAACACTAATGCATTCTGGTGGCCATTGTAGCTATTACAGATCATTGCAACACTTACCCGCCGATGATATGCACGTGTACGAAATTACGTCAACATCGGACCTTTCCTTCCACGTGCTTAACTGTTTTTGTTAGTGAGTGTATTTACAGTCAGCGTTCCCATTAGTAACCTAAACCTGTTTTCCCTGTATTTTCCCTGGGATATCTCTGTTTTCCCTGCATTATATTTAGTGGGACATTGTACATAAGAGTGATGCTCGAGCATGTTTATCATACTCTGGAATTATCATCTTGAAACATATTTTGCACAAACACTTACAATGGCAGAAACAACTTGAAATAAATGTACCGTAAATCGAACAAGATAGAGATCTCTTCCCACCGGTGCAGTAGTTTATAACTGCATACTTCACAAAACCAAAAATCAGGAGATTTTGATATGAAAATCAGGAGATACAATTAAGTGCCAATCTGTGAAGTGGGTTATCATTATCAGTAATCCCATAGTACACAATCACTAAAAGAAACACTACAACCAACAAAAATGAACCACATTGCTCACAGCAAACCATCAGTCAATCATTCTTCAAACTAACACCTGTGTTCATCAGAGACCTTATTCTTGAAATTGGCCTGAGTGAGCTTGCCAGTTTCTAAACACACTCGTTACAGAAATGCATGGGTTAGTGTTTAAAAAATCTGGAATAAGTTCCCAGTTTCTTTAGCAAATGGAAGCATCGTTCAAATACGTATGCTGGTCAACTAGCTTGCATAGAAAAAAGCATCATTCCATTCTTTGTTGAATTATTTTCCGTGATAATTTTGCTTTTCCATAATAATTTCTCCTTAACACCGAGGTGAAATCCATAATAATTACTGGCAATCCATAAGAGTTAGGGCCTATATGTTATGCAGATTACATGGGTATCTTTTAAAACACTGGGCATTTTATAAGGAACATTAAGAAGATCAGTTATTATCTTTTTAATTTATAATACACACCTCAAAAAAAGTTTTGCACCATCTATATATTTTGTGTTTGTGAAATATGTTCCCTCTAAAAATTGTTGCATGACAAACAGACATTCCAATGACTTGTAATGCTACCTGTTAGTGGATGAGGATGTAATGCACACAGTGTCAGAACAGTCCAGAAGAGTGCGTCGTTACTGTCACCGGTGGACACAACCTGACAAGAGCACATTTGTGTCCTGTGCAGTATATAGACATGCCTCAACAAGTCATTACTGCCTTTGACCATACACCATAACAATGTTGTGAGGACATTCAGCCGTTATCGTGACACAAAATTTTGAAAATCGTTCCCACAGTGGTCGTCTGCAGTCAACAACAGGTGCTAACGACCATTATGTCTGAATGGCTTGCAGGAACCTGGCAGACACCGCAACAGAACTGTATTATGCCTTACGGCAGGCAACTGGTAGGGCTGACTCTATGCAGACAATAAAAAATGGTCTCCATGGGAACTGCCTATACTCAAACAGTTCCTTGGCGAACACCTGCATGTATATCCCAACATCATGGCACCAGGTACAGATGGGCAAGGGAGTACTTAAACTGGATTCTGGAAGAATGGCGATGGGACCTCTTCACGGATGAGTGACGAATGTGTCTGATGCTGGATCATCATTGGAGGAGGGTTTGGAGAGAGTGAGCTAATGCCAGACAAGTCCTGTACGCCATCCAACATGTCCATCACGGAGGCGGATCTATCATGTTATGGAACGGCATTATGTATGGATGTCAGACACCACTCATCGTCATAGAGGGCAATATGATTGGTACAAAATACTGGAATAGAATCCTCAGGCCCATTGTTCAACCATACTGATAACATTCTGCAGACAGAATCGTTCTGCTAGATGACCATGTGCACCAGCACCACTCCAATCTTGTGAACGTCTTCCTCAGGGAGGCCCACATCCATTGGATGGAGTGACCTTCAGTGTCTCCAGATATAATTCCCATTAAATGTGCCTGGGATAGTGCAACGACGAACGAATCCACCTCTCACCTGGCCAGAGGGCTGCTGTCAAACAGTGGGACAGGATCGACCAAGAAAGCTTCAACCGCCTTGTGGAGAGCATGAAATGAAGGGTCCAATCATGTTTCACTGCATGGGGTAGGGTAATACCTTACTGAGAGGCAGAATCAGATTCCCATGTTCAATAGGCGGATGCACGTTGCCGAAGAATAGTATTTGTGTTGCGCCTGTCGTTGCTTTTTCTTTACACCAATCATGTTATGCTTAACAAGGAGTGTATTTGCATCCTGTACATTCCCTAAGGTCATCAGCAACCTAGAAACCCAGAACTGCAGGTGATGCAAAAGGTTTTTTGAGGTATGTATTATTATAGTTTAAGTTTTGGTTTAATGAGAACAAAGCAATTTACAAATGAATGGAGGAAAACTACTATCTATAAACATTTAATTTTACCATCAAAGTAGAGACTGGAATTATCATTAACAATGAAGTGTAAGCTACACTAATGCAATACTAGATGTGTTGGACGCCTACCTTTAAGCGGTTAGTGCAAGTATGTCTATTTTTTCATTCTATCTCCTTCACTACCACAAGCACTCACTCTATCTGTCTGTATTTTTTCCTCAAAGTACTACTTGCTGCTTATGATTCGTGTAGCGTCTATAAATGTCTCGTTCAATCATTGCATTTGGTTCCATTATTAGATCAAAAGCTTAATTTTTATAGTGGCAAGTCATTTCACTGTGTTTTCCCTGTATATTTTCTACATTTTTATCTCCCTGTTTTTCCAGAAAATGGGTGCCCTGACAGCTAATTTTGTACAAGTAGGATTAACAGGAAGTATCTGCCATCTCCAGGCAAGACCAACCTGAAGAAGTGGAACATGCTCTACAAAAATGCTGACCTCTACTACTGTGGTATCTAACACGAGCCAGACCACTAGGGGGTATGACCCTTGATGAAGGACAAATGTTCACAACAAGACTTTACAGCTGCAAATACCAAAGGCACAACTGTTGCTACTCACTGGCAAAATATTATCTGATTTGGTTATGGAAATGTATGAATCTACAGGCAATTGCTGCAACTTTTATGAATTGCTCTGCAAAAGTTGAAAGCCGGTGGGTGGTATACCTGATTACCTAACTCGACAACCTGTGCCGGCCAAAGAATGGCACCAATAACCATCTTATGGCTGCATGTCACATAGGGTATTCTTCTACTGGTATTCTATCAGCTTAACACACTGGAGTCGCCACCCACAGAAACGACATCATCATCATCTTTTCATGTATTAGTCCTATAGAAGAACTGTTACAGTCTATACAAAATAATTGCATTTTCATGCCATCTCTTCCTGGGGTGTCCCAGAGATCTCTTCCCACCGGCGCAGTAGTTTATAACTGCATACATGCCAACTTCACAAAACCAAAAATCAGGAGATTTTGATATGAAAATCAGGAGATACAATTGGTCAAAACTTCTTATTCTACGTCTTGCATAATACATATATTATCCTAGCAAGCTCAATGCATCATGTCGTCAAGTGCACATTTAAATGAATATATATTTCCAAGGAAACTGAGTGGAATCAAAATCCACAAATATTTTACTCTCAAATGTATTCATATTCAGCGATACCTAAATACTCGTATACAACAATGGAAAATTTATAAGAACATGTATGGTATAGTAGGCCTACCTTCCTTCCAGCTTACTGATTTACAGAAACTTCTCCATCTGTAGAAAATTTCCGTTGATTAAAAGAAGTGGCAGTGCCATATTTTGCCTGTCTGAGAAAACCTCTGTCAAAGGTTTGTTGAAAGCAAATGCCCTGTAGCCTTGATTTTACTGTCAACAACCTCTCCAAGTTTTCATCACCAATAGATGACTGGAACTGTGTTTGTGTTTTAGTCACCTGACTAAATATCCTCTCACATTCGGCATTACTGTGAGGGGTTGTTAAAATACCAAGAATAACACAAACTAATCTATTAGTGAAGTACGTTCGAACTGATGAGAAAAATTCCTCCTTCTCGCCATGCTTCAGATGCTTTACAAATTGGGAGGTGCAACTACCAATGATGAATTCACAATCATTTTCCTGGTTTCCCCTGCTGTGGTAATCGACTTCCAAAAGAGAGGATGATTTAACCACTGAAAGTTGTACAAATTTTGATATCAAATTCCTTAATATGTCCAGCATCAGATCTTGCAGTAAATGGATGCAAGGCACACTCGAATGCAAAATTAAATTTGATTTATCAAATGTAGGTATAACATTTGATAAAAACAGACATAAAGGCTTATTTAAATTTGATGACAGGAACATAAAAATCCTTTCTTCACGAGACAGATCGTACTTTATGAAGGAATCCTGTTCAGTTGTTTTGGGTGAAGAAGTACATGGGATGGGTGATTCATTGGTTCTTTTCCTTGAAGAGGCAGCACCCTCTACTGATGATTGTTTCATCTTTGGAATATGGTAAGTTTCAAGACTTCTAAGCTGACTTGTCTTACCAGAATTCACTTCAAAGGCTGCCAATGTTCCAACAACCTGGATAAATATTTGCCCACAGAAAGCCACCGGGTGCACACATGCTTTAAAATTTTCCTTGTCTCAACATTGTACAATTAGCTTTACCTTGCACAGACACAAATACGTCTTATAGCGACAATGGGATAGGAAAGGGCTGGGAGTGGGAAGGAAGTAGCCGTAGCCTTAATTAAGGTAGAGCCGCAACATTTGTCTGGTGAGAAAATGGGAAACCACGGAAAATCATCTTCAGGGCTGCCGCCTGTGGGGTTCAAACCACTATCTCCGAAATGCAAGCTAACAGCAGCACACCCCTAACCGCACGACACTAACTCACTCGGTCCGATTCCTTAGCTTTGTATATATGATGGCTTCCCCATAATCACACATTAAATTCAATAACACTTCTAATAACAATTAAAAACACTGCCACTACAATTTCAAACTATACAGGAGTACTATGGTATATATTATAAGACTTAATGTCTCAAAACCTGACTATTGCTACAAGACTAAAAATTACACATCTCTCTTCCCTCACCGGAAGAAGTATGTAAGTGAGACGATCGGTCTCTAATAAGCCTTCCGAAAATAGTATAAACTCATGCTCCACTTAGTAAATACATAGATTAATATATTGCATCATGCACCCGCTCTATTATGCGAAGTGCAATGCTATTTATCTATATATATAAAATAACATGCCCCGACTGACTGATTCATCATTGCCGAGCCAAAACTACTGAACATAAACAAATGAAATTTTGAGGATACATTTTTATTACATTGTAGGTGCTCAAAAGGAAGGACTTTTGGATATTCCACCATTAAGGTGAAAAGAGGGGGGGGGGAGGTGAATTTTTTAAAATCAGCATATCTCAAAAACTTAACAGTTTAAAGACGTCAAAATTGGTATTTGGAATCTCCATTAAAAACAAAGAAATACATTTTTTTGTTTTCAGAAAATCAACTTAAGGGGGATAATACTAGTGAAAACCGGGTTGAATCATTTTTATGAGGATACTTATATCTCAAAAACTGAAAATGTTACCGATGTGAAATTTGGTAGGTGGAATCTCCTTTAAAAATAAAGAAACACGTATGTTTTTGTTTTCTGAAAATCCACACAAAAGGGGAAGGGGGGTGAAAAGAAGTAGAAATGGGGGTGAATTTTTAAAATGAGTATATCTAAAAACTCGAGATGTAAAAATGGGTATTTGGAATCTCCTTTAAAAATAAACAGACATTTTTTTCAAAGAATCCACTTAAGGCAGTTAAAAAAAGTGAAAATTGGGTGAACTTTTGAAATTAGCACATCTCAAAAACTTAACATGTTATAGACGTAAAAACTGCTATTTGAAATAATCTTTATAATGAAACGTGTTTCTTTTTGGAAAATCCACTTAAGGGGGCGGGGGTGAAAAGGACTGAAAAAGTGGTTGAATCTTTTAATGGGGGATACTTACATCTTAAAAACAGAATAAGTTACAGACGTAAAAATTGGTATTTGGTACCTTCTTTAAAAGTAAAGTAACACCATTTTTATTGTTTCTGGAAAATCTATTTTAAGGGTGTGAAAAGGACTGAAAATGGGTTGAATTATTTTTATAAGGATAGGTTACATATATCTCAAAAACTTGAAATGTTACAAACGTGAAAACTGGCATTTGGAATCTCCTTTAAAAATAAAGAAAAACGCATTTTTCAGAAAATCCACTAAAGAGGGATTAAAAGAAGTGAAAACGGGGTGAATTTTTAAAAAGAGTATCTCAGAAACGTAACATGTTACAGACATAAATATTGGTATTTAAAATCTCCTTTAAAATAAACACATTTCTTTTGTTTTCGTCAAATCCACTTAATGGGGTGGAAAGAATTGAAAAATTGGGTACATTATTAAAATGAGTGTATTTACAGTATTATATCTAAAAAACGTAACATGTACCGAAAATTGGTAATTGGGATCTCCTTTAAAAATAAAGAAACATATTTTTGTTTTCGGAAAATCCATTTAAAGGGAGGAGAAAAGAAGTGAAGGATGAGTTGAATTCTGATACATATATCTCGAAAACTGAAGATATTCGATTCCTACTTTAGGGATTTTCAGACAATGTCTTAGTGCAGTACCGACGAACGATTAGGCCTACTGTTATCAAATTACGAAATTCACGCGAGCGAAGCCGCGGGTAACAGCTAGTCAAGTAATAAATTAAAATTTGCCAGATTTGCCTCCAAATAGCTCCTAAAATGTCTAGAAAATTCACTAGTTCCTATCTTTGAAATTCTGTCACTAAATTATTAAAAAAAAAAGACTTTAAATCCAGCGACTAGTCTCTAGAATCGACTAGACTGATGCGAATGAACACGAACATAGCACGCGAGAACGAGAGACTGACAACCGATGTACGCGTCGCGATATACAGGTTTCAATAAACATAGCTCATTCACGCGCGTTTTTCGTAATAATAAACATCGATATTTCATTTGAAAGCGGCCAAAGAGTGAAGGACTTCCGGCCATTGGCGTACAAAGCTGAAATGGCGACATTTGAATCTTTAACGTTTAAAAAAAAAGAAAAAGAAAAGGCTAAAATCGGGAGAAATAATACAATAATCAGGAGGCGGGAAAAACTGTCGAAAATCGGGAGTTTCCCGCCTAAATCGGGAAAGTTGGTAAATGTGCGACTGCTTTGGGGATTCTGCTTCTGTCCATCCTGTTTGGGCGTTCTAGCCACTCTCTGGTATTCATAGATGTATTCCAATATAAGTCTGCTTTTATGATCATTCAGCACTTCTGTATTTCTTTTGTGTTCCCATTTAGTGATTCCTGCTGTTCGTCGCATGTTTCATTTCAGCTGTAGTTCTTCTCTCATCACATTTCTTCAGAGTCCACACTTCACTTCCATAGCAAAGTACCGGTACAGGTCTTGCCAAAGTTTTGTAGATTCTTGTACGGGTGTATTTTTGAACTAATGATGGTCTAAAAACTTTATTGATGATTCCCAAACATCTGTTGAATTAGGAGATTTTCTCAGGTATGTCCAGTTCAAAGAAAGACAGTTTGTAGCCGAGGTATTTAAAATTATTTACTCTTCGCAAAATGTTGTTGTTTAAGCAGATCTTGCTCCTTACTGGTTCCTTGCCACAGAAAGCCATTATCTTAGTTTCCTCAGGTACTTTTCTGAGACTAGTGATGGGCAGTCTGAGACGAGGTCTCGAGATTTCTCGAGACTACCGCAGGTATTATTTCTCGCGAGAAATTTCGAGAGATCTCGAGAGCGTTGTCCCCGCATTGTACGGCGAGCAGCATGTCGAAGGCCTACAGGTAGTCGGAGCTGAATGTTGTTTGTGCAGAGTATGCAAATAGCCAACCACGGGCCTTCTCCATTTCGTAAATACGTGACAAGTGACTAGGGCGTTCATTTTTACCGAGGTCTATTTTGACGCAGTATAACATAATTATAAAGGATGCGCATTCTGGCATTGTATGCAATGGAAGGCATACGAATGAGTGGTTTAAGTGCAGAACCTGACGACTACTGTAGGTACATGTACCTGCATACTAGAGGCGTGCATTATTCGAACTCGAGATGAGGCAAGATGCGCCTTACTGCATATGCAACCACCACTACGCATAAGTGGAATGTGTTCTAAAATGCTTCAGTTTGCTCCAATTCTTTTGACAGGTAGGTGTACATCGTTATCAGACCCCACATTCAATAACATGACCATTGCTTGTATTTACCGATAATTTGGTGACGAAGGAAATGATTCCTTACAATGTTATAGAGTATTCGCGTCATAATTAGGTACCAGCATTTGGATATATGACGGTAAATGTGAAATTGTGTCGTTGTACGCGACAGCTTGAAGACGATGTCCGAAATGCAACGTAAGTCGTGGATGTCAGTTATTTTGAAGAGATGTCACATAGCACAGCTCGCTGTGTTGCTTATTCAAAAGAAGTAAAATACGTCGGCAGAAATACTTCTGGGATGATGCGACACTTAAAAACGCATAATGTAAATGAAGAGAAATAGTCACAGAACACCTCCGGCCCGGTCTGAATCACAAGAAGCTACCCTGCAGACGATTGTACGGCATTCAGGTAGTTTTACATTCTTATGACAGTTATTAACAAATTATACGAGTTATTCAGCAAAGAAGTCCAACTGACATAACTCGTGAACGGTTTAAGATACTGACATTCTGTCTTCACTTTCGTTAATGGTGTAAAGGAGCTCTGTTAGGGAATCTGTCATGGACAACAAAATATTTTTGAATAAGCAACTTTGGAAGACGCTCGTTTTCAAACACCTTTCCCGGCTCGCTGGAAGGGCAAATCGATGATGATGATGATGATAGTTCAACATGCAGTGCTTTCCTAGGCTTTTGACAAAATTTATCGTCACACACGTTTCCATATGAGAACTGCTGATGACAACTATCAACCTTACACTCGTAGTTACTGGGACGTCGCACAACTCGAAGCACACGAGAATCGGTCTCGAGAGCGTTGCTCATCACCCCTGCTGAAAGAATTGGAGCAAAGTTGGACATTTTAGATTACACGTTCCACTCATATGTAATGGGGGTTGCATATGTAGCAAAGCAGATCTTCACCGTCTCAGGTTCGAATAATGCACGCCTCTAGTATCCAAGCAAGTGTACATCCTATCTAGTTATTCACAAATTATGCATGGTTATTCAGCTAAGATGTCCACCCCAAATAAGTCGTGAGCAGTTTAAGATAGTGACATTCTGTTTTCACTTTCGTTGATGGTATTAAGGGGTTCATAGTTGAACATCCAGTAATTTTCCAGGTTCTTGACAAAATGTATTGGCTCACACGTTTTCATATGGGAACGTTATTTCACGCAATAACTGCCAATAATATACTATCAAGTTTACAATCGTAGTTACTGGTACGTCGCACAGCTTGCACTACAGGACGATCGGTCTCGAGATTCTCGCGAGAGTCTCGAGATCTGTGACGTCAGTCTCGTTTTTGCTAAGGGCTTTACGTCGTACCGACACAGATAGGTCTTATGGCGACGATGGGATAGGAAAGGCCTAGGAGTTGGAAGGAAGCGGCCGTGGCCTTAATTAAGGTACAGCCCCAGCATTTGCCTGGTGTGAAAATAGGAAACCACGGGAAACCATCTTCAGGGCTGCCGATAGTGGGATTCGAACCTACTATCTCCCGGATGCAAGCTCACAGCCGCGCGCCTCTACGCGCACGGCCAACTCGCCCGGTGACGTCAGTCTCGAGCGAGAGCGTTGCCCATCACTATCTGAGACTAGGTTATACACTGAACGCTGTAAATCATCTTCTGAGGTGGCGACCAGCATAAGTCATCTGCAAATAATATTGTGTCCAGCTGTAGATTTCTGTTAATGCGGATAGAACTATATTTTGTTTCTCTAAATTCTCGTATGAGAGCATTCATATAGATTATGAACAGGAGAGGGGTAAGACCGCAACCCTGTCTTACTCCTGTGTTTATTTTTTTCACTCTGATAATTTATCATTAACCTTTATGGACATGAGGTTATGTTTGTTACTTATGTTCTGTACCATCTGTTGTGGGGTGTGATCAAATATTAAAATATTAGGTAAGGTATTGCAGTTTAGTTTGTCAAAAGCTTTTCTTAAGTCCATAAAGGTAATTAGTGCTTTTTTTTTGTTTTTTTCCTAGAAGGATTTTCATTGTGAAATAGCGATCGCAGCAAGATCTTCCCTTTCTGAAGCCGAATTGTTCCTCTCCCAGAATGTTCTCATTGTGTTTGTATAGTTTATTTTTAATGATATTGGCATGACCTACAAGTGGCAACAACGTTGGAACGAACATCCACCCAACAATGCTCACCTGGTTGAAGATCCTACAAAGAAGGTAGAGGGATTTCAACTACCACGCCAAACCTGGTCGAAGCTGAACCACATTAGAACGGGTCAAGGGTGGTGTGGTCACACCTTAAAGAAATGGGGTTTCCATACATCTGTTGCCTGTGACTGTGGAGTGGAGGACCAAACCATACAACACATTGTTCAAGAGTGCCTACTTCGTGCATTTGACGGTGGTCTGTAAACTTTACACCAAGCGACATCATGTGCTCTGGAATGGTTGTCAAATTTGGATATTTCCATTTGATTATTTGTAAACTTTTGTGTACTTGTACAACCATACGATATATATATATATATATATATATATATATATATATCATGATATTGGCATATATTTTATAACCAAAATTTAATAAACATATGCCTCTGTAGTTTTCACAGTCATTTTTTTCCTTTCTTAAAAATGGGTATAACTATTGTTTTATTCCAGTTTTCAGGTAGGTCTTCTCCTTTCCAAATTCTATTTAGGAACTGGGTGAATCTTTCTTGGAAAGATTCGCATGAATATTTGAATAACTCCAAATTTAAGCCGTCTTCCCCACGTGTTTTATTGCACTTTAGTGTTTTCAGGGCTGCAACTAGTTCTGCCATTGTAATGAGTTCGATATGTGGAATGTCTGGGTGAAGTGTCTGAATAGGTGAGACATTCTGTGAACATAAATTTTTAAAGTGATTTGACAAGTGTTGCAGGAGATTGTGTCTTAGTTTCTCTATTTAAATTTTTCAAAATTTTGTAAGAGTGTGGTTGAGGTCTAGTTATGTCATTTTCTAAATGGGATATAAATTCTTCCCAGTTCGTCCTATGGTATTTGCACAGTTAACTCGTTGCAATTGCTCGCTTTCTGTGATATTCTATTTTATCCTCATCTTTCTTGATACATTAGTACTTCCTGTAGGCCTTCTGTTTGTCTTTGATAATTTCCTTGATGTTTTCATCGCAAATTCTGAGCCCCCTGTTCCTCTGCCATTTCGTTTTGATCCGTAAAAACTACAAGTATGTTATTTCATAGCTGCTGACAGAGTTCGGAAAATCTACGGGTGCATGTTTTTACTGTAGCTAAAAATAGTAGCCATTTTTTAAGCGAGCTGCGATTTCACCAAAATACTGTTGAATACTTCTATAAGCAAAAAATGTACTAGTTATATGCACAAGTCAAGGAATCTTATTTCGAGACATCAATAGCATAGCCGCGTTCCTACATAACCTGAGGCTTTGTCATTGTTCACTCTCAAGTATTAAATGAGTGGGGAAGTACGTGCATTCAAACAGGAAAAGCGTGTGTTCAAAAGGCAGGCTTGTTTGTGTCATTCTTGTGAATATGGCAAGTCTAATTCAAGTGTATGAAATTTAGACAATGAATCCATCCTGGATATTCTTATAGAAGACTCAGGTTCTGAAACCGAGTACGAGGATAACAGTTGTATATCAAGCAAACATGATGATTCTGATTCTTTAGGCAAGTACACTTAAATAACGAGCCTATTTAAATTGGTCTGAAGTGGGTTCTGTATTATAGTTTTATACCGCTCCCTAAAAATTGGGACTGTTTTCCATGTACAGACCTGCAGCAACTCGACGCAAGCGACGAACGGTGGGAAAGCAAATTACTGGTTATAAACAGGATACCCATATCAACTGACCAATTACAATAGAAACTGTATTAGTATATTTTAATAGATATGTCTCCAATATTTGTCAAATTTCAAAATATTAACCTAACTGGGATCCACAGCTCCATCGGAACTTATTTTCATTTGTAGAACTTACCTTCATTAATTTACATTTAAAAACTGATCCACTATTACAATAATTAAAACTCATTTTCGTGTAGAGCAGGGGTCTTCAAAGAGGAGGGGGGGCCACAGAGTGTTATAAAGGGGGATGCCGGCTCTGATTGAATTTATATTTTATATTCTGTGCCAAATATCGCTATCCTCAGATTCTCACATTTATGAACCTAGGTAGGAAGCTCTTTCTCCACCATTCAAGACTAATGAACTCGTACTTTTGCTGTCCTATTTCACAAGAAGTGACCAATAGATCCTGCCAGCACGTAATCTGAGAAAAGGTGCGAGTAACATTTCCCACACAGCACCTTTTCACCCGCCACCCGCAATGGAATTACCTTACTGAACACTTAACAACCACTAATGACAATAAGCCGCTCAACAATGTGACCGCCACTTTCTTACAAGAATAGATTCTTCTATTTCTGCCATTTTCCACTCGATTTCAGCCAGGCCTTTGCAGTCAGTTCAAAGACAGTGAGTGAACAGTCGAATTCTAGTGCGATTAGTGGAAATGGTTAGCCTGATCTGCAATAAACTGATACGAGTATCACCATACCTATGGATAAGTGGCTTATTAGCAGTGGTAAAAAGAGACCCCATGGGAGTGATTTATCGAATGTTTGCCCTTCTTCAAAAATATTCTGTCCTAATGCAGAACAAGATTCAAATTCAATCAAAGTACATTGTTCTTTTGCTTCTACTTCTGCTCCCACCAGCAACATTAATTCTACACCAAAAAGCAAAATGCGTAAATATCAAGGCGATTATCGGACAATAGGATTTATCAGCATTCTTTTGAATTATGAGGAACAACCTCAATGTGTTCTTTGTTTGGAGATTTTAGCTAACGATAGTTTGAAGCCTGTGAAACTTAAGACACACTTGTAGACAAAATATCCAGAGTAGGTACCGGTAAACCTATAGAATTTTTTAAGCATCATGAGCGACAACTAAAAGGAAATGTGAGATTCCTTGCAAATAACAGTTCCTAAAAAAGCGCTAAGAGCATCCTTCGAGACATCCCCATTTAATTCATCATCATCATAATCAGTTTTCCACTCCAGTTGCCCGGGTGTGGTTTACGAGCTCTCTCCACTTCTGTCTGTCTATGTACCACTCTTCTCTCAAGACGACATCCCAGCTGACTCCTCTTGTTCCTATGTCCTCTTTCACTTGGACCAGCCATCTCTTCCTAGATCTTCCTACCGGTCGTTTTCCAGCCACGACTGTGTGTAGCTATTGTTTTGCTGTCCTTCCATCGTCCATTTGCTTGACATGGCCAAACCATTTCAAACGAGCCCTTGTCACTTTTTCATTCAGGGATGGGTTCACACCAGCTTCCTCTCTTATTCTTTCATTCCTTACCGTCCCTTTTTGTCTTCTGTACCATAGTTCATAGGAACTTCATTTCTGCGGCTTTGCTATCCACTTGGTGGGTTGTTGTGCAGGTTTCTGGGTTATGTTATTATGGGGGTGAAGTATGATTGGAATAGAATCTGCTTTGATCTTAAGGGAATTTGTTCGTTCCAGAGGGGGTTCCGAATTGATGGTAAAACTGAGCTGATTTTTGAATGCGGTTGTTAATCTCATGCTGTATTCTGTTATCACTTGAAATGATGCAACCCAGATATTTATATTGGTCTACTGTTTCCAGCTGTGTACCTTCCAGCATTATTTTTTCCTTTCTTCTTCTGCCTGTTGACAGACATAGTAACAGTGTTCGATTTATTTATTGTTAATCCGTGTTATTTCAAATGTTCATTCCACGGCCTCTCTTGGACTTCCTTCTCTGTATTTCCCCAAATTACTACATCATCTGCAAATGCATTGATGTCCATATTGTTCTTCTGCTTAATTTCTTTCATGACTTCATCCATGACAGTGATAAAAAGTAAGGGTGAAAGGGTGCTGACTTGTTGCACTCCTTTAGTGGTTTGGAACCAATCAGAATTACCGTTTCCTATCTATACGCAACTGCAGCAGTCTTCATAAAGCATTTTAACTTTCTGGATAAGCCCTTTGGGTACATTTTTCTTTCTTAAGCATTCCCATATAGTTTTCCTTGGAACACTATCAAATGCTTTGTCGAGATCCCAATGCTTTTCTAACAGTATTCTAAATGCAAATATGAGATCGGTAGTTGATCGGTGTTCTCTGAATCCATATTGTTCTTCCTGTAGTTGTGGTACTATTATTTTCTTTAGCCTTTCTTCAAGTATTTTCTCAAATATTTTCAAACCATGAGACAATAAAGTGATCCCTCTATAATTGCTACATTTCTTCCGGCTTCCTCTTTTGAAGAGAGGTATCATTATTCCCTTTTTCCAATCATCTGGGACTTTCCTATCCTTCCATACTGCATTAATTATTCTGTGAAGCCACTGTATTCCTATTGCATCAGTTGCTTTGATCATATCTGCACTGACTTCATCAAATCCTGTTGATCTTTCTTTGGGCATACTATTAAGGGCAGTCTGTACTTCCTTCCATGTTGGCGGGCTCATCATTGCAGCTTAAACTGACCTGCGTGGTCACATCATTGGAGTCTTTTCCAGTACTGTTGTATAAATTATCAAAATAGGATTTCATGATCTTCCTTATTTCTGTCTCTTCCGTAACTATGTTACCATCTGGTTGCTCTATTGCTGTTATGTATTCATTGTCTCTTCTTATATTTTGTATTGTTTGGTACAGTAGTTTAGAATTAGCTTTGCTGTCTTGCACTAGTTTATCTGTGAAATCAGTCCAAGCTTTCTATTTTTCTTCAGCCACAATTTTCTTTACTCGTAGCTTCTGACCTCTGTATTTCTGCTGCAGTTCATTTACTCTAGATTCATTCCTTTGACTTCCTTTTTGCATTTCTTTGTCTCTGGCTTTCCTGGTTTCATTTTTCGCTTTCACAGCAATCTTCACCCGATCGTTCCACCAAGGAGTTTCTTTTGCCTTCATTTTGATATTAGTTTTACCACAAACTTCCACTGCAGCTCCGACAAGGCTTTCTTTGAATCTAGTCCACTCGATGTTGCCTTCTTGTAATGCATCTGATGGTGATTTATTGGTCATGTTTTTTGTTTATTCAACTTGTTTCTCTGCCTTCTTTAGCTCCCATGTCTTGATTTTTGGTTTCCTGTATTTCTGAGGTCTATAAATTTCAATGTACTTTATTGTTGCGAGGAGAAGTCTGTGGTCACTGTCCAGGCTTTCACTTGGTATAACTCTGACATCACATATGGTCTTTCCTGTTTCATTGTCTGATATACAATAATCTATCAGAGTTTTAGTATCTCCATTCCAACTGTATCTTGTTAGTTTATGACTTACCTGCTTCTGAAACCAACTGTCGTTTATTCTCAAGCCATTCCTTACACATAGATCTAGAAGACTTTCTCCTTCTCCAATTACTATGATATTTTCCTCTCTTTCTATAGCTTCTTCTAAATCAGTTTGGAATTTTTCTTTTTCCTCTTTGTTACAGCCAGTCTGTGGGGCATACACCTGGACTACTGTCAGCACACTCTTGTTAAGAGAGATGTTGAACTTAATAATTCTTTCATTAACATATAAAACACACCATTTTTGGCTTCTGTTTTGTTTCCATTCCAATGTATTTTGTATCCTTTTCTTAGCTTTCTTGTTCCTCTTCCCTTCCACTTTGCCTCACTCAGGCCAAGAATACAGAGGTTCCTCCTTTCCATCATATCTATCAGCTCCTCGCTTCTGCCAGTCAGGGTCAGGATATTTAATGTTCCAACTCTGTGTTTAGGACTCTTTCTTTTGGGCTGCTTCTCAGAACATCATACTTGAACATCAGCCTTATGGTCATCATACGTTGCAGATGTTTGAGAAGATGTGTCTGTCCGGTATTTTTGCGTTCCGAGGCTCCTTTTGTAGTTGAAAGCAATCTAAATCACCACATATCATTGGTGACAAATTACTTTTTCCTACAGCCACTTTTTTCACGCAGCTGTGAAAATATGTGATCACGCATGGAGAAAAGTTTGGCAAGTGTCTGAAGTCTCTACTGCTCTCAGAAGATACAGTGCCTCGTCGGATTGATATAATAGCCTCCGACATAAAACATCAATTGCTACCACATCATGATAGCCCAAAATTTGCCCTGCAACTTGATGACAGTATAAATATTGTAAATAGTGCCCAGCTTCTTGTTCTTGTATGCTACTGTCATGAAAATGAAATGCACAAGCATTTTTCAATTTTGTAAAGCTCTGGAAGGGAGGAGTACAGGCGAAGATATTTTCTCTCTTATGAATTCCTTTTTCATTGCCAATCATCTGTCATGGACAAATTGGGTTGGCATATGTACCAATGGGATGGTCGCATTTACTGGAATTAAAAAGGGGTTCGGAGCAAGTAACTGCTGTTACCAATTCTGTAAAATTCATACACTGCATGATTCACAGGGAGGCATTGGCTTCAAGGGTGTTACAACCAGAAGTCAATAAAGTGCTGAACAATGCAGCCAGTGTTGGAAATTTTGTGAAAGCAAGGTCTTTAAACAGTAGGCTATTTTCCATTATTTTTTTGCGAAGATATGGTATTTACACGATTCGCTTCTATTGCACCCGAAAGTACGCTGGTTGTCTTGTAGTCGAGTCCTTCATCACGTTGTGGAGCTGAAAAAAAACTTCGTCTTTTCCTACTGGACAACAGTCCCACACTCGCAGCTCTGTTTCTGGATGAAAAATGGCTTCTAATACCCTGCTACCTGGCTGACGTATTTGAGAAACTGAATGATCTTAGCGTGTCACTTCAAAGACGAAATAGTAATATTCTCTTGCTAAGGGAGAAAGTGCTTGCGTTTAAGAGAAGACTTGATCTTTGGAAAACCCAGATAGACAAAGGTAACTGTGAGATGTTTTCTTGTCTGAATGAATTTCTGGAGGAAAACCGAGTTAGATTTTGGTAAATAAGTGGAACTGCCGTAGTACAACTCGACAATCTTCGTCAACAATTCGAGGATAAATTTCCAGAACCTTCAGCAGACTATAACTGGATTCGCAGTCCGCTCGATACAAACGTAACATCCCACTTGTCAACGGTAGAATAGGAGGAGCTAATAGAACTCTCAAGTGACAAAACACATCAAAATGAATTTAAGTCGAAGTCTCTTGGAAATTTTTGGGTGCAGATCCGAAATGAATATCCCAATTTACCAAGAAAAGCAATGGATGTGTTATTACCCTTCGATTCAACTTACTTTGTGAGTCAACATTTTCTGCAATGGCATCCATCAAGACAAAGAATCAGTCTCGACTGCAGCTGGAAAGGGATCTGCGGGTTGCTGTTTCAAATAACCAACAACCAAGACTGGATCTACTTTGGTAACAAATTCAAACTCACCCATCAAACCACCTCAGTAAGTGTCAGAGAATTACTGAATTCTGAACTAAGTACCTTTTTATTCTTCTGCTTTACTCTTTCTTTGGGTGAAAAGTTTAGACATAACATTTTTCAAATTCACAATTTAATGTTGAAAACTGTATATATTATTTCTGCTGTCATTTATAAGTCACAAGCTTTCAAACATGAAAAACATTGTAAATTAACTAAAAAAACACAGGTGCCACAGCTAAAGAGCTAATTAGTGAAATAAAAGAATATTCAAATCCAATAACTGCACATGCACATTTGGACAAATGCATGAATTTTCTTACAAAAAGCTGCTGAACTCTGATGTGCCCAAAGAATAGTAAATTGTGTGCTGCTGTTGTTGTTATTATTATTATTATTATTGTAATCGGTAGTTGCAGTAATTAGACAGAAGCAAATATTGTAGATCTCATGATTCGTTTCTATGTGAAGGAGCCTATGAGAAGTGCTAGAAAGGAAAGAACAATTGTGGTGGTGGTGGGTTGCGGTGCTACATTTTCATGTTTCAGAAGGGGGTGCGACAGAAAATGTTTGAGAACCCCTGCTGTAGAGGAAAGTATGATCTTTCTATATACCGTATTCCAAAAGTTATTACTATCATTGCTTTCCCTAGCATTTAAAAAGTTTCAAAAACCATTCAAGATCCTGTGGTATCTGGAGGGTAGCACACTCAAATATGGCCGTCTCAAATATGTTAAGGCAGGATCCAGCCGTTCAAAACAATACTTGGCACAGTTCAATCATAGAACTCCGAAGAATAATTGTAGTTTCTGTTGAAGTAAGGCTGAAACCACAGATAACATTAATGGGATATTTGAATTTTAAATGCTCGTTTGAAGAGGTTGATGATATTTACAAGGCTTAGGGCCACAGCACAGTGGCACTGCCGCTGGAGCTGCCACTGATAAATACATTCCTTTCTTACATAGTTCAGTATTTGTAGAAATATGGCAATCGTGTAGTGACTTAGCTTTACATTTTCGTTTACAAAAACACATGTTCATTTAAAAAATTTACAAAAAAAGAAGCAGCTTGATTTTGATATTTCTTTCCAAATTCATAACATTTAGTTAGTGAACACCACAGTGAATAATGGTTGTATTATCCTAGTACAGTAAAATCTCGATAATTCAAAGTCATTGGGACACAAAAATTGGACTTTGAATTAACTGCCAACTCGTAATTCAGAAATGCCAACCCTCGCCGTGTCACAAAATATTATAAGACCCGTTACTGCACGCAATTAACCTTGATTCACAGTCTAAACCTTTAAAATGCCATGGAAATAAAACTATTTCCAAAACATATCCAACTTCGATAACTCGCTGGCAAACATAACCTCAGGTAATTAAAGAAAAAAAGCATGATTCAAAGACAAGGAGAAATCTATGCTGGGTCCCTTGTGCAAATGCTTTATTGGATAACTGTACGGTATACATTTTAGATGCCTTGTACTTGCACGGAAAGTACCCGACGCCCTTAAAATATCGTGGCTTATCATACTTTCCTATGACGAGGGGTCTCACGCTATCCTTGTAGTATGATTTCCCGCCATGGCATTACTCTCGTAATATTCAGAAATGGCCAAACTTGCCATGTTAAAAAAGTATTCTAAGAGCCATTAACGTATGCAGTCACCTTGATTCACAGTTTAAACCTTTCAAATGTTATGGGAAAAAACTATTTCCAAAATGTATCCAACAAGGTGCATTTACATTATTAAAATGCACTTGGATAAATTACTGGCAAACATAACCTCATGCAACAGATAAAAAAAGCATGATTCAAAGATGAGGAGAAATCTATGCTGGGTCCCATGTGCAAGTGCTTTATTTATTGGATTACTGTACTGTTTGCATTTTTAGATGCCTTGAACTTGCATGGAAATTGCCCGACGCCCTTAAACATCATGGCTTTTTGAACTTTCCTATGATGAGGGGAGGAAGTCTCTCATTTTCGTCTGCATTGCAACACAGTACAGTGACTGCACCCTTGTGCGATTTTCCAGCCTGGCACTTCTCTGCCGTTTGGGAGCGGCATTAAAAAAAAAAAGCAGTACAACGGCACTGACAATATTGTTTGGAGCGTACAAACTTATTATATGAGCCAAGCTTTTTCGCCAACTGTCGGCATAGCCAGTGTTCGCAGATTCTGTTTCTCCGCACACTGCATGTTACATAATACTGTGGCATTACTTAAAATGCTGAATAAAAAATAATTACAATTTCACTGGAACTTAGCCAATATGAAACACACTGTAGACACACCGGAGTGAAAGTGCAGAAAGTTACCCCTGCACGTTCTGGAAGATGAGTTCTATCATGATGCAGAGAAATGTTGAATTTAAATTACTCCGTAAAATACTATTTTTAAAAAATGTAAAGGCAGTTTTGAATTAAAAGTCTGAATTTCGTATATGGGACCGACATTGTTCTTCGAATGACTAATTATCCGTATTTCGAATTAAACAATTTAAATAACATGCAAAACCGTACCTCATGTTTCCGTGAACAAGAGCTGCTTCATATTAGGTGGGATTTTGAATGAACCAATTTTGAATTATCGAGGTTCTACTGTATCCATTTTTAGCTAGTGCTATGCTTGTTGCACCTGCAAGGGTAGCAATTAAAGATTACAACTGAAGCATGCTGGCTTCCATTGTATAAAATATTTCCCAGATTTACAGATGTGAATGTGAAGAACTTTCCAGTCAATTCAACACAATTACTAATATACAGTAAGCAACATGTTAAAATAAGAGCTGAAATAAAACATTATTAAATATAGACTAACATGTTTCATCCAATATAAAACAGTACTGTCTGCCTGTCCATTTGATTCTTTCTATAAATTTCAGATGTATTTACTTTTAGCAAAGTATCACTCAGAATGTATCTGTCTTTGGAATTCAAGATGACAAATTGGGGCAAATATTAATTTATAGGACAAGAAGTAAGGAAGTGGAATACATTATTGCGAGAAATGTTCGATAAATTTCCAAGTTCTTTGAAAACGTTTAAGAAAAGAGTTAGGTAAACAACTGAGAGGGAATCTGATATCTGGGTGACAGCCCTAAATGCAGATCATTGGCGACTGAATAACTGATATGCAAAAATTACTGACAAAACTTTTATGAAACCCAGAATTTAGCCTAAGCCAGCCAGGGTACATCTTGATCACTAACAAATGAGGAAACATGAAAAATATTCTTAAGTACTGGCATCTACCTTATTACTGGATTTATAAAGAAATGTTAAAAAACAAAACTGTTTAAAATTTAATTTACATTAACTTCTGATCTATGCAAAGCGCAAGAAGCGGATGAAGGTCGATGATCCATAGCCCAACCAAGGAGCTTCCTGGATAAGGGTGACAGAAGAAGTAGTCACGCAGACAGTGCTGAATGGTGGACGCCTAGCCATCCATCCATCAGTAAGAACACAGACACTATTCAGTGTTTAACAATGTCTCTAGCTTTCATATCTTATCTCCATGTTTATTATATTATAAATCATGTTCGACTGACTGGAATGTTTTTTCACATTCACAATATTAACAATTCAACCTTGAAAAGGATGGCCTCCAACCAATCAGAAATTTACAGATGTTGAAATATCATTTGGCAGCATTTGCATTAAGAAACATCACAAACAAATATTAATTTCTTTACAAAATACAGAACCAATTGCTGATTGCATTTCATTTAGGGAGAGAGAGAGAGAGAGAGAGAGAGAGAGAGAGAGAGACAGACAGACACACACTTACTTACTTACTTTTGATGCACAAGTAAATGTGGCATATGGAATTTCTTTTTCTGTCTTATACCATGTAGTTTGGATATATAACTTCAAGTACATATGAAACTACTTTTCGAACTGACTTCCTCAACAATTAAACAGTTTAGGTTCACACAAACAGAAATATGCAGTAAACTGTCACAATACTGAACTAGTGATGGATAGCCCAATAATTTAATTATTGTTGTACATGGATAGCAAGGCATCTTGGTAACTTGGTGCGTAAAGGGCAGGGGAAAGAAACATAGAGATTAATGCATACATAACCAACAAAATAAAGAACTAAGTAAACAAGACAGTATTAAGAAACATGAAACTGATCATACTTGATGGGTATAAATGCATTTTACAACAGCAATGCTGGACTAGTTGTAGGATACATAAGTGAAGCAAAGTATTTGGAAAAGTACACACAAGAAAGACTTGTCAATTACCATTAAGTAACCATGAAGGATCTGACAACAATCAAAGCATTTGGATATATTACGTAGTAGAAGGTTGAAATTTATTTCCATGAAAATTTCTTCACGCCGAAATTGGTAGAACTATCTCTTTTCAAACAAGAATGTGATAAAAATCGTTAGTGTACTTGAGATAATTGTAATATTCATAAACTACAAAATGTTTAAACAACCGGTTTAATAAAACATTACTCTATGTGTTTCAATAATATATCAGCTGAAAACCCTACTAGGGGAATATGTAAATCATACCTGGCTCACCCTTTACTTGTTAGCATATCAAAATACATTTATTGTTTTCTGACCTAAAATGTCTGACTTGACCAGTGATTATCATGTTAATACCCAACTAGTTAGAAGACTTAGGGCCGAATTGATAGTCACCACTTATACATAAGCGGAACCCTTAAGTAATAAGGGACCACTTATAGTAAGTATTCACTTCTATGGGTTTACTTTTCATATACAGCAGTTAAAGAGCATGCTCATTGATACAGTAAGTATTCACTGGAGATATGGCAATGCTGTATATTATACCCATGCTTCCTGGACCGTGTAATTCGGGCGACGAACAGGGGAATGATCTATTGTTGTTTTGTTTATCGAAGGACATCGCGTGACATTTTCGGGGGTAAAAGATCGTCTATATTGTATTTGGTTATCAGAATGGATAACAAAACAGCGAGCTGAGACAGCATCTACAAGAGCTTGTGTCGAGGTACATACACATAATATAGAACAAGCAAACCAGCGCAGTTTCTCATCAGAATATGAATGACGTGGGAAAAACTTGTAGTGGACAATGCAAACTATGAAAATGCCCCGAGTCTAATTTTCTTCTTAATATAATATGTTTATAGTTACGCAGGTACTCGAATCTATACAAATATTCATCCAAATGTAGAATATCTAGCCTTACAACGCTTTTAATGATTTGACAAATATATCCATAGCCCTTACGTTGTAGTAGACCTAATTACTTCCCCAATAAAATTTAAATAGTATGTTTTGATGTGCATTGCCATAATTTCAGAAACTTCTGATATAATCCGGCAAATGATTGGTTGACTAACCTGATATAATTAGCACAAATCAACCTTAAGATAAATGGAGATAGTGCAACATGTTCATTTTTCTTGTAACTCAGTATCGTTCTTTACTATTCTATAGGCCTACAGTCTTGATAACTTGTAACACGTTTCCCATTAATTAAGCAAAATAATGATTGTGATACCAATAATAATAATAATAATAACCTGAAATTAAGAGGTGACATAAAATCTCAATATCTTCATTAATGGTGAGATAGTGAGTCCTCTAGAGGTTATGTTTACTCTCTCAATCAAAGGAACAAGAATATTCATAACTGTCACATTACTAAAACAAAGCCTTCTTTGAACTGTTGGTCACATTACATTTCAACAGGATTTTTCATCTCTACTGTGTGCACGGAAAGCATTTTGTGAATGAAATGCAACGTATTCAGCAAAATCATTATCCTCCATCTTGCTGCAACATAAGTGAGTCACTTAAGTGTGTGTGGGAGGTCCACTTACAAAAGTAAGACACTTTAGTAGGCAAAATGAAATGAAAACATTTTACAATCCTAATTTCCCAGCAAAAAGTATTTCTAACAGCCCTCTAACATGCATGAAATACTCTTAAACAGGCAAGAAAATCTTGAAAAATACAGTGAATTTTGGTAAAAGGAACTTAACAATAGAAATAAACCACACACACACAGGAATGGTTGGTGAAAGATTAACCCTCCAAAACACACACACACATTTGTTACATGAAAACTACAAAATCATTTCTACTTCATTATCTCAGTATATTTTCTGCCAAAAATAAGTGCAAAAAAATATCACTAGTAACAGTTAAATCATGATCATGAAGCATCACAGATGAGAAGAATGCAGCATAGGTCCAGTGGATGACTATTCACACAAATAGGATGCATCTAAATACAGCACTATCAAACAGCAACCATGAAGTGAAGGTATATTGCTCTATTTTCAGTGACTGGTTAGCAAGAAACCATAGTTTAGTCCATATATGAATAGGAACACAAACAGTTTGTTTGCAAGTTCTTTATTTTTGGAACAAGCTATAGAAATAATAACAAACTTGACATGATGATACGATACTTTCCTGATGGCTGCGTACATACAATACAGTAAGAATGTTTAGCAAACGATGATCTATTGTTCCAGTTCAACCATATATCTTTTTCCTCTTGATAAAATTTAAGAAGATTCTTCCACATTGCTTTGTCTTGTAGTAATGAATCACAGGATACAGTTTCTTTTTTTATAATGCACACATGCATGCATGTTTCTCCACACGCGCACGCACTCGCACACATTTGGCAAGACTGACTCAACATTCAGACCGATGAAACAAACACGCTGAAGAGAAGAATGTAGGCATTCCTCACAGCATCATCTCTCGCTATCTCACGCTACATATGTCACATCACACCACACTTGCAGCACTTGGCGCTGGCTGCAGCGGTCCATCCCGTCCTATTCCACACGACAACGACACATGCGAAATAGAGATGCCAGTCAACACAACTTCTATCAAGATCACACATTAGTTCATCTTGAAATTGCTCTCTGTAAGACTTGTCTGGATGTGTTCATTTATATATATATGTCAGAAATATTTACAATACCAATTCAAATATAATATATTCATAAATTTAAAAAAAACTATAAAAATAATTATAAATGCTTAAATTTGGAAGAAAAACAATATTTAAGAAATACTGCTTCTTTAACGGTAAACTTGTTGGGGAAACCAGAGTAGCACAGTGCATGGGGTATTTCTTGGCATCTCTACAGGGTTTGTACATGTTCCTCCATGGAGAGGATTGTTCATCTGTCACTACGACGTCATCATGTCACTCATTGTTGCTGCAGTCATATTTGGACCCTTCAATGAGTCATTTATGTCTCGTCGGAACATGGAGAGGTTTTGCGTGAACCTGCACAGAAAAGAAAACTGTAAACATAAAATTTGTACACAAAAATGGAACATAAATACAGCAGAACTCTTTTAAAAAGAAGTCCAGTGATTTAAAATTCGATATTCTCATATAATTTAATTAAAAATGATCTCAAGTATGGAGACAGATACACCCAATAATAATTTATAAATTAATATCCATATTATAGGAAGGAGATAATAACATAAATGAAAGATAAATACAATGAAAGTCTGTGGAAATAAAACAAACAACAGAGAGAACAGAGACAAGAACAGAAATAAAACATAAGAGCAAACTCCGCATCTTCATACACACCGTCTTCTCCACAGTTTGGCTCTCATTACAACAGTAAGCAACCTATGTGAATCAGTTGTCGAACGTCGGCTCCCGGGTCCCAAGATCGAACCCGGCAGAGGAAGTCAGATTTTTTAAGGGCAGAAAAAAGTCCATTTGAAACTCCAGGTCATACGATGTCAGCAAGTAAAAGATCTCTGGAGACATATTTGTTGTCAACAAAATTCAATAAAAAACTCAGCAACAGACACCCAAGAGATTTGGTTTACTATGTAGGCCTAGAGTAAAATGGAGTGTTAAAATTTACGAGCAGGCAGCCAGATGCCGTCAAATTAAAATGCCTGCACATGGTAGCTGAGGCCATACGATTATTATTATTATTATTATTATTATTATTATTATTATTATTTATCGCAACAGTCATCTCAAATCCCCCTGATAAAAATGGGAAAACAGAAATGGGCCTGGAAGAGCATGAGAAAAGAGTCAATCTATCAACAGGGCAGTGTGTGAAGATGTGGAATTTGCTCTTGTCCTTGCAGTTTTGTGTCTATCCTTGCCTATCTCCTCTACTGTCGACTCTATCCAGACTGATTTGTCATGGTTTATCCTTTGTGTATGCTCCTATCATCTTTCCTGGTTTCCTGTCTTTGAAGTACACAACACACATAAAAATAATTGAATATACCAAAGGAAGTAATACTAGGCATCCTTACACCACTGATCTGGATAACAATCAAGCAAGAGTTTTAACTTTGCACCGACACAAGTATTTTGGCGATGATAGGATGGGAAAGGACTAGGGCTAGGAAGGAAGCAGCCATGGCTTTAATTAAGGTACAGCTCCAGAATTTGTCTGGTATGAAAATGGGAAACCATGGAAATAGTCTTCAGGGCTGCTGACAATAAGGTTTGAATCCACCATCACTTGAAAGCAAGCTTATAGCTACAGGATTTGAACCGCATAGCCAACTTGGTCGATGGATAACAGTCACTTTTACCTATTACCAACACATACAATTCTGAGTAGCTAAGGCATAGGTACATAACAAGATTATAGTGTATATGTCTTGGCAGCAGTATGTAAAAAGATTATAGTGTATTTGTCTTAAGCAACAATTTTACAAACATTACATTCAATATTCAAGTGATCAATGAAACAAATGCACTAGAACATAAGAATGACACTATCCACTCATAAAATTGTGCACCTAAATAAACCATTTTAAAAATGCACTCTCTTCTTCTCTAAATATCATCATAATTTACCTGTCACGATTCTTTGTGAGTAAGTTTCTTTCAATGCCTTCCATCAAGTTTTCAAACCACTGCAACATAGCAGCTTGTTTATCCGGTGGTTGGCTACGAATAATGTTCTCTCGTAGCTGATTGAAGTACTGTAAATAAAAGAATGTACATCAATTTGAAACAACTCATATAAGTAAAAGTAAACATTTTGCTTTTACGTTGCACTGACGCAGACAGGTCTTATGGTGATGATGGGATAGGGCAGAGCTAGGAAGGACACAACCATGACCTTCATTAAGGTATACCACGGCGTGGAAATGGGACACCAGAGGAAACCATCTTTAGGGTGTTCAAACCAACTATTGTCCAAATTCAAGCTCACAGCTACATGACCAAAGCCATGAAGCCAACTTGCTTAGTTAAAAAAGTAAATTAGTGTCCTCATCCCGAGGTGGTGCAGCTCTTCTCAGGCACACCCCCAATGGAGGTGAGCTGCATGTACCATTTCAACCACATACCAGCCCTCCTGCCATTCTTAAATTTCTGGCAGTACCGGATATCGAATCCGGGCCTCCGGGGATGGCAGCTAATAACACTAACCATTACGCTACGGAGGTGGACACTTGCTTGGTAAAACCCATGTCCTGACTGCAGGTCTAACGTGAGACTAGCGCTCTGTAATTACAAGAGCAGATAAATCAATTTTCAGTTTTGATAGAGTTCAATAATTACAAGTTGTCCATTTCATGACCGTATCGATGTTTAATCAAGAAGTAAGTATAAATAACCACCTAATCGATACTTTATTAATGCCTCAGGCAAAATTGAATAAAATTAAAACTTACAGGACATGTTTCGACCACTTAGTGGTCCTCTTCAGCTGTATAAATAAAGAACTGAAAAGAAAAACATTGACAATAAGCACAAATAAACGTTCTTTGGAGACTCCTTTGATAAAAATGGAGGTCATCAGAATAGGTCATCTTGCCTCTCGTTCTTGTTTGGAAAAGATGTTTATTCTGCGCTGTCTAGAGGGTCTGTCTTTGAGCGCGACCTGGTGAAGTAACGATGTGATACAGAGCTTTCCATGAATTGTCAAACTGTATCACATTGTTACTTCACCAGGTCGCGCTCAAAGACAGACCCTCTAGACAGCGCAGAATAAACATCTTTTCCAAACAAGAACGATTAGGTGGTTATTTATACTTACTTCTAGAGTTCAATAAGCTAATAAATAACAGCAGCAGCACCTAACCGGAAATCAAGTTCTGGTTGTAATTACTTTTTTTTTTTTTTGGTAGTTGCTTTACGTTGCACCGACACAGATAGGTCTTATGGCGACGATGGGACAGGGAAGGGCTAGGAGTGGAAAGGAAGCAGCCGTGGCCTTTTTAAGGTACAGCCCCAGCATTTGCCTGGTGTGAAAATGGGAAACCACGGAAAACCATTTTCAGGGCTGCCAACAGTGGGGTTCGAACCCACTATCGCCCGAATACCGGATACTGGCTGCACTTAAGCGACTGCAGCAATCGAGCTCGGTACTTTTGTTGTAGAGCTATGGTTACAATGATGCACAGGTTTGCTGCAATAGTTAATCATTTGGTATCTGCAAACAACTGAACCACATAACTGTAAACAATGCAGAGGTGTAATGTATATGATATGGTATGGCCTGTCTGCAGAAAACAAAACAGGACCCCCCCCCCCCCCCCTCCCTCAAAGAAACTGTAAAAACCCACCAATAAAACACATAGATTTAACTGCAGCAGATACAAGCATAACTTTAATGTAATTTATATAAGTAAAGGAAAGGAACAAACAAGTGTCAAATCACGTTAGAGAGAAAGAGGGAGGGGAATTCTTCTTCCTCTTATTATTAAGTATATGGAATTTACATAATAACAAGTATATACAATGTTGTACAAAAGAAAAAAGAAGAAAAACCTGCAAAGAATACATGGTACTAAGAAGGGAACAATTACACATGGATATCTAAATTATCCACTGCACTAGCGATACTGAGACATCAGCAAAGTCTTTCCGATCTCCACCATAAGCACGCAGAGGGCATTCGTCCATTATATGATGCATCGTCTGGACCAATGCACCACAATCACACGCTGGAGAGTCCCTGAAGCCCCACTGGTGGCAGGGGAATAAGAAAGGAACACACATAATAGGATGAGCACAATGGCAGATCAGTGTGGGAAGAGGGAGCAACAGAAATATTTAACAAAGACAAACAAGGAAACACAAAAGGACAAGGACATTCTCCATGTCTTCAAACACAGCTGGCTTCAAGTAAACAGGCTCTTTCCTCATCAATCCCAGTTCTTTTACGTCCATCTCTTCTCAGTCTCTGATGAGCTCTTTTCTGCTTCCCAGCTTCATCAGGAGGGTGGGCATCAACACTTGTTAATGGACCATCTTGACAGATCTTGTCTTCATGCGGGATAAGTGTAGGGTAAGTACAGGAAAAGAAAAGAAACATAAGAAAAAGATAAATACAGGTGGTAAAAGAAAAGGAACACAAGAAAAAACACAAAAGGAGAAAAGGATCCCAATGGGACAATAACATAAGTGTAGGAAAGGAACAAAACAAGTGTCAATGCTAAGAAGTGATGGATGTAAAAGAACTGGGATTGATGAGGAGACAGTCTATCTATATGATCTCCTCTGTGTTATCTGAATTGTCCATTGTTGACTGACACGATAAATTTACAAATACACCATTCGAGATTCCATAAACTTGTTGCATTGTTAGTGCTTGTTGTCTTGACCACATCTCCTTTCAGTAAGCTAGTTATTCAGCCACTACCCCCATCTTCATGTTATGTTCTTCCTTCATGTTTTTCATTCTGGCTTCATGGTACTCTCAGGCATAGCTGACAATTCTTTTTGTTGTTTTCTTGATGGGCTTCTTCTCAGGGCTGATTTTCTCATTTTAGTCTCCATCATCTTTACTGCCACTGAGATCCCAGTCATTTTGAAACTTTTTTACAATACTTTCATTCTCGATTAGAGGCTAAGCAGTGATGGTTTCTAGAGATGGGCTCTGTATTCTCCCAGTTGGTGTAGGTGTAGCAGAAGCCACTCCTTCGTAATAAAGCCATGCTGTACAAAGCGTACCAACCCATCAGCTGATCACTTGCAATGGTCTGAGCAAATTTGAGGAGTTGTACTTCTGAATGTAATACATAGACACTAGAAGCATTCTTTGGATAACTGCAGCAACTGAAAGCTAGACCTTTATTTTAATGTATATTCCATGCTTGTTCTTTACATTTATCACATCAAGATTTACCTAAACATCTGGTACTGAGATGGAGAGACCACATTGTTTAGGTTAGGTATACCATCTCTAAGTGCCCGGATAGTGCCAGAAGTTTTACAACGATATAAAAATAAATAACTGGTAAGTCTACCATATTTATGGATATCTAAATAAGTGGAGGTAATGCGTTTTATTATCACAATGTTTAATTTCGTACATTTGTTGTCCCCATGTTTTTATTAACGAACAGTGAGCCTACAATGTGTTAAGTAGGTTGACGGTAAAACAATAGTTATGGTTGGATTGCTTTCATCATGTTTTAAATCTACTTCACCCACCTGTATTGACCTGATTTATGATATATTAAACGATTGCAGTGTTAACGATCTTGCCTACTATATCAATATCCGCAAATATTTCTTAACTAAAGTAAACTAGTGTCGTAACATCGAGGTGGTGCATCTCTCTTCAGGTATACCCCCAATGCATGTGCACTGCATGCACCATTTTATCGCATACCAAGCTTCCAGCCATTCTTAAATCTCCATCAGTACCGAGAATTGAACTCGGGCCCCCGAGAATGGCAGTTAATTGTGCTGTTACACTGCAGAGGCAGACATTCTTAACTACAACATAGACATATTGCATGACTGATGTGAGCTAGCAATGCACAGGTTGGACACATACAAAACTGCTTACCCATTTGTGTGACGTCAACAGAGCTACAGTACACTACAGGAGCAGACATTTCTTAACTATGAAACACACATTTAGCTGATTTTGATGCTTGCTTGCACTGCACGGGTCAGATGGATGAAACTATTCACCTATTTGTGTGATGTCATCGAAACTGCAGTATGGCCTGCACCAGCTAGGAAGCAATCTTGCTGTTCTCTGATGAATTACATTAGGGGGATCTTAGTGCAAACTTTTTAAATTTTATTTGTGTCGAAAAGTCAGGGGGTCTAGTACGTGTGTGTGTGTGTGTGTGTGTGTGTGTGTGTGTGTGTGTGTGTGTCTGTGGTGGGGGTCTAATACATAAGGAAATACGGTAGAAGTTTGCCTAGCATTATGGTACTAATCTGTTTCTCATTCCCTCTAGTACTAATGCTGATACTTCTTTCCCATATCTTGTTTACTGTGGGGTCTCAAGGCATTTTGAAAGTCTGATCTGAATTTCCAATCTGTGACATTATACAGGGTGCGCACAAATGATTTGAGCAGTTTTGCTAATTATTTCTAGCCATATTATTAGAGATATGGTGATGGTATTTGATGTTGTAAGGCAAATATCCCTCAAAGTTTTGTTTTGTTTTGTGCTTCTCCCAACACCCGCGAGAGCGCAACAGTTGCAACATCCGACAGACATGATGCGTCCTTGCAAAGATGGGGACTAACAGTGAAAAAGCGTATGCTGTTCTGGAATTTCATTCCAGCCAATCTGTGACAACCATGTGACGAATCTTTAGAATAAAGTATTGGAAAGATCCACCAAGTGCCAACTCCATTCGCCGATGGTATCAACAGTTCAAAACCACGGGATGTCTGTGCAAAGGAAAATCAACAAGCCGGCCTACTGTGCTTGAAGAAACGGTTGAGCGTGTGCGAAGCAGTTTTGAACGTAGCCCGCAAACGTCAACTCAGCGAGCGAGCAGGGAAATGAACATGCCTCGTTTGACCGTTTGGAAAGTCGCAAAGAAAAGATGGCAGATGCACCCTTACCATTTGCATCTGCAACAAGCATAGGTGCCGGCTGACGAAGTGAACCGTTTTGAGTTTTGTACAAGTTTTCAGGAGCGCATGGAAGATGATGAATTTTGTGACAACCTTGTCTTCAGTAATGAGACAGCATTTTTTCTGAGTGGTAAAGTTAACAGGCACTATGTACGAATTTGGGGGACTGAAAATCCCTGTACCTGTGTGCAGCACGTTCGTGACTCTCCCAAGCTCAATGTTTTCTGTGCCATCTCGAAATTTAAAGTTTACGGTCCCTTCTTCGCAAGTGACTAATCTTCTTCTTCGCTGAAAAATTCATTACAGGGCACATCTACCTGAATATGCTGGAGAATTGGCTCATACCACAGTTGGAGACCGATAGCAAGAACTTCATCTACCAACAGGATGGTGCTCCACCTCATTTCCATGTTGATGTTCGTGACTTTCTGAATAGCAGACGCCCAGAAAAATGGATCGGTCATATCGGGAATGAAGAATCACGCCATGGTCTCCACGTTCTCCTGACCTCACCCCTTGCAACTTATTTGTATGGGTTTATGTGAATGACGCAGTTTTTACGCCATCATTACCGGCTGATCTAACAGAACTGCGGGCCCGCATCATCAACGCCTTTGGTCAAATTGATAGCGACATGCTAGTCGGGTGTGGGACAAACTTTGACTATAGAGTTGATGTGTGTAAAGTCACACATGAAGCACACATCGAGCACTTGTAGGCTCATAAAAAAACTTTGTGAGTTTTTCTGTCTGTCTATATAATGTTGTAATGTTACAACAAATAATAAACATACAGGATTTTTTTAAACTGCTCCAATCATTTGTGCGCACCCTGTATAAGAATTTTTCTTCCCATGAGCAACTTGTTTTGAAGTTTTTAATGTTGCTTTCCCTGGAAAACTGAGTTGCCTTTCGTAGTTTCATCTCCATGGATAGGTGTAACCAAAACTCATTTGCTCATGAAATACTCTAGCAAACTTTTCTTGCTGTAAAATGCCCGTCTGTTGGTGTTACCTTCGGAAAAATCATTCTAATTCTTGCTTGGATGCAGCTTTTGTTCATGTTATACTTTCCACCCGCAGCATGATTTCCTACTTATTATTTCTACTTCAGCAATAACTATAAATTTTTCCTTCACTGTAAATGACTGTAGCTATTTTTCTTTACTGGTATTCATTTCAGTTCGGAGTATTTTAACAAATGCAAAACGCCATGTGCAAAATGTAATTTAAACACACATGTTGACCCCTTGTCTGGAGTTGAGTCAGCCGCAGTGCTACATTCCAAGAACCTAGTACACAATTCTGGACCTAGAGGAAAAGATGACACAGGAGGAAGATAAGGAGATGAGTATGGAGAAGAGAGTGGAAGAAAGGCAAGTTATACACAGCAATGTTGAAGATGGACAAGGGAATAAGGAAAATACCAAGGAAAGCAGGCAGCTGAATGAAGACAAAAGAGTGGAGCTTAGTGAACATGTGATCGTGAATAGTGAAAAAGGAAGAGCGGTGGACAATGTGGTGAGAATAGGAAGGTTTAGGGATACAGCTACAGACACAGCAAGTGAAGAAGAGGAAAGTCAGAGAAGTGAATGCATTGAAGTAAGGGATGTGCAGAGTGAAAAGGACAACGCAGAGGTACCCAGGCAGAGAACTGAACTGTGTTTGAGCAGAGGAAGCAAGTCAGGCTTAGGAAGGAACAAGAGCTTAAGGGAACTGGGGGGGAATTAAAAGAAAAGATGATGGTATTGTAACAAGAATCAAAAAACTCTAATGATGTTAGTAAGTAGTTGTAGTTAATATGTTTTGGAGAGTTTATAGTGGATATGATGGTGTGATTATAGTGGATATGATGAAATTGTTAGTGAAATGGTTTCTGGAGGTGTATTTATGGTTAGAGAGAGGATGAGAATGAGGTGGAGCTGATGGTTTATGGAGGTAGGTGTTCGTATTTTGAGTATGTGTTTATGGTTAATGTGTTTTGGAAGTATGATGAAATTGTTGGTGAAATGTGTTCTGGAGGTGTGTTTATGGTTAGAGAGAGGATGAGAATGAGGTGGAGCTGGTGGTTTGTTGTAGTTAATATGTTTTGGAGGAGAGATTATAGTGGATATGATGGTGTGATTATAGTGGATATGATGAAATTGTTGGTGAAATGGGTTCTGGAGGTGTGTTTATGGTTAAAGAGAGGATGAAAATGAGGTGGAGCTGATGGTTTATGGAGGTAGGTGTTTGTATTTTGAGTAAGCTGTATTTGGTATGTATGGTGATGGAGGTAAGGTGTTTGTATTTTGTGTAAGCTGTATTTAGTATGTAAGTGATCAGTGGTTTATGGTGAAAATATGGGTGAAATGTGTTTTGGAAGTGTGTTCATGGTGAAAGAGAGGATGAGGATGAGGTGGAGCTGGAGGTATATATTAATTAGTCGGTCAATGTATGTAGAAGATTATGTTAGTGATATATTGTTATCGCCATGGAGGGAATGTTTGCGAGGAGTGATTATAGTGGTTATGATGAAACTGTTGGTGAAATGTGTTCTGGAGATGTGTTTATGGTTAGAGAGAGGATGAGAATGAGGTGGAGCTCATGATTTATGGAGGTAGGTGTTAGTATTTTGAGTAAGCTGTATTTGGTAAGCGATCGGTGGTTTAGGGTGAAAGTATGGGTGAAATTTGTTTTGGAAGAGTGATGAAATTGTTGGTGAAATGTGATCTGGAGGTGTGTTTATGGCAAATTTAATGTGGAGACGGGCTTGATGGAGGGAATATGTTTTGGAGGAGTGGTTTTAGTGGATATGATGAAATTGTTGGTGAAATGTGTTCTGGAAAGGCGTTCAAATGTTTAAGTGTGGAGATGGAGAAGTGGTGGAATACGGAATGGCACAATTTAAACACTGAGAGGGAGGAGAATGGATAAGTGGTGCTTGTTTATAGGAAGTGTGTTTGTATTTATTTTAATGAATTGAAGTGGCAAAATTTAATGTGGAGAATGGCTGGATATTTAAATGAGATTAAGGTGCACATAAGCAGCTGGTGATGTAAGACTTGACTCAGCTAGCAAGAGTGGGTCGTTGTAGTATGGTACGAGGAATGAAATGTGCTAAGGTGTGCGTGACTAGACAGGAGGGACGAGAAGGTCATTGACACTGGACATGCCATGCAGGGATGGAAGATGATTACTGTGGTGACCCTCCCCTTGGGGGCCACGTTTCTGGAGTATCCGAAGGACCTCATGGCATATCCAAGGTGAATCGGTTTCCTTTTCTTTGATTATTATTATTATTATTATTATTATTATTATTATTATTTTGTTTTGTTTATTTACTCTTTTTTTAAAATAAAGTTTATGCCCATTGCATGCCAAGGTCTATGGGTCACTAATAAGGATTGATCATTGCCAAATGGCAGGGCATATGGGGAATGATTGCCTTTTATAGTCAAGTTTATTTTATTTGGCTGGTTTAAATAAATAAATAAATAAATAAATAAATAAATAAATAAAAAATAAATAAATAAACAAACAAACAAACAAACAAACAAACAGTACACAATTCCATCACGGCTTTTAACAGACCAATGCTGCTATTTAATTGTTCAGGACAAAAATTGCATAACTTTCTGTTGCATGGGCTACTATTCAGTGTTGCCAGTTGTATGCGGCATGAGTAAAGGCACTATGTCATATGGAAAAAAAAAACACCTTATGCATAAAAACCTGCAACCCTAACTTTAGGATATAATTTTTTTTAAAGAGATGTGTAGGGGTTACATATACAGTGATATACACAATCTACTTACATATTCCTGAATAACGGAGAATGAGCGAAAAAGCAGACTTATTGTACATCAAATGGTTTGGGAGAATTGCTTCGCCTAAAGCAGTTATGACTTTAAGAAATAAAGAGTTGAAAATGTGACTGCTCCCCAGACGGATGAATTAAATGCTTATGCTAGGACAGCCAACACATAGAAGAGAAACCTCACTACAGCAACTATCATCAAAGAGCTGACTGTCCCTTCCTCATGAGGTATTGGTAGTCCCAAGGAAACTTAATAATAAACCCAGAGGGTGAGGGATCTGACTTTAAATCAAAAAAGTAATCATACTTTTACCTTTTTTATTTTGCAATAGAGTAATACATACTGTTATTTGAGTGTCTTGAATTATGAATGGCACCAATATACAGTAGAAGTCCGTTATAGCGAGAATGCTTAACAGTGAATAAGTTACTTGTTATAGCGGATTGTTGTTACATCCAGTTTTTTTTTTTTTTTAAATGTCACGAGTGGCCTATTTAATATGGAAATTGAGGGATTTAATTAGCAGTGACTACCTAAGGATGGCATATTTTGGTAACAAAGGCAGAAATACAATGATATAATAATGATACCATGTACAGGCATACAATACTGCTATCGACCCCTCAACAAGGTAGGCACACAATAACAAAAGGAGTAGAAGGTGTAGGAATGGTCTGGAACCTAATGTGAAAGAGCAGTTCTAAAACTAACGGGATTGTATGAGCAGTTAGATGTTACAGTGTGTGACTTGTTCAATAGAGCAGCGGTATGAAGCTATGTTCCAAGATAGGGGTTATTACTTCAAAAATACACCGAGTGGAAAATGTGCCTCACACACACTTTCTGTGGGGCTGATATGATAACAACATGGAATTTTAAGTTAGAAAGAATTTACATAGCCATGCGCAGTGGAATATCAAAATCATAGGCCCAAAGAAATTAAAGGGTTCCAGGATTGTGCAATATGGCAAGCATGAATAAAAATAAAGTTAAGGGAAGCAACACTTTCAAATGATAACAGTGACATTTACTCCAATATACCGACTACAGTGGAACCTCGATTTTCCGTCTTTGGAGGGACCATGGAAGAAAAACGTATAACACAGGAAAACGGGAAATCCGGGAACAAATGAAAACCATCAACAATGTGGCTAAACATCACAAAAATGAAATATGTGTAATTATAATCTTACAAACACTCCTAAATCAAACCAAAATACAGCCCCAACGTGCTTTCGCCTACCAAGTGACCGCGGCGCAGTTCGAAGGCCTGCAGATTACGAGGTAACGCAGGGTCAGTGTGACGAATCCTCTTGGTCGTTATTCATGGCTCTCTAGACTGGTGTCACCATCTCACCATTGCCATTAAAAGTAATCTCGTAGGCTGAGTGGACCTGGAACCAGCCCTTATATCCAGGTTAAAATGCCTGACCTAGCCGGGAATCAAACTCGGGTCCGGCTTCAGGCATTAATTACCGGCATGCAAATTAAAAAACTCAATACTTTACATTCAGTTTTACTGGGGAAACTTTGTCAGTTTCCCACGAACACTTATTTCAGTTCAGCAACTTTGATCAGCCAAATTCTTTGAAAAATCTAATAATGCCAAGCCAAAAAACAATAGATCACAAGTAGTTTTTAATTCTCTTCTCTAATCTAATTTAATAAAATAAAGCACATTAGACACAAAAGCGCACAACATGATGGCATGATTTCTTCTTTTTTAATCTTCCATTGTAATTTGGTCACTGGTATACTGCTCGTAGTCAGTTTCTGGAAATCTTGTACCGTGTAAATTAGGCCTACATCGACTTTTAACACATTTCATTACTGACGGCGCTCAGAGAATCTACGAGCGTATGTTTTCACTGAAGCTAGGAAGAGAAGCCATTGTTCCACCGAGCTCTTACTTCACCAGGACACTGTCTGATGCTTCTAGTGAGCATACAGTTTACCAGTTTTGAGCTGAAGTCAAGAGCTCTTCGTTCAAAGCACTGATAACACAGCTGCCTTCCAACATATCCTGTGGCTGCGTCATCGCTCACTCTCAGCTGTGAAACGAGATGGAAAGTATGTGCCTACGGACAGGAAGAGAGTGTGTTTGGTATTATTTAGCTAATTTCAAATAGGTACAAAGTGGGTTCTATAATATAGTTTTATTCCAGGTCCCTAATGATTTGGGTTGTTTCCTGTGTACAGATGACAACCTGCAGCAACCCAATGCAAGCCCGTCATCAAGTTACGAACTGCGAGAAAAACATCAAAACAAAGGGAGGAAGCATGCAGTTTGGAGACGGACGGTCGTCTACCGATAGTCTTCCTCAATTACTGGTATTCCAAGGAAAAAGTGGAGTCAAAATTCCAGTGGATAATAACAGTCATGCATGGGAATGTTTTAGTAATTATCTGAACGTAGATATTTTTAGGGACATAAAAATCAGAAACAAATCGTTATGCAAGTGATGCAATGAAAAGGAAAAGAAATCGTAGTGAACAGATAAAGCAAAGATCTCTCCTTGGCTCCTGGACTACAGTTACATTGAGGGAGATTTATCACTTCTTTGCAATAATCATTCACATGTGTTTGGTTGTGAAGCCAAAGTTGACAGATTATTGGGCAAAATCGCCGATTCTTCAAGCTCCCTTCCCGAGGTCACTCCTATCTAGGGATAGATTTCGAGCGATTTTGTCATTTTTATACTTGAATGACAATTGAACCTACGTTCCAAAAGGTCAACCCAACCATGATCCCCTGCATAAGATTAGACCGATATATGACCATTTTATTAGAAAATGTAAAGAACATTTCTATCCCACTAAAAATTTGACAGTTGATGAAGGCATATGTCCTTTCCGAGTCCAGGTTTCTGTGCTTACATAAGGAATAAGCCAAACAAATATGGAATAAAGTTTCACATTGTCAATGATGCAGAATCTGGTTACGTTTGCAACTGCAAAATTTATACAGGGTCGGCGGGGGAACAAATAGCACGGTTCAGGAACTAATAAATCGGTTATGTGGTCCTTATTTCAACAAGGGTCACATTTATTTATATGGATAGATTCTTTACCAATGTCCCATTGTTTCATCATTTGTGGAGCAAAAAAAACATTGGCAGTTGGCACTGTTAAAAAAAAATACGAATAACCTACCGACAATTTTCAAAGCAACTAAATTGAGAAAGGGTGAAGTGTTATTCAGACATAAACAACATTTACTGGCACTCAAGTGGAAAGACACAAGGGATGTTTATTGTCTTCCACCAAGACACTCACTCACTCACTCACTCACTCACTCACTCACTCACTCACTCACTCACTCCATGGCTCTACGTCCTTTAAGGACCTGGGCCTCCTTGACCACAGCTCTCCAGTTGTCCCGGTCTTCAGCACGCCTACGCCACCTCCTAACTCCAAAGGTCCTCAGATCAGTCTCCACATCCTCCAGCCATCTCATCCGGGGCCGACCTCTCCTTCTCTTGCCCCCAGGGTGTCCTGTCAGTGCTTTCCTTGGAAGTCTTCCCTTCTCCATCCGTTGTACATGCACCAGCCATCCAATTCGTCCCATTTTGATTGGTGTCACCAAGTCCGGCTCCTTATACAATAATCTTATTTCTTCATTTGTTCTGATTCTCCATAAATCTCCCTCCTTCACCGGTCCGAATATCTTCCTCAGTACTTTCCTTTCCCACACATTTAATCTCCTCTCTGTGGCCTCGGTCAATACCCATGCCTCACTCCCATACATAAGCACTGGTTTAATTATTATTTTGTAGAAAGTCAGTTTTAATTTCCTGCTTAAGTTTTTACTTTTCAGAAGGGGATACAGTGCCCTGTAGGATCTGTTGGCAGCCTTAACTCGATTTACAATATCTGTCTCAACTTTATTTTCTGATGTTATTACTGAGCCAAGATATGAAGCTATCTACTGCTTCAAAGGTGTAACCATCCACTTGGAGTTTTTCAGTGTTCCTTCCATTTCTCTCCGTTACCATAGATTTAGCCTCACTTATCTCCAAGCCCAAGGACCCAGCCACATCTTTCAGCTCCCTCAAGGCAGTTGTAAGTGCCTCGTTACTTCTAGCAGATATCACCACATCATCTGCATAAGCCAAAATTTGGATCAGTCTATTGTAAATATTACCACCCAGATTGGTAGTTACTGATCTTACAGCTTTCTCCATCACTAGATTAAATAACACTGGTGATAAGGGGTCCCCCTGCCTTAGCCCTTCTTCGGTTCTGAAAGATCTTGACAGACTTCCCTGCACTTTTACCTGACTTCTGCTGTTCTCCATGGTCACCTTAATCAATTTTATTAACTTCTGTGGGAATTTAAACTCCTTCATTGTTGCCCACAATGTCGATCTCTTAACTTTGTCATAGGCTTGTTTAAAATCTATAAAAAGATGTCCTACTCAAACGTTGTATTCATATGTCTTTTCCAGAGTCTTTCTCATGGTGAAAATATGGTCCATCGTCGATCTTCCAGGTCTGAAACCAGCTTGGTACTCCCCTATAATTCTCTCTGCTCTACTACTAACTCTCTTTGTTATGGCTGTAGAGAGGATTTTGTATACTGTACTCAGTAAGGATATACCTCGATAATTCTTGCATTGCATGCGTGACCCCTTCTTATGTATAGGGCATATATTTGCTAGTGTCCAGTCCTCCGGCATTGTACCCGTTTCCCATACCTTTTTAATTATCTCATGTATTTTCTTCACCAACACTTTTCCTCCATGTTTTACCATTTCTGCCGTTATGAGGTCATTCCCTGGGGCTTTACTGCTCTTCAATTGTTTTATAATTTCTCTTATTTCTTCAATCGATGGTGATCCTATATCGTCTTCATCCTCATCTCCATTCTCCTCATTCCTCTCTTCCCCCTCACACACATCACCATATTCAGCCTACTCACCTCTCTGAAGTTTCCATACGGTCTGATCCTTCTCTTTCTTCATTTATTGGTCTGACAGAAAGTAATGTTTCAAAATGTTTTGCCCATTTTTCCAGAATTCGTTCTTTCCCAACAATAAGTCTATCAGTCTCATCCTTAAGCATATTCACTCTAGTTTGATATCCCTTCTTTACTTGTCCGTCCAACCCTATGGAAGAATTTTCTACCTTGTTTGTTTTCAAAATTCTTCTGCATTTCATCTACTCTCTCCCTTTCTTCTATTCTTTTCTTGTTCCTTATCAATGTCTTTGCTATTCTCCGTTTCTCTTTAAAGACTGCCATATTATTTCGAGTGGGTCTCTGTAGCATTCTTTGTCGGGCAAGATTTCTCTCTTCCAGAACCTTATCCACTTCTTCGCCATACCATTTATTTATACTCTGTTTCCTTCTCTCTCCAAGTACTTCCTGCACCATTGTATTTATTGCTAGCTTGGTTTCCTCTCACATTGTGTTGATGTCCACATCTCCGTTTCTGCCCATCTGTAGTGAACCCATAATTCTACGATGAGAAAAATATTTTTTATTTTTCTCAATAATTATTTAAAATAACAAGCTACTTTTATTTTTGAAAGCAGCCATGTTGCGCTTCCAAAAGCCTCGCTGTCGCGTGGGAACGATCTCACCCGCGGTAAGCTTGTGAAATACCGTGACACCTCGGCGGACTTCGAGCACATAATAATTCTTCAAATTCACGGAATTCTGTGTAACGAGAGATTTTGGCAACACAGTAAATAAAGAAATAAATAATTTAAATTATTCTTAAACCCTACGTGAAGACAAAACCCCCAGGGTAAAACATAAATGCAGTTAAGCCTAAGTACAAATCAGCATCAGATCCGAGGACTAGCTCCACGTGCCAAGGTCAATGGATCAAGAAAACGCGTGAAACGCCTGGGCAGAACTAATTCATTTCACCTGTTGCGAGTGTGGTAAAATTATGAGATTAACATCCAAATAAATCACAAGTCTGTCCGGAATTCTGGAACAAGTCTCATGAAAATCAGTCTATTGGACGCGAAATTAGCAGATTATGCAATCAAGCTTTTTTTTTTTGATAGGGGCTTTACGTCACGCGACACAGATAGGTCTTATGGCGACGAGCAATCAAGCTTAGTGGTGTGTGTGGCGTCACTCGTAAGACACATGTTCGTGGCTGAGGTCCACATCTTCTGTTAGAAAGGGAAGGTGATAGAAATTTTTCTGAACTTTTGCCGACAAACTGTAAAAGCATAGGTGTCTGTTAAAGTACATAGCAGATTTTATTGTATCACCTCATGTGTGTTTGAAAATGTTAAGAGAGTTGGGAAGCTAGTCAGAGTAGTTCTGATTTCGTTATCTGTTGAACACCTGTTGTGTTGGGGACACAGAGAGACGACTCTAGGAAGAAGGTAGACAGTCGCAGTTGACTGCAGAACGAGGGAGGTTCGTTGTACAAATTATAACGAGGAAAGTGCGTGATTTGTGTTGTAATTTAATAACGTGTGAAAAGGCAGTGTTTGTAAGATTAATATGTTGGAGAAGATGATGTTATTTGTACCAATGTGCGGCTAAAAGCACGAGGTCAGCTGGCGACGATGTAGCCAGAATACTGGAGATGACGTCACTTGCAGGTCTGTCTATATTTGTATTATGTTGTAGTTAGATTTTATTGTTTGTCCCAACCAATTTTTCAAGATGATTGTCGGGTTGATATTTTAATTATAAGGTGAAAAGTGTTATAATTTTGGTCAGCATGTGAAAATTTTAGTTTGTAAAATTTCACATCAAGAAACTGTAAAATGCGACGTTTAAATCTGGTGTTAATGTTCTATGAGATATTGTCCAAAGTGAAAAAAATCAGGAAAGCGATGATGATAAAGTAGTCGTGGCGAATGTCTTAATTTCAAATATTGTTTGAATACAGAAGTGTTTGTTAATAATAATAATAATAATAATAATAATAATAATAATAATAATAATAACAATAATAATAATAATAATAATAATAATAATAATAATAATAATAATAATAATAATAATAATAATAATGTCTACCGCAGGATAAAATTTTTCCTATGTTAAAAGTGCATTTAACCAGTATATTTTACAAGGATAGCAGGCATTTAAATAATTCCAGTGAAATTCGATAGAGTTATGTTTATTCATGGGAAGTAAAATTTTGTGACATCGTGTATGTCGACGATACGGAAAATCGCGGTGTGTTCTTGTATTCTCGAGGTCCGAAAGCTGTAGTAACAGTAAAGTAAAGAGGTGTATTTTATAATGGTTGTTGTTTTCACAAGAGGATTGAAATATGAAAAGGGTCTTGGAAATATAAGAAAAATGGATTGAGAGCGAAGAATTTATATATGTGGAGATGAGAGGGATAGGAATACTGAAGATGAAAAGGGAGCCTGGATTTTATTTTAATACCGCTGGGATAAGGCGAGGAGAATGAATTTTGAGACAGGCTATGTTTGCCGAGGAAGGAGTTGTGATACAGGCTGTATTGTGGCAGGCTGTAGTGTTTTCCGCTAACAATCCGAAAATTGAGACGACTACTGTGTGAGGCACCGTAGATTTCTAGTAAGATCCCAAGTGAAAACGATTCTAGTAAAGATTAAAAATTTTGGTAGTAAAAGTCAAGTGACTAGTTACGTAAAGTCCGTATGAATATTATGATAATGTGACCTCAAGGATAAAAGAGCATTTAGAATACACGGTCGGTGTTCTTTGACCATGTAAATTTATTGAATTTCGTTTCACTGGATAGTCATAGACATAAATATTTGGAAATTAACGGTAGGCGATTTGAGGGTTTCCAATGCAGTAGTGATGATTATTATTTTTGAATACATCCACTAAATGGTAGACGTGTGTTGGGAATTATCATTTCTTCTCTAAAAACTTCATTGCACAGGCTGAGATTGTGTTTGAGTTGGAGAATTGTTCGGCACGTATATTTATTTCCAAGCTCATGTTTGTAACGAGATAGAGACTTACTGCATTTTCCGACTTGCGTTTGTTTAATAGTAAGAGATGTTGTTCCATTGTGTGTTATAAGTCTGACCAGGTTTACAATTGAAATGTCAGAGTTGGTTTGAAATTGCTAAGTTCGCCTGATATGCTAGGGGATGCGTAGCACGACCCATTTTTACGCCCGACCATAGATTTAGGACGTCACATGTTATCCTCGGAGTATATTGATGATGAGACGTCCTAGTTCACGCCCGACGATAGAATTTGGAAGGTATCGTGTACATAGAGATTAGTGTTAGGATGTACAGATTTTAAGGGAGCCCGACGATAGGTCTGGGATGTCAGCTGTACATACTCAAGTCTCATATTAGATGGTTTTTTTTTGTTTTTGCTAAGTGACTAGGACGAAGGTAGCTTTTACAGTAAAACATGAAATATGAAGAGGGTTAGATCGGTAATAATGAGGCCAACATGTGCGCAGCTCCAACAGCTGGAATGTGATCCCTAAGATACGGGACCGTTATCGGCGAATGAGGGTTGCCCAAACATTGGACATCGACCTGATGGTGATTAAATATTTTACTGTAATTCTCCATGCGTGTTGAGTTTAAATGACTTCGATATGTTATTTTATTTTACGGACTTAATTGTTTTGTCGTTCTGACATCCGTTCGTTTGATAGTGTGCATATTGACACTCAATGTATTAGTGTGAGACTTGAGCTGCGAATGTGGTTTTGATTCGTCAGCCGGTAATATATTTTATTTTTCAATCTTTGTCGTTCTTTCATTTATATGCGTAGTTGAGTTCGATTTAGTGATCACTTTATAGGTAGTGTGTTGGAACAAACAATAAGTAGATGGATCTGTAATGGTAGTCATTGTTTTCAAAGGAAAGAATTCCTTAAAGTTGTTGTGTTTTTCAATGTGGACTGGTAATTTTATTAAGCGTAACATAACCATTTCTAACCTGAAAATCGGTTCAATAATAATACTTTTCAAGTGATTTACCACTTTTTAATTAACTTCAGTGTTTGGAATTTCTTCTAAATGCGTGATGAATAAGTGTTTCCTGCATTTCGCAGTTTTGTTCCTTCAGAACGACGTAACGCAAGATCCTCGCGGATCATGTTGTTGTTGGTTCCTTCCAAATAGCATCGGGATTACCTTATCACTTAAGGGTGTCATGAATGACAAATACATGGTGGAATTTTATATCAATGGTGAATGATGCTGTTAACTCGTAGCGAACACCATGCTTTCCCATAATATTTTGCAACCTATCCAAAGCAACTGATAAGTCAATTTGGTTCGATTAAGGGTCCATTCGGCGGGTGTTCCGTATCCGTAAGGGTATTCGACTGGTGGATAACCTTAATTGAGAGGAAATCAGGCGTTCTACTTGTTGAAAGTCAGATTTTCCACGGATTGTGTGGATTAATTCTCAGTTCTCGTTTGGAATAATAGGTGCCCGGTTTTCAGGTCTTTCCTTTTTCAGTTTTTCAGTTTCGCTGTCCACTAATTTATTACTTTCTCCGAAGCAACTCTTCGATATTGTGAGAAATAAATCAACGCTATGCAATGTGATTGTGTTTGAAACATTCAATAATAAATGATTTATAAATTTTTTTTTATTTCAAGGATTTATATTAAAATAATAATGTTGTCGTGCCATTTCGAATTTAATAGAAGTTAGTAAGCACATATTTGCTCCTCATTTCAAGTAGTTAGGCTCTCTTCTGAACCCCATCGTTTGGTTAAGATCATGACCGAATTTATTCCCGCAACGACCCATGATTTAAGAGTTCTATATTGTTCTACTATAGCAGCCGTGGCCGACCAACGATGGAATGGTAAGTTCAAGGGTTCAGTAGCTTTCTTTGCAGCCGGTCTCTATACTCTTCCTCCTTCTTCTCATCCCTTTACAGTTCTACATTATAGATCTTGCTCTGCTCAGCTCTGTCCCTGGGTTTAATTGCCAGTCTTTCTCAGAACTTGATCCTGACCAGTATGTGATCTGAATCACTGTCTGCACCATGCATGCTTCTCACATCCATTATATTGGAGGCATGTCGCGTATCTATCAGCACATGGTCTATTTGGTTCTTTGTCAGACCATCCGGTGATATCCATGTCTCTTTATGTATGTCCTTATGGGGAAAACATGTGCTCTTAATCACCAGCTCCTTGCTAAAGGCAAAGTCAACCAATTTCCACCCGTTTTCATTGGATTCTTGGTGTTTACTGTGATATCTTGCTGCTGGGTGGTTTTCTTTCTCTTTGCCTACTTTGGCATTATAATCCCCTAGGACAACTTTAACATCATACTTGAGCAACTTGTCATATACTTGCTCCATTTTTTCATAGAACTGTTCTTTCTCTTCCTCTTCGGCATCCTCTGTTGGGGCATGGACACTAATTAGTGATATGTTGGCAAATCTCCCTCTCAATCTTAACCGGCATAGTCTGGGGCTTATTGCTTCATATTCAATCACATTATGACTGACCAATTTCTTGACCATAAACCCTGTTCCTATTCTATTTTCTTCCTCCCCACTATTGAAGAAAATATAATGCTGCAGATCTGTCACCTCGATTGTCTTCCATCTTATCTCCTGTAATGCTGCCACATCTATCTGATATTTAAGTAATTCCTCCTCCAATTTTCTACTAGCCCCGGCCTGATAGATACTTCTCACATTCCATGTTCCAATATATCCGTATCGTTGCCATTTAGCGCGCTTTAGTCGTCGTAAGTTTGGGACCGTCCGGTTATCTTGATTTGGTTTCTGAGCAATATGTAGTTTTGTGGTAGTGGAGTTGTTAGCCCCACATACCAACCCCCAACCTGGAGGACCAGGGTATCTCTCTTAGTCTGGATCATCACCTTAGACCTGTCCGGCTTGGGTGGCCCTACCAGGAGCATATGCTCCCGCCAGCATAGCTCTAAGGATCATTTGAACACCCAAGCCTCCAAAACACCCGGCAAATGTATTTTGCCTTCGTCAAGGTGGTGATACCATTGGAAGACTTATAGTTTTAAAGGAGAGAAGTGCCATGGCAGGAAATCGTACAACTGTGGGGTCACTGTATTGTAACAAGTTACTGGAGGAGTTCCAGTTAAACAACTGAACACGAATAGTTTCGGTATCCGGGAGGCCAAATTGTGTGTGGATGGTTCATTTGTTCACAGATTTTCCGTTTTCCTGTGTTGTACGTTTTTTTCCCGTGGTCCCTCCAAAAACGGAGAATAGAGGTTCCACTGTATACGGGAGACCAAATTACAATGAAACATTACGAAAAGAAGGGATTTTGCCATCACGTTGGGCGCTTATAAATCTAATGTGCTTTATTTTATTAGATGAGAGAATTAAAAACTATTTGTGGTCGGTTGTCGTTCGGTTTGGCGTTATTAGATTTTTCGAAGAGTTAGGCTAATCAAAGTTGCTGAGCTGAAAGAAGTTTTCACGGGAAACTGACGAAGATTCCCCTGTAAAATTGAATAGAAAGTATCGAGATTTTGAACTCGCGTACCAGTAATTAATGCGGTTTCGCGGTCTAACGTGCCTGCCTCTCACCCAGAGGGCCCGGGTTCGATTCCGACCAGGTCAAGCAGTTTTACCTGGATATAAGTCTGGTTCCAGGTCCACTCAGCCTACGTGATTACCTTTAATTCAGGAGCTATCTAATGGTGAGATGGCGACCCTGATTTAGAGAGCCAGAATATTGGCCAAGAGGATTCGTCACACTGACCATGCGTTACCTCGTAATCTGCAGGCCTTTGGGCTGAGCAGCAGTCGTTTGGCAGGCAAAGTCCCATTAGGGCTGTAGTTTGGTTTGGTTTAGGAGTTTTTGTAAGATTATAATTACACATATTTCATTTTGTGATGTTTAGCCAAACTGTCGTTGGTTTTCATTAATTCCCGGATTTTCTGTTTTCCCGTTAGTACATTTCATTTTCCTGGTCCCTCAAAAAACGGAGAATTGAGGTTCCACTGTATACAGTACTGCCGTAAGTTGTCAGTACTTTTTGAGCCATGTATTTGATTTCCCCTCCCCCTTATACAACTTGCTATGTGTATTTTAATGGTTTTCAACTCATTTTTATGCACTACTGTGTTATTTTGCCCCTTTGAGTTATGCCCGCAAGCAAATTGTAATAAAGCATTCCCAAATATGGCCCCAGGGTAAAGGAGTTTTTGCACCCTGGGAGTGGCCTGACCTGTACTTGTCTCCCTTGGCTTCCCCTCCCTTACCCCTGCGGATGCGCCATGCCTCTATAATCGTAATCTATAATTATGCCTCTATAACGCAGCCTATGTGTGTCGCTTTGCGTCACGTGGCCTTGCGTCATTGCTACTCTTGGCGAGGCCATGTGGGCTCACTGGGAGTAGGCATTCTTTCCTTGCTCTGTCACCTGAGCACTTCACAGCTCCGTCTTCGAACCTAGGACCACTAGGGGCATGGGAGGTGAGCATCTAAGTCTTGATTGAACTCACGGATGATGGGAGGACATTCCTTCGCTTGTAAGCCACTTGCCACTTGTTGGGCGCTAAATGTTGTTTTACGGCATATAAGTGTCAAGCTGCTTGAAACCTAACATGTTTGAATCAGATTTTGTAAAGTTATGTGTGAACCCTTGGGTCTGTTTACTGCAGCTTAAAAGAAGTTACTGGGAGATTGTGCCCTTGGTAGATGTAAATATAGATGTTGAGCAATGTATTCAACTCGCTTAGAAGCCTTAGGCGCCTAGAGGCGTCTTTTAATGAAAGTTATACGGTACTTGAAACCATTGTATGTTATGTTAGGGGTATTTTGCACTCCCCCTTCAGTAATTTGAAGTGGCGTATTATCGCTAAGCTGTATCTAAAATTATCAATTGCATTTTAGTTCTCTGGTGTTAAATTGTGAACAGGGCTGGTCCCCTGTGAATTAGTATAGGGCACGTGTCAACGTAACCTTAGTGATGTTGATATTTAATCTTCCTTACTCCTTTCGGTGTTCATTTATCTTGTTAAATAAACTTGTTAAGCTGATTTCCTACAGGTATGAAATGTTTTCGCCCTCTGAGTTGTTTCCTATCCTCGTGTAGTCCAGATCCTATGGGGTGATAATTAACGGTACACTTTTAATGCATATAACTTCTAAATAAACCACACAGACCCATATATATATATATATATATATATATATATATATACACACACACAGTGAAACCTCATTAGTGCATTCTTCATTAACATGTTTTCCCGTTTAGCACGTCGTCAATTCAAAGTTCCAATTCTCATCCTATTAAATCTATATAAAATAGCTTATCAAGTCACGAATATTCGCTATTACCTTTTAGTATGACCACATTTTCCGTAGCCCTGAAAATGTTATTTGTCATCCCCTGTGAAAGGAACGTGATTTCCAACTCAGGTAAGAAAGATCCTTCACTACAGCTGCATGATAACAGGAAAAGGCCTTAAATTTCTGAACTTCATAGGATAAGTTAAATCTTCGGGGAGCAAGCCGTTATACTCAGAAAGGTTTAGTTTTGCTTGCCGGTTAGCAGCGGATTACTGAATAACACAGCGAGCCTCTTTGTGCTTGTATTTTGCATTCCATTCAGAAATTAATTTTGTGTTGGGTGGTACAGTGAAGGGTAGCCCCTGATAGCCTACATCTGGATTAGCAATATAATCATGTGAAATTGACTAGCGTGGAGCATATTTTCTTGGTACGGCCTATTTGTAAATTCGGAAGAAGTCGTGAAATTCCTTACTAATGAGGACAATAATTAAAATCTATCAGAAAGTGGACTGGCAGCCACATCTTTAAGCGAGCAGACGTAGTGCAAATGTTGAAACTTGCACCTTCATATGCCACAGGCGATTCCTTCCACCTTCTAACTCAATTTCATTCCCATCAGTCATTTCATCATCATTAGCTCCTCAATTGAGGTTGGTGACAGGAAAGGAATCCAGCCGTAAAAACATGCCAAATAATTTCACAGCCATATTTAAAGTGAGAAAGGGTCCACCTATTCATTTTAAATATTTAAATTATGTAATTATATTTTTTTCATTAATGGGACTCATTTCAACCTCATATACAGTGGAACCCCGATTCTCTGTTTTTGGAGGTACCATGGAAAAAAAACTACAACACGGAAAAACGGAAAATCTGGGAACAAATGAACCATCAACAATTTGGCTAAACATCACAAAAATGAAATATGTACACTTATAATCTTACAAACTCCCCTAATCCAAATCAAACAACAGCCTCAATGAGCCTTCCGCCTACCAAGCGACCGCTGCTCGGTCCGAAGGCCTGCAGATTTCAAGGTGATGCATGGTCAGTGTGACGAATCCTCTCAGCTGTTATTCTTTGCTCTCTAGAGCGGGGTCGCCATCTCACCATTAAATACCTCCTCAATTAAAGGATATTGTAGAATGAGCGAACTTAGAACCAGCCGTCATATCCAGGTAAAAATGCCTGACCTGGCCAGGAGTCGAACCCGGGCCCTCCAGGTGAGAGGCAGACAAGTTAGACCACGGGACTGGCTTCAAACATTAATTACCGGTATGGGACTTAAAAATCTCGAAACTTACATTCAGTTTTACCGGGGAAACTTCCTCAGTCTCCTTTGAAAACTTCTTTCAGTTCAGCAAATTTGATCAGCCAAACTCTTCGAAATATCTAATAACCATAATGCCAAGCCAAACATCAATCGACCACAAGTAGTTTTTAACTCTTATCTAATATAATAAAGTACAAGAGATACAAAAGCACCCTACATGATAGCGAAATCCCTTTTTTTAATTCTTCCATTATATATAGTCGTATGGCTTTTAGTGCCGGGATATCGCAGGACGGGTTTAGCTCGCCAGGTGCAGGTCTTTCTATTTGACTCCCGTAGGCGACCTGCGTGTCGTGATGAGGATGAAATGATGATGAAAACAACACATACACCCAGCCCCCGTGCCGTACGAATTAACCAATTAAGGTTAAAATCGCCGACCCGGCCGGAAATCGAACCCGGGACCCTCTGAACCGAAGGCCAGTACGCTGACCATTCAGCCAACGAGTCGGACATTCTTCCATTGTAATTTGGTCACTGGTATACTGTTCGTAGTCAGTTTATGGAAATGTTGTACTATGTAAATTAGGCCTACATCGACTTTTAAAGGTTATGTTGAACTCGAGAATATGGTTTGGAATGTAAGTATAGATTCTCAAGTTCTCGAATGCATTATATTCAATTCTGCCCGTCACTTATCACTGGTTCAAATCCCGGTCACTCCACGTGAGATTTTTGCTGGACAAATTGGAGGCGGGACAGGTTTTGATCCGGGTACTCCAGTTTTTCCTGTCATCTTTCATTCCAGTAACACTCTGCACTATCACTTCATTTCATCTGCCAGTCATTAATCATAGCCCCAGTGGAGTACGACAGACTTCGGCAGCCGGCACAATTCCTATCCTCGCCGCAAAACGGGGGCTTCATTCATTCCATCCCTGACCCGGTCATTGACTGGAAAACAGGTTGTAGGCTTTTCTTATCATTAACACTTCCAAAATTACGGTTATTCCCGACCTTCAGCTCAGCTGGCAAGCGCACTCGCTGTACTAGTCGGTACAAGTGTGAAATGATATGAAGTTTTAAGGACCAAAACAGTAATAGGCAATCGCGAAACCTCCCATGGCTTTATGTATGTAAGGTGCAACATCAGTTCTGGTCTCGATAACATAATCATATACCTTAATATTGTTACCAATATTAAACTCCATCTGTTCATTACTCTAATTTATTTCAGGATGGCCTAATAAATGCACACACACATATTTAAACACAAGCAATTTTAACTAGTTATGAATGGCCACACTAATAACAGTCTGTCTACAAATGTCTCTTCTGTACACACAGTAGGAGGTCTAGCCCACTCGTCTACCTGCGGACACCTAAGCCTCACTTTCACTTCCCCAAGTCCAGTCAATCGACTCATACAGTGGCTGTGCGTAGATAGCTGAATTTGAACACAGTGTCACTGGCTATACAACACACAACGACTGTTCGTTGGTTCGAACTCCAATGATAGTCCGGTACTTCACACAATCACATGAAGTGAACAACAATCGGCAACAGCTCAACAGTTCCCAACAGCAGGGCGATACTCACGACAGCGAATATTAAACCCACGTCCAATTAATCCTCACACTCATGATAACCGCTTCAATCACTGATTCACGGCAGTCCTCAATCCACAGAAGTACACATATGCAGCACTCTAAGGCAGTACACAGTCTTCTGTCCTGTACGCCGTCTCCCACGCAGCTACTGACTGGACACTCCGACACTACAACAGCAGCTCCTGGTTCAGACATCGGTAGGACACTAGTGACAGCCAACACCTCTGTCGCCCTCAGCCCAGCCACCGAACACCAACTAACTGAGTGTCACACTGGCTCCACCTCGGAGCCCAACTATCGCTCACTCTAACACTGACTCCCACACAGAGTCCAGCTCTGACTGACTCTCTGGGGCTTGTCTTCCTTTTATAGCTCGCGTAATTTGATCGAGAAATTTCATGATGTCACTGGAGGCAGAACATTCTCATTCAATGTCAAAGAAACTCACAGGTACGCCGGCCGCTGAGAACAATATATGGGAAGGCCGGCTGGGAGATTCCAGGTCGTCTTGAGTCACCAGCCCCTTCCTGGAAATACCTAAAGGCGCTACCACGGGGCTGACAGGTAACATTGCTCCCCTTCGAGAGCTGATCATCCCGATCAGTAACCTTCTCGCCTGTTCTTCGGTATGGCGCCTGTCGGTCTAATGTACCACCTTCATCTTGCACATTGGCCTCTGTCGTACTCAGTAGCTGACGTCGTTTATTCCTCTCAGAATGTGGCAAGGGCGTTTCCATTCCTTTGGAGATTGAAAGACGAGCCTTTCTTCCTTAAGAGGTTATGTAACCAACCCAGGCTGTTCTCATAATTTCTGATGGTGTCCCATAGTTGGTCGTACCATGCCTCCACCCGGTCGCTCTCTGTGAGTGTACTCACCTGGACGGAAGTGTGTACATCCTCTGGTCTCCTTGTCAGATCAATGCAGTATCTATCGGTCGGAGCAGGATGGTCCTCAGATAGACCCGACCCCAAATCCACCGTAAGTCGCAGCTCTCTTTCAGACGGCGTCCTCGCTGGAGAAGATCCCATGGCCTCGTGCACTATGGACTGGTATGCCACGGGGACCAGGGGAAGGTGACAGTCCCTCTGCATTTTTATCCAGGCATCACGGCTCCAGTTTCCTTCGAACCCCACGGTGATCACTCGGCAGGCAACTTCGTGCTCGGCCCCCTCCTGAAACAGAACTCGCAGTCTTCTGGACAAGGTGTACGGGAGAGCGTCGACCTGCGGAATATGCTTTATCTCATGTGGACCCTCGTCGACATTTCTCTGTCTGTCACCCATCTTGTTCTGGCCGTTCCCTGTCATCTTCTGATCGTCTTCCATCTTCTTCTGGCCATCTTCAATCTTCTTTCGGTCGTCTTCCAGCATCATCTGGCCGTCATCTGTCCTTTTCTGGTCGTCTTCCATCTTCTCCTGACCATCCTCCATCTTATTTTGGCCATCTTCCGTCTCCTCCTGGCCGTCCTCTGACCGATTCGAGTGATCGAGTCAAAACTGGAAGGTGCGAGTTTCAACATTCACGCCAATTCTGTGCGCTTGAAGGTGGATGCCATTCGACTTGCTGATTAATTTTGTCTTCATTAGTAACGAATTTCACGACTTTTCCTGTATCCACAATTAGGCTATCACAAGACAAATAGGCACCACGCTGCTCAACTTCACACGATTATGTTCCAGACGTAGGCTATCGTGTAACAAATATTCGCTATCCTTCACTGTACAACTAATAAATTTCTAACTTCTGAATGGAATGCGAAATACAAGCACAAACAGGATCATTGCATTATTCTGCCCTGCTAACTAGCAAGCAAAACTGAGCATTTGTGAGGCCAATAGCTTGCTCCCCAAAGGTGCAATTAATCCTGTGAAGTTCAATAATTTAAGGCCTTTTCCCATTATCACGCAACTGTGGTGAGGGCTCTTACCAGAGTTCAAAATCACGTTCCTTCCACAAGGGATGACAAATGACTTTTCAGGGCTAGGAAAAATGTGATCGTACAAAGCGGTAATAGCGAAAATTCATGACGTGATAAGCGAGATATTTTTATACAGATTTAATACGATGAGAATCGGGACTTCGAATTTACGACGTGTTAAGAGGGAAAACACATTAATGAGGAATGCACTAACAAAGCTTTACTGTATTCAAGTTTTTAATGAGTCTTATCATTTTTAGATGTATTGTTCCAATGGGCATGTATGTTTTTATTGTTAACTTAATTCCCACAACTGTCACAATAAGCTTCATTTTAATAAATCAATCAGATGATCACTATCAATAACATGAGAATTCAACATACATATGCATGATTTAGTGCTTTGAACTTTTATGACAACCAGGGATACACTGGTATTAGAACACGTAGGTAAACTTTTTTTTTTTGCAAGTTGCTTTACGTCGCACCGACACAGTTAGATCTTATGGCAACGATGGGACAGGAAAGGGCTAGAAGTGGGAAGGAAGCGGCTGTGATCTTATTTAAGGTACAGCCCCAGCATTTGCCTGGTGTGAAAAATGGGAAACTGCGGAAAACCATCCTCAGAGCTGCCGACAGTGGGGCTCGAACCCACTATCTCCCGAATACCAGATACTGGCTGCACTTAAGCGACAGCAGCTATCGAGCTCGGTTAGGTAAACTGTGACAAAATGAGTCACTGAGAATCTGATTCAGGAAAAGGAAGTTAATATTTGTTCTTATCACTGCTAAACATGAAAATGAATATATCCTTTTATCGTTACACTGGCATGTAATCAACCACTATGGACCATATTCTCGTGCTCTGCTATAATATATAATCGAACATTCCCAGATTGGGAAATCCTTGTACGTCACCATAAGTGGGCCTCCTCATGTCATGGGGGTATTTTTCCCATTTTGTGTTTATTAGGTATTCACGAGGAAGTATCAACAGCTCTGGAGTGTACAGATGCATGTGTGTGTTTGGGATTGATGCGATTACTGTACCGTAGACATGTGTGCGTGAGAATTTAGGTTTTATTTTTTTTGGCGTGTTTGAAAAAATATTTTATATTAAACCCCTTAAGTGGCGGGTTCTGGCAGACCTCCCATGCCAGAAAAGTGAGTTTTCTTTGGAGGCAATTATTTATTTTTAGGAAGCAAAGAATTAGTAACAATTATTAAGAGAACACATTCATATATTATTCAATTCAAGGTTAATAAAATCTTACTTTACACTCTATTTACACTTTTTTATAGCAGACCTGTGATATGGTTTCATAAAATATTGGTGTTTTGATAATACTGTCCTGTGAGCAACACATTTTTATTTCAGGCTTTTGTATTATTCCCATTGACAATGCTAACACAATAAATGTCCAAATTTCATAAGAGTTTTTCTTTTCTTTTAAAAACTGTGCCCTTGCATGCGAAGATTTATTTACAAGCTTTTCAATGCACTTTTAACATAGGGCCAACAAATATTTTTCGGTCACTGTCAAATTTACAATTTTACAGCCAATCGCACTCACCTCCGGTAATAATCCAACCCTCACACCAGGATTTGCCGTAAATCAAATTATATTAGGTCGCACACTATCGCCAGGCTTATACTTTTTCCACACAAATGTATATTCAATATCTACCATCATCTTAATTTCTGATGTAATATCTTCTTCACTTTCCCTAGAATTACTAAGAAGGTCATCATGTGAAGAATCAATAGGATCATTATCACTACTCTCAGAAACACTAATGTCATTTAGAGATTCATCTTTGATGTAGTTCCTTATTTTGTCTTCAGACAAACTTCTCTTCCGTTTTGCGCTCTCCATTTCTGTTTACCTCGTCAGATGACCAGAGATTGTATAAGTAAAGTAGAGAAGATAAGGCATATTTTAGGCCAGAGGTTTCATGAATACAGCTGGAAATCCTTCCGCTATTTGTTGAGAATGCTGGAAAACATTTTCCAAAGAGTTTACAGTACCCGAGAAATTATTGGGCAATCGCGAAATGAACACTGCAGCTAAACGAGAATTTCTTGGGCGGTGACTTTATGGGCAGGCGTGAGCCACTCGAGAATTTCTCGGACGTGCCACTGAAGAGGTTAATGTAATAATACTGAACAGTCACCGACAGTAATACTGTATTTACTTGCGTATTAAACCCCTTTTTTTCCCCACTTTTACAGCCAAAAATAGTAAAGAGGGGACCAATATGCGATAACCTACACATTTTGTGCAGCGAACACATGACTTCTAGGTTACAAAGAGCTATAAATTGTATGAGTAAACATTCTATACTATTATTTAACAAACTTAGAATGTATTTAAGTTATACTGAATATTTTCGTCGGAAGGCAGTATTTCTAAATGTAGAAAGACAATAAATGGTGAACACGACATTTAGGCCTACGGTACATATAAAAGTCCATTTTAGTTACTCATATCACGTCATTCGTTACATCTCTTTAATTCCTCTGGTGAGGTTGATCGTCAGGAAGGGCATACGGCCGTAAAAGCTCACTACGAAGATTCGTCTCACTTCATACTCGATCCTGTAGAAGAAAGGGATAAGGGTATCGTGTTATCATATAACTAAATATCAAATATGGTCAGTTCAGCAGTAGGCCTACCACACAGTAAAAATGATCACTGCTTTCATTTGAATTATCGCCTTGCGCTGCCAACTTCCCTGCCTTGCTACCAGCGTGTCGGCATTCTAAGTGACGTCATCTTCACTGCTATCTCTCGTCAGTTGTGTCAGCCATGCTTCATTCTCTTTGAGCCATGCACTGCAATCAAGAGCATACGAGGTCCCGTCTTTTTGAACCTTTTAAAAATATTTTCGTTCCCGACTATAGAGTCTAAACAATGTAAATCTATTCGCAGATGGTCGCTGATATTCCCAGTTGGTGTACATGTAGCAGAAGCCACTCCTTCTGAATAAAGCCGTGCTATAGAAGGCATGCCAAACCATCAGCTGAACAATAGTGTATGTTACGAGTTGTACTTCCGAATGTAATACATAGTAACTGGAAAAACTGCAGGTGTTGAAACACAGACCCTTATTTTTAAGTACATTTCATGCTTGTTCTCTACATTTATCACATCAGGATTTGCGTAAACAGTTGTCCATGAGATAAGACAGACCACATTGTTTAGGTTAGGAAAATATACAGCATTTATTGTTATCTAAAGGTGTGGCAGTAAGGCGTTTTATTATCATAATGTTTAATTTCATACGTTTGTTGCCTCTTTTTTTATTAACGCATGCCCTAGTAGCTTTTGTTTGGCGTACGTGGGGACATAAAATTATTATTATTATTTGTTAGGTACGTTGGCGAGTAAAACAATCGTTTTAATTGGATAGCTTCTATCACGTTTTAAACTTCTCCAAATATCAGTTGAACCTGACTTATACGTATATCAAAGGGAACGGAAACATCTACTTGTAACTGAGAATTACTTAGAAATCAGACTTACACAATACATCACATACTTACTGAAAAACCAATGGAATAGACCTACATGTGTAAATCCTTGCAAATAACAAAAACATTTCCTGAAAAACCAATGGAATAGACCTGCATGTGTAAATCCTTGCAAATAATAAATACATTAAGAAAATATCATTTTGAACTTGGTCCAGCCTTAAAGAAATCAGATAGTTTGGCCTGTTTCACTTTTCTTGCATTAAGAGTATAAACCTCCTTTTGCAAACTTAGTAATGAATTCAAAGCATTTTCACTACAAATTTTTGCACTGATGTAACGCCTACACACATCGATTGCATTTAACACTTCACTCAGTTGAGGCGTTTCAAAATTCAAGTCGTTATCTTCATCTCCATCACTGTCACTATTGCTTGTAGCTGGTCGATCACCACTGCGTTGTTGACATAAATCAGCAATAATTTCTTCATCCAGTTGTTCTCCACATACAGCCAGATTATCATCGAAATGCACAAAAGTATTGAATTCTACACCCTCCGGTAGCATTAGCTCATTGCCAGACAAAACTTCGTCCCCATAATTATCATTGGAGGCAGCCTCTTCTAGTAAGACACCAGCTTTGCGGAAACAGTTGCTGATTGTGGAGGATGACACCTGCTTCCAGGCAGTTGAAATAAAGTCCATAGCTTGTAGCAAATTAATGGAGAGAGGCTCATTTCCTGCATCACTCAGTGTTATCAAATGTTGAACCAGCATTTTTCTATAATGCACTCTAAAATTTGCAATGATGCCCAAATCAAGTGGTTGTAGAACACTGGTACAGTTAGGAGGGAAAATTTCACTCGGACATTATCCAGAACGATTTGAGGTGGATGTGCTGCACATCGATCCATAAGAAGAAGGATCTTCTGATTCTTTTTCATTTTAATGTCCAGTTTTTTCAACCACTGTTCCATTAGAAGCATAATCATCCAAGAATTTCTGTTGGATTCATATTCCATAGGTTTTGTTTTCGCACCCTTAAAACACCTCGGATTCTTCGATTTTCCTATCACAAGTGGAGGAAGTTTGTCAGATACACCTGCATTGGTGGGAAGAAGTACTGTTACACGAATTTTACTTTTCTTCTCTCCATGGCATGAGTCACCTTTTTCAGCTAATGTTTTACTGGGAAGGAGATTGTAGAATAGGCCGGTCTCATCACAACTGTAGATGTTTGGAGGCTGATAATCGCTTACAATACCCGGCAGAACCTCTTCTTTCCAGTGTTGCACCGCAACATCGTCAACAGCTTTTGAGTCACCGCAAATTGTTCTCCCTGTGATTCCATGACGATCTTTAAATTCTTGCAACCATCGTGATGAAGCCTTGAAATCAGCAGTGAAACTCATCTTTTTAGCTAAATCTATAGCCTTTGCCTTCAGCATGTTGCCACTAATTGGTAGAGCTGCAGCCCGCTTTTGCTGGAACCATGTGAAAAGTGCTTTCTTCAAATCTATGTACTTTCCCTCTTGCTGACGGCTGAGCTTTGCTGATTTTGAACCCAGTTTTAAGAACTCATCCAAAATAGCGTTTCTTTTACTGACGACTGTACATAGCGTTGTATAAAACAATCCCTAAGTCTGAAGCAATTTCACTTTTTGTTTTGTGTGGATTAGCGTCCACTTCTCGTATACATTTTACTTTTTCATCTAGGGTATAACTTTTCCTTTTTCTGTTCTCCATGGCTAATCAAAAGCAACTGAATGACAAAACTACTGTTCAACAGTAAACACCACATATCGGCACCGTGAACATTTTACTTCTCCGTTGTTCCCACGAAAGAAATTCTCATATTCAAACAAATCTACTCTATTTTCTTTTGTTTCCACACTGAAACCGCCCACTTTGCTTGTAATGTAACATAATCTTTGGCAGCATTGTGAATGTCAAAAACGACGAAGGTAGAGGAGGAGCGAGATAGGGAGCGAAGGGGACTCGATCGGTTGGCCTTTGTTAAGCCGCCAATACGTAAGTGTCAATCATGTCACTCGGCGAAACTCTTTGTGTTCTGTTTCAACACCGAAACCAGACCGCTCTACTTCCGCCTACGAAGACAAAGTGGCAACCTCGTAAATACAGTAGTTTCTTTTAAAAAAAAAAACGTGTTCATTACAATTACGCAAAACTCAGTTATATTTCACTGACACTTAATACGTATAACAGCGAATTACGTATGAACTGATTACGTATAAATAAGGTTTAATTAACACGCCTTTAAATTACATTTTGCCGGGACCTAAAGGAAATTAACGAATTACGCAGAATAGAGTTACGTATAAAACAGGTTCAAGTGTATACCTATATTGGCCTGAGTTACGAGATATGAAATGACCACTTTGTTAATGATATTGCCTTCTGTGTAAATAGCAACAACCGCAAAGTAAACTCGTTTCCTCATCCCGAGGTAGTACAGTTCTTTTTAGACACACCTCCAGTGGAGGGGAGGTACATGTACCGCTTTTACCGCATATCAACCTTCCTGCCATTCGTAAAACTGGCAGTTCAGTACCGGGAATCAAAGTCAGACCCCCGAAAACAGCAACTAATTGTGCTAACCATTACGCTGGCGGACATTATTAACTACAAAACACAGACAAATAGCATGACTGATGCATGCTTGCAATGCGCGGGTTGGACACGAAGCTAGGCCTATTCATCTATTTGTGCGACGTCAGAGCCACAGAGGCGGACATTTCTTAACTACGAAACACAGATGTACCACATGAATTCGACGTAAATTCATTGCGTAGGTCGTACGGACGAAACTATTCACAAATTTGCACGACGTCATCAGAGCTGCAATAAGACTTGTACCCACTCTGAAGCGGAATCGTCGTCATTCTGACGAATTCACAATTAAGTATTTATTTATTTTCCACCTAGTCGATACAATGATTGCTTAAGGCAATTTTTAATGGTCAAAAGTGGTACATGTTTCGTATATTATCAACATCTTCAGCCACGTAACACTGTTTAAATGAAAAATATATAAAAATGACAAAGTAATGCTTTAGAGGAAGTGTCCTTAAAATTAACATAAGATTGACAAGATTAAAACGCTGGGGGGTCTTATAGGCAAGAATTTTTTTTTCATTTTCTTCGCCTCGAAAAGCCGGGGAGGACTAATACGCGAAGGGTTCTAATACACGAGTAAATACGGTATACATAGCAACACATTTAACATGTGAAATATTTATATGTGAACGGGTAACTACAGAAACTATTCTGAGGGCTTCAAGCTAAATTGTATTTACTCGCGTGTCAGACCCCCTTGCCCCCCCCCCCCCCCCCCCACTTTTACAGCAGAAAAAAGTAGGGGGGTGTCCAATATGCGATAACCTCAAATTTTGTGCAGTGAACACATGACTTCTAAGCTATAAAAAGCTATAAATTGTATATCTAAACATTCTACACTATTCTTTAATAAACTTATGAATGTATTTGAGTTATACTGGCTATTTTCATTGGAAGGCAGTATTCCTAAATGTAAAAAGACAATATATGGTGAACACAACATTTAGGCCTACATATAAAGTAAAAATAGTCTGTTTTAGTTACTCGTATCACGTCATTCCATTTCATCCCATTAATTCCTCTGATGAGACTGACGTCAGGAAGGGCATATCATCATAAAAACTTGCTATGAAGATTCGCTACTCGACGCAGTAGAGGAAGGGGATAAAGGTATCGTATTATCATACTGAAATGGCGTATTGCTTTTAGTGCCGGGAGTGTCCAAGCACATGTAGCTCGCCAGGTGCAGTTTTTTTGATTTGACACCCGTAGCCGATAAACTGAGGATAATTATGTCCACCTTTTCAATACAAAAACAATGTGACGTCATTAACACATCACATATTTATTACCTTTCAAACATTGGGACTGGTTTCGGCATTATTTGTATGCCATCATCAGCCATGATGATGAAGACGACACATACGCCCAGCCCCCGTGCCAGCAGAATTAACCAAGGATGATTAAAATTCCTGACACTGCCGGGAAGTGAGCCCGGGACAACCGCTGGCCTTTGGTTCCCAGTCGAGGGGAGTTGCATGTACCATTTTTACAGCATACCAATCTTCCTGCCATTCACAAATCTGGAAGTACGGTACTGGAAATCGAACTCAGGCCCCCGAGAACGGCAGCTAATTGTGCTCACCATTACGCTGGCAAACATTCTTAATCACAAAAAACAGACATATCGCATGACTGATACGTGTTTGCAATGCGCGGGTCGGACACGAAACTATTCTCCTATTTGTGCGGCGTTATCAGAACTGCAATAGGCCTACGCTACGGAGGCGGACAATTCTTAACTACAAAACACAGATGTACTGCATGACTTCGATGTGTGTTTTCATTGTGTGGGTTGTACGGACAAAACTATTCACAAATTTGTGTGATGTCATGAAAGCTGCAGTAAGGCTTGTACCCGCTTCGAAGTGGAATCGCCTTCATCACGAAAAACCGGGGGGGGGGGGGGGGGGCGGGGAGGTCAAATACCCAAGGGGGTCTCATACATGAGTAAATACAGTGATTGTCTTCGCTGAACAGCATGGAAACTGAGCTGAGGGAAGTAAATTTTCAGTGAGTGAAAAGTTGGTACGTGACTGGCAGAAATTAAAAGAGAAGCTAGAAAACACAAACTATTCTAGACGTGTGTATGTCAGCTTGAGCAGCATCTTTGTCTGATGTCACGTGAACACAGCTGATCAACATGGCAGCATGCCGGTCCTCTGTAGTAGTCTCCACATTGTCGATGCCAAGATATTCAGTGAAAGTTGCACCGACATCTCGCAAACGTAACTGTATTGCTGAACTCCCAATAAGCCATATACATTTTTAAACTAAGCTTCCATATTGAATTTACACTGCCACTCTGTTTACCTTTTCAATGTCTTGAGGGACAAAATTTGAACATGCGACGATTATGCAATGAAATTTTAAAATTCTACTTTTGCATTGAAAATAAAAGATGTGAAATTTATGCGTTGGCGACGGTTATGTGGTGACATACAGTACTCTCTCCTGTGTTGCACTGCTGTGGGGCAAAGTTAAAACAAGCTGCACCGCTTTGCTCAATTCTCATATCTTTTTGCAGTATTGTAGTCTGTTTCACAGGAAAGTTTGTTATAAATTACCTCATAATCAACAAAATTTTCTGCAAGATGCGACACAAGTAAGCAAGGAGGGAGGGAGGGAGGGAGGGAGAGAGAGAGAGAGAGACACACACACGTCAGGTAAGTATGGAATGAAATTGACAATAGAAAGATATGAAATAATTATGAAAGTTTCAAGCTATTCACTGCTGAAAATAATGAAATTCCTAAGAAATGTCAGCCATAATCTTCTCGTACATTAATTTGTTATTATTATTATTATTATTATTATTATTATTATAAATTTTAAAAATTCTAAAAAACTGAAGTGAGAAGGTAGAAAATAAAACACACACACCTCTACAACAGTACTTAAAATACAGACAACTTACCTCTTCATTGAGCAAAATGAGGCCTAATAAAGGTCGGGACATGGACCACTGATTCCGACAATCCTCAAACATAATCACATTTAAAACGGTACTCAAGATCTGTTGTAGGATTTCTGGATGAAGCTCGAGCACTTGTAGGAACATATCACTAGGTGTTGGAACCCCTCGTCGTGTCTTCTTGCCTGTAACAAATATAACGCACATAAGCAACCAGACAATATCCTCAAGTTAATTACAAGCATAATCAACTTTAAAAAATAAAATCGTTACTCAGGGCATATTCTCTGCATTAAGAAAACAAAACATACCAGAAAATACAACCGTTATCAGGAAAGTTGAGGCTGTAAATCAATATTAACATGGGCTAAAATCATATTAGCAGAACTTCACTGAACATCTATGGTAGAAAATACAAGAACAGATATCTTCTATCAAATTCCCATTGAGTTAGAAATTAATAGCAAAGTACATTTTGAGGTGGTTGAGAATGAACTATTACATGTCAATTTAATTGTAATCTTAAAATTCATCTTCTTCTTCTCCTTCTTCCAAGTACCACATAAGGTCCCCCCGACATTGGCAATCACTGTGGCGAATGCAGTACGATCTCTTGGTAGGTGGAAAAGTCTTTCAACACTGTGAATTCCGGTCCATTCTTTGATGTTTCAAGCCATGATGTTCGCCTCCTCCCGACACCTCTTTGACGCTGTATTTTGCCTTGTACAATCCGGTGTAAAATGAGGTAACTGTCATTTCTAAGGATGTGGCCAAGGTAAGAGATCTTCCAAGGTTTTAATGTTTGAACGAGTTCCCGACTTGCTCTTGCCCTTCTGAATACTTCTTGGTTCGTTAGTCGTGCAACCCATGAAATCCTCAGCATCCTATGGTGGATCCACATTTCAATGGCTTCCAAGTGTTTCACTGATATGTTCTTGAGAGTCCATGTTTCCACACCATATAACAAGGCTGACCATATATAACACCTGACCATCCTCTTTCTAAGTTTTAAAATTTAAGTAGTCATTGCAAAAGAAAAATTTGTGCTATTGCTATCCTCTGTTTCACTTCTTTCTCAGGATCAAGTTGTTCAGTAACAGCACCCAGATATTGAAAAGTGGTTACTCTCTCAATCTGTCGGTTGTTTAGTTGTAAGATTGTCTCAGCACAGGCACGTCTGCTGAAGATCATGAACTTGGTCTATTTTGTCCTCACTTACTGTGTTAATATTATTGAGCTGGAGTTGGAGTCCTTCTAAATTGTCACACAAGATGACTGTATCATCTGCATATCTTATGTTGTTAATTATGCCACCGTTTAGTTTTATTCCTTATTGGTGATTTTCTAAAGCTGTTTTGAAAATTTTATCCGAGTAAAGGTTGAATAACAATGGAGATAAAACACAACCTTGTCTAACTCCTCTTTGGTGGCTATCTCGTTTGTAGTTTGATTTCTGATTCGGACAAGGGCCTTTTGTCTCCAGTAAAGATTTTCAATAATGTGGATATCTTTGCTGTCAAGTCCTATATCCTTTAGGACTTCTACAAGTTTTGGATGCTGTACTCTGTCAAATGCCTTTTCAAAATCAATGAAACAAGCAAACACTTCGTGCTGTTGACCTAGACTGTTCTGAATTAGGATATTTATCGCAAACAATGCTTCCCTTTACCAAAAGAATTTCTGAACCCAAACTGTGTTTCGTCGAGGTCTTGTTCAAAATTAGTCTTGATTCTGTTATGTATTACACGAAGGAATACTTTAAGTGTGTGGCTCATGAGGCTTATTAGCCTGTAATCATTACACTTACATGCCTTTTGCTTCTCTGGCAACATAATGAATGTAGATAACAGCCAGTCAGATGGGATATCTCCAGTATTATATATAGTATTGAACAACTTAATAAAAAATTGGATATTGTCTTCGTCAATCATTTTAAGAAGTTTTACAATGTTATCTGGACCTGGTGATTTCTTGCTTTTTGAAACTTTCACAGAATATAGCACTTCTGATTTTAAAATGTCAGAGCCTTCACAATTAGCTCTTTGGTTAGTTTCCTCACCTCCCTGATCACAGAAAAGTTCCATCAGACAATTTTCCCAAGTATTTAAAACTTCTTGTTCAGTAATAATAGGCCTGTCTATGGCATCAACTAGTACAGAAAGGTTGTTTTCTGTACATGCTATTTCCTTTAATTTTTTTATGTATATTGAACAGATCATGTTTAGACTGAAAGATTTCCATTTCCACACACTGTTCTTTCATCCAGTTCTCTTTCACAGCACGTATTTCTTTCCTTATGTGGCGTAATTTTTTGTATTCCTCTGCATCATTTTCACAATTTTGTAGATTAGCAGTATTTAGTACCTTTCTTCTAGGCTTATTCTTCATGAATTTCAGACTAACTCTTACATTAGCTATCAACGGATTATGATCCAAGGAAATATCTGCACCTGGATATGCTGCGACTCTTTTGATGGAATTTCTGAAACGCTTATTTATCAGAATGTAATCATTGTGGTTCCTTGTTGAGTCAGGATTCTGAGGTTCATCTTTAGGAGCTTTTCATGTGTATAAATAACATTTTGGAAGTTTGAACCATGTATTGGTGAGAATCATTTGATGTTCTTCGTACAGCTTTTATCCCTGGTCATTGCATTTACCAAGCCCAAATTCGCCTACCAAGTCGGAATGACGTCCTTGACCACTTTTTGCGTTGAAATCGTCCATTATGACAGTTATTTCATCCTTCTTAAGGTCTCTAAGAACAGTTCGAAGTTGTTAAGAGAATGTTTCTACTTCATCATCATACTTTTTATCCACTGTTGGTTCATATATCTGCAACATGTTTACGTTAAAAGGTGAGCATGAAAGTTGTAATAACATGATTCGATCAGAAATTGGTACAAAGTTGCTGACATTACTTCGTAAGTTCAGAATTTATAAAGATTCCGACTCCATTTCTACGATCTTTATCGCTATCTTTGCTACCAGAGTAATAGAATGTACCATCATCACGATGACATTTACCTGCACCCGGCCACTGAACTTCACTAATTCCCATTAATGGTGTACTTAATCTAACCATTTCCTTGATAAGATTGTCCAGCTTGCCAGCTGCATAGAGACTTCTGCCGCTCCAAGCCTCATTCTTATTGCGGAATTCACTAATTTGAGCCGGGAGATTCTTAGCACCCCTCACCCATTTAAGGGCTGCCCGGGACTAGGGGCCATTTCTTTCTGATTTCTCGCCATAGTGATTTCCTGGGAATTTATACCAGTGTGGTTTCCCCTTGCCTTCACTGGTGTAGACTCAGCCGCCCCTAACATGCAGAACAGACGTTGTTGGTAGCCGCTCCTAACATGAAGTACAGATGCTACCTGATGGATTCTAGTGGTATTTCCTCCACTACGGGACCATCACCCTCCTAAGGGAGCTCCTCCGCCATAAGCCGTTGGCTCCTTTAGGGTGTCAGGTTATTTCCCGCCGCCCAATACTTGGCGTTGAGTCGCTGGCTGTACAGTCTACTCCATACCGTAGCAGGATAACCTGGCCAGACAATAAATCTTAAAATTAAAAGAATTTTTAAAAAAAGCACCACACACACATATTCAAAAGTGCGTCGGTTTCTTTCAATAGACGTTCTGCAATGATGTGCCCTTGCTGGCTATACACGTTTGAAGACACCAGGCATGTGGTGAAGAGAGCACGCAGCAGCAAGCACCCGAGCAACGAGCTCTTCCTTGGATTAAACTGGAGTATCATACACTTGCTCTACTCTAAACGAAACAAAATTTACTGCGCGTTCTCACAGCACGTCTAACAGAAGTTTCGACTGATCTATGTCAATTTTCATATTTTGAATAATTTCTTCCATATGGTGTAACCCAAAAATAATATAATTTCAGACACCATGAAAGCTTCAGTTATATGAATACAGAGATGCTAACCTTCAAAGGAGTTCATCAGTAGTGTGAATCTAAGAAGAGACGGTGGGGAACGGGACATCTCAGCAAATTATAATATACAATTTCAAACAATATTAAAATGTTTTACTTTTCCTACAAGTTAAAATAACAAAGAATTACACATACAAACATGACTAAGTTACTTTTCTTGCATCATCTTCACAATTGCTTCCTTTGCCACACACAGATCCTTCTCAGAAAACTGCTTTTGATAGCAGATCTTAGAGCATGATAACATTTTGGTTTTTTCCACCAAGAGAGCTCTGAGAGTCCTTGTACTCATATTTGGTTGAAAGTCAGTGTGATCCTTGCGAACAATACTGAATACCACCCACATTTTTCTTAAAGAAATACTGCTCCTTAAATTTGGGTGCAAGTCATATTAAGCCTTTCGTATCATGGTTTCATAATAAGGTAGAACCAGAATCATTTCCTTTTGTGGTCATAATGAAGCAACAACTAATCAATAAAATCAACAAAAGAAGATCAATATGGCTGGCGCACAGATTAAGACATGGCAGATTAATCATAGAAATACTCAAGGGCAAAGTACCTGGAAAAAGCCCCCGCTGGAGGCCAAGAAATACATTTATGAAGGTGTTCTGCACAGATTAAGACATGGCAGGTTAATCATAGAAATACTCAAGGGCAAAATACCTGGAAAACGCCCCTGCTGGAGGCCAAGAAATACATTTATAAAGATGTTCTTCAGGTGTACTGGTCTAATAAATTATGAAGAAGCTAAATGAACTGCCCAAAATAGATTCATTTGGGGAAGACTCATAGTAGGGACAAACCAGTTATAAGACTGAATATCTGATGATCAGGGCTAGTATTTACATATAATAGTAAAAATGGCTAAATATGTACATATATATGGGCTAAACATTCTCAAAATATGGAGTAAAATATGGATTACATGCACGCCTCAGAACAATTTAGAAGGAAACTCACAGAACAAAAGTTCAATCTTCTTACATATATAATTGGGATTTTATTTTGAACTATTGGTACAATTTTTCTGGAGGGAGGGCACATATTAATCTTTTAATGAGAATTGCCTATTTGAGAAGCAGTGGGTTGCAAAACATTTTTTATTTTTCAAATATGTAACTGCGTCTATTGACTCTTAAAATTGCTTAGTACCCACTGAAACTCTGCTCAACATCACAACGGACCATTCTAAATCTTGCAACATAAATCCAGATCTACTTCCACACTTGATTCACCACTTAAAACTGTACTAATTTCACAAGTATCACTATACCCTGGATTCCTGCCTAGCACTGTGATTAACTTTACTTTGCAACTTCTCCAACTTCTCCCCTCCAGCAGTCGAGACGTTCAATCACTTCCCTTCCAATTGCAAAGCTTTTGGGGATAGAGTGGTTTCTTGCTTTCGGAGAGCATTAAATGCTGTTGTAAAGGATGAGACGTATGCTCGGATGCAAGCTATGTCATTTTTCACTGTCTTGTCACCAACAACTGACTTGCGCATATTCAATTGAAGCAGTGCTGTCTGAATCTAACACTTAACTCTCAATGGCTTCAATGTTAACTGCATAGTATGCTATTGCCTCTTAACCACGTTTCCCATGGAGTTATGATTGGTTTGAGTGGCAGTGGCACATCAAGGCAGTTGTGTCTCAGGATCTGAATCCTACTAAGAGCCTTCAATAAAACTTTCATAATTGAAAATTGAAGATAAAGAGGTCCACCTTCATGAAACAAAGCCACCACGTGGTCAGCACAATTTACAGGCAGGTTGTGTTCTGCGACGAATGACGTAAACAAAAGCCTCGGCATTCGTCACAGGATTTACATTTTAGTTTTTACATGAAAAGTTTGGTTTCTGGTTTCTTTCCACACAATGGACACTCTCTTTATGTTTCTTTGTTTGCACATTTGAGTATATCTCACTTCCCGCTATGCGCAACTGAAAAATTACAACTACAACTAAATGTGAATGCTGGTCCCTTCCTGGACTCACTCAAACATGGAGACTTTTCCAGTAGAAGTCCATTATAGCGAGAATTCGGAACGGCAAAAAATTTACTCGCTACAGCGGACTGTCGTTGAATCCGATTTTCGAAAAAGGTGGGAAAAACTCCATACACATTAAAATCAGTATTAAACGGCAATAAGTTTGTTCAAAACTTGCATTTCCATGGATGATATCCAAACAATGGCTTACTCATTTATTTTTTGAAATCCGATAATACTTGAAAGAATATTTTTAATTTCATTCTGAAAAAATTATAGTATCACTCCACAGGCTTCTGTAGCAAATGTTTCTGTTTTCTTCAAACAGTGGCACCTAACCTAACCGTATATGTATCACGAAAACATATTTTAAGCACACGAAGAGAAATGATAACCTCCTCACTACAAATTTACATGGGAATAGCCTTTCCAAAATTTAACTAGACACGAGAAAATACAAATTATCATCTGAAATCAGTGATGTACACTGACATATTTAGAGGTACATCACATTCTTACTTAAGTTCAGTATAATTATAACAAAATTAAGCGATCGTTTACTTAAGCCTTTATTTCTAACGAGTTGAAAACTGCTTGTACAATATAACTATTTATAATAGTTTATTTAAATCCGCCTTGATCAATACACTCATTAAATGAAAGAAACATTATTTATTAAACCATACATGTTTCGGGAAATCTCAACCATTCCCTTTATCAGTGGTTAGATCAAAGAATAACATAATATGACACAATCTTTTGTTTTACAATTTGAAGGAGTATTGTGTCCCAATACATCATGTCAAAGAGTAAAGAGAACTTATGAAATATTATAAAAATGATCAATACATACAATTTTGGTTGAACTGAATGAGAAACACTATACAAATTTATGATCTTCAAGTTTTTCTTCTTTTCTTCTTTTTGTTCCTTAAATGATTATATGCTAGCCTAAACAGTGGGTTATCTTCTGTACTTTTCTCATTTAAACTTGATTCAGAATTACATTTTTGTGTAAGGTAAATTTCTAAATTTTCCAAAACATTCATTAGTTTTCCCTTTTTGGTCGAATGTAATAATTTCATGTCATTGGAAATGTCTGTAAATTTATGATTCATTTCAACCATATGTTCTCCCATTGCCGAATATCTTTTATGTTTGACCGCATTAACGTGTTCTTTGTACCTTATAGCCAAACTTCTTCCGGACTGTCCTATGTATCGTTGTTTACATGTTTGGCATGTTAATTTGTAAATTCCTGATTTATTAAATATACATTTATTCTCTATTTTATCTGAATTGAAAATTATCTTATTAGTATTATTATTCGTTTTGTATGTGACATTGATGTTCTTTTTTCTGAAAATTTTAGCCAGTTGATAAGAGTGCTTATTTCGAAAAGTTAGAACTATGAATTTCTTTTTCTCTTTTCTCTCTTTAATTAAAGTTGTTTTAGGTTCATTTTTCACTTTATTTATCATTCTATTAATAAATCTGTTGGAATATCCGTTGCTACGAGCGATTTGATGGATTATATTTATCTCTCTATTATAATTCTTCTTAGACATAGGTATGTTCATAGCTCTATTAATTAAACTGTAAAATGTTGCCTTTTTATGTTGACCTGGATGATTGGAGTCATTTCTGATAATAGTATCTGTTTGAGTAGCTTTTCTGAAAATTTGGAAATCAAAATGACCAGAATTTCTAGTAACTGTCAAATCTAAAAAATTTAAAGTCCTATCATTTTCAGATTCCATCGTAAAATGCACTTGTCTATTCAAAGTATTTAAATACTGTAATATACCATCAGGTTTAACCTTTCGTTCATCGATAATAACAAATATATCATCGACGTATCTCAACCATGTAATCAATCCATCTATTTTATCCACTATTTTATTATATTCCATGTAATCCATGAATATGTTAACTAAAATACCTGAAGCTGGCGAACCCATTGCTAGGCCTTTAGACTGTTTGTAAATTTTGTTGTCAAAAACAAAATAGTTATTTTCCAAAGTAAATTCTAGTAATGTTAAAAATTCTTCAATTTCCACCTTGCTTAATTTGCTGTGTTGCATTAAATTCTTTCTTACTATTTGTATAGTATCTACAATAGGAATGATGGAGTACATATCTTTGATATCCAAACTATGTATCGTGTAGTAGTCTGTTAGCTCAATGTTTTTAATTCTGTTACAAAAGTCAATAGTATTAATTAGGTGTGTCTGGCTATAAAACTTATAGTGTTCTTTTAAAAATATTTGTATGAATTTGGCCGTCTTATATACTGGACTATTTCTGAAATTAACTATTGGTCTAATAGGAATTTCTTGTTTATGAATTTTCGGTAGTGCCTTTAAAGTAGGTATTTCTGGGTTCATGTTAATTAAACAGTTAGTATCTTTGGAGTCTAATAAAAAAGTTATGTTATTGAGAATTTGTTTAAGTTTTTTCTGCATAGAAGACGTGGGATCTTTTTTTATCAATTCAAAATTATTGCTAGTTAGAAAATTCTTAGTTTTTTCAATATAATCCTGTCTTCCTATCAGTACAATGGTATTACCTTTATCAGCTTTTGTCACAACAATATTATTATTATCTATCTTATTCTTCAATAATTTGATATTCTTATTCAACTCCTCATGGTTCTCTACCGTATGTTCTATCATATTGGATAATGTTCTACTAACTTCGTATCTAAGAGGAATTTGTTCATCAACTGGTAGGTTAGCTATGCTATCGACCACGTTATTTACGTATTTATTATGGAAACGTGTTATCCTCTCTCATTTTTGATTTTCGTTTAGAGAACCGTATCTACGGGTATTACTAATCAACTCCGACATCACCCTCGAATATCGACGAGAGAGCTCGCAAGTACACATAGCGGGATAGCAATATCGAAGGTCGCATTTTGTGACACTGGCATATGCTTCAATTTCCTTATTCAAATAGAGTCCTAACCTAACTTAACCGTGTATGTACCATGAAAACATATATCAAGCACCAGCAGGAAAGGGGTAATCTTCTCGCTATAAATTTATATGGGAATAGCCATACTGAAACGCAGACGCACAAAATATAAACTAACCTTTGAAATCAATGATGCACTCTGCCATATCTTGAGGTGAATCCCCTTCCTACTTAATTATGGTATTTAGCATTAAAATTAAGCAATCGATTACTTTAGCCTTAATTTTTAACAAATTAACAACTGCTGTCGGACATGTTATTTACGCATTTATTACAAAAACATGTCACCTCTTTCATTTTTCTTTTTCTTTACGGGACAGCAGTCAACGGGTATTACTAATCTACTCCGACGTACCTTCAAATGTTGACGAGAGAGCTCGCTAGTGGATATAGTGAGGAAACAATACTGAAGATAATCGATCGCATGCAATATAATCACTGGGTGCATAAATATCAGTATCGTGATAAATCGTGCACGCTTAATCACTCGCAATAACGGATGCATCAGTGATAGGGCTACTACAGAACTATTTAAAATAATTTTACTTGAGTCCGCCTTGTACTGATGAAAGGAATGGATGATTTTCCCGAAACATGTATGGTAAAATAAATACAGTGGAACCTCGATTCTCCGTTTTTTTGAGGGACCACCGTAAAAAAACGTACAACACGGGAAAACGGAAAATCCGGGAATGAATGAACCATGAACAATTTGGCTAAATATCACCAAAAAAAGTGTATATATATATATATATATGTATACGTAAAATCTTACAAACACCCTAAACCAAACTAAACTACACCCCCAATGGGTCTTCTGCCTACCAAGCGACCGCCGCTCGGTCCGAACACCTGTAGATTACGAGGTGACGCATGGTCAGTGTGACGAATCCTCTCGGTCGTTATTCCTGGCTCTCTAGACCAGGGTCGCCATCTCACCATTAAATAGCGCCTCAATTAAAGGTAATCGTAGAATGAGTGAACCTGGAACCTGCCCTCATATCCAGGTAAAAATGCCTGACCTGGCCGGGAATCGAACTTGGGTCCTCCGTGTGAGAGGCAGGCATTTCGACCGCTGGGCCGGTTTCAAACATTAATTACTGGTACGCGACTTAAAAGTCTCGCAACTTTACATTCAGTTTTACCGGGGAAACTTTGTCGGTTTCCTCTGAAAACTTCTTTCAGTTCAGCAACTTTGATCAGTCAAACTGTTCAAAAAAACCTAATAACATCAAGCCAAACAATCGACCACAAGTATTTTTTTAATTCTCTAATCTAATAAAATAAAGCACATTGGATACAAAAGCGGCCAACATGATGGCGAAATCCCCTTTTCTTTAAATCTTCCATTGTAATTTGATCACCGGTATACTGTTTGTAGTCAGTTTGTGGAAATCTTGTACTGCGCAAATGAGGCCTACGGCCTAGAACAACTTTTAAAGGTTATGTTGAACTCGAGAATATTGTTTCGTAAGTAAGTATTGATTCTCAAGTTTTCGAATGCATTATATTCAATTATGACAGTCACTAATCACAATTAAATTGGAAGAAGAAAAAGTATCATCAAAACTTCCAAATTTACGGTTATTCGTGACCTTGAGCTCAGCTGGAAAACGCGCTCCGCTGTCCAAGTCAGTACAAGTGCGAAATTATGCAAAGGTTTTTACATGAAACGTGCGCAAATAAAACGACTGCGGTTTTAAAATTTTAACACAATAATGTGAAATTACTAGTCTTACATTAGGACCAAAACAGTAATAGGCAATCCCAAAACCTCCCATGGCTTTATGTATGTAAAGTGCAACATCTGTTCTGGTCTCGATAACGTAATCGTATACGATAATATTAAAATACTAAATTTATGTTACTTAAAGAGAAGCAGTTTAGATTCCTGCCTGAAAGCTCAGTGATTATACAGTGCCCTGAGTGAAGTGCCGAACAGATACACTCGGAAAGAGCAAAAAAAGTGTAAACATCAAACCCTGGACATAATATAGACACTTTGCAAGTACGAACATCTGATGAAATTCGTTCCATCTTCAAGTAGAGCTGTCGAAATGCGCTCTGTCTCCTTCCAATTGTTGTGGACACTCTTTGCTTTATGTTTTCAATTCTCTAAACAATACCACGCGAATGCGATGCTAAGATGGTCCCTTATGGAAGTTCATCGCCGATCGCTTTTCCGCTTCCTCAAATTATGGCAATGACTGGATGTTAACACCAAGATCCGGAAGTATGCCGTAGCCATCCTTTCGTGAGATACAGTTTCTTGACATACGCGTGATCGAGGATTTAGCGTTGATGGGACTGAATTTCTGAATGGTTGATATGGGAAATCGTTTCTTCGAGGAACGGATAATGCGGGAAAACGTAGTTTCCGGGAACGTATAATCGAGGTTCTACTGTAGTTTTCTATCATTATAAGGTGTATTGACAAGGCGGACTCTAGTAAAACTATTTGAAATAGTTCTGTAATAGATTCAGACAAGTCAATACAGGATCAAACTTAATACCTATTATGGTTAAGTTTATCAACAGTGATAGGGCTCTCGCTGTAACCGAAGGATAATACAGAGTTTAATATAGGAATTTTGAAGGGATAGACGAACACTGTCGTTATAACAGGGTTCTCGTGATATGCCGTACTTGCTATAGTGGACTTCTACTGTATTTCTTTTTTGATATTTTGGTCCAAAAATAATTAAGATATACAACCAAGAAGCACTACTATGTGACGTAACATGAGCACTGACACCGGTCCTGCCCCGGGTAGACATCTATGGTGTGCGACTTCTACTTCCTATTATTAAGCTATTTAAATGTATTATACACCGGTGTTCTCCCCAGAAATGTTTGTCAGCCAGGTGTCAGAAATGAGTAGCCGAGCGGGAAATAGGGCGTAAAAAATGGATATATAAAATTTCAATGTATTCCTCCCAGGGCATCAATAATATCGGATAGGTAAACATTAACTGCAAAACTGAACTATTTTAGTGTTATCACAAACAATCACATAACAGAGTATTTTGAACTTTAGTGTTCTACTGTTTGTTCATAATCATGTAACACGGGGGCTCACCATTTCGTTGCAGTGGAGTGTTATACGGGTTTATGATGTCGTGCGGAATCGTATGCAATTGGGAACATGCATCATTTTCAAAAATATTTTTTTTGAAAAGTACACCAATGAAATAGTACGTAAACGTATTACATTGTGGTATGTTGCCTTGTTTTCTACCATTAAAAAAATATTTAATAGTGCCTTTCCGCAAGGCGAGTGAAACGGCCTCTGACGTAAGCGGCGCGCTGTGACGTCACGATCCAGTACCGCATGGAGCTCTACCAGCCGTTGTGCATCAGCCGTTGCTAAAAGCCGATTGTTTATTATTCATGATCGCGAATAACTTCGAAATGACAGAAGAAACGTTCAAAACAGCACAGTCAGACAATCTACCATGTGTAGATGTCATCATTCTTGAAAAATGTGACTTTTGTGGCCGCAGAAATTCGCAGATAACAAGCAAGTTTGTAAGTGGCGTCTTTTATATACGTGCAATGTACTGTAACCCATAGTATTAGGATAACAACGAACCTGGATAGATATCACATCACTTTCAACATTTCCTTCTAGACTGATTCCCCTATTAAAGAATAACATTACATTTTCGGGCTTTCAGCATTAGTAAAGTAAGAAATCGGATTTCAGCACTAACATAAATATATAGGTAGCATTATAGTACTAGTCCGCTTCTGTGGTGTAGTGGTTAATGTGTGCCACACCCGGAGGCCCGGTTTTGATTCCCGGCTCTGCCATGAAAGTTGAAAACAAATAGTACGAGGGCTGGAACGGGCTCTACTCAGCCTCGGGAGGTCAACTGAGTAGAACGGTTTCGAATCCCACCTCAGCCATCCTTGAAGTGGTTTTTCGTATTTTCCTACTTCTCCTCCAGGCACCTAAGGCCACGGCCGTTTCCTTCCCTCTTCCTTGTCTATCCCTTCCGATCCTCCCATCCTCCAACAAGGCCCCTGTTGAGCATAACAGGTGAGGCCCCCTGGGCGAGGTAATGGCCCTCCTCACCAGTTTCATCACCATACTCAAAGTCTCACGTTCCAGGACACTGCCCTTGAAGTGGTAGAGGTGAAATCCCTCGCTGAGTCCGAGAGAAAACCAACCCTGAAGGATAAACTGATTAAGAAAGAAAGAAAGAAAGAAAGAAGGAAAGAAAGAAAGATCATAGTGCTATAGGGCTATAATCTATCATTCCAAAAAATATATATATATATATATATATTTATGGTTGGGACAACTGGCCTACCCACTTTCGGGGCCCATGAAAGAGAATTAAATACCTTTGTGGAGGGAAAAAATTAAACATGATAAAGGATAAAGATAAATATGACTTCATCTAGTTTTCACAAGTCGGGCCGAGTGGTTCAGACGGTTGAGGTGCTGGCCTTCTGACCCCAACTTGGCAGGTTCGATCCTGGTTCAGTCCGGTGGTAGTTGAAGGTGCTCAAATACGTCAGCCTCGTGTCGGTAGATTTACTGTCACGTAAAAGAACTCCTGCAGGACTAAATTCCTGCACATCGGCGTCTCCCAAAAATCGTAGAAGTAGTTAGCGGGGCGTGAAGCCAATAACATTAATTACATTTGGCTTTTAACAAGCTGAGCATATCAGGAAAGAAAAGTGTCCTGGTGACATTTTAGTCGCTCAGTACAGGAATGTCTTTGGGTGCTGTGACTTTCACTTTTTTTTTTTTTTTTGCTTTACGTCACACCGTCACATATAGGTCTTATGGCGACAATGGGACAGGAAAGGCCTAGGAATGGGAACAAAGCGGCCGTGGCCTTAGGTACAGCCTCAGCATTTGCCTGGTGTGAAAATGGGAAACCACGGAAAACCATCTTCAGGGCTGCCGGCAGTGGGGTTCAAAACCCACTATCTCCCGGATGCGAGCTCACACCTGCGCGCTCCTAACCGCACGGCCAACTCGCGCGGTATTTTTACCTTTCGGTTTATTGACTTGGCTTGTATAACCTAAAACTTAGGCTAAGTTGGATAATATTTTAAACACCTACATCACTATTTTCACCTGTGTGCAATTATGTTATTTATTTCATTAATATTATGATAATTATTATAATTGAGCATTGTTAACTTATAAGAACCCAACAGACAAGCATTGGTTTTGTGTAGAGTTATACATTTGTTAAATTCACGTTGTTTCCTTTCATGATGTACACACCTATTCTTTGTTAGATTATACAGTATTTAGATATAGCCTAAATTTCTTTACCAATTAAGCTCTTCAATAAAGACATACATAACTGTCCCATGCCAAGATATATTGGTAGAATTAGAGCTGTCATAATGCTTCATAACCCCTTTGATTTATTATCTTGACATGGATCACCCAAAACATAAGTTAGGTTTGGAGAATACTTTAATAATCAGCATTATTTAATGCACTGTTTATTACTTTCATATAATCCAAGATGTAATTGAAGCATTTAAATAAAGCATCATACATTAAAATTTAAAGTTTTACCACTAGAACAGCTGACATGGAAAAGTGATTTGAAAATTCAAACAAATTCATCTTACGTTAAAATCTTCAAAAAAATAAACTATAGACTTTTCCGATATATCACCAGCATTTCTCCGGCTCGCCAAAATCCATTTCTCCCTAGTTTTAGCTTCTTTGGAACATTTATAAACAATTTGTTTGGGATGGTATGCGATGTGCTATTGCACATCGGAACTATACACCATTTATAAGTTTTCAGCCTCACTGTCTGTGCAGGATTCATTTTAAGTCTAAAATATACCACTCAGATTATTATCCAATGTATAGACCTCGAATTTAACCATACCAGACACTAACATAAAGTAGAAATACGCGAAGTGTATCCTGCTTCTCACAGCACACTATGTGTTATTTCGTCTGCTAATTCAGTCAACCTGTACGATGACGTCAGACCAATGAGATCGCGTAGTTGCGTGACGTAACATTTTCGTAGATTTTTATCATGTTTGGAGTTATTATTTGTACATTCTGATCACATTTTTGAATTCTGCATGAAATTTTGAATCAGATTAGCATATTTTTAATTAAAACCCCGGATCATGCATGTTCCCTATTACATGCTAATCCAGGCACCACTCATGCATGACACTACGTGGTAGTCAATTTAAAAATTTGAACTCTGATGTAATTGATACAATTATTTTTACAATAATGAAGATTTGTCATATACAGTAAGTAAACAGTTTTACAGTATTAAAATTTATTTGGAACACGACTCAAATCATCATCTTCTCTTTCAGCCGCTTTTCCCACATCTGTGGGGTCGTGGGAGCGAACTGTGTCGCACATGTGGATTTGGCCCTGTTTTACGTCCGGATGCCATTCCTGACGCCAACCCTATATGGAGGGATGTAATCACTACTGTGTGTTTCTGTGGTGGTTTCTAGTGTAATTTGTTGTCTGAATATGAAGAAGAAAGTGTTGGGACAAACACAAACACCCAGTCCCCAGGCCAGAAGAATTCATCAGAGGCAATTAAAATCTCCGAATCAGCCAGGAATCGAACCTGGGACCCTCTGAACCGAAGGCCTCAAGGCTGACCATTCAGCCAATGAGTCAGACACGCAACGACTCTAATATATATTATGAAACTGGCACATATCTAGGTTATGTAAGCCGGACGAGTCTGTAAAACTGGCAGGGCGGTCTGCCCATTAAAAAGATTCTGGGGAGAACACTGTACACCAATATGGAGCACATGGCTGGCCAGTGTGGCTAGCCACCCTGCCCCATACTGCCCTCTGATTGTGGTTATTAGAACTACTATTGTCCAGCCATAATCGGCCATATATCGATACAATGAGGAAACGTGCAGGAGTTCTGAATAATATGAAAATTACTGAAAATGCTCTCAAAATCGGGAGATCGGTCCCGGCGATTGGGAGGAACAATGCAAAATCGGGAGAGTTGGCACCAAATAAAATAAATGATTAGATGAATGAACTTTAAGAGAATACGTTAGTTACAGTGTCCACTAAAACTGTTATGATTCATTGGGATGGACATTATTTCGCTCTGCTTTTCTGTTAAAGGTTCACCAGAAGAACTTCAAAAATCTGAAGTCCACAGTCAAAATGTAGAGAAGATACTGCTAACATGGAACAAAATAAACATTAAGTGAATAAATTTTTTTGTAGTGTTCATAAAAGAAATTGTTGTCATGCAGATCTGTGTACTGATACGTGCTCATGTATACACTGTATGGTACCCAGGTTTGCCAAACATACTCTATACTGTATTTCCTTGTGTGTTAGACCCCCTTTTCATTAACTTTTATAGCAGCAAAAAGGTGGGGGGAGGGGACTATGCGGTAGCCTTCCATTTCGTACAGTGAACACGATGTCTGGCTATTTCTTTAACAAACTTATGACTGTATTCCGAGTCTTAATGGCTATAGTGAACACAGGACTTTCAGGCCTACATATACTGTAAATATTATCAATCAGGTTTATTTATTTTTATATCACGTCATTCATTTAATCTCATTAACTCCTCTGATGAGGTTAACGACAGGAAGATTCATCTCACTTCATATCTGAACCCGTACGGAAACAGGATAAGAGATAAGGGTTGGACATACAGATTTACTTAGGCCCGGTTTCATCAACACATGTTAGTACTTAACAAGGTGTTAAATCATTTAACATATGATTTAAGAAAATTTGCGTTTCATCAACAAATGTTAACATTAACAAATGTTAAACTGCGTATTAAAGTTAACATCAGCCATTTCCAATGTTAAATGGCTAACATTAGCATTTAGCAACCTGTTCCAAAATGGCTGCTGTGAATCTCGCTTTCGAGGCGGAATTGCTCTATTTAGATCTTTTACAAAACAGTCCTGATCGAAGAAGAGTTCAGCGACGTAATGACTTTGAAAATTTGACGGATCCGAAATTTCTTCATAGATACAGGTTATCGAAAACAGTCGTTGCTAAGGTTGTTGACGAAATTCAAGTGAGGTTAGAATATCCTACGAAGAGAAACTTACCTCTTTCTCCAATGTTGCAGGTACTGATAATATTACGAGTTTTTGCTACTGGTTATTTTCACATAATGGCCGGAGACAATGCTGGAATTTCTAAAGCCACTGTTAATAGAGTTGTTTGTCGTGTGTCTGCAGCCATAGCATCCATGAGAAGGAGGTATATAACATCCCCTTCAGTAGAAGAGCGTCAGTAAATTATCCGCGACTTCTACGAAATAAGCCGTTTTCCTGGTGTTTGTTCTACGTGCAATAGATTGCACACATGTAAGAATCCAATCGCCTGGAGGCAATTGGGCCGAAATATATCGTAATCAAAAGGGATATTTCTCTGTTAATGTTAATGTTCAGGTGATTAGTGAGCCTAACCTCCAAATCAGGGATATACTTGCTAGGTAGTCTGGTTCTGCACACGACAATACAATATTTAATAACTCCCATATTGGAGCACAGTTTGAAGTGGGACAATTAACGAATTGATTTTGTTAGGTGACAGCGGACACCCGCTAAAAAAAAAAGTATCTGTTTACCCCATTGAAAACCTCGCGGACTTTTCCCGCGCCTCGTCCTTTTCTTTTATCGTCAAGCCATCTGTGCGCTTGCACTCAATAACTTATATATATATTTACTAACTAATTCAATTAACAACTCTTCTTCGAAGGAGGAAAAATTAGAACTACGATTCCGTTTCACTTCACGCGCCATATTTTACAGCTGTGCTCAAACAAAAGCGCATCGGAGCGCGCTGTAAAACAGCATGTTCGTACCACTGCCTCCTTGATTCGCACCAGTTCGCAATATTGGGAGAGTTAACAGTCGATTAGTTAACATTTCACAAGAAAAGTTTGATGAAACGCAAGAAACCTAACAAGATGTTAAATTTCTAACTCCGTATTAACTAACTACTTGTTAGTATATATTTAACATGTGTTGATGAAACCGGGCCTTAGTGTATTAAGCAAACATTAATACAAAGGAACGATAAAAACTTAATGACAATCAAATGTCCCTGTCAGTAGAGCAGTAGGCCTATCACATAGCAAACTTCCATTTGTTGTCATAATTCCAAAGGATGTCATCTTCACTGCCATTGAGATTCCAGTCTTTTCTTGAAACATTTCCAATAGTTTTGTTCCCGATTAGAGTCCAAGCAGTGAGAATCTATTCACAAATGGTTTCTAGAGATGGTCTCTGTATTTTCTCAATTGGTGTATGTGGAATAAAGCTGTTCAGTAGAAAGCGTGCCAACCCACCACCTGATCGCTTGGGACGGTCTGAGCAAATTTAAAAGTTGTACGTCTGAATGTAATACAGAGTGACTGGAAGCATTCCTTGGATAATGGCAGCAGTTAAAAGCCAGACCTAAATATATTTCATGCTTGTCCTCTACACTTATCACATCAGGATTTACCTAAACAGCTGTAATAATACAGACACATCATTGTTTAGGTTAGGTATGTTATCTCTAAGTGCCCAGATAATACCAGAAGTTCCAAAACGAAAAAATAACAGAAAAGCTTGCCGTATTTATGGATATCTAAAGGTATGGAGTTAATTCATTTTATTAACACAATGTTTAATTTTGCATGTTCGGTGTCTCCATTTTTTAATTAACGCAGAGTATGATTTATTAGGTACGCTGACGAGTAAAACAATCGTTACGATTGGATTGCTTTTATCATGAACCTACTTCTACCCATATTAGCCTGATTTATGAGATATTAAACGATTACAGTGTTAATGATCTTGCCTGCTATATTAATAACAACATCCGTGAATTCTTAACTAAAAGTAAACTCGTGTCCTTATCTCAAGGTGGTGCATCCCTTTTCAGGCATGCCCCTAGTGGAGGTGAGCTGCATGTACCATATTTCCACATACAACCCTTTTGCCATTTTTAAATCTCTGTCAGTACCAGGAATTGAACTTGGGCATGAGACAACTAACTGTGTTAACCGTTACACTGCAAAGGCGGACATTCTTAACTACAAAACACAGACACATCAAACGACTGATGTGTGCTTACAATCCGCAGGTCGGACATACAAAATTGTTCACATATTTGTGTGAAGTCATGAGAGTTGCAGTACGCTATGGAGGCGGACATTTCTTGACTACGAAATACAGACGTACTGCATGACTTTTATGCATGCCTGCCTCGCACGGGTCGAACAGATGAAACTATTCACTTATTCGTGTGATGTCATCGGAGCTGCAGTACGACTGTACTAGCTATGAAGCGGAATTGTTTTTTTTTTTCTCTCTGACAAATTGTGCTGGGGATCTTAAATCATCATCATCATCATCCTCCTCCTCCTCCTCCTCGTTTTCCCATTTCCACTTGACACCGGGTGGGAGTAAATATGATTCCTCTCCACTTTGTAAATGTTAGCTTTTTTTTTTTTTTTTTTGACAAAGGCCAGGGGATCTAATACATGAGGATATACAGTGAAACTCGGTTAAGAAGTTCCCGCATAAGAAGTTTTCCCGCCTAAGAAGTGTGATATTCTTGGTCCCTTGATCGGTTGCATTAAGACATATGTATATTTTTCCCGTTTAAAGTGTTCTGTTGTAAATATATTTCCCGCTTAAACAGTTCAGATTTTAAGAGCCCCTTGAGATAGAAAACGTCCGCTCAAAGCAGCCCGTGGTTAGAACCCTCCAGTCTCCGCGCAAGTTGCACCCTGTGTTAGACCGTGTGCGCGCTCGCGGTGTGTGTCTGGTGTCACGTTACATGTGCGGGCCTGCCACGGCCATATGACGTCACGCTATGACAACACGGACAGCAGATGATCACTCTCGACTTGTGGAATCGAATCGAACCAACAGTCAAAATTTCCACTCCACCGTTCCATCTAGCGGAATAAAATCGAACGGGATTCTACGTAAGAAACAAAGTACGCAATGAATGATTTGATAAAACTTTAATGCAGTAATTTGCGGGCCGCGACAGGGGTGAAGTCATTAATCGAGGTGGCCTAAACATTAATTAAAAACCGTAAAGTGCATTTGCCCACAACATTACTGTTAACCTACCACAAAACTGAATATTCTAACCTGTCTGATTTTTCATTCCCTTGCTTATTTCCTTCCAGGCATTCTGTTTTACGTTGTTGCAATAATACTTGTGGGCCTTGCCGTAGAATAAATTACGTTTTTGAACTAAACTGATAAGATTTTCCGTGTCTATTACTAGTGAGGTGAATAAAAACAACTTCGCGACTCTATGCAGGAAACAGCCGATTTGCCAGCAACCAGCTGATACACATGCCGCCAAACAGCCGACCGAAAGATCCCGATCGTTTACGAAGTTGAACGAATGTTGATAGACAACTGGGTGTTGAGGGAGGCACACATAGGCATTGCAATACCACGTGTTGGCATAAAATTGAAAGTTATTTTTAATTTTACCTTTATACGAGCTAAACATTGTATTATCGTGTCACTCGTAATTATTACATCGCATTATTAGAACGTAGCACAAGGATGAGGAGACATCAAATAAAATTCTCGCGGGGAAAGAAACTGTTTACGTTTAGATGTGCTAGCGTTGCTACTGCACCTTTATCTCTCCCATGTAATACCCTGGATACATTTCCATGCACTAATTTCTACCAACTTCGAACCTGTGTTTCTTTTCTTCATTACCTATAGCATGAAGAGGATTGAAGCGGGAAAATAAACTCAATACTGGCTTGGCCATGCGGTACTTGTGAAACAGCTAGAAACTACGCCCGTTGCCGTGACAACCAGTAGGAATGCAGGGGCGATTTAGGCCTAGGTTCTAAGAATCTCTTAAGAGTAAGTTGCTAGATTTCCCATTTGCTGCCGTTATCCTTGAAGCAGGTGTCAGGGGTGTGAGGAAGATAGAAAGCACATGCTAACAAACTAGTACACGTCTTGTCTTTGCTTCTTGTAAGCCTAAGCTACGGATTGCCAAGCATAGTGTAGCGTCGTAATTAGTGTGAATAGGAGTAGGTGAAGTTACTTGTACTTGTAATATCAACGTACAAGCTTTTTTTAAAAAGTGAAAATGAGCGCAACTCAGAGGAAAGAGATCAAGCGAAAGGCACTAACAATAAAAGACAAAGTGGAGATTATAAGGAAAGTGGCGTCATCTACACTTTCTCGTGTTGCTTTGGCAAAGGAGCTGGGGATGCCGCCGTCTACTTTGAACGATATTATAGCGAAGAAAGAAGAGATCTCTGCTTCTGCAGGGAATACTTCAGCAAATTGTAAGGAAGTTAAATCTGAAAAGTACGATGAAATAGAACAAGTTCTGCTAATATGGTTTAAACAGCAGCGAAGTTTAAACATACCGTACCTTTCAGTGGGACTATTGTGCAGGAGAAAGCCTCATGCAAATTAAGGGTACCTTTTACCGCGTCGAGCGGGTGGCTGGAACGCTTTAAAAATCGAGCCGGCATCGTTTACAAAGCCGGCCCCGTGGTGTAGGGGTAGCGTGCCTGCCTCTTACACGGAGGCCCCGGGTTCGATTCCCGGCCAGGACTGGGATTTTAACCTGGACCTGGTTCGAGGTCCACTCAGCCTACGTGATTAGAATTGAGAAACTATCTGACGGTGAGATATCGGCCCCGGTCTAGAAAGCCAAGAATAACGGCCGAGAGGATTCGTCGTGCTGACCACACGGCACCTCGTAATCTGCAGGCCTTCGGGCTGAGCAGCGGTTGCTTGGTAGGCCAAGGCCCTTCAAGGGCTGTAGTGCCATGGGGTTTTTGGTTTTCGCTTACAAAACAATTTGTTGCGAAGCAGAGAGTGTAAGTTCGCACGGAAGGGAAGTGTGGAAGGGCATGGTTCTGCCTGCTAAAATAATCAAACCTTGCAACGTTTTTATATAACTTAATATGTTCCCTTCTCTTATCAAATATATTTATAATATGGTATGTTCAATTATTTTACTTTATCTCTAAAAATATTGTCATGATAATCAAATTTTTATATTGTGGCTTTCTGTAAGCAGCTCTTATATATCAGCCTATTTTGGTATTGTTCACAAACAAGGAAATCTGTTGGCTGTGTGTTTCACATGTATTTCAAAGTACAGAATAAGTTTTTGAGCATTACCCCTTTTAAGAAGTTTCCTGCTTAAGAAGTTTTTTTTTTTGCAGTCCCTTGAAAAACTTCTTAACAGAGTTTCACTGTAATGGTAATCATCTTGGCCTGTAGTGTGTTTGAAAGGGTCGTATACACCGCCTTCTCCCACACCAAATTGTCAAACATAGGGCCAACTACAGAAAACTTTATGGAAGACACTCGGAGGAGTAAGAATGAAAGACTGTGGTCAACAGTATGGAATACATTTACCTAACTGCCAGTGGTCATAATTAGTAGATTACATATCATAACACTGATATCAAGGGAAACAGCACTTTGTTCCCCAGCGCAAGGACACTTTTCCAATGTGCTTTATGGTTGCCACTCAATTCTGTTAAACAGGAAACTTGTCAATATACAAAGTGAAAGAAAAAAATATGATAGGAAATGCTACCTATTTCCAAGCATCCATTATGATCTCCGTCTACAGTACAGACACCCCTTTCATTTGTATGGAGGGTCACCTCATAGGCGAGCATTCACATGGATAAGGTGTTAAGCCATACCAGTAGAACCTTCCCCTGATTTTATCACGAGATAAAATATCATGAACTAGTGTACATATATAACCGTGTACCACACAGTCCATAGCTAACAAGATAATGCAATAAAAATTGGTATATTTGGTGAAAAGAAAAACAAATCCCAATGATTAGGGAATTAACTTACCTTTCTGGGTTAGTTGTTTAAAAAGGAAAGTAACGATGTGATCCAAGGTTGCACAGCAGCCCGTACACACCATAGTATCTGTAAAGGAATATCATATATGTAGAAGTTTCTTCAAATTAACTCAAAAAAAAAAAAAAAATAAATAAATAAATAAAGAACACTAAAACACAAAATAGCCAAAATAATTTGATTCATCTAGCATGCCTTCAAGAAATGCACAAACACAGATGAAAACAGACAAAATCAATTGTGCAAAAGGAAACTAAGTTCAGTGTGATTGGAACAGATGCCAAAGCCCTTAAGTTACATGAGCGACAATTAGCAGCAAGCTTAAGACAACATTTCAATTAATTTAAACATTTTCTGACAAGAAAGGTTTAAGGAAACAGGGAAATATGTGGAACTTTAATATTAGCAGAGAGCAAGGCACACAGAATAATTAAGAATTTCACGGAACAATATTTTCATCTTAAAGCAACATAATAAATTAACAAAAGAGAATAAAGTAACCTAGTTCAACAAAGGTTGAGATTTACAGATAACCTATAATTTAAACAAAAACTGCAATATAAATCCATGTGACTCATTTTAAGAGAAAAAGGCAGCTGTCGTGTAGGGGTGCACGTAATATCAAATCTACAGAAACTAAATCTTACCTATTTTCTACATCCAGGACTAAGAGAACAGTGCTCTTTATCCTAAAATTAACTATGGCAAAGTGTGTAATAAGGTACAGTCACAGACATGTCATAAAATAAGTCCCTACCCAGTGCATGGATTTCAACAATATACATTAAAATCAAATGTTTCCACAAATATCACATAGAAAAATTGCAATTGTGTTCTCATCATGCTTTTGATCAGCTAATGCCAATTATTAGCTTACTGAAGTTTGGGTGGCCCAGTTTTGTGTTGGGAATGGATGAAGTCAAACAGCACAGGGTCTAGGTGTACATGTCTGTGACTGTACCTGTGAAGTAATTCAGGGTCGCACCTAAAGCCGTGAGCCCCTCCGAGATGGAGGAGAGAATGTACAGGAAAACACGAGGCTCCAATGTGGAGAGAAAGCTCATATGGTCCTGAGCTAGACACTCCAGTAACACATAGTATGTTTGTGACAATTTCGGATAGTCCTAAAACAAACAAACAGTGTTTCTATTAGGTAAGAGGAATTTAAAATAAATCAACACAAAATTCAAAACATTTATGTAACCATAAAATTTTAAAAAACACACCAAAGTGATAATCACTGACAACAGAATAATGTATACCTTTATGGCAAATTAAAGACAATGCAACTGAATAAATATGCCGAAAGTACAAGGAAATCAAAGGATTAGTCAGCTCTAGTGCCTAGCAAAACATGCATGATATCATCAATACCATTTCTCATGAAACTGAGCAGGAGGTTCTTCTGAATTCATTGGAGTGAGTATTAAAATATGTGAAAGTACAATATTCTTAGTGAACAAAAATCAAGTTGAAAAGGGGCCACATTTTACTGACAGATGCACAGTATATTTGTTTAAATTATCTCATTTTTAAAGGAACAGATTGCCTGCCTTTTTCAAGATCAACGGCAGACTTCCATCTTTCATGAGGTGTTCTTATATAGTTAACTCAATAATCAGATAACAATGTGATTTTTATGATCTAATGAGGTATGAGTTTGAACTTGACTAATGACTTGGGTATTCGCTAGAGATCTTCAAATTTTAAGTTATGGCATACCTCGAGTTTTGATCCTGCTTCTGTTTATAACATTTATAAAATTACATTTTAAATTGGGGAAAATATAGTTAAACAATGATAAACTTTTGAGCTGGTGTTTGAATGCCATGCCAATCAGTCAACTGGTGCTAATTATTTCTTTTACTCAGCATTCTGTATCACCCTAAAAATCTTGTAACTCAAGAACTGAAATACAAGATACAGTATAATAAATGGTCTGATCAATCAATTCTCTGTGACTGGCATAAATATAAATGTTTGGGTACACCTACCAAAAGCGCATAAACTTCTTTCACAGTCATTTTATAAAAGCTCCCATACATTCCTAGTCTACACATTACAGATCCAGCTTTGTGCAGAAATCCTTAAAACATGACTTCATTCAAAGTCTAACTTTGCAATAATGACACCACTAAACTGTCCTCTTTCTTACAGTTTTTTTGTTGGTAACACAGGAAATTACCCCTGTAGCTATTAACTATTCATGAGCGGAAACACATAATTATATATATGCTCTACTTTTTCCTCCCACAGGGCGAAAACATATATGTATGTTCTGTTTGAATTTCACGGCTTTACTAGCCGAAGAGTTACACAAAGATGCTCATTAGCGTGTCCCTTATTTTTCAAAGTTTTAATTTTGCAATGCATAGGTTATTGTTTTATTCATTTGGGCCTAAAACACCCAAAAACAATTTTTTTCCTTATTTGGAACAGTGCAACCCGTGCCGACTCTTGCGCAAACATGTCCATACAAGTTGCGTCACAAGAGTGGCGCGCTCTCATTGTTATTGTCACGTAGTTTTCACTTATCGGGTAGCTAGCACAGACAGTTTTGTATTTCGAAGATGTCAGTGGAACAAAGGAGCAATAAAAAAAGTATTTTCGACGAAGTTGCTTCCAAAGTCCTGATTTAAGGGGATCGGTACAGTAAACAACCTTCAAAAATTTGATTTTTCAAAGTATTTTTTAATGTTTAACTACTCTCTTCTAGTTCAGTTTGGTAAAAGAATTATTTAAATATCTGCACTAGTATAGGAGTTATGATTTTAAATGCTAGACATTGCATAGGATATTTAGAGAATTCTGAACGTTCTGGAGATAAGGTATGGCGTACGGTACATAACATACGTTGGTGAAGGTGACACAAAGTAATTCAAAGCTGTGTAAGATATGCAACAGTATGGTCCTAGTGTATCAATCACCAAAGCTGAATGTGTTGAACATGTTCAGAAACGTATGGGCACATGACTGAGAAATCTGAAGAAAGAATTCAAGGGGAAAAACATTCAGATGGCAAATTACTGTCTGGAAAGAAGATACTGACAGATTCTGCAATAAAAACTCTGACGACTTACAGTGGAAATGCTATAAGAAGTAACTCAACATCAGTAAATGATATGAGAACTGCTATCTGGGCTCTTTGGTACTATAAAATATCATCTGATGAAAATCCACTTCGTTACTTCTGCCCAGAAGGAGATAATTCCTGGTGCCCGTACCAGCGCGCTGCCAATGCAGGCAGAGTTCAAGAATACTAACACAAAAACACATTACAATCAGCCGTTATGGATGTGATTAAGCCTGTTTTCAAGGATTTAGTTGCTACTAAACTGTTAAAAAGGTATTTAGGAGGTTATACACAGAATGCTAATGAGTCTCACAATGCTAGGATTTGGAAAATGTACCCAAAAACTGGATTCTGTGGAAAGACAACTGTGAAGATTGCCACAAATGATGCAGTTATGACATTTAGTGATGGAGTGAAGAGTAGGTTGGCTGTGCTGCAAGAAATGGGCTTGAATCCTGGTGTCTTTTGTGAACGTGCAATGCTACAAGTGCACGTGATGCATATGAAGTCTGCTGAAAAAAGAGTATGAGAAGCCACAAAAGGGGCCAGACAAAGCAGAAGAAAATTAATACTGGAGTATGAAGCTGAGAAAATGGTTTTAGAGGGAACATTCTATGCCCCAACAGAATTTTTGCACACACTGGAAGGCTACTGTGTCTTTACAGGCGTCATATAACTTTGGAGCTCATTTTCTCAAAACTGTAATTTTTCAAAACAATTTCCCTTGTAACTCCTAAATTATATGGTGTATTGCAATGCCACTTTTCTCACATGATCTTAGTGACAGTGTCTACAAAACTGACCTAACTCATATGCCCAGGGTTGATAATTGTTTGTAGAAAAAATTATCTACATGCAAAAAATGACCAAAATATGCAATATTTAAGTAACACAAAATTAAAAATACTAATTTGGCAAATATAGTTCTGGAAGTGGTCAGTTTTGTAGCTGTCACTTCAATCAGTACACTTAAAAAAGCAGAACACTAATATATTGATAAATGGCCCAGCTATGAAGGAAACGGTGAATACAGACAAACAAGCAGTCACCATTTTGAATAATTAACTGACGAATTTGATAATGCCAAAATCAATTCTGAGATATGTGCTTGCATAGTAAACATGTAGTATGCTTCATTTAGAAAGTTTCATTGTCATACATACAGTAGAAGCTGATATATAAATTATTTAAAATGTCCAAATTTTGAAGGTTGTTTACTGTACCCATCCCCTTAAAGTATACTGCTCTGCCAGAACTGTGCACCCGGAAAATAACTGCGTAGCCATTCTCACAATCAATATTTAGAATCCTTATTCATGTTTAACACAACAATCAACAAAATAAGGAAACTGTTATAAGATTCTGCGTATAGACCTATACTGAGAGTTCCTTATCATTCACCGCAACAGCTGCCAACAGGAGCCCTCCACGTGATGTCAGCTTCAGGCGGGCACGCGGGAAGAAAAGTGCGGGAGTCGGGAGTGAGCCCCCCTGTGTTTGATCTTTCCTGTCTCTTTTCTGCAACCCTAGAACTGCTTACAGCACCATATTTTCACCTGGTGGCAAAAATGCAAACTAATAATTTTTGTGTCGTACTTTGCAAGCGCATTGCTTAGTTAGCACATCTACGAAATATCAGACTCTTAAGATCATTAAAGTCTGTGCTGTCCTGCACGGAACACGGTCAGTTTAATTGTGGACACCTGGTATTATTGTGTTTGAGATAAAGCAACGGATACAACCAATTTCACAAGTACCTGTATTTTATATTAAGCCTACATGATGTTCATCATGGTTTAATGGTTAGAGCTGCCCTGGTGACCCTGGTTTGATGAACCATCTCACATACCTGCCAACGTTACAAAACTAAAAATCAAGAGATTTTTATATGAAAATCAGGATATATAATTGGTCAAAGCCGCTTATTCTACATGTCTTGTGCAATACAGTACTACAATATATTTATAACACTTACTGTCTCAAAGCCGGACTACTGCTATACGAGGCTACAAGGCTAAAAATTACACATCTCTATTACCTCACAGAAAGTATGTGGGCAAGATGATTGGTCTCTGATAAGCCTTCTGAAAATAGTATGAACATGTTCCACACGTTTGAATCGGTCATGCACTTATATGCCATTACATAGCAAATGCATAGATTAATATATTGCATCAAGCGCCCGCACGATTATTGAAGCTCAATACTATTTGTATCAAATAACTAGCAGCTGTACCCGTGCTTCACTACGGAATTCTCAGACTGTCCTTATAGTTTTCCCAACTGAAGTCAACATAAGTCATTACAATGACGTCAGTACAAATGTCACAATTAAACGTAATGCTGTCATATGAAATATTCGATATAATGGAAAACAGCATATTTTCTCAATTTTAACGTAAAGTACTATGGTGTTGATTTAACAGTTGAAAGTTCCCGAGCTAGAAAGACCAGGTCGCAGACAGCCGTTTCTCGCATTAATAAACGTTGATATTTCGTTTGAAAGCGGCCAATGAGTGAACGAATTCAGGTCACTGGCATAAAAAAAACTGAAATGGTGGGATTTGAAAACAAATGTTTGAAGTTCACAAAAAAATAAGCAAAAATCAGGAGAAATAATAGAATAATCGGGAGGCGGGAAAAACTGTCGAAAATCGGGAGTCTCCTGCCTAAATTGGGAAAGTTGTTAGGTATGATCTCAGAATAAGTGAAGGTCTGAAGTTTTCATGTGATAATGAAAACAGAGAAATATACTGTAGAAGGGCAATTACATATCAAAAATCATATACTGAGAACTACTGACACTAAAATCATGAGGTATGGACATGTCATCAAATTTTCCGCCTTCTTGCCGTTGTGTTCATTTTTATGAAGTAAAAATATTTTGGTTGGGTGCAAGTGATATTAAACACAGTGATACTCTTTGCAGAATGCAACACATTGAGCAGGTGGGATAATGGAACAACATAGCAGCCAGTTGATTGGATACTTCTGAGTAGCCTCTCAAGGCCAAAAAGCTTCCCATTTGGCACAGACTACAGGACAATTGGTTAACAAAATATGAAGGTTCAAATATCTCACTGCACCATATGTACATTATATACTGAAGCCCCTGTGTACTGAGCCAGTGCCAGACACACAATATACAATGAACCGGTTCGAGTGGTTAGTATCAGGTTGATTTAATTTTTTATTTTGAAATTCATTATGATACTTGTTTTATACATCAACTGACATTAGAGTCCAAACAGTGAGAATCTATTTCCAAATGGTTTCCGATATTCCCAGTTGGTGTATGTGTAGCAGAAGCCACTCCTTCCGAATAAAGCCGTGCTGTAGAAACTAGAAAGCGTGCCAAACAACCAGCTGATAACTCACGTATGTTACGAGTTGTACTTCTGAATGTAATACAGAGTGACTGGAAGTGTTCTTTGGAAAACTGTGGCTGTTGAAAGCCAAACCCTTATTTTTAAGTATATTTCATGCTAGTTCTCCACATTTATCACATCAGATTTATCTAAACGGCTGTAAGTGAGATAAGGGAGAATGCATTGGTTAGGTTAGGTTCGTTATCAAGTGCCCACACAGTGCCAGAAGTTCCATGACAAGATGATTAAAAATAAATAACAGGAAAATTTGCCGTATTTATGGATTTTATGCATTTTATCATCATAATGTTTAATTTCGTACGATCGTCTCCATTTATTTATTAACGCATAGTAAAATAAAAATGTCAAGGGTCCGCCTTTCCAATACAATGAATATTTATTGATGTGAGTTTAGATCACATGTTGTTTAAAGAATATTGGCACTAGTTTTGACCATCATTGCGCATCATCATCAGCCAAAGAATCAACTGAGCAAAACACAACTTATCAAAAAACAATATAAAACACATGATAGCAACTACAAAGATAAATGTTAAATTATGACAAGTTAAAACATATGACAGCTCATACAAAAGTTAAAATGATGAGAGAAAGGTGCGTCCGAAACTATAGAAGTATTCTATGTCAAAATATAATGCATTCTTCAAAGCTGCTCATATTTCACTGAAGGTACAGTTTATTACCATAATATATGCCTATAGTATTAATTTGAAATAGTGGACCTGGCCTTGAAGGGGAGCAATTATGTGATGCACAGAAAAGTGCAGAAAGGCACAAAATCATGCCTTCTGTTTTCATCAGGTTTACCATGGTTGCGACATCTTCATGCCTCTACTGATTAAGCACGAATGTGAACTTACGATCTTCACTTAATCACTGCTTGTATAAATACAGACGGATCCAAAAAATTTCTGTAACAGTTATTTATACACGTTTTAAAGATCTAAACTGAATTACAGCAGAGAGATTTAGTATTATGTCATCTCTAAAGAGGGCTGCTGTCACTACACCATCTTGTGACCATCAAGGCAGATGAACAAATGGCATAGGCACATTTAATGTTCAAAGAATGAAACGCCATTTTGAAGAGGTATTCCAAGTGGAGAACATGAACAATGAATTCTGAAGAAAGTGAAAGAAGTGTGTTCATCACGCGATTGATGAATTTCAATTTCAATTAAATGGTATTCAACCACCATGATTGTGTATAACCCACTGACATATTAATTTTAATGCACTTACAAGGGAACTATTGATACGGTCATATTGAAACCGAAAATAAAATTTTGCAGAGAGGATGAAGGAACCATTAGAAAGCAATGAACAAACATTTAGCTGCCATTTCAAGCTATTAGGTCCTGAAATTGATACAAAAATGTAAAATAAGATTGCACGTGTTGGAATATAGCTAGATAGGGACAACCCTGGTGACCAGCTGAAGCGAGCGCATTACCTTGAGCTTTCTGTGCGAGGTAGTAAACATGTTTCTTTGAGAGAGCAGTCAAGAACCTGGCTAATGTTCTAGAATATGCATTTTCATTACTTACATATAAAGCTTCAACAAACGTCAGCATTCACTAACCTAAGATGAAAGGAAGTTGAAAACTATTACAGAGAAATAATGGCCAAATTATTAAGTGGTTTAAACATGAAAAATGCTCTCATGCAGCTAAGCTATTTTTTTTTTAACCACTCTCTCTCTCTCCAAGAACTCATTTTTTCTTAAACTACATAATACTCGCAGTACTGTATCTTTTTCAAGCTCCAAGCCAGCCATCAGCACAGTCTGATATTAGGGCAAAGCCCTCAGCACGGGCCAATCTGCTTACTACATTTCCATTTCCATCCAGCTGATTCATTCCCTGTCATTTTATACCTTACAGCAAATGATCCATGTAAAATTATGAACAAGAATTAAAGAATACAGACTTGCCTAACCCCTGTAATTACTTTTGAAACAAGAACTCATTTTGATATCAATTCTCACTGTGGTTTGATTGTCGACATACTGTAGGTCTGAGTCTTACTTATGTATAACTATAAATACAGTGAAACCTTGTGTTAATGCGTTCCTCATTAACACGTTTTCCCGCTTAACATGTTTTAGATTCGAAGTCCCGATTCCCATCGTATTAAATCACATCACGAATTTTCGCTATTACTGCTTAGTATGATTACATTTTTCCTAGCTCCAAAAATGTTATTTGTTATCCCTTGTGAAAGGAATGCGATTTCCAACTTGGGTAAGAGTCTTCTCCACAACTGCGTGATAATGGGAAAAGGCCTTGAATTCCCGAACTTCACAGGATAAGTTGCACCTTCAGGAGCAAGCCGTTAGCATCAGGAATGTTCAGTTTTGCTTGCTGGTTAGCAGCAAGATTGCCGAACAACCACGTGAGCCTGTTTGTGCTTGTATTTCACATTCCATTCAGAAGTTAGAAATTTACTTTGTGTTGAGTGGTAGAGTGAAGGGTAGCAAATATTTATCCTGTGATAACCTATAACTGGTAAGGAACCTAAAGAGTGAAGTTGACTAGCATGGTGCATATGTCTTAGGATAGCCTAGTTACAAACATTGAAAAAGTCGTGAAATTCCTTACTAATGAAGACAAAATTAAAATCTGTCAGAAAGTAGACTGGCGTCCGCATCTTTAAGCGTGAAGAGATGGTGCGAACGTTGAAACTCGCACCCTCAAGTTTCACCTCGATCACTCCAGTTGGTTGCAGTTCCTCAAGTTTCACCTCGATCACTCGAGTTGGTCGCAGTTTAGTCGGATTCAAAATGGTGGCCAAAGTCTCGCAGTCGTACATGGCCAAGTGTAACCTCCAATTAATTGTCTAAAAGTGTGACCAGAAAAGAATGTTTAATAACCCACTTGTTCAAAATTAAAGGCTTTTCCTAACATTTGTTTTAGAAAGAGTGTGATCTCCAATAATACAATTAGTATTTTTATGGGCCCCCAATGCAAATGTTTTCATATTTGTTGACTGGTGTTTTTCACACCTATTGGTGCACTATTATTATTTTATGAACCCCAGTGGAAAAGGTTTTCATATTTGTTCTCGTGTTTTTTCAAGCCTTTTAATACTTTCAATCAGGCGAGTTGGATGTGTGGTTAAGAGCGTGCAGCTGTGAGGTTGCATCCAGGAGATAGTGGGTTCGCATCTTACTAACGGCAGCACTGAAGATGGTTTTCTGTGGTTTCCCATTTTCACACCAGGAAAATACTGGGGCTGTTCCTTAATTAATGCCACGGCCGCTTCCTTCCTACTCTTAGGCCTTTCCTATTCCTTCGTCGCCATAAAACCTGTGTCGGTGTGACGTAAAGCAAACTGGAAAAAAAAAAGAGGTAATACTTTCATCTTTAGAAATGGTAGATATAGTTTTCTCTGTACCTGTGGATACACAACATTAAATGCCTTCATATCAGAAAAAAATCGCATCTAGTAATTCCATATCTGTTGTATAATATTTGAGTATTCAGTAGTGCGTATTTTTGCTTAACATGTTCTTTTTCCTTGGCCCCTGCAGAAACATCTTAACAACGTTTTACTCTATATAAAATTCTACTGCAATAAGAATTATAGGAACAGAATAAAATAATTTATTTTGTCTGGCCAGATAAAAGCCATTAGGCCCTCTCTTACACCTAAGCACAAAATGCAAGATTTACATGTTTAAAATTTAAAGAAACAGTAATGATACTTCTTATTCTACAATACAGAAGTAAAATACGAACAGTTACAATAAACTAGTATCCGGATGGTCAAGTACTGAGGCAGAAATTAGTTCAATTCTTTACTTAATAAGCCCTTTATTTGGCTCTACATGTTAGGATTTTCAGGAAGCAGTAGTAAGGTAAATAATCCTGAAGACTTGCCTTCTCAATAACGATCTTGCCCAAACATGATGCTTACTGACAGATGATGTGAAATTCTATTTTTGCACTGCTTGGTTTGGAAGAGAATTAATTTACTTCATAAAATTGACTCTCACAACAGTTCAACACCACCATTCTAGATGAAAGTTAAAAACATAATATGAACTTAGGTTAACCCAATCGTGTCATTCGATGAGCTGTGGTCGCGCCAAGTTGTTACAGTGCATGAATTGCTTGAATGCTACACTGCATAGTATAAATGGACACATACAGTTCAATTCCAACACACAGATGTCTCTTGTAGGCATTCCGAAATGAACTGTAGACTTCGAATTGGAAATTCTTCCAACTAACCCTCACACCCACGTCTTGGTTGAAAAACAATAGTTTATTTGTGGTGTCTTTTTTCACGGTCTCAGTTGCAATCATGGCATTGAAAAGTTATCGACATGTGGATGAAGATGTTACTTTGTCAGATAAATATAAAATGTGTCACCAGAAATCTTTTACTTGACAACTTCGTATGACGTAAGTGCTGAATAGACTTTTTTCTGTCCCATCCAAGATCTGTCTACTTCAGTGATCTTGTGATTCGGAGGCTGAAACTCCGAACACAGGTGGAACCTTCTGGTGATGATAATATTGAAGGGAAGGCCCTTAAATCGCACTCGCACGACAACTTAAAGGAAACAGAGTGGCTAGAACTAGACAAATGCTGAAAAAGACCACATTATTTATATATTTACCAAATACAGTAGGGTTGGTAAAGACTTGCTACTCAAGTCAGAGATACAAAAACTATCCAAACATTCAATTTTTCTGAAATATATGGAACCTTTGTTTGATAAAATTTCTGATTAACCCAGTACATAAGCAATAAAACAACTGAGTAATCCTAACAGAAAGAAGTTGAAACACATGCATATTCCCCCAACAGAAAAGGAAAAGATGTCACCAAAGCGAATTGTTAGCTACAGTAGAGGTAAAATAAGTGAAGGTTCTCAGCAGTATAAAAAGTGTGCTATTGTTCTTCACTTAGAAGAATGTTTTGAGGTCTACCATTTGGAGTACAGTACAAACTTGGTTATTCAGTCCTTAGTTATCCAGATCCTCAATTTCCTGGACGTGAAGAGTTTCTCTCTTTATGACATTGGTGAGTTACGTAAACTTCGAGGAATCATAATTGTTCGTAGATGTTTAATATAGTGTACTGTATACTTATTTTATTATTCATGATGTGCACCTATCTAAAAAAAATTAAATTTGTAATTGTTCATAAATGTTTCATACACTGCACTGCACCTATTGTAGGTTCATTTTATTACATTTATATTTTGAATTTGATTATATGGATTTTTGCTTATCCGGACAGCCCCTAGTACCAATTAGTTTGGATAACTGAGTACCTACTGGAATCATAGAGGCAACATAACTGGCAAGTTAATGTTTTTTCTATTATACATACAAAATTTGAGGGAGAAATTTATGGTTATCGATTTTCAAGTCATATATAGAGATAGGAACAAGAAAAGGAACACACAATAAGACGAACATAATAGCAGGTCAGTGTGGGAAGAGGGAGAAACAGAGGACACATGGACAAACAAGAATACACAAAAGGACAATATCCACGCCTTCACACACTGCCATTTATGAACAGGCTCTCTCCTCATCAATCGCAGTTCTTCTACAGCCATTTCTTTTCAGCCCCTGATGAGATTGTTTTTTATTCCCAGCTTCATCAGGGCAGTGGGCATCAACACTCATTGGGAGCAACATCTTAACAGATCTTCAGTCTTGATGTGGAAAATGTAAGGTAATAAAAAAGCTGAGCAAATACAAGACAAGGGAAGAAACATAATACAGTTGTTATCATTATCTTATGTTATGACTGGACAACATTAGAATTTATTAATTTGTCTGGATATGGGCAGTAAGGGCTGCTGTAGTAGCATGACTTCATATCAATGTTGTATTGTACAGGACACAAACCTTGTGCTCATGAGTATACATGATCAATATATGGAAAATTTAGCATACGCAGTTACTTCTTATTAAATAGAAGCACTCAATTCTTCTGTTATAAAAAAGTTTTTAACAAGGACAAGTTTCTTCCTATTAAGAACATATTATTACATGGTGTAATGTAACTAAAAAGCAGAAAAATAAAGAAAATTACTGGTTAAGAAAGTGGCTTCTCTTAATGTGCTTAATAAATAATTCTCACAGCAACTCATTTTACAATAATTATGTATGCTCATCAAAATAAACATAATAGGAAGGAAACCAGTTATTAATACATTTTGTAACCATACCAGCAAATCAGACTGTGGTATTGAAAGCAGCAACTTGACGAATGTATTGAGGGCATTGTCGAGGGCTTCGTCACCATATAGCCGGAACACGCCAAAATTCACGTAACTTCCACACAAAGCAGCTTTCAACATCGAGAAACATATCGAGATCCCCTTCAATTTCATTGCGTAGATCTGGTCTTTGGGCACTTCCACATTTAGAATATGAGTCCCTAAAAAATACAACAATAATAATAATAATAATAATAATAATAATAATAATAATAATAATAATAATAATATGTTTTGTTCAGATGTATTTTTCTTATGGATTGCTAACACTTTTATGTTCTGTCTGCAAATCTCTGGGGAAAATAAGCGATTCCACAATTCTCTATTCACACAGCAAGAACTGAAAGCTTTCTTGTCTCCTTTTAATCATTAATGAGTCTAACCATTATCAATTACTCCCTAGTGGCTGGCACCGCACATCTGAGGATATAAAACAGATCTAGCAGGAACACATGGCAATGAAGGGTAGAAAAAAGTCCATTCAGCACTCCACATTGTATTATGTCAGCATATAAAAGATATCTTGTGACACATTTGGTGCTTACCCCGAAAAATAATTCCCATATTGACCAGAATATAAAATGGTGTTCCATATAAGACAACCCTGGACTAATGGAAGGTATTTACAAGAAAAATTAAATGATGAATGTAATTACAACGTACCTATATTCAGGCTCTCCTATGACTAAGATAATTTCATAAACCCAAAGGAAATCTAAGAACAAAAGTTTTGACATGATGTGTCTCACTCTGAAGGCCTGCATGCATGTCAACCTGTTTTTTACAGTCTGGCAAACTATAAGTGATATTAGATGTTCTGATACCGCTAGGTAATTCATGTCCTAAGCAAAATGCTACAATTGAAGTACGCCGCTGAACAACGCTGTATGGCACATTTTTGGTGAAGTTGAGTTTTTAATGGAACATTGCCGTACAGCATGGCTTACACATGGAAAAATCACTGCAAGGTCAAATATCCATCTCTAGGTGGCAGTATAAGTCTGATATCTGAAGCACTTCAGTGGAATAATGCTGTATAGCAAACAAGATGGGAGTCGCAGGAAGTATACATGTTTCGTCAAGCAGTATAAAACGACTTAATAGGTCAAGGAAATGAAAAATTAACATGTCTCAGTGAAATGGTGTGAAATGAAAGAAGTTAAGAACTCCGGAATTCCATACAAAAGCCGAAGAGGCAAAGAGGTGGTTGGAAAGACACCTCCATATAAGATGAGTCAAACAACACTGTATGCCTTATTCCAATTTACAATTTCAATTTACTTCATGTCGCACTTACACAGATAGGTCTTACGCTGACGATGGGATAGGAAAGGCCTAGGAATGGGAAGGAAGCGGCCGTGGCCTTAACTAAGGCACAGCCCTAGCATTTGCCTGGTGTGAAAATGGGAAACCACGGAAAACCATCTTCAGGGCTGCCGACAGTGGGGTTCAAACCCACATCTCCTGCATGCAAGCTCACAGCTGTGCACCCCTAACCACACGTCCTACTCGCCCGGTAGGCGTTATTCCTACTGCAATACACAAAATTTCCGGATTCATGTTCCTATACAAAGTACGTTAATGCGTGTGCTATTTTTATGTAATTTTCAAATGTTACGACTAATATCGAATGTAGGCACCATTGTGAAAGATGGATTATAATTTTAACGTGTTAGTGGCCACACTACATCTGACAACTTTTAAACAAAACAGGGCTGCTTCTTATTTCCTGTTTTATTGTACATACATACTGATAATTAACCATAAATGAGGCAAAATGTTAATATTCAAGGGCTGAAGGCAGCGCGATGGTCAACAGACCTTGATTTCCATGATAACGAACGTCTAGCGAGAAACACTTCCATTTAAAATACCCAGGGACGATCTTCACCAAGACTGGATAACAGCTGCTCAGCACTGCTCTGCACATGTAATATGAACTAGCCCTTACCTGCCAACTGATTTACCAATTTGTGACATTGAAAGGAAAAATATGCACTCTTTGGAATTTATTAAAACTGGTAATTTACCCTTGAAGTGATATGCTTTGTAAAATTTGGTTTTGATTAAGGAGTGTGTGCTAACACAAGTAATTACCACTTACATGCTACATAACCTAAAAATATGATATCTATTATGTTATTTTAGAGGCCTTTCTTTGCTTTTTATGTCTATAAGATTAGAAATCCATGTCTTGTTAGTAAGTTTGTCATAAATAACAAACAACATTGTTTCACTAAGTAACATACATAATTGTTCGACTGATATTCGTTTTAAAACTACTACGATGTTGAAATGTTCGATTATAGACAGCTGATTAAGAGTTAACATGTATTGTGCTGATGTAACATGCCTGTTTCCTTGATATAAGGACTAAATTATTATTTATTTTTATTATTTTACATTTTTACCTCTAATGTAAAAAATGGAAAATGTGCCATACAGCATTGTTCGGTGGCATACTTCAATTTAGCGTTCTGAGCTATTAATATAAGTTGTACAATAATACCATTTATCAATTGAACAAATAAATATAAGAACACTTTCCTTACATTTATGACACTGTTTTATGCACTGAAATAATGTGCGACTATTTTGTTTTACATTTGTATAGCGTTTGTTCGCAGCACGATCACGAAGACGTTTTACTAACATCAGTTCAGCAGGTGTGGTTTCAGTCTGGGATTCTAAATAGGCCATCAGTTTGTCCAGCTGCATTGTTGCCTCCCCATGAGTTATTGTTTCTTCTGATGGAGTGCCAGTTTCATTTTCAAATTCACCATCACTCACGTCATTATCTGCCGAGGAACAAGGGCAGCAATTTCTTCATCTGTCATTATGCCGTAGCCTCAATTACAGTCATTTTTCGACCAGTCATTTACGTCATCATCTATGTTGAGCATCCAGTAATGTGTGCAAATGTGTCAAGGAGCTCAGAAGAGTCCACAACTTCACAAACCTCAGAGGTAGATGAACAGATAGAAGGCCATACATGTTTCCAATACTTTTTAATTGCCATTTCACTACCTTTATCCCATGCAGATGCGATCATATACCGTATAATCCCGAATACCACCCGCACCTTTCCCCCCAAAATATTGGTTCTAAATCTTGGGTGCGGGATGTATTCAAGCCGCTCATTCTTGTAAATATTTACTACGTTTACATGGAGTATTGAAATGGATTTGAATACGGTTACTGTACCCAATATACCACATGTAAACAGGCATTCAGGTCTTATTGTGTTTTAGTTGTGTTCTAGAAAACAAGATCGATTTTTTCTCAAATGAAAGCCGCTGCAGCGAATGCTTGATCGTCATTTGTTTCACAAGTGTTACTGGCATGCTGGGTGCACGAATAGCTGATCTTGCGGGATCGTACTTTGCGAGGGTCGAGACTGTTGGTTATGGAGGTCTACCTCATTCACATTCGAGTTCTGTATCTGTTGATAAACTTAACCATGATAGATAAATATAGTTGTTTGATCCGTACTGATTTGTCTGAATCTATTACAGAACTATTCAAAATAATTTTACTTGAGTCCGCCTTGTCAATACACCTTATAATGAAAGAAAACTATTTATTCTTTGAACTGACCACTGATGAAGGGAATGGATGACTTCCCGAAACATGTATGGTAAAATAAATATCTTTCATTATAAGGTGTATTGACAAGGCAGACTCAAGTAAAACTATTGTAAATAGTTCTGTAATAGATTCTGTATCTGTCCCATGAAAGTGCTCTCGATAGTAAGCGATGGATTCAAAACGGCGTCTGAGGTCATTTACTGTGCGTGAGAAATTTAAAGTTGTAAGCGACGGTGAAATATACAGAAACCGTGCCGTTGGCAGAAAGTATGATATTGATGAATCGTGTATTCATGATTGGCGAAAGAAGAAGGAAAAACTTCTAAAAAGTAACGGTGATCACAAAGCATTCCGAGGGCGGAGTCAAGTGCTTCCGGAAATTAAAAAGACTCCACAAATTTGTGATAGAAAAACCTGAGTTAGGATATGGCTTTTCTAGTGAAATGTGTCAATTGAAAGCACTAGAGATCTCAAAATAACTCAAAACACAGGGTTTTACTGCAAGCCGCGGATGGATCCGAAACTTTTATTGAAGAAAGGGATTGTGCATTTGGAGACGTACAACTATTTCACTACGTCTCCCTGGGGCGTATGAAGAAAAATTAACGGGCTTTCAGCGTCACATTATTCATTTGAGGAAGCAAAATTATTATTTGCTGTTGCAAATTGGGAATGCTGACCTGACTTGTCTATTTTGAAATGCCGTTGGAAAATACAGTGGATACGAAGGGTTCTAAAAGTGTAACCATCAGAACAGGTGGTAACGAAAAGCAATGATTCACGGTAATGTCGTGCGTATTAGCGGATGGAACCAAACTACCTTCATATGTGGTTCTGAAAAGGAAAACACTTCCAAAAGGAAACTTGCCGTCCGGTGTTATTGTTAGAACACGAGTCTGGCTGGAGGACTGGGTGAAGTGCATTTGGCAACGTCACGCGGGAGCTTTGTTACAAAAATGAAACATGCTTGTGCTGGACAGTTACCGAGGACATACAACTGACGCCGTGAAAGATATGATGAAGAAAGGAAAAACCGATCTTGCGATAATTCCCGGAGGACTCATTTCTATTCTACAGCCATTGGATGTGTGCGTGAACCAAACTTTCAAAACTGTAATGAAACAGTTGTACACCAATTGGATGTCTGTGATCACGCGTTAACACCAACCGGTCGTGTGTAGAGGTCTGAAGTGCGACTAATATGCAGCTGGATGAAAACCGCATGGGCGCGCAGTAACGACGATCTAGTGTCCAAAAATTTCAGAAATGTGGAATTTCAAATTCAGTGGAAGATAGTGAGGACGACTATTTGTGGAAAGATGCCAGCGACGAATGTTCCTATGATGAAACTCCAGATAACGACGGTCAACTGTGAATGATCTGAGTATTGGACTGATTATATTTACAATTTTTGTGATGATTTTATAAACTGTAAACTGTTTGAATTTACATTTGTGGTATATTTGAAGAAAATTAAATAGGTATGCATGTTATTTGATTTTTTTTCCGTACCTTTCCGTCTCAAATACAGGATGCGGGTCTTATTCGGTGGCGGGTGGTATTCGGGATTATACGGTAAATAATGTCTTTCATATTTATTGATGTCAATACCGAAATTACACCATATTCTCCCTCTTCTTCAATCAGTTTGCTGAGCAGCTGCCTCCTGTATAACCACGTGATGTTTTCCAGTACACCCTGGTCCATTGGTTTTAACAGAGCTGTTACATTAGGTGGCACAAATTTCACTCAGATATCACCACTGACCAACTCTTCTACTAACGGTTGTGACTGCGCACTGTCAATGAAGAAAATGGCCTTCAGTGGCAAGCCTTGTTTTGTTAAAAACCTTTTTACGTTAGGCACAAAATTGCAATACACTTTATTTTTTGCCTGAAATGAACATACACTTTCAATTTCGAAAAAATTAAGGTCAAATGTCATGATGCAGGATTCACTATGAAACCAGTCGAGGTCATACAACACTAAAAGGCGAACAAATTTTACGTAAACATGTCAGGTCCGCAACCTAATAATTTCCGAAAAATTAATGAATCCCTGATTCCATGCAACACATATATACTTGGAAGAGTTACACTGCAATCAACCAGGACGGTGGGCGATCGATCACCGTACTCGCCTGCGAACTTCGACAATGTGAGTTCGAGTCTCGTCGCAGCAAAATTTTTGTAAAACATGTATGTAGGGTGTATATATTTTTCCAACTTGCTTTACTTTGCATGCACCGACACAGATAGGGCTTAAGGTCTTGTGAGAACCTTTAGGCCTATATTACCGAGCTCAATAGGTGCAGTCGCCTAAGTGCGGCCAGTATCCAGCAATCGGGAGATAGTGGGTTCGAACCCCACCGTCGGCAGCCCTGAAGATGGTTTTCCGTGGTTTCCCATTTTCACACCAGGCAAATGCTGGGGCTGTACCTTAATTAAGGCCATGGCTGCTTCTTTCCCATTCATAGGCCTTTCCTATCCCATTGTCGCCATAAGACCTATCTGTGTCGGTGTGACGTAAAGCAAATAGCAAAAATATATAGGCATATGTTAATTTCAGGCAAAAAATAAAGTGTATTGCAATTTCTTTCTTAATGTGTTTATCGTTCAGGGTTGGTTCTTCCCTCGGACTCAGTGAGGGATCCCACCTCTACCGCCTCAAGGACAGTGTCCTGGAGTGTGACACTTTGGGTCGGAGAGAACCAACTGGGGAGGATGACCAGTACCTCGCCCAGGTGCCTCGCCTGCTATGTTGAACAGGGGACTTGTGGGGGAATGGGAACATTGGAAAGGATAGGCAAGGAAAGGGGAAGAATGCGGCAGTGGCCTTAAGTTAGGTACCATCCCAGCATTTGCCTGGAGAACTAGAAAGCCATGGAAAATCACTTCAAGGATGGCTGAGGTGGGATTTGAACACCCCTCTACTCAGTTGACCTGTTCCAGTCCTAGTACTACTTTTCAAATTTCATGGCAGAGCCATGGACTTCGGAGGTGGCAGCTAATAACACTAACCACTTCACCACAGAGATGTTGCATTTTGTGTAATATTTTTGTTCCATTTTTATGTCCACGTTCCCTCAAACAATAATTTATTTTGTACAAAAACTATAGCTGCAGCAAGACTCGAACTCACGTCGTCGAAGTTCGCAGACAAGTACAGTGACCATGCGGCCACCGTTCCGATTGAATGCTGTATAACTCTCCAGGTATATACGCGTTGCATTGGAATCAGGGATTCATCAATTTTTCAGAAATTATTAGGGTACAGACCTGACATGTTTAAATAAAATTTGTTTGCCTTTTAGTGTTCTATCACCTCCTTTTGGGCAAAAGCAGATCCTGCACCATAACATTCGACAAACTTTTTCCGAAAACGGAAGCGTATTGATCTAAACCCTTCTCCTTACTTTTCTCTTTTCCCTCCCCCTCACTACTTAAAAGCCCAGTCAACATGTGAAAATTGACTTTTTGTTTCAATTAATTCAGTTAGATTTTGAGCAGAAGAATGGAATGCCAAAATCGGAACTTAAAAGCTTGCGAGATATGATGATCCTAAATTTTTGTAGGGGAAAGTATCATGTCACTGTTGCCGTATGACGGGATATCGCATGCCATTCAGTCTATCTATGAGTGTTTCTCAGTGTCAGCACGTTGTTTGGAATGAACAATCATGTCCAGAAAAGTGAATCCCTATTAATTTGAACCAAAGCGCACAACATCTGGAATAGAAAACGAACCACCAGGATCTGTTATTTTGGAAAAACTGGGAAACACCGACTGGTGTAAGTGCGAACATTGTGAAGCGATGCCCACTGCTGCTGCTGAAAGTTTCTGCTAAAAATACAGTGAAACAATAAATTAAATGTGCGGAAATGTGACCGTGTAATGTTTGTTGTTAAATACTGCACGTTGTCTTCATATGGATAAAACGAATGTCCTGTATGTGAAGGAAAGACTGGCTATGAAAACTAATGCTACCTGGCAATCTGTAGCCTACTGACAGTTTGTGTACTGCGTCAACTCATGGACTCCTTTAGGAAGAAGGGAAAAGTTATACCATCTTGTGTAGTGAAGAAAATCTGAGAACAATATCCCCAAGATTCCAGGATTCCAGGCTGCTGAGGGACAAAAACCAGAATACTTAGATTAATAACAAATTTAAAAATTTATTTAGAATATTTTATGGCAGACGTTTTTGAAGAGGTGACGAAACAATTTCTGACAACAGTTTTGATAACACTTCGTCAAACGCAGGCTTTTCCAACTCTCCAAAAACCTGGCCTCGTTGCAGAACAATTATGTCAATAATTTGCTCTGAGCTGATGTCCATCACAGAATATGTTACATATTTTGCACATAAACCTGGACTATCATATTGGCTATTGCCTGCAATCCACACTTTACTATTTGCTTCACGAGTTCGGCTTTATATTTACCCGACAGTTCATAGTCCTGTTCTCTGAGATGTGTAGAGCATATGAAACTATGTCGAGTTGGTGAGAAATTAGTGAGACTCATTTTTGATAGCCAAGCTCTGTATCTCTCTGGAGATTTCTCTCAATTGGGGAATCTGTGAAAATCTGCACCATCTTCCTTTGATGTTTTCGAAGTGCTTGCGTAGTTGCAACCATACATAACAAAGTAAACCATGTTTTCACACAGATATCATTTACAAACATGTCAAACCAACAGTTGCACTGTCAGATTCTGCATGTTACAGAAACAGGCTTATTGTCAACAAGATCCTAATTCCAAGTATCATTATTACAGTTCTCACCGGCTCTTGTTGCATTCTGGCTTTATCCCGTAGTTTCGATTGGCACTATTACCTTGGAACTGAAATTGGAATCACTTTCATCACTGTCAGTTGAAGAAGAAGAATTTTCACTCTCCAGTGAATCATTTCCTTTTCATCATCATTTTCAAGCCAGTTACGAATAGCCTTATCCATGCCGCGCTTGGATGCAGCCAAGATTGTTTACAACTAGTGGCAAACTGAGGTGCTTTTTATTTTCCATATTTCAGCTCAGAGTTACAATTTACACAGAGAAAATAACTTCAGCTATCATCTTACATCTATTCGGTAGGCTGCAAAACAAACAGAAGAATAAATCTCTCTGACCAGCTAACCGCGATAATGAACTTATAAATGTTCCTTGCACCAGGATGGAAGTGTCCGTCAAAGTATGTTACCACCTTACGATCGCAGGACGGAAGGTTCCGCCAAAGTATGGCAATGAGTTAAATGATCATTTCTTTCATTGTGGACAGACGTTTTGCCCAGAACACCCATTGCCATGTAGAGGATACAGCTTACCCTAATATATACAATCTACGACAATAAAGTTCAGTGAATGAAGTCAGAACGGTTGATCCGGCAACACTGGCAACACGCAATGCTGCACCTGCATAGCAGCAGGTTTTGACCACCTGCTCCCAACGCTGTTCAGTTGAGCATCGTGTGTGTGCCGTGTAAGACCTGTTTGACACAGTGCGTGTTTAGTGCATTGGTTCTGAACTGCGAGCAGGAACATGAAAGACCAAAAGATCAATGGACAGTTTTGTTTTAAGCTTGGCAAAACATCGAAAGAAACGCATGCGATGCTGGTATGTGTTTATGAAGATCAAGCACTATCCTACAAGTGTGTGTACGAGTGGTTCGCCAGTTTTCAAGGAGGCCGGGAAAGTGTTTCTGACAACCCCCGTAGCGGAAGACTGGCAACCGCCGTCAGTGACGAAAACACTGAAAAGGTGAGGTCATTAATCAAGAACGATCAGCGATTAACTGTGTGCACGATAGCAGATGAATTGCAGTTTAACCGTGAATCCGTGCGACAAATCGTTACCCAGAAGTTAGGGGAGAGGAAAACGTGTTCTCGTCTTGTGCCACATCACTTCACTGATGATCAGAAGAAGCAAGTTTAGAGGCTTCACAGGATTTTGTCGAAAGGGCGGATGCGACACCAAATTGCTTGAACTGTTTTGTCACTGAGGATGAAACCGGGTGTTTCAGGTACGACCCTGAAATGAAATGGCAAAGCATGGAATTGCATTCTCCAGGATCTCCTCGTCGGAGAAAGGTCAGAGCAGAAAAGTCACGCATCAAAACGATGCTCATCACCTTTTTCGATAGTCAAGGCATTATCCACAAGGAATTTCTACCAGAGGGAACGACATTGAATGCTGCACGATACATTGAAAAATTTTGACCTGTTTCATGAAACGTCTATGCAGGGTACGACCCCAGTACGCACAACAAGGTTCATGGTTTTTTGTCCATGACAACGCTCGCCCACACACAGCCAATATCGTCAAACCATTCATGGCAAAAAAAGGGGGTGTGCAACTTCAATAACCCCCATACTCGCCAGATCTCAATCCTCCAGACTTCTTCCTATTCCCATGACTCAAACTCGCTTTGAAAGGAAAGAGATTTGACGATATTCCTGACACCCAACGAAACGTGACTAGGCTTTTGAACACCATCCCAAAGGAAGCCTTCTTGCAAAGTTTCCAGGATATTAATCGCTGATCTCAGCAGTGCATAGTTACGGGAGGGGACTATTTCGAAGGGGAGTAAGGTCACTGGCGTGCATTGTTCATCTATGTTGATAGTACAGGACTATTCACCGAACTTTATTGTCACAGGCTGTATATTGTCCCCTTCAAATTTGGCCTACAATAAGTATTTATTGTGTGCAAGTGCAAGGCTATTATTTCATTAGCACGGGTGATATTTTTCCAATCCTGTGTTGTAGAGATGTTCTCATTTGTACAGAACCATTCCTACCAGCGAGGGAGCAGAGTACTGATTTTTTATCGAGCTGTCAGCTGTCCCACGTGACCCACTGAGAGTAGTCAAGGTCGCCCCGATCTGAATTACGCATGTCCAAGTCTTCAAATGAAAGGTACTTTCGAGAATTCCAATGGTCTATCAGGTGCAAGACGACGGCCAATTATGAACCACTGTGGTGACGCCCTCATTCTGAAGTGCTTAAATACCCCAGTTTCAGAAGGAACACTCTCTTATTCTCGTACTCTTACTTACGAATTTATCATACGCTCCTCTCACGCTCTTACTTACGAACTTCACTTGCTGCTGCTTTCGCCAAGCTCTGATTTACGACGCAGATATTCCGTCATTGGACTTAAAATATTTCTATCCGGCAGTGCAAATTAACTACCTTCATTAACACCTTAGTCAACGAGTCTGGCAGATTTTCACAGGCAAACTTACGTGTCATCTTTAAAACTCATTGTGTGTGTGTGCAGAATATCTTCTAAAATTGCTTGTTAGTTTCAGCTTCTACCGTGTTAGAAGAAAGAAGATCGCCACGTGTTTGTTCGAGTGCGTCAAAATGTTTCTACACTTTGAAGAGAAGCCCTACCACGACTCTGCATTGAATATCACGGCTACAATTGTGTGTTAAAATGTAGGCGACTTCTGACATGGGGAGATAGCGACGGAAGCAGATAATCCACTACATGTAATCCAGAGATTTCAGATCACGGGCAGAGATCCAGTTTCATCATTCATTTAAGTACCATTTTTCTAATGTTTATCTGTTCATGTTTGTAGAAATAATGCTTACTGATTCATTAGTGGTAATATTTCTTCTAGTCTTGCACTAGTCTTGAATATTTTCATCCTTCTTTCACATGGGATATGGTAGTATTGTCATGTGTGTGCCAGTGATTATTGGTCTCTATTAGAATAGCTAGAACGTGTGTGTGCCTTCTACAATTATCCTAGCTGTCCCATTTAATAGTCTAGTGTGATTTAAAAATCATTGTCCTCATCGATAATTAATAATTTAATTTAAACATTTTTTTTTCGGAAGTCATGTGGGACGGATTTGTTGTCAACGCCACATTTGCGGAGTACATTAAACAGGGTGTAACGATCAACAGAGTCGGATGCTTTTTAAAAATCTATGAAAATGATTACTGTACGGTTTGACTGGCGATATTGGAAAATCATCTTCAGGTTCCAGATCTGTTCCACGCACGATCGATGCGGTTAGAAGCCCGCCTGGTATTCAAAGATCTTATGTTCTGTCTGGTGTTCGAATCTAGTAAGGAGGGCGTGTGAAAGCACTTTGTATGCAATTGGCAGAAGTGAGATGCCTCCGTAATTATTTGGATCCATCTTGTTGCCCTTTTTGTGCAGTGGGTGGATCAAAGCAGTTTTCCAGTCTCCAGATATGACTCCGCTCTCCCATATATTTGCAACGATGGCTTGTAGTCGGTCAATCAGGAGCTAACCTCCAATCTTGAGCATCTCGGCAATTACAGTATCTTCTCCTAGGGCTTTATTGTTTTTGAGATTTAATATGATACTTCTTACCTCATCATGTGTAGGTGGAACTGAATCTGGGTTTGGAACAGGTATGTGGAATGGCAGCTTCTCTGTAGGTGGTTCACAGTTGTGTAACTTCGCAAAGTGCTGCTTCAGGATGTAACAGTTGGCCTTTGTGTTGGTCTCCAGTAAAAGAGACATATTATGTTTTATGTTTAATGCACCCTCTGAAACCACATCCTGCAGATGTTTTTAAACAAATTACAGTGAAACCTCGATTCTCCGTTTTTCGAGGGACCATGAAAATAAAACGTACAACACGGGAAAACGGAAAATCCGGGATTGAATGAAAACCATCAACAATTTGGCTAAACATCACAAAAATGAAATATGTATAATTATAATCTTACAAAAACTCCCAAACCAAACCAAACTACAGCCCCATTGGGACTTTGCCTGCCAAGCGACCGCTGCTCAACCCGAAGGCCTGCAGATTACGAGAGCGCATGGTCAGTGCGACGAATCCTCTCGGCCGATATTCCTGGCTCTGTAGATCGGGGTCGCCATCTCACCATTAGATAGCTCCACAACTAAAGGTAATCACGTAGGCTGAGTGGACCTGGAACCAGACTTATATCCAGGTAAAATTGCCTGACCTGGTCGCAATCGAACCCGGGCCCTCTGGATGAAACCGCATTAATTACCGGTACGAGAGTTCAAAATCTCGATACTTTATATTCAATTTTACAGGGGAATCTTCGTCAGTTTCCCATGAAAACTTCTTTTAGTTCAGCAACTTTGATTAGGCTAGCCAAACTCTTCGAAAAATCTAATAACGCCATTACAAACAAATGTACAAACATGGGACACACTTCTTGAGACCTTCAAAGAATCGTCAAGAAAACTCGGCAAACCCCCATGGAAATGGAAAAACAGGTGGTGGATCTCTGTGACAGAACTCTGGAATCACGTATTTGAGCCTGGAAGAATTGGCACAGCCACCATACACCAGAGAATTGGAAGATATTTTCAGAAACCCAGAAGCGAACATCCAAAATACTCAGACGAATTAAACGTAGCCTATATACCACCTCAAAAGATTCGAAGAAATTGATGATGACTTCAAAAGAAACAACACACAGAATTTCTACAGAACCTTTAGGGAAGAACTGAGCAACTACATGCCGCCTGCTCTTTCTTTTCGTCGCCTTGATGGGATACTGGAGACAGTAATAACGCCAAGCCAAACGACAATCGACCACAAGTAGCTTTTTAATTCTCTCATCTAATAAAATAAAGCACATCAGATACAAAAGCACCCAAAATGATGGCGAAATCCCTTCATTTCTTAATCTTTCATTGTAATTTGGTCTCTGGTATACAGTTCGTAGTCAGTTTCTGGAAATCTCGTATCGCGCAAATTTGGCCTACATAGACTGTTAAAGGTTATGTTGAACTCGAAAACATGATTTCGAATGTAAGTATCGATTCTTAAAAATTCTAGAATGCATTATATTCAGTTCTGCGCGTCACAAATCCAGTAAAATTGGAAAGATAAAAGAAATATCATCAAAACTTTAGAAATTACGGTTTCGTGACCTTGAGGTCATCTGGAAAGCGCGCTCGCTGCACGTGTCAGTACGAGTTGAAAATGATACCAACCATTTAAAATGTAACGCGCGCAAATAAAACGACTGCGGTTTTTGGTATTTTAACACGAAAACGTAAAATTCCCAGTCTTACATTAGGACCTAGACAGTAATAGGCAATCCCAAGACCTCCCATGGCTTTCTTTCTTTTAATGTAAGGTGCAACATCTGTTCTGGTCTCGCTAACATAATCATGTACGATAATATCAAAAATACTAAATTTATGTTAAGAAGGAGCAGTTTCGATTCCTGTCTGAAAACCCAGTTACTCTACAGTGCCCTGAGCAAAGTGCCGAAAACGTGTTCGGCAGTACGATCGAAAAAATGTAAACATATGGACGTTTTATAAGTGCGAACATTTGACGAAACTCGTTCCGACTTCAATGCGCCGCGCCTCCTTGCAATTGTTGTGGCCACTCTCTGCTTTATGATTTCCCGACATTCTCTAAACAATAACTTACCACCCGAATGCGATGCTAAGATGGTCCCTTATGCAAGTTCACAGCCGATCGCTTTTCCAGTACCGGTACAGTACTTGCTTTAATTATTGCAAACACGGGGCGTTAACGCCAAGATCCATAAATATGCCATAGCCGTCCTTTCGAGACACACAGTTTATTAAAAAACGATTGATCGAGGATTTAGCGTTGATGGGACTGGAATTTCTGGACGGTTGATCCGGGAAATCGTTTCTTCGAGGAACGGATAATGCGGGACTTTTACAACGCGATTTAATTACGATGCTCGCGGGACCTCGTAATTTGAACGCATATTCCGGGAAAACGTATTTTCCGGAAACGGATAATCGAGGTTCCACTGTATAGTAAAGATCCTGCTGGCCCATATCCTAAACTTAAATACTAAATTTCAAGAAAATTCATCAATTCATTCTACTGTGATATGAACATGAAACATGTACAGATTAATGAACAAATAAAAACTGAACCTAACGTAAGCTATTATTTCTCCTGTCCAGTGTAAAAACCAAGTATCAGGTCAATATTAAAAAAGTAAAAGCACCAAGACAATTTTATATAGATTACTGCTTAGAACATACTATAATACACACTAACTAAAGTCCGAAATAAAGCACTGTCATGACAACTGACTGACTGTAAAATTTTATATTACCTATCCTCTACCCACTCAAACAGCAAATAATAAACAATTTGAGATAAATTCTACAAATATAACAAACAGTACATCATTTTAATAGAATAGATTATATTAAAATCAAACTCCTGCTATTTTGTAAATTTTTTTCATTTGACTTGGAAAATTTACATCATCATTAGATTGAACTCTCAATAATTTAAGTTTACCAAGGCCATTTGTCACATAAAATGGTAATCTGGACAGTAGAGAGATCCTTGAAGTAAATTATTTAACTGCATAACAATCTCCTTGATGACTATACTCAAAATGTGTAGAATTCTTGTCATATGAAAAACCAAGATGGTCTAATACTAGGCAAGTCCAAGCACCTTGAAAAATATTATGTCAGGAAACTCGCACCCATTCATACAGCAGAGAATGACACACATAACAGAACATGAAGCATGTACATTTTATTCAATATACAATAGAACTTACTAACTTACCATAGCTGCATATAACTTTACTGGCTTCCCTGAAGAGTAAAATACCATTCGGTGATGAAACATCGAACTGTAACCTTTGCGAACGATTTTGAACAAGTTCTGCAAACAACTTTAAGACAGGAGTTGTAACCTGAGGATCATGGTACCAAAGCTCCACCGCATGGAGGAGTATTGGAGTATAATTTGGATATCTGAAAGAGCATCGCTAAGGAAAATATTACAGTGACAAGAATAACGTCCCATTTAACAACACACATGTGAACAACATTGCCATAATATATGTATAATTGGGTACATGAAATACACAGGACTGAGTGGAATACGCTTCAGCACAGCGGCTAGTTTTGGCTAGTGATACAAATTCTTATAATTTTGTTAATTACCACCTATTCAATACAATAAAAACATAGTACAAACTTACATGTAACCTGCAAAATAGTTTTGGCTAGCCTTATGGCTCTGTATTCGGAAGGCAGAGGAGCTGGTCCCAACTGTCGGCTGTCCTGAGAATGGTTTTCTGTGGCTTTCCAATATCCTGCACTAAAGTGAATACCGGGACAGTTTCTTTAATGGCCATGGCTGCAGCCACCTCACCTTCTCCACATATCACATTCCCAACACAAATCTCCTTGGCCTGAGAGACGGCGTAACAGTCTAGGAGGCCCAAAAAAACCCTGTCCAGGTACGGAATGAAAACGTTTACCCAGCCCCACAGAATGTTTAATTAATTTGCCAATTTCACATTATTCTCTTAGATAGGAAGAAAAGAGGGAGTACAGTATCTACTCATATAGCCGAGTTAATTTTCTGAGCTATAATAAAACATGTAAATATATTTTTGGTGAAGTGTTAACATATTTTTGGTGAAGTATTCTACTGGTTCCTTAGATGATTCAAAGTAAAGGCATAGCGAGTAGAAGGAAGAAGTGTGATCACTCCCCTAGTTCATCGGCTCCTCCGCTAGGCCGCTCTCCCAGCAGTAAGTGAGCTTGAGCTTACAAATCAGCATACGAATAAAAGACAATTATTGCATGCAAAATATTATACTTTTGCTTACAATTCCAGAAGTCAGTTGTCAGATAGTTTCCAGGTAGACTTTGTGGTCTTAGAAAATTTCAGTTCCTTTCTCATCTGTCTTGTTACAATATAAAATCGACATTTCATATAATGTAACACAAGTTTAGGGATAATGTCCACAACATGGTCATCGCAGCATCCTAATTCTTTAGAATTAATGGTGATACTGTGCAAACTGTCCAAACACTTGTAAAATATATCGCCCCATAAACTATGTTCACAGGAGAGTTTTTGTTCCAATACATTTTCAACTTGCACAAACACATTATAAACTGCTCTTGAAGGATGGTTGAGGATAGTGCTGTCAGTGCTGTATTTATTGCTATAGTCCCTAATAAATATGAGGGCTGCAGCAAGTATTTCTTATGTAGGCTTTCCGTGAAGCAGGCTGACACATTTATGACATTTTGTGACCTTGGATACATTGTGTACTATATATCCTCCTAGATAATAAATCAAACACTCCTTTGCAAGACTGCGGCTATCACTGTTAATTAGACCTGAATTGTTCTCCCAGTCTGGTAAGAGGTCAGTGTTCTCAGTGAAGTCTAGTGCTTATTTCATTTTGTGTATTTTCTACTACAGCCTTATTTGTCTCTTCTGTCTTCTTAGAGAAACGGATAATGCAGGATTTTTACAACGTGATTTAATTAGGATGCTCACGGGACCACGTAATTTGAATGAATAATCCGGGAAAACGTAGTTTCCGGGAACGGATAATCAAAGGTCCACCATAAATATGAAATTTGTTATAAATAAAATAATGATATCACAATATACTTTATAAACCTGATTTAATTTGTTTGAAGGAAAAAGTGGGGGTCTTCTTGCATTCAGGGTCATTTTGAATTCGGAGAAATATGGTAATGGCTTTATCTGATGTGATGGTGATTCACCTACATCCCCACATTAATCCTCAATACTCTATATTGCTACTTTATCTTACCAGCCTATAAAACCTTATATCCCAAAGCAATTCTAGTAGCATATTACAGTGCATCTCATCTATAACAGCTCTATCACATGCAAATTACACAGTAATTTTAAGGATACATCCAATCGAAAAGCATCATGTATGAAGTCTTTGTATTGAAGGCGAACGCTAGTCCCCGAAGATCCCTCGCCAAGCCAATGAGGGCTTTCTTTGCTTCTTCGGCTGCAAACACGGGAGTCTCGGCAGAGGCCAGCATCGTTCCAATCGACTCGAATGCCGCTATAAAATTAAAAATGTTAAAAGGTATGGAGCAACTAGGAAAAATACAACTAACATAATTTAGTGAATCACTGATCAAAAACTAGTTCTGCATTTACCTGTACAACAAAAGTGTTATAAGAGATAAGTCACCATATACTCAAGTATTCGGTTAACCATTTTTTTCTTTTGGTCTCTGTTCTAATGTTGCACAGACTCATAGACAGGTCTTACAGTAACAATGGTATAGGAAAGGGCTAGGACTGGGAAGGAAGCGACAGTGGCCTCAATTATGCTACAGCCCAATAAATGCCTGATGTGAAAATGGGAAACAACAGAAAATTATCTTCAGGGCCCTGTTTCATAAAACATCTTTCACTAATATTATTAGTAAGAAACCAATAATATTAACTAATAATATTAGTATTATGTTTCATAGAGTTATTAGCTAATATTAGTAATTAGTTTATGAGTCAAAATCATTAGTAGATATTCCTCATAATATTAGTAAATTGTTTCATAGACAAGATGACTAATAAAAGTTACTCATATTATTAGGATTATTTCCATGAGTGTATTTCGACTCATAATTCATATTATTAGTGAAACCAAAGTGAGTGGTATTTTAATATTTTGGCATAAAATCATGGAGAACACTGAAATGGTCGACTCTGATTCAAATAGTGATAACGAACTGTTCAATAAATGTTACGTCAAAAGCAGCCTGTACTGGCATGAAACAAACATATGAATACAATGGGAGATTTCGGTTAGATTACAGAACTTTTGGAGTATTTGCTTGATAGAATTGGTAATAGAACGTTCTACTGCAAGGAATGAAGCATAACCTTAAAATAGCAGCTTCGCATTGCACTCCACCGGTTGGTAGTGATACACAGTATCACTGTGTTTCTCTAGTGCAGTTCTGCTCGGACACTCCAGTGACTCAGATAAGTCTAACACAGTTATCAAAGAAGCCAGTTCCAAGATTGTGGAGTTTATTTAGCATACCAATTTCAATGGGCTTGGTTGACTGATATGTATCCTTTAAAATCTTGGCTAATATGATCAGTAAACCAAGATGATGGTGGTGATGATTATTGTTTTAAGAGGAAGTAGGCTACAACTATGCAACCATCATCTATAATAACACTAATCAGATAGAAAAATGGAAACGATCCGACATTTTCAAAAATGAAGGTATCGGCTGAAGAAAGAGAAGGGCCACGAAGGGCGTGAAAATGAAAGACTCTCTCGGCCTCACAACCCAATACTGTCAGGGTTGGAAAAGAACAAGAGTTGAACATGGGAGGTCGGAAAGGTAGATGAAAATGAGCCTGGCAGAAGTCAGTTGAAGCAACGGCAGGACTCATCTCAGTGCCACGTGTTCGCCAACCCTCACGCCCAAGTTGAGCGCACTGGGGCCCCTTTTAGTCGCCTCTTACAACAGGCAGGGGATACCATGGCTGTTATTCTATCGCCCCCACCAAAAGGGGGTAGTAAACAAAGATTTTGCTAGTCGTTCTCAGCAGAGATTTTTAAGAGCACATGAAATAAAAAAGTAAAAGGAACAAGGCGGCTTTAACTCAATCACTTTCCGCAAAGGAACTTTCTTCTCTCACATTATTTTCACTTCTTTTATCCATTTGCATATGTATCAAAGTCACAACAACAAAAATATCAAGTGAGCCTCTCGAACATGTGGATTAATAGTCGGTTGTAGTCAAGCATTAGCCTACTGTTGGGAACAAACCCAAACCAAGAACATATTCAACAGACCGATTCTAACCTTCATTTGTATCAGCTGACTAATGAACTAATATCATTAGTGAAGATATTTTTTAGTTTTTGTACATCTTTATGAAACAGAATTTGGTTAACTAATAATTATTTTTATGAGTTCTAATATTATTAGGTAATATTATTATTTAGTTTTATGAAACAGGACCCAGGGTTGTAGACAGTGGAGTTTGAACCCAGAATGCGAGCTGACAGTTACACGACTCAAACCATGTAGGCAACTCACTCAGTCAGTATAAATCATTCTACATTTCTTTAGCTTACTTATCACATGAAACAAACTCTCTTCAGCTTATCCCAATTATTTCTGGGGTCACTGGAGCCACCCCGGCTCATTTTGGTTTTGGTTGTGGGTTTAAGGTTAGATGCCCTCTCTGTCACCATGTGATTTTTGTCACCCAGGATCAACCAGGATTTAAACCTCAGCCTTCAGTGTGGGAAGTTAGCAGGTAAGCCACTGAACTCATACCCCCCTCACCAGGTTTCTTTTGACATGCAATCTCAAACTATCACGAAAAATAAAATTAGTGACAAATTTATCTGCAAAATATCTATTTTAGATGAGAGACATAACATTTTCAAACAAACTTTTGAAGCTGAAATTGTCCATAAGATAGAAAAGAAGACTTGAAATCTCTCCCCTCTCTAAAGAGAGAGAGAGAGAGAGAGAGAGAGAGAGAGAGAGAGAGAGGAGGGGGATACAAGGGAATAATGAGCTACTGAATGAATGTTGGTATTATTATTACTATTATTATTATTATTATTATTATTATTATTATTATTATTATTATTATTATTAACAATAACAAACACTGCAAAATAGACAGAATACTCAAGATTGAAAGAAGAATCAGAATATGCATAAACAAATACTACCAAGGAAATGGACACTGGCGACTAGTTTTTAATGAAACAGTCTACAAGGAAATGGAACCAGTAACTAGCACAATCAGGAAGAAATAAATCTCATTCTTTGGCATATACTCAGGACAACAGAAAACAGGATGAGGAGAATTATAGAAAAATTACTGAACAGTAAAGCAACATTAGATGGATTACAGAAGTCAAGGAAGATATCAGGGAACTACAAATTACAGTAGAAGATTTTTAAAAAATAAAAAAATTCACAAATTAACTATAAACAAAGATCAACAGATGGCCAATGGGAAAGGTGACTTCTGACAAAAAAAGAAAATAGAAAGTTTTTAAATAAAAAATTACTTAAGTAGTCCAATAAAGGCCATTAAAAAAACATACTGACATAACTTATACCTTTGGAAGTTTCTTGAGAATTAATATGCATTCAAATGACTTGGTACATTTAGGTCATTCCTACTGGGCCACAGGTGTAGTGTTTACTTTACAGTAACGAAATAGTGTATGAATCCAGTAATTATCAGAGTCATCTCATGGTTTGTAAAATACCTACAGCAGCAGCCCAAAAGTAGTGTTTCAGGAACTTTCCACTGAGGACATGGTCAACTTAGTGAAGAAACATTACAGTGACAGAAAAAAAAAAGTGAAGAAGCAGAAAAGGTTCACTGAAATTACATCAAGAAGCACCAGAATGTATTAATCGTTTATGTGGTAATTTAGAAGAGAATGTTCTTTCTCAAATGGAATGTTTAATCATCTCAGTGACTTACATTCAGCTGCTTCTACTAACATTAATCATTTTAAAGCTCAATGATAAATGATAAAAAGATTCATGTACCAGTAATACATAAACTTTTCAGAAGTCAATTTTCAGAAAAAGGAAATGTAGTTTTAAAACTTAATATCTATCATGGCATATACAAAGGACCTAAACATTTAAACATGCAAGTTCATACAAAGCGAAGACTATAGCCAACCCCATATACACAGAATGGCCCTTCGATAAGTGGAAGGCAAGTTTGCCACTACAGTAAAACCTCTTTAATTCAAAGTCGTTGGGACACAAAAATCAGACTTCGAATTACGTGATTTTGAATTAACCGCCAACTCGTAATTCAGAAATGCCAACCCCTGCGGCGTCACAAAGTATTATAAGACCCATTACTGCATGCAATTAACCTCAATTCACAGTTTAAACCTTTCAAATGCCACGGAAAAACATCTATTTCCAAAATGTATCCATCCAACAAAGTGCATTTACAGTATTCAAATAATGCACTTGGATAACTCACTGGCAAACATAACCTCACACAATAAAAAAAAAAAAAAGAAAACGATTCAAAGATGAGGAGAAATCTATACTGGTTCCCCTGTACAAGTGTTTTATTCATTGGATTACTGTATTGTATGCATATTAGATGCCTTGTACTTGCACAGAAAGTACCCGATGCCCTTAAAACATTGTGGCTTATCAAACTTTTGTATGACGAGGGGAGAAAGTCTCGCTTCCGTCTGCATTACAACACAGTACAGTAACTATCGTTGTGCGATTTCTCGTCACAGCACTTCTCTATTCACTCATAATTCAGGAATGACAACCCATGCTGCTTCACAAAATAGTCTAAGACCCATTAATGTATGCAGTCACCTTGTTTCTCAATTTAAACCTTTCAAATGCCATGGAAAACACCATTTCTGAAATGTATTCAACAGCAAGATGCATTGTTTTACATTGTTCAAATGCATAAAACAGTGGTAGACATAACCTCACGTAACGAAAGACAAAAGCACACGATTCAAAGACGAGGACAAATTATGCTGGCTCCCCTGTGGAATGCTATATCGCTTGGATTACTGTACTGTTTGCAATTTTAGATACCTTGTACTTACACGGAAAGTGCCCGACGCCCTTACAACATCATAGCTTATCGAACTTCCATACGACGAGGGAAGGAAGTCTCTTGCTTCCATGTGCATTGCAAATTAAAACACAGTACAGTGATCCCCAACCTTGTATACGATTTCCCGGCTGGCACTTCTCTCTGGCATTACTTAAAATGCTGAATGCAAAAGAATTATGATTTCACTCAAACTTAACAAATATGAAGCACACTGTAGATACACCAAAGTGAGTGAATTTGTGGAAAGCTACCTCTGCACATTTCGGAAGACGCGTTCTTTCATGAAGCGGAGACATTTTGAATTTAAATTGCTCCCTAAAACACTTTCTTTTTTTCAACGTAAAGGCAGTTTTGATTTTAAAGTCTGAATTTTGGTACTGGACCGACACTGTTCTTCGAATTACGAATTATCTGTATTTCAAATCGAGCAATTTAAATAACATGCAAAACCGTACCTCATGTTTTCTGGAAAGAGAGCTTCTTCAAATGAGGCGAGATTTTGAATGAACCGATTTCGAATTATCGACGTTCCACTGTATTTGTAACCTTGGCACTAGCTGGGATAGAGTGGTTACCCCTATGCCTAGTCGTTTTTCTAACCCAGGAACTAACCTACTACCCACTGTTGGTGCAGGCTGAACAAACTTCCCGGTTATATGCCCCTCAAGCACAAATTCTCGTTTCTAAATTTTTCAACCTGCTGATGGGGAAAAGAACACACATCCTTCTGGGTGAACCACGCCTGCCTTTACGCCTCAGCTAAGCAGCCCTTAATGTAGAGTCACATAGTGAAAATACATTTTTATATAAACCTACAGACCTTTGAGTAATAGAATTTCTTGTTTTAAAACTACAGTAAAACCTCGTTAATTCGAAGTCGTTGGGACTAAAAAATCGGACTTCGAATTACGTGATTTCGAATTAACCGCCAATTCGCAATTCAGAAGTACCAACCCTTGCCGCGTTACTAAATATTCTCAAGGCCCGTTACTACATGCAGTTAGCCTTGATTCACAGTTTATACCTTTCAAAGGCCATGAAAAAAGATCTATTTCCAAAATGTATCTAAAAAGGTGCATTTACAGTATTCAAATAATGCACTCAGATTTCTCAATGGTAAACATAACCTCACGCAACGAAAGAAAGAAAAAAAACACGATTCAAGGACGAGGAGAAATCTATGCTGGCTCCCATATGCAAGTGCTTTATTAATTGGATTACTATACTGTATGAATTTTAGATGTCTTGTATTTACACAGAAAGTACCCGATGCCCTTAAAATCAAACTTTCCTATGACTCTATCCTTGTACGATTTCCCGCCATGGCACTTCTCTCGTACTTCAGAAATGTAAACACTTGCCGCTTCACAAGGTATTCTAAGACCCATTAATACATGCAATCACCTCGATTCACAGTTTAAACCTTTCAAATGCCATGGAAAAAACTATTTCCGAAATGTATCCAACAACGTGCATTTACAATGTTCAAATAATGCACTTGGATAAATCACTGACAAACATAACCTCATGCAACGAAAGAAAAAAAAAATCGCACAATTCAAAGACGAGAATAAATTATGCCGGTTCCCCTGTACAAATGCATTATCTTTTTGGATTTCTGTACTGTCTGCATTTTTAGATGCTTTGTACTGGCATGGAATGTGCCCGACGCCCTTAAAACATTGTAGCTTATCGAACTTTCCTATGATGAGGCGATAAAGTATCTCGCGCCCATGTGCATTGCAACGCACTACTATGACCCCCATCCTTCACCCTTGTACGATTTACCAGCTGGCAATTTCTCCTTTAAAACAATAAGACCGTTTAGGCTCGCATTAAAATAAAGCAATGCAGTTTTACCGGTAATGACAATATTGTTCGGTGCTTACGAATTTATTATATGAGCCACGTTTTTTCGTCAACTATCGGCATCGCCAGTGTTTGCGGATTCTGTTTTCCCGCACACTGCCTGTTGCGTGATATTACGGCGTTCCTTAAAAGGTTGAATGCAAAAGAATTACAATTTCATTCAACTTAGCAATCATGAAGCGCACTGTAGACCCACCGAAGTGAGTGTAAGTGCCGAAAGTTACCCCTCCACGTTCCGGAACGCGTGTTCTATTATGAAGCGGAGCGGATAAATTTCGAGTTGAAATTACTCTGTAACATACTGTTACCGTGTTTTTGAGGTAGTTAGAGGTGAAAGAAGGTGCGGGGTGGTGAACAGGTCTCAAGCTACGAAAGTAAAATTAATTTAAAATTTAACAAGGTTATATTTTCTTTTCAAACTCAGAAATAACAAGAATGGCAGGTACAGAGTAGCAAGGCGACAAAGAGCAACAATAGTATTTACAAGTTTTGGGCTTCGGGCCCCGAACTTCCAATTCTCGAGCAATTAGCCCGAATTTACATGTACATAAGGTTTAGCAAAGGGGCAGAAAACCCCAATCATGCCCAGGAGCACTTGCTCCGAATTACACAGTAATACCTCCTAGAGGCACGCAGAAACAAACTGCAAAAGAGCGAACCGCTCTCAAAGTTTTGAGCCTATCACAAGGCCACACCTAACTCTACTTTCAAGCTGTCCTCTAAGGACGTAAGCACAGGGGTAAAATACCCAACCTACTGAGGTCTATTAAGCGATAAAAGGATAATTACATGACCTCTAAAATAACAATTTGAGAGGAGGCGATCTGCACTCCTAATGTATTTGTTTCAAAACCTAATTTGGCTCTAGGCCACTGATGCAAGGGCTAATCCCATACTAAAGAGGTGACTTTAGAAAGAAACAAATTTACATAATGTTAAGGAAGAATAGGTTGAGAAAATAAGTTCACCTAAAAACAATATGAGTGGGAGCTCGAGAGGGTTAAGCACTCTCTATCCCAATATGTAGTTTAAAAGATAGAATAGATACAAGTTTCTTTACATTTTAAGGAAGGTTACATAATGGAAAAACTTCGGACCCGCCCCGAGAGTTAAACTGCTGAGCAAGCAAGAAAAGAAGTAATTAATCGGCCATTACCTGGTTGTTGACTGCCGCCGAAGAAAGAGGCACTTCCCGCCCCCTGCTATGTACTTTACACACGAAAAGATGGAACAGAAGTGGCGCAGAGACTCTAAAATCAGCAGTTTATATACTCTCGCGGAAAGTTCGAGGCGTTTTAGAAAGGAAAACACCCGCCCACAATCTTTTATTGGTGGTTAAAGAAAACCCCTACACAAGATGAAGAAGAAACACATCATTGGTGGAAAATTAATTTAAGAAATTCGGGATTGGCTAACTTCAAAACAAGGGGAAAGAAAGGGTTAATATTGCCAACTTAAACGATGACTGAAAGAAATTTAGCAAGGAACAAACTTTTGAAATTAAATTTTCTCAAAAAAAACAAAAAAAAAAAAAAAACAGTTCTTTCACTCCGCACTAGGGTGCACTATTGTTGATCTTCAGTAGTGTCCTCTAGAAGAGAAAGTTCACACTTCTTACTACAAGCAAAACAAAAATACGTCGAAAATGACACAGTTCAAAAACTCCAAAATTTCCAGGTAGTGACATCTTCTGAGAAAGTAGAAAATTAATACCGTAGATAAAGTTCAGACTTCCTCCAGCAGAGGAGTTTCAACTGGCGCAAATTTTAAATAAGCGGCGTGGAGGTGTACCGCCCGGTACAGACCTCCCCCCCCAAAGGTACCTCCAGGGGTGACACATGAAATTTGTTTGAAAACAAGGTCCAAGTTATGATGTGGATATGAAGATTGATTGCAGAAGCATTTATCGAAATGGTTGAAATTTAGTTTGATTCAGTTTCAAAAATTCTTGTAGTAACAGCGGAAGTACTGTCAAATGTTTGTAGAAGGTTGAATTGAGAAGGAAAACTTTAGTTTTAAAGTTGAGGAAAAATTTTCTAAGTCCACCAGATATTGTTGTTGAATTCTCAGGTATAGTAATTGCTGATAGTAATTGTCCATGTAGTTAATTAAATTGGATGGCCAGACCGGCCGCTGCAGCTTGTGTCCAGAGGAGGCCGCTCGGACCCCTCAAGTACCCTGAGATACCGCTCGCCCGCACTATGAGAGGAGTAGAGGTGTTGAAGCACGCCGCGCCCGCGGTGAACATATACAGGCTGCGGGCCAGTAGCAGGTCGTGCGCCGCACATCAGCCTTGGCCGGGAGGAGGGCTCCGGCTCGCCGTGTACATGTGGTCCTCGCTGGGGAAGAGGGGGCCCTTCCTCTATCCCAGTCGCAGCACGGCGCCGTGCGGCTGCGGGGGCACTGAAACATTAAAGCTAGGCGGCAGAATTGTTGGACCATCATCATTTTTTGAGGGCACAGGCTTTGTGGAGAGGTTGAGGGGCCAGCGGCGTGCAGAAATTCATTTCGGATGCGAACCACTGTGTGTAGTGGAGCAGAAGACGGGAGCGTGGTAATGGCCGTGGCAAGGATAGGATGGCAGTTTAACCGTGCGGGGAAGGTTTACAAAAAACTTACATATGAAACAAAATATTATAGAAGGGGCAGAATGCCTTAAAAGAGAAAACTCAAAAAAATATAACCTTCATATTCCTTTCACGATTATATGAAGCAAGTTAACCCAGAAATTACACCGGTTTCACCTGTGACAGGTGAACCCTAAATATCCTCTCGGTGGCTGGATTGCTTAATAATAATAATGTGACCGGCGTAAGGAAATCTAGAATGATACACGGCCCATGAAATCTGGGGGCAAGCTTGCCCGCGGGAACAAAATTCTTGACCATCACCTGGTCACCTACCTTCAAATGGGTGGGTCTCCGTCCACGATCATATCTTTCCCTAACCTTTTCATGAGAGACTTTAAGATTGGCTTTAGCCTTCTTCCAAAGATCTTTAATATTATCCGGATCTATTGTCTCGGGTAGAATGTCACTCAGAGACCAGAGGTTAGAGAGCGGCGTGTTGGGAACGAACTTGAACATCAAAGAAGCTGGAGTAAACTTGTGAGATTCATGAACCGCCGAATTCAAAGCAAAAGCTAACCAATGCAGGGACGTGTCCCACCTGGAATGATCTTCATGATGATAGGCAATAAGCGCGGACCTGAGATTACGATTAACCCGTTCAGCCAGAGATGGTTGAGGGTAATAAGCAGAAGTAGTTACATGAGAGATGGACAAGTCAAAACAGAATTTACGAAAAAGATTTGATGTGAACGCCTTAGCATTATCAGACACAATATATTGGCACGGACCGAAAGAAGCAAAAATAGAATTTAGGCAAGTAATGGTGGACTGAGCGGTAGCCAGCTTAGTCGGAAATAACCAGGAAAATCTAGTAAAGCCATCTACGCATACAAAGATAAACTTGTTAGCATTTCCCTTAGACTGGGGGAAGGGTCCTACATAATCAATATACAGGCGTTCCATGGGGCGCGACGCATGATGAGAAGACAAAAGGCCTACCTTGGTGGACATGGTTGGTTTACTAAGCAAACAGGATTTACAAGCTTTTACAAGTTCACGGATTTCACCGTCCATAGCCTTCCAGATGAACCTTTCACGAATCTTTTCAAGAGTTTTAAAGATTCCAAGATGCCCTCCTAATGGGGTCTCATGATAATACTTGAAGATCATAGGTTCAAGAACAGCTGGAACGACAACTTTCATCATCTTATCATGCCTCGATGGGCAACATAAAACACCATTCCTCAGAACATAAGGGACCACATGTTCCCCAGAAGAAAGGGTTTCCATATCGGAGCCAGCGTCGGATCTTCACATTCGTATTTCTCGATATCCCTAAAGAGCATGGGAGCGTCTGTTAAGATGGCATTAACATCAGATAGTATGGACTCGGAAGGTGATGAACTGTCGACCGGTTCATGGGTCTCGACGTCGTTGGAAAACATACGGCTGAGTCCATCAGCAACAACATTTTCGGTGCCTCGGATATGCCTGACATCGAATTGGAAGGCAGAAATACGGATGGCCCAACGGGCTATACGGCCAGTACGACGCGGCTTACCTAAGACCCAGCTTAAGGCTTGATTATCTGTCTCCAGGTCGAATTTGACATGTTCAAGATAGAGACGGAACTTTTCTAAGGCAAATAAGACTGCCAAACCTTCGAGCTCATAGATAGAATACTTGGCTTCTTGAGCCGACAAGGTCCTAGATGCATAGGCGATGGGTCGCCTCCCTAGTTCAGTCTCTTGAAGAAGGACTGCAGCTACTGCTGACGACGACGCGTCGGTTTGGACAATGAATTTCTTTGAGAAATCAGGCATAGCAAGGACAGGGGCATTACAGAGAGCTAATTTAAGATCTTCAAAAGCGGCTTGTTGAGAAGGTCCCCACTCGAATTTGATGCCTTTCCTACGAAGAAGGTTCAAGGGCGCCGCTCTATTAGCAAAGTTAGGAATGAACTTCCTGAAGAAATTCACCATTCCAATGAACCTGGCGATACCTTTGATGTCCTTAGGGGGTTTAAAATCACGGATGGCCTGTGTTCTCGAATGATCGACTGCAACACCATCAGGTGACACAATATGCCCTAGGAATGACATAGAGGGCTTAGCAAAGGCAACCTTGGACAACTTGACAGTTAACCCAGCCTTACGAAGGCGATCGAGAACTTCTCGCAGATGATCTAGATGTTCTTCAAAAGTCTCTGAAAATACGACGACATCATCCAAGTAGTGGTACAAGTACTCAAATTTGATGTAGGAGAAGACCCTATCTAGCAGCCTAGTGAGTACAGCTGCTCCCGTGGGGAGGCCGAAAGGCACGCGGTTGTATTCGTATGAATTCCAGTCCGTGGCAAACGCTGTAAGATGTTTAGACTCTTCCGCTAGAGGAATTTGATTGTAGGCCTGATTCAAGTCCAAGATGGTGAAGAACTTGGCCTTACGGAACCATGAAAAACAAGAATGAAGGTCGGGAAGGGGCACAGATTGTAACACCACCTTCCGATTGAGAGCCCTATAATCAATGACAGGCCTGAAGCCCCCCTGGGGTTTCGGGACTAGAAAAATAGGCGACGAATACGCCGACTTAGAGGGCCTAATAATACCATCCTTCAACATCTGATCGATGATTTCTTTCAGAGCCTTCATTTTAGGTGGAGATAGCCTATAAGGTGGAAAACTGACAGGAATCGAATCCGTGACCTCAATTTTGTATTCGATAAGGTCAGTAACACCAAGAGTATCAGAGAACACCTCTGGAAACGACTGACACAACTTACGAATACTATCAGCCTGCTCCTCAGGTAGATGTCTAAGGTCTAACAACATCTCATCCTGGGTAGGCGAAATAGATGAACATGATACAGAATTACATTTCAATAATGGGATTTTACAATTAAACGCAAATTTAAAAGAGCACGACCTACTCTGGAGATCGAGCACAAGACCAGTGTAGGAAATGAAGTCAGCTCCCAATATAATGGGGCAAGACAAGTGCTTGGCCACAAACAATTTGATTTTCCATGTAAATTTAAAAATACGAATTTTGACCTGTAAAGAACCTAGAATTTCTAATGGGGATGAATTAGCCGAAACATATTGAACAGGAGATGAGTCATAGTCAGGTAGTTTACAAACAGATTTCAATTTTGCATACCATTCGGCCGAAATAATAGAACAAACACTGCCTGAATCTAATAGAGCTGTTATAGGTTCGTTATTTACCTCAATTTTGAGAAAGGGGACCGGTGCGGGGTATCCGCCGCAATCCTAAGACACTCTTTAGGGCATTCAAAAGATGAATTTGAAGACTGATCGTTCCCTGAATTTTCGACCTGTTTACCAGGGGCTGAGCCTCGGGAAGAAGGACTAGTCGACTCAGCCGAAGCCACTAGTCATTTTTTATTATTGGCATTGGTGGAATTTACACCGGAAGTTGAGCAGGAGGGGGTGCTATTTGAATTTGGGCAATTCTTGGCGATATGTGAGAAAGCCCCACATGTAAAACAGCCTTGTGATGAACCAGCTCCATTATTTGCCCTACTAGATTTGACCAATGGACACTTGTTCCGCAGATGGTCAGGCGACCCGCAAGCGTAACATTTACGAGGAGTGACTGATCGGCGAGGTGGAGGCCGAGTATTACTAAAGGAAGGTGGGGGTTCTTTCGCGACACGCAAGGAATCGGCGTATCTAACCCCTTCCGCTGAAACGGCCAATGCTTCAAGTTCCGAGAAGGTTTGCGGGCACGCCGCGAAACACAAATATGACCTATAGGATGGTGAAATTCCTTCCACAATAGCCTGTACAATCTGGTCTTCAGGAAAATGAAGAGCAAACACCCTAGTATAGAATTTAATATCTTGGATAAAGTCTGCCAAGTTTTCATCCAAACGCTGTACACGATAATAGTACTTCTGAATAAGGGAGGACCTGGCCCTAGCCGGGATGAAGTTAGCTAGCAAGTGGGCGTGGAAATCCTCAATAGATGAATGCTCGGCAATGGCTCTTACTATTTTGTCAGAGAGAATGCCAATTGCATAGGGATAGATAATTTGCAAAATTTGACATGGAGAAAGAGAAAACACAAGGGCATGATCCTGAAATTCAACTAAAAATCTTAAAAAGGAAATTACTTCACTGGTGGTATTAACGGAAAACTTAGAGATACCTCTGAGCAACATTGCCAATGGATGAGGCAAACTGCTGAACCCGGGTGACATAGTAGGTAAAGGTTTCAGTGGCAAGGAAGTTAATTCAGAACGTACATTATTTAATGAGTTACGGCGTTCAGACTCGTCCAATGGGGCAGAGGTTGTTTGAGCAGCGATGGTTTTCCTATTTACTTCTCCCTTAGAAGGCTCTTCCTCGCTACCTACATTCACTGTGGTGGGTAGATCGCTTTTGGGAGGAACCTCCCCAGTTAACAATTGAGTGACCTTGCTAGATAATTCAGAAATATTTTCAAGCAGCGTACTAGCTTCCTTCTTCTGAACGTCATTCAACTTTAGAGACAACAGATCGTTAACTCTATTAGAAAAATGAAACAGCCTGGCTTGTACACGCTTAATTTGATTAGGAGAAGGATCATTTTCATCAAAAAAACTAACTACAGATGCTAGCCCAGTAATATTCTCGACGATCGTGGAAAGAGAGTCGTCAATTTCTTTCTCTCCCAAGGTGGGGATGGAAATAGGCAAATCAAGGGACTCTCTAAGCTTATTTGTGTCTACTGCAACCGTGCCTCCAGATTGCACATTTCTGATAGTTAACTCATAGATCAACTACTCTTTGCGCAAATAGTTAAGATGGAGAACATCGCGAGGGCCGGGCATGATGACAGAACAATTTTGAAAAACTCAAAAAATTCCAGCAACTGAGAAAATGGTTAAAGTTCGGAACAAAACAATGTTTAGCCGTCAAAAGGGGCTAAATTGAGACCCATTCAACCACGCTCTGCTACCACTTGTTACCGTGTTTTTGTGGTAGTTAGAGGTGAAAGAAGGTGCGGGGTGGTGAACAGGTCTCAAGCTACGAAAGTAAAATTAATTTAAAATTTAACAAGGTTATATTTTCTTTTCAAACTCAGAAATAACAAGAATATCAGGTACAGAGTAGCAAGGCGACAAAGAGCAACAATAGTATTTACAAGTTTTGGGCTTCGGGCCCCGAACTTCCAATTCTCGAGCAATTAGCCCGAATTTACATGTACATAAGGTTTAGCAAAGGGGCAGAAAACCCCAATCATACCCAGGAGCACTTGCTCCGAATTACACAGTAATACCTCCTAGAGGCACGCAGAAACAAACTGCAAAAGAGCGAACCGCTCTCAAAGTTTTGAGCCTATCACAAGGCCACACCTAACTCTACTTTCAAGCTGTCCTCTAAGGACGTAAGCACAGGGGTAAAATACCCAACCTACTGAGGTCTATTAAGCGATAAAAGGATAATTACATGACCTCTAAAATAATTTGAGAGGAGGCGATCTGCACTCCTAATGTATTTGTTTCAAAACCTAATTTGGCTCTAGGCCACTGATGCAAGGGCTAATCCCATACTAAACAGGTGACTTTAGAAAGAAACAAATTTACATAATGTTAAGGAAGAATAGGTTGAGAAAATAAGTTCACCTCAAAACAATATGAGTGGGAGCTCGAGAGGGTTAAGCACTCTCTATCCCAATATGTAGTTTAAAAGATAGAATAGATGCAAGTTTCTTTACATTTTAAGGAAGGTTACATAATGGAAAAACTTCGGACCCGCCCCCAGAGTTAAACTGCTGAGCAAGCAAGAAAAGAAGTAATTAATCGGCCATTACCTGGTTGTTAACTGCCGCCGAAGAAAGAGGCGCTTCCCGCCCCCTGCTATGTACTTTACACATGAAAAGATGGAACAGAAGTGGCGCAGAGACCCTAAAATCAGCAGTTTATATACTCTCGCGGAAAGTTCGAGGCGTTTTAGAAAGGAAAACACCCGCCCACAATCTTTTATTGGTGGTTAAAGAAAACCCCTACACAAGATGAAGAAGAAACACATCATTGGTGGAAAATTAATTTAAGAAATTCGGGATTGGCTAACTTCAAAACAAGGGGAAAGAAAGGGTTAATATTGCCAACTTAAACGATGACTGAAAGAAATTTAGCAAGGAACAAACTTTTGAAATTAAATTTTCTCAAAAAAAAAAAAAAAAACATTTCTTTCACTCCGCACTAGGGTGCACTATTGTTGATCTTCAGTAGTGTCCTCTAGAAGAGAAAGTTCACACTTCTTACTACAAGCAAAACAAAAATACGTCGAAAATGACACAGTTCAAAAACTCCAAAATTTCCAGGTAGTGACATCTTCTGAGAAAGTAGAAAATTAATACCGTAGATAAAGTTCAGACTTCCTCCAGCAGAGGAGTTTCAACTGGCGCAAATTTTAAATAAGCGGCGTGGAGGTGTACCGCCCGGTACACATACTATTGTTTTAAAATGTAAAGGCAGTTTCGAATTAAAAGTCTGAATTTCGGTAACGGGGCCGACACTGTACTTCGAATTACGAATTATCCGTATTTCGAATTAAACAATTGAAATAACATGCAAAACTGTATCTCACATTTCAGGGAACGAGAGCTTCTTCGAATTAGGCGGGATTTTGAATTAACCGATTTCGAATTATCGAGGTTCTACTGTACATCATTACATACCACCAGGTTTATTTTTGCCAACAAGTGCCTTTAACAAAAACATGTAGTTAAGGGGTTTTACTTTGCTCTGATTTCATTATGCAACCTCCTGATTTCACTGTTGTGGAGTTAGATCTGTGATACTGATGTACAACAGCAATGTTCTTCCAACATGTTATTTTTACCTGTATCATCATCTTTTTCTTCTTCTCATGCCGTATCCGACATCGGACTTTGGCGATCATTTTGGCTATCTTAGTTTTGTCGACTATATCCTCAGTGGAATGTTCCTGAACCTACTACGTTTGGTCTGCCGCTATAGATATTGTACAAACTATGAAACGACTTCTTTGATAATTACTAGATTTATACACTATTTCGTTATTCTAAGTAGAAGTGAAAACTACTGGTGTTAATACTGGTGATCTATGTATCATCACTCGGCTCTGCTGGAACCAGACAGAAGAGGTCCAAATAGAGTGAGACATAACTGAAGACATAGATATATGTAAAGGCATGCAACAAGGACGGCTGTGCCCTGTTCCTTCTCCTTTTTAATATCTTCTCTGAGGCTGTTTTCAGAGAAGTTGTTGAGGATGTTAAAAATGGAAATGTCATTAATACCAACCACTTTGCTGAGGATATGGTTGTGTTAGCCAGTAGCCTTACTGATTGTCAAATTATTATTAATATAATTGTAAGGATCAGTGCAGCATTTGGTCTGGTCACGAACATTAGCAAGACCAAGCTGATTATGTTTTCGAAAACACCTACTAAGCAGGCCTCCCTGCACATTAACAACACAATTGCTCAGCAACTGCATCCTTCGTTTATCTTGGGACTATACTGAATGAGCATTGCAATCAAGAATGAAATAGTTTCCACGATTGGGCAAGCCAAAAATCTGTTACCCTCTACGAGGGCCCTATTCACCAGCAGAGATCTCAACGTTCAGCTTTGAGTTTGGATGTTGTGATGCTATGTTTTCCCTGCCCGTCTGTATGATTTCAAAGGCTGGACATTCAGCCCTTTGCCGGAGAGGTGGATGAAACTTCTGAAATGTACTTGTGCAGAAGAATGCTTTGAATATTCTGGGTAGAAAGGAAGACAAATGAGAATGTCTTCTATTTGTTAAGGTGAAAAAGAACATCTAACTATCATCAAGGAGTGAAAGCTCGGGTACATCGGGCATATCATGAGAGGTGAATGACATGAACTCTATCATTCAAGGGAAAATTGAAGGAAAACAATGTGTGGGGAGGTAGAGAAATTCCTGGCTTGAAGACATGCTATGGACGAACTTCTATTAAAATATGTCGAGCCTCTGTTTTGCAAGTAAACATAATCAACTGGATTGCCAACCTTCATAGTGTGCCATTTCACCGTTCTATAGTTGCAGTATTAGGAACAAAAATGGCGTTCCAGCCATTAATGGATCAATAAAAAAGCAATTAACAGCGGTACGAGCCGAAAAGATAATAATTTCAACCGGCAATCACGGAAAGAACCATTCTTAGAAGGCGGTGAGAAAGAATGACAGGAGCGTATTATTTAAACTGATTATTGAAAAAAAGACTTCCATTAGAACAAAAACTCAATCCAGCATTGCAGCGAAGAAAGGACGGAATCGTGTAAAGAAACGAGTTACATATCAGATTCTATAATCAATTATTGAAGAAAGAATTAAATCCGCGACAGCCCGCTCAACGTCAGCTGTAGGTTGACATATATACGTGAAATTATAGACCAGCTATAAGGAAACGTCAAGTTGGTTCAGTACTACGTCACGGTTGGGCTCGGAAGCATTATATTTTGCCCGATACTGCACAACGTAGAGAGAGCGGAATTCAACTGGCTATAAAGTGCAATTCTAAAAGCACATAAAATTTACATCTGTTCGGCAAGCAAGGGAGTTGACAAATAAGAGGACATTTAGAGCTGTTATAATTAAATTAGACGGCCCAGAACACATATATTCTTTTATCATTAGCACTACGAAACAGATTACAGCATGTATAAATCAACTAATGCCTTGTGTTATTCTGTCCCTGACATAATGAAGACCACTATGATGTTCTAAGAGGCTGAGGCAGAGACTACTCCGACTATGGTGGCGCTTCACGAGATTGATGACCCAGGAGGGTGGTAATCAGCTGAGAGGACGAGATGGGCCCGATTACCTAAGCCGAACCATGGAGCGAGACCTACCATTCCCGATGAACAACAGCGAGATGGGAGTCACTACCCAATAAGCAGTGTGAAGTCCCCTATGAGTCGTTTCGTAAGTAGAAACCTTTATTCTTTTGGCTATATGTGATATGCTTTATGACATTGTGTGTGCGTAGTTAATATTCAAGTGTAGTTACAAGGAAGTAGGTATTCATCTGAAGTTACCGTTAATCCCATACATAGGTGTAAAATACCAGTGAATGCCGTTCGCAAGTTTATCAATATGATGTTAGAGAAGTGATTGATATTTTTTAAATCGTTGTCAGTGAAGTGTTAGAGTATTAAGTGGAGGTTAATATACATGCGTGATGGCTTTAACAAAATAACAAGCGTGGAGATCGTATTTAGGGAATGTTTATGACAAAATATAGTAGCACAGTTTAATGTTGTGATGTGCTGTTCTTTGATACTATGACAGTAATGATAATGTTTTATATGTGTAGGTTATGGCACATATGCTGCGTATTTGATGAAATGAGTGCCTTGAGACGCACTAATATGAATACTACGTGATAACTGAAGTGATAAATGGTGAATGAAATAATAATATGAGTTGATAGTAGATTATGATGGTGATAGTTATTGTTATTTGGAAAGTTGGTCATAGTATTCTTCGAGAGATGATAGTATGTGTAAATTGCACATGCTAAGGTATATATTGAAACGTACTGTTTTCAACTGCTGTTTTTATTCCCTAATATATAAAATAGATTAGGATATGATCTCAATGCCATCAATATAGAGTTAATTGAGTATGTAGGATCATCAGAGGAGCCGAGAGGCCAATAATGTTAATATTTAGGCCTTCAATGACTTATCTACGATCGATTTCATGTATTCTCACATATGGCAACTTAATTTATGGTTTTATGGGAGCAGTTTGACACATCACTGGTAACTTAGTCTTTCATATATGGACTTTTAGACGAAGGCAGAGTCTTCTAATGTGTCAATTTTTCCACTTATGGTATTATTTGTTGGAAAGTTAGTTAAATACACTTGGCAATGCTACATTCAGCCAGGTACGCACTTTAATTGAATTTCAACCATGAATTAAAATAATAATTGAGTGATTTAGCCACATAAGCCTTATGATAGAATTAATTTGAGATTACTTACGACTTAAAGTGGACTTGAATTTGCTTATATGGTGATCAGTCAACATGAAATATGAAAGATTATGAAAATTTGCAAACTTAAACTAGTGGAAATCCTTAAAGAACAAACATTATTTTCTCACACGATTTTCCTACTGTGCATGGACATGGATGTGAAGTTTTCAGCAAAGTGATATTCATTTCTCTAGTCACATGTGAATTTAAGTTCAAATGATAGAATTTTTGGTAATTTTGAGGAGCAATCCAGCTCAATAAGGAAAGATTCCAGACCTTAATTAATTAATTAATTAATTATTGGCTATTTTCACTGCATTTTTACATTCTTAATTGAAACCACAATTTGAAATATTGTATATAGTAGGGAGTATGATTTTGTTTTCACTTAAACCAATTGGATGCATCTAATTATTACAACTATATTGAATAATTTTTCACTTGATTATATATAATTTAATTTTTCCTTTTCATTTGATTTTTACGGATATTACTTAATTACAACATAATATTTCAACAGGCCAGAATTAGCGTATCGATGAATGAGGCCTGATTTCCATTTTATTTGTTATAGGTTTTTCAAACCTGTTTTCTTTCAATGCAACATAATTACGGCACATAGAGATGCTGATTGCGTTATGAAACCATCTACATTGTATAAGACAATTTCTCACGATTCTCTACGTAATTTTTTTATTTAATCATACTTAGACTGTTTTGCCAATAAAAGCTGAGTAGTGAAAATATAAAAATTCTTTTAATGCCTACTTAGAATAAGAGCTAGATATAAGGTTATAATGATTCTATTTCTGATTGCGATTTCGATAACAACATGCACGAATTTCTTGAAATGCCGTAACAACCTGGATTTTGCGATAAATTTCGGCAACATGCAAGTATGGTATCCGACTGATAGCGTGTTGGAGACGTCCTTCTGCGTAGGTTGAGATTTACCATAGGCCATCGGTGTATTTTCTCACGCGGAACTCACAACCCAGCAATATTAGATAGAGGGAATCGTTATTAAGAGCTAGTCTGGAACTCATGTATCCCCACCTGGACGCGGGAGCGGTGCAATAGGGACATGGCATCCTAAGAAGAAGTAGTTTCACTGGTGACTGCGCGGAATAGCAAAAGGGCTGTTTGCTCTAATCACTGTCGCAGTTCTCCGGCCAAGATGTGTAGGGTCTCTCAGGACTTCTCTTCCTCTTGATCTTCCCTTGTATAATTATTTGGAGGAGGGTGTAAGTTTCTGAGTGCCGAATGATATGACCAAATTAGGAGAGCTTTGTGATCTTAACAGCCCTTCATAGTTCTTTTTCTTGACATATCATGGTCAAAACCTCCTCATTCCATATAATGTCTACCCAATCGGTATGATGCATGCGATGGAGACCCAGATTTCAAATGCTTTTAATCCTCTCATGGTGGCTTTTGTCATAGTCCAGGACTTGACTCTGTACACCATGAAGAAGAGCATATAGCACTGTGGTATCCTAACCCAAAGTTAAAATTAAAGTCCCTGCTACAGAGTACTTGTGTTTGTCTTCACCACTTTTGACAATATCTGCTACAGGTTCTCCACACTGTTGGCCATTAGGACAGTGTTGTCAGCATATCTGATGTTAATCGTCACTCCATTCGCTTTGATGCTACTATATATTGTACCCGTTTAAATGGTGCCTGATTGAATTTGGGGAAGCTGGAGTAATTTTTGTAACGGAACATTGGTTTACAAGTGAGCATGCATCAGCTGTTACCGTGCCGTGCTGCTGCGGGTGAGTGTGAACTAGGTCAACAGGCCGGTGAAGGTCGCCACGTCACGCAGTTACGTCACCTAGCGCGCCTACAGCCGAGAGGGGAACGATATTCTGGAGAAATCTACTTGCCGGTGAAAAGGACAAATCACGTCACAAGGAGGTCAACAGCCAATGAAAAACGAGGAAGGTGCTGGAAGGTCTTAAGATCTTTCTAGAAAGAAATCGAAGCAGAGTCTCTAAGAAAAAGTTGAAGAGAACATTACAGTTTTTAAGGGAGAATCGAACAGAAGAGTCTCTAAGGAGAAGTCAAGTAATACAGTCTTCTGGAAGAACGTCGTATAATTTTAACTTCTAGGGAGAAGATGAATGTTCGCGGACAGTGTTATTAACTGTCTATTTCTTGTATGGCACCACCACTGTTTTATTTGAGTGCTAGTTCAACTTTTCGTCAGCCTAATTCAATATAGAGCGAGGTTGTTACAGCCGCACATTTCACCGTGTGGAACTTGCGAAACCACAGACAGTTCGTGCGCTCATTTACGCCGAGTGTTGCAGTAGAAATCTATGGAATGTCTCATTGGAAATTATAAGGGAAGAGAACTATCTGAAGTGAATATTCGAGAGGAAACCTGGCCTATAAAACATCGTAGTACCAGTAATAATGTTCCGTCAGCTTCAAGACTTACTGTAATCTTGTGGATGTGTTCAGAATTCGAAGCTTGGGGTAAAACTGAACCTGAGTGTACATCATTGTGCCAGTTAAGTGTCGTAGATAATTTAGTGGCATACAACTAGCCTGGATCGTATTTTCTGATACAAAATTTCAGTTTCAGCTACCTCTGTGAAGATTAGCCGACAGCATGCAACGAACGAGAGGAAAATCCTGGAATTTTCTGGAACATTGTTGGAGTGATTCAACGCTGCTGTACGTAGCCGTAGTCATGATGGGTTAAGCCAAAGAGTGCACGCCAGCGCGATGAACTTGTCCGTCTATAAGCCTCCATAGCAGAAGAAGAGGACGCCGACGCCCATAGCTGCATCCCGACGCCCACGATTTCCATCGGAACCAGAAGTACCATTGTAAAATTTCTTCTCTTTCAGTAGATGACTAGTAGATTGTATTCATGCTTAGAGGAGTGTAGTTTCTTTTGAAATGTTGTACTTAAATGGTGATGGTAGAGTATTCATGCATTCTTTGATTTATGGTTTCTACATTTTCTATCTTTGCATTTTCTTAGAACAATGTTTGTGTGTTTGATTCCGTGATAAGTAATCCCAGTTGCCAGTGAGTTTTACGAGGTCATGATTAATTAAGATCTTCAAAAGGAATTTTGGGGATTAAGACCTAAAAATAAGCCTAATAATAATAATAAGAAGAATAAGAATAAAATGTGGTCATAATAATCATGACGAGGAGGATGAAATTAAATATAGGAGTAAAATACTAATAAACCGAAGACTTAATGAACCATTAGTTTTGTGATATGACTGATATCAGAAGGGATGGTAATTGAAGTGTACTAGAAGCAGCTCATCGAGAAGACGTTTTCTAGGAGCCATAGTAGGAGAAATAAAAATAATTATTATAATAATAATGAAAGTCGGGTATTTGACTGGTTGTTGAGAATAAAAGTGAACTGTATTGTGATGGTGAATTTTACGATGAAATTGACTATATGGGACCACTAGGGTGCATGTCAGTCATAGTGATTATGGTGAATTATAGTGATGATAGTGATTTATGGTGATTTGATTATATTTAGGGACTAATAATAGTTCTTTCCTTCGCTCAACAACCGATATTGAATAATGTATGACTTGCTTATTATTAGCTTTTCCTGGGGCTCACAGACGCATCTTTCCGATGATGGTGGTGATGATTATTTCTTCGAGATTAATTTAGTCATCCTATTTCGTCTTGTAACAATAGTCTTGATGAATTCTTATTATGATCGGTTCATGCTATAAGGATCTTCAATAAAATTTAAGAGGAGAATATAATAATAAATGAATAATAATAATAAAGTATGATAGTTTCAACTGTGTGATAAATCTGCCTATAAACTGTTGGTGCGATGATGATGTTACGCGACAGTTATCCATGTCTTTCCAGGAATGCTTATTCTTTTCGTGTTTTTATGTGATTTATTAGTCAATGATGTTGTTGTTGTTGTTGATTACGTGGTGTTACGTGATGCTCTATCCATCCATAGAATTCTAGTCAGTTAGAAATCGTTGTTATGATTTATAAAGGAATACAGTCGAGCGAAATCTGTGAGAGAGGGGAAATACGCCAAAGAATTTCTCAAGGAATTTCTCAAAATTGTAAAGCATTTCTCGAAAATAAGGTGTATAGAATTTCTCAAGAACAAGTTGTAAAGAATTTCTCAAAGGTGTGAAAAAATGATTTAGGAAGGATTTCTCATAAGTATGACAAAGTTGTTTCTCAAGAAATTTTCTCAAAATATGCCAATATAAATTAGACAGAAAATTTGGTCAAAGATGTGCTAAAGTAAGAATTAATTAATGGGTAATCCGTAAAGATTAAGGAAGTAATGAAATATGGTTATCCCATGTTCAGTGTGACATTGTTTTGTTGCAATTATAACGACAGTATCACTAATTACGTGATTGATCAAATGTTACAGAGAATGGCTTCGGTTGGAAGTTCATTGAAGGTGTAATTGAATCCAATGAATTCGCTAAGCATGCCAAGGACTCATAGTCATTTTGTTAACGAGACGAATAATCAGTTGACTTAAGTTGAGGAAATGTTATAATGTAATTTCTTTCCTAGCATTGTCCAGACTGAATTTTATTTTCATTTTAATAAACCAGTTTATTTTGTTCTGATTCTTATTCCACATTATGTCTCCTATCCAGTCACCAATGGCCCTGCAAATATAAATCTTCTAAAGGTCGGTCCCGTAATAGCAAGTTGGCCCTGCGAACAGTCCACCCTTTTGGGACTCTCGCTCCGCCGACTGAGCGACCCCGGAGAAGGGGACATCATGCAGAGCCTCCCCGAAGCAAGCCTCTGAGTACAGGTTGAGCAGAAGCAGGGACAGAATACAGCCTTGTCTCACACCTTGTTTGACTGTGACTTCCTTCTTGAGTCTGTGTCCCATTTGAACAATGGGCCTTCTATTTCCAACCTAGGTTTTGAATTACTGTATATCATTTGTACCTGTCTCCTTCAGTATGGATGTAATTTTCTCAAGGTGAACTCTGTCGAAAGCCAAGTTACTGAAGCACATGAATACCAGGCAACTGACCTGTCTGCATCTCTGAACAAGGACCTGAATGCCAAACAGGGCTTCTCGAGTTCAAAGACATTTACGAAATTCAAACTGTGTACCAATGTGCTCATCTATTTTCCTGTAGATACGTTGGTGCATTATCGGTATTATCGGTACGAAGATTTCAGTGTGGTGCTCATCAGACTGATTATATGGTGGTATTTGCATTCTCTTGTGTTATGTCTCTTTGACAAGCTCACGAACGATGAGAGTAACCAGTCATCATATGGACTATATCATGGTGCCTACCTAGGTCCTCAATTTCAGCACATTGGTTTACAAGCCATGTGGCTTTGGCCTTCTTGATGCCTTGCCTGGTCCTTACACTGAATTCTCTGTATCTACTCGGATCTTGGTTTTTAAACTGACGTCTTGTCTCCATAAGGGCCAAAATGCCATTCATCAGTCACAGATTCTTTCTAAATTACTCTGACGTTAGAGTGTGCTGGGTGCAATATCCATATTGCAATTTCTGAACCGAGTCCACACATCCTCCACAGTATCTGTCTCTCCCTGGATTTTATATTGTTGTTCTAGATTTTTAATGACCTCTAGTTTCTTCTCGTCTCGAAGTCCAGTCTGTTAGGTACTTTTATCTTCTGTACTCTCTTCAGTCGGAGGCACATAGTGGCACAAAGCAGGTTGTGAATGGATGGAATGTCTGTTCCTGGCGTGGTCTTAATGGCTTTCAATTCTTTACAGAACCTTTTCCCTATCATGAAATAATCTATTTTGATTCCCAACCACTCTTTGTGGGTTGTCCGCAGGAGACTTACAAATGGTAAGGCGTCTCTTTGGCAAATGATAGGTGGTGTTTGTGAATGCCAGATCGTGCTCACACAAACCTGAAATGTCCAACAATTTCTCCATTTTTTTCCTTTCCCGACTTTTACGTTACGTTGCCTCATTAGTATGACCATGCTTGTTGTTCTTGATTGAACTGATTAAGTTCTTCTATGTCATTGTAGAAGAACTCAATCAAGTCCTCATCGCTGTCAGCTGTAGGTGCATAGATCTGTGAGACAGACATCCACTAGCATGGCTCCAACAGGGACCGTGATGATGCAGTCATTGTAGGGCACTATAGTCTTGATGGCCTGGTCCATTTCTTTGGTTGTGATGAGTGCAACTCCAATGTGGTGCTGTCTGTTATCCTTTCCACAATAGTACATGGAGTGCTCATGCACCAGGCACTTTCCAAAAACTGGCCACCTCATTTCACTGATACCGAGTATTTCAATGTCGAGCCTGTTCATCTGTTGGATGATGGTGTTTAGTTTGCCAGCTTCAAACAAACTACAGGCATTCCATGTTGCCATTTTAATGGGGTTATCTTTCCTCAATCTAATATGTGCGAAACAGGAGATTCTTCGCACCCCTGCCCATTTAAGGAGTGCCCGCACTCGGGACCTCATTTACTTTTACTGTCATAATGATTATCCTGGGAACTTAATAATGGAGTGGTTTTCCATGACCTTCTGCATTGCAGTAACTCACCTTCCTCCAGCTCAGCGTGAATCTCCCTGGTTCTGAGCCTCACTCTGCCTATATGCTTCAAGTTTACTAGTTAAATGATCCCACCAATACATGTCCTCACTCACTCACTCACTCTCTCTCTAGTGAGAGGAGGGTACACATCTTTGACTCCTGGCACCATAATTACTGCTAATGAATGCATATCTGATGGAATATTCACAGTAAACGATCTACAAACCATATGTTTAAAGAATTATAAACGAACTCGAGAATTTAAAAACCCCAAAACAGTTTTCATCCTCAATGGAAAAATTGTATCATGGATTTAAAGATAAAAGACATTACTTTACAAACTACAACCATTTACTAATGAAGTTCCCTTAAAGTACTGGACCGAAATAAAAATGATACACTTATAAGTTCAAACAACTATCTCCTGGGACTCCAAAAATTGCCACACACATGCTCCAATCCATTTGCTGTTTCAGCCATTCAATAGCAAGATCCAGCTAACATTTGAAGATAAACTCTAGTGAAATAAAAAAATCTACTACTTATGGTACAGGTAATTGGAGAAAAAAAAAGTTAATCAACAGTATGTAAATTCTGAAATGGTCCATGACACATCCAGCAACAGAGCGTTCAATAAATTTTAGGGACCTTACCTGTGAGAGGCAGCATGAAGCTATCAAACCTGTCCTCATCTTCACCTAAATCCACCATAAGTAGCCTGCCCAGTGAGGTATAAAACATGGAACGGCATCGCATCTCACTTACAGCGACACTATTTCCCAGGAATGGGAAGTGTTCACTCTACAAGAAGGAAAATAATGTTAAAATTATAAACTTATCAAAATAACAACAAATCTATTCATAATGAAAGGACTAAAACCAACAGTGGTATTCATATGAGATTCATAGAAATTTGAGACACTGCTATGAAACTGTTCTCTTCAACAAGTGTTCTTCCAATTTGAAATTTCTCTCTCACTAAATAACTCCTTGTGTGCCAAGAGTAGTGTCGGAAATCCTGGGGCATCTACAGTGAAATGATGGGAAGGATGTTATCAGGAATGGATTTTACCCTTAATTATTCAGTTATAACAATGGCGTCTGGTCTGCAGAGACCTGGTGCAGGACTTTTGAGTTGATGTTCTGTAAGCGATGTGTCCGCCTTTGCTGGCAGGACCTAATGTTTACTGTGCACTATGTCTTCTGGTATAGGCTACAGCAATTTTGTTACTTTCAGAGATCTGTCTCTGTCTTATCCTTGGCTTTGACAATATGAAAGTGACTGAGGTATGAGTGATGCTAGTAATGCCAATCCTTATGCAGCCAGTCCCTGCTATGAATGGTGTGAAAATGTTCCTCATAGGGTCGGTTGGTGTATGCATTTCAGTGGGCTTGGTAGACTGATATGTAACAGCAACTCTGGCTCGGTGAGAAAAGCAATGGGAAACTACCTCACTCCTCATTTCCCTAGTACGCCTCTTCAGTGATGCCTAGGCCATCTATGACAGCTGATGGCAGAGCTGTTGAGGATCCCACCAGCGTTAACGCTGAGGACTGAATATACATAAGCGATGTGTGCATTGCAAGGATGGAGCCATATGGCACAAACGCCCAACCGAGCCAGAGGAATTAACAAAAGACCCATCTGGGAATCAAGCTGATACCCCTTGGTCCAAAAGCCAACATGCTAACTATCAGCCACAGAACCTGTGATTGTAACTACTCTAATCACATTAAATACCGGTATGTATAAAATACAATACTCAATTGTCACACTATGTGGTCTCACTTTGTACTTACGTTCAGGTTTCCACATATAGTAACCAGAAATACTAACAATTTAATTTATGATGGGTATCAGCAACAAATAAATTTAACAGTAGTAGAATGAGAATCTTGAATAACTCTAGGGTGTGCGGTAATAAGCTTACTTTGACAGCATAAGGGAAAAGGATATTGACGTTTGGTTTCCCAACCAAGATTTGAGGTTATCTAATCTAGCATTGAAATGAAACAATTAATTGCATTTGATACCAAACAAAATATATTCTTTAAATTTTGAATTTAAATGGTGAGACTTGCTGTGATAATTTGAATGACAATATAAAACTCTGAAATTACAATGGAAAGAAAATCTAGGCATTAAATTTGAAATCCTCTTGACCGGACACTTCAAATCTGTACAAGAAATTTATCCCTCACTGTTTCACTTAACAGTACCTTGAACACTTTGAGTGTTATGACATATTCCTTAGAATTGGTATCAGGTGTAGGCATATCACACCTAATTTGGTGACGTATCCTTTTAGTTTCACAAACGAGATATAGCATAGCTTGAAAATATATCCACACTGCACAATCAACTTTACACTTAATTCACTGATAACTGTTGATTTGCATTACAAAGACTCAATATTCGGCTGTCACCGAACTGACACAAGAATTTAAAGTTAAAAACTTCATGATTGTTCCGTATTGTACATCTTCTGACACAAGAACTCGACTGAACAGATACACGGAACACACTCCGAACATTTAATCCATTTGGTCAATGAAGACTACGTATCCATGTCGCTGCTTCTTCTCCATCTGACTGTGGTAAGGCTCTACCTCCAACTGACTGGCTGCTATAGGAGACTGGTCTTTTTATAGACACTAATTGCCACATCGTATTACACCCACATCATGGTTAAAACAGTCCATGACACCACACAAACCCAGCTCCAAAGTGTTAAAGATTGTGTTGCAATCACCCTAGGCAGAATAGGAGCTCCCTTAGTCACGTCTGTATTCTCAATGAGCCCTCAGACGTTTGGGACAATACCATGACTTGACAGACACGCGTGACCACCATATTCTTTGGGCTACAACATTATAGACTGGTCGCTGTCTGTCATTGATCAAGTTACTATTCTTAGAGTAAACACAAGGATTCATCATCATCATCATCAGTTTTCTACTCCAGTTGCCCGGGTGTGGTTTACGAGCACTCTCCACTTCTGTCTGTCCATGTACCACTCTTCTCTCAAGACGACATCCCAGCTGATTCCTCTTGTTCCTATGTCCTCTTTCACTTGGTCCAGCCACCTCTTCCTAGGTCTTCCTACCGGTCGTTTTCCGGCCACGACAGCGTGTAGCCATTGTTTTGCTGTCCTTCCATTGTCCATTCGTTTGACATGGCCAAACCATTTCAAACGGGCCCTTGTCACTTTTTCATTCAGGGATGGGTACACACCAGCTTGCTCCCTTATTCTTTCATTCCTTACCCTGTCCCTTTTTGTCTTCTGTACCATAGTTCGTAGGAACTTCATTTCTGCGGCTTGTAGTTTGCTGTCCACTTGTTGGGTTGTTGTGCAGGTTTCTAGGCCATATGTTATTATGGGGGTGAAGTATGATTGGAATAGAATCTGCTTTGATCTTAAGGGAACTTGTTCGTTCCAGAGGAGGTTCCGAACTTGATGGTGAAACTGAGCTGATTTTTGAATGCGGTTGTTAATCTCATGCTGTATTCTGTTATCACTTGAAATGATGCACCCAAGATGTTTATATTGGTCTACTGTTTCCAGTTGTGTACCTTCCAGCACTATTTTTCCTTTCTTCTTCTGGATTCAGTATTATTATTATTATTATTATTATTATTATTATTATTATTATTATTATTATTATTATTATTATTATTATTATTATTATTATTATTTGAGTTTATTAAAATGTTGAAAGGAGTTGCAACAAAAATGAAGGTACGGATTTAGGGAAGAAATAAAAAATCTACATATAAATGGCGGGACAATTTGACTGTGGTAAAGCTAGACAAAAAAATTGTTCATAGAAAAATTTTGATGGGTGCAGCTTCAAGAAGAACACGTTTTATGCCAAGAATAGATTTGGGAATTCTGACATACCATTAAGCGGAGGTAATTTCCTCTAAATTTAGCCTTCTCTGTCACAGGCAGCAAGGCACAGGGACAAACGTTACAAAACTTTACAAAGATTTGGTATGAATATCTCCACTTCAATGTTTGCCCATGAATAACTATAGCATAGCTGCAAACTTTTAGAAGTCAAAAATAGGAAGATTTTTTAATACTTGGATTTCATCACATATATTGCACCATGGTCTAAGTAAAAAGAAAAAACAGGATAAAAGGCATACATTATCTACAGTTACAATGTGAATTGACCATAACATTTAAAATCTTAAACTAAAAACATAAAAATGGTTACAAGAAAATGTACCTAAATACTCTCACTTATGACACATACATACATACGAATAATAATACTGTCTAACATCGATATCGCGAACCTCCGTTACTCAAATTTTCAGTATCTCGAAGTAACTTAGATTTAGTACAATTTACGAACTTCATTGTGTAGATCCGTATTGATACAGTTAAAACTAAGAAACAATGTTAGGTTTTGGTCCACCCAATCAATACACATCACTTTTACAAATGACAAACTAATTAAAATACATATTAAATATTAGGGAATATTTCGTCTCTATTTGAGACTTCAACAGCCCTAAAAACACGTGGTATCTTACAAGAATCATTATTCAGAAACTGACATAAATGAAAGAACCCATAGGGAGAGCGGGAGGGCAAACAAAAATCTAAATGACATACAAGATAACAAAAATCTCTTATATGAACAGATACCATCACTTCTATCATCCCCAAAGATTAATAATTTGAAGTCACCTCGTCTAATTCAAACTTCCTGCCCTCCTCCCGCTCCCACTATAGGCCCACCAATAGCATTGTTCGCCCCCCTACCGCCACTAGCCAAGTTCCGCCGAGCTAAAGAAAACACAACTATAACACGCGCAGTAGCGTTGTGAGAAGCAAGTAAGAGCGAGGTTCAGTCGTAAACCAGCTATAGGGAGTTTCATCCAATTTGATGGTAAGCTTTTACAAGATGTGGATTTGTACCAATCCTATTTCTGAGGCCAGAATTTCGATCTCCCCAGTCAACACACTGAAACTACCAGATTCCAACAATGCTTGCAACATTTTCAAGTAAGGTCGTTCATATTTAACACTGCAGAAAGATTGTTTGCTAGAAGTTAAACTATCTCATTAAATATGTGTATATTTGTTCTCCAGTGTTTTCTCAACAGTTCATAAAGGAACTTCCATTTTAAGTACGGACAGCAACAATGGACATTGTTCCGTACGAGACGTTACGGCAGGCATGTTACATTTCAAGTTATATTTCAATTTTAACATTGAAGACATCATAAGTTTTTGCAAGAAGTGAGGTCATTTTGTGTAAATAATATATCATTTGGGTGTCTCAAATAATCCTTAAAAAGGCATTGGGTTCTTCCATTTATTTCAGTTTCTGAATAATGAGTCTTGTAAGCTACCATGTGATTTTATGGCTGATGAATTCTCAAATAGAGACGAAACATGTGTCTAAGTTATTTAATTAAATAGTTTTTCACTTGTAAAGTGATGTGTATAGATTTGGTGGACCAAAACCTAACATTGTTTCTTAATTTTAACTCACATTTTCCAGCCGTTTGTCCCATTCTTCACTTATATTTATTTCTCTGTTCTCAAAATTCGGTTATACGAATTTCTCGAAGCAAACATTTCCTCCCTTGAAGCAAAAAATACTCTGTAACTCGAATTTTGTGCAACATTAACTGTGCAATATGGCATTTGTGATTTGTGAGAAACAGTTAACAAGTAAAGAAAGGGTTACGGTAAAGCTGGAAACGAATATTACGGGAACCGAAAAACTCAAACGTCTAGTGATTGACAAATCCTCAGCGTTTCTCGGGTGTCGATCAATTACCGGTCACATACGAAAGCAAGCCCAGGAGTCCCAAATGACAAGCTCCACTTATGAAACTCGGATGCGTGGTACTGACGAGAAGTTTCAACGTGAAGGGAGGAAACAAACAGAAGAGGCTAATGGAGACTTTTCCAAAGGTGTTAATGGAGCTATGTTTCTTGTTTCAGTACTGTATATACTGTAAAAGTTACTATAGTAAGTGTTATAATTAAAGTGATGCCGTAAAATAGAGTTTCTTTGTATAATTTTAAGTACCGTTAAACATAATGTATTCAGTAAAAGCCCGCAGATACATATGATTAAATTATGTGCTATACATGCTCCAAAACTGTATTCTCTATATCTCGAAATTTCGATAACTCGAAATAAACTGAATGGAAATTTAATTTTATAGATTTCTCTGAACACTTGTAGATAACGTTTGTTATACTTTTTGGCCATAACATGAAGACAATACCAGAAACTGTCACCGACACAACTCCCTGAAATACATTTTAACTCATTAAAATTATGAAGAAACAAAAATGCACTAAAATACGCGAAACTACCACATACTAAACAGATCGGTGCGTCTCATACATTATTAACAGGGGAAAAGTACAGAACAGCTGGAAAAAACACGTGGCCTACAACAACTCCAACGAAATTACGCACAGAAACGATGTTATTAGTGCATGAACCACACAATAGGAAAATCATTCTTTCATCCCGATTAACTGAGTTACTAGCACGCGCTAGCCTCTCTTGCTTGTAGGAAGATTGCCGTCCCGAATCCCCAGCCATAAAGCACACATGCTGTTGTAGCGAGCAGGAAACACAATACACGAAGGCGATAGACAATACACTCGCGAAATAAAGCATCAAATAAAAACGCTTGAAAACAAGGTTGGGTAAATTACACAAGCACATAAGAATTTATCCTTTATCCTAGGGGAAGATTATTGACTGTACTGGAGGTTATATTCGTCAAAAATAGGATGAATTAAATCGGAATATCGGAAGATGAATAAAAATAAAAAAAAAAGTTTTCGGGTGAATCAGACGGGTTGGCAGATATGCTATAGGCCTATGGAGTGACTCAAGAGTTCGCAGATCCATAAACGTCAAAGTTTAACTCCCACCTACAGCTACACTCAATAGGGTTCATGAGGAAGTTTCATAATTCCTGTAACGATTCTATACAACTGACATGTACGTAATATGGGAAGTGTAACTATTGTTCATTTCACATTTCCAATTATATTTTACATACTAATTTTTACTGTCCTAGACAGGCTTACATACTAGTTTGACAATAAAAACCAAGAAAAGTGATGATAAATTTGTTTGGTCATATGACAACAGTTTTATCCTCCTGGGGCTTAAACACTTCTCATTTGGTCAAATCTCACAAAACTGTGTACTTCTCTAACAGTATTTTGGTGGGAGAAGAAGACAGTGAAGTGAGAAGCACACCACATCAAAGTACATGACTTTTTAAAAAAGGAACAGTAACATAGTAAATTTTTATTTATGTTATTTTTTAATTTTTTTGTAGGATATTCATTTTTTAACAGTGTCCTTTTAAAAGAACACCAGGCCTTCAACAAACTATCAACTGTTACCAACGACAAACTGTCTTTACTTGCTTTACAGATTATGAAAAAGCTTCAGATAGTGTTAAACGCTTACATTTATACATATATATCAGCTGAAACATATTGGGTTTGATAGTAAAGATGTTAACATCATCTAGAAGCTTTATTGGATCCAGATAGCTCACAAGAGGACTGGAATCCATGTTAGTGAAGAGATCAAGATACAAAAAAGGTGAGACAAGGCTGGATCATCTCTCCAATCCTTTTTATACTAGTTTTCAAATTGCCCTTGATTAAGTTGATTAAGGAACCAAGATCAGTGGGAAATGAATGAACACTATCCACTGTCGAGTTGACGCTGTGAGCATTTTGTTGAAAATTTAGAAGACCTTCGTTCTTTTTGAATGCCAACAAAATAAGCAAAGAGTTTGACATTAAACATCCAAAAATCAAAATTAATGGTAATTAGCAAGGAGAAAATCAATAATGCTGTTATAGCACTGTACAGAAACACCCTTGAAAGGGTGTCACAATATTAACTTTTTTTTTTTAAATTACAAATTTGCTTTATGTTTCACCAACACAGATAGGTCTTACGGCGACAGTAGGGTAGGAAAGGGCTAGGATTAGGAGTGGGAAGGAGTGACCATGGCCTTAATTCAGATACATTTGCCTGGTGTGAAAATGGGAAACCACAGAATCATAAGTAAGCAAACTGTCTCCTACACTGTTTGTAACTACAAATATCAAACAAACTCCAAAAACCAGTATCTACAGATCAGGTGCAGCTTAATGTAGTAAATGAAGAAACTGAAAAATGGGGAATGAAATTCAATGATGCAAAAGGCCAGGTAACAGTGATAGAAAGGAGAACAAAAGGAAAAGAACACAATAAAAATCTGGACCAAACATATTGAAGCAAAAATTAAGTTCCCAGTTGGGAACAATAATTTAATTTCACCGATTAAGGACATTAAATTAGCATTAAGTTGGAAGTATTTATGCTTTTTCAATTGTAAAATAACTGGCATTTCTTAAACATAACCATGTTTTTCAAGGAAGGCCTTGTCCATGACTATGAATTAGTTCTTTATGGAATAATATAAACTGTCACAAGTTTTATTACATGATTTATTTCACAATGCATTTCAAAGACTTTTTTCTATCTTCAGATGGTGAAAATGGTGACATATAATTGTTGCTTTACTTGATACACAATCATTTTCAAAGAATATTAATTGTTGCATTTTAAAATAGGAGCTATGTGCATTTCGAATTTATAACATCTGTGCATGGTCAATTACGGGTGTGTGTGTCGTCTCAGAAATGTACAGTTGATGCTAAAACTTAATCAAGTTTTTAAACATTCCCTTTCAATTTCATCACTGAGCATGTGCTGAGAGGATTAATATCTATAAATATCTAGATTTTCTCAAGTGTTCAATTTTATCTCTTTTGGATGTGTATCTAAAATGGTGAGATAATTTTGTTTGATACTTCATGTCCTGTCTCATGTAGATGTGCAGCAACTACTGATTTTCTGTACTTATGTAGCCAAAGTACTGTCAGGTGTTCTTGATATCTGATATCAAATCCCCTTCTGTAAACACATTCACAGATTTTTTTCAGGTGATTTTACTAACACCACTGTTAGAATGTATCTAGTATATTGACTGAGTGTGGTACGAACTTACCCAGGCAGTTTATATAACAACATTTCTGCCTGGTAACAGTTTATATTATTTCATAAAGAACTAACATTTAGCCTCAGAGTGGCAGCAGGCTCATCAATGGGAATGCCACACCTCTCCCAGACTGTGCTGACTAGTACTCTGTTGAGGCACCACTGCTAGCCTCCTCTGAAGCACAATGCAATGACATTGTACTCAGGGATATACGTATCTCCACTAATCAGTGTCTTGGAGAGGTGTGGCATTCCAACCGATAAGCCCGCTGCTATCAAGAACTGGTCAGAAATAAAGGAAAATGAAGAAATGAATCTCCAGTCCATAAATCTGGAATTTCATATGCTATGACACAAAAAGAGATGACAGATTTACTATTTTGTAAACAGGAAAGGTTACACACTTCTACCACTCGATCACAAATTCTTACCGTATGGTTGTTGAGCATGAATTGAACTTCTTCCAATTTCACCAGCTTTCGCACACAACTGTAGCCAACAGATAGGTCATTCAGAAGTTGCAATGTTTTGGAAATAATCTGCTCACTACGACCCCAGTATTTAAGATTTGTTATACTGAAAGAATGAAAACAAAAATTGTCAAATTTGTAACATTAGATAAAAATATATACCAGGTGAATCACCTGCTCCTTATAATAATGTTCTGGGCTAAAAAACTGCTTATAGACAATCTGAAAACATCAGTCACTGTAGTTACACAAAAAAGCACACAATAAACCCACAGAAAAACTCTCTTAAGGACATAGCAATGTCTCTAATTTGTATTAATTTGTCCTCAGATCTAACAACACATGACATACCCTTGGTATTAATAAACAAGTAGTGACCATAGCAATGACCCACGTTTAGTTTCATGAAGCTAATAGCTGACATAGTGGTAGGCTGTTGTTTGCCAAGTGCAGTGGAAGTCTACCTAAGCAGAGGTTTCCTATACCCTATAGGAAATTAGGCAACATGCCGGTGTCTAACCGTTAAATGTGGCAAGAAGAGGCCTGTGTCTGAAAACTGAAACTCCACATGCAAGAAAAATATGAATACAGTGTGGGACATGACCCACTGACCAGCACTCAGATACTTATCCCACTCGGCTACAGAACAGATGTGCACGGGGCATGTATTAAAGATATACGCACAACGAGCAATTCTCCTCCATTTTGCTGTTCATAAATCATGTCACTGTTATGAGGTTTTAAGCGTTAATAGCACATTTTACTATACCTATTGGCTAGGCATGGCCTAAAACTTTACCATCTTTCTAAGCAATAAGTTCTTTCTTCTTTTCCGAATACTGAGCAAACATAACCTTCAGACATTCGTGGCATTAAATTTTCTTTCCCACCCCTCACGGATGACATTTCTTGCTATGTACTCAACAACATTTTCAGAGTACTTGAAGAATGACTCATAATTTGTAGCACAGCAATAATGATCAGTAGAGGTGCTGTGATCAAAAGGAACCACAGTACATAGATGAGAGAAGCATCATTCTTGTCGATGAGTCAATATGTCCCAGTAAACACTTCCTGTATACTGATCCGAATTGCTCTGCATCAGAATTATTTCCGTTTCCTCCCCTATTACGTACGGATGAGAAGAGCAATTCTAAATTGTCGGTAATGCCTTGCGCAGCTAACATCATCTCTCATTTAACTAAACACCCGACCCCGTACAGAAACGGGACAAGGGTTGGTCACACACATATAGTATGTTCAATGTTCTGAAAAGAGAGTACTTTGATGCTTGGGATAGCACTCGTCTATTCATTGTCTCTGCCTTCAATCTGAGTTATTCTCGCATGCATCATTCTGGTCACCATCCCATACTGCATCATCCTGACTTCCAACGCATTTGCAATGCCCGTCTTCAAGAAACTCCTCACAATAATGTCTGTCAACACCATAACCCCTGCCCGCATAACCGAATCACACGAGTTCAACAGACGGCCTCTTTATTTTGCCTGCTGGCATCACCTCATGCTCCCCTCCTGCCATCCATTCAGCGTACAATTTACGTATGTTGTCCTTGAAGGGCTTGTTGACGGAAACATTTAAGGGCTGCAGACAATGTGTGAGTCCACCAGGCATGTTTCTTCGTGTCTTCCACCACGTGCCCGCGGAAAATATCCCACACTAGCATTGCTGGGCGTCGAAGCAGTGCCCCTCGCCGTGCTCCCCACGTACGGACCCAGTCCTGGACAAGAGCTGTGTCCATCCATACTTTCTCTTGAACCCGTACAAGAATGCCTTTGGGAAATTTCACTTTACGCACTGTTTTTCTTTTGAAAATAACTTACGGTAGCAATTTTCTTCTGTCTGTGGTTATTGCTAGCATGACAGTGAAGCGCTGTTTTCACACCCAGTTGTTCATACAAGCAAGCTAAATTATCCCTTCTTGTTCATGGTGGTGTTGCATAGCATGTCGAAGTTTATAGAGGTTTGATCTGCAATGCCAATTTAAGGTAAGAGGTAATTGTTTTACTTCCGCATTGCTACCATGTGGCAATGAAAATCTATGATTTTGTTGCTTAAATCGCTTGGCATTCTGTCAGAGCAATGTTCACCTTCACAGACACAATCCCTTTCGTGTCATGAATCTACGGATCAAACCCTGGCTCACTTTCAGATCTATACAGCCGATTCCTCCTTTAATCGCTAGTTTGCGCACTTTGAAATGTAACATCTCGTGCAAGATACTAAAGCCATCATTTTGCAACTATTTTTGTACTTTCTTACATTGTCTCGTCGGAAAGGTTTTCGACACTTCCCTCAAGGCACTGTATCGTCACTGGGCTTTCAGACAGGAGCCGAAACTGCTCCTTCGTAAGTAACACAAATTTAGTATTTTAATATTATCGCCCACGATTATGTTACCGAAACCAGAAAAAGATGTTGCACCCTACATACATGAAGCCACAGGAGATTTTTGGATTGCCTATTACCGTTTTGGTCCTAATATAAGACTGGGAATTTCAAGTTTTTGTGTTAAAATGTTATAAAAAACGCAGTCGTCCTATTTGCGTGCGTTACATTAAAAACTTTGTATCATTTCCCACTCATACCGACTTGTACAGCGAGCGCGCTTTCCAAATGAGCCCAACGTCTGAATAACCATAATTTTGGAAGTGATTATGATACCTTTTCTCTTTTCAATCTGGTTGTGAATAATGACGGGCAGAATTGAATATAATGCATTCAAGAACTTTTAAGAATCGGTACTTACATTCAAAACCATATTCTCGTGTTCAACATAAGCTTTAAAAGGCGACGTAGGCCTGCGGTACAAGATTTCCAGAAACTGACTATGAACAGTATACCGGTGACCAAATTACAATGGAATATTTAAAAAAAGGGCTTTCGGCATCATGTTGTGTGCTTTTGTATCTAATGTGCTTTATTTTATTAGAGAATTAAAAACTACTTGTGATCGATTGTTGTTTGGTTTGGCGTTATTAGATTTTTCGAAAAGTTTGGCCTGATCAAAGTTGCTGTATTGAAAGAAGTTTTCACGGGAAACTGACAAAGTTTCCCCGGTAAAACTGAATGTAAAGTTTCGATAAGCCGCGTACCGGTAATTAATATCTGAAGCCGGCTCTGCAGTCTAACTTGTCTGCCTGTCATCCGAAGAGCCCGGGTTCGATTCCTGGCTTGGTCAGGCATTTTACCTTGGATATGAGGGCTGGTTGCAGGTCCACTCAGCCTACGATTACCTTTAATGAAGATTAAGGAGCTATCGAAATGTGAGATGGCGACCGTGACTGAACAGCGGTTGCTTGGTAGGCGAAGGCCCATTGCGGCTGTAGTTTGGTTTGGTGTAGGAGCGTTTGTAAGATTATAATTATACGTATTTCATTTTTGTGATGTTTAGCCACATTGTTGATGGTTCATTCATTCCTAGATTTTCCATTTTCTTGTGTTGTACGTTTCTTGTTCAGGGTCTCTCCAAAAACGGAGAATCGAGGTTCCACTGTACATATTTGTGTGTATATTTAAAGACGTTTGATGTTTCTTTTCTGCTTTAAAACCACAGTAACCTAAACTACATTAGTAAAATGTTCACCTATTATACCCTCCCTTTTTTTTTTAAGCTGAAACTTGGGAGAGGGGGGGGGGGGGTGGCAAAATGGGTGTATGTGTTAAATAGGCATGTAAATATGATACTAATAACAATATAATCAATTAACTTGATCAAACTTACATTTTCCTAATAAAAACACTAAGAACCATCGATTCATCGCTTAGGCCCAATACTTCCGACAGCCGTCTGTACACTTTGGAATTTTTTTGAACCTGGAACAACACAATAATCAGTACATTAATAAACATTAATACCGACTATAGAAAAGGTTACCAACATAAACCAATTCAAACCCAGGAAATATTTTAAAATGTTACTTACTTGATCTCCCACATAAATTTTCCTGAACTGCTCAAAGAAACTAAGCATTGCAAGTTCTAACTTCTCACAACCTCCTTGAGCTAGTCTCGAATCAGTCAAGTTCATCAACTGAAGCACCCTGCAGAAGAAAATAAGCATTATTAGAGAGCATGGCACATAATTAACAATGTTATATACAGCAGAAGTCCACTATAGCGAGAACTCTGTTGTAACAACAACTTTTATCTGTCCCTATCCCTGATGCATTTGTTATTACGAGCGATTTATGTACTCCAGCAATTATATTGAAGCATTCAATTATCTTAGTATAGTTTTCACGCTATGTCAACTAGCAAGCTCCCTCGTCGGAGTCTATTAGTAATACTCGTCAACTGGAATTCTGTAAACACAATTTGCAAATGAAAGAGAACATGTTCCCGTATTTTAAATACGGAAATACGGGAATAGAATGGGCAATAACAGTACTTGTTAGAAATAAAGGCTGAAATAAACAATCGCTTAATTTAAATGCTACGTACCAAAATTAATTAAGAATGTGATACGCCTCAAAATACGGGCCAAAGTGCACGAGTGATTCCAGAGGTTAAGTTGTTCAGTTAAAGCTCGTTAGGACGTTTCTGCAGTGGACAAGGAATGAGAATGTGTTAAGCAAGAAAACGTACTATTGAATACACGAATCAGAACTAACCCTTGTAAGATGGTTGTAATTATGTTCATATTCCCTGTTAAATGACCCTTGTGAATTTCATTGTCAAAGCTATGCTCACCTTCCTTAAAAGTAGTTAAAACATCTTATCGCAATTTTGATTTTCTGAAGATCCATTGGATGTGACAGGTGTGTCATTAAGAAAGAACAGCAGAATTGCATTTTGTCAACAAGAAAGGACAGCAGGATTTCATTTTTGTTTGTAATATTTGTATTGTGAAAAATGAAGAAATAAGAACTCTGGACTCAGCTGGAATATTTTTTTATGTAACTGGAAGAAAATCTGAATTTGAATATACAGTATTTGTAATAATTTTTTTTAAAGGTAATTTAGGGAAAAATCAAGATATACGGAATTGTAAATGAACATTGCAAGATGCGAGAATTATTTTTGAAGTGATTTTTTTATATTTAAATTTTATGTAATTGATCATTTAAATTGATGTCACCAAGCGTGAAGAATAGACATTTGGGACGTTTTAACTTGAAGAATTTCTTGAAGAATTATTTGAAAATTATTCTTTTAATTCTGCATGTCAAAATTGTAACATTGTAGTAAAACTCGTGCGGTACATAACTTTTGGACCAGTGGGTACCGCACGTGGAGAGTAGGCTGTCCCTTAAAAGGGCAAAAAAATTTTTTTTTCATTTATTCAAACGCATACCCCGTTCTTGTGTTTATTAGTCTATTAGTTACCCAAGTACAGAATTTCAACTTCCTACATTAATTTTAACCCGTGCCGACGGGGCTTAAAAATTTCAGAAAATAGCTGCTTAAAGGGTCTCTTAAATGTAGTTGTAGATGATCACTCACAACAATTATTTTAGAGAAATATAAATGAAAACAGAAATTTACATAATGCTCTTCTTGTAAGTAACAAAAAAGATATAAATTTTATAGTTATTCATTTGGATATTACCTCTTCAAAGTCTCTTTTTTAACAGTCTGGGTAAATTTTTTTATGTTCTTGCACACAATGTAATAAGAAATGCTTCTCTTCTTCATCTGCGGTAATCAAACCATGAAAGTCTGTCATTAGTTTAACAGCTCTTTCAGCTGTGTCATCAACTGCTTTTAAGGTAGAAACCACCTTTTTAGCTTCTACAAATGCCACGTTGTCTTTCCACGAAGATACAATTCCTTGAAGGAAATCACTGTCAAGTTTCAAATTTCTGTAAAAAATATTTTCACCGCCTTGTCAATATTTTATACATTTTATTTTGTTTAATTACCGTACGTGTACATGTTTCGAGAGCCACCGCTTTCTTCTTCTTCAGCGGTGCCAAACATGAATTGATCCTTGGACTATGGTACAATGGTATAATATAACAAGTATTATATGAATTTTGAAAATTGTTACAACAATTTCTCTTAGTTTCACCTTTCCTATTTACTATGTCATTTGTTGCAGATTTTACTGGAATTTTCTTAAATAATGAAATCTATTACATTAATCTCTATATGTTAATTTATGTCCTTATTTACATCTGAAAGAATAAATATTTCTTCTTGTCTAAATTTAACATTAAAACTTCATAACAGTATTGAATGACAATTATCAACTGCAGAAAATATTCAATACTGTTATGAAGTTTTAATGACAATTATACAAGTTAAGCAACGGGAATCAACACAACTAGCCAGATTTCAAAAGTATTTTATTTTTTTATTTTATTCTTATTTTTAAACAATTTTAAAAGATGTTCACCGGATGAGTTTCGGCGATAAAATGTTGGACTGAAGAAGATTTTAGACAAAAAGTGTTAGCTTAAGGCATAATTTTATTGTTGTGTGACTTTTAAAATGTTATAAGATTGTCAATTAGTTTTATAGGAGTAATCTTGAACCAAAAGAATTGTTTTATCATCTTATACAATCTTAGATTAATGATAGTTTGGCTGATGATGCTCACGAAAAGGAGCGAAACATGTACCATGTAAACATCATAATAAATATGTAAGTTTGTAATATACTTTTATTGTATTGAAAAGGTGGCAATTGGCAAAACTAAAGGAATTGTATCACAAGTACTACAGTGTCGATCTAACAGTTCAAAGTTTTAGAGCTAGAATGACCAGACTGCTGACAGCCACGAACACTCCTGTGTAATTAATCCATGTTAAGTGTGCACACTGCTCATTCAAATCACTGCCTCAGAGTACAGATCGAATAGCTGGAATACTGTGATGATCCAGTGTGCTACGTACCAGCAGTATCAGAAAATTTATGAATCAAAGGAATAGCATGCTAAAGACGAGAGAGATCTAACTCCTCAGCTACTTCCCACCAACATTCAGGCAGGCTGTTATACCCGATATGCAGCATTAATCCCATCTATCAGAGAAAAATGGCAGCAGAATACACAAAGCACGTCACAACAAACAATGGTCAATGTAATGTTATTGTTGATCACTTTTATGAGCATTCGATATCGGAGGCCTACACATTTAGTTTTCTTCCAAATCTGTGATATTAGAGCATCTAATGTAAAGCAAGTCGTTGTTTCTTTCATGACTCCCTCGTGTTATTGTTCAAGCGATCGTTCCTTCATGACTTTTTTCTCATTTTTGTAATCATCTCAAAATTTAATCACCATCACCACCAATATTATTATAGTCGGTGCAGTAAAACTGAATAAGCAAATTATCACAAAAATAATTTATTCTATTATCACCACCTATTCAATACAAGCCATGTGCTACGTGGATGAAATCTACATAATACTATATACACTTCTCAGGGACATGTTTCGCCCCTTGTTAAGGGCATCATCAGCCTGTAGGTAACCTTAAGGTCAAATGTCTGAAACATACATGGATTACAATGAAAAGTATTTTACACATTAACCCATGTATGTATAGATAATGTTTCGGACATTGATCTTATCTACAGGCTGATGATGTCCATAACAAGGGGCGATACATGTCCCTGAGAAGTGTATAGTATTAAGTAGATTTCATCCACGTAGCACGTGGCTTGTATTGAATAGGTGGTGATAATAGAATAAATTACTTTTGTGGTAACTTACTTAAGTCAGTTTCAATACTGATCAATAATGAGAATTGTCTCTGGCAAAACTGAATAAGACATAAATAATCGAAATTGTATTCTCTATAACTTTTGTTATGTAGTACTTTTCAATATGACCGGTAAGGTAGGTAATTAAAAATTAAACTTTTTGCCACTTTCCCCTAAACTACCATTTCGAACAGAGTGAATAAAATTATTTATAGCATAGACTGTAGTTGCTTATTCCCCGACTTTACGTAAAATTCTGTTCACCCATTTTCTCATATATCAGCACTGATACGTTTTAGCAAAAACAATCCATTTTCATGAATATCTCTGTTATCATAGCCAGTATGGTAAAAATGTGTTAAGACATAAATGATAGGAAATTTAATAATATATAACTTTAGTCATGTAGTATTTATCGATAGGGCAATAATAACATAAATATTTCAGAAATTATATTTTAGGCCTTCCTTTAAACTACCATTTCACTCAGTGTGAATAAAATTATGTATGGCCTAGATTGTGGTGACATATTCCCCGACAGTATATACCGATTTTTATTAAATTCTCTTCAGCCGTTTTCTCGTGATGAGCGTACGTACGTACGTACGTACGTACATACATACATACATACAGACAGACAGACAGACAGACACACAGACAGAAAATACGGAAAATTAAAACATGTATTTTCCCTTGCTACTATGGTCACAACCGGTATGGAAAGAGCACTCTTTTTAAATTCTGAGCAATGTACAGGAAAAAAACTTATTTTATTTATATTGAGATAAATTACAATTAGTCAGAATTGTCTCCAAATGGCTCCTAAAATCTCTAGAGAAGTCACTAGTCGTTATCATTGAAATTCTGTCACTTAATTACTAAGAAAGATTCAATATCTAGTGACTAGTGACCAAAGAGAATGGAATCGACTAGACTGATGTGAATGAACAGGAACATAGTACGCGAAAACAATAGATTGGCAATCGAAACACACGTCACGATATACAGGTTTCAATAAACATCGCACATTCGTGCACATTTCTCGTATTAATAAACAACAATATTTCATTTGAAAGCGGCCAATGAGCAAAGGACTTCCGGCTACTGGTGTAAAAAAAGCTGAAATGACGGGATTTGGAAACAAATCTTTGAAGTTCACCAAAAAATAAGCTAAAATCGGGAGAAATAATACAATAATCGGGAGGTGGGAAAAAATGTTGAAAATCGGGAGTCTCCTGCCTAAATCGGGAAAGTTGGCACGTATGTGATCGTATAACAATGGCCAGAAATTACAGTGCTTCGAATGTTGGGTGATAAATTTATTAAGTGAAAAGTTTGTAGTATTCAAGGCGTAAGATTTCATACCAGTTTAACTTGAAGCAAGTTGATGCAACGCAAAGCCAGTGAATGTGTAATATTGTGAAATAGCTGACAACACGGCATCAGTGTAAAAAACAGAAGCGCAGTAGGAAGCTCTGAGGGTATTTCTAGAAGCTAGTGGAAGAAAATATCGCATAGATTTTGACGCAGTAGAAAGCCACTTGTTCGAGTAGATTCTATGACACTCCTCCATCAGTTAGTGGGGGGACCACGTGAGCCAATCAGACCTTACACAACAGATCTCTGGAAGAAGAGGGGTAAATGTTCTAGAAACCTCAAATTGGGAATATAGGGAGCAGTCCTTCGAGAGACTGGGGAGAGAATCTAGCCAGCTACTGTGCAAGCAGGGTGTGTGGGGCTGTGAGCCATAGCAGTGTAATAAGCCGCAAAATAGTTGTACGTGGCCGGGCAAAATCAGTCCGATATTGCGAAGGATGAGTGAAGCAGGAAGACTCGACTGTCAATGCAGGTAAGCGATCAGTAGCAAAGGGAATTTGGCTAGACTGAATAGCGATGGAGTTTAGAGGTGCTGGGTTTGAGTTCTGGGTTTCCACCTCCCTTCAACTAAAATTGCATCGCACAAGGCCACTATGGCGCCACGGAGAGAGGAGATCAAGAAGAAGGATTGTGTCGGAAGGCGCCTTCGAACACCAGCTAAGTAAAAATCAAGTTTCATAGAGTTTAACCGTGCATGTTACGAATCTCATTATAAACCATATTGGATTTCAGAATATAGGAGTTACAACATTAATTAAACCACCTTTCCAAAACATAACAATCCTTATATTTAGGGTATAACCATTATACAGATGTTAGAACTAGGACATGTTTCACTTATACTTAGTAAGCATCATCAGCTAGAAAAACCAAAGATAGGTCACGGCCCTATACCCAGTTCACATTAAATAAACTGTTCCATAAGGTCTAATATTACATTGATAAAAACTAATTTTAACAATTTAAAACTGGTCAATAAGACAAGTGGTAACTATAAAATTGCTGAGATATATATGAGGTGAGTGAAATGGAAATGTTGCAGTGAGTTACTATGAATGGTCGTTCGTATAATGTTCGAGATCATGACAATCTTCACACGGTGGCATTTGAATGCTTATAATTATAAACAGTTTTTTCCTATAAGGGTGGGCTGGTATGGATTTACACGCTTAACAGTTTAACAGTACTGTATGGAAGAGTGTAAAGAAACTAGATAGTCAAGGACTTGAAAGAGACTATTTCTAACCAAGAACTATAAATGTATTTATAAGAAAGGTACAAGTTTTAATGGTGTATATTGTGACATTTTAGGTCTATTGTAATTGGCAGTGAATTTTATGTGACCGGACTGTACGCCATGTGTTCCGCGCAGTGTGTCGGTGGCGGAAACTGAAGGGATGACTTTCTTATTTTTCTTAGTATAACCTGCTGAGGGGTGAAAGATAACATTATCACCGCAAGAGAAGACGAGAAAAATTTTAATACTGCTGAACTCTCCATCCACGAGAAGTATTACATTCAAAATCTTTCGTAATATCACAACTTCAGATTCGACGTCTTAATAAATATTCTCAAACAAGTGTGCATAAAAGCTTTCATACCACAGTTCAGGAAGGTATAAATAATAATATTTGGAAATTAAATTAATTGTGGAATGAATTAACAAGAAATTAGGGGACATGTTAATTACAACGTCGAGGAATTCAGGACGTCAATCGAATCACGAGGTATGACGTCAGAGCTCAGAATATAGGTGGCGAACCGAACTAAAATTTCTTACTCTTGCTTATCTGCTGGCTACGCGTGTTGCTCGGAAGCTCACTACGCAGGGAGGTCTTTTATAGTCTTGGACAGCTGTTACTTGCACCACGAGGAGAACAGTGTTATTTCTTGGCAGTTTTACAGACCATCTACAGTCATAACAGACGTCAATAGTGTCTAGGAAGAAAGTATGTATCATTACATGTCAATTGTGAAACCACGAGTGGGGAATTTGTACTAACATTTTTGTGAAAGTTTCAGTGCACATCAAGCCGTACCAGTTCGATACCGGCCAAGGCAATGAAGACCTACTGTAAGAAATTCATGTGCCCCGGAGACATCGCTGCCCACATCAGGATGTAGTACTAAAAGATAGGACCAATGCTGACAGCATCCTAATGCCATGAATCCAGCCTAGAAGGAGACCAGGGTCATCAAGACATCCAAGTTAAGTCGACATTTCATTTATACTATTATCTGTTCTATGTAGCTGTAATAAGTAGTTAACTTTCTTCTTGAAGGGATTATTGATTGAACAGTACTGTAGTTTGGGTACATTTCTGGTATCTTTACCATGTCATTTTCTTGTGTTATACGACATTGAATTTGTATTTTATCCTACTATACGATCTTCAAGTGCGTGATGACGGTATGTCAACATCATCGACCATGCGGGTTTCAATAAGTCATGACATCAGACAAGTATCTGGTTTAAATATCAGCCATCGGCTAACCTTTAAGGAATATTGCGTTTCCATTCGATTACTATAATGCAAGGATTGTGTGCGCGTGATATTTTTATTCTTCGGAATGTATTTCTCCTATATTTTACTGAAAGTGCTTGCTACATTTTTCATGAAGAGCAGGCTCATCTGACATATTAATGCTATGCTATTGGATTCAATTTCATACTTTTAAGGGAGGCCATTGTCTGATTATTATATTTACGTGTGGTTCCAGTCATTTATGAGGATTTTTCCGTGATATTTTGGACGGATGTGGCGAATTATTTTCGATATTGTACCTCTCATGTTGTGCCATGTGGAGAAATGTTGTATCGATTATGATGATTTTATGTGCTATTTGGGGGCGAATCTTTGCGTCTCTATGATCAGAAGCACATGTAATCTATTTTCTGCGATGTTGTGTGGAATGATGAATGGATATTTAGGAATAATTTATCGTCATTTTGATGTATTCGCGAGTTGTTGTTTCCGTGAGAGAACCATAGGAGATAGCGTCTTCATAAAATATTATTGAACCACGAGGTAAACCACATGTCTTCTTACAAAATAAAATTGAGTGTATGAGATTGTTAGAGCCTTTTTGTCATACTGGATGAGCGTCATCGTAATAATATCAAAATCGTAATTGTATAATATTACTTAACTCCTCGATATTTGATAAATTTTGGTAACATCCTAAGTTCTACGCAGATATCGACGATATTATTAGTCACCATTACCCAGACTATTTGTACCGAATGGATTACTTATAAGTGCAAACCCAGTTCACCTAGAGCCACCGGCGAGTGCAGACGTACGGAGTGGAGGGTCCCTGGAGTGGGAGAAGGTAGTGTAAGTGCGGAGTGTTGGAAGTCAGCGAGGTGCTTACAGGCAATGATTGGTACAGAGCAGTACAGGGCGAGCATAGGTGGTTGGGAGGGAAGGAAGAAGAAAGAAGAAGTGAAGACAAGAAGATGTGGAATAGAACTGGATAAAATAGGATACTTTATACTTTCTGCAGCGGTGATTTTGATATTGCTTTGGATCGGGGGAGTAGAACTGAACCCAGGTCCGACTTCCAGAGGAAATATGAGCTGGGAGGACATGGAAACAATCAGAAAAATCGTAAAAGAGGTGGTAGCAGAGACATGTCCCTTCGAACAAATCAAGAACATGATCAAGGAACAAACGAGGGAGTTTGAAAAAATGAAGGGGTGGTTCCAGGAAAAGATAGAAGACACAGCTTCACAGGTGAGAAGAAATGGTGAAGAAGTTTCAGCATTAAGAGAGGAGATAGGGAGATTGGAAGAGGAGATATCGAAACTGAAAGCCGACGTAGTTGTTAACACCCGAAGTCGCAGAAATAAATGCTTATTTATATATGGAGTGCAAGAGGGTAAGAAGGAAGATAAGACGAGTATAATTTATAAAGTAGTGGACATAATTCAGGGTAAAATGAAAATAAATTTCAGTGAAGTGGACATTGATGATGTGACAAGAGTGGGAAGATTTAGAGGTAATAGGCCTATCAAAGTGCAATTATTTTCTACATTGATGGCTGATACAGTGGTGCGTAATGCAGGTAACGTGCAAGGAGAAAAAATATGGATAAGGAGGGACATGGGAGCTGAAGCGTGGAGGAATGAAAAAACCCTTAAAAAACACATGATACGAGCTAGGCAGCAAGGGTTGAATGCAGTCATCAGAGGACAGGAATTAGTGGTGACAGGCAACAGATGGAGGAGAATATGGTCGGTGAATAGACTGATGGACCTAGAACGGAGGATGAAACAAGATGAGGAGGCTAAGAGAAGTGTAGTGAATAACGGGGATGACAAACGAGTGGAAGATAGTAGGCAAGTGAAAGATAACGAAGGTAGAAGTGTAATTATAGGAAGTAGTACTGAAAAGTGTCAAGAGAGACAGAGCGAGGTGCTAAGTGGAAGTATGAACAACGGTAAGGAAAGAGCAGTGGACGGACAATGCAGGAGAGAGGCTGAAGAACAAAGGGGTGATGGGGGAAAGGAGAGTGAGCAACAAGAAGCTGAGAGAGCTGAGTGTAGTGGTGTAGTTAGACAAGATCAGGGTATAAAAGTAAGGCCAGAGTTAACCCGTGAGTACCTCGTACAGAATATGAGTAGGAGCGCAGGGAGAGATAGAAGATATACGGACATGATGAGAGCTATGAAAAGTAATGAGGGTTATGTTACAAGAAGTAAAAAACAATAATATAGCGAGTAAGTAAGTAATTAAGGGCGTGGAGGCTGAAATGTTGTGATGGAGAAGTGGTATATAAGTTATGATATGTTATAGGGTTAAAATGTGGTGTTGGAGAAGTGGTGGTATAAGATGGTGGATGGCAGAAGGTGAGTGTATTTGTAGAAGAAGTAGAGGTGGTGGTATTGAGATGGTTTATTTGCGGCTGATTTCGTGGGAGTTGGGAGGTGGTATTATTGTATTGGTGTTTGGTATGGCTATTTAATTTTTGGAGCTGGAAAGAGGTGAGTTTATTATCATTTTGTATTGTATTGGTGTCTGGTATAAATGCTGAGTGATGGCAGACGAGTGTGTGTTAGGGCTGAAATGTGGTGTTGGAAGTAGAGGTGGTATATGTTGAAATGTGGTGTTGGAAAGGTATGGAGATGTAGTAATGTAACTTGGCTATTTGTAAATTTTGGTTTGGTAGAAGATGGAGTTTTCAGTAGGTAATTATGACGGGTAATAGGATGAGTATGAGTGTATGGTAAATTGAGTAAGTTACGATATGTTATAGGGTTGAAATGTGGTGTTGGAGAAGTGGTGGTATAAGATGGTGGATGGCAGAAGGTGAGTGTATTTGTGGAAGGAGTAGAGCTGGTATGCTGAAGTGTGGTGTTGGAAGTATTGAAGGCTTAGTATTTATGATGGGTAATAGGATGAGTATGAGTGTATGGTAAATAGAATAAATTATGATATGTTATAGGGTTGAAATGTGGGCTTAGGTTGGACTACGTTTATTAATTTTATTAGTTATTGATGTTTTAAGTGTGAATTTAGAATTAGACAGGGGAGTAGCTGGACGTGGCATGAAGAGATGGAGGATGACTACCGTGGTGACCTAACTTTTGAGGTCACGCTTCCGGAGTATCTGACAGGCTTCATGGCACGGCCAAGGTGTACAGTAGCAGTATTTAGTATTTATTTATTTATTATTATTATGAACATGTACTCGGGGCTGAACGCCTGTTATGTTCATTAATAAATACAATACACAATATAAGTGCAAACCATTATTTATCGGAGTCTTCCATTTCCATGAAATGGATGGATAACGTGTGGACATGTGTGTGTATTTGTAAAATAGTACCCTTAGTTGTAGTTGGTTCCAATTCTTTCCTTGGTGGATGATGGTAACGGGAGACCTATTATGTGCATTTTTATTTTATTTCCACAGGTTGAGTGATTTTATTTTTATTGTGAATTATTGATGTGTGTTACCATCGTTGTTCTGAGTTTTGGCGTTGTATTAAGGTCATGACACATGATTAAAGATTCAATTTAATTTTTTTTTCTTTCTTGCTTACTTTTATCATGTAAAGTCACGTGTATTCTGAGGTTACGCTGAAAAGATAATCACTGAAAGGTCGGGTTAAATTGGAGAAATAATTAGCAATTGAAAATAAGTTTTTTTTTTTTTTTTTTTTTTTTTTTTTTAACCAGTCATGTAACTTAAGCATTTAAAATCTTGTTCCAGATATTCCGGCATGATTTGAAATGCGTACAAGCATCATTCTCTAAACAAAATCAAATTTAACATTCAAAAAAATATTCGATAAATATGACTTTATGAAAACAAATTTTGTCAGAATTAATAAGAATTCATTAACATGTACCATCCCATTTGCTTTAATTTTTGGATGTACAGCAAGAGTTAACGTAAAATTAAAATTTTTAGTGATCATCTAACACAATCATAATTCTTAGAAGGACGGAATTATTTTGTAATAAATCATCCACTATTAATGTGTATTTCGATGGTTCATTATTTACTGATATCTGCCCATTTCCTTGATCCACACCATCTTTTTTTATGGAACATGTCAATCCCTTACTGAGCACCCTGGAGGGTGTCTTGTGTCTCTAATGTGTTAGTCGTGGCTTAAACGGGCAGATATTGTATTTATAGTGTGTGCTATATTTCTAAGGTAATACACGTGAAGGGAATTGTGTGTGTTAGAAAGTTGGTCTTGTTATTTCTAAGAGTAAGCTCCCGAATATTCAACCCAGTCCTCAGCCTGTCCAATCCTTAGGATCACGACACCCATTAAAGTTACACATAGTCTCTATTATGGTATTTTACATCAAAATCACAACAATATGTCAAATTTGGATTTCAAATACCAAAAAACACGTACCTGATAGGCAAAAACTGTTCACATATTTGAAATTAGCACACCTAAATTAGGGTAAATCACCTATTCAACATTTTGCCGGAGAGATTTTTTTTTTCTTTTTTTTTTTTTTCTTTTTTTCGCAGGCCGATGTAATTCATGTGAGTGTGAATTACATTTCAACTTCAAACTAATTATTTCTATAAGATGGATGTAATTTTTATTCTTTGATACTGGTTTACTATCGCACTATCAGATGTGAGCTTTTGGAGACAGTGAGATGGGGAAGAACTAGGACTGGGAAGGAAGACGCTGCTGCCTTAATCAAGACACAGCCCTGACGTTTGCCTGGTGTGAAAATGGGACACAGTATGAATAACTATGCTGTCCAAGTTACATACTTCTACCATTTAGGTTACAGATGAGTGTATTATATTGCTGCAGAATTAAAAATTCAGCTTACAAGAATGAGAACGTAGTGGCATGCTTATTAAGATTAGTAAATTTATCAGGTGTTTCTTTAAAATTAGTCCAATATACATCATCAACCACAAGCCTATGATCACCAAGCCTAAGGACAGGCAAATACATGTCCCAACCCATAAAAGTACATGATTATGTAGCTTTTTAATGTGACACCATTTTAATCCATCTCCTGTTGAATTACCATTAAATACAACATACTAATCTCTAAGTCAAAGGTAATAATAAGTTATAATAAATGCACGAAGCCTGTAAATAACCAAGAACAGCAGTTGTCATCTTTTCCTGTAATATTTAGGTATGCTGAAGGATATAAGAACAAATTATTTTATCTGATGAATGTTGTTACATTTATATTAATCATTACAAAGAAAGAAACACTTAAATGAATTTAGAATCCACCTAGAACGGATTACTGGGAGTGTTGACCTCCCTGACTATCTCAGACTGGAATACAAAACACCATTTCATAAACAATTCTTGTAAAAAGAACAAAAGTACTTAATTCATACATAAAATCTGTTGGAAATATCTGAATACGAGAGAGAGAAATCAAAATCTGCAATATATTAATGAAATGAATTATCATAACACAATATTTACAAAAAGAGAAAAATAATGCCAATTCAAAACTGTGTTTTAGTAAATAACCTTGTAAGAGCCAATGAATCCTCAAAGAAGTGACTGATAGGAAAAGAACTACCGGTAAGAAAAATTTGCTAAATGTACGTAAACCTTACGAAGTACATCTAATAAATATTTCACTGATTTCACATCAGCATTCATTACCACTTGTACATTTAAAACATATCACAGCAACATAGTTACCTGCAGACTAACTCTCCATCCATGGCATCGTGTTCATCATTACTATTGAAGGAAACTCTTCCACCAATGGCCGACCCAATAATATACACCAGCCAAGTCAGACGACCTGAAACATCACATCACATTGCATCATTTCACATCATATAAATTTAAACAGACAGGTGACAGTTAACACTGCAGTCCACCATTTTAAATTTTTTTCTCTCCTCACTGGACCATCTGAAAATATTTCAAAGAGGTTTCATGTTTCACAAACCCTCTATTAACACCACCATTCAAAGAATTAGAGTAAGGATACTACAAAAATGTAAACAACGTATAAGCCTGAATATAAAATGGCCTCACATACAAGAGGTGTTCAGAAAGAAACCGAACCTTTGCTTTAACATCTTTATCCCTTATTGTACAACACTGGCTATCGTTTTTAAACCATATACAGCCAAAGAAGAAAATCCAGGAACTTCTAAGGTCTGCTAAAGACAACCATCATCCTCTCTCCACAGCAGGTGTCTACAAGATCTCGTGCAACTGCGGCCAAGTATACAGAGGCACCACCAAAGGCAGCACTGTCACATGAGTGAAGAAGCATAACTGACATGGTTGGCTGGCACAAGCAGAAAGATCATCAGTTGCTGAGCACTCGCTGCTAGCAGGCCATGACATACAATACAGCGACACCCAAGTACTGTCAACTACTGTATCGTATCACACCTGGCTACAAAGGGAAGCCATTGAAATCCTGAAGCATGCCAACAGTTTCAACAATAAGGAAGAATCTGAACGGGTAAATAAAACCAAACCTTAAATCCTGGAGGACACAATGGCCACGGCAGACCAGAAAAAGCAATGGGTGATCAGTTGCCTGTCTCCGCGGAGGCAGGTCGACGTTCATCAGGCTCCATAATGCTTCAATCATTGGCGAAGAACAGCCAATCAGGGACGGTGAAAAGTCGGGACCATCATATGCTCCTGGACCACGGTCTACAAGCCTGGAAAACACTGACAGGATTTGTAACGCTGGCCCTGAAAGCCTCAACTGCCATACAGTGAACGTTACTCGAGTGCGAAGAGCATTGAAGAAAGTGCCACGCAAGTTCCTTCATGCGCACGGGCAGTGACATAAAAGAACCGTAGTGGTTGGAAATTGGAGAATAAAGACAATAATCCTGATATACAGTAGAAGTCCTCTATAGCAAGAAATCATAACAGCGAAAAAATTACTTCCTATAGCGGACTGTTATTAAATCCGACTTTTTGTAAACATTGGGAAAACCCCTATACACATTAAAATCAGTATGAAGCGGCAATCAGTTTGTTCAAAACTTGCGTTTCCGCGGATTATATTACACCTTACTTGTTTGTTATATTTCAAAGTCCGATGTTTAATTTATTGTTTTAATATTAATTAATATTAATATTATATTATAATTAATCATAACTAAATATAATTATAATAATATCTATTATAATTTTATATTAATATTAATATTATTTGATTTATTTTTTTATTAATTTATAATTATGTTTCATTTCATCCAAGACGGCCGTGAATGCAATACGACCCCACCTTTTCCCTTCAAAAATTTAACTCAGGCTTAGAAAGTGCTTAGTAAAATCATATGAACGCCTTTCTTGTACAGTACGCATTTTTAGACCATCTTTGTCTTCACACCAACGCTGAAGTCTGGCTTTAGTTATGCCGTAACTTTTTCGGCTGCATAATTAATCTTTATTTCTGCAGGTTTAATAACTAACTTAAAATTGGCATCATATTATTAAAAATTTGCTGGCAATATCTATTCCACACATCTCTACAATATGACGATCCATCAGGAAAATATTCTTGCTGTCTATAAAACGTTAGTTTTACTCAGTGTCAGCTACAACCTGCCACTACACGCACGTCTCGCTTGCTGGGTTTGGCCAACTTCAGTGGCTAGCAATGTATAGGCATAATCAAGGACGTTGAAGGTCAACGAATGAGTTTACTGCACCGTGGTACGGCCATTCCGCCCTTGCGTTTTTCGAGCACACACCTCAAAATTTCATCTTCGACTTCTTTAAAGCGTCCTTGATGTGGACCACTGAATGCATTTTTTGTATAGTATGCATTTTATAGCTATCTTTGTCTTCACGCTAACGCCGAATATTGGCTTTAGTTAGGCCTATGCCGTATTTCCTTGTGGCTGCACAAATATTCTACATTTCAGAGTGTTGAATAAACATTAGCTTAAAATTGGCATCATAATATCGACGAGAAGCAGTTGGAAATTTGCCGGCAAAACCGGTTCCACGTGTCTTTACAATACGACGATCCATCACGAAAATATCACTGTCTATGAAACTATGAAGCGTCTGGTACAGAAGATGTATTAAGTATATAACTCTGCCAATGAGTCGTTGCCTTTCTAAGAATTTGAAGGCTCGCATGTTTGATGAAATTCTGCAGCTTTGAGAAACGTTTTTGTAGAGGCTAACAGAACATCATTCTCTTTTCAATATTTCCCGAGATCCAGTGATGTTACACAGAGGCACTGTACAGCTGATTGTCGTGGCTAGCGATGTATAATAAAGAGGCAGTCGTTTATTTTCAGCAAGTTTTGTGTGTGTGCGAGCGGGTGAAAAGATGCAACGTGGTTACCGCTGTAGTTGCCAGTGGTGTTCATTACTGTTAGGCTGCGAATGCAAGACGATCCTTGATTTCTCACACGAGATTCTGAGAATAAAAACATCGAGTTCGATTCGGAGAAATACATTATCATCACTCCAGAGGCTTCTATGACAAACATTTCAGATTTCTTCTTCAAACGGCGTCAGCTAACCTAAGCATATACGTATCACGAAAACATTTCAAACACATGTAGAGAAATGATAACCTCCTCACCTCGCTAAAAATTTACATGGGAATAGCCTTTCCGAAATTAAACTAGATGCGAGAAAATATAAACTATCCTCTGAAATCAGTGAAGTACCCTGCCATATCTTGAGGTATATCACATTGTTACTTAATTTTAGTATATAACATTAAAATTAAGAGATTAAGAGATCGTTTACTTCAGCCTTTATTTTTAACGAGTTAACAACTGCTATCAGCCACGTTATTTACGCCTTTATTACGAAAACGTGTTATCCTCTTTCATTTCAAATTTTCTTCAGAGAATAGCAGTCAACGGGTATTACTAATCAACTCCAACATCACATACGAATGTCAACGAGAGAGCTCACAAATGCACACGGTAAGAAAACTATACAATACCGAAGATGATCGATCGCATTTTGTGGCAAACGTTTCAGTTTTCTTATTCAAACAGAGTCACCAATGCTAACTTAACTGTACTATACGTATGATGAAAACATACTTCTAGCGCTAGTAGAGAAATGATAACCTTCCTGCCATAAGTTTACATGATAATAGCCTTTCCATAATTTAACCACATGCGAGAAAACAAACTAACCTCTGATATCAATGATGCACTCTGCCATATCTTGAGGTGTATCCCATTCTTACTTAATTGCAGTAATAAGCATTAAAATTAAGAGATTGTTTATTCAGCCTTTATTTTTAACAAGTTAACACCTGTTATCGGACACATTATTTACGCGCTTATTACAAAAACATGTTCTCTTTCATTTCAAATTTTCTTTATGGAACAGCAGTCGACGGGTATTACCTTAGAATCATCACATCACCTTCGAATGTTGACGAGAGAACTCGCTGGTAGACGTAGCAAGAAAACAATATCGAATCGTACGCAACATAATCGCTGGCGTGCATAAATATCGGTAACGGAAAAAAATCGCTCGTAATAACGGATGCGTCAGTGATAGGGGTCTCGACGTAACCGAAGAATAATACACAGTTTAATATAGGTCTTTTGAAGGGACAGGCAAAACCTGTCGTTATAACGGGGTTCTCGTTATATGCTATACTCGCTATAGCAGCGTTTCAGAAATACGAAAACTTTAGATTCCGCCCACCATCCAAACTTGCAATCTGCTCTTTTGAAATGATTTCAAATTAAACATTTGTTCCACAGCCAGAAGTCATTCAAACAATGAAGTATGCATATGTCATTACTAGGGCCTGGATTTTTACATAATATCAAAGTGCAAAATTTGTAATTAAATATGTAATATTCATAAAATATGTAATAGCGTTTGTACTGGGTGGTACACCTCAACTCCACACATTTAAAAGAAGCGCTTTAGGGAACGCTATCTCTCCTACTAAACGTGAAACAGCTACTGCATGAAGTTCGGTCATTGATCCAAAAATGTCACCATTGAATTATTGAGTAATGTGTTATTTTGAAGTTGCCTAAACTGACTGGATTTGTTTTGTGTTTGTTTACTTCAAGAAGTTTTAACTTCTCTCCATAGATGTCATTACAAAAAAACTGAGGTAATGCACTCTGGTGCAAGGTAAAAGAATTAGCGATTTAAAGAAGTTTTCTGTTCTTATGTTTCCTCAACTAATTTAATGTTCATTTATTTTGTTATTTCAAGGTTTGCAACACTTCTTTCTCATTCTGCCAGTTTTTGAATCTGGCCAATCATCAATTATTTTTCAGCCAATAATAGGTTTCTTGTACCTTCTGAATTTGGCCAATAAAAATGAGAGGGTATGTCCGGAATTAGTCCAGAACCCACTCAAACCGTCCCCTCGGGTAAACAAGCTGCGGCTTTTTCTGGCTACCTTGTCTTATTGATCGTCGTCTTACTGAGTGTGTGTGCGCTAAGACAGGAGGCGCCTCATTCTTTGCCTGGCAGTTCAACAGCCAAAGTAATGGCCAACAGTCTTATTTTTCTGTAGCTAACTCCGCAGACTTACACGAGGGGAAGGTTCTAATTTCTAACTATGAAACTTCCTGTTTTCTAAAATGTAAACCTTCTTTCGGCTAATGCAAAATTTCATAACGACTTAAATTGTAGATCGGGGATAGAGAGTGCGTTACCCTCTGAAGTTCCCCGTCAATTTATCTTGAGGTGACTACTATTTTGTAACTGTTTCTCTTTTCTGTAAAGCATTAAATTAACCTTCATTCTAGTCACCTAAATAGCTTGGGATTAGCCTCTGCATCATCGGGCCAAGAGCCCAATTAGGGTTTTACACTTAATTTTCTAGGAGCACGTGTGTATGCCTCCATTCATTTTGTGTTTGGGCCAGTAATTTCACCTGTTCTTCTTTCCATGAAGGCCCAGTAGTTTGGGTAATAGATACTCCTGAGTAATAATTGTAACTGGTAGGTTGGGCCTAGAGAGGCCGGAAATCGTAAGATTTTTGCGTAAGACATTGGGAGCCAGTCTACTTTCTGGAATTCGGAGAGAGTGTAAACTCTTGCCGGTCTTGTGTAAAACTGAATGGGGCCTTGGAAGGCTGTATTTGTAACCTTTGGAGCAAAGTGCTCTTGAATTGGGAGATTTCTCTCCATGACTAACTAAACGCAACATTTGCGATGTAGTAAACTTGTAAATTTGGACCTGGAAGCTCAGCACTTGTTATTTCCAAACTGCTATTTGTAACTGTAACCTTGTTATTTCACTCAGTGAAAAGTTTGTTAAGTTTGTGACTTGAAAAGAAATACAGTAGAGTCTCGTTAATCCAAACTAATTGGGACCAGAGTCTGTTCGGATTACGAAATTTTCGGATTAACCGGAAAATATTTTCTAATAATAATGTTATTGTTTTTACGTCCCTCTAACTAAGTTTACGGTTTCCGGAAACGGCTAGGTCCCGGGATTTTCTCCCGCGGGAGTTCTTTTACCTGGCAGTAAATCTACGTACACGAGGCTGACGTATTTGAACAGCTTCATAAACCACCGGACTGAGCCAGGATCGAACCTGCCAGGTTGGGGTCAGAAGGCCAGCACCTCAACCGTTTGAGGAAAATTACTTCTTCTTCTTCTTTTATGACCCCATAGGATCACTTTAGTCAGTCCGTCGTTCAGGTCTCTTTGAAGGGATTGTTCGGGCTTTGCGGTCCTCCCAGTACTTCTTCAGACGCTCCAATCTTCGTGCCCTTTCCTCAGTCAAAAATGTGCGTGTTGTTGGTTTGTTTTGTGTAAGGGTAAAGCGGAGGTTTGTATTCTTGAGTTTTGTATTCATTTTTATCTTATTTGTGCTCACTTCTGTTGTAAGGCCCATTTCCTTCAGATCCTCTCTTACTTCTCTGATCCATTTACATCCTGTTGTGGTATTTTTTGAGACGAGATTGTGTTGTACTAGTTGTTTCAGAAGTCTCGAATCCTGCATCCTCATGACATGTCCAAAGAATCCCAGTCTCCTCTTACGCATAGTATCTGTAACGGGTTCTAGCTCTTTGTACACGACTTTGTTAGGTATTAACCGCCACTGTCCATCTTTCTGGTATTTTTTTTTTTGATGCAGGTTCTTCCAATTCTCCTTTCAATTTTCTGAAATCTGTCAGTCTTTGATTGTTTATTCAGGTAAAAGAGAGTTTCTGCTGCATATGTAGCTTCCGGTCTTATAACTGTGTTGTAGTGTTTTATTTTTGTATTTATTGATAGACATTTCTTTTTGTAGATATTCCATGTTAATTTTTGTGCTTTAGCTAATCTATTTGTTCTTATTTGGATTGAGATTTTTTCATTTAGGTTATGTGTTATTACTAGGGAGCGGATTTTTATGTGCTAAAAATGTGAAAAATATTTATTTTTTATGTGCTGAAAAACTTTAAAATATGTGATAAAAAATTGAAATTATTTTCCTTTAAATATCACATAACTACTCGCACTCAAGAAGTAAATAAGTATAATGTTTTGTATTAGAATATGGTGCCACCAAACGTGCTCCTTAAGGCAAAATGGTGTCTGTGTATGGAAACGTGCTGTATGGTATATTAATTTATGATATGCCAGAGTAGATATTATGAATGGTTATTTTTTTAAAGGTAATGTTTTGTTTAAATATGGCAAAAGCAACCTATCATCTTTGAAAAAATAGTACCAGTTCGTACTCACCCATCACACGCTGGAATATTAGTTGCTAGAAGTAGTCTCAGAATTGCAGTGAACAATAAAGGTCATCTCCAAATTGTCCATCACAAATGCATGCCGATTATCTCTAAAGAACGCCTTATACTGCGAAAATGATCGCTCCACATCACAGGATGTCAGATGAGCATAGTTAAAGAGAGGAATGTCACCAACAATAACGCCATCAATTTCGCCAACATGAGCACCCTCTAATATATTAGAAATTTGGCACATTGTTTGAAATCCTCTGTTTTTCCTGAAAAATTTTTGATATTTGACCTTTAACAGTCCCTGTACCTGCGAAGCCGGGAGTGAATCTAATTTATTTTCAACAGCGTGCACTTCCTTCACTGTTTCGGACAACAGGTTAGTGGAGTTTTCAAGTATGTCTATAGTTTTACACAAGAAGCTTAGATTGGCAGATATAAATGCCAAATCATTTTTCAAAGAGCTGTCTTTTAGTATCTCTTGAAGAATCTCAATTAACGACGCGTCGTTTTTATCTAACACGTTCACAACGGATGCAAAACTTTCGAAATTGTCTGCGTAGTATACCACAGCGCTGAGCCAGGTACCCCACCGCGTAACAATAGGCAAAGGAGGAAGCGCAACATCCGGGTTTTTCTCTTTAAAGAGATCGATTCTTGAGGGTGCTTTTACGAAGACTTTTTGCCATTAGACACTAATTTATCCACTTGAGGATACTGAGCCCGCACAGTTTCACATAACCTGTGTAGAGCATGAACAACGCAAGTTACGTGTATCATTTTCGGAAAGCTCACAGGAAGGCCTTCAGCTACCTTTTTCATGTAAGCTGCACTGTCAGTAAGGAAAAGCAATACATGGTCGTATTTTATACCTTTTGGCCAAAGTAAATGCATGGCTTCATTGCACAATCTAGCTACAGTGACATGGTTTGCAGCAAGCATTTCTTTACACGCTAGCAAATAAGAATGTTCGCAAGTAGTTTTGTCATTCTTCAACACACCAACTACAACATTTCCTACTTTTCTGCCACTTGAATAAGTGGTTTCGTCAATGCTCACCCACAGTTTTTCGCTATCACATACTGCCCGAATTCTCTGTAAAGTTTCTTCGTAACATTTTGGGAGATAGTTTTTCCTTAATGTGGATTCGTCTGGAGGCTCAAAATTAATGTACTTTGTTAGGAAATTTCTCAGTCCTGGATTATTTATTTTACCACGAGGAATGTCGGCGCAAACAAATGCTCTGCACACATCTAAATAATACTGGGAATATTTAGATGGGCCTGCATTTGAAGTAGCTGGTTCAGCTATTAGTAATTGTCGCGAATGCACACGCGAAGCAGCCGCAGTATGCTTATTTCCAGACAAATGCTGGATTACTTGAGAACGTTGATCTGCACGTACTGTTTTATCACACGGTTGGCAAAATAATACTTTTCCATCGGTAGTGAAAATGCTTTTAAATTCCACTACATATTGTTGAAGATGCGATCTTGTACTCGACTTCTCTTTTGGCATTATTTTGCAGGTTACGACACACGCATTTACGGTGAATCACTGTTTTAATAAAAAGAATAGCAGCGGACACTGAAGGAAATATTTCTTATGAACCCATACAAAATCACACGACCACAGGAATGATATATGGACCCGAACAGCTAACCTTACTCTTAGGAGTGATGAAATTCTACTACCTAATGGTGGGGTAATATTCTTCCGAGTCTCCCATGTCGTAATGGAATTACGTCACCTTATCTCTCCGTGATTACCTTTCGCTGATATTCTATAAACAAAACCCGAGAAGGCTGACTCATAAAGAGTTGGAATGACATCATGCAAGGAAACATCATATGCAGCAAATCAAATCGCTATCTAAATGTGACGTAGCCGGTGACCAGCAAGTTTTAGAACTTATGGAGGGAAGTCCATAAATAGCCGAAACATTCAGATACATTATGTTAAACACTCTGTTAAAAACAATACTGTAATTGTAAAATGAAAATATGAGCATTGTTTTATAACACATTTTATTGATCAACAAATATTGCCGATTTATGTGCTTATTATAGATTTTTTAAAAATATGTATTTACATTTTAAAAATGTGAAAATATTTGTTTTTATGTGAAATAGGATTCAGTTTTTACACTTGGGGATGCACAATAGGAATAATAAACTTCGTAACTTGCGTTAAAACTTACGCAAAAAAAATATGTAATTACATAAAAATCCACTCCCTAGTTATTACTTCTCCAAGATATTTAAATTGAGTTACTATTTTGATTTTATTACCATTTATGGTGACTTCTTTTAGCTGCGTTGGTTTTTGGGGCATAATTTCTGTTTTTTCAAATTATATTTTGAGGCCAATTTTATTTGCAATGTTTTGAAGTTCTGATATGTGGGTTTTTGCTTTTATGTCCACTGCTAGTAATGCTAAATCGTCAGCAAAACCCAGGCAATTTGTTTTGATTTTCCGCCAATCTTTATTTTGGGGGGACATTTCCTAAACCATTCCCTAATTACCATTTCTAGATCACAGTTAAATAATAGTGGTGAGAGCCCATCTCCCTGCCGTAGTCCAGTTTTAATTTCCAATGTCTCTGATGTTCTTCTACAATACAGTACAGCACATACTGTAATTTGAAATGTCCATTTTTTTGCAGTTACATTAATAAAATACTGTATACAACAACAGGAACGGTAGTTACGAACCCGTACAGGGGAATATGATAATGAAAAATGACATTAGCGAATGGATGGAAGCTGACTGTCTTCAATTACAAACAGACCAAGAAATTGTAGCTATGGTGGGAAAGAATCTGGAGTTGGTGAGGAACAGAGTGACGATGAAGAAGGCCACAATGAACAACTAATGTCACATTCGATTGCCGCGGCCGCCTTAGAACTTGCCGTACTCTACGACGAGCAACACTCCGCTGCTACACCCACTGATGTGATGTTTATGAGACGCTGGTTTAACACTACATCTTCGAGTAGGTTCCAATCACTGCGGCAAAAGAAACTAACAGACTTTGTAAAGATAAACGACCAGTGATTGATGGTTAATGATGTGGAATTATGTTCACATTAAGTTATTCTAGTAAAATATGACTAATATAATGCAAGTAAATCCTCATTGTATAATATGTTCTTTCATTTCAATAAGGAGATTTTTAAAAATAATTGAATACATATTTCAGTTTGGATTAACCAAACTTTCGGATTAACAGGACTCTAGTGTATAACCTTCATTTTAAAGTTTAAAGTTAATCTTTGATATAAATGATAGACCCATTCACACCGCACCTTCTTTCACCTCTCTGTGATCCACAAACACAAAGTAACAGTGTTAACCTTTTGATCAATGAGTTTAGGTGACACTCCCAGGCCACCACGAGTGAGTTTTTTCTTGAAAATTTTGTATTCTTAATTTTACGTTCTTCGATTCTAACTTTCCTCTACTAATAAATTTACATAATTTACACTTAGGTACACAACTGATACCTTGAATTTAATTGAAATCAGTGGCATAGAAAATATTTTTCTCAAAATAATGAAAGGAATAATAAAATTGACACAAATATAATTAAGCCTACTGTCTATATGTGATCAAATTTGTAACCTTTACAACACACTGACTTGATTTTACAACAGTGTCACCTATCAACATATCTTGAGGGTATGGTACTGCCCAGACACTCGAGTTTTGCATCATGTACAATGTCCGTATTCTTTCCAGTACAAACAATAATATCAATAGTTTTTTCATTTTTTTTCTTCACGTGGCCCATCAACAAAACAGTTGCCAGGAACAGATAAAGAGTCTACGGTTATGCTTTGCCACTTACGTAATTTCGATTTTTCCTTTACATCCGTATTTTCTGTAAAAAAGAAGTAGTACTTGCTCATTTCTGACACTATCAAGTTCATAATATTACGATCAACAACTTCTTTGAAAATCGACACTAAGTCTTGAAATGTCGTCATTGTCATTCAAATGAAGATTATCACTAACCCTTGAATTTGATGGATCAAAATGAGCAGAAAGCGTAGGAAGAAACCTGCCTACAGAACTCCACTTTCTTCTTTCGATTTGAATAGCTGACTGCTTAGCGTTCTTTGCGACAGTGGAGCTCTGCACTTCGTTCTCAATTTCCATGTTGTCGTCTTTCGAGGAATAACCAATTCGACTCTCATCGGACACAATACAATCACTATCATAAATATCAAATAATCAAATATCGTCTCGTTAGTCAAAATATTACTTATATCTTCCGGAGCAAGCTCGCATCCTCGATTCGATCCCGCCATTACCACGTGTATTTGTTTACTATCAGAGAGTGTTTGTTTCTACGGAAACCAGAGATGAGGGAAAATAAAAATAATGTGTGTTGTCAAGGAATAGTCATACAATGCTCTCATAAGCAACAATAGAAAACAGTTCCCGGGTGCTGTAATTTGTAGTACAATCGCGTAATAAGTTGGGTTATGTAATACGGATACTGGGACAGAACTTCATCACAGAACATACGAGATGTAATAAAGCGCGGAATAAAGTTTGCTGAATGTCAAATATATCCCAACTTTGTTCCAAAAGCCTTCCACAGTCTCAATCAAGTAAGCAGTGAGAACGGATGTGCTGAGTGTGTGCTGAAGTATGGGGATAGCGCTAGAGCTCTGTCGAGTGAGGATTGGGAGTTGGCAATGCAGGAGGAAGAAAACGGTATTGTGCAAGAGGATGAAGGGTGAGGAAGTAGGGGTGTTGGCAGGGCTGCTGGTGCGTGTGGTGCTATCAGATTGTTCATAATAGGTGGAGTGGAGTTAAACCCAGGGCCAGGCCCAATTGGTGCCCTAGGGTGGGAGGAGATAGAGGCGCTAAAAGAAGTGGTGAAGGAGGCGTGTCAGATAGACCAACTGAAGGAGATGATACGTGACCATTCCAAGAAGCCAAAGAACTTGCGGCAGTGTGTTAAAAGTGAGGTGGACAAGCTGAAGGAGAAGGTAGGGAGGAATGAGGCTGAGATGGAGAAAATGCGAGTGAAAGTCCAGGTGCTGGAGGGGGAGGTGGCGAAACTTAAAGAGAGAAATGGAAGATGGGATCCAGGCACGAATGAAGAAAAGCATTTTTATATACAGAGTTGAAGAAACAGCGAAAGAATATAAGGTGGCTTTAGTTTATAAGATAGTGAACTTGATACGGGACAGAATGAAGATAAATATTAGTGAAGTAGATATTGATGAGGCTCAGAGAGTGGGAAGAGTAAAAGGTGGAGGTGTGAGACCAATTAAGCTCGCGCTGATGTCTACCCTTAACGGCGGGCATTATCCTAAGGAATGCAGAGAATTTAAAGGAAGAGACGGGTTTTATTTTTTTTTTTGCCATTTTGCTTAACGTCGCACCGACACAGATAAGTCTTATGGCGACGATGGAATAGGAGAGGCCTAGGAATGGGAAGGAAGCGGCCGTGGCCTTAATTAAGGTACAGCCCCAGCATTTGCCTAGTGTGAAAATGGGAAACCACGGAAAACCATCTTCAGGGCTGCCGACAGTGGGGCTCGAACCCACGATCTCCCGAATACTGGATACTGGCCGCACTTAAGCGACTGTAGCTATCGAGCTCGGTAAGAGAAGGTATGGTTGAGACAGGAGATAGGTAGTGAAGCGAGCAGAGAGTTGAAAGTGCTAAGAAGACACATGTAGCGTGCAAGGAAACAAGGATTGAGAGCTTTCATTAAGGGAAGCAAGTTAGTGGTGGGAAATGGCTGCTGGATAAGAGAATGGTCAATGGAAAGGGTGCAACATATGGACCAAAATTATTTACAGACGATTACAGAAAAGAGAGCGATAAGCGTGACAAGAGGAGAGGAGAGTTCGGTGGTGGATGAGGGAGAAACGGTGGTTGGCGAGAGGGAGAGTGAGGACCAGCATGAAGAAAGAAGAGGAGGTAAGAGTGAAGATGGCTGGGAAGAAGAAGAGGACGATCAGAGAGTGGAGCAAGACGTAAACAGTCGTGCACCACCGGAAAGTGCTGGAGTGGAAGAGGCGGCAAGTACCCGGAGAGACGTTAACTACCAGGACTAGAAGTGTACGTCTGAAAAATCATGGGGGAAGAGAAACAAAGGACAGGAGGAGAGGGGGAACAAGGAGTCTGTAAAGGCGGTTAAGAAGGGAGAGACCAGAGAGGAAACAGAAGGGCTTCGTAGAACTAGAAGCAAGTTAAATAACGTTGCTGAGGTAAATAAAAATAAGGGCGATAAGGAGGGGGTAGGGGAGGGTAGTAGGTAGCTAGGGTGTAAGATAGGTGTGATAAATATTGAAGGGATGGGTAGTAAGTTGGGAATGAAGAGGTTTGTAAGATGGTGGAGAGTTTTGAAATAGTGGCCCTCCTAGAGACATGGCTAAAAGAAGGGACGAATCTAACCTGGAAGGGGTTTGTGATTAGGAATAAAATGAAAAGGCAAGGAAGGAAAGAGAGAACTTCGGGCGGAATGTCATTATTAGTTAAGGAGAAACTATGTGATCAAGTAATAGATATAGAAAATGAGCTAGAAGAGGTTTTATCGGTTAGATTCAAAATAGGGGGGCGGGGCAGAAAGAAAGAATGTGTGTTTGGGTTTTATATACAACCCTCCAAGGGGGTCAATATATGCAAATGATTACTTCTTTGATGGCCTGATAGAGGAAATAAATATTATTAGTGGAAAGTACGAAGAGGATGGACTGATTTTGTTAGGGGACTTAAATGCAAGAATAGGTTGCTCTTGTCCAGAGTATGGTAAAGAGGAAAGGAGAGTAAAGATGGAAGATAGGAAAAGTGAAGATAAAGTGAGAAATGTTTACGGTCAGAAGTTGTTAGAAGTATGTGGGGCGTGTGACTTGTATATTCTAAATGGATGGTGGCAGGGCAACAGGGAAGGGAAAATGACATATTACATATGAAGAAGGCAGTGTTATTGATCTGATTATAAGTTCGGATGATATGTTGGACAGAATTAATAGGATGGAAGTGGTCGATTGGGTGGAATCCCACCACTCCCCGGTATATATGATCGTAAATAGGGATGAGGGTGCAAAGGAGAAGGGTTCAGGAAGAGAGCGGAGTGTGAGAGGTTGCAGAGTTCCTAAATATATCTGGCCAAAGGAGGGGAGAGCAATGTTCAGCAATACCTGGAAGAGGAAGAATTTCAGATCAGGGTGGGGAGTGAAGTAGCATTTAAAGGTAATAAAATAGACAGAGCGGTAGAGCTTTTGGAGTATCCGGGGAGGAAAATAGCGGAGGAGAAATCATACAGGAATAAGAATAGAGAGGTGGGAGAGGGTTGGTTTGATAAGGAATGTAAGGCAAAAAGGAAGGCAGAGTTGAGAGCATTGGCTGAGTTCAGGAAACATGGTGAGAGGGGGTTAAGGGAAAAATTTTGCAGGGTGGGGAAAGAATTCAAAAAAATAATAAGAGAGAAGAAGAAGAAGGTTTGGCAGGAGGCTGAAACGGAAGCTCTAAATAGGGAGTGCAAGAACAGGGAAGGAGATAAGGTGTGGGCGAGGGTTAAAAAAATTAATACGGGGACGACTAGTGTGATGAAACCGAAAATCAGATATGGAACATGGGTAGAGTATATCTGGGAACTATTACAACAGGAAGGGTGGATAAGGGTCGGCGGAGGTGATAAAGTAGATAGGGGGCTAGAGAGGGGCTGCCAAGAACTGGAAAAGAGAATAACAGGTGAAGAAGTGATGGGAGTGATAAAGAAATTGAAGACCAAGACTGCGGGTGCGGAAAGTGGGATAACTAATGTGTATTGGAAGGAAGTAGCAGAAAATAAGCAGATGATAAGTGTGTCTGGCAACACTCTTAAACAAGATATTTGAAGGGGCAAAATTCCCTAAAGAATGGCAGAAGGGGATCATATGTACTATTTATAAAAATAAAGGGGACAGGACTAATTCCAGCAATTATAGAGGTATAACCCTGCTGGACTCCCTGAGCAAGGTGTACACAGGTATTCTAGCAAATAGATTGAGGAAGTGGGCAGAGGATTACTCAATTCTATCATGCTTTCAAAATGGATTTAGGAAGGGGAGGATGATAGCTGATAATTTAATGATTGTGAGAACCATAATTGATAAATATGTGAGAAAAGCAGGTGCCAAAGTATTTATCGCCACAATTGACTTCCAGAAGGCGTTTGATACAGTGAGTGGGGAGGCCCTGTTCAAAAGATTGGAGTGGGAGAGAAGATGAGAACAGCGATCAGAAGTATATATGAAAAAGTTTATTGTAGCATCAGGGTGGAAGATGGGGTGGTGAGTGGAGTGATTGAGTCGAAGGTTGGGTTGAAACAGGGATGTCGCCAATCCTTTTCCTATTGTTTATAAACGACCTACTAGGTTGCCATGTAGAGAGAAAATGGGCTTACCTGGTGCTAGGAAAACAAGAAATTCCAGGATTAATCTTTGCGGATGATGCGTTGTTCTGTCGTTGACAGCTGGAGGTTTGCAAAAACGTTTTAATAAAGTAGGGAGTTTTGCAGAGAAATGGTCATTGAAGATTAATGGTAAGAAGTCTAAGGTGATGGTATGCAGAAAAGGGAATAAAAAGAAACCGGGAGTAAAGTGGGTAATAAACGGGGAAGAGACTGAGGTGGTGGAAATGATGGAGTACCTGGGGGTGATGCTGAGTAGAAATGGTACAGTAAAACCTCGTTAATTCAAAGTCGTTGGGACTCAAAAATCGGACTTCAAATTACGTGATTTCGAATTACCCGCCAATTCGCAATTCAGAAGTACCAATCCTTGCCGCGTTACAAAATATTCTAAGGCCCGTTACTGCATGCAGTTAACCTTGATTCACAGTTTATACCTTTCAAATGCCATGAAAAAGAACTATTTCCAAAATGTATCCAAGAATATGCATTTACAGTAGGTATTCAAGAAATGCACTCGGATATCTCACTGGCAAACATAACCTCACGCAACGAAAGAAAGAAAGGAAAAAAAAAAAAAAAAGCACGATTCAAAGACGAAGAGAAATCTATGCTGGCTCCCATGTGCAAGTGCTTTATTAATTGGATTACTATACTGTATGCATTTTAGATGCCTTGTATTTACACAGAAAGTACCCGATGCCCTTAAAATCGAACTTTCCTATGACTCTATCCTTGTACGATTTCCTGCCATGGCACTTCTCTCGTACCGGTACTCCAGAAATGTAAACACCTGCCGCGTCAAAAAGTATTCTAAGACCCATTAATACATGCAATCACCTCTATTTACAGTTTAAACCTTTCAAATGCCATGGAAAAAAACTATTTCCGAAATGTATCCAACATAGTGCATTTACAATATGTTTTTCTGCACACTGCCTGTTGCATGATATTGCGGCGTTCCTTAAAAGGTTTAATACAAAAGAATTCCGATTTCATTCAACTTAGCAATCATGAAGCGCACTGTAGACCCACTGAAGTGAGTAAGTGCGGAAAGCTACCCTTCCACGTTCCGGAACGCGCGTTCTATTATGACGTGGAGCGGATAAATTTTGAGTTGATATTACTCTGTAACATACTATTGTTTTAAAATGTAAAGGCAGTTTCGAATTAAAAGTCTGAATTTCGGTAATGGGGCCGGCATTGTACTTCGAATTACGGATTATCCGTATTTCGAATTAAACAATTTAAATAACATGCAAAACTGTATCTCATGTTTCCGGGAATGAGAGCTTCTTCGAATTAGGCGGGATTTTAAATTAACCAATTTTGAATTATCGAGGTTCTACTGTACTTGGATGGAGCAGATTAAGCATATCAAATGGAGAGGCCAAGCAGCACTCTCAGTAAATAGGATATTGGAAAATAAATTTAGGGGAGCAAGCTATGCTATTCAAAGCATGGTATTTAACACGGTGGTGAAGGGTAAAATGCTATATGCTTCGGAGGCTTGGGGAGGAGAAAAAGAGTGTGTGATATTAGAACAGGTAGAGAGTAGGTTCTGCAAGATTGTTACAGGCCTACCCTTGTGCCCCGCGAGTGCAGGTGCGAAGATGTTATGTAAAGAGTATATTAAGGTAGATATTTTAAAAAGAGTGCTTGGTTACTGGTGTAGATTAAGAGAAGGGGCAGGGGGCCAGATCCTACAGTCGGCCTACCAAAGTCAAATGGAGGATAACTATGGTGAGTACTGGGTGGACAAGGTGAAAAACACCTTAGATAGACTGGGGTTGGGCGAATTTTTTAACGTTAAATGGGGCGGGAGCAAGGGAGCGCATTGGAAACACGTGATTAAGAGGGCGAGATATATTGTTGAACAAGAATTGAAGGCCGAATGCCAGGATAAGGCTACCCTAAAAATGTTTCTGAAAGTTAATCAGATGCTAAATCCGAGAGTGGAAAATGTAAATGGGGGGGGGAGAAGAGTGCTAATCTGGTGGTTGTTAGGTGTATATGTTAAGAAGGGTTGGGCTAAGTTAAAAGTAAATACGTTGTGTGTATTATGTGGTGAAGAAAGGAAAGACTTTCATTTGCTGACAGAGTGTAAAGAAACGCTTGAAGAGAGACGGCTGTTTAATAAACAACAGTTGGAGTGGATTTCTCATCCGTGCAATGAAGACAAGCTTTTGAGGTGGTTAGTGGTGTTACGGAAAAGTGCTGGAAATTTGTGTAAGTTTTTTACAAGAATCAGAAACAGATGCTCAGTAGCCTTAAAGGCAAAGTCTCAGCTGTGCCATGAGAAGGGAGTTAGTGTAGCAGTTTGTCATGACACAAGCAATGTACTGAATCAGCACAGTGGAGTTGTCGACCTTCCTAGCTGCTGACTAGAAGCGGAGAAGGGGGAGGGGAGGTGCTGCCGTGTGTCACCACAGAGAGACGTACTAGCATATGCAATAGATGCTAGATCAGCCAGGTGACACACGCCATCATGTATCTAGGAAGTGAGGTGGTTTTAGCCTGGGGTTGCCGTACTTTGCCCTTTTAAATTTATTTTTAATTGCCCTCCTAATTTTATTTTTAATTGCCCTTTTTTTTTTTTTATTCAGTTGGCAGAGAGGCCAGTAGACTAACTTTCCCTTGTGTTCTGTATTTTGTGCTGTTATGCCCACCAGTGTGGGGTATCATTGTATCTTTATAAAGTATTGTATATGACATCTAGGTTTCCTGGTTTTTTGTCCTTGCTGTAATTGTCGTAGTTTTGCATGTTTTTTTTCTTTCTTTTTTCCCCAATTGAGGATTGTTATTTTTCTCCGTTAAGATCGATTAGGTTGTGTAAACTGTAAGATCGGGAGAAAAATAAAGGTTTACTATACTATACTATACTATACAAAATCCTTCCAATACTGTCAGGAAACAATTTCAAACATTCAACATGAAACGCGAATAGACAGTGGTATTGTTCAGGTGCAAATTTCGAGAACGCAAATAGACAGCAGTACTCCCTAGGCCACGCCCAACACTGCCGTAAATAAACAGCAGTACTGCTCATTGGGTTAATGCACTAAATTTTCAAAAAAGTTTGTATATTCCTTATATTATGACATGATTATAATATAACAATGAAATTGTTTTAAATACCTCCATATTTTATGACAGTCATCGCTGTTGCTTTAGATAATTTATATAGCCTACTGCTTTCTAATATTGACAGTATTAAATAAATTACAGGCATAAACTAATACTTCAAATATTTGAAAATAGTAATATGCACTGTAAATCGCAGAGTATATTACACAATGTACTGTTGTAGCTAATTTCCTGTTACCCTCATGCCCTGATAATGAAAGAAATAATTGTTTATTAAATAAAAGGAAGGATTGCAACAACTATTGAGGTATCTCATTGGCTAGTATACCAGGCAAAGTATTCACTGGCATCTTGAAAGGGAGGGTGCAATCAGTAGTTGAGAGGAAGTTGGATGAAAACCAGTGTGGCTTCAGACCACAGAGGGTCTGTCAGGATCAGATTTTCAGTATGCGCCAGATAACTGAGAAATACGAGAGGAATAGGCAGTTGTATTTATGTTTCGTAGATCTAGAGAAAGAATATGAGAGGGTACCGAGGGAAAAGATGTTCGCCATATTGGAGTACAATGGAATTAAGAGGTAGATTATTAAAATCAAAGGCATTTATGTTCACAATTGGGCTTCAGTGAGAATTGATGGTAGAATAGTTATTGGTTCAAGGTACTTCCAGGGGTTAGACAAAGCTGTAATCCTTCACTTTTGCTGTTCGTAGTTTATATGGATCATCTGCAGAAAGGTATAAAATGGCAGGGAGGGATTAAATTAGGAGGAATTTTAGTAAGCAGTCTAGCCTATGCCGACGATTTGGTCTTAATAGCAGATTGTGCTGAAAACCTGCAATCAAATATCTTGGAACTTGAAAAGAAGTGCGATGAGTATGGTATGAAAATTAGCGTTTTGAAGACTAAATTGAGGTCAGTACATAAGAAATTCAACAGAACTGAATGTCAGATTGGTGATACAAAGCTAGAACAGGTCGATAATTTCAAGTATTTAGGTTGTGTGTTCTCCCAGGATGGTGATATAGTAAGTGAGATTGAATCAAGGTGTAGTAAAGCTAATGCAGTGAACTCACAGTTGCGATCAACAGTATTCTGTAAGTAGGAAGTCAGCTCCCAGACGGAACTATCTTTACATCGGTCTGTTTTCAGACCAACTTTGCTTTACAGGAGCGAAAGCTGGGTGGACTCAGGATATCTTATTCATAAGTTAGAAGTAACAGACACAAAAGTAGCGAGAATGATTGCTAGTACAAACAAGTGGAAACAATGGCAGGAGGGTACTCGGAATGAGGAGATAAAGGCTAATTTAGGAATGAGCTCGATGGATGAAGCTGTACGCATAAACCGGCTTCGGTGGTAGGGTCATGTGAGGTGAATGGAGGATAGGTTACCTAGGAGAATAATGGACTCTGTTATGGAGGGTAAGAGAAGTACAGGGAGACCAAGACGACGATAGTTAGACTTAGTTTCTAACGATTTAAGAAGAGGTATAGAACTAAGTGAGGCCACAGCACTAGTTGCAAATAGAGGATTGTGGCAATGTTTAGTAAATTCAGAGGCTTGCAGACTAAACTCTGAAAGGCATAACAGTCTATAATGATAATGTATGTATGTATGTATGTATGTATGTATGTATGTATGTATGTATGTATGTATGAAATGAATATAGAATCTGTCTTTACACCCCTATTAGCCAACACAAATAGTACGGTAACTATTTTTATCGTGATGCTCAGTGTGTCACCAAGTACTTCTCCATGTTTACCACTGTGATGTTTTGGTGCTGATCCAATAAAATTCTCTTGTAGGCTGAGAAGGACCATTCAACATTGCATGAAGTCACCGGTGCATATGTTAAAAGATAAAACTAGCTGGATGAAATATCTTTCGGGGGCTCTTCTTGTTTGCCACTTATGATCTTGCAAACAGATAGAAAGCTTTGTTAAAACTCTGACCAGTGAAAACCATCCCAGATTCAGAGAAAAGATTAATACTGCTGTACGTAGTTGAGGCACTCGGACCTACTGTATGTTACACAAAATTTGTACAAATATGTAATGTTACTAAGAGTAGGTAGGTAAAAGTATGTAAAATGAAACACAGGTAAAAACATATCAGAACCACAATTCACAGACATTTTTTATTGTCACCTGTCTACAAGTAAAGGAATGGACTATGTAATTACATAAGAATTCGGGCCCTAGTCATAACTTTCAATGCCATGAATGCGAAATTTGAGTGAACTATATTCATTAGTTAGTGTTTTATGTATACTTTTGTACGCTCAAACTATTTTGGGGGGTAGTAACGAGCTCAGAGAGGGAAGAAAGCAGCTGTGGCCTTAATTAAGGTGCAGCCTAAGCATTTGCCTGGTGTGAAAATGGGAAACCACGGAAAACCATCTTCAGAGCTGCAAACTGTGGGGTTTGAACGTGCTCAAACTACTGGCGGAGAAATTACATCCGATTCCCACAGTCAACAACATGGCCATTTATTGCGACTTCAATAGGTTAATTTTAATTCAAGTAAATCGTTTTGGGACGAGATTGAATATTTCTTGTACATGCGGATATGACCTTCATAACACGTTCAAAATTAATATTGGGAGAGTTAGATACCATGATTTGTCATCAAATTATTACCATGTTAATTAAATTTAGGACATGTGGATTATTTGATTCTGTGACCGAGTGGAAGTTGTTCTTCGATTAAAGGCCTGTGTAATGAACATGTAATTTTGTTAGACTTGCCTTGGGTAGTTTATATTTTGCAGCAGTCTATTATACCGGACCATTTATATCAGGCAACATTGTTGAAACTGTGACGGCGTGTTTTATTAGTTGGGAAATATTTTACATTTTTTACAATTTTACTTTATGGTGCACTGACAGACATAGGTTTTATGGTGGCGATGGGATAGGAGCGAGAAGGAAGTGGCCATGGCCTTAATTAAGGTACAGCCCCAGCATTTGCCTGGTGTGAAAATGGCATACCATGGAAAACCATTTTCAGGGCTGCCGACAGTGGAGTTCAAGCCTACTATCTCCTGAATTGAAGCTCACAGCTGCGCAACCTTAACCACGCGGCCAATTCGCTCTGTGATCTAATAACATTACATTTATAATTCTTGTGATGTTTCATTATGTGTGCATTTGATTGTAGGTTTATTTATGTTTATGTCTATCTCTTTACTCCCATGGGGAACTATTCATAGCGTACTCACTCACCCACTTAGGTTGTTATGTAAAGTTATTCTTACCTGCACAATCCCCCCCCCCGAGACAATTAGATTGGCAAGGTTAGGATTCCACCATGGTGTCGTACACGGATATGGAATAACAAGTATTACTTCCAAAGCTGAAAATAGTGTAAATGGTTCACAGCCGTAATAATGTTTGTGTAATTTCATTCAAGCTCAAATTTTAAATTTGTGTGTTGGTACATAATATCTTTCCTCAAGATGAACTCTATCCAAACCTGAAATTCAGTGTAATTTACAGTTTATCTCCGAATCCAAGACACTTTTTTCCTTCAGAATTTCATGTGAAAATCAAGAGTCGTCTTGCATTCGTGACCTGACTGTAATGAACAACACCGGCAGCTACCACAGTAACCACGCTGCTTCCCTTCACCCTCAGCACGCGTGCGAATACTCACCGACTTTTAACGTCAGCATCTTTGTTAAATATCGCTAGCCGCTGCAGCAGGTTGTACAGTGCCTCTGTGTAACGTCACTGGTTCATGAAAAATAGTGGAGAGAGAATGACATTCTACTAGCTTCTACAAAAATATTTCTCAAATCTGCGGAATGGTATCAGAACATTACTCTCTTGAGCTAATTGTAAGGTCGACGTTACGGTTGACTTCCAAGCCTCAGTTGCACAGGAAATGTCATTCGAACTGGAATAGCAGGGATGTGACCCTTAGAATTCTAAGAAAAGCCACGGTTACTCACTGGCTTAGTTTTAACACATCTACTGTACCTGATGCTTAGTAAAAGGAACAGTTTTATATACAACTAGCAGATGTACCCGTGCTTCGCTACAGTATTCTACATTGTATTCGAATACGGAAGTAAATACTGTACGTGCAGTAAATAAGACCGTTTTAAAATTGCGTGTCTCTTAGCGTTATCCGAGAAACAGCATGGAGAGGTCCCCATATGTTGTTTCCAATGTAAAGCGTTTGTTACGGATTTGTGATGATAACGGCAGGCTCACTTCCGTACTGCCATTCACAATCGAGTTGGGAAGTTTACATTATGATTGCAGGAACACTGCCTATTGTGCGGTCCAATCGACTTCCAGACAGATTAGAGTTGAGGATTTTTTTATTATAATGGCAGGCAACTTGTGTTGTGCAGCTATTATTATAATGACAGGACCCCTTTCCTACTGCCAGCCAGCTTACTGCCAGTCACACCAGATTGGTGAGTTTCCATCAAAATAGCAGGCCACTATGCCTAATGCCAGTCAGATTTAATATGAGTACATTTGTTTATAATGGCGGGCACCCTTGCCTACAGCTGAACACAATCGGGTACAGGAGTTTTAAACATAACTGCATGCTCCCTTGCCTTCTGCAAGTCAAATCGAGAAGTAAATTATTCATTACAAAGGTAGGCTTTCGTTACTAATGTCGCTTTCCAAAGGAGTTGGAGAAGGACCCCATTCCTACTGCCAGTCAAAGTCCGCTTGGGGAGTACTGATTACAATAGCAGACACACCTTTCCTCGATCGCTACAAATCGACATAGGTGAATATATATAGATCGACATACGAAATTATATGCATGTTTACATTATTGCAGACCTTCATTTACAGATTAACTGCTGCTAAACGGTACGTCATATTGACATAAGGATTGTATCATAAGACGCCGAATTTAGTGGCCTAAATTGCTGGTCCGACGATATATCATCTATTCATGGGTCAGATCGAGTTTGAAACGTTTTTGTAAGATTATCTCACATTGCATTACATTTCGGATAATTATGCGACAGCTACATACATAGCATTTGGCTCACATATGGCTACTGGGTGGGCCAATTTTAGTGTAGAGTTTGATGATTCTATCTTTCCCATAAGTGATTGAAAGTATGAATTATGCATGTGGAAAGTCCAAATTTACTTAACGTCGAGAAAGAGAGAAAAATCACACGTAAAAGGGATACAGATACGACAAAAATTCATAAGACCAAGATTGTAGATCACTCCAAATTGAATGGAGACTGTGCCATCCATTATGTGATAGGACTTCCCAAAGGTCTGCACCATCATTAAAATTGCCTCCATATTTCGATATTCTTCGGGGATAAAAAGTGAAAAATTTAAAGATCTTGGAAGTTTTCCGACCATTCACAAGCTAAAATGTATAATTTTGTCAAATTTCAATTTTCTTGTTCGTGTGGCAGATTATGTCGCAATCTGGATTTTGGGCGAGAACTTTCAAGAAACTAAACCAAAAAAATATACAGATGGTCATTACTACCCCTTAAACGGGTAGCTGTACGAAAATTTCGCCAAAATAGTCAATGTACAGGAACACAATCGTTACGATTTTGTTTATATAGATAGGTAAGGAATCTGCTCCACGTGCAACACATTTTGGGCTATGTCCGATGCATTTAACCTGCAAAACCGACCATTCATGATATCTCCCTTATTAATCCTCCTGTTGAAAAAATGCACTTGAAAATAAAAAGTTTTAGAAATGGATTTCCATCAAGTTGGGTCGATTTCTAATCAGCTTGGTCTTGTACTGTATATATTGTGGAAAGTAAAATCACCATTTCGGTTCCCTATAAACTGTCAGTTCATTCCGGAAATATGAAATGTTACTGACCTTTAAAACCTACCTTTGGACAGGTGGCTGCTAAATATAAAGTTTGATTCAAATATCTTCAGTAGTTTTCAAGTTGTAAGAAATACGCTTAACACGCACCCGCTCTTGAGTTAAGTCCGGTGGAACTTGTACCGAAAAGCGGTCCGTTAATGATATCTCCCTTATTAGTCCTCGTATCGAAATGATGCAAATGAGAAAAAAGGTTTAGAAATAAATTTCCATTAAGTTTGGATGTGTATATTTTGTGGGAGTGCAAAATCACGGTTTTGGTTTAGTATAAACCCCCAGTCAATTCAGGGATTTAGAAACAATATTTTCCCTGAAATGAAATGGCGTATGGCTTTTAGTGCCGGGAGTGTCCGAGGACATGTTCGGCTCGCCAGGTGCAGGTCTTTCGATTTGACACCCTTAGGCAACCTGCGCGTCATGATGAGGATGAAATGATGATGAAGACGAAACATACACTCTTGCCTTCTACCCAAGAAATAACCACAAATTTAAAGGCATGATGAGGAAAATGGCAATATGTTACTTCCCTGCTGGCATGCAGTCAGAGACGTTGTCATGGCAACCTGTAAGTTCGTTGTCTGTCTGTCGGTCACTCAATGCAGAGCATGATACCCACAGAAAATAGTAAATTTCTCCGTTATTTGAAGAGTAAGGTAAATTAAATAATTCTTCACACCATGGAAGCTTCACTTCTAAGATAATGAAAGTTGTTTATAATGAAGATGCGTTTCACATGTGATCCATGGAGTTTACATAAAATCAATAGTATAAGAGAAAATGGAGGAAAACCAGTTAAACCATTCTGGTTTTCCTATAAACCCCCAATCTATCCTTATCGAAACCTTCCTCGGGATGAGTATAATCTAAATATGAAGTTTGGTTGAGATCTATCCAGCCATTTCGCCGTGATGGTGGAACAGACAAACAGACACGAAAAATAAAAACCACCGATTCAGTCTTGAGTCCCCCCTGTGGGTGGGGGCGGTAGAATAACACCCACGGTATCCCCTGCCTGTCGTAAGAGGCAACTAAAAGGGGCCCCAGAGGCTCCGAACTTTGGAGCGTGGGTTGGCGACCACGGGGCCCTCAGCTGAGTCCTGGCATTGCTTCCACTTACTTGTGCCAGGCTCCTCACTTTCATCTATCCTATCCAACCTCCCTTGGTCAACTCTTGTTCTTTTCCGACCCCGACGCTATTAGGTTTGTGAGGGCTAGGGAGTCTTTCATTTTCACGCCCTTCGTGGCCCTTGTCTTCCTTTGGCCGATATCTTCATTTTTTCGAAGTGTCGGACCCCTTCTATATTTTCCCTCTGATTAGTGTTATATAGAGGATGGTTGCCTAGTTGTACTTCCTCTTAAAACAATAATCACCACCACCACCATCAGTCTTGAGTTGACCTAAAACGGATAAATATCTGAAAAATTTACAAAACAAATTTTGTGATGGATCTTCATATTGTAGATATGTGGAACAGGTATTGCCAGCAAATTTTCAATGGGTTATCTCCAATAACATGATGACAATTATAAGTTAATGGTTATTAAACATGCGGATGTGAAGAATAATTGTGCAGCCACAAGAAAATACAGCATAACTAAAGCCAATGTTCGGCGTTAGCATGAAGACAAAGATAGCTTAAAAATGCATACTGTACTGTAAAATAAATTAATTCAGTTGCCCGCAACAAGGACGTTTTACAGAAATCAAAGAAGAAATTGTAAGGTACATGCTCAAAAAATGCAAGGTTGGAATGGTATTACGACAGCGCACAAAATTTGTTGACCTTTAATGTCCCTATCCCACCTACCAAAGCCGACAAGTGAGATATGCATGCTGGTTGTAGCTGACACTTAGTAAAAGTAACAGTTTTATGGACAACAGGAATATTTACGTGATGGAGCGTCGTGTTGTAGACACGTGGAACAGGTATTGCTGGCAAGTTTTCAATGGGTTCATGGATATTATGATGCTTTAAAGAAGTCAAACATTTAACTGTGAGGTACGTGCACAAAAACCGTGAGGTCGGAGTGGCCATAACACGAAATGCAATACGAATGTGGGCTCGCGAGATTAATTCCCTGATAATTTGCTAAGGCAGTACCAGATACCTCTAATGAAAATAAGGGAAATAGGTAGGATTTTAGGTACTTATGTGTGTTTATTTTTTCTCAAATTAAATTTGAAATTTGTTATAAATAAAATTTTGATTTCATAGCACTTTTGAAGCCTGATTTTCATTTTTTTGGTGGAAAAAGGGGGGATCATCTGAAATTCAAAGTCGTCTTAGATTTAGAGAAATATGGTATAACTCATATAATCATTAGTATTAAAGTGACAATATAAAGGACATGATTATATATTTAAAACTGGTCAAGAATAAAGAAACACAACACAATCTACAGTAAACTGTTGTATGGAGATTGGATGCAAATATTACCTTCTTGTATTGTAATGTCTATCTGCTGTGCATTAGGACTTGCCATCAATTCTTGATAAGCTCGTGCTGCTTGATCAAATAATTGTACAAGGAGTGTGCAAGTCTTTTGATATTCACAACGACCAATCACAGAGAGTTGTTCCAACTGTTGCTGAACCATGCCCAGGTCATCTAAGGGATCTTCTAACCCTTCCCTATAAATAACAAAATTCACATATGTAGAATAAGACATACACAAAGAATATATGTACACAGCATGGGATAGCAGTCTCTTTCTCCCAAACTTGCATATCGTTGCTAGTTGCTTTACGTCGCACTGACACTGATAGGTCTTATGGCGACGATAAACTTGTATATCAAGGACTGCTCATTTCTATATACTGTTCAAAATGAAGACACTGTTTTATGACACATAATTCACATCGTTTAGCCTCAATTTACAGATGGCAGAATATAAATTATGATCTTTATTGATTTTTTTCAACTGACAAATACTAACCCAAAAACGAACGTTGAGGGAAAGCTACTAACATCCCACCCTGTGTAGGGAAGGATGTACCGTATTTTCTCACATAATTAACAACCCTGCACAATTCATGCATCCCAATATTTTTTGGGTCCAAAGTGGAGAAAAAGGAAATGTTCACATAAATGTTCGAACGTCCATCACGCAGCTCTGGATGCGTTTCAAAATAAAGATGTCAACTACTCAAGTACCAGCCTTCCTATTGCAAAACCGGGCATTGCAAATACTGGAAAACTTCCTGTTATCAGCCGGTAGGAAATACCACTGCACTAGTTCAGTGGGATAATCTGCGCAGAAGTGACTAGCGACGCTCTATTCCAGTCTGGTACAAACATATTTGACGAGTGTTTCGGGTAACGGACATGCGTTTCCTGTGATCTCAAAATTGTTTGTTAGTCCACAGTCAAGAAGTATTCCAGCAATACTGCTTCGTATAAACTCGCGGTGACCAGTTACACCGGAACATACAGGAGGGCAGTGGGCCACAAGTACTCAGTGTCCGCATGTAACGTGTGCTACCAGGGTAACAGAGAAGTGCACTTCAAGAGACCAACAAGTTTCGCAAAGCATTTCGCAGAAGAAAAAAAGTGGCAAGTTTCCGAAACTAGAGGAGGATCTGCTTAAATATACGATTTCATTGCGCAATGTTGGATATACCGTTTCTCAAGAATTGCTGTGTTTTAAAGGGCAAGAAATAGAGCTGTACATGGAATCAGTGTCTCAGACTTGAAGGTCAGCCGCGGCTGGATGATTAATTTTATGAAGACAAATGGAATTTCTCTTCAACGAAGAACAACATTATGCCCCAAAAAAATGCTGAATGATTTCAACCAAAAAGTCATTGATTTTCATAGCTTTGTGAATGAGAAGCGTAAAATGAAGAAATATTTTATATCCCAAACAGGAACTGTGGGTCAAGCGCCAATCAGTTTCCATGTGCCACAAAGTCGAACAATCGATAAGAAAGGGACATAGTGTGTTACAGTACACATTACCGGAAGCGAAAGACAATGATGTAATGCAATGTTTGCTGTAACAGCTGATGACAGAAAGCTTGCCCCTTTTGTTGTTCTAAAACGAAAAACAATACCCAAAGTAAAATTTCCGCGAGGGATCCACGTTCGTATCCAAGAAAAAGGGTGATGGATAAGTCACTCGTACAAGATTGGATACGAACGGTTTGGAGAAATCTAGCAGGGTCCATCCTTCGATGCCCAGCCCCCCTCATATTGGACAGGACAGTTTTCTTTATTTGCCGGTATGTTATTATTATTATTATTATTATTATTATTATTATTATTTATAAGTTTCATTTTCCGTATTGATTGGATTCAATGTATAGACAAGAAATGTGTTCCACCGATCAATACTTATTTATTGTAAATGGATTTACATTAGTACCGGTTTCGGCCTTTCACGGCCATCATCAACTAGTACATAATTATTACAGCCATCAGACAAAATTACAAAGATGTTGTTATGTTAGATCATCTGGATGTCTAACGGGGATGGAAATAAAATATATTGCAGTAGTGTGAGGTTAAAATATCTGTGATCAAAGGTGGTGGTGAAGGTTACAATAAACTAAAACCTATTGAGTGTACATTGGACAGTATAAAACACTTAAAACGTTAAACACATTAAAATATGGTATGTGTGTGTGTGTGTGTGTGTATGTGAAAACGCTTCTTAAAATTTGAGTTTGTGTTGTGTGGATTTTATTTCAATCTTCTTTGTGGTTTTTGTGCTTCTGTATCATGTTGATTTGGTTGTATGAGGTGATCTTCGAGATTGTTCTATGGCTGATATATGTCATATTAATACGCGGTAAGAACCCTTGTCATGAAAAATTTTTTGAGGACTAGGTAATCCAACTGTTGATGTACTTCAGTAAGTTTTATATGATGAACTGCAAGACTTGAGTTTAAATTTTGATTAGGAGCTGTTGGTGGCGACACCTCTCTCGTCTATGTTCATGTTATGGTTGTTATCTGTAAAGATAACCTAATATAAGTATAGTGTGTGTATGAAGGAATGCTCGGTGTATGTATGGAAATGAAAAGAGTAGTTATTATTGTTGTTGTGAAGGTCGTGTACCGATATGTTTGGAGGCTTGCTGTGTTCTACTACGAGTGCATCTGGGGCTCACGTTAGCTGTGGAGAGGGATGTAGGTGGACGGGAAGGAGGAGTGACTATTGTGGAGGTAGGGGCGGGGTCAGGCTTGTGATTCGTCGGTTTATTAGGGCGTGTTTACTATTTTGAGATAATCATTCTTTAATGCAGGAATGGCTTTATAAGACGATGCTGGTTTTCTCTGTAATGTCGTTAATGTTAGGATTGTGATGAGCGTATTGGTCCAGAGAAATAAAGATATCTTCGGTTATGCTGAGCAGGGGGCCCTTAGAGTTCATGTTTAATATTGCCATATAGTTATTGATGTCTGTGAAACTATGCTCAGATTCTTCTATATGTTGGCCTATTGATGAGAAATGGTTGTGTTTTACTGCATTTGTATGTTCATTGTAGATAATATATATATAGATTTGGTGCAGATTTGATGATGACATCTTCGTAATTATAGATAATAGTTCCACTGACGCAGATACTATACTAGACAAACTTAACACTTTAGACCCCCAAATTAAATTCACTAAAGAAACCAAAAATAACCGTACCTTAAATTATTTAGACTTGACAATAACCAGACATGATAACCACTTATATATTTATTGAACGAATCAACGACTTCCCGCAATTACGGGTTGCCACAATGGACAAAGTAAAGCATATCAGGATAGAGAAAGTTTTTATCATATAGAAATATAGTGATAATAAGGATTTCTTAGATTATGGAGGTCCGAACAGGTGAGATTTCAGGATTTGTACTGATCCACGTATGGTGGTGGTAACTATTCTTTCAATGCTGTTGATTGGCAGGTCGAACTTTTTCCAGAATTCTACGAACAAGGCAGGTATTGTGCCACGAGCACCAATCATTAGGCCGATAATCTCTACTTCATTCAGCTGGTATTTATTTTTGTAGAACGGAATGGTGGGCGCGTAGATGTTCTGTTTTTCAAGATGAACTTCAGTAGACTGGCCGACATGGTGCTCGAATCGGATAGTCGGATCGATAATGAAGCCTTTCGTGTCGTTATTTTTAAAGGCAATTATGTCAATTCGTCTTGTGCTCCCTGTCGTAGACAAACCGTGGACTTCTTCATATACACAGAAGTTTTTGCTACGGAGTTCTTCTGCAATCAGTGATCTTATCTTGTGGTGACGAGAGTTTTGTCTGTACATTGCTCAGAATTTTGAAAAAATGGTATTTCTGTATCGTTCATGTCCACAGTAACAAGGAAATGCACTTTTTTCTTTTCCGTAATTTCTGTCTGTCTGTCTGTATGTATGTACATGCATCACTTGAAAACGGCTGAAGAGAATTTAATGAAAATCGGTATGTAAAGTCGGGGGATGAACCACTACAATCTAGGCTATAAATCATTTTATTCACACTAAGTGAAATGGTAGTTTAGGGGAAGGCCTAAAATTTAATTCTCAAATATTTATACTTTAAGTGGTCCTGTCGATAAATACTACGTAACTAAAGTTACATAGAATTAAATTTCTGATCATTTATGTCTTATACAATTTTACTGTACCGGCTATGATAACACTGATATTCATGAATTTCAATTTTTGTTGCTAAGTCCACATCAACGCCGAGCCACGAGAAAATGGGTGAACAGAATTTAATGAAAATCGGTATACAGAGTCGGGGAAGAAAAAACTGTAGTCTAATCTATAAACAATTCAATGAACCTGGGTGAAATGGTAGTTTAGGGGTAGGCGCCCAAAATTTCATTTTTAAATACCTTCGTTATGGCTCCTATAGAAAAGTACTACATAACAAAAGTTATAGAAAATACAATTTCCGATCATTTATGTTTTATTCAGTTTTACCGTACCGACTGTGATAAGAGTAGTATTTCAAAGTCGGAAGAAAACTAAATGCAAAGGCCTACAATATCGAAAGCGCATAACATTAATCAACAATAACATTACATTGACCATTGTTTGTTGTGATGTTCTTTGCCTCTTATCGTGCCCTCAACTCCGATAGATGGGATTACTGTTTCGTACCGAGTATAACAGCCTGACCCAATATTGGCGGGAAAGAGCTGGGGAGTTAGAAAACTTTTTTCTTTAGCATGCCATTCCTCTGGTTCATACATTGTCTGATACTGCTGATACGTAACACACGGGTTCATCAGTATTCCAGCTATTCGTTCCCTACCCTGACGCACTGTTTTGAATGAGCAGTGTGCAGATTTGGCAGAGGCTCACTTAGTAATAGTAGTATGACCTGGTCTAGAATTACAATTTAGGCCTGTTCCAAATTATAGCACTACAATTCACTAAATAATTCAAAATTCAACCCTGAAAAGAGATGTTACTTAAGAAAAGCGTCTTTCTCTTCACTTTTATTAAATTCTACATTCATTTTGTTCCAAATTAGCAGTGAAGAGGGGTTTTCTCCTCTGGTTTGGAGGAAAAATTTGCCTCCAAGTCAGTTAGATTTTTCCGCCACCATTGTAGTGAAATGAGATTTTCCGACTCAACAGGTACTCGTAGGAAAGAGATTAGTGAAAGGGAATAGATTTGTCCTCCTGGGACTCCCCGCTATTCGACACACACACACACACACACACACACACACACACACACACACACCCCCCACGAAAAAAACGAAGAGTGTTCACGGATCAAGGCTGTGCGGTTCGGACTGTTAGATCGGCAGTGTAGTACTGTTCGTTAAAAGTGAGAAAATGCATGGTTTTTCATTTGATCGAGTATTTCATATTGCTTTTAATTGCGCCATTCCTACTGACGTCATTGTAATGACCCATGTTCATTTCACTTGGGAAAACCACTAAGGCAGTCTTTCTGAGAATGTAAAAAAGCAGGTGGAGAGTGAGTGTTTGCCATTATATTGAAAACTCCCCATTCTGATTGTGACTGATAGTAGGCAAGCAACTGAGCTCGATAGCTGCAGTCGCTTAAGTGAGGCCAGTATCCAGTAATCGGGAGATAGTGGGTTCGAGCCCCACCGTCAGCAGCCCTGAAGATGGTTTTCTGTGGTTTCCCATTTTCACACCAGGCAAATGCCGGGGGCTGTACCTTCATTAAGGCCGCAGTCGCTTCCTTCCATTTCCTAAGCCTTTCCTATCCCATCGTCGCCATAAGACCTATAGTCCATCTTCGTAGTAAGCGTCTTTCTGGACGACCGGAGGTGTGGCCTGGCCTCGTGTGCGAGGAACTATGGGAGCGTTCGCGCTGGTGGTGGGGGAAGAACTTGAACCTTTCCTCCAGCTGACACAGTCGAGTTCAGGCAGCGGACGTAGCCCTGGGAACTGACTGAAATAGTGTGGAAAGCTTAGGCGCGATACGTTCCCGGGTCGGGGTGGTCATTATGCAATGGCTCATCGGTGTACATACATCACACTAACTCAAAGGTGTAGGAATTACTTAATATGATAAACTAGTGAAAATAAAATAGTACCGTACATTGTACAAATCGAGTCTTATCTTTCGATTGTCTGCCTTAAAACCTTGTCAATTAACTACACAGGCCTTTGAGCATAACATTCTAAAATTTCAGTTCTATTCCAGTACGGAAATACTTCGTAACTTTCGTCGTAAATGTTGGTGACGTCAAGAAATCAGAGGGTCATGCCTAAAAGAATTCATATCGGATGATGCTTTCGACACAACTTGAAATAAATCTCAGTGTATAGTAAAAGTGGAGGTGAATATTTTGGCACTCTGTAGCCTTTAATTTATTCTTATACATTCTTACGAATATGAAATCTGTTATATAAAATTGAAAGGTCTGAACCATTTGATAGAAAATCAATTGAACATAAGACAGTAACTTGCAACTGGTAATACTGCGAATAAAGGAAGTTCGTTTGAAACTCTACTGTACTGTATACCAAGGAAAGGCGCATCGGTACGCGCTATCAGTTCATCAATCGCCTAACGAATAGGAGGAAGTTGTTTCCACTGACAGCCTGGAGATATAATCTACTTAACGTGATTTCTAGTGAAATACGTATAAAAGAGATTAATAAATGCAAATTTGTCGCGAAAATGAAGAGAAGAAGCATTAGCAGAAATACTTCAGCTACTTTCATAATAACATTAACAATGTCTACTTTTCTTGTCCATCAGAAGAAATATAATAATATATAATACTCTTGAATAACCTGCTATTGTTATGACTGAGAGAACAGGTCTCCTACAGCAACAGCAGCAACAAAAACAACGAAAACAGCAACAAAATGCTCCGGAACAATAGACAATATAAATCTGTCTCATAAAATCAGAGCAAAAATATTATCGGACTTCTTACGTGTTCTATGATCACATTTGTTTAATATTCGGAGTTCAGGGATCGTATTTACAAATTATTCAGAATAATCTTCACTCTCGTCTGAATCAGTGTCATCTGAAGTTTCACCGAGGTTGATGTCGGACTGGTCTAATTCTAATTCCTTATGCATGGTGTTGTCACGCTCCCAGTATTCCTGCTCAGTGTCTTTTACGTGGTCGCAACATTTTTTTCCGTTTGTCATGCGAATACTGTGCAAGCAATATCCGCAAAGAGCTTCCTTTTTGTCGAGTGTGTCTGCTGTCAAGTCACGAGTGATCTATAAGACAGAGAAATATTTCGTACAGAATAAGCATTTTTATTTATACTGGGAATAGGAGCGCCTCATTTATGAACAGTGAAGGCATTAGAGATGCTATGGCACACATTTTTATGCTAAAAAACTAATTATGCTGTATTACTATTAATTGAGATATATTCTTTTTTTTTGCTAGGGGCTTTACGTCGCACCGACACAGATAGGTCTTATGGCGACGATGGGATAGGAAAGGCCTAGGAGTTGGAAGGAAGCGGCCGTGGCATTAATTAAGGTACAGCCCCAGCATTTGCCTGGTGTGAAAATGGGAAACCACGGAAAACCATCTTCAGGGCTGCCGATAGTGGGATTCGAACCTACTATCTCCCGGATGCAAGCTCACAGCCACGGGCCTCTACGCGCACGGCCAACTCGCCCGGTGAGATATATTCTTATCACGGACCTCTCCTTTGATATCTCCCCAAACCGACTCAGTGTGATTGAGATCTGGATGATATGTTTCATATGTTCACTCATGGTATAAACACTTTCACGTGCCTAGCCTCGCAGTGGTCTCCCAGATTTAGAAGAGGACCTAGAAGCCATGCTCGTCACTTCAGTAATTTCAACTTAGCCCGCACGTAACAACACGCGCCGCTTGAGAGACGTTTTCACTTCAGCGCTAGCCTGGCGACTGGACCTGCTGTAGGAGTGGGGGGACGATAGCTCCCACCACTGCATGCGCAACTATTTCTCGCGCAGGACGCTTTCAACCAAAACGGACTATATCTGTGTCAGTGTGATGTAAAACAAATAGCAAAAGAAGTAGGCAAGCAGACCTACCACCAAAATGAAAATTCCCTAACCCAGTCTTCATATGAGAAAAGACGTGTGGTGACTTTCCCGTCGCGTTTCTACGGTAACATTGCTATGCAATATAATACAATCTTGCTCACAAGGTGTACACTACTTAACATAAAATTCTGTATACAATGTAGAATTCCGTAACGAAGCACAGGTACATCAGCTAGTGAACATATAAATGCAGTAAAACACAACCATTTCTCATCAATAGGCCAACGTATACAAGAATCTAAGCATAGTTTCACAGACATCAATAACAATATGACGATATTAAACATAAACTCTAAGGGCCCCCTGCTCAACATAACCGAAAATTTCTTTATTTCTCTGGACCAATACGCTAATCCTAATCATAACATTAACGACGTTACAGAGAAAACCAGCATCATCTTTGATAAAGCCATTCTCGCATTAAAGAATGACTATCTCAAAATAGTAAACGCACGCCCTAATAAACCGACGAATCACACGCCTGACCCCGCCCTTACCTCTACAATAGTCGCTCCTCCTTTCCCTCCACATACATCCCTCTCCACAGCTAACGTGAGCCCCAGATGCACTCGTAGTAGAACACAGCAAGCCTCCAAACATATCGGTACACGACCTTCACAACAACAATAATAAGTACTCTTTTCATTTCCATACATACACCGGGCATTCCTTCATACGCACACTATACTTATATTAGCTTACCTTTACAGATAACAACCACAACATAAACATAGACGAGAGAGGTGTCGCCACAAACAGCTCATAATGAAAATTTAAACTCAAGTCTTGCAGTTCATCATATAAAACTTACTGAAGTACATTAACAGTTGAATTACACAGTACTCAAAAAAAATTTCATGACAAGGGTTCTAACCACATATCAATATAACATCTCAGCTATAGAACAATCTCGAAGATCACCTCATACAACCAAATCAACAATACAGAAGCACAAGAACCACAAAGAAGATTGAAGGATAAAATCCACGCAACATGAACTCAAATTTTAATAAGCGCTTTCACACATATATATACCATATTTCAATGTGTTTAACTTTTTAATATGTTTAATGTACTCATGTCCAATGTACACTCAATAGGTTTTAGTTTATTGTAACCTTCACCACCACCTTTTATCACAGATATTTTAACCTCACACTACTGCAATATATTTTATTTCCATCCCCATTAGACATCCTGATGATCTCACATACCAACATCTTTGTGATTTTGTCTAATGGCTGTAATATAATTATGTACTAGCTGATGATGGCCATGAAAGGCCGAAACCGGTACTAATGTAAATCCATTTACAATAAATAAGTATTGATCGGTGGAACACATTTCTTGTCTATACAGGGTACTGCATTTACACGAATAATCCCCGCACCCTAACATTAGGTAGGCTTATTTTGAAAAAAAGAAATGCCAACTTCGACGCAAAAAAAACGCATCCCAATTTCGTGGCTCAAATTTTTTTTAAATGTGCAGGTATTATTTGCGTAAATACCCATATTTACGTGAATAATACCCGCCACCGAATAATTCCGCACCCCAAATTTAGGAAGGCTGATTTTGAAAAAAAATGCCAACATTGACGCAAATAAAACCCGCACCCCAATTTCGTGCCCCAATTTTTTTTTTTAATTATGAGGGTATTATTTGCGTAAATACGGTATTATTATGTACTTACATGAATTGTACTTCTCTTAGTTCATGTTTATTTCGCTTCAGGTCGTATTATCACCTCGTAACGGGAAGAATGTTCTCCAGTGTCGGTACATCAAACCCACATCTCCAACTCACCTGATGAACCCTATTTGACTTTTCAGAAAAATTCTCACGCCTGAATTTTATGCCAAATGTCAATAACTGCAAATGAGTTGAACCAATTGTGTTTATATTATATTTGATATATCTTTTAAATGTAAACGAGTTGTAAATAATTTTTAAATATCGGAATTTCTTGAATAACTTACGCATCCTTAGTTTTTGCCTGTATTTTTTGTCACAAACGGTGTTAATTATGTGAGAAAATATGGTGTATGCATATATGTGTATATATACATACCGTATGAAGTAAGAAGACTTGAAAATATAAAACTAAGGGAACTGCATTATATCATTCATATATTTTGGTTTACCCTACTGAAAGAAAATGGTATTCCTGTAAGATTTGAAGTTTGGGAAATGTTCCACTAGCCCAACATACTTAGGCGGATGGTTAAGTAATGCTTTTTTTTTTAATTTTTTTTTTTTTAAAGGTTAATATGTAAAACAAAGTAAACTATACACAATGAAGCCAAATATTTTAGCGATTTTTCAACATAGAAACCAAGTCTCTCAGCATACTTATTCCTTTGTGGCACTAGTTTCAAAATACCCTGTTCATAGAACTATGTCTTTTGGAAGTATACCCACCTGTGCACTACCAATCACCCTTCTTTATCAGAAATGAAGCACTGACCGCCCAGGATTTTCTTTACTGAGCCGAACAGATGAAAGTTGGACGGTGCAAGGTCTGGACTGTACGGTGGGTACTAGAGCACCTCCCACCCAAATTTCTTCATTTTGTCACTAACATAAGCCACAACATGGGGGTGAATACTGTCATGGAACAATCTGTCATTTTCAGAATTGTGTTTGTCACAAAGGGCATGATGCGACTTGACCCATGTTCCTCTGTAACTTGCAGCACTTACAGAGGTCCCTTGTGTAAGAAATTCCACCAGCAGAACATCATGACTATCCAAAATCACTGTTGCTAGAAAAATTTTGTGGATTGCATCACTCTGAATTTCTTCTTTGCTGGGGAATAGGGATGTCTCCACTCCATAGAGACTGGCTTTGTTTTGGATGTGTATTGGTATGCCCAGGACTCTACTCCATAACACACTAAGTGATACAAGCATGTTCTCATTCGCTCATCTTTGTGGTCATTTGTCAGGTTCTCTGGCACCCGACGGGCACAAAATTCATGAAAACTCAGTTTGTCATGCACGACATACACCATACAGCAAGAAACATTAAACCGCTTAGATAAGGTTTTTAGATGGATCAGTCATTTGTTACCAATTGACTGCTCAATGCCTGTGACACTCCATTGTGTTAAAGCTGTTGCTAGCTGCCTAGAACGCGGCAAATCAGCCTCCTTCAAAGAACATGCACCATCTGGTGGTAGTATTGGCAGTGATAGTTGTCATTTTAAGACGAAGTACAACTCGGCAACCATCGTGTAGTAACACTGATCGGACGGAAAATTGGTCTGACACTTTGAAAAATAAAGGTATTGGCAAAAGAAAGGCAAGGGCCATGAAGGGCGTGAAATCAAAGACTTATAGACCTCACATACCTAACACCGTTGGGGTCTGAAAAGAACTGAGTAAACCAAGGGCAGATAAGAAAGATGAAAGCAAGGAGCCTGACACTAGCGGAAGCAGTGCCAGGCTCAGCTAGGGGAACCGTGGTTGCCAAACCATGCTCAAAAGTTCAGAGCTCCTTATCCCCCTTTTAGCCATCTGGAGATGCTGGTACAGTCCATACAGTCTTCCTCATACATTTACCTGTAAATTTCATTAAGGTTTAGTTGTTTCGCCCACAAAAAAACAAACTATACCTCATTGCACTTCACAAGCTGACGGCAATAACATGTAAGCCATCTTTGCTAACTAGTTCATGCCTATATCTAATTGAACAGATGATGTCTCTAGCACGAATTTAAACTATATGTCTGTAAAATTTTAACATTCCAGCCACAATGGCATTCCAAGAAAAAATTACTGAACGTTGTTTAACTCCTTCACTGTCTGCCCGAGTACGTACTCAGGCTCCCCATTACCACTGTACGGCGTCGACCCGAATACGTACTCGGGCTTGTGCAGTTTAGCCGTAATTGCTTTGATTGTAGGCAAAAATGAACACAAATGGCTGATTTCAGAGAATAGTCCACCCAAGTAGGGTAAAAGGAAAGTTTAAAATAAAACTCAATTTGTTTTTATGATAGATAAAACATTGATATTTAGAAATTTCATGATCCGTATTGAAGTGGGATTACAATAATTGAAATGAATTAATAGGGGTCCGCCTATTCAATACAGAAACATTTATTAATGTGAATCAATCACATGTCGTTCACATAAGGTACTAGTTTCGGCACCAAACTTGTGCCATCATCAGCTACCGAGTCAAATCAAACAAACAATATAACCAGAAACAACCTTAAAACACACTGTAACACCTACATGGATTAATTTTAAATAAAATTTGGTACATGATAAGTTGCACTTCAGTACAAAATTCTTTTAAAATGATGATGACACCATTGTTTTGTACATAATGTTGGTTTCTCCAGCTTGTGCACATCTTTTGTTCTTTGATCTTGTTGAAATTACGCTGCAGAGTTTAAAGTCATATATTAACACTTTTTTTGATCTGTGGTTTGGTTCCGAAAATAAACGTGCATGTGATGAACTTGGTTAGACCCAAAGAATTAATTCTCACTTCAATATGGTGTTTTTGGAACCTTGAGCAGCCTGTTTGATCGGCTATGGGGATCAACATCCCCTATGGGAATCAACATCTGTATTATCTGATGGCCAAGCAGGCATCAATTTTTGGTAGTGAGACAAAGTCTCTCGTAGTGAACTGGCACTGCCAGTGGCTACAATTAGCCTACGCAGTGGCCTCCACGGTATGCACTGGCCATGCGTCTTGGTGGATGTGCTAGGTACCAACTGATGAGCCCAGCCTAGCACACGGGGGCAAAACGCTGGCAACCAGGAATGAGTTAGCTGGAAAATTTATAAAGTCCAATAACGGACTATTTATATTGGTATTATGTATTCATTTATCGATGTGTGGTCAATTGAAACTTTATGTACAGGCTAAATTCGTTTGATATTTCTCAATGGTTTTAGGAATTAATGTTTATTATGATGAATAGGTACAAAAATAATTATAGAAAATATTAATTCTAATGCTCTTTCTCTTCGCAGTAAAGTGCTTATTTAGGTTATTAAAAGTTTATATACCGGGCGAATTGGCCGTGCGCGTAGAGGCGTGCGGCTGTGAGCTTGCATCCGGGAGATAGTAGGTTCGAATCCCACTATCGGCAGCCCTGAAGATGGTTTTCCGTGGTTTCCCATTTTCACACCAGGCAAATGCTGGGGCTGTACCTTAATTAAGGCCACGGCCGCTTCCTTCCAACTCCTAGGCCTTTCCCATCCCATCGTCGCCGTAAGACCTATCTGTGTCGGTGCGACGTAAAGCCCCTAGCAAAAAAAAGTTTATATAAGGTGTAATACAGCAACAAATTTATTGCTGCAGGCCATGTAAACACGCAACAACAAGGTATAAAAGTTTCTGTAGACGAAAAGTGCATTGCTCAATTCGAATAAAATTTTGTATGCAAAGCCAATACTGTACACCCTTTCAAGCTGCTACATCATTCGTTTAAAATTTCAAATGGATTCCTACAAAGCTGATAGTAAAATATGTCGTGTGTTTACGAAGTTCTCGCGAGCAGTCGACCAGGAAGTTCCCCGCTGCCCACAAGATTCAGTTTCTGCGTCACACTCACTGTAAAGGATGTATTTTATAATAACAATCGGTGTTCACACAGAGGTGATTTTTAATAATACCGCTTACTCATAAGGAACGTTGTAAATGGTATCGCGAGAAGAGAAAGAATGGTGAGGATTTTAAAAGACTGGAAAGGCATGCAAACAGAAGAAGGAAGATGACACCAGCCCAGTTAAGCATACACCGCCAACAGGTACGAGAATTGGTAGCTCAGAAGAAACTTCAGGACTTATCAACAGTTACTTCCTGTTCTACAAGTCCAACAACACAACCACCAACGTCGATTGCAGAGCTGAGTATGCCAATGTCTGCTAAAAAATGCAAACAAACATTGGACAAAGCCTTAAAGCGTTCGGAGCAGGCTTTACCAGTGAGTCCACGGAAGAAACAGGAGTTCTTTCTGTGCTGAGTGCAAAATTTGGTGGAAGTTCATCTACCACCGGCAAGCGCAGGAAGTCTTCACTTCCAAATCAAGAACATCTTGAATTTCTCAATCGGGATATCAGTTGGCCATCTTCTCAAGCAAGAGATTTTATCTCTGTAAATGACAGTTCTCGACAAAAGTTTCAAAAAGCAGAAATGATTCATGTGTGTCACAATGCGAGACGCAAATAAACTTTTAAACAAGAACACCCACATCATGCATTCGGTCGGTCTTCGTTTTGTGGACTTCGACCAAAGTACATTTTTGTGCACTACCAGGAAAACATGATATTCATTATGTGGAACCATTCAAAAAAATACACAGTTCAGGCAAGAAAATATTATTATTCTGAAACTACTACCACACACAGACTACAAGATCGAAGCAGATGACAAACATAGACCCCGTGATACAGTCTTTGAAGTGGGCGACTTCATACTTGGAAAATACAGCGAAAAGAAACATTCAAAATATTATTATGATTGTACCATAACTGAAAGTGATGGTGAAGTTTATTTTGTAACCAATTTTCACAAGTGCAACGATGAAGCTGAACTGTTTTGTGAACCACTGACAAAAGACGAGTGCTTTTTAAATGTAAGTGAGATCGAAAAGAAGATTACCAGTGGCTCGTTTTGCTCATGGGAAATGGTATTTTGATGAGTCTATACCAGAATCAGAAATAACTTTTTTTTTTTTTACGTCGCACCGACTTAGATAGGTCTTGTGGTGACGATGGGACAGGAAAGAACTAGGAGTGGGAAGGAAGCGACCGTGACTTGACTAAGGTAGAGCCCCAGCACTTGCCTGGTGTGAAAATGGGTGACCACGGAAAACCACCTTCAGGATGCCGACAGTGGGGTTCCAACCCATTATCTCCCGAATAATGAATCCTGGCCACACTTAAGCGACTGCAGCTATCGAGTTTGGTAAGCTTGTAGTTTTACGCGACTGACAATCTCACTATCATAAGCCATCCCATGGGGGTTTTCTTACCTGTTCCCCTATTGGGCGCGTCCCACGTGCCGGGGTAGGGGTGCTCACCAGACTTGTCTGGAGGGTCTGAGGCAAATTAAATACCCTCTCGCGAACCAAAAACAGGTATTGCCAGAAAACGTCTTGAGGCATTATGATTGTTACTAGCACAAGCCAAGGCTTGGAAGTGGAAACCTCGCCCACACATGCTAGAGAGGCATCCATGGTTCCTCCACATGGGTGATATGGTGGTTCAAGTGAAGTGGAGCTGGACTCACTGCGGGGTGCTGGAACCAACTCATCACTTTGCTCTACATAGCCTGGACGAGCCGCGGGTTGGGAAAGGGGCGATCCCAACCTAGGGTGACACAAGTGTGATAAATGGATATAACTTGAAAACGATATTCTCTCACCCATGGGTAAATAATGCATGTATCATAACTTATGAACTGAGAATATAAAAAAATTGCTAATTCGTAAATGTTTTTACTAGGTTAAGTAATGCTCTTTCAAGCGCACCTTAATAAATTATTCATAATGCATGTATCGAGCTCGAATTATTGTTTATTATTATTATTATTATTATTATTATTATGACTGGTAATGTATGGGCTATGAAGTGTTTACATCCATTTAGTATTAATATTTACATAGTTGAATAGTCGCAGTTTTAGTGAGGTTATATCATGAAACATGTACTGTATATAGACATATGAATTCAATTAGGTACCTGTATATAATTTATGGGGGCCGTATTTTTTGGTAATAACGATATGCACAAGTTTTTTCATATCTTCTTCCTTGTCTATATATGAATTCCCAGGTACTAAAAATACCGTATTTTAGCAAAATGAACTCGCGAAATATCACGAAATTTGATTTAATGCGCGAATTGCACAAATAATCATGAAATATACACCGCTTGGTGCGAAAAATGCGAAATGACACCGGAAGAGCTCTCCAATAAACATTTAAATGCTTCTGAGAACTTGACTATTGTAGTTTCCTTCTCAGTTGCTTGATAGCGTTGTATATTCTCCACACAAATGCACACAAAAAGGTACACACTGTGTATCGAAAGTATGTGTATTCAGTTCCGCGATCTCTAAGGCAGTCGATAAAAATCAATATCTGTTATCGATTACAGCAAATAGCGTTGTGGTCGTAACAAGATACAAGACCGGTCGTAGATACAGCAGTGCGCAATGAGAGTTTGTTACTTACGAACATTTATCAGCAAATGTCCAACATTTAAGTATAAAAATGCCGAAAACTGAAGTCACAACAGGTTTTTCGAAGGCCGAAGAATACAACAGTGAGGGGTTCTATGTATTTGATGCTGCAAGAATCTAATGTATGAATAGTGTACCGGTAATATTCGTAAAGTTGAAACGTGCGATATACACTGCAGAGAATCAGAATGAAGCAAATGAATATAATTCTAAGCGGCAAATAACAATCGGCGATACTTTATAGATCGTAAAGGTGTTGAAAAATTATAGAGAGCAATTTGTAATAGACACCAAAAAAGCATTCATGCAAGCCAACATTCCTCTAGAAAAATAGGATAAGCCTGGCATGAGGAAGAGAATGAATATAAAAGGAAAGGTAAATAATACTGTCTTTACTGTAAAATATGACGGTATTGGTAGGACTAGTGTAAATAAATCGCCTGTTTGAGTAGTAATAATGTTATTGTTTTTATGTCCCACTAACCACTTTTACGTTTTCCGGAGACTCTGAGATACCGGAATGTTGTCCCGAAGGAGTTCTTTTATGTACGAGTAAACTAGTGACACGAGGCTGATGTATTTGAACTCCTTCAAATACCACCGGACTGAGCCAGGATCGAACCTGCCAAATTGGGGTCAGAAAGCCAGCGCTTTAACCATCTGAGCTACTCATCCCTGACTGGTGAAAAAGAGCATATCCATGAACATCTTCCAGAGCTATATGACTTTGCAAAATGCAATGAAAGCACATCTGGTTGAGGAAGTGAAAAAACACGGTGTTAGCAAAGTTTTATAAAAGACCACAGTGAATTTGCATCCAAGTGTTCGCAAGCATTGTGGTTTCCGATGTCTAATGTGGTCAGCAAGAGGAGCTTCCCTGCTTACACAAAGACATTTTCTGACTGTCGCACAACTCTGCATCCTGATAATGTTGAAACCATGCTTAGTTTGTACTTTGGAGACAAGTAATTCAACGTCTAAAAATGTAGGTTAAGTATAAATATATATCACAGGGCAGATCACCTAACTTCATTTCGAAGTATCAGTGATGTATATATTTTTTTCTATAACAATTTGCATATTTGGTTTTCCTAAGATTTAATAACAATGATACATTACAAGAGTTTACTTTAAAACCCCTTATCACAAAGTTAGTTACATTTACCCCATACGCTACTACAAGGAAGATTTTCCAGGAAACATCGATCCAAGTATAATATTTATTTCACGAAATACCTACCGAAATAGTGTCAGTTTTAACACCCGAAATCAACAGTTTTATTTCAAGAAAAATAAGGCCCGTAATAATTTATTTTTACCTGTATTAACGATTTGTAATCCACTACAGAGTTGTGAAACACACTGAAACATCGAGAATTGTACTGGGTAGACGAGACGAATGTACTTTTTGTATTTTTTGTAATGTATCTTTCTACAAGCCTGCCCAGGCTTGTGGATACATCAGGGGGAAACCCATGGCTGTGAACTCAGTCATGGGAATGCCAAGTTGAAACCACGTGAGTAGGCCTACTGAAGGGCGCACAAACCTGGCTAGGTCCGGGCCAGGGGCGGAAAGCTGGATGGACGACTGAGGGGTGTGGTTTCTGCTATCGAGAGCTTGAGTTGTGGGAGGACAATGTCTGGCTGTATGCCTCATCACACTCAGGGCCCTATAAGAGGCAAAAACCCTATGACTGACTGAAACATGGATGCTTATAAAGAACCTACGCAGTACCAACCGATGAGCAACCAGGAATGAGTTAGCTGGAAAATTTATAATGTCCAATAACAGACCATTTATATTGGTATTATAAATTTACTTATACGGGACAAATATTTCAGGTTCCCTATAGGAATCAACATCTATATCATCTGATGGCCAAGCAGGCATCAATTTTTGGTAATGAGACAAAGTCTCTCATAGTGCATTGGCACTGCCGGTGGCTCGAAGTAGCCTACGCAGTGGCCTCCATGGTATACACTAGCCATGCATCTTGGTGGGTGTGCTAAGTACCAAATGATGAGCCCAACTTAGCACATGGGGGCAAAACGCTGGCAACCAGGAATGAGTTAGCTGGAAAATTTATAATGTCCAATAACAGACCATGTAAATTGGTATTAAGTCCACTTAAGGCGGGAGAGGGGTGGAAAGAAGTGAAGAAGAAGAAGTTGAATTATTCTTATGAATATACATTTATCTCAAAAACTAAAGGTGTTACAGACGTACAGACATGAGAAATGGACTGGTATTTGGAATCTCCTTTGAAAATTATGAAACACATATTTTTTTTGTTTTCGGATAATCCAGTTAAGGGGCTGAAAAGAAGTGGAAAAGTGCGTGAATTTTTAAAATGAGTACCAGTATATAATACATTATATGTCAAAACATAACATGTTAGAGACAAGAAACTCGGTATTTGGAAAGCCTTTAAAAATACAGGAACATGTACCTTTTTTGTTTACAGAGAAGGCACTTAACGGGGTGAAAAGAAGTGAAAACTAGTTGAATTATTTTTTATGAGGATACTTGTAAAAACTGAAGATGTTACAGACGTGAAAATTGGTATTTGGAATCTCCTTTAAAAATAAGGGAACATGTATTTTTGTTTTTGGAAAATACACTTAGATGGGGGTGGGGGTGGGGAAAGGACTGATCAAGGGGTTGAATTCTCTTTATGGGGATACTTATGTATATCTCAAAATCTGAAGATGTTACAGATGTGGGAATAGGTATTTGGAATCTCCTTTAAAAATAAAGAAACACATATTTATTTTTTCAACTTGAGAGAAGACTGTTTCTCACATATACAGTTCGCACATATACAGTTCTATGTCGCATAGTCGTCTTAGAGGTAATACCACAAACATGGTTTACAAACAATTTCTGGGGTAAATGAAACTCAATTTTTGGGCGAGTTTTTATACTTAAGGAATTTTCAGATAATGTCTTAGTACAATGCCCAGGAATGATTACTTGGATCAAATTACGAAATACATGCGAGCGAAGCATTGCTAGTTAGCTATATAAAAAAAACATTGATCAGAACAGGGAAAAAAATATGTATTCCTAGCTTGCAAAAATAAGATGATCCGAGTTTTAAGTTAGCCACATCTGGGGAGAAACCTCTTATATTCGGGTAAATACGGTTTATTTTTCGATATGAGGTCAGGGTCAGCTCAATAACACATGTCTTTGATAACTGGTTTATTTATTTTTCAATAAGTAAGCTCCATAGTACTCGTCTTTGATCACTGATTTATTTATTTTTCGATAGGGTGTGAGCTTAATAATACTTGCATTTCATACCCGATTACTTACTTATTTTAAAGGTGACCAATATACAAATAAACATTTGTAGCCACAGCCTCTTTGGTGACCTAGGCCTACATTAATGACTAATGTGATGTCACTTCCATCACATATTTTGTTGCTTTACATAAATTTTCGGATGACCCCCAGCCACAAGATATATTTATATCTTTCCTTCCTCTTGAAACTAGAAACTAAGTTAAAGGAAAAGAATTACCGACTGTCTTAGGAGAAACCAGTATGGCGACGTTATTCCATTTAGTGTGTAAGACAGGAGAAGTGACAACTGATTTTCGGCAAAATGTTATTATACCTATTCCCAAGAAAGCCAGCGCTAACAAGTGTGGAAACTACCGCACCATTAGTTTAGTAACTCTCGCAAAATTTTAACATTATTTACAGAAGAGTGGAAGACAAGTTGAAACTCAGTTTTGAGAATATCGATTTGGCTTCAGAAGAAATGTAAGAACATGTGAAGCAATCCTGAATTTACGTCTGATCTTTAGAGTATCGAATTAAGAAGGACAAGCCCACATACATGGATGGCGTTTGTAGATCTTGATGACTGATTGATGCTTGCTGTTTAAAGGGGCCTAACATCTAGGTCATCGGCCCACAGTAGATCTTGAAAGGCATTCTATAATGTTGACTGGACCAAGCTATTTGTGATTCTAAAAGTGATCGGGATCAGATACCGAGAACAAAAAAAATTATCTACAATCTCTATAAAAATCAGTCTGCAGTGATAAGAATCGAGGGCTTTGAAAAAGAAGCAGCAATCCAGAAAGGAGTGAGACAAGGTTGCAGTTCGTCCCTGCTATTTTTCATTGTTTTTATAGAACAAGCAGTAAAGGAAATCAAACAGGAATTTGGGAAGGGAAACACAATCCATAGAGAGGAAATCAAAACCCTGAGATTTGCCAATGACCTTGTTATTTTATCTGAGACTGCAAAAGATCTGAAAAAACTGCTGAATGGTATGGACAGAGACTTGGGTAAGGAATATGTTGGGTATTCAGCCCGGAGGCTGGTTTGACCCTCCACAGTTCCGCCAACAGCTGTCATAGATAGCTTACACGTCACTGAAGAGGTACACTAGGGAAAATAATAACAGATTTATTGCAGCCAATGGCCAATAAATACATATACAGTAGAAGTCCGTTATAGCGAGAATTCACAAAAGCGAAAAATTTACTCGCTATAACGGATTGTCGTTATATCCGATTTTTGTATAAAAGTCGGAAAACCCTTCATGCACGTTAAAATTTGTATGAAACGGCAATGTTTGTTCAAAACTTGTGTTTCCGCAAATGATATCCACACTACGGCTTACTTGTTTATTATTTTTCGTAATCCGATACTACGTAAAAGTGTATGTTATGTTAAATTCTGAAAAAAAAAAAAAAAAAAAAAAAAATACCGCATTTCTCCGAATCCAAAATGGACCCTTTTCCCATCAAAAAATTTAAATCAGGTTCAAAAAGAAGTTTGTAAAAATCATATGAATGCCTTGTTGTACAATAGGCCTCCGCATTTTCAGACTGTTCTTAGACGCCAAACTTTGACTTTCGTCACGCCGTTTCCTTTTTTTTTTTTTTTTACGGCTGCACAATTATTCTTTATTTCCGCGGGTTTAAGGACCATTAACTTACAGGAAATTATTCTTGCTGTCTATAAAACTGTTACTTTTACGCAGCATCAGATATAACCGGCTAGCGATATATAGGCCTAATAGGCCTAATTGTGCACCACGGTATGGCCATTCCGCCGTTGCGTTTTTCGTGCACATACCTTACAATTTCATCTTCAACTTCTTTAAAGCGTCCTTGTTGCGGACCACTGAATGCATTTTTTGTACTGTACGCATTTTTTTAGCTCTGTCTTCATGCTAACGTCAAATATTGGCTTTAGTTAGGCCTATGCCATATTTTCTTGCGGCTGCTCAATTATTCTACATTTCCGAGTGTTTAATAAACATGAACTTAAAATTGGCATCATACTATCGACTAGAACCCGTTGAAAATTTGCCGGCAATAGCTTTTCCATGCATCTTTACAATACGACTATCCATCACGAAAATATTCCTGCTGCCTATAAACCTTAATTTTACTAAGCGTCAAGTACAATAGACGCGTTATGACTCTGCCATTGAGTAGCCATGGCTTTTCTAAGAATTCGAAGGGTCGCATGTTTTGATGCCATTCTGCAGACTTGAGAAAAACACAGGCACTGCACAACCGGTTGTCGCGGCTAGCGATGTGTAGTGAAGAGGCGGTCGTTTATTGTCGAGGAGTTCTGTGCGCGTGTGAAAAGAAGCAGCGTGGTTACTGCGGTAGTTGCCAGTGGTATCCATTAACTTACTGTTAGGCCGCGAATGCAACAACCGTTGAGTTTTCGCATGAGATTGTGAGAGAAAAAAGTCTTGTATTCGGTAAAATACGCTATCACTCCAGAGATTTCTGTGGTAAACACCTCAGCTTTCTTCTTCATACAGCGTCACCTAACCTAACCGCATATGTAGCCTATCATGAAAATAGATTTGAAACGCATGTTGAGAAATAACCTCCTCGCGAAAAATTTACATGTAAATAGCCGTAACTAGACGCGAAAAGATATGAAATATCCTCTGAAATCAGTGATGTACTCTGCCATATCTTGAGGTGTATCACATTCTTACTTAATTTCCGTATATAACATTAAAATTAAGATATAGTTTATTCAGTCTTTATTTTTAAAGAGTTAACAACTGCTATCGGCCACGTTATTTACGCGTTTATTATGAAAACCTGTTATCCTCTTTCATTTCGAATTTTCTTTAGAGAACCGTAGTCGATGGGTTTTACTAATCAACTCTGACATCACCTTTGAATGTCAATGAGAGAGCTCGCAAATGCACAAAGTGAAGAAACTATACCGTACCGAAGATGATCGATTGCATTTTGTAAACGTTTCAGTTTTCTTATTCAAACAGTGTCACGTATCCTAACTTAACCATACTATACATATGATGAAAACACACTTCAAGCGCCAGTAGAGAAATTATAACTTTCTCGCTATAAATTTTCATAATAGCCTTTCCGTAATTTAACCAGACAAAATATAAATTAACCTCTGAAATCAATTAAGCACTCTGTCATATCTCGAGGTGTATCCCATTCTTAATTGCAGTATTTAGCCTCAGAATTAAGCGGTCGTTTAGTCAGCCTTAATTTTTAACGAGTTAACAAGCGTCATCGGACACGTTATTTACGCATTTATTACGAAAATATGTTCTCTTTCATTTAGAATTTTCTTTATGGAACAGCTGTGGACAGGTATTACTAATCGACTCCGACATCGCCTTCGAATTGCAAGTAATCACTTCATTTTCCGTATCAAAATTTAATCACTAAGTTTTACAATATTTAAAATTTTTCCACCGTTTTGATACTTTTTTTTGCCTTTTGGCAAAAATTTTTATTTGTCAACAGTACATGTTTCGTTCCTTATTTAGGAACATCCTCAGCTGTTATTGTAGCTTAGGTGAATTGCTAAGATTTAGAACACGTTAATTTGCAGGTACGGTACATTGATCAATTTAAAAACTACTAAAAATATCAATTAAATTAAATGATATTAAAAACAATGTAGGGGTTAGTGTGTTAATGATGTGAGAGCGGATGATTACATAGTTGGCCAGCTTAAAAACTATGTCTATTCATTTGAATAGTACTTAAAAATTTCATTTTGTTACAATAAAAAGTCTGTTTGCGGTTAAAAGTTTTAAAAAATGTTTGACTTCGTAACACTGTTCAAATTATTGAATTTTTTATCTTCTGTTCCTTCCAGGTAAGTTGTTATATATTATGAGTTTGCTTATGGTGCCTTTGATTGAGTCTAATGTGAAACTTTGAAGCTGATTGCTTAACAATATTTGTGAAGGGAGCTTCGTTTCAATTTCTCGCTATGTTAGACTCCAATTCTACTGTGACCCTTCGAATGTCGACGAGAGAAATCGCTTGCGCACATAGCGAGGATACGATGCCGTAGGTAATCGATTGCATGCAATATCATCGCTGGGGTGCATAAATATTGGTAATGGAAAAATCGCACACGCTTAATCGCTCGTAATAACGGATGAGCCAGTGATAGGGTCTCGCTGTAACCGAAGGACGATACACAGTTTAATATAGGAATTTTGAAGGGACAGAAAATAGTCGTCGCTATAACAGAGTTCTCGTTATGTGCCGTACTCGCTATAGCGGACTTCTACTGTACAAATTAATTTTCTTCACTATATCTCACTATAGATTTTGTTCGTTTCAAGCAGTCCTGTAGGTGATATCTCCCACATTGTTTACCACAAAGTTCGCAAAAGCAGTGTTCATCCGGTGAGTGAAAGGACTTTATTTTACATATGCGATGATGAAATCCATGCACAGCAAACTAGGGAAAAGAGGAGTCCAAAACCAAAGTAATGGAGTGCCGTCAAACGAAGGAAGGTGATGCAGGTACTATTAGATTAGGTAATGAAGTCTTAAAGGAAGTACAGTAGAACCTCGATAATTCGAAATCGGCTATTTCCAAATCCCGCCTAATTTGAAGAAGCTCTCGTTCCCGGAAACATGAGATACAGTTTTGCATGTTATTTCAATTGTTTAATTCGAAATACGGATAATTCGTAATTCGAAGTACAATGTCGGCCCCATTACCGAAATTCAGACTTAATTCGAAACTGCCTTTACATTTTAAAACAATAGTATGTTACAGAGTAATTTCAACTAGACATGTATCCACTCCGCGCCATAGAACGCGCGTTCCGGAACGTGGAGGGGTAGCTTTCCGCATTTACACTCACTTCGGTGGGTCTACAGTGCGCTTCATGATTGCTACGTTGAATGAAATCGGAATTCAACCTTTTAAGGAACGCCGTAATATCACGCAACATGCAGTGTGCGGGAAAACAGAATCTGCGAACACTGGCGATGTCGACAGTTGACGAAAAAACGTGGCAAATATAATAAATTCGTAGGCACCGAACAATATTGACATTGCCGGTGAAACTGCATTGCTTTATTTTAATGCGAGCCCAAACGGTCTTATGGTTTTAAAGGAGAAATTGCCAGACGGGAAATCGTACAGTGTGAGGGATGGGGGTCATAGTAGTGTGTTGCAATGCACATGGAAGATACTTTATCCCCTCGTCATAGGAAACTTCGCTAAGCCACAATGTTTTAAGAGCGTCGGGCACTTTCCATGCCAGTACAAATCATCTATAATAAAAATGCAAACAGTAAAGAAATCCAAAAAAAATAATGCATTTGCACAGGGGAACCGCCATAATTTATCCTCATCTTTGAAGTGTGCAATTTTTTCTCTTTTGTTGCGTGAGGTTATGTTTGTCAGTGATTTATCCAAGTGAATTATTTGAACATTGTATATGCACCTTGTTGGATACATTTCGGATATAGTTTTTCCCATGGCATTTGAAAGGTTTAAACTGCGAATCGAGGTGATTGCATGTATTAATGGGTCTTAGAATACTGTACTTCGTGACGCGGCAAGTGTTTACTTTTCTGAAGTACGAGACAAGTGCCATGACGGGAAATCGTACAAGGATAGGGTCATAGGAAAGTTCGATTTTAAGGGCATCGGGTACTTTCTATGTAAATACAAGGCATCTAAAATGCATACAGTATAGTAATCCAATTAATAAAGCACTAGCACATGGGAGCGAGCATAGAGTTCTCCTCGTCTTTGAATCGTGCTTTTCTTTCTTTCTTTCGTTGGGTGAGGTTATTTTTACCAGTGAGATATCCGAGTGCATTTTTTTGTACACTGTAAATGCACCTTCTTGGATACATTTTGGAAATAGTTCTTTTTTCATGGCATTTCAAAGGTATAAACTGTGAATCAAGGTTAAATGCATGCAGTAACGGGCCTTAGAATATTTTGTAACGCGGCAAGGGTTGATACTTCTGAAGTACGAATTGGCGGTTAATTCGAAATCACGTAATTCGAAGTCCGATTTTTGAGTCCCAACGACTTCGAATTAACGAGGTTTTACTGTAGATGAATACTGTTACTTGGATAGTAAAATAACTAACGTTGGCAGAAGTAAGGAGGACATAAAATGCAGACTACCGCAAGCAAAGATGGCCTTTCTTAAGAAAATAAATTTGCTCACTTAGAATATTGATATAGGAATTAGACTTTTTTGAAGGATTTCATCTGGAGTGTGGCATTGTATGGAAGTGAAACATGGACGATAACTAGCTCAAAAAGAAAGAGAATAGAAGCTTTCAAAATGTGGTGTTACAGAAAAATACTGAAGGTGAGATGGATAGATCGAATCACAAATGAAGAAATAGTTAATTGGCTTGATGAGAGGAGATTAATTTGGCTAAATTTGACCAGAAGAGATAGAATGATAGGACACATCTTAAAACACCCAGGACTTGTGCAGTTGGTTTTTGAAGGAAGTGTATGCGGTAAGAACGGTAGGGGTACACCAAGGTATGATTATGACAAGCAGATCAGAGCAGATGTAGGATGCAGCAGTTACATAGAAAGGAAAAGTTAGCACAGGATAGGGTGGCATGGAAGGCTGCATCAAACCAGTCTATGGACTGATGACTCAAACAACAAAAGAAAAGTTATGCTAAGCGTTCTTCTATTATTTAAATGTAAGGGAATCTCAGGCTAAAACTGGACAGAGAAAAAGCATACCATGACTTATTAAATTCAACTGAAGTACCACGTGATCGCTATTTTGCTAGAAACAAAATATCAATTACAAACATGAGGATAAAGTAAAATGAGTTAATTTCAAACCATATGTAGTTCTGGAAGAATTTTTTGCTATTTGATTTATGTCGCACCGACACAGATACGTCTTATGGCGACGATGGAACAGGAAAGGCCTAGAAATAGAAAGGAAGCGGCCGTGGCCTTAATTAAGGTACAGCCCCAGCATGTTTCTGGTGTGAAAATGGGAAACCATGAAAACCATCTTCAGGGCTGTCAACAGTGGGGTTCGAACCCACTATCCCCCGGATGCGAGTGCACAGCTGCGCGCTCCTAACCGCACGGCCAACTCGCCCGGTACGAGGAATTTTATAGGAATATCAGGGCAACAATAATAATCATACACAAGATCCATGAAAGGCTAGTGCTTGTTATAATCTCTTGTAACTAACAGAAAAGTACAAATATGGTTTTTAATGCCATATTGTACGATTTATTTTAATATCTTACCTTACAACTACAGCAACAGATTCCAATCGAGATGTGATGTAGGCATTGGATACCTCTGGTGTGTACGTTTCAAGAAGATGTGGCTCTGTTGCCTTTACGTATGGTACCGATGCTACCATACGCTGCCATAAACTTAGCAAGTAATGGACACTATTCGGAGCAAACTGCCACATCTGAACAAAAAAAGCATGATGTGATTACAACTGGAGTATTCACAAGACCTATAGTTACAGCTAAAATATGTAATATCAATATGAAAACTGAAATTTAATGTAACCAGTGAACAGAGAAAGGATGTATGCCAGATATTATTATTTTTTTTTTTTTTTTTTACAAAAATGAATACTCATCTAAATTTTATATTATTTTTGCAAAACAGGATGCTTAATGTAACGTAATTCAAATGTTGGCATTCCATATTTTAGGTCTTAACCCACAGAGTAGAGAATATGGCATATGCCGCACGCAACTGTTGCTTCCCTGGTGGGTGACGTGGCATACGCCATGCAATGTTTATTATTCTTTAATTCACATTATATCTGCTAGATCAAGCAGAAATTTTGTAGACAAGCTCTGCATTTGCTGCCATCTCATACACATAGACTGAACACCGTGATCAAAGCTATATCTGCCAGGGGAAATTCCGGACTTTTTGAAGCGGTAGTTGCTTTGTGCAAGAAGGATCTATGTCAGTTGTCCGCACTTATCATACAGTCAAGCCAGCCGAGTGTTCGTGAATGTTTGGATGCATGAATTAAATTTCTTGGTCGGATGTGTTACTTTAGTTCATTCCAGGTTATTTCAAAAATGATATTTAGTCAGTTTTATTATTTATATAGCTTGTATGCAGAGGTGCCAACCTTTGAAGTGGATTATCAGTAATCACCCTCTGCCCCTAAGAAAAATTTCGAGTCCAAAGCATGCACCTCCCTTCTCGATAATGACACCTCTCTTGTCCTTCCCCCTAGCAATCTATTTGAAAGTATATAATATTACACAGTAACAGTTGCACACAACCTGTTAGTTCTGTGATAAAACATTCCTTGTAGCTTGTTTCTCACGCAACAGCTGCTTTTCAGTGTAGCTTTTCTTGAAGCATCCTTCCCACTGTGATGACACTTTCGTCTTCTGAACCATAAGCGATTCCAGTGCACATATGCTTAATGTAGGCCTCACTTCTTTCTCAATCTTTCTGTCAACTGTCAGGTACACTTAACACAGCAAATACAAAATTACTGAAGGATTTATAGTGGAGAAAAGCAGTATCTGAGTGCCTTCATTCACAATGAATTTTACAACGCTTATGGGTAGCAAAAGGAAGTCACAATCGGGACTCCCCTATTCCTTCCCCTCCGAGTTCACTGCCGCCTCTGCAGCACAGTTAAAACACCAGACTCAGAGCCAACAGACGGGCAGCAATCAACACAACAGTAGATAACAAATAACAACTTCCACTTACATGTAAGTCCTCCTCTGTTTCAATTTTATGTAAACCAAATTCTCTCCTTATGTTCAATTTCTTATTTCTTCTTTTCCATCTCTTACAGAAAACATTATTTCTGCATCTACTGACATTTTCTGGCAAGGGTTCAGCCATTTTTATTACCTACCACTTACAATTTTTCAACAGATGCTTCTGTCTCACTTGCTGACGAATTTCATCAGCGGCCTCGGAAAGATTGTATTTATGACAATCAAGTTTATGCTTGTGTTCACGCCCTCATGTCGTTGGCTTTATATTATTACCACTTTCGTTTTCCACTAATATTTTATATGAACTGTTTTTAATTAGAATTTTAATAGAAGAAGTTTTAGTCTCCGACAAGATTATAGTTTAATCATAAGACAGTTTTCCATTAACATCTTTATATATTGTATCACTTTTCACATTTTTATGTTCCGAATTTTAATAACTGACTTAACTTTTAACTTCCACTTTTAATTTAGTTGTATTGTTGATGATTGTGTTTAGGCTGCAGATGCCCTTAACTGAGAGTGAAACATGTCCCATGTAACTAAGAATCTATTTATGTAACCACTATAAGTGAAAATATAAGTATTGAATAGGTGGAACAAATTAAAACACCTTTAATATTGTTAAACTGTAAAATTTTCAATACGGACCTAAAATGAGGTTTATAACATGTAATAGTGATAACCATACCTGCCAACTTCACAAAACCACAAATTGGGAGATTTAGATATGAAAATCAGGAAAAATCAGAAGGAATCAGGAGATACAATTGGTAAAAACTGCCTATTTTACATGTCTTGCGCAACACAGGAATTCTATGATATATAACACTTGTTGTTGTTGTTTGAGTCATCAGGCCATAGACTCGTTTGATGCAGCTATACATGCCACCCTATCCTGTGCTAACCTTTTCATTTCTACGTAACTATTGCATCCTACATCTGCTCTAATCTGCTTGTCATATTCATACCTTGGTCTACCCCTACTTATAGTCTCAAAACCCGACTGATGCTATACGAGGCTACAAGGCTAAAAATTACACACTCTATTCCCTCATAGGAAGTATCTGATAAGTATTCTGAAAATAGCACGAACTCCTACTCCATACGTGTGAATCAGTCATGCACTTAGGTGCCATTACTTAGCAAATGCATAGATTAATATATTGCATCACGTGCCCGCGCGATTACACGAAGCCCATTGGTATTTTTATCATGTAATAAATTAAAATTCCCCAGAATTGTCTCCAAATGGCTCCTAAAAACCCTAGAAAAGTCACTAATCCCTATCTTTGACATGTTACTAAATTACTAAACAAAGACCCCAAAACTGGCGTCTAGTCTCTAGAATCGACTAGACTGTTGTGACACTATAAATTGAGGATAATTATGTCCATCTTTTCAATACAAAAACAATGTGACGTCATTAACACATCACATATTTATTACCTTTCAAACATTGGGACCGGTTTCGGCATTATTTGTATGCCATCATCAGCCATAGGAAACTTTGTGACAAGGCCTAAGTACAATATTAACATAACTTACAACATACATATATATATATAATATATATAAAAATTGAACATATTCTTACATGACTATTAAAATTTGGTGTACACCATAAAACCTTAGATTAAAATTGGTAGCATATTTTATGCGACATATTATGACTTATTTCCTTTATACAATTATTTGACTAAAGTTAAAGCTTTTTGTCAGTTTTTATAAATGTTACAAAATGTTAATTGAGCATCCAGATAACAATTTTCAATCTTTAAAAACTTTTATAACTACTAGGCGTTAAAGATAATAGTGCATTTGTTTGGTCAAAAATACTAAATGACATGCATTAAAATGAAATCGCCTACTGTCAGATTGGAAAACAGTGACCTATTTGTACTAGGTATGGGGATAAGTTACATTACAAGTCTTTAGTAATTCTATATCTTGCGTTTATATAGTTTGGTTATTTAATAACAAGTCGAATAAAATGATAAATTCGGCAGATATTTTAAACTTTAAAACATTAATTGTCCATTATAGAGGTCCCTTTTTCAGTGAAGATATATAGTGAGCAAAACAGTTCCTCTTAGAATTGATTATAGGTTCACTCTGTTTTAGGTGGATTTTGGATTGAATAAATTTCTTATTTCGTAATATAATGTCGTTGAGCAATGTTCGTATATGTAATATTCCGTCTTTTATGCTAATGTTCTTAAAATGTAGATCGACTTGATAGAAGTGGACTGGTGACCCGGAATTTCTTGGACCATTACATTCGAGGTCTTTGAGGTTCTAGAAATATCTCGATCCAAGACAGTCCTAAGAAGAGAGATATATATACTATGTATTAGCGTAAGAATAACTAAGTTTATTTAATAGGCATTATTTTCGTTTAAGTTGAAACTCGCCTTAAGCACTATGTTGTCGAGAATGAAGCTGGTGAGGAACTGTCTACCAGAAAGGCAGAAAGCAGACTACGAGTATTAGAAGAGGGGCGGAGCATGTTATGTAGGGGAAGGGGGATCGCAGTAATGCGAGGTTATTGGTCGGGAGGGCGTGGATTGCGGAGGGGATGGTAGATGAGCATATTGCGCACCATTTTGTGTACTGGTTGATTTATTGGTCTTTTTAGATTGTTGATCACTGAAATGAACGTATCAAACAATATCGTGGGTTTTTCGGATACCTCATTCAGATTATAATTCGGGTTAAAATACTGATCTAATGATATGAAACATTGTTCCGTTATGTCAAGTAAGGGCCCTTTTTCCATTATTTCTACGACGTCAATATCATGGTTGATGTCAAGAAAACTATGTTTATAGTCATTTATGTGTTGTCCTATAATTGAAAATCTCCTGTATTTAATGGCGTTGACATGCTCATTATACCTAACCTTAAAGGATCTCCCTGTTTGTCCAATGTATGTACTATTACAGATGTTACAGTGAAATCTGTATACACCCGATTTATCATATGGGTTTGGTGCGTTGACTAGTTTAGCGTTATGAAATATGTCAAGATTTCTGTTGTTGGTTTTAAAAGAGATGTTGATCTTTTTCTTGAAAATTTTTGTGATTCTATAGACATTAGGATTAAATGTGAATGTTGAGTAGACTTTTGGTCTAGTTATTTCTTTTTGTAGGTTTGATTTCGGTCTGTGCTTGAACTTATAAATTATTCGTTCTATGAAACTACGATTATAGCCGTTATGGGCTGCAATGCTACGTATTGTTTTTAGTTCTCTATTTAAGTCTGATTTGACGAAGAAGAAATTGCTATTCTCTCCAAAGGTCCCAAGTATAATTGGCCAAACTATAACTTAGCGAACATGACTAAACAACTAGTAATAGAAACAGAAGCGGCTATCAACAAAATACCTATTGATACTCAGAATGAGGTTAGATATGAACCAAAGAAACAATTAAATGTATTCTAAATGCACCAATTTACACTACTAATTCAACGCAACACGAGGACCGGAAAAAGATCCTACAGCTTAAGAATAAGATTACAGACACAAAAACCATCATCACCAAAGCAGACAAAGGAAACACCACTGTTATAATGGAAAAAACTGATTATATAACCAAAGCAAAAAACTTTTTTACTGACAGTTCTCTTACAATAATAGAAAAAGATCCAACCAAATCTATTCAAAAACAGTTAAAACAGACACTAAAAAACATAACCTTCCTGTTGACTGATAGCAGAAAAAACAAGCTGATCAACATGAACCCTGATCTCCCCATGGTCAAAGCCCAACCAAAATTCCAGAAGGAAGGAGTACCTATACGTCCCATAGTAAATTTTAGACCAAGCCCTCATTACAAGACAGCGCAATTTATACAACAGTTCCTAAGAAAACACTATACTTTTCAAGCAAACAAATCCGTGACGAACACTCTAGAATTAGTTAAAAAACTAGACAACTTTAAAATGCAACCCCATTATACAAAGCATTCATTTGATATCATCAACATGTATGCAAACATAAAACCAGAAAAAGTACTACCAATAATTTCAAAAAACTTACGTACTCACAGCAAACTCAGTCAATTAGAAATAGCAGATTTTATGACCATCCTTCAACTGTTAGTTAATAACAATTACTTTACATTCGACAAAGTGATATACAAACAAGATGGACTGGCCATGGGGTCACCAGCGTCTGGCATTTTGGCTGATATATATCTAGATTTCCTGGAACATACTAGAATAGAAGATGATAAGAAATTTAATAACATTCTCTTGTGGGCCAGATTTGTTGATGATACGTTTATAGTTATGGACCAGCACATTTCAGACGCACCTACCACCCTGGCACACCTTAATAATATTGATCCAGATATTAAGTTTACAATAGAATTCAAGGACAACAGGGCCCTTAACTTCTTAGATTTAACAATCACTCGGCTTCCGCATTCCTTTAAATATAAGATCTATAGAAAACAAACACACACCGCTACAACCATTCATAAGGACTCCATACACCCACCCAGCCAACAGCGAGCAACCTATAATAGTATGATACACCGGGCTTTTAGCATTCCCATGTCAAAATCAGACTTAAATAGAGAACTAAAAACAATATGTAGCATTGCAGCCCATAATGGCTATAATCGTAGTTTCATAGAACGAATAATTTATAAGTTCAAGCACAGACCGAAATCAAACCTACAAAAAGAAATAACTAGACCAAAAGTCTACTCAACATTCACATTTAATCCTAATGTCTATAGAATCACAAAAATTTTCAAGAAAAAGATCAACATCTCTTTTAAAACCAACAACAGAAATCTTGACATATTTCATAACGCTAAACTAGTCAACGCACCAAACCCATATGATAAATCGGGCGTATACAGATTTCACTGTAACATCTGTAATAGTACATACATTGGACAAACAGGGAGATCCTTTAAGGTTAGGTATAATGAGCACGTCAACGCCATTAAATACAGGAGATTTTCAGCTATAGGACAACACATAAATGACTATAAACATAGTTTTCATGACATCAACCATGATATTGACGTCGTAGAAATAATGGAAAAAGGGCCCTTACTTGACATAACGGAACAATGTTTCATATCATTAGATCAGTATTTTAACCCAAATTATAATCTGAATGAGGTATCCGAAAAACCCACGATATTGTTTGATACGTTCATTTCAGTATCAACAATCTAAAAAGACCAATAAATCAACCAGTACACAAAAATGGTGCGCAATATGCTCATCTACCATCCCCTCCGCAATCCACGCCCTCCCGACCAATAACCTTGCATTACCGCGATCCCCCTTCCCCTACATAACATGCTCCGCCCCTCTTCTAATACTCGTAGTCTGCTTTCTGCCTTTCTGGTAGTCAGTTCCTCACCAGCTTCATTATCGACAACATAGTGCTTAAGGTGAGTTTCTACTTAAACGAAAATAATGCCCATTAAATAAACTTAGTTATTCTTACGCTAATACATAGTATATATATCTCTCTTCTTAGGACTGTCTTGGATCGAGATATTTCTAGAACCTCAAAGACCTCGAATGTAATGGTCCAAAAAATTCTGGGTCACCAGTCCACTTCTATCAAGTCGATATACATTTTAAGAACATTACCATAAAAGACGGAATATTACATATACGAACATTGCTCAACGACATTATATTACGAAATAAGAAATTTATTCAATCCAAAATCCACCTAAAACAGAGTGAACCTATAATCAATTCTAAGAGGAACTGTTTTGCTCACTATATATCTTCACTGAAAAAGGAACCTCTATAATGGACAATTAATGTTTTAAAGTTTAAAATATCAGCCGAATTTATCATTTTATTCGACTTGTTATTAAATAACCAAACTATATTAACGCAAGATACAGAATTACTAAAGACTTGTAATGTAACTTATCCCCATACTTAGTACAAATAGGTCACTGTTTTCCAATCTGACAGTAGGCGATTTCATTTTAATGCATGTCATTTAGTATTTCTGATCAAACAAATGCACTATTATCTTTAACGCCTAGTAGTTATAAAAGTTTTTAAAGATTGAAAATTGTTATCTGGATGCTCAATTAACATTTTGTAACATTTATAAAAACTGACAAAAAGCTTTAACTTTAGTCAAATAATTGTATAAAGGAAATAAGTCATAATATGTCGCATAAAATATGCTACCAATTTTAATCTAAGGTTTTATGGTGTACACCAAATTTTAATAGTCATGTAAGAATATGTTCAATTTATATATATATATATATATATATATATATATATATATATATATATATACATACATGTTGTAAGTTATGTTAATATTGTACTTAGGCCTTGTCACAAAGTTTCCTATGGCTGATGATGGCATACAAATAATGCCGAAACCGGTCCCAATGTTTGAAAGGTAATAAATATGTGATGTGTTAATGACGTCACATTGTTTTTGTATTGAAAAGGTGGACATAATTATCCTCAATTTATAGTGTAAATCTAGATTCAATACGGACCAAAATGAAGTTCTTAACTTTAAATAGACTGTTGTGAACAAACACACAGTACGCGAGAACAAGAAATTGACAACAATTGATATACACGTCCCGATATACGTTTCAATAAACATTGCACATTCGCGCACATTTCTCGTTAATACACGTTGATCTTCCATTTGAAAGTGGCCAATGACCAAAGGAGTTCCGGCCACTTGCTTACTAAGCTAAAATGGCGGGATTTGGAAACAAATGTTTGAAGTTCACCAAAAAATAACCTAAAATCGGGAGAAATAGTAGAATAATCGAGAGACAGGAAAAAATGTTGAAAATCGGGAGTCTTCCGCCTAAATCGGTAAATTTGGCAGGTATGGATAATGAATCAATGTGTGTAGAGAATACCATGGACCCATGTTCTTCAACACGTGCTGAAGCAGGGTTGGCCAATCACAACTCGAGTGTGAGTGACCAAAGTGCTAAGAATAGTGCAAGCAACCATGATAGTTTCTCACACAGTGAATGGGACGTTCAAGGATGCAGGAGGGTCAGATCTGAAACTTCTGGAATTAGAGTTGAACTGCAGAACATTACAGAGCCCGAAAAAATTTACAGATATTTCACTGTGTGACCTAATAGCTGAGCAAATTAATTTGAATGCTCAACAAAAGAATCAACTCAAAGTTACAGGCTGGAAAAATGAAAAGAAGAAGTAAAGACAAAGAATGGGTACCTGCAAATAAAAATGAAATACAGCTATTCTTAGCAATTCTGCTTTTATTTACAGAGTATATTTCATAAACCTAATCTACTGTAAGTAATTATTTTTCAAGGAATCGTTTGTTGGCTACACCAAGGTTTGTTTGTTTTTGTTTTTTTCAAAAATGATATCGGAAAAAATTGGTTCTTTCTCCTTCCGAAGTTTCTACATTTTTCTGGTTTATTTATTTATTTATTTGGCGTATGATGAATAATGACAACCTATAAACTAATTTTTCTGGTAAGACATATACTGTAATAAGGAGGTGCACCAAAAATTTATGAAGTGAAAAACCAGTTTTTGACAAACTATTATCTAAATTTAAAAAACTCTTATATTCTGGACGGTCGTATACCTACAGAAGTCTACTGCTGTGGAAGGTTTGCTTAGGTTGGAAAGTATTCGTTTTGTAAAACATATCCCGCTTTAGGATGGAGTCTTGCAAGCTATGTGAGGCAAGCACAGGGTATGTGTGGAACATGCTTTGTTATACTGGTAAGGAGACCGAGCTGTCAGATGACGTTTGTGGGAAGGACATATCTCAGTTCAACTAAGTCATCTAAAATTTTGTTTACATTTATTGAAGACGTTTTTAATAAGGGATACCTTATTGCTCTGGACAATTATTACAGTAACCCAGAACACTTTAATGTATTGAATGATCTGAACACTGATGCTGTTGGAACAATTATCCTAACAGGAATGGACTTTCTAAGGATGTCATGGGGAAGAAAGTGAAGAAAGGTGAGGTGGTATTTTCTTTCAGGAACAAACTTATGGCTTTAAAATGGAGAGACACGAAGGATATGTGCATGTTAGCAGCATTCATGATGCAGAAATGCGAACAGTACAGGACATGAAAGGCGAAACAAAGGAAAAGCCGGTAGTATGCATCAAATACAATGATGTCGGGAAGGAATTTTGCCGACCTAAATCCTCCAACAAATACCAGGAAACACGCCAGCAAGAGGTGTGTGGTCTGCGTTTCGAAGAAAGAGAGACAAGACACTCAGTATAGCTGCAACGTCTGTGATGTTGCACTGTGCCCAGGCCCATGTTTTAGAATCTACCATACCGTTGAGGACTAAGCAGTAAAGACTGAAGTGCAAATAGTGTAAATAGTGTGAAGTGAACATAGGCTATTACAAGAATAAACTAAGGCACTGTAACCCTGGGATATTTAAGCTGGAGGAGCCTATGTTTCGGTGAGTGAAGCTTTGAAAAACAAAATTCTCATTTGAATGCTTTGTCAGTGTATCAGTTTTCATTATTTTCATTATTAGCATTTATTCTACTACGATATAGACCACAATACGTCGAATGATGTGTTCTGTAGGACAGCTACATTTGTTTTGTGATCCTGCTTTGAGCGCAATAAGAAATGTGGCAATCCTTGTGTGTTCGTGATTGGGATATCCAATAATGTTCTATGAACACAGGGTCATTTTTAGATCCCTTATTCCTCTTGTTTTTCTCCACTAATGCTACTTCAATAACGTGGGTATAATCATCAGTAGGTTTTGTCATTGCAGCTGATAAATTTAGAGTTTCCATGTTTACACCCTTCGTTGATAGGACACATCATTCTTGACCACTTTTTCCTGAGATGCATTATCAAGTGAAAAAAAAAAGAAAAAAGTTATTTGAATAGTGGAATATATGCCATTTTTTTCCTCACATATCAGAAAATTAAAACTGCACTACTTGTCACACATCATAAAACATTTTTATGATCCGTATGAACCTAAATAAGAGAGACAGACCACAGACTTAAAAATATTTTACTTGGAGTAAAAATACTGCTCCCTACTTGGGTGAAATATTTTTGACGGTTTTCGTAGCCGAGGTGCCAAAATTTTGTCCCACAGGAAGTATTTTATGCGCCAGTAAATCTACCGACATGAGGCTGAGCACCTTCTAATACTACCAGACTCAGCCAGGATCGAACCTGCCAAGTTGGGGTTAGAAGGCCAGCACCACAACCGTCTGAGCCACTCAGCTTGGCAAAGATTCAGAGGATAACAGTTCCCCGCTTGAGGGGTTAATACATATATTATACATGTTTTAAACAAAAGTTCAGAACTATTACAATTTTTTTTAAATTAAAACAAACACTACTCTAATATATAAATGATGTTGCATCTTATCCATAGTCAGAGTTTAGTCTCCAATACTATGGCTAAGCTATTCAATCTACTGTTCTTCCAATACTTCACACTGTGAAGAAATCACAAGCCTGTATAATCTAGATACACCAATGGATTCTCTCTTTTCTTCTGGTCCAGTTCATTGCTTTTGTATAAAATTGTTAACATATGAAAGGTCATTGAGAAAAAGATGAATTCAGAGCATTGGAAGTCCCCTAGCCCTGAAAAGTCCATAATTTTACAACTCATTAATGTTACATGAAATAAACGTCATCATAAAGCATGTATTACCATAAGTATATACTTGTGAAATCCTTAATCAAACACTCCACCTTTACAATACAATTCTATTTTATTTTATTTAAAGACAACATTATTAAAATTCGAGACATGTTCCGTCCTCTTTTAGGACATCCTCAGTCGAAAACATACAAGACACTTTTAAACATAGCAAGGACATTGAACACTTTAAATGTTGACTGAAAATTCAAAATCACATGCATCCAATTAAAATGCAACGTATTTGACGTCATGTTTAAAAATATTAAAAATATGAGCATTTTTAAAATAACACAATTTGTGATCTTTAGTGTGACTGTCATTATGATGAAACAGTTATGCACCCATTGTTAACTGCTGTAAAACTATTGGTAGAATGAACAGGCTCGATGTAAATCTTAGTTACATCATGAGTGAAGTGACTAGTAGGTGGAATCTCAGATTCGAATTGCACAAGTTGGTTGAAGGGTTGTCAGAGATTCCACCTACTCATCACTTCACTCATAACGTAACTAAGATTTACATCAAGCCTGTACATTCTACCAATAATTTTTACAGCAGTTAACAATGTGTACATAATTCATATTGACGTTAACACCCAAGATCACAATGTGTGTTATTTTAAAGATGTCACCCAGGAGTTCTTTTACAAGCTGGTGCATCTACTGACATGAAGCTAGCATGTCTGAACACCTTCAAATACCACTCGACTGACATGAGCAGAATCAAACCTGCAAACTTGGGCTCAAAACGCAAGTGCTTGGCCGTGATAGCCACATGAGAAGTTGCAGCTGTGACTTCTGCAGAATGATTCATACTGCCAGCATATCTTGTGGCTTCCTTTGTGTGGCAGAAGTGGTGAAAGCAAGTCATCCAAAGGTAATTTTGTTGATTTCTTGACTGAAGAAGGCTATCCTTAAAGCAACCAAAAGAATGACACTGCTATCTAAACCTCTTCTTTCAAGATGAGGAATGTGGTTGCAGGCAGAGTATTATTGTCAAACTTTTGACTTTGAAGAAAGTTCTGCACTTAATTTGATTCAGAAGAGGTGCCTGCCTCAAATGAAGTTATAAAAGTGCCCGTGAAAACTAACTTACATAAAAACTACTTCTATACTTAAGTAGCAATCTTTTCTCAATCAAGAGTAAAAACTGACAGCTTTGCTTTTATGTGATGGTTTGCTGTCTTATGAATATCTCTACCATGGTTCATTAGTAAAAATTAAAATAAAAAATAAAAAACACAATAAATATCAGTATACATAGACTAAAAAGTGAAAAAATATTACCTGTAGACTCTGCACAGTGAATTTAGCGATGAGCTGAATTGCTTCTGGGTAATTTTCAACCATGACTAGTTCACCCAGCTGGTAGTTTGACTTCAGTCGAGCCAAGAGACGGCAAAACTCATGGTAATTCCCAGGGTCACTTAACCCCTACAAACATAGGGGTAATCGATCATTATCCTAAACAATATTTCAAATTTCTTAAAAATGTACAATAAGTTACTCCTTCATTAATGTTAATTCAGCACTCAAAACACAGTTTCATATTAGAAGCATGTTAACCTTTTGCAAATATATAATCACTTGAGATAGTACTTACAAGCCAAGGAAACTTTAAAAGCTACAAACCAAGAAAACATGAATTGAAGGGAATGCTTTCAGAAACATTCTTTGATAAAGAACAAACTGAATATGGAGGTAAAGTTTGTTGAGTATAAAACTAAGATCCGTGTTCACCAAAGAGCTAGATTATAAGATAAAATCAACTGTAATTTAATCGGTGATATGTACAGTTCATGGTTTACAGTGTCCTGAAATTCAAAATTTAACAGCAGGATTATAAAATTAGAATTTAATAGCACTTAAGCTTTAATGATTTAGTATTTTGAAGCAAGGTGATAAAAGGAAGGATATAAAGTAAAATTACATGAAACTTAACCATTTGGAGGAAATAATTTTTTAAATCATATTATTACAGGTACTATTTTATCATACTCCTATCCATTATTACTAAAACATAAACTTTAAAAAGAAGAATGCTATTAAACACTACAAAGAATCGTGAAAGAAATACAGAAAAGAAAAGTGTGAAAAACTCAATACAGTAAAATCGGTGAAGTTGGCCACCTCTGTAACATGAACACTTGTTTTAACTGACCACATTTTAATGGAAATGGCAAATTTGCTTTTGGTTATATGCAGAATTTACTCTAAGTTGACCACTTGTCTAACTTAACCCTTGACCACAATCTGATATTTTATATAATTTTTCTCCTGTGTAACTTGACTACTATAACACTAGTTGTTAAAAATCTTGTGCAGTCCTATACAGAAATCCCTAATAATTGCACCAAGGTTAACTTCCAAGTCTGTCTAAGCACTTTCACAACCACCCTTGTGTCTAAATGTAGCTATTGTTCTGTATTAATTGCACTGTATTGAACTTCATTTACTAAAATGCTTGGTTTTAAGTTTACTGCAAACATTCCAAGAGTGCACCATGATTTAACAAACTAAGGTATTCAGTAGTTTTAACTTTTGAAACAGGAGTGCAAAGTGTTGAATGGACTGACTATAGGAAATTCTAAACTTGTTAGATATGAGCCTAAGAAGCAAAGTTACAGAATTTTGTATTGCAGAAACTTCTGTTGTTAACATAACAAGAGGCAATAAATCTTAAAAGCCTGGTAAGAAAATTGCAGCCATGAAAGAAAAAGAAAATGAGGAAGACTGAAAATGAAGAAATGAATGAAATATCGTATGGCTTTTAGTGCCGGGATATCCCATGACGGGTTCGGCTTGCCAGGTGCAGGTCTTTCTATTTGACACCCATAGGTGACCTGCGCGACGTGATAAGGATGAAATGATGATGAAGACAACACATACACCCAGCCCCCGTGCCATTGGAATTAACCAATTAAGGTTAAAATCCCCGACCCAGCCGGGAATCGAACCGGGACCCTCTGAACCGAAGGCCAGTAGGCTGACCGTTCAGCCAACGAGTCGGACAATGAAGAAATAAATAAGAAAACATACAGATTCTTTGAAAAATGCAGTGCTGTGGACATTTCAATAACAGGAACCATGCTTCAAATGAAAGCCAAGGAGGCTACTCAACATCTTCACATCAACAAATTCCAGGCAAGCAACAGGTGGCTGGAATCTTTTTGTTCACATCATAACATCAGATTTGGATATTTAGTGGAGAAGCAGCAGGTGCCAACCTAGCAGTGGCAGAAAACTGGAAGGGTGAAGCTGCCTGATTTGTGAAAGTTATTCACAAGAGGACATTTGTAACATAGTTGTGATGGGACATTTTTGTAGACATGCAAACACAAAAGCTTGTTATTTATTGTGTAACAGTTATTCACAAGAGGGCACTTTTAACGCACTTGAGATGGGACATTTTTGTTGACATGTCCCGTATAAAAGCTTGTTATTTAAAAGTGAGAATGGGAGGATGGAGTTAGCAAATTAAAGAGTGCTTTGCTGTGCTGGAGCATAACATGCAAGAAATGAAAGCCTGTTGTAATATGCAACGCTGCTCAACCCTGCCTGTTAAAAAATACTGACTTGAAGCATTTGCCAGTCGAATGGAAACCTAATAAGAAATTGCGGCTGACTTGAAACTTATTTGAGGAGTGGTTTATTGAATTAAACCTGTCAATGAAGAAACAAAATTGAAACAACCTATTATTTGTAGATAATACAACAAGTAATAAGAAATATGTCAAATGTTTTCATCGTGCACGACTTTGAAAGTGGCATTAAGAATCCTGTACAAACTGATGATAATGTCTATGTCTGTGAAATTATAGTTTATCTTCCTGATAGTTTTACGTAAGATTTAGCATCTACAACAGAAATTGTGTCTTTAGATGACATTTTATATTGTATGAAGAAGTGGCCATCACCCTGGAAGTTGTGCTGCAAATAAGGTTGGGTGAAAGTGATGGGGGGGGGAGAACCCACAGCGATGACGGCAATGAAATCTCTGCAGCAGAGAAAGAAGTAGATTATACAGTTTCAACACACAGTGAGGCCCTGAAATATGTCGACCAATAAATGAAATATTAATGTGAACTATGCCTTTGCTGGCAGGATGTAGTGTTTACGGTGCACTATGTCTTCTGGTATTGGCTAGAATAAATTTGTTACTTTCATTGACTTGTCTCAGTCTCATCCTTGGCTTTGACAATATGAAAGTGACCGAGGTATGAGCGATGCCAGTAATGCCATTCCTTATGCAGCCAGTCCCTGTTATGAATGGTGTGAAAATATCGCTCATAGGGTCGGTTGGTGCATGCATTTCAGTGGGCTTGGCAGACTGATATGCAATAGCAACTTCTGGCTCAGTGAGGAAAGCAACGGGAAACTACCTCACTCCTCACTTCCCTAGTATGCCTCTTCAGTGACACCTAGGCTATCTATGACAGCTGTTGGTGGAGCTGTAGAGGATCAAACCAGCCTTCGGGCTGAATACCTAACATACATACATACATACAATGTGAACTATACAAATGCTGCTACAATTGACTTTACGTCGCACCGACACAGATAGGTCTTATGGCAACGATGGGACAGGAAGGGCTAGGACTAGGAAGGAAGCGGTCGTGGCCTTAATTAATATACAGCCCCAGCATTTGCCTGGCATGAAAATGGGAAACCGCAGAAAACCATCTTCAGGGCTGCTGACAATGGGGTTCGAACCCACTATCTGTTCAACAACAATAAAGGTGTTTTAATTTAATCCACCTATTCAATACTTTTATTTCCACTTATAGTGGTTACATAAATAGACTCACAGTTAAATGGGACATGTTCCACTTTTAATATTAGTTGTACTCTTGATGATTGTTTTTAGGCTGAAGATGCCCTTAATTGAGGGCGAAACATGTCCCATTTAACTGTGAGTCTATTTATGTAACCACTATAAGTGGAAATAAAAGTATTGAATAGGTGGATTAAATTAATACACCTTTATTGTTGTTGAACTGTAAATTTTCAATACGGACCAAAAATGAGATTTATAACATGTAACCCACTATCTCCCGAATACTGGATACTGGCCGCACTTAAGCGACTGCAGCTATCGAGCTCGGTGCAAATGCTGCAAAAGGACTGTTTGGATTATAAAAATGCACTGAAACGAGGATGTTTAAATCTTCGAAGTCATGAAACAAACATATATGAACGATTTTTTCCAAAACAAGTAGGCATATTGTACCGTAATTTCACAAATACAGTGGGTATTACAGGCCAAATGCAAACTTTGTTTTATTTACTTATTTCTTTATTTCAACTTTCCCAAACTGGAGATTGCTCCTGAGGACAAAGTATACAAAAAAGACAAAATGTATATTAAAAGTAATTTCCATTTTTCAATAATGATGATGATGATGTTTAAAGGGGCCTAACAGTTAGGTTATTGACCCTTATGGTATGAGGTGTAATGAAATGTAAATTAAAACTTCAAAATGTATCCACTGACTAGAATCTAAAACGAATGATGACAAAATGATCGTGAAACAAATATAATCAGTGGATCCAATTCACAATGTCTTTTTTACTGGGATGATGCTTATTATCTAAAGGGGTCCAAAATCTAGGTCACCAGCCCCTCACAATGGTACTAATTACTAGTAAAGCAGAACCATGGTGTTCCTCCTATAGTGGTACTAATCACAAGTAACACAGACTCATGGTGTTTCTCGCACGGTGGTACTGATCACAGGTAATACAGACCCGTGATATGTCACACACAATGACACCACTCGCAGGCAACAAAAACCCCTCACAAGCAACATAGACCCATGCTGCTCGTCACATAGTAGGACTAACCATGGGCGCCAGTATTCCCGTGATGTTCTTCACTTGGTGGAACTAATCACACGCCACCTACACTCATGGCGTCGCTCACATACTGGTACTAATCATAGGCAACGCAGACCCTCGGTGTAACACACATTATGGTAACGCCCACAAGCAACACAAACCCATGGTGTTCCTCACATAATAATAGTACTCTCAGGCAATGCAGAACAATGGTTTTCCTCGCCTAGTGATCCCAATCACAGGCGTCAGCCAAACCCACGGTGTTTCTCATATATTAGTATTAACTTGGCAACGTAGACCCATGGTGTTTCTGATAAAGTGGTACTGCTCATGGGTAACACAGACCCATTCTGAACACAGTGGAACTGACGAGTGGAATACACATGATGACCTCTATCACAAGCAACACTCAGACCCATACCAATCCTTACATAATGGTACTGCTCCTATATAACGTAGACCCATTCTTTTCCTCGCAAGATGGTACTAGTTGCAGGCAACGTGAACTCCTGGTGTTCCGCATGTAATGGTATTAATCACAAGTAATTTCATGGTTCTAATATCATCATCCCTTGGTCGCCCATTTTAGTCAACCCTTACGACAGGCAGGGAATACCGTGGGTGTATTCTTCGTCTGTTATCCCCGACCCACAGGGGGTCATTTTCAATAAATTACACTAATATGTATTATTATTATTATTATTATTATTATTATTATTATTATTATTATTATTATTAAATTTATGGCCAAACTGGACCACAGGAGTCATTCCATGTTCACTTTTGCTTAGAAGGTTGTAATGTCTGGTTCTTGTGATCTGCCCAGTACTATGACCAAAAAAGGTCAAAATATGTACCAAAGAAATCTTAGCCAAGCCTTAAACGTGTTTATCTGGAACTCGTCTGCTCCCAGGAGAGTGAAAGAAGTCTTTATCTGGAATTTTAAATTATATGCTTTTGCGACCATATTTTAGATTGTGTTTGTAATATTAGCCGATGTGTATATACAAGGCTCTTAGTTAGGCTTAACACCGAGATTTGAAAAGAAAAAGAAGAAAGCTGTTGCTGCTAAGCACAATTTCCACAGTGAAGTCCTTTTCAGAAATTTGTTGACATTGTGAATGTTCATGTTTTAGCTATTATAGACATTACTTCCCCAAAAAAATTTAAATGAGTGTAAAATAGAGTCATAATTACTAAATAGTGTTGATGAATACAGTACTAAAGAATAACTGATAATGGGTGAAAAAGTGAAATTTTTACGAGTGAGAATAATGTAAGTGACCAGGCAGATTTAAACAACGAGTACCTAGGTTTCATTGATGGGATTAATTATCAGAAACTCTGCCAATGTCCCGTCCCAAGTCCGGAATGAGAAAGGAGGAGGGTTGGCTAGTCTGGTACCCAGCAGTAAAACTGCTAACACCGAGTATAGGGCGGCAGAAAATAACCTGACTCCCTAAACGGATCAACAGCTTCGGGCGGATGAGCTCCCTTAGGTGGGGTGATGGTCCCCTCAGTGGAGGAAATTACACTGGAATCCATCACTTGAACACCCAACGACAAACAAGCGGAGGAGGATCGTCACACTTCGGTTCCCAACGGTTGTGGAGGCGGATGAGGTCATGCCAGACGGACTGGCTGTGAAGGTGCTACTAATTCATAACTGGAGTCTGCGGCAGTCCGTTGCAATCTCGGTGCCTAAACCTGCAAGTCTCATCTCGTATGTGCCGCAGGATATGGCTTCCAGACCATAGTGTGGGGGTCACTTCCTGACAAGTTGGGATCATCCTTAAACAAATCCATACCAGTGGCACTTTTCCTGCTACTTTCTTCACTTCGGACAAGTCCAACGGCGAAGGGGCAAGGATGGTGGAGCCAGGTTTAGGGTAAACCAGGAGCCTCTAGGCCGGACCTGCACATTGGCGGCAGATGTGTGATGGTCGTCTTCATGAGACCCTGTGACTACACAAGAATTCGGTCCAGCGTCTGTCTGGGCAGCGCTATTTAGGACCACTGCTGCCCACCCTAAATGGGGAAGGCCCTAGAAAACATGGGCTAAACATTGGAAGTCACCCTGTCGCCTGGCTGGACAGCTGCTCCCAGTGGGTACCCACATACGGTCGAAATCTGGCAGATGAATGTAAAATTATAATTGGATCTGGAATGTCAGAACAAAGCTTGATAACGACAACAGTGACAGACAGGAGAGAAGAACAGCTCTTACCACCCATGAGCTTGCTAGACTAAACATAAGACGTCGCTGCACTGAGCGAAACTAGACTATCAGATGAAGGGAAAATCGTTGAGTCCAGATCCGGGCTATACCCCCTTTCAGAAAGGGAAGGAGGATGGAGAGAACCGTATTCATGGAGTTGGATTCACAGTTAAGACGAAATTGGTAAATGACCATCAGCTCACACCCATTGCATTCAGTGAAAAGCTCATGTCACTCCGTATACCACTCTCCGGAGATAGGTTCATCACACTCATCCCTGCATATGCTCCCAATCTGAAAGCCGACGAAGAGAGTAAGAACCATTTCTACCACCAGCTGAACTCCATCATCACCAAGATAGCACCATCAGAAAAACTGCTACTACTTGGAGACTTCAATGCCAGAGTGGGAAGGGATAATCGATTGGAAAGTGTAAAGGGCAAACATGGTATTGGTAATTGCAATGCCAATGGTCTGCTACTTCTCGGCCTGTGTGCAGAACAACTGTTCATCACCAACACTCCCTAACCGTTACAAGACCATATGAATGCACCCACGATCTCAGCACTGGCACATCCTCGACTACGTCATTACCCGACAGTGTAACTGCGATGAGTATTGATGATTGTTGGACAGATTACCAACTTCCATTGGAAACCAACTGTGCATCACCCAAGTAAGCCCCGACGCAAGTTTGCCACTTTCAAACTCTCGGATAAATCCACATCGCCAGGCTTCCAAAATGTGATCATGAACCGATTGGCAAGCAATCCAGTACGCACAAATAATGTGGAGCGAGAATGGTCAACATTCCAAAGGGCTATCAATGAGTCAGCCGAGGAAATAATCGGCTATGAAAAAAGAAAAGAGGTAAGACTGGTTCGAGGAAAACAATGAAGAAATTCTGAGCCTTAACGCCAAACGGGAAGCCCACCTATCCCTTCTTCAAGATCCATCATCCAGTGTGAAGAAAGCTGTGTTTCAAGATCTGAAACAGAAATGTCAGACTCAAATAAGAGAAATGAAGAACAAACAATTGGTGGCAGGAGAATGCTTTAGAACTCCAAAGACTATCTGATGCCAGAGACATGCGGAACTTCTACGCAGGAATAAAAGAGATCTAGGTCCATCTTGCTCTTCAATTGGAACTCTGAAAACAATTGATGATGGTGTTAACACTCTTACTGATGGTAGAGAGACATCCTGGAGCACTGGAAGGAACATCATTTCATTCTTTTAAACCGAGCCTCCACTGCTTCCGATGACTTTCTATGGGACGTGCCACAACTCCCCCCACCCTTAATCATGGATGGCGATGTCACCAAATTATTAGGAATTCTATGTGGCACTTGATAGGATGAAACCTAGGAAAGCACCTGGACCAGACAACATCCCTCTGGAACTAATTCAGGGTGGAGGCTTACCCCTGAAAACAAAGCTCTTTACCCTCATCCTCTCAATTTGGGAAACCGAAAAAGTACCCTGCGATCTCAAAAATGCCAATATCATTACTATTTTCCAGAAAGATGACCGTAGTATGTCACAATTATCGTGGCATTTCTCTGCTGTCCACTGTAGGTAGCCGCCTGCAAGTCATCTCCGAGAGGACTCTACCAGAGTCTCAATGTGGTTTCTGAGCCTCGACAGGTACTGTCGACACAATCTTTTAGGCACGGCACTTGCAAGAGAAATGCATAGAACAACAGAAGCCTCTCTATATTGTGTTTTATGACCTGGAAAAGGCCTTCAATAGTGTTCAGGGACTCGCTATGTGGGCAGTTCTGAGACGCTTTAGCTGTCCTGAGCATTTTGTGGGCCTGGTGCAAGTAGTGATGGGATATTCGATTCATTCGATTCCATTCATGTTACTGAATCGATACAGTGATCTGATTCACAGAACATTAGAGTCACCGTTCCTGTTACATCTATGTAGTGTCTGCTGAAAAGGTAGCAGCAACAACATTCAAAGCTTGCTGCTGCCATCTGGTCTCCATTCTATGAACTGCTTTCCTACGCATCATCTAGCTTTCAGATTCAGGTTTCTCCTGGCAGCCACCTCTTCACATCAAATTTTGATGTTACAAAGCCTTTCCCCCCACAGTGACAACTCCATTCTACTTCTTTTTCTACTGTATTTCCCATATCTATGGGGTCGTGGGTGCAAACTGTGTCGCACATGTGGATATGGCCCTGTTTTACGGCCGAATGCCCTTCCTGATGCCAAACCTATATGGAGGGATGTAATCACTATTGCGTGTTTCTGTGGTGGTTAGTAGTGTAGTGTGTTGTCAGAATATGTTGGAAAAAACACAAACACCCAGTCTCTGGGTCAGAAGAATTAATCAGACGCGATTAAAATCCCCGACCCAGCCGGGAATCGAATCTGGGACCCTCTCAACCGAAGGCCTCAATGCTGACCATTCAGCCAATGAGTCGGACAGTGACAACTCCATTAAATAAGTATATAGAATTAGATGGAAAAATATATGTACGTACAATCATCAGTGATCTGCATTTAGAGCTGTCGCCCAGGTGGGTGATTCCCTATCAATTGTTTGCTTAGTCTTTCCTTAAATGATTTTAAAGAATATGGAAATTTCATTGTATTCGTGGTAAATACACAATACAAAACAAATAAGTTAAAAATGAATTGCATGAAAAAATAGGCACTTGTGCGGTACTATACATGCTTACGGTACAAAACTTATGTAGTTAATTTTTTTTTCCTTTTTTTTTTGCTAGGGGCTTTACGTCGCACCGACACAGATAGGTCTTATGGCGACGATGGGATAGGAAAGGCCTAGGAGTTGGAAGGAAGCGGCCGTGGCCTTAATTAAGGTACAGCCCCAGCATTTGCCTGGTGTGAAAATGGGAAACCACGGAAAACCATTTTCAGGGCTGCCGATAGTGGGATTCGAACCTACTATCTCCCGGATGCAAGCTCACAGCCGCGCGCCTCTACGCGCACGGCCAACTCGCCCGGTATATGTAGTTAATAATAAGAAAGCTAACTGGCATAACTCAACTTATGGTTTTCCCTCAGTTCTCTGAAAGTCACAACTCTATTATATATACAGAATTAGATGTAAAAATGCCTGTGTTCGCAATAAGTAGCCTACATATTCAATATAAATAAAATAAGTTGCTTTATTCACACCGGCACAGACAGGCCTTATTGCGACGATGGGCTTGGAGTGGAAAGGAAGCGGTCATGGCCTTAATTAACGTACAACTCCAGCATTTGCCTGGTGTGAAAATAGGAAACCACGGAAAACCAACTTAACGGCTGCCGGCGGTAGGATTCGAACCCACCAACCCCCGAATGCAAGCTCATAGCTATGCGACCCTAACTACATAGCCAACTTGCTCGGTCATCTTTGAAAATATGACTCTTTCTATCAGTACAGGATTTTTTAAATCGTCATATTTTGTATAGGCTACCCGAGATGCAGAGTAGCCCTGTGGTTTTCTGATTCAACATCTTTTTATTTAAGCCACTGCACCAGTCAGCTCACTTACCCACTGTCCACGTACACCGGTGATCTCGTGATTCGATTATTGAAATCTTGTGCAATGATGCGACATACGAACTGAGAAAATACTGAGCGGTTCTTCCCAATATAAAAAAGACAATTTTGAGTGGTCATGAGCATGATTTATAGTCATAAGGTAGGCTAGAGAGTTGTTGAATTAATTGTCAAATGTCAACTAAGTTATAATACTAATTCATTAAACTAACAAATAGAAGAACCTAATACCCTACCTATTTACTAGCTAGTTACTTCATAATTATGTTTTGACAACCTTTTTAGCACTGCAAATAAATCCATATATTATTTAAACCTCCCTGTAAGAAGAGGACAGAGGATGCAAATGGGTATTATTTACAAGTGAGCTGACAGCGAGACCCCATCATGGCGTACGATTCTTTCAGTGTGCTATGGCTCAGTATGTCTTGCCCTCAGCAGAAGTTCAGCTCACCGCCAATGTCCACTTGCCGATATAAACCGTGTGATTCACAATTAAGTATTTATTTATTTTCCACCTAGTCGATACAATGATTGCTTAAGGCAATTTTTAATGGTCAAAAGTGGTACATGTTTCGTATATTATCAACATCTTCAGCCACATAACACTGTTTAGATGAAAAATATATAAATTGACAAAGTAATGCTTCAGAGGAAGTGTCCTTAAAATTAACATAAGATTGACAACATTAAAACAAACAAAAATTTTTGTTTCATTTTTCATCTAAATAGTGTTATGTGGCTGAAGATGTTGATAATATACGAAACATGTACCTCTTTTGACTTAAAAATTGCCTTAAGCAATCACTGTATCGACTAGGTGGAAAATAAATAAATACTTAATTGTGAATCTATTGAAGTGCGATGCGGACCATGAAGCTGATTTTATGTAATAAACCGTGTGTGTGTTGTGTCTCACTGAGCCGTGATTGCGTGCGATTCTTTCACTGTGCCATGGCTCTGTATGTCTTGTCCGCAGTGGAAGTGCGGCTCCCTGCCAGTGTTCAGTGTGCCGGTAATGAACCGTGTGTGTGTTTTTTGTCTCACTGAGCCATGAGTGAGCCACTCAGCACTGTCTGCCACGAGTCAACTGAATCATGTGCCGTGAGCTTGCCATTCCTGTGAATCTATTCATTCAGACACTTGAATAAATCGATGCACTGCTTCGAACCATACACTCAGTAGCAAACACTACGTGCAAGCACTTCATGATGGTATGACTGGACAGATTCTCCATCACAACAACCATTCCCAATCACACATGGATTGAAACAGGGTTGCGTACTTGCTCCAACTCTGTTTGCCTTGCACCTGGCGGCCATGCTTTACCCCCGGCGTAGAGATTAAATACCGCTTTAAGGCTCTTACACCTGAGGAACTGCAACAGTCAATCAACAGTTTCAAGGATGCATATGATCTTTTTGGCCTCACCATCAACGCCAAAAAAAAACCAAGATGCTTGCTCAGCCTGCAGCAGGGACTAACATTCCAGAACTTAACATTACCATCTCAAACAACAAACTAGAACATGTAGACCACTTCACTTACCTTGTCAAAGAGCTGTACTTCAGAACTGGATGTGGAAAACAGGCTTCGTCCTGCCCATGTGGCCTTTGGCCGACTATCACACAGAGTCTTCAGGAATAAAAACCTTACATTTCGTATAAAACTAATGGTGTACCAGGCTGTAGTCATCTCAACACTTCTCTATGGCTGCGAAACGTGGACCTTATACCGCTGCGACATCAAAAAGCTGGAGCGCTTCCACCAGCAAAAACTACACTCCATCATGAACATCAAGTGGGAAAACTACGTCTCTAATGTTGTTCTCGAGAAAGCATGTGCTAAGAGTGTAGAAGCATTGGTCGTTGGCCATCGCCTCAGATGGGCAGGATAGGTGCGCCGTTTGAATGACACCAGACTAAAGGGCCAGATCCTCTCTGGTGAACTTAGCTCCGGTTCAAGACCATAGGGTGCCCCCCAAAGACATTTCAAAGACCAAGTGAAACAAACCTTAAAGATGGCAGAAATAAACCCACAAACCTGGGAAGCACTTGCCAAGGACCGTTTACTTTGGCGGCAAAGCATCTGTGCTTCTGTTCAACACTTCAAACAAGAACACCGCTGGCATAAAGATATTAAGCAACAGGAACATGAACTTCGCCAAACCCAGCCAAGATCTCCCCCATCCCTCAGGTGCGCAGTGTGTGGATGTATGTTCTACGCAAGAATTGGCATGTACGTCAAAGTTTAAACACAAACTGCTGTGAATTGAAGTGAGCTATTAGGCAGGAAATGTGTTAACTCGGAAACAAGTAACTGCCACCGCCGCCGATGAATTATCAGAATTTGACAGAAAGTCAATTATAGTGATAAGGAAAGCATGGAATGGTATGAGGTCACAAATCAGGATCCAGGACCACAAACAATTCTAATTTACAACATAAATAAAAGTTTTGATTTGCTTCCCATTTTGACACATGTACTGTTCTTGGCATATATTTTTATTAATTTCTCAATTTCAATAATTATACTGTAGTATTAGTGATCATGAATTAAGAAGCAGGCAAGAAAGTAAATTACAACCAAGTTTTGTGTATGTAAAATAAATATAGTGTTTTGTGACAAGAGTCAAAACTACTGTACTGTGTGGTGTGCCTTGTGCCACTGTTGCACAAAAACATGCAGTTCAGTATTTATTTATTCAAAAATAAATGGACACCTGCAATTTACTCTGATGAAATTAGGTATGAATGACTTTGGTTAAGTATTGAAAGATGGACCCGTAAACTCAAATTCTTTATGAATTAAAAACCAAGAGAGGTCTAACCTCCGAAGAATGAAGTTATCGGCAAACGAGGTGGACCTTGAAGGGCATTAAATTAAGACTTCCTAGGCCTTGCAGAGATGATACTATCGCAGTTGGAAGAGATCAAGAGCTGACCAAGGGAGGTTGGATAGGAAATATAAAAGTGGAGAGCCTCACACAAGTGAGTGGAAGCAATGTCAGGCACAGCTAGACACCCCCCCCCCCCCTTGTCGCCAACCCATGCTTCCAAGCCTTGAGTCCTTGGGGCCCATCCCCTGGTCACCTCTTATGACAGACAAGAGACACGGTGGATGTATTCTACTGCCCCCACCAAGCCAGAACATTCACTGTAGTGGTCTTGCCAAACCATGAACAAGCCGTTTCTTCATCTTCTACAATAATTTTGTAGAAGGAAGCCCATTTCTCACCTGGCCATATGAAAGCATGGTGCAACTGACCATGCAGATCTTAAGCATTTCTCAGAAGCAACCACTCCTCACTGCCCATAACCTTGCCAGTAATTTTCCATGGTATGTCCATGATCTCTCTTACTTGATCAAGCCACCTTTCTGCAACCCGTCCTCGTGACCTTGTGCCAGAAACTTTTCCTAGGACATGAATGTAACCAAAGAATTGCACAACCTGGCATAGACTTTCTCGTATTCCAATTTCCCAGATGACAAAATAATTTGTTCACATAGCTGTCCAAGGGATTCGCAACATCCTTCTCCAACACCACATTTCGAAGGCGTTGATTTGGTCCCTGTCTTTAGCTTTTATGGTCCAAGTTTTGCAACCATACAAGAAGATCAAGAACACAAGTGAATGGACTAATCTTTCCTCCTTATTCATAGATATTGCTCTATCTTGCCAGACTATTTTTAATTTTGCCATAGCTGTACATCCTAGAATGATACGACGTTTGATTTCTTTTTTGCAGCTATCCTCGGCTATTGAACAAAGATAAGGAAACTGACAGACTCTTTCGAGATTGTTCAGGTGCTGTGGCAGCTGAATCTCTGCACCTTTGTTGACAATCATTAGTTTTGTCTTGCTCCAATTAATTTCCATGCCAAGATTGTGACTTTCCTGTTGTACACGATCCATTATCTCAACAAGCTCCTGTACACTGCTGGCTAAAAGTGTGGTGTCATCTGCAAAACGGAGGTTATTAATTCTCTTCCCGCCAATCGAAAATCCTCCTTCCCAACTGTCGAAGGCATGCCTCATGATATATTCACCATAGATGTTAAACAATTAAGGGGATAAGATGCATCCTTTTTTCACACCTTTGGAGACTTTGAAACTTGATGATAGATCACCATCAACTCTGACTTTGTCCAAGTTATTATCATATAAGCCTTTCATAAGTGAAATGAGATGAGATGGAATTCCCACATCTTCTAGAACACACCACAACGTTGTCCACAAAACACAATCAAAGGCCTTTCGGTAGTCAATGAAGCACAGAAACAAAGGAATGTTGAATTCATTTGCTTTTTCAACCAACTGACTAATATTTAGAATCTGTTCTCTAATTCCTCTTCCCTTGACAAAGCCAGCCTGTTCTGATGAGAGCTGATATCTAATGTAAGGCTTTAAACGTTCATTGATAATATGCAATATTATTTTACTTGCATGCGATATTAGTGAGATAGTTCGATAATTCCTGCAGTTCCTTGTTGATCCCTTTTTTGTGAAGTGGAATGAAGATAGGAATGAGCCAGTCTTGTGGCCATACACCACTGTCCCATATCTTGTTACAGATGAAGTGCATTAAATGTACTCCTTCTCCCATTTCCTTAATCATTTCCCCAGTGATGCCATCACTTCCTGATGCTTTATGATTCTTCAGGTGTTTAATTGCATCTGTTACTTCTCTCCTCAGTCTTGAAGACTCTGGTTCTGAGTTAGATCGATTAGGGATGTACTTATTGCAAACATTTTGGTAGTCACATCTGCATATAGATTTTCACAGTATCTTTTCCATCTTTCAATGGCCAGTTGTTTTTCTCCATGGGGGTACCATCTTCATCTTCCACAACCCATGAACAGGGCTTGAAGTAGCAGGTAATTTTCTTTACCTTCATGAAGAGATCACAGCGTTGACAGTGCTGCTTATGCAGTTCAATCTCTTCACAGACTTTATGAATCTAGTTTACCTTATCAAGTCTGCACTGCTTTTGAATCTTCCGAGATAGTGTGTGCGTTTGTAAATATTCATCAGTTTCATAACATTTCTTTTTTAGCTGTTTCCTTTGCTCTATTAGCCTCAACATTTCAGCGCTTAACCATTGTGCCCATGTATTTCCTTGCTTGCACTACTCACAGAAGTCACCAGGTTGTTCCATTCCGAATCTGCTGTGCCAGTGGGATTTATTCCTAACGACTGTAGTTTGGGACGAATAGCCTCGTCGAAACTGAGCTTTATCATCAAACTTAATTTCCCGTACCTTTGTCGTGGTTTTGAGTTTCAGTCGCATTCTCATGATGACAAGGATATGGTCTGAACCACATTCAGCACCAGGGTAACTTCTGCTGTTTATAACAGATGACTTCCAACAACTTCTGATCAGGATAAAATCAATCTGATTTTGTACCCTGTCTCCAGGGGATATCCACGTATATCAGCGGTGAGGGTGATGTTGAAAGAGTGTATTGGTAACAACCATTTATTTATCTATACAGAATTGCAGAAGCCGCTATCTTCTATCATTTCTAGTCCTGAGCCTATACGGACCAACATGTAAACTAGGGTGGTTATCGAATGAGGTGTCGCCAATCTTAGCATTGAAATCGCCTTGAATGATGAGAACTTCTCTTTGAGGAATGTTATCAATAAAGCATTCTAACTGAGTGTAGAATTCACCTATCTCATCTTCAGGAGCAACAGATGTTGGTGCATACACCTGTACAATATTTAATTTACAAGATGTTGAATTCATCATGATGGAAATAATTCTATCATTAACTGGATAGTATCCAATGACTGCTCTACATAACTTGTGGAACGACGACCGCTACACCATTCAAACTTTTATGATTATGTCCGGAGAAATATACTGCGTTACCATTGGTAGTGGTGAAATGCCCAGTGTGTCTCACACAGTCCCAAGATCTTCACACCATGTAGTGTCATTTCTCTCTCAACAACTGATAGTTTGCTAGTCTGTAGTAAATCCCTCACATTCCAGGTACCACAAAATATCTCCCTGAGAAGCAAATTTCTTTGATTCGAGGCTTCTCTCAACACTGTCTCTCCTGGAGATACGATTGGGGGACTTGCAATTCCAGAAATATATTTAATAGTATACACAAACATTTAGAATTGAGCGAAGCCATTCAGTTGTCTTGGGAAAAGTAATGAGGTGGGTTCTCGTTTCCTTCCTCATATCAATTAGGCCACTCCTAACATGGAGAACAGATGCCCCTGCAGCCGCTCCTAACATGGAGTACACACATTGCCTGAAGGCAACTCATCCGGCCTATCTGCTATTGTGGTATTAACCTTCCTCTGCCATCTAGGTCGTTAGTTCTCTTTAACTATTGCCTCATCTGCCTGCTGCGCCGTTCCAAATGTCACCTTCTCCGCCAAAGCAGCCATTAAGGACTTCACCGTAACCCTGGCAAGGGACCTTACATGGGACTACCAGCCAGGTCGACTGGAACAGGATTTTTTAAAGAGGTGTTAAACCTCTTATCACTCGCACTTTGTCCTGATTTGTCACAGGCAGAGCCTGGCTTCCCAAACATTGGGTCCAGGTTGGTGATGTACGATGATGTATGATGCATATGACATATATTTAAATCAAGAATAATAAATTTTAAAAATACAGAAGGATCTAAGAGGTCCTAGCTGATTAACATCAAATGAACACAGACATGTTCTTGGTGATGCTTGGACAGGAAAGGGCTAGAGCTGGGAAGGTAGCAGCTCTAACCTAAATTAAGACTAGGACTTACCAGGCATGAATATTAAAAAAAAAAAAAAAAAAAATCCGGCTTAGGATGCCAACAGTGGAGTTTGAACACATCATTTCCCAAATGTAAGCTTGAAACTACACAATCTGTACTGGTTAGCCAACTCATTTGGTTAAAAGATTTCCTCGATTGTTTAGAGATAGAGGTAAATCATATCATAAGTAAATATCCAGAAAAGTCTGTAGAATTAAGAGATCTACTTTAGCATTACAGTATCCCCTTTCTTTGAACTATACGTAGCCCCGTAAAGTCCTCAACTACATCATCGTCATCCCATCCTGCCAACTGAATACAACAGTCATAGTAAGTGATAATATTTTACACAAATTCATGAAGTATTGTGCAAGTATGGGTCGAGTTTTGGAAAAACATGCTATATGATTTCACTAGTGTTCTTGCTTGTTTTGAGAGATGCTCTAGTAAGTGGATTATAAATATCCTGTCACTTTATTCAGAATTTTAGCCTTCTCCTGTGCTTTTCCTCATGCAAATTGTAATCAGGAATAAGTGTGCCTATTTAGTTAACATTAGTTACCACTACAGACAATTTAGGACAGGGATGGCGAACCTTTTCCAACTAGTGTGCCGTTTTAAGTCTACTTTATTTTTCTCAACTCTATACTGTGCCAATTGTTATTTTTCTTTGGACTAATTCAAAATTATTTTTCATAATATGTTATTACAAACACACCGTAAAATAATACATTTCATTGCATGTCCCGTGGTCGTATTTTGCCAATACCGCAAAAATACATTTTTAATATGTAAATTTTAAGAATATCTTAATGTTTTTAAAAATATAATAAGCGCCTATTGTAACACACTTCGTCATTGAGTATTATTGAGTACAAAATCAAAAATACCAGTATCGCCGAATGACTAAGTGAAATTTCGTTCTCAACTTTAGTGTGAAATTTGTTGCTGAATCTTAGTAGCCATGTCATTTATGTTAGGTTCTTAATTTCCTGTCTTCCATAAAGCACAAGAAGCACTTAGGTCCGAAATAAGACGGTTCGTTACATAAAATAGCTGTTCGCAGGCGTATGATGACAAAAACAAAGTAACTAAAGCTGTAGCAAGTTTCTTCATGGACGATTATATTTAAATAAAGATTTTACTGCAGCCAATGGCCATTAAAATATGTTTACATGACTAATTACATCAAACAGAATTTGGTTAGTCCCATCTGTCTTTTAGTACACGTCATCACATGATATAAGTAGCAAGTTTTCTCGCACAGAACACATATACATTCTTTTCTCGGGGTGTGGAAAGTTTTGTTAGCACACACACGATGATGAAAACCGTGTGTTGCTAATCTAGTCACTATGTGCCTGAGTTCATAGTTTCCCTTCATCCAATCCGTACTGGTCATAGCCTCTGTGGTGTAAAATGTTTCCCATATATCTCCCTTCTTGGTTCGCAGCTCTGTTTGTAACTGGTTGAATGCATCTGTAGACGGCAATATTAGTTTGTGACGTAGTTCTTCTGTATAGAAGAGTTCTCTTGTCAGCTCGTAACATAGTCTTGAAGGAGTGAATTTGGACAAACATAATACCTTTTTCATGTAGATTGCTTTTACACTTTCAATGTCTCGAATATTTCCTTTAGTGAGATGTTCCCATATCAATTCTAGTCCATACGTCATAATCGGAGATATTTTTGCATGGAACAATTTCATAGCGACTTCAACCGAAAGTTTGCGTAAGATCAAGATGTCATTCATTGCTATTACGGCCGCAGCCACTCTATCCTCCATGTGTCTGGTATAGCTCTCCACAAAGCAAGGTGCTCACACGAAGAAAGCGAATTACATATCTACGCGATGAAGAGAAGAATATATAAGGCTTTATTAAAAGAAAAAAAGAGGAAAACATATAGATGAAGAAGGAGAGAAACTCGTCGAAGAGGCAAAAGTAAATCCGTTTATAGCTCTAAAACCAAGAAAGCCGCACTTCCCTCATGATATTGCCATAGAAGACTGGGAAGAACATTTTAGGAAAGTGCTGAACACGGACAACTTATCTGGACGATTATATTTGTGGGAGGCTGTTCCGCTGTTCAAATATTAAGTTCCCTAGCTTCTGGAAAGAACATTCACCATCAACGGCACACTGGATTTTCACCAATTCTTCACCAAGTTGTAGGAATATGTTCACCGATGTACTATTTTCTTGAAATTCACTCAACTCCATTTCTAAACTGTCAATACCTAACCACTCAAAAATTGACCTTAATATCACTCATTTGTGCAATATGAGGTTTTGAAATAAAGGGCGATAGTTTCCCCAAATCTCGAAGTTGGGATAATCTCTTGGCAACTATTTCTTACAAAATTCGAAACAATAAACAGTTACACACTATGAATAATTACGCGATGCTGGCAACCACACACAAGTCCAACTTCGCTAATTGACTGATGTGGTTGAGCGAATGGTTCGTCGGACGCATCTGATATTTATCTTAGTTGACTTCCGGACCTATCAGTGATGAAGTGTTGCCATATTGCACGTCTGAATGGAACTAGAACTTAGATTTTCGGTATTTATTTCTGAAACCTCAAACACTATAACTATACCATGCATGAGATATGTATAGACTATAGTACAAGACGTACAGGAAAACGTTAATATGTGGATGTGGTGTGCCACCGAAATCGTATTCGCGTGTCACCTAGTGACACGCGTGGCATAGGTTCGCCATCCCTGATTTAGGAGAAGTCAATCATCCATATCAGTCCAGTTAATTACATTGTACAGAATGTTCCAGCGCTACTTGATTATCGGTATTAGTTCTTCGACAACAAAACATTTACAGAATTTCATATTAATATGAATTATTTATTATTTTAATTTATTTAGGCAACATAGGACTACTTAGTAAGGTTTATGGAGGTTTTTCTTCTTTTTTTCAGCCCAATACTATTTTATCCTTTCTGAACATAATTTTCTTTCTGCTTCTGGAATCACTCTTCCTATTCTCTGCTAGTTGACTTTTGTCTGTTGTTTAGTGTGTTTATCTTTCAATATGTTGAGTGTATTTGTTTTAAATTTAAATCTTCTGTTGTAATACGCAACTCTCTCATGTCTTCTTTAAGTTCTGTGATCCATCTAATATTATTCTTACTCTTCCATAATTTTTCTATTATTTTTCTACTGAATCTATTTTCTGGTGACTGTACTAGATGGCCTAAGAATGATATTCATTTCTTTTTCATTGTGCTAGTCACAGGTTCTATTTCTTTTAGCTTCCAGACTCTGTTTACTTGATAATTTTTATTTAAACAGGTTCTCACTATTCTCCTTTCTAACTTGAGTACTCTATCTATTGCAACTGTGTTTGTTGTTTTGAATTATGTTTCACTTGCATATGTAATTTGTGGCTGGGTGACTGCTTTGTAGTGTTTCAATTTGGTTGCTATTGAGAGACACTTTCTATTATATGTATTCTTGATAACATGCTGTGCTGTAACCATGCTGGTTTCTCGTTCAGGTTATGTGTGATTATTTCACTTAAATATTTAAATTTTTCTACTTTTTTTTTTTTCCCAAGCTTAATTTTGTTTGCAAGTGGAAGTTCAGTTAACATAATTTCTGTTTTATCAAATGAAATTTTCAAACCAATATTTTGAGCTATTTCCTGTAAAGATTTTATTTGCTGTTTGTTTTCCTGAATATCATTGGCCAGAAGAGCTAGATCATTAGCAAATCCTAGACAGTTCAAATGTATGTTATCCTTCTGGGTTCCAATTTTTATATTTTTCAAGTTGTTCTTGTACCATTCCCTCATAACATACTCTAGTGCACAGTTAAGAAGAAGAGGTGAAAATCTGTCTCCCTGTCTTAAACCAGTTGTTACCAAGAATGGTTCAGAAAGTTCTCCTCTGAACTTTATTTTAGAAACTGTTTTACAGTAACTTCAATCAATTTGATTAGCTTTCGGTGAAGTCAGAAATGTCTTTAAAATTTTTAATAATGGTCTGTGGAAGGAGTCGTAAGCTTTCTTGAAATCATTAACATGAATTAGTACAGAAAAAAAAATATATATTTTCTTCCCGTATGCAGTATTTGCAATTTCTTGGCAAAGCAAAGCAAATTGCATAAAATTTTTATTTTTGTTTTCCAACTATTCAATACATAATTGTTTTTTGTCACTAGAAATTCTTTCTACTACAATACTACAATATCAAGGACATGTTTCGCTCGTCTACCAAGCATCCTCAGCCTTTATAACTTGTTTCAGATTAAGTCATATCATTATTAACCTTACTTATATTTAATTTGTACTTAATTATGATCTTGATACTAAATAATAAAGTACATTAACAGAGTGACATTTATATACACAATAAAAAGATTAACAATTAAAATGACAGTGCTAAAATTGTGACACAGGTGTAAAACAATATACTGGTAGTGGAAAGTGTTTGTAGGAGATTTTATTTGTAAATCTTCTGTTTTAGTATTATATTCTGTATGATCTGGAGTGTGGTGATAGAATATTTTATTATCCGGGAGATAGTAGGTTCGAATCCCACTATCGGCAGCCCTGAAGATGGTTTTCCGTGGTTTCCCATTTTCACACCAGGCAAATGCTGGGGCTGTACCTTAATTAAGGCCACGGCCGCTTCCTTCCAACTCCTAGGCCTTTCCTATCCCATCGTCGCCATAAGACCTATCTGTGTCGGTGCGACGTAAAGCCCCTAGCAAAAAAAAAAAAATAATAATATTTTATTTGTATTCCATGTAACTACCTAACCTGTACGGTGTAAATATTTTTATAACATATTGTATTTGTAACTAGTAGATTACATTTCTATATTAACTGGAACAGTCCAGAAAGTTTGTGACACGAATTTTTGAACAGGGTGTGCTGGCCTTTGTTGGTTATGTATTTGAGAAATATGTTCTTACTATTTTGGAAATGGAAGGATCGCGATTATTTGTGTTTGAGAAAATGGTTCAAAGATCGCGACTGCTGAAAGAGTTGCGATTGGTCAATCCGGGCAAGCTCCTGTGTTCTGATTGGCTACTCCAAGGCCAGATTTCCCTATAGATGGGGCTAGGCAGCATTTCGTGAGAGGTCTTAAGTCTCTGAGCCGTCTTGGTCTTGGCCTGCCGAAGTTTTTGACGTCGTGAACGTCTCCTCGGTACCAGAATGGGCTGCCTTAAGGTAAGTGCTGTTGTTTTCTGTCCGGTTTTAAGTTCCATTTAGTTTTCGTTGGTGTATCACAGGAGTTTGCCCTAATCGCCACTCTTTTGATCAGATGTTGTGAAAAGAAAGTTTTGATTTCACTCTAAAATGTAATAGGGCCTAGTATTTTGTGCTTTCTCTTACCTTCAATATTGTATTTGTGGAATTTGATTTGTACTGAGATGTATTTGCTTAACTCTTTGAACTTAAGGCAAAGCTCTTGTCTAGGAACATCTAAACTATATTTGTCAAAGAATATCTAAGTCGGGTGTAGTGTGTATCTAGATTTGGTGTACAGCTGAATTTGTTTTGGAAGTTAATTTGTATTGCCGATTTTGTAAATAATATTTTGAAAACAAGAGATCACTGTTGGCTTTTCGGAAAACCATGACCTTCGCACCTCCATGGCCCTTGGTAAGGTTTCCCAGTCTCCTTTCCACGTTCCTGGTTTATTATTATCAAGTTGCCCTCACTGATATTTACCAGTGTTGTTCTCGGCGGAGTTCTGCGTAGTTCATCAGATGTTTTTTATGTGTGTAGTGTCTTAGGTACCGTGTAATTACATTTACTTTCCACCCTTTAACTGTGTTTTGTGTAGCTGCTGAAGTACCGGTTACAAATTGGAATAGACATTGGTTCTATTAACAATGATGTCCAGAACACGGTAATATCCCAACAACAATAAGATTTGGCTAAAATTCACATAAATTTCTTTGTTTTTCCTAACTCAATTCTTAGTAAGCTTTTGACCAAGCTCCTATTAAAAAACGAACAGCTTCCCAGCTATATGTCAACTCGTCAATTCAAGACTAGTTTGATGAAACAACCAACAAGTTGTACCTAGCCGTTCACAATCAATAAATTATTGCAGCAAGCATCAAATTAATACGATATGTTGAAAATTCTCAACTAATTTGATACGCACATTTAGAAGTTTTAAGCCTCAGATACTACTGAATTTTAACAGGGTTCATGCCTCCTGAGTCAATCAAATGGATCTGTGAACTAGATATTCAGCTGTGAACATTTTTTGCATGGTTGTGCTATCCTCATTTTTTATGTTTGTTTATTATTACTAGATCTGAGGATTATATGCAAATGCCACATTCGCGCGTATTTCCCACATTAATAGATATCTATTCTTCATTTGAAAATGGCCAATGAGCTATTGGGATTTGATGAATCTCATGAAATTAAAGGCATAAAGCTTATAATGAATGTTTGGGACATTAGTGCACATAGGTCTTTAGTGCAGATCTGTACGTATTCTTTTCATTCCCTACATAATGCAAGCCAACTTTGGCCAATCCTGCAAGTTAACCAAAGGGGTAAAGGCCAAAGGTATTTGTAAGGATTCTAGAAGAGTTATACCAACAGGCTGAGATTAACACATAGCTTTAGCGCCTTTTTCGTCAAGTGACACCCCTCCCCCAAATCCCCCTACTTACATTATTCAACAAATTCACAACATTAAGCTGAAATATATAAGTGCTAACAAAAGGCTCATGTCATGATGGATTTCCAGATACACCTCGCTTACAAATGATAGAGGTGGTGTTTTAATGTCAACTATGAAACAGATTTGCATACCTGCCAACTTTACAGAACAAAAAATCAGGAGATTTTGATATGAAAATCAGGAAAAATGAGGAGAAATCGGGAGACACAATTGGTCAAAACTACTTATTCTACATGTCTTGCACAATACAGGAGTACTATGGTATATATTATAACACTTGTCTCAAAACCCCGACTGTTTGCTATACGAGGCTACATCCTCCCAAAGGTTGAACAATGCACCAACGGGAACATTAATCCGACAAGAATGGCACAAAATTCCAGGACATTTTATCAGATGAACACCAGACTAATGAATGATTTAACAATATTTTCCAACACACATGTTTTAACCTATAAAATATTACCATCCAACCATGCTTCTTTCTAAAGGAATATTCAAACCCAACAAGATCGGCATTATACCACGGTTCCGGTTTTGTAACAATATACTTACGACATAGGTGACCATAACCACATTTGAACGAACACAACTGTATAAACCTTCAACCTAATGTTTCATCCATACAGTTGGAGAAGTTCCAATTTATGCTGTGGTCAATTTCTAGTCAATGTGAACACATTTGCATAAACTTTCATCCATACAGTAGGAGAAGTTCCAATTTACGCTTCAGACAATTTCTAGTCATTGTAAGATAATTTCAATTGCTTTCATGTACACACTGTAAACTATGTAAATATCACCTAAAGCACAACTTTTTGTAAAAAAAAAATATATCATAAGACCATTGTATTTAATTTTAAGTTCTAATGTTCAATAGGTTTAAAGACTTGACCTTAAGATTATTATTAGGCTGACGATGCCCAAAACTAGGGCGAAACATGTTCCTAATTAGTGTTTGTAATTCATGTAGGATTTAATCACTACAGAATATAACTGTATTGAATAGGTGGACACAGTAAATTTTATTCTTGAAAGGATTTTACTTATTGTTAACTTCAATACGGAAAAAAATTAAATTAGTTACTTGTAATCAGGAGTCTCCCGACTAAATTGGGAAAGTTAGCAGGTATGGATATGCAAGACAACCTATTTTTTATTAATACTGTATATAGGAATAAACACTAGACATGATTTTTTTCAGCATGGCATTTTACGTCGTGTATCTGCGGGTACAGTAAAAATTATATCTATAATTTCTAAAGATGAGACGCAAGCATTAAAAGATGTGAAAAAAAAAAGAGGGAACAAATATGACAACCTTTTCTGCTGGCACTTTTAAATAAGTGTACTGAAAGGTATAAAAAAACATCAGATAACACACATGAAAACATGTGCAGTGGGGCCAATAAAAACATCAGAAGTATTATTGCAGATCACACTCTTTCTAAAAATCATGTTAGTATAAGCCTTTTATTTCGGAACAGTGCATTATTAAGCATTATTTTCTGGTCATACTCTTACACAATCAATTGAGGTTACACTCAACCATGTGCAACTGAGAGAAATGACTTTGGCCGCCATTGTGAGATCGACAAAACTTTGACCAACTTGAGTGATCGAGACAAAACTCAAAAGTGCGAGTTCAACATCCGCGACCTCTGCGCGCTTAAAGATGCGGAATCCAGTCCACTTTCTGGTGGATTTTCATTTTGTGTTTATTAGTAAGGAATTTCACGACTTTCTCCGTATCCATAACTAGGCTATCACAAGACAAATATGTACCATGCTAATCAGTTTCACATGATTATGTTCCTAATCCAGACAAAATCATCTTCTTTTCCTACCGCTTTTTCCCACACCTGTGGGGTCGCGGGCATGAACTGCATCGCACATGTGGATTTGGCCCTGTTTTACGGCCGGATGCCCTTCGTGACGCCAACCCAATATGGAGGGATGTAAGCACTATTGCGTGTTTCTGAGGTGGTTGGTAGTGTGGTATGCAGTCTGAATATGATGTGGAGAGTGTTGGGACGGACACATACACCCAGTCCCCAAGCCAGAAGAATTAATCATAAGCAATTAAAATCCCCGACCCGGCCGGGAACCAAACCCGGGACCCTCTGAACCGAAGCCCAGTACGTTCACTGTACCACTCAAGACAAAATAAATTTATAACTTCTGAATGGAATGCAAAATACAAACACAAATAAGCTTACTGTTATTCAGAAATCTTGCTGCTAAGCGACAAGCAAAACTGAACATTGCTGAGGCTAACAGCTTGCTCCCCAAAGGCGCAACTTATCCTGTAACGTTCACGAATTCAAGACCTTTACCCTTCTCACGCAACTGTGGCAACGGCTATTACACAAGTTGGAAATCATATTTCTTTCACAAGGGATGACAAATAACATTTTCAGGGTTAAGAAATGTGATCGTACTAAGCGGTAATAGCGAAAATTCGTGGCGTATAAAGTGAGTTATTTTTACATAGATTTAATACGATGACAATTGGGACTTTGAATTTACGATGTGCTAAGCAAGAAAATGGGTTAATGGGGAACGCACTAAAGAGATTTCACTGTACTTTGACAGTCTTTCCTTTGTGTTTTCCGGTTGCAGATATAAGCTTTCTTCAGTGAAGTGAAATGGCGTATAGCTTCTAGTGCCGGGAGTGCACAAGGACAAGTTTGGTTCGCCAGGTACAGGTCTTTTGATTTGATGCCCGTAGGCGACCTGCACGTCATGATGAGGATGAAATGATGATGAAGACAATACACACACCCAGCCTCCACGCCAGCAGAATTAACCAATGATGGTTACAATTTCCCACCCTGCTGGGAATCAAACCCGGGGCCCCTCTGACCAAAGGCCAGCACGCTAACCCTTTAGACATGGAGCCGAACACTTTCTTCAGTAAGTAGGGTGCTAGAAGGTGGTCACTCAGAAACAAAAGTGTAATTTGATTCCAGTTTTGATTGATGAAATCAAAATAAACTCATTTCTAAAATTGGCTTTGTAAATCATTCTTGTATAAACCATTACAGTTTCAATCTTTTATGAGTATATGTAGTATTGATGCAATATTAGGTTACAAAAAGAAAAGCCAGTGAACATCACACTTGGAAGTGTGCATATTTTGAGGATTTTAAGAGCATATTTGCAAGCATATCTTTAGTCCTTTTAGTGCATGTTTCTCAAGAATAATTATTTATTTCATCCCTCTCTTACACTTAACCACATAACAATGAATATAAACTTCAGAAAATATAAGTAAATCATTGAAAATCCTAACCACCCCCATTCCTTCGTTCATTCATTCACACAAGTGGGTTATATTTAAATATTAGGTTTTGAGTTTTGTCATCTGCATCAAATGTCATGTTAATGCTTTATGCTAAATGATAAATGTAAGTGAAATTTCACACCAACTTCAATTTGGGGAAGCAAGTGAGTGCAAAATACTGGAACTCATGGAGCTGAAAAAATTTGCTCTGGGAGGGTTCTAATCAATACTGAAATTAATAACAGACTAATGCCTATTGCTCCTCACGGTAAAATGTTTCATTAAATTTGTTGTACAATTAATTTTATAAAAATTTGGTGAAAACAAGTTGTGTTGCTCACGGTAAAATTATTTTATAAAATCCGTGGAAGCATCAGGATGGCCATCTATGAACTCACTTCTGAACTTAAATGTGTTTATGCTGCCATCTATTGATAAACTTTTAAACCAAGAATCAGCTGTTCAACTTGTGTGTTTGAGAGTATGGCTCCAACAAACAAAGCAAACCTCGAGCTTTAGCTGCAATTATATGTTGTACAGTGGTAAAAAGGAAGAAAAGAAATGCCAGGAAATGCTGGACTCGGGATTGGATCAAAAAAAGAGAAGAAGGTAGAGGATTGCTGTCCTTGGTCGAAAATTAGTTGAGGTTAGAATACCTTCATTCATATAGGAATTTGGCAATTGTGTTTTCAGCCTCTTTTCTTGCATTCCTGTTGTGGTAAAGTGGCGTTTTAACTTCGTACAAACAAGGATATTTCTGGTATTCGTCCAGTAAAACACTAACAGCTTACTTAGTCCACCTGGATCCTGCCATTTTAGAAAGAAGTGTTTGTTTACAGTCGAGCTTTACAATCTTCTCACGACGTAGCGCCAGCATCATCGTGATGTCAGCTTGGCTGATTGGTTTGTTTCGTAAAATTAATTTTACGGAATAGAACATGTCCTATTTTATGAAAAGTTTTATCAAATATTTTATAGAACTTTAATTTGACCATGAGCAACAGAAATTTTATAAAATTAAATTATTGTACAATAAATTTGACAGAAAATTTTACCGTGAGCAACAGCCATAAGTAAAGGTACAACATTTTATCATCAAGTCAGAGAGCTTTTATGGGATGACAAAGTACCCAAGAGAACAAAATTAACATTATATAAACAGTATTTCATATCCATTGTAAGATACAGGCTAGAAACGCTGGTAACTAGTAAGAGACAAGATAGTAAGATCCAAGCAGTAGAAATGAAATGTTTAAGAACATCAGTTAAAAAGACAAGAAGAGATAGAATCCAAAATATTAAAATCAGAGAAGAGCTAAATACAGAACCACAAGTACAGAAGATACAGAAAGCAAGATTTAGATGGTTCGGACACGTAAACTGAATGGGAAAGGAACGGGTATCAAGAAGGGAATTGGAAAGAGAAGTTAAGGGAAAGAGACCAGTTGGAAGACAAAGAAGGTGGATGGATCAGATTTCGAAGGACATTAGAGAAGCTAGATTGGAAGTGGCGAAAGTAATAGAGCAGGAAAAGTGGAAGGACAGAAAGGAGTGGAGGAGGCTTGTTAACACATTGTTGTCCGAGCTACTCCATTCTTTCCTGTGAACCAGCAACCGAAGCACACCTAGCATGAGAAGTAGGATGGAATATAAATACATGTAACTTTTAAATGACATCAAAATGACCTGTAAATAGTTCTAGGACTCTGTTTTCATCCTTATTTGTACATCCATCAACCTCACTGTCACTACTATCACTGGCATTCTCACTCGTATTATTGTCGCCGTCAACAGACCCGTCTGAAATGAGTGTCACACTTTCACTTCTGTGCGTATATTTTGATGTTGACGGACACACGTCTTCACAATCACTAATACTTACACTTTCGCAAACACTAGGGACACCAGATAAATTATCAGCATGGAATTCTCTAAATATTTCAACATCGTTCAAGCTGTCTTTGCAACGGCGCGCCATGCTGACACCTGACAATACGCTCGGTCACGCGGTACCAAGTGTGATGAAACCACACTTCCTGTGCCGAAAGCATTGTCAAGGAAAGAATATATCTATCTAAATTCTAACCAAAAAATACTTTAGTTTGTAAACAACACGAAATATTTCGATTAATAAACGGCGAAGAGGATAAAATCACTCAAGAAATAAGCAATGTGAGAAAACGTTAAATTACATAGCCGGTTGCCCGCGCACCAATACGAAACTATGTTAATTAACGTAGCCCGCCATTAATGTGTTAACCACACCCGGGCGACTGGAGTGGGACATTGATGAGGATGATAATGGTGAGGGTTCTAAAGATTATGACAGCTGCCCATAAAGAAATAAGTCTGAGTGCAAAAAGTTGGTGCTGTATGAGAACACAGAGCGTGACTTCCTCTTTTGAAGTGTAATGGGAGATGAAATATGGATGAACCCTTTTGAAAAGAAAATGAAAAAGCAATTACAGTAGAAGTCCGTTACAGCGAGAATTCATAACAGCGAAAAATTTACTCGCTATAGCGGATTGTCGTTATACCTGATTTTTGTATGAAATTTGGAAAAAATCCATACACATTAAAATCGGTATGAAACGGCTATCAGTTTGTTCAAAACTTGCATTTCCGCGGATGATATCCACACTATGGATTACTTGTTTGTTATTTTTAGTGGAAGTGTGTATTTAATTTCATTCTGAAGCTGCCTCTGTGGATCAGTGGTAGACTGTCGGCCTCCGTATCCCATGATAGCGGGTTCAAATCCGGCAGAGGTAGTCGGATTTTTTAAGGGCGGAAAAAGTCCATTCGACACTCCATGCCGTATGATGTCGGCATGTAAAAGATCTCTGGTAACACATTTGGTGTTTACCCGACAAAATTAATTAAATCTCAGCCATAGACGCCCAAGAGAGTTTCGGTTTACTCTGTCTGCCATCTGGTGGGCCTAGAGTAAAATGGAACGTCGAAATTGACGAGCAGACAGCCAGATGGCATCAAATTGAAATGTCTGCACATGGTAGCTGAGGCCATACGATTATTATTATTATTTATTTCATTCTGAAAAAATTATAGTACCATATTTCTCTGAATCCAAGACAAACCCCACTTTTTCCTTCAAAAATTTAAATCAAGCTCAAAAATGCTTTGTAAAATCATATGAATGCTTTTGTTGTACAGTACGCTCTTTTAGATGCCGAACACTGGCTCTTGTTATGCCGGTTTTTTGCGACTGTACAATTATTCTTTATTTCCGCGGGTTTAATGACCACTAATTTAAAATTGGCATCATAATACCGAAGATAACCCGTTGAAAATTTGCTGGCAATACCTATTTCATGCATCTCTACAATACGACGATCCATAAGGAAAATATTCTTGCTGTCTATAAAACTTACTTTTACTCAGCATCAGATATAACCGGCTACCGTTACATGCACGTCTCGCTTGCCGGTATAATGGTCCGTTATTGGACATCATAAATTTTCCAGCTAACTCATTCTTGGTTGCCTGCGTTTCGCCCTCCTGTGCTAAGTTAGGCTCATCAGTTGGGACTTAGCACACCACCCAAGACGCAAGGCTAGTGCATACCGTGGAGGCCACTGCATAGGCTACTTGAAGCCACTAGCAGTGCCAATGCACTATGAGAGCTATGTCTCATTTCCAAAATTTGATGCCTGCCTGGCCTACTTCAGGGGCTGGTGATGTACAGTCCTAATCGCAGACGTTGAAGGTCAACGAACGAGTTTATTGCACCACAATATGACCATTCTGCCCTTGAGCTTTTCATGCATATACCTCACAATTCCATCTTCGACTTCTTTAAAGCGTCCTTGTTGCGGACCACTAAATGAATTTTTTGTATAGTACGCATTTTTTTAAGCTATGTATCTTTGTCTTCATGCTAACGACAAATATTGGCTTTAGTCAGTCCTATACCGCATTTTCTTGCGGCTGCACAATTTCGAAGTATTTAATAACCATTGACTTAAAATTGGCATCATAATATCGACGGGAACTCGTTGATAATTTGCCGGCAATACCTGTTGCACGTATCTTTACAATACAACTATCCATCTCAAAAATTATCCTGCTGTCTCTAAAACTTAAGTTTACTAAGCATCAGGTACAGTAGATGTGTTATAACTCTGCCACTGAGTAGCCGTGGCCTTTGTAAGAATTTGAAGGCTCGCACGTTTTGATGCCATTCTGCAGATTTGAGAAACGTTTTTGTACTGGCTAATAGAACTTAATTCTCTCTTCACTAGGTATTTCCCAAGATCCAGTGACGTTACACACAGGCACTGTATAACCAGTTGTCGCGGCTAGCGATGTATAATAAAGAGGCGGTCGTTTATTTTCGACGAGTTTTTTGTGTGCGTGCAGCTGCCGGGGTGAAAAGAAGCAGCGTGGTTACCGCGGTAGTTGCCAGTGGTATTCATTACTGTCAGGCCACGAATGCAAGACAACCCTTGATTTTTCACATTAGATTCTGACTAAAAACGTCGTTTTGGATTCGGAGAAATACGGTATCACTCCAGAGGCTTATGTGGCAAACATGTCAGTTTTCTTCTTAAAACGGCGTCACCTAACCTAACCGCACATGTATCATGAAAACATATTTGAAACGCATGTAGAGAAATTTACATGTGAATAGCCTTTCCAAAATTTAACTAGACCTGAGAAAATATGAACTATCCTCTGAAATCAGCAATGTACTCTGACATATCTTGAGGTGTATCATATTCTTACTTAATTTCAGTATTTAACATTAAAATTAAGCGATCGGTTACTTCAGCCTTTTTTAACAAGTTGATAACTGCTATCGGCCACGTTATTTACGCATTTATTTCGAATTTTCATTAGAGAAGAACAGTCGACGGGTATTACTAACCGACTCCAACATCGCCTTTGAATGTCTACGAGAGAGCTCGCAAATGCACATAGTGAGAAAACTACTGTATACCATTCCGAAGATCATCGATCACATTTTGTGGTGAACGTTTCAGTTTTCTTATTCAAATAGCGTTACCTATCCTAACTTAACCGTATTATACATATGATGAAAACACGCTTCAAGCGCCAGTAGAGAAATTATAATCTTCTCGCTATAAATTTACATGATAATAGCCTTTCCGTAATTTAACCAGCAGAGTGAAAATATAAACTAATCTCTGAAATCAATTATGCACTCCGCAATATCTCGAGGTGTAGGCCTATCCCTTTCTTACTTAATTGCAGTATTTTGCATTAAAATTAAGCGATCGTTTAGTCGGCCTTTAATTTTAACGAGTTAACAACTGTTAGGCATAGATATCAAGGATAATTTAATAAAAAACCACCTATTCAATACTTTCCAAGTTTAATGTGGTTATTATCTACATGATTTTATGTAAACTTATTTAGGTCTGGTACATGTTTCATCCATTATTTTGGGCATCTTCAGTCTGTATACAACCTTTAGGTCAAGGTTTGGGACCTTTTTAACCAATATAAACATACCAATATATACACTATATACAATATATACATTATATACAATATATACAAACATTAGTGAACTCTTAAGATGGGTAACATAAGTTAATACAGTTAAGTTTTTTGGTCCTAATCTATCTAATATGAAAAATGTCCAAAACTAAAATGGAATTTCTTTTTGGTAAAGAGGATTACATATCGGGGTTTATGTGACCCCTATATCATATGTTCTTGACGTACCGTGTCTGTTGACAGGATGTGTCGTCAACAATAAGTGGAGATTTGAACTAATTGTTGCTTGTAGGTTGGTCAAGACTGAAAATATAAATTTAAATTAAATGTGTTTTAACTTGGCAGTTCTATTCTGGTTAACTTAAAATGTTCAAAAATAAAATGAAATGGATCTTCTTTTTTTATCATAAGTCTTGAGAAATGGTGATATTAAAACTGGGGCTTATTTGACCCATGATTTTCATTTTCATGTTCTTGACGTAACTAATATTTAAATGTGTTGTCATGCACAAGTTGAGATTTAAAAAACCGGTTGTTGTAGGTAGACTGGTCAAGAACGTTGTGAATGAAACTGTTAGCGTCTTGACTTTGGGTCTCATGTAACGTCAAGGAATTGACAAGAGTGCAATATTAAGCTGTTTCATAGTTTTAGGCTGCTGCTTAATTGAGAAGGAACATCCTAGACACTTGATACAGTCTTGTATGAATATTGTTCCCGTTGATGTGTTGCTTGGTCTTTGGGAGGGATCTTAAGAATATCTGTAATGAAGTAGAAAAGTAATATTGAATTAAAAATTTAGAGCACACGTTGTGATAAAATGTATTAAATTAACACCTCTTAACTGTAAAATGACTTACTTGTTCAATTAATACAACAGGAGTAGAAATGTTGATAAGACAGGCACTGCCGGAACAGACAGGTCCATCTAGCAGAATAAACATCTTTTCCAAACACGAACGAGAGGCAAGATGTCCTGTTCTGATGACCTCCATTTTTAAACATAAGAATCTCCAAAGAACTTTTTTTATTTGTGCTTATTGTCCTGTTTTTTCTTCTCAATTCTTTCTTTATACAGCTGAAGAGGACCACTAAGTGGTCGAAATATGTCCTGTAAGTGCTAATTTTATATTTAATTCTGCCTGAGGCAATAATAAAGTATCGATTAGGTGGTTATTTTACTAACTTCTTGATTATATTCATCGATACGGCCATGAAATGGACAACTTGTAAGACTCCGACATGTCAATGAGGGAAATAGTGGAAATAGCGACGAAATGATACCGAAGGTAATCGATCGCATGCAACATAATCACTGCGGTGCATAAATACCGGTAATGGAAAAAGTCGTGCGCGCTTAATCACTCGTAATAGCGGATGCGTCAGTGATAGGACTCTCGCTGTAACCGAAGGTTAATACAGAGTTTAATATAGGTATTTTGAAGGAACAGCAAAATGTTGCCGTTATAGCGGAGTTCTTGTTATATGACGTACATATCACACATAAAGGCGAACATGAATCGTAGAGCATCAGTGTTAAATCATATTACAGAACATAAGCTCAAGCCAGACATCGAAACTGAAGAGAATATAAAAAGTCTCCAATTCAAAACCACAAACAAACTCATCACACACATGGATCAAATGGATCAGTGTTACCTTCCACTCCTACGGAGGAATGAATACATAACAAACAGGCTTGGAGTAAAGGAAAGACACTGAAATAAGTCTGCAGCAAATAAATAAAAGAATAATATACAAAACAGGGATCTCTCAGTACACTAAACCAGCATAACTATGGCATGCCAAGGCACGGAAAATAAGATAAATACCTGAAGCATGAAGGAATAGAATCCATACATTCTAAGTAATCATATACATTGACTCAAAACAGAGAATCATAGTGGGTAAAATATGAATCTTTTTAAAATACCAGTTAACACGTTGAGTGCCATACGACCCCATATGGGTACATGAGAGTAGCCAAGTTTTTGAACTTCACGTCCCCATATGGGGTCGTACGTTCGTTCTAAATCGAGAACTGTGCGAACCCATTTGGGTGCGCAGTAAGTATGTGTTTCGAAGATGTATAAAGTCTCTTCCTGCCATCTGCTGGTCGTCTATTTCAAGTACGTGCATAGTCCACCTTCCATTTCTCAATTCCTGTTTTGGCGCGACCCCATATGCGGACGTCAAGAGTGCTCTGTAGGGTGACAAAGTCATTGTCTATCTCACGCACGGGTTGTTTATGTAAGTGTGCAGTGCTGTGAGTTTCCTTTTCTTTTTTAAGTCGTTACGAGTAAATCGAGCAGTAAAAGACTTAGTGCAGACTGTCTGGACGATATATCGAACAAGTCGGACAATGATGATGTAGACGAAGTATACAGTTACGGTGATTTTGAACCCAGTATACAGCAAATATCGATCTTGCACGTTCAACCACATTCATGAATTACAGTCTTCAGCACACACTTCCCCACTGTACTCCAGGTTTCCAAGCCAGCTGTTGCAACAATTATGACTGTCTTCAACGATATAGTCACTGGTTTCCCATGTGCACAACCAGCGCTTCCAGTTTCTCTTACTCAAATTGAAAGTTATACAAAAAAAATTGTATACTTATTCAATATTCTGTAACTACTAACTCTTCTTACAATATTATTCTGTTACATCCTAATTTACCAAATTCACATGATTTTCACTACTTTATATAACTATATTCTATACGAAAATTTCCTAACCTAAAATCAGAAGATCGTCATTTACAAACATTTCCTGACCTTAAATCGGAGATCGTAACTTTTTAACAGCTTCAGTATGAACAAGATAACATATCTATCATAATCAACAGCATATAACGCGTCCCCGCAAAGGAAAATGTAAGTATGACCGAGCGTCGGGACAGTAACTACTGTATAAGTACGAACCCATGTGGGGGCGCGTGTACGTGTACAGTTCGTAATGACCAATACGACCCCATATGGGGTCGCAATATTTTACCTAATATACATAATAAGTTAACCTAATATATCATAAATACATCCTCATATCAGTGATCATTTGCTTAGTTAAGCCTGTGAACGTTTTGGCACCAGGGAGTAACTCGATGTTATTAGCTCACGGCACTATACGGTAAGCCTATGAAAATCGGTCTGGCACTCAACGTGTTAAAAGAGATCAGAATCATCTTGTAGCCCAGCGCCTCCATCTTTTTAACCCAAGCCATTATTTTCTCTCCCGCAGAGAGTAAAAGAATCAAAGATAAGTTAGAAATAAATGCTTCGGCAATCCATCATTACATGAGGTGCCATCCGTCTAATCGGGATGAACTACATGTCAAGTCAAAGAACATTAACCAGTCACTACCGACTGATCTATCACATCATAGGAAATGCGATATCTATACATATAAAATAAGAGTTTTGTCTGTACATTGCTCAGAATTTGAAAAGAATGGTATTTCTGTACCGGTCATGTCCACAGTAACAAGGAAATGCACTTTTTACTTTTCCGTAATTTCTGTCTGTCTGTCTGTCTGTCTGTACACACATCACTAGAAAACGGCTAAAGAGAATTTAATGAAAATCGGTATGCAAAGTCGGGGAATAAGTCGCTACAATCTAGGCCATAAACAATTTTATTTACGCTGACAGAAATGGTAGTTTAAGGGAAGGCCTAAATTTTAATTTTCAAATATTTATGTTATTAGTGTTCCTATCGTAATGAAAATTGGTCAAGTAGTATGTATGTTGTTACTTGGTTATGGTGTTGACTGGGTGAGCCTGGCCTATATTGTGGTGACCCAGATATCTGATCTGTGCTCTCAGATCAACCTCATAAGCCGAATGACTCGTCATGCTGTTGCGGTTTTCATCGTGACATGTCTTGATACTATATTATTTATTCTACTTTGCATATTTGATCTCTGTATGTGTGTGTGTGTGTGTGTGTGTGTGTGTGTGTGTGTGTGTGTGTGGCTGGGTGTAAGGCCGGCCGCAAAATGAGACGCAGATCCGTGAGGTGACGCGGGGTGACTCAGGTCGAATTCTTCAGGCAGGGTGAGTCACGGCGACAATCGTCGCAAGTTGGATCGCAGTTTCAGTACGCAGTTTACCATGGAACTTCAGCTCTGCCAGAGATGTTGAATACTGCTGCTATGTTAATAGATTTGACTTCAGAATCTAATTCCGATACCGAGATTATGTTCAAAACGGTATGTTACAGATTCAGCCGGTGCTCCACTTCTCATGTATTTTTGCTGTCTTCTGAGAACATCTCTCAGTGAATGTCTCTGATTCTCCCACATCGCCTTCGCTTCAGCACCTGCAACAATGGCTTCGTTGCTTGTATCATACAGAACTTCGCGAACACGCACGGCTTTAATTAGTTTTTCTTCCATTTCGAACTACAAAACACAATATGAACAATCACCGTGGTCTTGCAGGAAACTGCGGAAGAGAGACTACGGTCCGCAGCATCACCACGGGCAGCAACTGCGTCACTACGCACTGCGCCGTAACATGCGTGGGTCCAGTCAGTTCTGTGGTTCGCAGAAACTCACCGTGTCACCCTGCGTCCCCTCACAGACCTGCGTCTCATTTTGCGGCCAGCCTAAGCGTTATGTGAATGTCAGATCTGTGTTATTTTTCAGTGCCTTTATCATTATTATTTTACCTTACTATTGTTCGCAGCTTGCTCGGCCAATTTATTTTGGGACCTTGCACTCAATTCTACTTGTTTCATTTGATTCATGTTTATTTGCTTCCGTAACTATGGCAACTCCTTTTAACCTCCTTGTATTCCATAATTGTTCCTTTTTCTTCCAGCTTTGTTTCTCTGGCATTCTGATTTCTGAGGGATACAGTCTATTTGGAGATTGTTGGGAGTCATGTTCCTTTTAAAAAAAATTGATTTAAGCCTTGTATTATCTGGGGAGCTGTGACTATTATTTTTGTGTGAAACCTGCCACTTTCACCTCTTATAGAGGTCTTGCCCTTGAGAAAGAAACGCTTTCCATCGAATTTTAATTACCACTGTGTGGTAGTAACTGAATGTGTAACTGTGTTACTTATCATGATACCTCTATTGCGACAGTGCATAATTTCATGAGATTGAGTTTAACGAGTCAAAAGACTCTACTGTGATTAAGATACCCTCACGAACTATGCATGCGAGTATCCACTTTCCTGTATCTCCTCGTTTTGCTTGTTTTGTGCACAAATTTTAATTCTTTTACCAATCTTATGTTAATAAAGCTCATTCATTTTTAATTGATCTTTGTTTTAGGTACATGCCTTTTATACTATATTTCTAGTCTATGAGGCCCAGATTCAGCTCCTGGTAGTTTCTAGCCAGTTTCGATCAGTCCACAGTAAATAGGTAAAAAGCAAAGAGAAAGAGGAGTGTTGTAGCAGGCCAGTGTCAATGACATGCTCTAATATTTTCTTTGGTGTGTGGCAGAATAGGCATATAGGGTGGTAAGTTGCTCAGTACGTGACATCACCTTTGCATTTCCACATGCGCAACATAATGCTTGTTTGCCAGGTAGGTGAAATCTCGTTCTCAGCGTAATTCTTGAATACATCGGCTAGAAATTCCGTCCTTTTCCAGACGTCAACAGGAATGTGAACAGGTCCATTGACCTTGCCATCTTCCATAGTACGGATGGCAGTCGTGGCCTCAGCAGGTACGATCAGAGGCACTGGATCCTGGACTAGGTCAGCGGTGTAAATGACATCAAAACAACCCCTCGAATGTTTCAAAATGTCATCTGGTCTCCGCAGGAGCCTTCAATGTTCAACTTTGATGTATACCGCATAAGCTATGTTCTGTGTAACCCGATGACAAGTCCTGGCTAGTCTATACCCATCATTGATCCCTTCAGACCTGTCTAGCCATTCATACAGCACATGAAGACTTGGGGATGGATGATTTGAGTTCTCTATAACAGGCTAGGTCATCATCAATCCTACACTTGAGCCAACTCTTGAAGGCGATCTTAATTTCTCGAAAGCTGTACCTCCTCGCTGCACCACCAGATCTGTTTATCAACAAAACACCTTCCTAGTATTGATACGTCCAGTACAAACATCGCACTCACCAGAATCTTCTCAGTAACTTGGTTCCATTCTGGTTGTTGTCTAGAGGGAGGAGTCCAATATTACTCACCAGTGGTTCTGCTTGCCTGGAAAGTTTCTACCACTTGCGTTCAGTAGCGGTAATGATACGAGTGGCTGCCTAGAGGCATAGTTATAAATCAGGGACCAAGTGTTTAAGTCAGGGAGCAATACTGTCTGAAGGAATGACTTTGGAGGAAATCACTAGCCACATATTCTTTCTGTGCACCATCCAGTAGTCAATTTTGGTGTCAAGGCCGCCACTGCTGTATGAGATGAGGTGTGATAGGTGTTTAAAAGAATGTATTTGCCATCACCAGGTTATATGATTCAGAGCAATACAAGGCATGCAATGCTTCATTTTGTGTGCAGAGTCCAAAACCACCATGGGCCTGACCAAAATCTTCATGTGAACTACCAACATGACAGTTGAGTCATCCCGAATGAGCTAGCTCTCACTAGCACCAATGGAACAAGTATGTGCCTCTAGATCAGACCACAATTACTCTTTTTCCTCAACCAGACATCCAGATTATGGCAAAATAAAACCACAGATGCTATCAAAAAACTGAGATTGATAAAATTGCCACATCCAACTTACAGCCTGTATTTGGCACTCACCAATTACCATCCCTTTGGTAATCTAACGGACCCACTACTCAGCAAGAGGATTGAAGAGAACTCCCTCGCGATAGCTACTAAATAGTGGTATACATGTGCCAGAGCAGACTTAAGTATGCAGGCACACAACCACTTGTTCTGAAGTGGCGCAAAACAGTCGAAAGGGACAGAGATTATGTACATAAGTGACATTGCCTGCCTAAATGAGGTAGGATTATACTGTAAAAATAACTAAGATGCATTTATAAACTCTTGGAACGAGTCCTCCTCAATAGGATAGCACCAATCATTGAAGCTGTAATTCCTCCAGAACAAGCTGGTTTCAGAAGAAACCGTAGCTGCACTGATCAAGTTTTGTCTCTTACCACCCACATCGATGCAGGCTTCCAAAAGAAATTAAAATCAACAGCTGTCTTTATTGACTTGGCAAGTGCATATGACACTGTCTGGCGACCTGCACTAATTCTTAAAGCACTGGAAGTAATTCCCTGCTTGGAAATTGCAAACCTAATTTCCAACATTCTCTGTGAGAGAGAGTTTGTAGTATTCCTAGGTAATTCTAAAAGTCGCAAAACAAAATTAAATAACGGTCTGCCACAGGGATCAGTATTGGCCCCAGTTCTCTTCAACCTCTACATCCATGACTTACCATCAACCACAGCTACTAAGTTCACCTATGCAGACGACATTGCATTGGTAGCTCAAAGCAGAAAGTTTGAGGATGGAGAAGGCATTCCTTCAGTAGACTTGGTCAAAATGGCAACATTCTTCAAGTCTTAGCATTTGATCCCAAGTGCTTCTAAGACCGAGGTTTCATGTTTCCATCTCAGCAACCGACTCGCAAACTACAAGCCATCTGTTATATTCCTGTTATATTCCACGACGACTTCGATCTAGGAGACCAGCAAGTGTACTGACCGGCCGACTGTTGAGGGATAATTTTAATCTAAACCAGAGCTGGCGGAATGAGTGGTCAATTTCAACATCTGGAACAAATGCTCATGAACTAAATCCAACCTAGAAAATGAAGGGATTCTACCTCCCAAGAAAACTATGGTGTCGCCTCAACAGACTGAGAACTGGGCATGGACACTGCAATTTCTTATGCCATAAGTGGGGTTGGATGTATTCTCCAATGTGTGAATGCAGTGAAGAGGAGCAGACCATGGACCATGTCATCATGCGCTGCCCTCTTCATGTCTACTCTGGAAGCCCCAGTGATCTGTTTCACCATTCAGAAAGTGCTGTAGAGTGGCTGAAAGCCTTGGACCAGGACTTATGAATTTGTAGTTATAATCACAATACGATTAAATAAATAACACTGGGTAACATCATTTTCAGGCTTTACATGAAAATGGGTGTATTTACTGTAGATCACTTTTTAGAGCTGTTTACAAATATGGTATCAGATTTCCTGTAACACCCACAGTTTTTATGTAATTACGAAATTTTCCTTTTTTAACTTTGTGCGTAACAATGTGCACTGATCGATAAAATATGTACATTCGAGTAATCGAAAATGATCAACTGCAGTAAAATTGATAGTCTGATGTCTATGTTTACAGAGGAACACTGCAACTGGTTTAGTTTCGTTTGGAAACGTGCTCCAAATAGCTATTTAATACATATTACAAGTGAAAATCAGTCTACAAATGGCAAGTTCCTCAAGACAACAGTGTGTAAACAATCCCAACTCCTTTTGTTTCATTTGCGGCTCATTGACTTTGAAATCGAGAAAAGAGAACATAACCTCATTCGTAAAGAAAGCTTACCTGGCATATTTCGGTGTCAAGTTAGGCGACCAAGATATAAGGTTTGCGCCGCACGGCGTGTCATACGTTTGTTGCGGGATTAAGAAAATGGACTCTGGGGAAGCAGAAGTCGTTACCTTTTGGAATTCTGATGGTGTGGAGAGAGCAAACAAATCAAACCGATGATTGTTTTTTTTGTATGGTAAAAGTTGAAGGCCATAACAAGAAACGTATTAAAAGCATTGCATATCCAAATCTGAAATCAGCAATCAGACCTGTACCACATGGACCTGACATTCCTGTGCGTAACCCACCAGCAACCCTGCAATCATCATCGTCATCATCATTGTCTGGTTCTAGTGACAGCGATGAAATCTGGATAACCACAGAAGAGCTACAACCAGAGTTGTTTACTTAATGTGAGCTAAACGACTTGGTAAGAGATCTGGGTCTCTCAAAGGAGTTGTCACAAAAGAGAAAAGACTGCTAGCTCCAGGTACAACATTTTCCTGGTACTGAACAAGAGAAGAATAATTTTGTGAGTACTTCACTGAAAAGGGTCCTCTTGTTTACTGTAAGAACATTGAGGGAGTAGTATCAAAATACGGAATTACATACAACACGAATGAATGGAGGTTATTTATCGATGGAACCGTAAACAATATCAAAGCTCTACTCTTACACAACACCAATAAGTATGGTTCGATACCTGTGGGGTATTCTTATGTCTTGAAGGAAAACTATGAAACCCTTGCAATGTTATTAACGGCAATTAAGTATTCAGAGCACGAATGGATTGTATGTGGTGATCTAAAAGTTATAGGAATGCTTCTTGGACAACAGTCAGGTTACACAAAGTATCGATGTTTCCTCAGCCTGTGGGACAGCCGTAGATGTGATGCACACTGGGTTAGAAAGGAATGGCCATCTAGAACAACAATGGATCCAGGAGACAAGAATATAATAAGATCATGTTTGGTGAAACGAGAAAAATCATTCTGCCACCTCTCCATATTAAACTAGGGATCATGAAACAGTTCGTAAAGGGATTGAATAAAGGTGACTGTTTTAAGTACATCTGTCAGAAATTCTCCTTCCTGTCTGATGCAAAACTAAAAGAAGGAATCTCTGTGGCACCCCAGATATAGAGCCTTATGACAGATGAACAATTTGAGGCGTTGATGACCTTTGAGGAAAGATTGGCTTGGATAGGTTTCAAGAATATGATAAATGGTTTTTTGGGGAACAGGAAGCACCCGGATTACAAGAAAATCGTAGAAGATATGTTGATGGCTATGAAAAATTTAGGTTATAATATGAGTAACAAGCTACATTTCCTTCATAGTCACCTCGACTTTTTTCCCGAAAACTTAGAGATTTTAGTGAAGAACATGGGGAGCAGTTCCACCAGGACATTATCAGGGCAGGTGGAATGCTGTGATGTTAGCTGACTATTGCTGGTCTATGAAGAGGGACAATCCGGAGTTGCAACAAGTCAGACGATCACGAAGATCACATTTCCGCAGCAAAAGGAAGAGAGTTTAAGTCGTGAAAATTGTATCCTGGACTTGCCATTTGTAGAATTTAATTTTATAGGTTCACAAACAAGGTAAATAATAAATTGTTTTCTGGATTTAAGTTAGTTATAGTTACTTTACTGGTGTTTAATTCCCAAACTTCGCTGTAAGTGATATAGATTAAGTAGATACTTAATTTGAAATTCCGTAAAATCCTTACGTGATTCATAAAATTTGATTTCAGATTCATAAACAGCAGGCAAAACTACATTACAATCACCCATCAAAACTAAAAGCCTTGAAAAAATATTTCATTTTGTAACTTAGTGTAATAGGTGCAGAATAAAATCTGTTTGTAAAAGAATGTGGCACTTTAGTTTTGAAGTGATCCTCGTATATGTACGGAGTGGTACAGAGGGATTTTATCGTGGTAGCTCAGCAGTATGACGACATCACCCACTGATTAGGACCTGAAATGTACATGGTAAAACATTGGTTCTGGTACTATTAAGTTAAAAAGTTGCTTAAAAAATAATTCAGCAAGATCAAACTCAACATTCATGCCAGTAACCAATGGATAATAACATATACTAGACCTACTCAATTATAAAAGGCCATAAATAAAAAATACAGTTGTTTACAAATTTGTTAAGTGTTAAAATCTAACAAGCCATCACTTGAAATGAATTAATCATAATTACTCTGTAAACAGACTTCCCATAATATGTTATGCCACAACAGACAGGTTTCCAATCTTATTACAGAAATGAAGATACAAAGTTTCGTAGCAAATTAATCCAAATAAATATGCATTAACCAATATTGGTTCTAATCCCTTTATATTAGAGAGAAGTACTCCAATGAAGGTTCATTTCTAAACAACTGGAAGCAAAATGTTCATGTAATTTTAGACAAAAGGTAGGAAATAAACAGTTAGAAAACAGGATATAATTTATGTTAAGAATTTTTAAAAAGCACTCAATAAATAAAATTACCTGTAGCATTGAGTGAAGTTGAATAGCTTCAATATGGATCAAACGGAAGAGGAAACTGAAAATTTCATTATAAGACACAAGTTACAATGACACACAATGATCAACACCCATTTCATACATGGAAACATGCATATTACTTACCTGTGGATTCTGCAGAATATGTTTAACCCCATTGACCAGATGGGTAAGAAATTTTGCCCGCTCAGTATTGCTAAACAAGGACCGGCGCACCGAGGCAATTTGTACAAGGCATGACAGTGCCTGGAAACAGAGTAAACAGACACTTCATGGTAGATCAATCTTAAAATCTGTATAGCTAAGAAGTAATAACATCAGCAAGTACACAGAGGTACTCATTTTCTTTAAGAAATGAACTTGAAGTTAATCATTGGTTTGGAAATAAAATTCTTTCCTTCAAAAGAGAACTCACTGTACCTCCCATCACATCAGCTATACATTAACAAACCTAAAAACTTCATTGAATTAACAACATTCCATACCTGCCAACTTTACAAAACCAAACATCAAGATATTTTGATATGAAAATCATGAAAAATCAGAAGATACAATTGGTAAAAAGTGCTTATTCTACATGTCTTGCGCAATACAGTACTATGATATATTTATAACACTTACTGTCTCAAAGCCTGTTGCTATATGAGGCTACATGGCTAAAAATTACACATCTCTATTCCCTCACAGGAAGTATGTGAGCGAGATGATTGGTCTCTGATAAGTCTACCGAAAATAGTATTAACTCTTGCTCCACATGTGTGAATCAAGCGTGCACTCAGATGCCACTACTTAGCAAATGCATAGATTAATAGATTGCATCAAGCACCTGCATGATTATGCAAACTGCAATGCTATCGAGATCAAATAACTAGCTGATGTACCCGTGATTCGCTACGTAATTCTCAGAAAGACTGTCCTTATAGTTTTCCCAACTCAAGTCAACATAGGTCATTACAATGACGTCAGTATGAATGTCGCGATTAAAAGCAATGCTGTCATATAAAATAATCGATAAAATGAATAACATTTCCTCACTTTTAGTGAAAAGTACTACGCTGTTGATCTAACAGTTCAAAGTTTCAAGCTAGAATGACCAGGCTGCAGACAGCCGCAAACACTCCTGGGTAATTATTCCGTTTAAGTGTGCACACTGCTCATTCCAATCACTGCCTCAGAGTAGGGATTGATTAGCTGGAATACTATGATGATCCAGTCAGGGCTGCCGACAGTGGGGTTCGAACCTACTATCTCCCGAATACTGGATACTGGCCGCAATTAAGCGACTGCAGCTATCGAGCTCGGTTATATCAGAAATAAATGGCAGCAGAATACACAAAACACATCACAACAAACAATGGTTAATGTAATGTTATTGTTGATCAATTTTATGAGCTTTCTATATTGGAGACCTTCACATTTAGTTTTCTTCCGACTCTGCGATAGTACAGCATCTAATGTAAAGTGAGTCGTACTTTCTTTCATGACTCCCTCTTGTGTTATTATACAAGCGATCGTTCCTTCATGACTTCTCTCATTCTTATAATCATCTTCGAAATTTAATCACCATCACCACCAATATTACTGTATTATAGTCGGTACAGTAAAACTGAATAAGACATAAATAATCGGAAACTGTATTCTCTATAACTTTTGTTATGTAGTACTTTTCGATATAACAAGTACGATAGGTAATTAAAAATTACATTTTTGGCACCTTTCCCTAAACTACCATTTCAAAAAGGGTGAATAAATTTTTTTATAGCGTAGACTGTAGTTCCTTATTCCCCGACTTCACATAAAATTCTGTTCACCCATTTTCTCGTACCTCGGCACTGATATGGACTTAGGAACAAAAATCCAAATTCATGAGAATGTTATCATACCCAGTACGGTAAAAATGTATAAGACATAAATGATAGGAAATTTAATAATATATAACTTTATTTATGTAGTATTTATCGATAGGGACAATAATAACAAATATCTGAGAATTGAATTTAGGCCTTCCCCTAAACTACCATTTCACTCAGCGTGAAGAAAATTACTTATGGCCTAGATTGTAGCGACTTACTCCCCGACGTTATATACGGATTTTCATTAAATTCCCTTCAGCCATTTTCTCGTGATGAGCGTGCGTACATAAGGACAGATACACATACTGTAAATTATGGAAAATTAAAACGTGCATTTCCCCTTGTTACTGTGGTCACGACCGGTACAGAAATATCATTCTTTTTAAATTTTGAGCATTGTACAGACAATACTCTTATTGTATTTATATTGAGATAAATTAAAATTAGTCAGAATTGTCTCCAAATGGCTCCTAAAATCTTTAGAAAAGTCACTAGTCGTTATCATTGAAATTCTGTCACTAAATTACTAAGAGAGACTCCATATCTAGTGACTAGTCTCTAGAATCAATCAAAGAGAATGGAATCGATAGACTGATGTGAACGAACACATACACAGTACGTGAGAACGAGATTGGCAATCGATATACGCATCACGATATACAGGTTTCAATAAACATTGCACATTCACGCAGATTTCTCGCAATAATAAACATTGATATTTCGTTTGAAAGCGGCCAATGAACTTCCAGGACTTCCAGCCACTGGCGTAAAAAAAAACTGAAACAGCGGGATTTGAAAACAAATGTCTGAAGTTCACCGAAAAATATGCTAAAAATCAGGAGAAATAATAGAATAATCGGGAGGCGGGAAGAACTGTCAAAAATCGGGAATCTCCTGCCTAAATCAGGAAAGTTAGCAGGTATGCAATTCCTTTTGCTCCTGCTACACTGCAAGAACAACAAATAACAGTGAAGAATGAGAGCCATTTAATCAAATAAGAGCTACTACTACAATAAGGGAATGCAAATAAGCACCAAGCTCAATTCTCTAACCTAATTTATGTACTGCTTAAAGCAAGGCTCGCTCGATTTCTTGAGAAACAAGTTTTGAAGGGATTCTGATGGATCAAAGGCAGTGACATACGGTTCATTCATACTAATAGCCACTGAATTATTTATTTTTACAAATAGTAGTGTGCTTCTGTAGATAAATTTTATTCGATTCATATAACTGAAACCACTTCCACACACAGCTGTAGACACTGGCACCGCTGAAACAACTGATAATATACCAAAACTCTAGCAATGCTCAGAAACTTGACTTATACAACTTTTGCTCAGCATTTTGAATCATAAGTCTTAGCACACTTGTTTACTCAAGCCATTTTTTTTTCTATTGGCTTTATTTCGCACCGGCATAGATAGGTCTCATGGCAGCGATGGGATAGGAAAGAGCTAGGAGTGGAAAGTAAGCAGCCGTGGCCATAATTGAGGCACAAGCCCTAACAATTACGTGGAGTAAAAATGGGAAACCAACTTCGTGGCTGCCGATGGTGGGGTTCGAACCCACAACCATATTTACCTGCGTAATTTTCGTACTTTTTTGACCAAATATTTTGTTCTAAAATCAAGCTGTGTAAATTACGGTGACATTTTCTCGAAGGGATGGAGTTACAGTGAAATTTCAAATAAAATAAATGAAAACACCAAGATTTCTGTGAAAATACCATTTTGTATGAACACTGAACGTTTATTTACAGATTAGACGAAGATTAATAAAATCATTTTTATCACAACACCGTGTGTCGTTTGTACATATTTACAGTAGGCTGTCCATAGTAAAAAGAGCGCTGATCAAACTTACTGGAACACTTCGACATTTCATCGTTGTTACAAGTAACAACTCTCATTATTGTTCCGTATTGAAGATGACGTTAGGCATAGATATCAAGGATAATTTAATAAAAAACCACCTATTCAATACTTTCCACGTTTAATGTGGTTATTATCTACATGATTTTATGTAGACGTATTTAGTCCATCTAGTATTAATTGAACAAGTAAGTCATTTTACAGTTAAGAGGTGTTAATTTAATACATTTTATCACAACGTGTGCTCTAAATTTTTAATTCAATATTACTTTTCTACTTCATTACAGATATTCTTAAGATCCCTCCCAAAGACCAAGCAACACATCAACGGGAACAATATTCATACAAGACTGTATCAAGTGTCTAGGATGTTCCTTCTCAATTAAGCAGCAGCCTAAAACTATGAAACAGCTTAATATTGCACTCTTGTCAATTCCTTGACGTTACATGAGACCCAAAGTCAAGACGCTAACAGTTTCATTCACAACGTTCTTGACCAGTCTACCTACTACAATCGGTTTTTTAAATCTCAACTTGTGCATGACAACACATTTAAATATTAGTTACGTCAGAACACGAAAATGAAAATCGTGGGTCAAATAAGCCCCAGTTTTAATATCACCCTTTTTCCAGACTTATGATAAAAAAAGAAGATCCATTTCATTTTATTTTTGAACATTTTAAGTTAACCAGAATAGAACTGCCAAGTTAAAACACAATTTAAATTTATACTTTCAATCTTGACCAACCTACAATCAACAATCAGTTCAAATCTCCACTTATTGTTGACGACACATCCTGTCAACAGACACGGTATGTCAAGAACATGATATGATATAGGGGTCACATAAACCCCGATATGTAATCCTCTTTACCAAAAAGAAGATCCATTTTAGTTTTGGACATTTTTCATATTAGATAGATTAGGACCAAAAAACTTAACTGTATTAACTTATGTTAACCATCTTAAGAGTTCATTAATGTTTGTATATATTGTATATAATGTATATATTGTATATAGTGTACATATTGGTATGTTTATATTGGTTAAAAAGGTCCCAAACCTTGACCTAAAGGTTGTATACAGGCTGAAGATGCCCAAAACAATGGGTGAAACATGTACCTGACCTAAATAAGTCTACATAAAATCATGTAGATAATAACCACATTAAACGTGGAAAGTATTGAATAGGTGGTTTTTTATTAAATTATCTTTGATATCTATGCCTAATTTCATCGTTGCTCTCAGCCAATGAAGAGTCGTCATATTCAGAGGAGTGTGATTCTCTGTCACTACATAAGTCGTCATCTTCCAGACCATACAGCGAGATGGATATTTGTGTCTTCCTGACGCTCTTCATAACCATTTCACATGGAATTGAATTCCAGCTTCCTATTTCCACTGGCACATTAATTCTAAAGGACGCCGAATCCTGCCACCTGGAGCAAATGTGTGCTTGCGTGCTGCCATCCATTCCATATAAAAACGCCTGATATGATCCTTAAAAGGTTTGTTAATTGACACACCTAGAAGTTGTAGAACAGATGTCAGTCCACCCGGAATTGCAGTAGAAGTCCGTTATACCGAGAATTAATAACAGCGAACAATTTACTCGCTATAACGGATTGTCATTATATCTGATTTTTTGTAAAAGTTGGAAAAACCCCCATACACATTAAAATCAGTATGAAACGGCAATCAGTTTGTTCAAAACTTGCAATTTCGCAGATGATGTCCACACTATGGCTTACTTGTTTTGTTATTTTTCGAAATTTGATACTACATGAAAGTGTCTGTTTAATTTCATTTTGAAAAAATTATAGTACTGTATTTCTCCAAATCCAAGACGACCCCCACTTTTTCCTTCAAACAATTTAAATCAGTCTCAACACATTGCGGACGGGAGACGAGTTAACTTGTGTTTGGCTGGCCAAGCGTTGGGGACGGGTGATGAGTTAACTCGTCTTCACAAGACTCGTATGTTTGGTGACATCTGTCGAAACTTATGAAACTAGCTGGCGGTCAAGGTTACTAGAATCTCGGTGTTGAAGCTTTAGTGTTATTCCAGGATAGCTTTGCGTTACGTTCTTCTTCTGTTTCATGATTTATTTGCTAAGTTTTCCGACCTAAGTTTACACCGTTCAAGGAACCATGTGAAGATGGCGCTTCCCAGACTGAACACGAGCTTAGATGCAAACAGATTTGTAATGAAATATATCCGGATAAGTAACCAGATTGCCCCAGTGATACTGACGACCGCAATATCACTGAAAGCTATGTTGAAAGTTATTCTAACAAAAGTTTTTTGGTTGATAATAATGATGTACGCCCTCCAAAACAACGTGATGTAGAGGTGGTCGAGAACGAGGCTGAAAGTGATAGTGTGAGTGTTAAATGGAAGTATATCGTCCCTACTCTGGCAAACTAGCGAATCTGCAAATTGTGAAAAGGTTAGAGGAGCTGAAAGAGGTTGTGATTACTCATGTCAAATCAATTTTTGTATTTAATGATTGGTTGTATGTGTTAGGCATACAGAACGAGCTGCAAATGTGAAACTTTGTCAGAGGGTAGACAATATATAAACAATAAAATCTAGACCAAAACTTCAGAAGTACAGATTCCCTAGTTTGTCACTTTCGCTAGTTTGCCAGAGTGGGGACGATATGTCTATTTATTCTGATGAGTGGGTTGAAAATAATAGTTCACTGACTTTAGAGGATTTCCCAGGAGTTTCTGGCAAAACGGTAAGACTTGATGAACCTCAAAATATTGAGCAGTAGGGCTTACTTTTTGTGATGATTTCTTTGAACTTGTTGCTGAGCATACAAAATTGTATCACGAGCAAACTGCTTCATCACACAAAATATCTAACAGCTTGAAGTGGCTTGATGTTACGGTACGACATGATTTTTTGCTTTGTTTATATTGATGGGACAGGTAAAAAAGTCGTATTGGAAAGACTAATAGTCAACTGATCCCCTCATTTAAACCACCTTATACAGTGAGTAGAAATATATTTGAGCAGATACCACACCAGGAAACATTATTAGAACTCTTACCAAAGGTCTCCTGTAAATTTCACCATAATCAGTACAAGGTTAGTGAAGTTCGACTCATTTGTTTATGAGCATGCGCTGTGGCAATTCGTTACACAGAAAATGGCCGAGCACAGGGGTTGAGCAGTGTGATGATCACCCGGTCCGCAATGTGTTAAGAAGTGCTTTGTAAAATATGAATGCCATTCTTATAAAGACGTATGCATATTAGACTATTTTTAGATGCCGAACACTGGCTTTAGTTATGGAGTATTCTTTTTGGCTGCACAATTATTCTTTATTTCAGCAGGTTAACTTAAAATTGGCATCATAATATCGAAGAGAACCCAATGAAAAATTGCCGGCAAATCCTGCTCCACATGTCTTTACAATACGACGATCCATCACAAAAATATTCCTGCCATCTATAAAACTTAATTTTACTAAGCGTCAGGTACAGTAGACGCGTTATAACTCTGCTACTGAGTAGGCGTGGCATTTCTAAGAATTCGAAGGCTCGCATTTTTTTTTTATGCCATTCTGCAGATTTGAGAAACGATTGTGCAGAGGCTAATAGAATGTCATTCTCTCTTCACTATTTCCCGAGATCCAGTGACGTTACACATAGGCACTGTACAATCGGTCACTGAGGCTAGAAAATTACACATCATAGTGAGAAAGTGCTGGGAACAAAAACATTTTTAAACATCTGTTCAAATGTATACAGTTTTAAAATAGGTTAAAATGAAGTAAATCCATTCCCTTCCCATTTTTCCCCATTCAACCATCCACATTGATTTTAATTATTTTAACTTTTTAAATTCACTTATTAAAATGTTTTTTAAGAAAATAAATATACTTTGCAATTTCACCTAAGTGTTGTAATATAGCTGAAGATGTTCCAAATGGAACGAAACATGTACTGTAAATAATTCATTAATTAATTAGCTTAAAGCAAATATAAGTATCAAAAGGGTGCAAATTTACTATTATTGATTCAATGTAAATAAGATTTGATATGGGAAATGGAAGCTGATTTCTTGCATTCGCCTTCGAATGTCGACAAGAGAACTCGCTAGTGGACATAGTGAGGAAACAATACCGAAGGTGATCGAATACATGCAACATAATCGCTAGGGTGCACAAATGCCAGTAACGGAAAATATCGCTCGTAATAACGGATGTGTCAGAGATAGGGCTCTCGCTGTAACCGAAGGATAATACACAGTTTAATATAGGAATTGAGAAGGGACAGACAAAAATTGTCGTTATAACGGGGTTCTCGTCATATGTCGTATTCGCTATAGCGGACTTCTACTGTACTACTATGTCTGTTTTACCTTCAAGAAGAGAGTACTCGACTTCTTGCCTGAGAAGTCCCCTAAAGCTGTCAACTACTAACATGGATGGTAGGCAAAGCAGAGGACTAGAGCGGCTTTTCCAGACAGTTTTTATCCAGTCTTTCATTAGATCGCTGTCCATCCTGCCCTTTTCTTGCACGCATACATGTATCCCATGTCGAAAATGACCTTTTGGCATCGTCTTCCTCTTGAAGATAACATACAGTGGAAGTTTTCTTCCATCTGCAGTAATTCCAAGCATGACAGTGAATCATTGTTTTTCTGCTTCTGATGTCTTTATTAACACACTTGAAGTTCCTTTCTCTTGCAATGTTGTATTCCTTGGCATCAGTCAGCATATAGGTTGAGAATATCATATCGTCACTTATTAGAAGAATTTAGATACAATTCATTAAGCGCTCGCCAAGAATTATACCAACAACTGTTTCTACACAAAAGTATAAATGGCGTTATAGATAGTGGTGATCTACTAGCCAGAATAAATTTTAATGTAAACAAATCTAACTTGCGTAACCGGACGTACTTTTACAATCCCTTATCCAACATATTAATTCATAAAAATTCGCCATTAGTAAGGATATGTAATACGTTTAATGACTTATTCAGAAACCATAACATAGATCTTTCAATGTCCCTAACAGACTTCAAAAAATGTCTACTGATTTTCTTTAGTGAATATACTTAAACAATCTTAACAAACAGTATCTTATAAAATGAAAATAGAATTCATTACACTGTCTCTTTGTCAATAACCCAAAAACCTGTTCATATATGTGTGTGCTTGTACATAAAGTTTTAGCTCTTCCTACTTATGTAATCAGGAGTCAGCAATTGCAGCACTATCTAATCCTGATCTGTATATAACCTATCGTTGTTTTTGTCATTTTCCCCTCTAAATTTGTTTATTATAATTTTTCAAAATTTGTTGTTAATTTTTCGTGATATTTCTCTGTTTTGCAATGTGTATTATTGTACTATATTTTGTAGTGTCTGTTGTAATTGGAGTGCAACTCTGTTACAGACATCTGTCATAAATAAATAAATAAATAAATAAATAAATAAATAAATAAATAAATAAATAAATAAATAAACAAATAAATAAATAAATTACAAAAAACACTAGTGTTTGGTCTGCATTGCCACTTTGTGACAATAAATACAAATTGTGTTCCCGCAGTCTAATTAAGTACCAATAAAATTCATTAACACTTTTTGTGTGATCACTAAGCAGCTTCTGACACACAGGTGTTCCTCTTCATAGTTCAATATTATTTCGCCTCATCCATCTGTGTATCCAGACACAGCTTGCTTTGAAATCTGCTCTGGGTATATTTCTCCGTGCTGCAATTTCACACGCACGAAATTGAAGCATTTCATGTGATACCCCATTCCATTATTTCTTAATTCTTTGAAGTTCATTAAGAGCTCATTATCTATCTGAGGGTATTTTCCAGGCTTTGGACCTCTCAAGGATCGCGTACTTTTTTTTTGTATTACGTACAGCCTCCTCCTGTTTTCTTCAGTAGCGAACGTGTGTCCCTGAGATGGAAAATTTTTGCTCTGCAGTGTAGTTGCTATTCTCCTGGGAGTATTTTATTACCTTTAGTTTATATTCAGCTGAATGGTTGTTATACTTCCCCATGCTAACTGATGAACTGTAACACCAGCACTTAGCAGCACTTAGTACACTAAAAGACACTTTACTGCATGCTAACTACTTACAGAAACTTGCAATGCTGTTTCTTAACACACTACTACACAGAACAAATTACAGCATGTATCTGCGGTAGCTACCCACAAGCTTAATGTACTGTAAAAGCAGAACTACTTATCACAAAGCGCAGGCCAAGGTATAACTCCAGACATGGGGATTGGAATGCAGTTTCGTTCAAAGTCTGACTAGACTAAAGCTGGCGGTGACGTCAGAGTGTAACTACATTACCTTCAGTACTCGAGTTAAGATGCGGAGTAGCCTGTGGTTTGAGACAGCGAACATTATGTGGGCAAAATAAAAAATCCTAATAATTACTCATCAAAATTCAGGGTGCAAAAATTATGTGAGCACGAAAATTACACAGGCAAGTACGGTATATCTCGAATGCAAGCTTACAGCTACACAGCCCATACAACATAGCCAACTCATCAGTGGTGAATATACTGATTTGGAAACTACATATATATAAATTCTACCATGTGATAATATTTTGGGTAAACTCTCTATACATTAAGGAAGTTAAAGCATTGGCAAGTCAACGACCACAATGAAGACGTTTCACGGACGCCCATGTTCCAGTGCGAACGAGAGGAATTAAGTCAAGTAAGTCAAGTCTTTATACATTGTTCACCATTATATGTAACTGATTCATTCTCTCAAGCACGATGTTCACATAGAGGAATATATATCGAAAGTGTTCATACTGAGCTATTGCAGTATCATTTGATATTCATATTCCCATGGCATTTTCATTCAAGAAAGCAAACTTTTATAAAACAATCAATAGATGAGAGGAGCAGAATTTTCCAAAATTTGTAATCTGTTCTTGATCAAAACACAGCAGTTAAGCAAAGGTGAAATTTGGCAGCTTTCTTAATGATCAAGTAATTTAACCACTGGTCTGTGGAGTGAAACTTACAATACTTATATATTTGTCTGTCAAACAAACCTGGTCAAAATAAAATAATCTCACAGTCAACTTCAATGCTAAAGTAAACTTCAATGCTAAAGACCAACCAAACCCCATGGTGCAACAGCCCCGAAGGGCCATGACCTACCAAGCAACCGGCGCTCAGCCTGAAGGCCTGCAGATTAAGAGGTGGCATGTGGTCAGCATGACAAATCCTCTCTGCCTTTATTCTTGGCTTTGAAGACAGGGGCCACCAACTCTCCATCAGACAGCTCCTGAATTGTAATCACGTAGGCTGCGTGGACCTCGAGCCAGCCCTCAGATCCAGGTAAAAATCCCTGACCTGGCCAGAAATCGAATCTGGGGCCTGTGGGTAAGAGGCAGGCACACTACTCCTACACCATGAAGCTGACCAAATTCAATGCTGAGCTTTTACAAGAGAACTTTCTTTTTATCGACTGGCTTTACGTTGTGCCGGCCCCGTGGTGTAGGGGTAACATGCTTGCCTCTTACCCGGAGGCCCCGGGTTCGATTCCCGGCAAGGTCAGGGATTTTTACCTGGACCTGAGGGCTGGTTCGAGGTCCAGTCAGCCTACGTGATTAGAATTGAGGAGCTATCTGACAGTGAGATAGCGGCCCCGGTCTAGAAAGCTAAGAATAACAGCCAAGAGGATATGTCATGCCGACCACACGACACCTCGTAATCTGCAGGCCTTCGGGCTGAGCAGCGGTCGCTTGGTAGACCAAGGCCCTTCAAGGGCTGTAGTGCCATGTGGGGGGGGGCTTTACGTTGCAACAACACAGGGACAGGAATGGAAAGGAAGCGGCCCTGGCCTTAATCACAGTACAACCTCAGCACTTGCCTAGTGTGAAAATGGAAAACCACGGAAAATCATCTTCAGGACCACCAACAGTGGGGTTCGAACCCACTATCTGCTAACTGCAAACTCACAGCTGCACACCCCTAACCACATAACCAACTCACTCAGTCACAAAAGAACAAAGTGAGTGCATCTACATAGCTGCATCCTCACCTCCGTAGATGGCAATGCGTATTACACTTTGTGAAACTGAAGTTTGCAGTTAATAGTCGACTTAAATGTAAGTGAAACAGGACTTTTTTTTTGCTCTACGTCGCACCGACACAGATATGTCTTATGGCGACGATGGGATAGGAAAGGCCTAGGAAGTGGAAGGAAGTGGCCGTGGCCTTAGAAACAGGACTATAAACAAACATATTACAGGATGAAAAAACAGAAAGACAAATACCATGTGGGATGGTATCTCCGACTTAAGCATTTGTAAGAGGTGAATGAATAGCAACATGTTAAAGAAACTGCTTGCCTGTTAGAACTGTATTTTGGGGGCAATGGCTAATTATCCAAAACTTTTAAAGAAATATATGAATTTACATAGATGGAGTAATCTATTATGTTTTATTTCCTGAAGTTTCAGTTTTGATGCAAAACTTTAAACAAAACATTTTCAGGAAGTTTGAAGTACACAAGAACCTGCTTTATCTGGTCCTTATTAATCCGGATGTCCGATTTGTCCGGATCGAAAATAATAAAATTTATTTTTACTTGTACAATATTTCATTCGCGGGGTCGACTCTTCTTGAATGTCTTTTCTACCAAGGATAGTTAAGGACAGGAACTGGAAGTAATTCGCCCACAGTCTATCAAAGGTTGTGCCGGCATTCACCTGGAAATGAGAATGGGAAACCGTGGAAAACCACTCCCAGGACGGCCGAGGTGGCATTCGAACCCATGCTCTTTTGAATGCAAAGCACTACCAACGTGCCTCAGCACGCAGATCTACCCGGCTCGGTAAACATTGTTTAACCACTTTATCAATCACTTTTTAAATGATGGTCCTGCTGACATGGAGTCTATGAAACTCATCCGCTACTGCAGACGTTATCTCGGGTTCACACCGTTGCTCAACAATGATCCATTGTGTGATTGCTTAAGATGATGAAAGAGGAAGGGAATGAGTCATCATATCCAGTAGCCTGTACAAGATAACATCAATAGCTGAAGGTTAACACCACATTGTACAGTTACAGTATTTTCCTGTGCAGTATTGTATCGTTTGAGTGAGCGTTATATGGCTTCAAAACAGAAGAAAGTGGTTGTTTCCATGGATGAAAAGTTAGAGGCATTCAACAGGCTGGACAAAGGAGAACTTTTGAAAAATATTGCTGTAGACTATCACAAAGGGACTTCAACTGTGTCTGATTGGAAGAAAATACAAAAATAAATTGAAAACTTTTGCTTTAAAATGATGACAAAAGATAGTTTAGAGAATTGTGCCACAATAAAGAAAGCTTGAAATGAATCTCTAGATGACGCATTAAGAGCATAGTGTTCCAATTTCAGGGCCGATTTTACAAGAAAAGGCGCTTAGTTTAAACAGCAAGCTAGCAAATGGAGGTCCTAACTTCACAGCCAGTCAGGGTTGGTTGGAAAGGTGGAAAGCTCGTCATGGCATACGACAGCTTTCAGGGACTGGTGAAAGTTTTCAGGGGATAAAGTCACTGCTGACAGTTTCGTAAAGGAATTTCAGGACATTATTTGCTCCAATAACTTAATGCCAGATCAGACATGTAACGCCAATGAAACTGCGCTGTTTTATCACAAGCTACCAAATAAGACACTAGTGTCTAAATTAGGTGAATCGGCAAGGGGTTATAAAAGAAGTAAAGATCGCATTGCAATTATGGTATGCGCCATTGCATCTGGAGGACATAAATTTCCTCTCCTGTTAATAGGGAAAACAAAAAAATTCACGTGCTCTTAAAAATGTGAATCGCTCTGCCTTACCGGTTTCTTACACATCCCAAAAGAATGCATGGATGGACTGTGGAACTTTCAAAAACTAGTTCCAAGACTTCGTGAAGAACGTAAAAAAGTTTATAACGAAACAAGGTTTGCCACTGAAGGACATTTTGTTCATTGACAACGCGCCATCATATCCAGGAGTGGACGAGTTGGTCAATGGTGATATCCAAGTGAAATTTCTGCCACCTAATGTAATAGCTCTGTTGCAACCAATGGACCAGGGTGTATTGGAAAACATCAAGCTGTTATACAGGAGGCAGGTGCTCAGCAAACTGACTGAAGAAGAGGGGGAATATGTTGTAATTTTGGTATTGAAATCAATAAATTTGAAATACATTATTTATATGATCGCATCTGCACGAGATCAAGTGAGTGAAATGACAATTTAAAAGTCTTGGAAACATCTAAGGCCTTCTGTCTGTGCATCTACCACCGAGGTTTGTGAAGTTGTGGACTCTTCTGAGTTACTTGACACATTTGCGCGCATTCCCGGATGCTCGGATGTAGATAAGAACGATGTAAGTGACTGGCTGATAACTAACTATAATTCAGGCTACAGCATAAGGACAGATGAAGAAATTATTGCCTCTTGTTCCTCGGCAAGTAATGACAAGAGTGATGGTGAATTCGAAAATGAAACCAGTGCTCCATCAGAAGAAACAATGACTCATGGGGAGACAACAATGCAGCTGTACAAACTGATGGCCTATTTAGAATCCCAGATCGAAACCACACCGGCAGAACTAATGTTAGTGAAACATAGTGATCGTGCTGTGCGCAAATGCTATACAAATGTAAAATAGAAAAAAATCTCACATTATTTTAGTGCATAAAACAGAGTCGTAAATGTAAGAAAAGTGTTCTTATATTTGTTTGTACAATTGGAAAGAGGTATTACTGTACAACTTATGTTAATAGATTATATAACATGAACTGTATTTGTTTTTTGTTTAACGGATTATCCAAATTTTCGATAATCCAGATCAGTTCCGGTCCCACTTAATCCGGATAAAAGAGGTTCTTGTGTAGTAACAATCATACAAGTAAAAATCACAGGAATTTATATTTTATTGCTACATTTGAATCACATTACTGCCACTATAATTCCCAAGATAAAGTTAATCAATGAAAAAAAATATTCTACTATATGAAATACTCACCAAGGGTGAAAGTGAATTTGGTAAGGAATGATAAAGATCGAAGAACAACTTCAGTGTAGTGAAGTCTAGGAATGCAGGCCTCCAGCTGGTTGGAATCTGAACAGTACACAAATCGTCTGAAGACTCATCAGTTGACGTACCAATAAAATCGAAGGTGAGGCAGTTATGCGCCAACCGTAGAAGTTGTGTCATCAACCCATGCTGCAATCAAAAGTCAAGAAAATTACACATCATATAATATTTGAATACAGGTGACTAGAGTCAATCAAAAATATGTTTATACAGTACCTGCGACCAGGAGTATCAATATTAATTTTACCATGTATGAGAAGAAGTAATACTGAAAAATATTCCATGTCCTATTTTTAATATCACAGTAAATAGAAGGAAAAGTGTGTACACTCCCATAATTACTAGGCTCTGGCAGCAAATCGTGTTCTTGTCGCTACAGGTCTACTAAACAGCTGTGAAGCATGATAGAACATTGTAACGAATTAACACAACTGTTTCGTTTCATCCACACTAACATATACTTTATCTTTACCTGCAGGCTTAATGGTAAAGCTATATGATTTTTTAAAGTATATTACATAAATTTAACAACAGGATACACAATCTCTTAAAACCATGCCATAACATTTTTTTTTTAAGAACCTAGGAGCCAGGTTAATTCTTTAGTACTCGCATGGTCTAGCCTTCTGAAAAATAAAAAAAAATGGTAGTAACAGCTTAAGTAATGTGCTTTTATAGTTTTATAGACTACAGCAGATTACCACAAAATGTTAAGATTGCACCCAGTCTACCATCATTGAACGGAAATTAAAACAATTTTGATGGAATGCCTATAGGAAAACATGATAGAGGAGATTCTAAGAACTATACTCTGAGATCATCAAACTTAATAAGATACTGTGTATACAATTTTATGAAATGGGCCAATTGTTACATAATTATATTTTGATACTTTCGAAGAAACTTGCAAATTATAAAATTTAAATAGCAAAGTAAATATTGTCATCAGCACCACCAAATTGTATCATTCCTTTGTATATATCAGTCTGACTCTTTAAAGGTACGAGTGTGAACATTATCTATCTACCCACCTAAAAAAAAAAGACATAAGAAGCAACCTAAACTTACAAGCCATCCATATTGTGCCTTTTGTGTCCATGCACATGCCTAAAATACCATTTGTCCACAGCCTTCCTAGGGTCAAATTCCTTCATTGATGGGCCATTCATTTTGGACATCATTCAATTATTTATATTTTCAACTTTGTGATAACCTGAAATTATTTTTCACTAGCTTAATTTCACTGTAGCCTCTTTCACAACACAGAATTGACATTGGAAGGACAGAAATTATGGACAGTAATTTTCCTAATATGAGGAAGTTTTCTTCATTTGTCAGTACTCAGACAAGACGCTCAACAAGTTTCTTCCCCTTTCCAATACTTTTAATTTATACTACTCATTCAGAATATTCTGTACATGTTCATCATCATCATCATCATCATCATCATCATCATCATCCAAGGGACAAATTTGTTTCTTGGAGTGTTGAACTACAGATGCTACTTCACTGACTCCAGTTGACCACGAAAAAGTGTCAAATACTGAGGTGAGCCTTTCAATGCCTTCCTGATTTTCTCTCTTCTACATGGGATATTTCAGGAAGTTCAGCTGCATGGGCTGAATGCCACTACAAGAACTACAGAAACTGAAAAGAATCACCTTATTCATTATGTAGCAAAGTATCATTCGCATAAGCTTCTTCGATTGTGTTTATGACATTCCCATTCACACCATACAATTAAAACATTTACGCAACCTTCCAAGCCGAGATTCTAGGTGACATTCTATATGCAAGGCCAGGAGTTCATTCCTCAGACAATGTCTGTAATCCCCAGGAGATTTTATTTTTAAAGGTAAAGTAATCAATATAAATTAATTTGGATACCATATACCTTTGGGACTAGTGTTACATTTCTTCAGCATTGTAAATACAATTATTTTTTTGTTTCTTACTACAGCAAATCAAGCAATCATCAGCTTCAAGTGATCTGCCTTGATATACCTTTCACTTTTCAACAAATTTTATTCCAGTTTTGTAAACAGCTAATTTATTTATTTTGTGTTCTTCATAGATTCCTGTTTAAGTTTTTAATTAAATCACATCAGGATTTTTTTTTTTTTTTTTTTTTGATGTAGAGGGCTAATTATGATTAGGCTCATATATTTCTAAACTACTGCAGCTAGAGATTTTCCATTGTGAAAGGATTCTTTATGTAATTCCTGTTTAACAGGGGACCTCTGAACCTCTAAAGGTTAACTCAGATAGGTCAAGTTTGGAAAAATATGTAGAACTGCTCCCAGTTTTAATCTACATTTAACCCTGGGAATTTCAAAAATTTTCCTGCCAATAATGAATGAGTCTACTTAAATTAAAAGATCCTTGATGTAAGGACACTTGTAAACAGCAGATTTATACTTTAAAGGAGTGTCTTTTATTGCAACAGCCCTAGCTCACATAGAGAAAAGCTTCTAATCCATAGGAAGTGTAAAGCAGTGCTGACCTCAAATTGATTTAAATCCAGACTGACATTCTGGCAAAAAACACATCAATGTTTTCACTGACACTGGATTTAGGAGTATTTGCCACACCCCTGAACACAAGCAATTTTTTTACACTCCTTTCCTTTTGCTATAACATCAGTAAGAACACACGTACACCATATAAACAACTAAACTGAAGCCTGGCAATCACAGCTCCATTCTCTGCAGTCCAGCCTCCTGCCATGCCATTACTACAGTGTTAAGCATGAGGAAGTGCACACAGTTATTCTTCTACTGATCACCAATAAGCACTGCAGAACTGTAACATTGGACGCCATGATCTATACACTCCAACATCCATCCTCATGCTCTGGTCTCCCCAAAATATCAAACATTTCTTTCCTGCAACAACTCATATAAAATGCAACCAATGGTTCTAGTATTGTATTTCGTTGATTTTTTCCTTCAATATGAAGCAAGGAACAATTGACCTTACAAAGCCTATGATGAAACCTTTTGTGAACTCATCCAAATGATGAAATTGTGTATGACTGCATATTAAAGGTATCAGCATATTTGTTTGTTCTCCAATCACAGTTACAACAGAACAGATCACTTCTCTGATGACATTTTCACTGATAGATTCCCAGGTAGGTTGTCCACATACACACACTGGTGGTTTATGGGCCTCCCCATGTAATGATTTGTTGAGCATTCGCACGACAATCTATGTACCGTGCCCTTGGTATAGCCAGTCATGGAACATTTTAATTGCCTCAGGTGGCAGACTACTTGCTCTCCCTCCTTACAGTCCCTAAGACCAGAACTAGTGTCTAATTTATCCACCAGACAGCAGTACCAGGACAACAAGCAGGCACCTAACTATGAATGTCATTACAGGTCCTACTCTCAGATTAACAAATGTTATTACTTCCACAAAATACCACATCCTTTAGCAATAATAATAATCGTACCAGGCAAGTTGGCTGTGCGGTTAGGGGCGCGCAGCTGTGAGTTTGCATTTGGGAGATAGTGGGTTCAAACCCCACTGTCAGCAGCCCTGAAGATGGTTTTCTGTGGTTTTCCATCTTCACACCAGGCAAATGCTGGAGCTGTACCTTAATTAAGGCCACGACTGATTCCTTCCCACTCCTAGGCCTTTCCTGTCCCATCGTCGCCATAAGACCTATCTGTGTCGGTGCAATGTAAAAAAAAAAAAAAAACAATAATCATATGGCCTCAGCTACCGTGTGTAGACATTTTAATTTCATGCCATCTACCTAGCTGTTTGCTTCTCAATTTTGACGTTTTGGTTTACTCTAGGCCAACTCAATAACAGAGTAAACCAAATCTCTCTCGGGCATCTATGGCTGAGTTTTAATTAATTCATTCATATCCTTAACATGAGATGAACACGGGTCATTAAAATTATAAGGCTGATTCGTTTCGCAGTCTGCCAGGGTGCACCTCATTTTACTACAGTAGAGGAAAGAGGTACCACGGAAACTATTGTCCTACGGAAATTTCGTGTGGAAAATTGCCTGATCATCCTGAGTAACAAAATAAGTTTACATGGCATATTTTCTATGGCAGGACAAAATATAAGTGCAGTCAACTATACTTAGCAATTTCAATAAAACTATACTACTTCTGGCATGAAGGACCAGCCTTGAAAATAACAGATATCCCCACACTTAGCATCCCATGGTCAGCAATGAATTAGACCACATTTTGATAACCGACACACTTTCTTATAGCTTTCATTAACTTAATCTGCGACACTTGACATTAGAATTGGGACTTATACATGTTCAGAGTGAAGATAGTTGAATTTAGAAAAATTTCCAAGAAGTTGCCAGGAATAACTTTTAGGAGTGTGTCACAACTGGACTACAGTAAGTCTAAAAAGCAACATTAGTTGTTTTAGATGGCAAACATTCCTAAGTTCCTAAATGGTGTGGGACTGGGAAATGAAAACATCTGCTTGATGAACCCTGTATCAGCCCAGCTGTTGATTCACAGGAGCTTCCACACCCACTGATGGCACATCAGGTGGCCAACTTAACACATTCACTGCCAAGCATTCTGAGGCAATTTAAATGCTGTGCCAGACATTTCCAAGGGAGGTGAACTGATCTGACTTAGTTACAAATAAAAGTAGCATACATAATAGCATGAACATTTCAAGTTACCTTCAGCAATGTTTAAAATGAGCTGAAAGTTATTTCTAGGCATAACCTCATTGAATATGAGAGTAGCAAATATGCTTGTTTTCCAATACATTTCTAACTTAGACTTTTTATGAGATACCGGTCATCATCCAGAGTCCTAAAAATTTTCATCTCATCCAAAGTAACATGCTTCCTATTATCATACCTACAGTATTTAGTAAATGGTCTTGCTACTGTGCTCAAAAATTGCTCCGCATATTGGTTGGCTTCTGTTAATAGAAATGACAGCATAGCAGCCAAGTTTTAGAAATCAAAAAATAGGAAGATATTTTAATTCTTGGATTTCATCACATACATTGAACCACAGTCTAAGTTCAAAAAGGACAGGATAAATGGCATACATATCTAGAGTTACAATGTGAACTGACCATTAAGATTAAAATCTTAAACTAAAAAAAAAAAACCATAAAAATGTTTACAAGAAAATGTACCTAATTGCTCCCATTTATGATACATACGAATAATAAAAAAGTCGAACCTCGATATCTCGAACCTCCATTACTCAAATTTTTAGTACCTCATAGAAACTTACACTAGCGTCAGAAAGTTTAGACTCACCTACGAAAATCAATAATTTTCTTAAATAATTGCTTTCTGTGTGATAAGTGGTACTTTAGTTTTGTTACTTATGTAGTGATGCTTTCAGCACGTTCATAAAGCTATTTCAGTTCATATTGTGAGATATTATTTTATCTTTTCAAAGAGGTTGACAGATTTATGGTCCCCAGCTCTTACTGCCTGCTCCTACTTGGATAACTTCCGGCCCTTTCCAACGTAATATACATGCCTCGCTCACGTGATTACTTGGATAACTTCCGGCCCTTTCCCAGACAATAAACATGCCTCTCTCATGTGATTGCTTGTCCTTTTTGTTTCCTCGCTGTCTTGGAAGTTGACAGTTAGCCTACAGAAGTTATCTTGAGCAGTTGTATGTTAATCTCTCTACCAGACTGTTTATTTTCTACATTGTTGTTTTCTGGGCATAACTATGGTAACAACACACATCAAACAATCGAATATGGGGAAGAAGGCTAATATAACCCAAGAAAACAGAGCCAAGCCTTGTGCTTATAAAGAAATTGGGTGGTCGAACAAAAAAATTGCGGAAAAATTGAAAATTTCAGAGTGTACCGTTCGCAGAGCAGTGAAACGCAGAGAGGAGATGGGTAGTCATGAGGATCAACCACGCAGTGGACATCTAAGGAAGACTTCTAAAATTGAAGATAACCGTATTTTAATCCTCAGCAAGCATGACAGAAGGCGTACAGCGATAGATATTTGCTCAGAGATAAATACAACAAGAGAACAACCTGTGTCTGTGACGTGACAACAGTGAAAAATCGTCTGCTTGAGGTGGGATTGTTTGGTCGCGTAGCAGCATTGAAACAATTGTTGAAAACTCTACACAAGCAGAAAAGGCTACAATGGGCCAAAACGCATGCTAGCCAGGCCACTGAACAATGGAAAAGGGTGCTTTGGACGGATGAATCTAAATTTTAAAAATTAGGTTCCAATCATCGCCAATACGTTCGTCAACGCCCTGGCGAAAGGGTTATGGAATCCTACATAATTCCATCTGTGAAGCATGGAGGAGGAAATGTGATGGTGTGGCGATGTTTTGGAAACAATCAGGTTGGCATACCTGCCAACTTTTAGAAACCAAAAATAGGAAGATTTTTAATTCTTGGATTTCACCACAGTCTACGTGAAAAAAGGTCAGGATAAAAGTCATACATATCTACAGTTACAATGCGAACTGACCATTAAATTTAAAATCTTAAAGTAATAAAACAAAAATGGTTACAGGGTAGTTCCCTTGAACGTCTTCAGCCACTCTATGTATGGAATGTGCAAGACATATTACATGCACCATTTTTATGATACAGAAATTGAAGACTTTTTGATGCTTTTATGACACTTGCAATCATGCGAATAATATTATTTATGTCACACCGACACACACAACAAAATGCACAATACCGTATTTTCTCGCGTAATTAATGCACTTTTTTGACAAAGAATACAGGCGAAAACTTCGGATGCGGAAATTATTCAAGGAATTCAGATCTTTACAAATTATTTAGAGTTCATTTACATTTAAAAGATACATCAAATATAATATAAACGCAATTGGTTCAACTCATTTGTGGTTATCGTCATTTGGCGGAAAATTCCGGCGTGAGATTTTTTTTCTGAAAAGTGAAATAGGATACATCAGGTAAGTTAGACACGTGGGTTTGAAGTATCGACACTAGAAAATATTCTTCTCATTACGAGCTGACAATAGGACCTGAATGACATACCGGCAAAAAAAGAAAACTGTCCAACAAGAGAAGGACCGGGCATTGAAGGAGGGACCCTGCTACATTACCCCAAACCGTTCGTATCCAATCTTGTACGAGTGACGTGTCCATCCACCCTTTTTTTGAGTACGAACGTGGATGCTTTAGGCATTGTTCTTCGTTTTAGAACAATGTAAGGCGCAAGCTTTCTGCCATCAGCTGATTACAGCAAGCAATGCAGTACCGGTACATCATTGTTTTTTTGCTTCCGGTAGCGCGTACGATAACAATGTATGTTCCTTTCTTATCGACTGTTCGACTTTGTGGCATATGGAAACTGACTGGCGTCTGACCTGCAAGAGATCTTTATGTCGCACCGACACAGAGAGGTCTTATACGATGGGAGAGGAAAGGCCTAGTAATGGGAAGGAAGCGGCCGTGGCCTTCATCAAGGTACAGCTCCAGCATTTGCCTGGTGTGAAAATTGGAAACCACGAAAAACCATCTTCAGGGCTGCCGACAGTGGGGTTCGAACCCACTATCTCCAGGATGCGAGCTCACAGCTGCGCGCTCCCAACAGCACGGCCAACTCGCCCGGTGAAGTGCACTTCTGTTACCACGGTAGCGCACGTTCATTTGGACACTGAATACTTGCTGCCCGCTGCTCTATTCCCGTATGTTTCGGCATAACTGATCACCGCGAGTTTGTATGATACGGTATTACTCCAATACTGTGGACTGACAAACAATTTTGAGATCACAGAATGTCCGGTACCCGAAACACTCGTAAAACGAGTGCAGTGGGATTTCCTGACGGCTAATAACAGCACGTTGCCCTGTGCGTGGAATGCCCGCTTTCGCAATAGGAAGCCTGCTACTTGAGTAGTTGACATCTCTATTTCAAAACATAACCGGAGCTGAGTAATGGATGTTCGAAGTGGTGGGTGCATCAAATACGTGAACGTTTCTTTTTCTCCACTTTGGACCCAAAAATATTGGGGTACGTAAATTATGCAAGGGCGTTAATTACGCGAGAAAATACGGTAGTTTCCTTATCAGACGGTAAAATGAACGGAAATTTATAGGTATCTCTGAACACTTTGAGATAACGTTTGTAATATTTTTTGGCCATAACAAAGAGAGAAAATGCCAGAAACTGTCACTGATACAACCCCCTTAAAAACATTCTACTAATTAAAATTATGCGCTTAAATATGCGAAACTGCCACATACAAAACAATTCAATACGTCCCATACATTATTAACATACGACTTTGACAGAGAGGGAAAGCCAAGAAATGCAAGTAAAACACGTGGCCTACAACTCTGACGAAACTACGCTCAGAAACAATGTTAACAGCGCGCGAACAACACAATAACAAACTGATTCTTTCGTCCTGATTAACTGAGTCGTTAGCGCGCGCTAGCCTCATGCTTGCAGGACGATCGCCGCCCCGAATCCCCAGCTGTATCAAGTGCACACGCTGCTGTGGTGAGCGGGAAACACGATACATGAAGGCGACGGACGAAACACTCACGAAATAAAGTATCAAATAAATACGCTTGAAAATGAGGTTTCGTAAATTGCACAAGCACATAAGAATTTATCCTTTATCCTAGGGGAAGAGTATTGGCCGTACTAGAGGTTATATTAGTAAAAAATCGGAAGAAGTAAAAATAAATCGGAAAAACGGAAGATGAGTTAAAAACCGGAAAGTTTCCGGGTAAATCAGAAGGGTTGGCAGGTATGGGTTGGCGAGTTGGTGAAAGTAGAGGGAATACTGGAAAAGAAACAATATCACCGTATCCTCTCGCGCAATACCGTACCATCTGGAATGAAGCTGATAGGTGAAGGATTTGTTCTACATCAGGACAATGATCCTAAACACACCTCTCATTTGTGCAAGCAGTATCTGGAAATGAAACAAGCTGAAGGAAAATTGGAATTAATGGCCTGGCCTCCTCAATCACCCAATTTGTCACCTATTGAACTTTTGTGGGAAGAACTTGACAGGAAAGTGAAAGAAAAGGACCCAGGCAGTGTGGATGGGTTGTGGCAATGTCTGATAGAAACGTGGGGATGTACATACCAAGACTTTGGAAAAATTAACAGCTGGAATGCCACGCATCTGTAAAGGGTGGACACATTGATGAACAGGCAGTGCGATGGCTTAAGATGTTGTGATTGTGTTTCTAGCTCCCTGAGAATGACCGGTGAAAAGGAAAATCTAGTGAAATATGTAATAAAACTAGATAGTTCTAAAAACATACGTATTTCTATGTTGATTTTCAACAAATAGCCGCTATATATCATGGTAAGTGAAAATTCATGGCGAGTCTAAATTTCCCGACACTAATGTAAATTTTCCGGCCGTTTGTCCTATTACGTGTGTTTCTTTTCCTATTATACAAGATTTGGTTACACAAATTAATCAATTTCTCGAAGCAAACATTTCCTCCCTTGAAGCAAAAAATACTCTGTAACTCAAATTTTGTGCAACATTAACTGACCAATAAGGCATTTATGGTTTGTGAGGAGCTGTTAACAAGTACAGAAAGAGTTACAGTGAAGCTTGGAACTATTATGATGGGAACTGAAAAACTTGAACTTCTAGCGATCGGAAAATCGGTAAAGCCTCACTGTTTCTCGGGTGTCAATTACCAGTCGCGTACAAAAAGCAAGTCCAGAAGTCACGGATGACAAGCTCTATTTACAAAACTCAGCTGCGTGGTACTGATGAGAAGTTTCAACGTAAAGGGAGGAAAGGTTGACCGCAACAAACAGAAAAGACTAATGGATTTTTTCCAAAGGCATTAACGGAGCTAGGTTTCTTGTTTCACTACGTATGTACTGTATCCTGTCTTCTAAAAAGTTACTATAATAAGAGTTATAATTAAAGTGATGCCGTAAAACAGAGTTTCTATTCTTAAGTACAGTTAAAAATAATTTATTCAGTAAAAGCCCGTAGGTACATAATGTGTTTCAATTATGTGCTATACATACTCAAAAATGATATTCTCTATATCTCGAAATAAAATGTATTTCCCGAGGTGATTTGAGATTAGTATTTTATTATTTAGCTAATGACAACGCAATGGAACATACACACATACATACATACATAATCATTATAGACTGTTATGCCTTTCAGCGTTCAGTCTGCAAGCCTCTGAGAATTTACTAAACGTCGCCACAATCCTCGATTTGCAACTAGTGTTGTGGCCTCATTTAGTTCTATACCTCTTATCTTTAAATCGTTAGAAACCGAGTCTAACCATCGTCGTCTTGGTCTACCTCTACTTCTCTTACCTTCCATAGCAGAGTCCATTGTTCTCCTAGGTAACCTATCCTCCTCCATTTGCGTCACGTGACCCCACCACCGAAGCTGGTTTATGCGTACAGCTTCGTCCATCGAGTTCATTCCTAAATTAGCCTTTATCACCTCATTCCGAGTACCCTCCTGCCACTGTTCCCACCTGTTTGTACCAGCAATCATTCTTGCTACTTTCATATCTGTTACTTCTAATTTATGAATAACATATCCCGAGTCCACCCAGTTTTCGCTCCCGTAAAGCAAAGTTGGTCTAAAAACAGACCGATGTAAAGATAGTTCCATCTGGGAACTGACTTCCTTCTTACAGAATACTGTTGATCGCAACTGCGAGCTCACTGCATTAGCTTTACGACACCTTGATTCAATCTCACTTACAATATTACCATCCTAGGAGAACACACAACCTAAATACTTGAAATTATCTACCTGTTCTAGCTTTGTATCACCAATCTGACATTCAATTCTGTTGAATTTCTCACCTACTGGCATCAACTTAGTCTTCGAGAGACTAATTTTCATACCATACTCATTGCACCTATTTTCAAGTTCCAAGATATTAGACTGCAGGCTTTCGGCACAATCTGCCATTAAGACCAAGTCGTCAGCATAGGCCAGACTGCTTACTACATTTCCACCTAACTGAATACCTCCCTGTCATTTTATACAGGGTTATTTTAAATGATTGTCGGGGTTTCGTGAACTTTTTTTTTTTGAAAACGTGGAAAACGTACCATTTTTATTGTTGCAGTAACGGTTAGACAAACTCCCAAAGTTTTGTTTTGCATTAACTGTAGTACATAAATTACCAATAGATGGCAGTAATAGCAGTGTTTAACAAAATGGCGGTTAGCAATAAGAAGGCTTTTTGTACTCTTGAATTTCATCAACACCTTTAGGCGCTTTCGTAACACACACCATACTGTGGTTTGAGGAACTTGCAGTTCCCTGCTACATCTTGTAGTTGATTTCTTAGGACCACGGAGATAAACACTCCTAATCCGATTCACATCCGCTTCTGACACAGCAGGATGCCCACTGCTTTTCCCTTTGCACAAACAACCTGTATCCACAAATTGTGCGTACCATCTACGAATAGAGTTGTCGGAAGGAGGCTCCTTCCCGTATTTTGTCCGAAAATAGCGCTGGACTCTGGTAACGGATCGGTGTTGATGAAATTCAAGAGTACAAAAAGCTTTCTCCTTATCGCTAACAGTCATTTTTAAGATAAAAATTTCATTGTTCTGTATTGAAAAGTATCACAGTTAAAATTGAAATAATAAATAAAGAGGTTCAACCTATTCAATACAAAAGAATAAGAAATGCAGTGATTATATTCTTATTTAATAATAAGTAGAAGTGGTACCGGTTTCGACCCTAGTCCAGGTCATCAACAGCCGATTAAAACATATATACAAGCTAGCTCATTTAACTGTTCTCCGCTTTTCATAAACATTATAAGACTTTGCCTAACACTGCGTGTGCCATACTGCCGTTCAGAAAATTACATACTGTTTCTTTTAAGTGACTTACATTTTACTTCTGAATTTTACAGCGTCTAAACCCGTCATTTTTATATCGCCTCTTCTACTGATCCAGAGTGAACTTGATCTTTTTTCTTTTTCCTATGCATTGTTTTTCATGTTTTAATCGGCTGATGATGACCTGGACTAGGATCGAAACCAGTACCACTTCTACTTATTATTAAATAAGAATGTAATCGCTGCATTTCTTATTCTTTCGTATTGAATAGGTTGAACCTCGTTTACTTATTATTTCAATTTTAACCGTCATTTTGTTAAACACTGCTATTACTGCCATCTGGTGGTAACTTGTGTACTACAGTTGATGCAAAACAAAACTTTGAGAGTTTGTCTAACCGTTACTGCAACAATAAAAATAGTATGTTTTCCACGTTTTCAAAAAACAATTCATGAAACCCCGACAATCATTTAGAATAACCCTGTACCTTTCAGCAGATGATCCATGTAAACTACGAACAGCCAAGGTGAAAGATTACAGCCTTGTCTAACCCCTATAAGTACCCTGAACCAAGAACTCATTCTAGCATCGATTCTCACTGAAGCCCAATTGTCAACATAAATGCCTTTGATTTGTTTTAATAATCTACCTTTAATTCCATAGTCCCCCAGTATGGCGAACATCTTTTCCCTCGGTACCCTGTCATATGCTTTCTCTAGATCTACGAAAGTCTGTTAAGATATAGTCTATTATGGATCTGGATCCCCTAGCCTCTCATGTATAGCGGTGAATAGCCTTATGCTTGAAGAATGTATTCATAACAGCTAAACCCATACTAGCACAGAAGTCCAGCAAACACTTCCCATTCTCATTAGCTTCCATATCTTCCCCACATTTACCAATCATCCTTTCGTATCCTTCAGTTCTATTCCCAACTCTCGCATTGAAATCATCCATTAGCACTATTCTATCCTTGCTGTTGACCCTGACCACGATGTCACTCAATGCTTCATAAAACTTGTCAATTTCATCCTCATCTGCACCCTCACATGGTGAATACACGGACACAATTCTAGTACTAATTCCTCCAACTGACAAATCTACCCACATCATTCGCTCATTTACGTGCCTAACAGAAACTATGTTGCGTGCAATGGTATTCCTGATAAAGAGCCCCCCTTCCCTTTCTAACACCCGTCAAGTACACTTCATCTCCTATCTCTTCCTCATTATCTCCCCTTACCCAAATATCACTTACTCCTAGTACATCCAGATGCATCCTCTTTGCTGACTCAGCCAGTTCTACATTCTCTCTTCCATAAGCCCCATTAATATTGATACCGGGCGAGTTGGCCGTGCGCGCAGAGGCGCGCGGTTGTGAGCTTGCATCCGGGAGATAGTAGGTTCGAATCCCACTATCGGCAGCCCTGAAGATGGTTTTCCGTGGTTTCCCATTTTCACACCAGGCAAATGCTGGGGCTGTACCTTAATTAAGGCCACGGCCGCTTCCTTCCAACTCCTAGGCCTTTCCTATCCCATCGTCGCCATAAGACCTATCTGTGTCGGTGCGACGTAAAGCCCCTAGCAAAAAAAAAAAAAAAAAAATTAATATTGATAGCTCCCCATCAAATTCCATTTTGTTCGCCATGTTGTTTCCAAGGAGTCCCTCACCTGTCAAATGGGAGTGGGACTCCGTTACTCCCATAGGTCCGAGGCTTGCTTAAAATGTTCTGAGCTTGGTAAATTCATGAAGCAGGATGCTACCCTACTTGCACATAGTCCAAGTGAGGATCTCTTCTCTAACGTGTTGTGGACCACCGGTGAATTGTATAGTCCTAGCCGCCTGAGCATAAGGAGAGCCATGACTCAGAATACGTCCGAGATGCCCACTCCCATTCCATAGCAACTGGTATCCCGACTCTCAGGACCACTTACTAGGCCACTCAGCCGTTGCCCATGGTTAACGAACTAGGATGTGACTACAGTAACCCACAAACATGAACCATTTGGAATATATAACAATATACAAATGATATACTAAAATAATTAGGGCATTATTACTATTAGACATAAAACAGAGTATACAATGAAAATGTATGCACTTATACAGTGAGAGTTAAATTGTCTATCTAGTTAACAGCATCTGGAGTCAGCGTCAAAAAGTCCTTCAGATCTCCCGAGTATGACGTAATACTACACTGCTTCACAATGTGTTGGGTGGTCTGGGGAGTCGCTACGCAAACACAAGATGGATCAGAAATGTTGTTCCATTTGTAGAGGAAGTCATAATATACTCCATGGCTTGTACGAATCCTGTTGGCAATTTTCCACGTACGTCGAGGCAGATCAAAACCCGCTGGTTTAATTTGGGTATTTAAAACAGTTATAAGTCTGGTGGTGCATTGGTGCATGTCGGATCCATTTTTTTCTTCCCAATGAACATTTATATTGAAGCCCGTATTGAAAAGTTCAACAGCAGCCCGCCTGGTGGCCATGATCGTTAAGGCGCTGAAGTCTACACAGTCTGACACTGAGGTTAGCCGGTTCGAGTCCCATTGGTCGAAAAAATGTTTACCATCAGAATGTTGGCCTGCAGGGTAGGGGAGGTGGTGGTACACAATTTACAATCACTAGGTTGCGTGCCACAAGCCTGAATTAAATTCTAAACCTCTCCACAGTGCTCATATGGAGTGAGGGCATATGACGCTGTTGATGGTGATTCGTCCGTCGGATGGGGATGTTACGCCTTGAGCAGACCCCTTGTGCTATTCGACTTATCATTGTTCAGTTAATGTCAGTATAATGAAAGAAATGTGCAACTCCATCATTGTCCAGTCCCAAGTCCAGAATGAGAAAGGAGGAGGGTTTGCTGGTCTGGCACCCAGCTGTAAAACTGCCAACGCCGAGTGTTGGGTGGCGGGAAATAACCTGACTATCTAAGGGAGCCAACGGCTTCGGGCGAATGAGCCCCTTTGGGTGGGGTGATGGTTCCCCACAGTGGAGGAAATGCCACTGGAATCCATTATGCAGCGTCTGTTCTCCAAGTTAGGGGCGGCTGCACAAGGCATCTGTACTCCAGAGGAGCGGCCTCATTATCACCTCACTGGATCACATCCAGAGTTGTAATTCGGGACCGAGTCCCACACAGGTGACACCTTGACAGTCAACCATGGAAGGTCTTTTAAGGAATACTCCACCAGCTGAATCAAGAGTTCAGAGAAGGCAGCATTCCGATACGGTGGGCTGCCACCTGAAAGATACTGTGAAGTCTGAGGCATGGAAATACCCGAGTACCACATACACGAACGAGACAAAATCAAGAATCAAACCAAAGCAGATAACCTACTTCTCTACATACAATATAAACTCTCTCATGCAAACCGGTAAACTAAAAGTGATCACCGACATAATGGACCAGCACAAAATTCTTATCATGGGATTACAGGAAATTAGAACCACTGACCAGGATGCCTTGGCATCTCAAGGGTACAGACTTTATAAAGGTATACCAGGGAAGAGAGTGATGAAGAATGTCCCACAATTTGGAACAGGATTCTTGGTCAGCCTTAAAATAATAAACTCAGTTCAAGAATTCAAATCACAGTCTCCACGAGTCTCAAGGCTCACCGTAAAGGCATCTAATAAAATCTATACTATAATAAATGCCCATGCTCCCACTAATGACAAAAACAACAACTCAAAAGACCATGAGGAAACAGAAGAATTTTGGGACCTATTGTCCACACCATAGATAACATCCCCAAACACCATGTAAAATTATTAATAGGCGACTTCAACACTCAACTAGGCAGAGAAAGAAGATACTGTGACATCATTGTAAAATGGCTAGCACACAAGAAAACAAATAAAAATGGAGAGAGACTAGTTGACCTGTGTAGAAGCCATAATTTAATCTCAAAATCTACATGTTTTAAGAGGCAACCTCAAAAACTCAAAACATGGAAACACCCTGACTACACTAAAGGAGAATGGCAACTGGATCACATCTGCATGGACAAATACCACCACGAAGACATCTATAACGTCAAAGTCCTCCAAGGAATAGACAAAGGTTCAGATCACAACGTAGTTAAAACTCACTCCTCAGAGGAGACAACAAAAGCAAGCCCTTAAAACTAAAAGAAAAATAGATCCTACCCAGCTAATCAACAACAAAAATTACCAGAAAGCAACTGAAAAAATAAAAATCACAGACAAACTTGAAGACTTAATACACTAAACAAATTGCAGAAGACCTGGCTCCAATTAAACCACGTAAAAAACACCAATGGTGGAACAGTGAATGTGATGAAACAGTGGAGAAAAGACACCCGGCATGGCTATTACATCAGTCCCAAAAAACAGAAATATCCTATCAAAATCTAGTAAAACAGAGAAAAGAAACTACCCAAGTCTTACGAAGAATAAAAAGACAACATCATAAGGACACACTGCAGTTAATTGAAGAACAATTCAATAAAACTCAGTCAAGGGACTACTACAAAACCTTCAGAAAGCAGCTCCAAAAATATGAACCCCGGACCCTACTGATGAAGGATGAAAATGGTAAGCTGGCTCATAACAATAAAGACAATGCAGAAATTCTGGCTAAATATCTCAGCAAGCTTTTAAATTGTGAGGAACTTATAGAACTCCTTCATTTGGACACCAACACCCCGATAAAAACACCACCAGAGAACATCACTCCCCCCACAATAAAGGAAGTCTACCAAGCTCTGAATAAATTCAAAATCTACAAAGCGCCAGGAGAAGATCAGACCTTAGCAGAAATCTGGAAATATGCAGGAACATCAGCGAAAGTTGCCCTCCATGAGCAACTTGTCTCTATCTGGAATAAAGAAGAACTACCAGAACACTGGACAACAGCCTTCATTCACCCACTGCACAAAAAAGGAGACAAAACCGACCCTAATAACTACAGGGGAATCTCGCTCCTAGACATAACATACAAAATATTTTCAATAATCATCCTTAATAGGATAAGTTTACAACTTCAGAAAGAACTAGGAGAATATCAAGGAGGTTTCAGACCCTGGAGGAGTTGTCCTGATCAGATCATGAGCCCTAAGTTGATAATGGACTACAGTATAACAGAAGAAACAGAGATATGATAACATTTGTAGATTTCAAGAAAGCTTATGACTGCATCCATAGAAAATCTCTGTTTAAAATTTTAAAACACCTTGGACTACACCCCAAATTAATAAACATGATAAAATTGACTTTCACCAACACCAAATCAAAAGTGAACTTTAGGGGTGAAACATAGAGACATTTGAAATTAAAACTGGACTACGGCAGGGAGATGGGCTCTCACCACTATTATTTAATTGTGCTCTACAAATGGTAATGAGGGAATGGTTTAGGAAATGTCCCCCTAAAATAAAGATTGGCCGAAAAATCAAAACAAATTGCCTGGGTTTCGCTGACGATTTAGCATTACTAGCAGTGGACATAAAAGAAGCAAAAACCCAGATATCAGAAATTCAAAACATTGCAAATAAAATTGGTCCCAAAATATCATTTGAAAAAACAGAAATTATGCCCCAAAAACCAACACAACTAAAAGAAGTTACCATAAATGGTAATAAAATCAAAATAGTAACTCAATTTAAATATCTTGGAGAAGTAATGACTAGACCTGGGATTTTAAGGCAAATGCCTATTTCGTTCCTTAGGAAATAACACGATTTTTTTTAAAAATATGTTGACGTTTAATGATAAATCCCTTACATTAATAGAGTTTTATAGTGCCCTAAAATGCCTATTTGGACCTTTAGAGCCTATTTTACTATTTTAGTGCCTAAAATTGCCTATTTTCTACATTTAAAATAAAATTCAACTTCTGTAATTTTTACAATCACACAATGGATATCCCTGGAACGAACAGAACAGCAGAGGGTGGGTTTTTCACAGAAATGTGCTCTTCCCAGACAACTGTCACCAAAGGAATGCTGAGTGAAGGGTGGAGGTGGGGGATTAGCTCAGAAGAACAACGATCAGCTAGTAAAGGCCATACTGTGTCGAGCGACGGGGTGAGAGGGAGGATTATCTAGGAAGAACAAGGAGCAGGTAGTAAGAAGGGACATACTGTGTCAAGTCGCCAGTGAAAGAACATCTGTTTAAGTGAATATAGTTCATCATGCCTAAAACGAAATCATCTAAGAGTGCGCTTCTACAACAATGGCTTGTAAAATTTCCAGGGATGACTTTTGATGGCAGGATTATTTTCTGCCAGTACTGAAATAAACAGGGATGTGCATATAACTTAAATTTCATATTAATCTAAAACTAAGGTTTTGATATTGGCTCCTCTAATTAATTGTAGAGACCTAGTCCAGGTGACCTGGGTTCAATTTCCAGTACCAGCAGTAATTTAGAAATCTATGAGGTCTGTAACGGTGTTGACCCAGCATCGTGAGGACAATTGAGAAGCTACAGCGGACAGGGGTCACGGTAGCAAGGCAATACGGCTGAGGGATGTATCGTGCTGACCACACGCCACCCAATATCTGCTGGCCATGAATTGGGCAGCAACGTTTATTGAAAGCCAAGGCCCTTCGGAGACTGTAGTGTTCTTGTTCTTTATTAACTTTAGAGTAATAATGGCTTAATTTAAACAGTTCAAAATTACAAATTTTATTCAATAGCTCACCTTTTCTATTTCTCATCTTAGTCTCTAATTGACATCACTTTATTGTGTTTTAGATTTCACATGAGAAAAAAAGCCACCCTCAGCAGCATGCAGATACTGCCAGTAACAAAGCGAAAGCAGCCATGAAAAGTAACATTAGACAGACTCTGCTCACACGAACTATATCTCCTACAACCCATAATGGTTTCTATGCTGATATGTGTAGAGCCCTAGTTGCAGCAAATATCCCCTGGAATGCTGTGCATAATCTGGTTTTCAGAGATTTTTTACAGAAATATACCAAGCAGCACATTCCATCAGCATCTACATTAAAGAAAAACTACTTAGATATTCGTTACAATGAGGTTATTTTGTCAATCAGGGAGGATATTGGGGAATCTTGCATATGGTTGTGTGTGAACGAAACCACCGACTCTGTGAGCAGGTACATTGCTAACCTTATAGTAGGAAAACTGGAACCCAATCAGGCATCTACCGCTCACCCTTCTTTGCTCTAAACAGCTTGAGAAAGTCAATAGTCAAAGCATTGCATACTTTATCAACAAGGAGTTGCAATTGTTGTATCCTGGGAGTGTTGATGATTCTGAAGTCCTTCTCCTAGTCTCCGATGCTGCTTCCTACACGATTGCCACCGCACCTCTCCTCAAAACTTTCTATCCTTCTTTAATTCATGTTACTTGCATGGCCCATGCCTTGCATAGACTCGCAGAAACAGTTAGAGCAGAATTTTCTGCAGTATATCCTCTCAACAATGAAGACAGTGTTCTGTAAGGCTCCATCAAGAATAGCCATCTTTCAAGAGAAACACCCCTCTATTCCCCTTCCACCACAGCCAATCATCACCCGTTGGGGTTCCTGGATGGAAGATGCCCTTTATTATGGAGAACATCTTGAGGAAATCATGACTGTGACAGACAATTTGCCTTTAACGGACAACTCTGCATGTGTATCGTCTGTCAAAGAGCTGTTAAATGATTGTTCCAGTGTTCAAAGAGACATTGCGTATATTCAGGCAAATTTTTTATTTCTTCCAGTCACCATTACAAAAATGGAGGAAAAAAGAAACAGTCTCAAACAGCAATTTTCTGTAATTGAGGAAGCTGAGAATAACATACAAAGTGCTAGGGGCAAGGTAGGGGATAAAATAAGAGACAAGTGGTCTAGTGTACTGCAGAAGAACCCAGGTTATTCAGTGCTGAAAAGGATACATCAGGTAATGGATGGGGAAAAGGTAGACTTACCAAGTGAAATTGAATTGAAAAATGTATGTAAATTTTCCTATGCCCCTCTAACATCTGTGAGTGTGGAGCGCTCTTTTTCTGCTTTCAAAATTATTTTAACAGACAAAAAACACAGCCTGACTGTGGAAAATTCAGAGAGGATTATTGTTATGTACTGTAAAGCAAACTACGAATGAAAGTACTGTACGAATGTTCCTCACAAATAATAAACACATACTCCATTCGCATTTACACCGTTATTGGATGCCTGCAGTGCTGTAATTGTGTACAGTGATTTTAGTATTAAGGTTTTAGATCAGTATTGATTATGATATATCATATAATCAATAACTTTTTTTGACATATGACTTTTTTTATATTGTTTTGATAAATGTCTGTTTTATTCTGTCTTAATTTTGCAGTTATTTTGGTTAAGAACAGGGATACCTCGTTTGTTAAAGTAAAAAAGTATCACGTTAAAGTTTAGGTGTATATTGTCATATTTTAAAGTCTATTTCCTGCCTATCCACACATTTTTAAAACATAATTTAAGTGCCAATTTTCTCTTTTTAAAGCCTATTTACTTGTTTTAAAAGCCTATTTTAAGTACCTAAAACTAATTTTTTAGAGCCTAAAATCCCAGGTCTAGTAATAACACATAACCTAAATGAAAAATTCTCAATCCAAACAAGAACAAATAGATTGATGATGATGATGCTTCTTGTTTAAAGGGGCCTAACATCGAGGTCATCGGCCCCTAATGGTACGAAATGAAATGACAACAAAAAATTCAATATCATCCACTGACCAAAATAAAAAATTTAAAAAATCGTCATGAAGAAGGAATGGATGGATATGAACCAAAAAAAAAAAACGAGCAAACAAAAAAGGAGTGGATCCAACTCAAAAAAAGGTCATAGATAATTTATTACTGACCAAGGGACCACTCATGAAGCACAATCCTGAATCGAGGATGCTTGATGTCTAAAGGGGTCCAAAATCCAGGTCTAAGGCCCCTCAGAATGGTACATGTCGCAAGTAAAGTAGAACCATGGTATTTGTCATGTTGGGGTACTAATCAAAAGTAACGAAGACTCACAGTGTTCCACACAAGATGGTTCTACTCACAAGTATTTTACTTCGTACAGGTAACGCAAACCTATGATGTTTCTCACACAATGACGCCACTCATAGCCAACGCAAACCGATGAGGTTCCTCACCTAAGTGTACTAACTACACCATCCCGTGGTGTTCCTCACATAGTGGGTACTAATCACAGGCAACGCAGACCCACGGTGTCGCTCATATAGTGGTACAACTCACAGGCAACGCCCAGACCCGCTGTGTTGCTCACATGGGTACGACGCCGGGTACTGGAAACCCCCAGGCCAAGCTCATGACTGCTACTAATCACAAACCAATTTCGCACCGAATATAGTGGTACAACTTGCAAGTACAAGCAATCCATGGTGTTCCCCGCATGATGGTATGAATCAAAAGGAATTTCATGGTTCTAATTCAATCATCCCTTGGTCACCCCTTTTAGTCGCCTCTCACGACAAGCAGGGGATACCGTGGGTGTATTATTCGTCTGCGTCCCCCACCCACAGGGGGTAAAGAGAGAGAGAGAGAGAGAGAGAGAGAAGAAGAAAGAAGGGATCCATCACTTCGAAAGATGAAGTAACGGACGAAGAAAGGCAAGGGCCACGAAGGGCGTGAAATGAAAGACTCCCGAGGCCCTCGAATGCTCTAATACCGTCGGGGTCGGAAAAGAACAAGAGTTGACCAATGGAGGTCGGACAGGATAGACGAAAGTGAGGAGCCTGGCACAAGTAAGTGGAAGCAATGCCAAGACTCAGCTAACGGCCCCGTGCTCACCAACCCACACTCCCAAGTTGAAGCCCCTTGGGCCCCTGTTAGTTGCCTTTTACAACAGGCAGGGGATACCACGGGTGTATTCTACATGTGCGTCCTCCACCCGCAGGGGGAACAAATAGATTAGCTAAAGCACAAAAATTAACATGGGATATCTACAAAAAGGAAATGTCTATCAATAAATACAAAAATTAAACACTACAACACAGTTATAAAACTGGAAGCTACTTATGCAGCAGAAACACTTTTTTACCTGAATAAACAATCAAAGACTGACAGATTTCAGAAAATTGAAAGGAGGATTGGAAGAATCTGCATCAAAAAAAAAAAAAAAAACACCAGAAAGATGGACAGTGGCAGTTAATACCTAACAAAGTCGTGTACAAAGAGCTAGAACCCATTACAGACACTATGCGTAAGAGGAGGCTGGGATTCTTTGGACATATCATGAGGATGCAGGATTCGAGACTTCTGAAACAACTAGTACAACACAATCTCGTCTCAAAAAATACCACAACAGGATGTAAATGGATCAGAGAAGTAAGAGAGGATCTGAAGGAAATAGGCCTTACAACAGAAGACACCACAAATAAGATAAAAATGAATACAAAACTCAAGAATACAAACCTCCACTTTACCCTTACACAAAACAAACCGACAACACACATATTTTCAACTGAGGAAAGGGCACAAAGATCGGAGCGTCTGAAGAAGTACTGCGAGGACCACAAAGCTCGAACAATCCCTTCAAAGAGACCTGAACAACGGACTGACTAAAGTGATCCTATGTGGTCATAAAAGAAGAAGAAAGAAATGTGCAACAGTGTCATCCAACCAGAAAATATACAGTTTTACGCATTGAACAGCCTTCATCAGTTATTAGCGATAGCACTCTGAAGTGCCTAATAAAAGCGAGGATCGAGGAGCCTTGCGTTACCCGTCAAGGAAACCTCTTTCCTTTGTGAAACATGCATTAATACAAGGGCAAATCAATAAGTATCTGCAATTTTGCTCTAATTGTCTTTAGGTTGGCTCTATGGCGTTGTGTGCTCACCAGACGCTAGATGGCACCGTTGTCTACATCTGTGGTAGGTTTCAGCGTTATCAGATGGCTGTGCCACTCTCTGTTTGCACCAAGGATGAACAGCGTTCTGCAATCCATTTTTTTGTGGTCTGAAGGTGTACCAGGAGCGGAAATTCATAGAACAGTCACTTGCCTGTTATTAGAGATCATATCATGCACTTGTTCAATATTGGCATCAGTTCGGCTGCAAATGGACGCCCAGATCTTTCCTCCTCCTTCACGCTAGTGCAACCCCTTTTGAACTGTTCTATCTACTGGTAAACACTTCGCTGTGGCAAAACATTGTCCCCGTATTGTGTTGAAAGTCTTCTATGAATTTCCGCTCCTGTACAACCTTGATGCAACATTTCCGGAACAGTCATTTTCCCGTATTCATCATTCAATTTGTTCGGTCTCAAGAATGTTCCATATAAGCCAATGTTAAATTACCCTACATCTCAAACTATTGTTTTATCGCATTGATTGTCAAAAAAGTATTTGTCCTCGGCCAAAATATTCCTGCATTGATTAATCTTTTGGAAGAAAAATTGCAAACGTTTTTGAATTTAAAGCGACAGCTCAATACTCTAGCACAGAATAGCAGCAACCTGTTACACGAAAATGTACAAATGATTCCGAGTTATTGGTCTTGAATAAGGATCTTGTACACTGGAGTGCAGTACACAGGTTATTCACGCGCAACCACACTATATAACCATGCCTACGAGAATCCTGGCACCAATGCTTCTCCTCAGTCCGCTAACCGGCCCCTAGAAGTATTCTTACTTATTTAGAATAATTAAAACAGAGGCATGGTAAAACACACATTTGCCATCATTTTCTATGTTGCTATTGGCCAGCTAGGGCTGCCACTTTCATTGAAAATAAGAAAATCATGCAGTTCAAAATTGTCGCGGCATGCGCCGGGTACTTTTTAATTAGTCACAGGGTGATTGTGTCGTACCTTGGAGTGTGTAGGATGCTAGAGGCCTGTTGATCACTTTGTTGCCCCTTCCCAATTGTTAAGTTGATACCCTCACATAGCCCGCTCATCTGAGATACACAATGTTGAATTCATAATCTGTGTGACATCGTCCGAGTCGCATCGCGGTGGATCTCTAACCTATCGTCCACAACGGGTCTACAGAATCTTTATCAAAATGCAGGTTATCATCATAATATCCACGAATAGCATTAATTTGCAAAGAAAACTGGCCATAAAGGTTTTCAGTAACTACGATATGTAAAGAAAAGTGTAAAAGAAACAGCATAAAATTCATGCTTTTTATTTTCATCACGTATATCGTAATTGCAAACTTTTGATGCCGTTATATATAGTATGAGCATGTCCGGCTCCATGGCTAAATGGTTAGCAAGCTGCCTTCGGGCAAGGGGTCGCTATAGGGTCGGGGACTATAACCTTCCTTTGTTAAGCCTGACGGTTTGGGGGCTGATGTGTGTGCCATCTTCAGCATTAGAATTCATCACAGGTAGGGCCGCATTTTCATAGACACGCAGGTCACCTATCAGGTGGCAACTCGAAAGACCTGCACCAGGCCTCTCCAGAGGCCACAGGCCATTATCATTATTATTAATGAAATTTACATAAAGAAAAATGTCCGAATACAGTACCCATATTTTCTTATTTTGCTTTTCCCCCTATTTTTTTATGTTACCCGCATGTATCTTTTTCATGCATCTACCATCATTTTCCAACTTCCCCTTGATAAACGATGCATCGAGGGTTTACTGAACTTGAAAATCAACCAAGGAATGTGTCACAGAAAGCATCGATATGGACAGGATCCATGTTCCCAAACTTTTTTGCTATTTGCTTTATGTCGCATCGACACAGATCGGTCTTATGGCGACGATGCGACAGGAAAGGCCTAGGAATGGAAAGGAAGCGGCTGTGGCCTTAACACTTTGAAGACGATGTCACCCCATGTGGGGTGACGGACCCTCATACAAAATATAGTATGTCACCCCTCATGGGGTGACACGGCAGCGTGTCCAGGCCTTTCAACTTTAGGCTGTCGCACGAAACTAGCGCTACCATTCGCAGTTGTATTGCATTGCTTGTTCACGTAAGGTGTTCATAGAGTGCAGCGCAGTGCCCATTCCTTTCTCAGCATGCTGGGCATTGCGCAACAAACAGTGGAATTTCTCTGACATTTGTCACCCCATATGGGGTGACATACGCAACCATCAGAATTCAATTATTAATGGTAAGGAAAATAATGTGGATTGGAGTCTATTATTGCTTTTTTCTTACATACTGGTTGAGATTTAGCACTCAGATGAAATTGTAAACTGGGGCTACGTGTGAATAAAAAAAATGTTTCTGCAAACCTGGGAATGTTCCCCAGTAATTGTCACTGGCTGATGATTTGGTTGAATCATTGCCCGATGCAGCACCGGAATATTTGCTAGTGTCCTCACTACACAAACTATTGTTGAATTCTGACTCGGAAAAGGTGGCATCACATTGCAAATCCTAAATGTCAACATCTCTTGATTCAACACTCGAGCCCTTTTCAGGTTGTTCTTCTATCTCTCTATCGGTAATCATGGCTTACTCAACACAGAAACACATAACATGAATTAATTTCTTGTCACAAAAATGTAAATTACAAGGAACTTGTTGAAAGGCGCGTAAATCCACAGCTCACAGTACAGAGCAGAGTGTTCCACAACAACAAAGGTAATAAGGCCGTCACCCCTACGTCACCCCTGTAGGGGTGACATGCGCTTTCTCTGTTGCATAGTCAACCTAATAACCATATGTCACCCCAATGGGGGGACACAAAAATAGTAACTTTGAACATAAAATATGTCTTTGATTATCATCTACGAATGAAATTACGAACATCCGTAACCCACAACAACCTGAAAAATGTATACGGCATTTCAGCAGTTTACCGCAGAAAAAGCAAATGTACACGTCGACGCTAAAGTGTTAATTAAGGTACAGCGCCAGCATTTGCCTGGTGTGAAAATGGGAAACCACGGAAAACCATCTTCAGGGCTGCCGACAGTGGGGTTCGAGCCCACTATCTCCCAGATGCAAGCTCACAGCTGCGTGCCCCTAACCGCAAGGCCAACTCACTCGGTCCCAAATTTTTAAGCTGGGAAGTACATAAATTAAGAATGATGGAAGATGCACTGTATGTTATTTTGATCATTTGTATTTAATATTATTTCCTCATAGCTAATAATATTAACAATATAAATACAGTAGCTAACGGGAGAATGGAAGCTAAAAATTCAAAAGAACAGAGAACTCATGTCAATGCTGAATAGAGTGTTTCAGAGAAGTGTTTGACAAGATAAAGAACACTTGTATTATAACACCTGTACTGATTTAGAACTGGAGAATTAAAAAGGCAATATGAAAAGATACACCAGTATACTTCCAGTTTGAGAAAAAAGTTTCAACCAAGGTAGAAATAGTCAAGGATATCAACAGTCAGTTTATAAGTGATAAATCAGGAATTAAACAGACAGAAAGAGATATTCAGGACTTGTATAAACAAGATGTACATGATGATAGTTCAGTGGAAGAGGTAAAATTTGATCTGGAACGTCTAATGTTGGAAGATGAAATAAGATCTGTTCTCAAATCATTAGCAAACCAAAAAGCCTCTGGGAATTTCAGCTCAATATGGTAAGTTAGAGAAGATGATTCGGTCAATGTTTTAACAGCATTATGTCAGCAGATTTGAACAACTGCAACATGGCCCATTGATTGGAAACGATCCATATACATTCCTATACAAAAAAAAAGAGAGAGATTTGTTGGACTGCATAAACTACCGTACAATCACACTGATATCACATGTTGGTAGGACGTTATTAAAGATCATACAACAAAGATTAGAACCTTATATGGAGCATAAACTGTCCGAAACTCAAGATGGTTTTAGGAGAGGCAGAAGTACCAGAGATATCATCAGTGATATGTGTTGGATGGTAGAGAAAGCAAAGGATTACCAGAAAGAGCTCTACATGTACTTTATTGATTATAAGAAAGTCTTTGATAGTGTAAACCAGAGGATGATGTGGGATGTCCTTAGAAGGATGGGTATACCTGAACATCTCATTTTCTTGATGCATCTCCTCTACCTGCAACAAGAGGCCACAATTAGAATTGAGCATGGTGATACAGACTGATATTCAGTTGGTAAGGGGATAAAGCAGGGGCGTATATTCTCTTCTTATCTGTTCAACTTATATGCCGAGTACATCATGAGAGAAGTTCGAACATGAGACCTTTCATGGATTTAGGATTGTTGGTATGAATATAAACAACCTACATTACGCAGACGACACCACTTTGATAGCTAGAAATAAGATGACCTGGAGGCTTTTATATTGAAAGTGAAAGAGCAAAGTGAGAAGATGGGACTCCATCTAAATATTAGTAAGACGAAGATTCTTACAACAGGTACACCCTTGGATATCAAGATATGTGACAAAGTCATCAAAGTGGTAGATAATTTTTGTTTGCTGGGTTCAACCACTAGTAATAGTGGCTCTAGCACTTGGCAGGGCAGCATTTCAAGGCCTATATAAGACCTCCAGGTCATCAGATCTATCTGTGGATACTACAGTCAGAATGGTTAATGCATTATCAGTTTTTCCCATTGTAACATATGAAGGTGAAAACTGGGTCATAAAAAAGTGGGACAGAAAGTTCATCGATGTATTTGAGATGTGATGCTGGAGAAGAATTTTGAGTATACCCTGGAAACCCAAGAAGACAAACCAGTGGGTCATTCCAAACATCAATCCAGGTGTATCTCTTGAGGCATTCATTACAAGGTTATAGCTGTCTTGTTTTGGGCATGCTATGAAGTAGTCTGAATTATTGGAAAGTTAATCATGCTTGGATCAGTGGAAGGGACTCAGAAGAGTAGGACAACTGGCACTGAGATGGATAGATATCATCAAACTTGCAATGAATATGTACTTGCAAGATCTGAAAAGCCTTGTAGAAAACAGAAGCATCTGGAGTCACTTGATCCATGCAATCACCAGGAGTCGACATCGAATTAATGTCACCTAGTCAAGTCATTACTATTATAGAAGTACATTTTCCCACAAAGAGTCCACTTTTAAACCAGTTCTCCTTTCGAATTACAATACTAAATCAGTATTCTTTACACGACCTGCTATCTCTGCACTTCCAACATCACATAAAAGAGGAATTTAGTGGAGAATAGCATAATTACTCCAGACCCCGTTTTGATGCCCATGTTTCTCAGCCTTGTGCACCTTGTAGGCAATGAAACAAACACTCCGCTTCGCTTAGGAATGTTGCAATATCACATTCGATATATGCTAGAATTGATAGTCAAGTACCAAAAAGTACCGATACTCCAGAACATAATTCCAATATAACTGGTCTGTTACTGGAAATTATACATTTTCCAGCTAACTCATTCTGTGACTGCCAGCATAATTTCCAATAAGGGCCAATCATATTGGAATTATGAATTTACTCATTCATGACAAATATTTCAATTTCCCCATGGGAATTGAAATCTATATCACTCCCGTATATATTGATACCAATACTATTGTTACATATCACAGTATTGTGACAACTGAACATTATATTCAAGTCAGTGATGGTCATCACTGAAGGACTTTGTAACAAAAACGTAAATTCATGAATAGCTTTTACTGTATCTCATACAGTAAAAATGTACCAGCTATAAATGTTTGAAAATTAGATCTTATAAATTTTGTTATGCACACATTTTAGACAGAACTAATATTTCTGGAGATATTAAGAAGTTCATGAAAATAGGGTTATTATCACCAATATCACTATTATTATACCTCACATTTTAACAGTGCATGAAGCATACAAGATTGAAACTAAAATTTACAAAAATTAAGTACAGTTTTTTGATACAGCTAATATGCAAGGAGAAATTAGTCATTGCATGAAATAAATGTCATGTTTAGAGCCCATCCTAACAATCAATTCTTATATTAAGTAAAACTTTGAAAGGAGTCCACCTTTTCAATACATATCAATATATTGTCAAAAGCAAATACAATTACATCCCCAATAGTACATGTTTTGTCCTGATAAGGACATCTTCAGCTATATGAAGACTAGGTACACTTTCCAAAAATTATTTCAAGATATGCATTCAAAAAAAGTAAATAATAATAATAATAATAATAATAATAATAATAATAATAATAATAATAATAATAATAATAATAATAATAATAATAATAATAATAATAATAATAATAATAATAATAATAATAATGGCATGGGGCCTCTGAAGAGTCCTAGTGCAGCTCCTTCGAGTTGACACCACATGTGACCTGCGCATTTGTGAGAATGGGGCCCTACCTGAAATGAATTACAATGCTGAAGACGGCACATATACCCAACCCCCGAGCCAGAGGAACTAATGAAAATTAAAATCCTTGACCGGACCGGGAATCGAACCCACGGCTCCTTGAACCAAAGGCCAGGATGCTAACCATTTAGACATGGAGCCAGACAAGTGAATAAAAACACACGAATGTACACTATATACAAAAAACACTGTTCACTGAAAGTCAAAAATTGTGCAAATTGTAAGCCATACACTAAATGCTCCGATTTTCAATGGGACTTCAGAAGTTTTCTCTATTATGAACTCTAAATGAAGAGATGAGTGAAACAGATGCACAATAATATGCAGAATGGATTTCCTGTTTCATTGCTGTTAGTGAGTAAATTATGTACGATGGTGACATTTGTGTTAATACAAAGATATTTATAACAGACATGCTTTCTGATGAAACCTTGATTTAAGGTAAGCCCCCTTTAAAGGTTAGAAAGTTCAGATACCTGCAAAAATGCTGAATAGGGGCTTTATTTATTGTAATCCCTTGTTATAATATTACAAAGTCTTGAAAGTTTAAAATTAATCACCGTGAAAATTTTAGTTTTGTCAATTGTCATGCTTATCCTGCTTATCAATTGTACTGTGAGCTGTTACGAAATAACAAAATGTATTTCAATAAGAATGTTTCTAAGGCAATTTCCACAAAAGACTACAGATAAATAGTTATAATCCATACCTGCCCTTCATCGTTGAAATTCAGACTCTTGCAGTTCTCCCTAGCAGTGCCAAGCAGGGAGCATGAGAGGCGGAATATTTCAAATAGCTGTGTATCACGGAATGATGATGCAATCTTGCGGTGTTTGGTAAGGGAGCGATTGGCATCAGCTTCCGAGATCTGGTTCATCTCACATGTCAGTTGTGACAAGAGCTGAACACCAATCATGCAATGCTCCACAGAACCCTTGAAAATAAAACAGGACATAATTTATTTTCCAATGAATTTGGTCAAATTAGCACAATTAAAATACATTAAGGATAATTCTGTACGGCATAAATTTATAGAGTGATCAAAACATGGAGAAACATAAAAAACTATGTTCTAGCTCAGAGTAACTATTATCATTAACAATAAATTCACAAAGATATCAAATTATATAAATTAATGGAAAAAATACTTGCTCACTGATGTAAAATTACAAACAAACAAAAAGAGGTATGCAATATATATTTCAGGTATCACTTGAAAGTGGTTATGTTTACTCTCTACATCCAAATACATGCCTAGAGGGAAAAGGTGGTTATGATACATATCTACCAGTAAAAACCATGAAATTACAAATAAGTGGATCATAAAATTATTGTAAATTACTACACTGAGGTTGGCAAGGTAACCTGTGTATGTATGTTGAGCACAGAACAACCTACAAATACAGTACATGCAGGACTTGTTACTATGCACATGCATAAATCTTGAACTTATTTGCAATGTACCATATACTGCGGAAGAGATCACAGGGAGGGGTCAAGAGGAAACAAGAGACTGAGAAGGGACAGTTGTACCTGGCTGCCACAAATGCACTTAGTATTTTTAACAAGTGTACAGGTTGGCGTTTCCTATGTTCTCATACTATTTGTAATTGCATAAACCATAACCACTTTCAAGTGATAACTAGCTGCACCTCTCAGTAAAGTTTAACAGTATCAGAAGTAGCTATCCATCACTGCATAGTTTTATGTACATTGCTCTTTTTTTTTTTTTTTTTTTGGCATGTCACAATACTAATCTACAAAAATGACAAAAATGCTCCACAGATCCAAAGTATACATAAAATGCATGAATCACTGGTTTAGAGGTACTTTTCAAAATTCAAAGCTTGAGATTTAAGCTTAAAAGATATGAATCCCTATAAAAGATTATCAGCAGTGGACAAGGACCTGGTAGTTACACATTGAGGTAATCTCAAAATTAACGACTTGGGAATTAGCAAATACTATGAAAAGTCCCAAAAGGGGTACACTTAGATGGAATTTTAAAACTTCTGAAAGGTTAAACTCAGGAGAAAACGGAAGGTACTTTGATGAAAAATGATGAACTAACAAATGATGAACTAACTTTAACAAATATCACTATACCTACCAACCAACCTACCTACATACAGGATGTTCCAAAAATGTGCTCACTCTGAATGACAATGAATGTTGTTTGGAAACAAAGATACAAGTTTAATGGTGAAAATGAAAGATACTAAGAAAATACAATTACATTAAGTCCTTTAAACTAAGAAAAGTCCACGAAAGGTAAAAAGTTTTTTTTTTTGCTAGGGGCTTTACGTCGCACCGACACAGATAGGTCTTATGGCGACGATGGGATAGGAAAAGCCTAGGAGTTGGAAGGAAGCGGCCGTGGCCTTAATTAAGGTACAGCCCCAGCATTTGCCTGGTGTGAAAATGGGAAACCACGGAAAACCATCTTCAGGGCTGCCGATAGTGGGATTCGAACCTACTATCTCCCGGATGCAAGCTCACAGCCGCGCGCCTCTACGCGCACGGCCAACTCGCCCGGTAGGTAAAAAGTCAAGTGCCTGCTGCGTGCATACACATTCTAACGAACAATCGTATTTTTCAAACCGGATCAAAGAATTCGATAATCTTAAAAACCATTTCACATAGAATTGTAAGATACTGTCTTTTAACTGCCTCTTCGAACTTCTCAAATGCTGCTAGTTTATGTAGGATGCTAAAAGTTTTGCTGCTAGTTTGTCAAAGTAAACTTTCTTTGAGGTATCCCAATAAGTAAAAAGAAATCCACTGGCATGAGGTCAGGAGATTGCACAAGGAATTTGACACAACTTTTTTTGCCTAATCCATTTGCAAACAAAAACAAAAGCAAACAAACAAACAAACAGAGAGAGAGAGAGACTAATAAGGAATAATGGTCCTTAAAACAGAATTGAACTCTTTCATGTAAGTTAACAAAAGATACCTTCCCAACTGTACTATCTAACCTGAAGAGAATTTGTATGAAGTTTATTAATACTTTTGGAAACAATCTAATTAAGGTAACAGATGAGCAACAAGAACTTTTATAAACCAAGTAATACTCTATTATTATTATTATTATTATTATTATTATTATTATTATTATTATTAAATTACCCTATCCAATCCAGATGCTGGCTGTCTTCATGGCTACTACTTGCTTGTACATTGCTGTCCTGAAAAGTTAGACAAATTTAGATTTAACCATTTTTTCAGACTGATCAACCAGAAAGTTCTTCTGCTAGGATGTCTTTTACCATCTAGTTTTCCTTGTAGTATGACTTGCAGGAGCCAATACTTTTGCTCATTCCTCATAACGTGGCCAAGATATTCCAGCTTCCTGTATTAACCTCCACGATCAACTTCATTACCAATCTCTAAAAGCTCAAATCACACGTGTTTTCTTAAGAGCATTATATTATTGTTTCTGATCTTAAATGACAGTTTAATTCTGGATCCCCTTTTTTTATATAGCCCAGTACAAAAATTTGTTCTAGAACAAAAGTAACACAGTAAAACCCGTCATTAATATAATTAACAACATTAAGAATTATTTCAATTCACAGGAAAACACTAGCCATAACATTAATTTTTACAGTATTACAGCAGCAGGAAACAAACACTGTAATTTTCCGAAGAAAACTCCAGGGTTTTGCTCAATTCAAAATGTCTTGGGGTATGAAGTTCCTTGGTCAGATCTCCAGGGGTAATTAGGTTGAGAGAAGCCTCAAGAAATGTACGATGCTGCAAGGAGCAGTACTGTTTAGTAACTTAGAATGTAAAATCCATGCATCAAGGAAAATTGGACATAGTCACACAAGAAATGGAGAGAATAGGCACTGGTATATTGGCAATAAGTAAAGTGAGATGAACTGGTGTGGGTGAATTTGCTACAGACAACTATAAGGTCTACTATTCTAGATATAAAAACCAAAGAAAAATGAAGTTGCCCTCATACTTAGTTAACAAAGTGTGTAACACATTAATGGGGTGCAACTTTAAAACTGGTAGAATGAGATCTGTAAATTTTTATGACCAACCTTTTAAAATCAAATTCATACATGTTTATACTCCAACAACCGAAGCTGAAGATATTGACCAGTTCTACGAAGATTAACGGGAACAACAATAGTTGACACCGAAGAGGGATGTCATCTTCATTACTGGTGACTGGAATGCTACAGTAGGATATCAAATTGTAGATGGAGTAATGGGAAAATTTGGCCTCAGTACAACAAATTAAGACGGGCAGAGATTCCTACAATTCTGTCAAGACAACTCACTGGTCATTACCAACACACTGTTCCACCTGCCCAGACAACGCCTATACACATGAACCTCACCAGATGGTCAATACCAGTATCAGACTGACTAGATACTTTGAAGTTGGAGGTGGAAGAGTGCTATAGAATCAACCAAAACAAAACCTGGAGCTGATTGTGGATCAGATCACATGCTTTTAATTTCCAAATTGTGGCTTAAACTGAAAAGGATAGAATAAGCCATACCATCATGCAGATACAACTGAAATATTGTATCACTTGACTATACAGTAGAGATTGGAAACAGATTTAACCGACTAGATTTAAGGGATACAGTGTAAGAAAAGCTGTGATCAGAAGTGTGCTGTGTTGTTAAGGAGACAGAAGAAAAGTATATTCCCAAGAAAAAGAACGAGAAGAAGCCAGATGGTTATCGGGTGAAGCACTGTAAGTAGAAGAAAGTGAAAATCAAAGAGGGGAGCAATGATATCTAAATTAAATGCAGGTTCAAAAACTAGCTAGAAGAGACAAAAATGCCTTCTTGAATGAATGGTGCAAAGAAGAAGAGAAAAATAAATGACTGAGTACGATGAGGGAAATATTAGAGGAAGATTCCAAGCAAATATTGGAATGATAAAAATATTCTCTTGAAGTATTGGGCCAAGTGTCCCATTACGGTCTTGTATTTTCTCTTCATCGGACATTCTATTGATCTGCTTCCCTTTGGTTAGTAGTGTAGGATCACCTTTGGTAATCTTCAGGATTCCATCCTTTGAACATGACATTTCCAGTTTTCTTGGTAATCACAGACGTAATCGATAATTGGTTTCACATTCAATTCCATAAGCATATCTAAATTTCTTTCATGATCCCATTTATAGCCTGCTGTGGAAAAAATATTGGAAAAACTCAGTGTTCATCCCAATTCCAAGGACAGTGCTAAATAATGTTCGAAGTACCAAACAGTCGCATTTATCTCGCACGCTAGCAAAGTTATATTCAAGATCCCACAAAATAGGCTTCAGCAGTATATAGACCAAGAACTACCTGAGGAGTGAGCTGGTTTCTGTAAAGGCAAAGAAATCGGAAATCATATTGCTAACATTTGCTGGATTATGGAGAAGGAAACAGAATTCCAGGAAGAACTGTTGAACTTGCCAACTTGGACACAGATGCCCTGCAATGATACTTTGTTAGCATTCATATATTACTGTACTGTTATAAAATGTAACTTTATAGGAATATAAAGTAATACCATAGTGTATCGAAGAGGAAGTGCGACATCATCTCTGTTCGCCCGTAAGAGAGCTCAAGAGGTTGGTGGGACACCCGCCTGGTGGCAGCACCGGCGATTGTGATGTCATCAGAGACCTTGGCCATTAGCCCGTGTTATATTTGCCTTCAGTTGTAGTAATTTTTATTGCTCATTATCGTCGCTGTCAGAGATGTTTAGACAGTTTGCATTGTTAGTATATTCACGACTGAGTGGTGTGAGAAGTGTTATGTTTTAAATACCTCGGGCTTTGCCGCTATTGTGCTATTAAGGCAACGTATATCAGTGCGGGAGGAAACTACCACATCATGATCTTGTGTTTTGTACCCGGCTGCAGATCTGGATATGACCGATCATCTTCAGGTAGGCATTTCTTTAGGCCCCCTAAAGAGAGTGGTGTTTTACTGAAATGGAAGAGGGCTATCCACAGAAAAGACCAAAAATTAAATCATAACTGTTTCGTGTGCGACATTCATTTTTGCGATGACTTTCTACTAAAAGTAGACTCGTTTACAGTGAATGGTAAAAGAGTAGAGATACCAAGACAGCGCTGGAAATTAAAACCAGAAACATTTCCTCACATATTTAATAATCTACCTAAGTATATTTCTAAAGCAGTTAAGAAACGCAACTCCCCCACGAATAAGCAATCCACACGAAGAGATTTCTCTAATAAAAGCCCTGAACAGATCGTAAATATCAGTGATAATGATCAACCTGTATTCTCAGCAGTTGAAGATAGCTCTAATGTCGCAGATGCTAGGAAAATAATTGCGCTATTAAAGAGGAGATTAAAAAATCAGAAACGTAATTTCATTAGAATGCAGAATCAACTCAATGTCGCTAAAGCTAGCATACATTTGCTTGAAAACGACATTTCTGATATAAAATCAAAGAGAAATTTCACTCCGTCAAAACAATTTGGTTCTCTCAGCAAAAAACAGAAAATTATAGTCGATATAAGCGAAAAGTAAAAAAGGAATGAGATATAGTGATGAATTTCTTCTTGATGCACTTCTTTTAAAAATAAAGTCTCCCAAGGGTTATCGACACTGTTTAAATTATGACTTGCTGTCTTTGCCTTCTGAATCCCACTTGAGAAATTTGGTGAAGGGCCAAAAATGTTCGTACAGCATAAATGAGCATGCTACCGCTTCCATAGCAGATTTTTTTAATGGAAAGGAGTAACATGAACACTTAGGGATGTTGATATTTGAAGAGGTAAAGTTATGAGAAGAAATTCGCTTTAACTTGGAATCGTTGCAAGTGGATGGTTGTGTTGATTTGGGGAAATTTACTGAAGATAAAAGCAAGGGTCAGTTGGAAAATCATGCTCCAGTTTTTATGTTCGTTCCTTTTCTATATAACTGGACACAATCCATAGCGATATATGCTAGCCGGAACACCGCACCTGGTGATATAATTCCAAACATTCTGAATCATTGGTTTCACATCGGATGGTAGCCAGTTTAATAAAAAGTTGTGGAAATGCTTAGGAATATTTGGTAACATAAGGAATCCGAAGTGTTATATTTCCAATCCAGCTGACTCCAACAGAAAATGATGGGCATTTTCAGACGTGCCACATATATTTAAATGTGTAAGAAACCATTTTCATGACAAAGGACAGGTTAATTATAATGGCAATATTGTTGATTATTCATTCTACAGGAAAGTTTACGAATGTGACTTGTCTCTTGAACTTTCCGGATTGAAAATTTGCTACAAACTGACCTCTGCCCATTTGAATCTTAATTCGTTTCAGCGAATGAATGTAAGACTGGCATTTCAACTATTCAGTAAATCAGTCGCTAATGGTGTAGCATTCTATCGGGGTAATAAAACACAGGGTTTAGAAGACAGTAAACAAACGGAAATTTCCAAATGCGGTTTACACTGTCTGATTGATTTGCAAGTAGTCCACTTCATGACCGTATCGATGTGTATAATCAACAAGAATAATTAAAGAACCACCTAATCGATAGTAGATGACAACACAACTCCACTTCCCTTTTCTCCTATGGATTGCACAAACAATCAAACCGTGACACATCGCTACTACACTAGGTTGTGCACAAAGACAGATCCCAAGGCAGCGCAGATTAAACATCTTTCCAATATATGATATATAACATGAGGAAAGCTGCCCTAACCAGATGACCGCCATTTTTAACCAAGAAGATACCAAAGAACTTTTTCCAGACAAATAAACAACACCGCAAATAATTTTTTCCATAACCTAAAGATCAACGATTGAGCGTATTGTCCAATATTTTTCATCTAAGTTTCCTTATACAGCTGATGATGACCACTAAGTGGTCGAAACATGTTCTGTGAGTGATAATGTTTATTTAATTTTGCCCAACGCAAAAAATAAAGTATCGATTAGGTGGTTCTTTAATTATTCTTGCTGTCTGATTGACGCATTAAATACGGATATTACCACTCAAGCACTGCATAAAGGATCACAGGCACATGCAACTTTAAATGGCAAAATGTTCTCAGTGATACTCAAAATTCATTCGCTTCACAAAGGACACTGGAGTCTTTAAGAGTTACCGTGGAAAGTACCTTAAAAGTGCCTGAATATTTGTGAGAACACAATTATAGCTACCTTTTGATAGGAAAATGTAATCAAGATCCCCTAGAACGCCATTTCAGTATCCTTCGATCACTAAGCTGTGATGATCATCCATCCACTACTGACTTTCCACATTTACACACGATGCAGTCTATTTATGTACCGACTAAACTGCTTTTGCTCTCACCAGTAAACAAATCCAAAGTGCGTGAATATCAAGACAATTATCTGAAACTAGGCTTTACCAACATTTTTGTGAATAACTAGAAATGATCATAGTGGTTGGATATTTCAGCCAACAACAGGTTGAAGCCCATGAAACGTCTGAGCAGTGTACTGCAGACACAACCATTAATACTTCCTAGATAGTTGTAATATTAAATCTTCAGTACCTTTGAGTAATACAAATATGGGATTTTGAAAAGGAAAAAAACTGTCAAAATTTGGTGCTCTTTAAGGAAATTGAGTTTTGTTGCTATTTGCTTTACGTCGCACTGACACAGGTAGGTCTTCTGGCGACAATGGGACAGGAAAGGCCTAGGAATGGGAAGGAAGCGGCGATGGCCTTAATTAAGGTACAGTCCCAGCATTTGCCTGGTGTGAAAATGGGAAACTACAGAAAACTAACTTCAGGGCTGCCGACAGTGCGGCTCGAACCCACTATCTCCTGGATGTGAGCTCACAGCTGCGCATCCCTAACCGCATGGCCAACTCGCCCGGTAGAGAATTGAGTTTTAGTGTAAGTAAAAGTTCTGAATTTGCTCTTAGTCGAACATCATTTTGTTTCGTAATCCTACAAAAATACGCATTTCTTAAATTATTGTTACTATCATTATTTAGATAGACAGGCCCAAATAGAAGATCTCATGAGCTATTTCTTTGTGCATATTATAACATAGGAAGGAGGAATAAAGGGAGTGCAAGAAATTTTACGTTTGAGTTGGGCATAAAAAGTTTGCGGACTACTCCTCTATTTGACAAATAGCTCTATTATCAATAATAATGTTATTTTTTTATGTCCTAACGACTTTTGGCAGTTTTTGGAAACGCCAAGGTGCCGGAATTTTGTCCCGCATGAGTTTTTTACGTACCGGTAAATCTACCAACACGAGGCTGCCATATTTGAGCACCTTCAAATACCACTGGACTGAGCCACCTGGATCGAACCTGCCAAGTTGGGGTCAGAAGGCCAGCGCCTTGACCATCTGAGATACTCAGCCCGGCAGCTCTATTATCATCTTTAGAATTTACCATCTGTGGTGCAAAAGTTTTCACTACAGAAAAAAAAGAAGAGAAGTGACAATGTAGATCGAAGACTTATCAAGATATTGTCAAAAGTTTAAATCAGCTACGGGAATTTTTCCTACAGCGGAATTATATGGATATGTTCGCAGTAATTTCAGAGACTAAAGATTTAGTAACATGTCAGGCAAGAAAATTCTATATATGACTGCTGGAGAATGTAAGTACTATACCAATAAGAAGTTATCAATGATCAGTTTAATGTATTCTGTTAATGTCTGACATGTTTTCAAGTGTCAAGGGCAAATAAATAGGAAATGTACACTATTTTCTACTGCACCTTCATGAAGCGGTAACTGTCCTTAGCAGAAATTTGTTTTCCTTTGCAAAATTATTAAACTAGCTTGAAACACTATTATATGTTTTGAAAACCATCTTATGACTTAACTTTAATTATAAGGTACATAAAGCAAAATTAATCATTTAAAATGGTGGGATGGGAGGGAATAAGCAATCAAAACGGATACATTCAAAATAGTTTATTTTATAACACAAGATATACACATCAACTGTACTCAATAAGCAATAGATCTACCACCTCAATACACAATACATGTATAATCAATCAATGTAAATGCCAATTGGTATCACAATAGCAAACAGAAGAGGCTTATGTCATGTCACTAGAGTAGCATATACTGAAACATCACAGCTCAGTACTATTCTTTACTTTGCTTAAAAATACAGAATTACAACTAAGAGGAAAAAAATTCTCCTCAAGGAATAAACAAAATACTTGAAGCATTTTTATCAAAGTGATGTGCTATTAAGGATGCCACATGTCCTGATAAAGGAAGATTGCCCTCAATTTTAACTTTGAAAAAGACATCACACCTGAATTTATACTGTCTTAAAAATGTCCAGAATCTTTACTATTACTGAGAAAAAAATTAAAGCCCCCCCTCTGTGCACATAATTTGATGGCCTCTTTCTTTTTTTTTTTAGTTTAACTTAATCAGAATGTTGTTCATTAACTCTTATTAAAGAACAATGGAGAATGATCTTATCACAGAGAACACAGAGTTTGTGATCTGCTTCCAAAGATGCTAGAAGTTTGATTTCTCCTTTCCATCTGCTTGTCAACAGATATCGACAGGCACTACCAGTTCCTTTATGCTTCACCATTTTTCATTTTGTCTGTGTTGTTGAAACCTGTATTCTCTCTTTTTGTGCTTGTTAATTTGTTCAATAAATAAATGTGGATATTTGCTGATCTGGATGGACAATAACCTTCACTTTAGACGTTCCTTAATTAAAAAATGAAGATGGTGTGAAAAATGCAATCAAATTGAACTAATTGAACAAATGAATTTCCATCTAATTCTCAAAATAGTACTGTAAATATAAACAATGTGCAACTGTACAAAATAATTGCTACAGGTTTTACATTGCACCAACTCAGACAAGTCTTACAGCAATGATGAGATAGGATAGGACAGGGTTAGGACTGGGAAGGAAGCAACCATGGCCTTAAGGTACATCCTGGTGTGAACATGACAAAACCAAAGAAAACCACAGTGGGGTTTGAACCCACCATCTCCTGAAAGTATGCTAACAGCTACATGTGCTAAACAACGAAGCCAGTTTGCTCAGTGTACCAAATAAGTCCAGTTTAACACAAGGTGTCCGGGTTAAAGGTATAATAATATAAAATTTAATAACTTGAGAATATTGGACATATTTATTGGCAGTTTGTTTCTACAACTAGTGTAACGCAAAATGTTTTCTGTGTTCGCTTGTGGTGGCACCACATGCGCATAACTGCATAGTTCACGAGAAGCGCTCCAGTAACCATGAGGCCTCCACAGCAGAAAGTATTCTGTGCACTTTCACTCGCGGAGCTAAAATCTGTTACACTAGTACAACGTAGATTTCGGCGTGAGTATGGACTGTTACCAACTGATAATGTTACCACTTACGTAACAATCATGAAATGGGACAGGCGCCTTCGAGAATCTAGGATCTTGCTGTCGATGTCGGGCCGCCACACCAAGCACGCAGTTTCAGAGGCTACTGTTGATTTAATCCGCGAGTCCTTCAAGCGAAGCCCTCTTAAGTCAATTCGACAAGCAAGTAGGCAGTTACAGTTACCTCATTTGACAGTACACAATGTCGTCCACAAAAGGTTGCGCCTATGGGTGTACAACCTGCAGCTTCATCAGAAAATCAAACCTCAGGACAGGCTGCTATGCAAAGCATTCGCAGAGACAATTCTGGCAAAAATTAATGGAAAAGAGGCATTCCCCAATTCAGTCTATTTCCGGCACGGTAAACAAGCAGAATTGCCGCATATGGGGATCTGAACCCGCCCCCCCCCACGTATGACAGAGTTGGACCGGGACTCTCCGAAAGTGAATGGTTGGTGTGGATTGTTGAAGGACAGGGTTATTGGCCCATTCTTCTTCGCGGAGCCTACAGTTAATGGAACACGTTACCTAGACATGTTGGAGCAGTATGTTGTGCAACAACTTCCTCGTGACGTGATCTTTCAGCAAGATGGTGCACCATGCCATCATGCGGAAGTTGTGACAGATTTCTTGAATCGTGAGTTGTCAGATCACTGGATTGGGAGAGGTAGTCCATCAATTGCTTCAACTGCTTGGCCCCCTAAAAGCCCCAACATTACACCACTTGATTTTTTTTCCTGTGGGGGTCTGTCAAGAATGAAGTGTACCAGACACCAATTCATGATCTACCAGATCTGCGTCATCACATTCATGCAGCTATCACAAATGTTACACCTACAATGCTGCAAAACACTTGGAGAGAAGTGGAATACCGATTAGATGTCTGTCGCGCCACTAATGGTGCGCATATCAAGGTTTATTAGGTATGTAAACAAACATTTTGAGTTACCCTACTTGTAGAAACAAACTGCACGTAAATATCTCCACTACTTCCCAAATTATTAAATTTCATGTTATTATACCTTTAACCCAAACACCTTGTATTATCCGTCGTGCTATTAATGCACATATATTTTCTTCAATTATTATTTTCTGCAATGGGAGCCACGTGTACTTCTGTTGATACAGAATGTCCTGAATTTTTATTCTAAGGCATGGCAACCCTGTGTGTCATTATTGAACTTTATTGCCTTTCTACCTCATACCTGCACAATTCATCAGAGGATGGTTACCTAGATGCACTTCTTAAAACACTAATCACCACAAACATTCATCAGATTCTAATAACACTCAACCAAACCAACCAAACCAAACCCTATAGCGCAACAGCCCTGAAGGGCCATGGCCTACCAAATGACCACTGCTCAGCCCGGAGACCTGCAGATTACCTGCAGATTACAAAGTGCCATGTGGTTGGCATGAGGAATCTTCTTGGCCAGTCTTCTTGGCTATCTAGACCGGAACTGCTACCTCACCGTAAGATAACACCTCAATTGTAATCACGTAGGCTGAGTGGACCACGAATCAGCCTTTAGATCTATGTAAAAATCCCTGATCTGGCCAGGAATCAAACCCGGAGCCTTCAGGTAAGAGGCAAGCACGCTACCCCTACATCGCGGGGCCAACAATAACACTCCACAAGTATAGGAAATCGAGCAGGATATTATGACAAAGTAAGAAAATACACATCTCGCAGGATTTAAGAAAATCAGTCATAGAACCAAATTTTACTTAGACTCCACATAAAAAATATCTGAAGAAATTATATATTCTTTGGAAATGGTACACAGCAAGCAGCCAAAAGTTCTATACAATTCGTAAATTTACGATTCTCAAAACTTTGTAACTCAATTACTTAGCTGACTTCTGAAGATTCAAAGAAACCAACCAAGCTTGCAGTTTTACATGCCTGCAGATACCTTGATACTAGCCAAGCAATTCCTGATCTTGTGTGGAATCTGAAACAGAGACGCGGCTCTTCATTTTAAAAATTCCACATGCATCGGCAGTGACCATGTCACTGAGCTATCAGGGCCTTCACTAATTATTCAATTCCTAGTCAAACTATAATTTTATTTCTTGATGAATATGATGGCATTATTTTTGGTTAATACGGTCATTTTCGAGAAGAACTATCAAAAAAAAAAAGTTTGATCCATAATCCATCAGATGTTTTGCTACAAATATTAAATTAAATATGACCACACCAATTCATTAGAAGAATTGCTACATGGTTTGACGAATACTTATATACTTGAAAAAGAAATACAAATCAATAACAAATTTATATTTCATGCAGCAGTCAAACCAAGTATATTAAAAGGAAGCCACCCGTTTTATATCAATTACCTACTCCATGTTCCTTTGTTAATGTTTCTAGTGCTTATAGGATTACTGAAGAGGGCTCTGCCATCTAAGTATACAGATTCCTTGATGTGTCAAATCTCCTATTTAGCTAATTCTTCATTGTTTTGTGTCCTCATTTTGGAAGAGTAATATTCTTTGCAATCTCAGACATGAAAATATATAAAGTCTTTCCTTTAAAGAAAGGTTGTAAAGTACAGTATAAAAAAATAAACCTGAGAACGCTGGGTAGACTTTCGATTTAATACATAGGGTTCTATTAAATTGGGGTTTGCATGTTAACGCAACATACCATACCTAAATTGTGAACATATCCATCTAGTTCTTGTGTAACGGTACAGAGAGATGGATACATTGAAGAAGATACGAGCGGTAGTACGGGCGGTATTTGCTTGTTTATATAGTATCTTGGAAGAAAGACGGAATTCCAGAGTAAATGGCAAAACTCAAGATGATGTGGAGATTATGGCTGATCTGGAACTGCTAGTGAGAAGTTTGAGGAGCTGGTGCACTTGGATGCAGAAATTTTGGAATTGCTGCTACAAAATCCAGCTACCAAAACACAGGAATTGGATACGGAGGTGCAGGCCGCGGATGAATACTCATGTAAGTACAAGAGAATAAGCCTTTACTTGCAAAAATCTCTAAATGGTATTGATGATTCCATCTCTGACTCAAACGTAACCAAGAGAAAATTTAAATTGCCTGCTCTTGAGTTAAAGAAATTTGTTGGTGAGGTTAAGGACTGGCTAACCTTTTGGTGACAATTTAAGAAAATAAATGATGATCCTGACATAGGTGATTCTGATAAATTTCAATATTATTTTGTTACAATCCATGGAGCCAAACTCTAGAGCTAGGGAAGTGGTGGAAAGTTTTCCCCATATAGGCTGTAACTATAGCAAAGCTATTGAGTGTTTGAAATCTAGGATTGGTCGGGATGATGTGTAAGAAGAGTTCTATGTCAGGGAACTACTTAAATTGATTTTAGCTATGAATTCTAAACACAAACAGGTCAGTCTTTCCTCTCTCTATGACAAAATTGAGACTCGATTAAGGGCTCTACAAACCCTAGGAGTAACCACAGAGAAATATGCTGCAATGCTCTTTCCACTAGTTGAATCGTGCCTCACTGAAGAAGTCTTACAAGCATGGCAACACCAACTCAGCTCAACCTAATGGTAAAACCAGACTTGATAGGCTATAAATTTTCTGAAATGCGAAGTAAAAAATTTGGAGTGAATCACTATGGCAGTCCAAGGATTTAGGATAGGAAGTAGTTCCAAAGGCAGTACCAAAGCATTAAGAGCAGAAACAAGCAGTCATAACAACACTATTCCTACAGTAGCTGGTCTTGTAATTTTAAGGCTAGCAAAAAATCGTGTGTATTTTGTAAAGGGAATCACTTAGGCGATGCTTGTTTTCAAGCACAGAAAATGGAGTTTGATGAAAAGAGGAACATTTTAAATAGAAAGAACTGTTGTTTTGCTTGTCTTAAGAATGGTCATGTCAGTAGGAAGTGTAAAACTATTCTGAAATGCATATATAATATATAATATCCATAAATTTTCCTTTACTTGTCATGTGTAATATGTTCATGTCTTTGTCGATGTCAGTGAAATTACAACTAAGATTTTTCATATGAGTTGCCAAGATGCAAAGAGCCTGTCCATTATAATTTTTTTTTCACAAACAAAGAAAAACGTGTCATTCAAACAATTCTTTCAGCATAAAATGAGAAAAAATATTTGATTTTAAATTCATGCGCGAGAGAAATGAAATTTCTATGATTCTCTAGATATTTAAATGTTTAGTTTGGACATAAGGCATTTTGCTGCATTACATTGTACATAAGGGTATTTGCAACAGTAAACAGCTTAATGAAATTAATGGCATATGCTAGTGTACTGGGAACATAAACTTAGGTGGACGGAGGAAGCAAAACTGAAAAAACATTTAATTACTATATATTATTTCCATTTGTTTTCTGCTTATATTTCTGTTATTTTGTGACAGAAAAACAAAACAATATTTCACAAAATATTAACTTAAAGGGCAGCAGGTACTTTACATTAATTTAAACTGTCAAGTTTCAGCTGATCTAGTTGTCATTCTTCAGGCTGTATAAAAGTATATGACAGGGTACTGAGGGAAAAGACGTTCACCATACTGGGGACTATGGGACTGATTAAGGGTAGATTATTAAAATCAATCAGAGGCATTAATATGGCAATTGAGCTGCAGTGAGAGTTGTTGGTAGAATGAGTTGTTTGTTCAGGGTACTTACAGGGGTTAGATAAGGCTGTAATCTTTCACCTTTGTTGTTCGTAGTTTATATGGATCATCTGCTGAAAGGTATAAAGTGTCAGGGAGGGATTGTTAGGTATCTTGGAACTTGAAAATAGGTGCAATGAGTATGGTATGAAAATTAGCCTTTCGGAGACTAAATTGATGTCAACAGATAAGAAATCCAAGAGAACTGAATGGCAGATTGGTGATCCAAAGCTGGAACAGGTAGATAATTTCAAGTATTTAGGACGTGTGTTCTCCTAGGATGGTAATATAGTAAGCGAGACTGAATCAAGGTGCAATAAAGCTAATGCAGTAAGCTCACAGTTGCGATCTACAGTATTCTGTAAGAAGGAAGTCAGCTCTCGGATGAAACTATCTTTATATCGGTCTCTTTTCAGACCAACTTTGCTTTACGGGAGCGAACGCTTGGTGGACTCATCTTATTCTTCAGTTAGAAGTAACAGACATGAAATTAGCAAGAATGACTGCTGGTACGAATAGGTGGGAACAATGACAGGAGGGTACTCGGAATGAGGAGATAACGGCTAAGTTAGGAATGAACTCTACGGATGAAGCTGTACGCATAAACCAGCTTCGGTGGTGGGGTCATGTGAGATGAATGGAGGAGGATAGGTTACCTAGGAGAATAATATTGACTGTGTTATGGAGGGTAAGTGAAGTAGACGATGGTTAGACCCAGTTTCTAATGATTTAACGATAAGGGGTATAGAACTAAATGAGGCCACAGCACTAGTTGCAAACAGAGGATTGAAGCAACGTTTAGTAAATTCACAGAGGCTCGCAAACTGAACGCTGAAAGGCATAACGGTCTATAATTATGTATATATGTGTGTATGCATTTGCTTTGTATTTATTTGGTCATTAATTTCAAGAACAGGAGCAAAAATAACTTTTGTGGATATAATGGTGTTTGCTGCATTTCCACTAGTATATAGAGGCTTATGGATGTGGACATGGTACTTACACCTCTCTTTAGTGATTGGATATAAGGGTCTATGCAGCAAGCTTGGCAGTGGACATGCGGGTCTCTGCAGCAGTCCATGATTTTTAACCTACAAAATAAGCAACGTAGAAGGTATTTTTAAGCTATACGCTAGTGTTAATCAATGCTAAATGATGTGAAGAAGAAAATGGTGGTCTTATCTCTATTTTCAATTTTTGTGGAATTAAGGCTCTTTGCATCTTGGCAACTCATATCTTCTCCTATTGCTGAAAATCTTCTGTGTCTGATGGCATTTACATGTTCTTTATACGTAACATATAAACTTCGTCCAGACTGTCCTCTATATTGTTTATTACATTCTTGGCATGTTATACAATAAATTCCTGATTTATGATATTTATTATCTTTATTAGTAATTGTCACCAGAATGCTCTATGAGAAGTATTGGGAGAAAGGTAAAACACTTATAACTGTTTTTCTGGACATTGAAAAAGCATATGATCAAATACCATGCAGGCATATATCGGAATGTTTGCGACATAAGAAAGTGCCTGATGACATCATAGCACGAGTACAACGATTATATGATGAAACCAAGTGTTATGTCCAGGTCCAGGATGGAAGGTCATGTTGGTTCAAAACAAAGAGTGGAGTCCAGCAAGGAAGTTGTCTTTCACTACTTCTCTTCATAATCATAATGGAAGAAGTTTTAAAAGCGATTAAAAGAAAGGATCCAACAACTAATGCCCTGGTTTTGCTGATGATGTAATGGTATGGGGTGAGACAGAAGCGGAAGCACAAACTAGACTAGATCTCTGGCGTGAAGCTTTTACAACCTTAGGTCTCAAAATCAGCAAAACAAAGACAGTTGGCTTGGTGATGAGTAGAAACTCTCCAACTGTTCGAAGGGGTAGAAATTTACAAGGAGGGCCGCAAGGATTATTACATGACATGTTACTTTAAATGCTGCTATTCTCAACCAAAAATGATTGTGGGAGAGAGGTGTGTTCAATACGCTTGCCAGGGACCGACCCTCCCGCCCCTAGAAGTACATTTACTTTTATAACCAAAAATACTGTTTTAGACGCCATAGTCCATTGCTTATGACGGTGACTGGTTCACGTATGGAAGAGGATGACGTCACTGACACCTAGGATGAGGCAGAGATTTTGTTAGCAACCACTGCAGAAGAAAAAATTATGAAGTGGCCAGCAAAGTTTAAAAGGGTCACGGAGCAGACGATAACCCCTCTTTTCCTGAAATCCTTCTATGATCTCCAGCCTTACGGCGAGAAATAAAGGTAATTTATTAGGTTTAACGTATTTTTTGCACATCCACGCCAATCTCTGTCATGAGAACAGTGTGGAGTGTTACTGTTTTCCTCAAATCCTCCTACCTGGGGGCTTAGGCCTTTGCTTTACTGAAATAATATATAGAATCCAAGAAATACTTCAAAATTTATTAATCATTGAAACATACAGTTCATCAGCAGCCTAAAGACACATTAGTGGAGAAGAGGGTAAATAGAAACATACAGTTCACTGGCGGCATTAAAGATATATTAATGGAGAGGAGGGTACAGTTCACCAGCGGCCTTAAAGAACCCAAGCACACAAGTGTCTAAGAAAAGGATGATTTAAACAGAAAATCTGCGAGATACCCACAACAAAGTGCGCCTTCTTCCTTCCAAATCCTGGAATAAAGAAACTTCCATGCTTCATGTGGACCCCCTGTGGGTGGGGGCAGTAGAATAACACCCATGGTATCCCCTGCCTGCCGTAAGAGACGACTAAAAGAGGCCCCAGGGGCTCCAATCTTTGGAGCATGGGCTGGCGACCACGAGGCCCTTAGCTGAGTCCTTGCATTGCTTCCACTTACTTCTGCCAGGCTCCTCACTTCATCTATCCTAACCGACCTCTCTTCATCAACTCTTTTTCTTTTCTGACCCCAACGCTATTAGGTTTGCGAGGGCTAGGGAGTCTTTCATTTTCACGCCCTTCATGGCCCTTGTCTTCCTTTGGCCGATGTCTTCAATTTTCGAAGTGTCGGATCCCTTCCATTTTTTCCCCTCTGATTAGTGTTATTAAGAGGATGATTGCCTTGTTGTACTTCCTCTTAAAACCATAATCACCACCACCACTGCTTCATGTGGCACCACCTGTTTTCAATGTTCTGCGTGTGAACAGGTGGCCTATCATCAGGCATGAACCCTCCTACTGCCTTTGTTCACACGCCCACTGCACCACCTGTCTATGAACTGAATTGAGTGATTAACATGCAAATGTACGTAACCTTCATCCTCCAAGCAATAGTATGCCTTCCAACAGTCACTTATTATGACACTTCCTGGCAAAACCCAATCTCTGATTACAGCAAGCAACGCATCCTTGTTGCGACTTTCAACAGGCACAACAAAAAAGGTTGTACAGTTGCCCTGTTCAACACCACCAAACACCCACTGTCCCTCAGTATGTCGTCCTCTGTTGTATTTGAATTTCCCGAACTTACTTTCGTTGATTTCGACAAAAATGCCGTGACGACCAATTTTCTGCTTGTTGGTGTGTACCCAATGAATGCACACCTCCTGACAAAAACTACAACAATCGACTATAGTCTTGGAAGGAAAACCTAATTCTTGCTTGATGAAAGGAGTAATAGGCTTGGGCAGATTTCATCAAAGGACAGAAAATAGTAAGATGTCAAATATGGCAAGTTTGGAGTTAGCAAAGAATATGTTCCTACTCACACTCTCTTTCCACCTGCACTCTTTCCTGCCTTGAACACGACGATGGCATCTAAAAACAATTTGTTTTCTGTCGGTACACAATTTGACACTGCGACCGACTTGCCGCAATTCCTGGTCATAGTAATTAAATTACGTCGTTCAAGGAACAGAATTATATTAGCCTGGTTCTCCTTAAAATCGCTTGAAAACTTGTTCACCTTAATGTCACAACCTCCACACACAGCCACTGCAAACCAACAAGACACAGCTATGCAAAGAAAAACAATGATCAACACCAACAATAAAGCGCTCGGCGCTCCCAAGCAACAGTTTTAGCATTGTCGTTCCTCTCAGCACTCCCTCTCAGCGCTACTAGTGGGACAGTCACCTTGTGTGCGCCACCTAGTGAATGGCTCGTGTTGCTAATCCTTGCGGCCCTCTCTGTAAAGTTATGCCATCAGAAGGAAGTAGCCGTGGTCTTAACTATGGTACAGCCGAAGCCAACATTTGCCTGGTGTGAAAATAGGGAACTACGGAAAACCATCTTCAGTTTATAGTTTAATTTTTAAATGTAATTATAATAATGTCAAAATCATTTAATATAAGGTTAGGTTTTATAAACTTAATTTTGTTAAACATGTTTAGACTAGCACCGCATTATCAATATTACCTAACCCAAGAAATAACACAAATGTAGATTCACTTGATTACTACTGTATTTACTTGCGTATTAGACCCCTTTTATCCCCACTTTTACAACCAAAAATAGTAAAGGCATGTCCAATATTCAATAACCTCAAATTTTGTGCAGTGAACACGACTTCTAGGCTATAAATTGTACATGTAAACTATCTACACTGTTCTTTAACAAACCTATGAATGTATTTGAGTTATACTGGCTATTTTCGTTGGAAGGCAGTATTTCTAATTGTAAGAAGTCAATAAATGAAGAATATAACTTTTAGGTCTACATATAAAGTAAATATTATTATCCATTTTAGTTACTCATATCATGTCATTCGTTTCATCTCATTAATTCTTCTGATGAGGTTGACGTCAGTAAGGGCATACGGTCGTAAAAACTTGCTACGAAGATCCGTCTCACTTCATACTCGACCCCGTAGAGGAAAAGGATAAGGGTATCGTACTATCATATTATCCAATATTCATACGAAGTAACTCAATGGCCCGTCATTTGTCTCTGTCAGTTGAGCAGTAGGCCTAACACACAGTAAACCTGATCACTGCTTTCATTTTAAATGTCTTGCGCCGCTAACTTCCCTGCTACCAGTGTGTCATCATTCCAAATTATGTCATCTTCACTGCCATCCCGTCAGCCATGCACTGCAATCGAGACCGAGAGCATTCAAGGTACCGTCTTTTTGAACCTTTTAAAAATAGTTTTGTTCCCGACTATAGAGTCCAAACTGTGTGAAACTATTCCCAAATGGTTTCTGGAGATGGTCTCTAATATTCCCAGCTGCTGTATGTGTAGCAGAAGCCACTCCTTCTGAACAAAGCCGTGTTGCTGAAAGCGTGCCAAATCACCAGCTGATAATTAGTATGTGTTACGAGTTGTATCTCCAAATGTAATACATAGTGACTGGAAGCATTCTTTTAATAACTGCAGCTGTTGAAAGCCAGACCCTTATTTTGAAGTTTAGCTCATGCTTGATCTCTACATTTATCACATCAGGATTTACCTAAACAGCTGTAAATGAGATAAGAGAAACCACATTGTTTAGGCTAGGTATGGTATCGACCGGATAGTGCCAAAAGTTCCACGGCAGAAAGTATAAAAATAAATAACAGGAAAGTTTGCCTTATTTATGGATATCTACAGACGTGGCACTAATGTGTTTCATTACCAGAATGTTTAATTTTGTACATATGTTATCTCCCATTTTTTTTTTTATCAACGCACACCGTAGTATGTTTTACTTGGCGTCTCTGAAAATCGTTTAAAGTGGGGACACTAAAAATCATCATTATTATTATTATTATTATTATTATCATTTGTTACTGGAATCGAACTCAGGCTCCTAAGAACGGCAGCTACAGTAACTGTGCTAAACATTACGCTGGCAGACATTCTTAACTACAAAACACAGGCATATATACATGACGGATGTGTGCTTGCAATACGTGAGTCGGACACGAAACTATTCACCTATTTGTGCGATGCCATCAGAGCTGCAGTAGGCCTACGCTATGGAGGCGGACATTTCTTACTTACGAAACACAGATGTACTGCATGACTTCGACGGGTGATTTCATTGCATGGGTCGAACAGACTAAACTATTCACAAATTTGTGTGATGGTCATCAGAGCTGCATAAAGCCTGTAGGGGCTTCGAAACGGAATCGTTCTTCTCTGACGAATTACGTTGTGGGGTCTTGTATACGAGATTTATTTTTTTCATTTTCTTTGTCTCTAAAAGCCAAGGTGAGGATTTATTACGAGAGGGGGTCTAATACACGAGTAAATACGGTAACCATCCATGTTACTTTTAGGCTTGTTCTGTATAACAATAAAACGCAATGCTGTAAATCTATATAACAAAAAGGGAATCAGAAGAAAAACTCATCGGCTCAGGAAAATATGTGAAACACACTCTTGTTCACGACAGCCTTCAAGTCATCAGCATAGGCCAAAATACTACTGAATCACTCCCTGCCACAATACCATGTAAACTATGAACATAAAAGGTGAAAGATTACAGCCTCCTGAAACTCTTGAACCAAAAACTCATTCTACAATCAATTCTCACTGCAGCCCAATCATCAACAAACATGACTTTGACCGATTTTTTATAATATACCCCCAGTATGGTGAACATCTTTTCTATCGGTAGTGTGTCACATGCCTTCTCTAGATCTATGAAACATAAATATAACTGTCTATTCCTCTCGTACCATTTTCAATTATCTGGCACATACTGAAAATCTGACCCTGGCAGTACCTCTGTGGTATGAAACCACACTGGTTTTCATACAACTTACTTTCAATCGATGATCGCACCTCCATTTCCAATATGCCAGTGAACACCTTGCCTGGTATATTGATTAATGGAATACCTTGATAGTTGTCGCAATCCTTCCTTTTCCCTTGCTCATAGATAGGTGCAATTATTGCTTTGATGATGATGCTTGTTGTTTTAAGGGGCCTAACACTGAAGGTCATCGGCCCCAATTATTGCTTTTGTCTAATCAGAAGGTACCTTACTAACATTCCATGCTAATCTTATTACTCTATGAATCCATTTCATCCCTGCCTTCCCATTGTATTTCACCATTTCAGGTCTAATTTCAGCTCTTCCTGCTGCTTTATGACAATGGAGTTTATTTACCATCCTTTCCACTTCCTCAAGCGTAATTTCACAGTCATCATTGACCTCCTCCCTATGAGCTTGGTTCTTCACAACGTCAACAGGAAGATTACCTTTTACGTTGAGAAGATTTTCAAAATATTCCTTTCACCTATGTACTATGAGTTCACCTGATTTACCCAAAACACGATTCATTTCCTTTTTCCCCTTTCTTTATTTATTACTGTCCAAACAGATTTCCCTGCTGCTTGACCTAGCCTTTCCAAGTTATTACTGAAATCTTAACACAACGACTTATTCGATTCAACAACTGTTTGTTTCGCTCTGTTTCTTCCATCTACATACAATTCCCTGTCTGCATCAGTCCTTGTTTGGAGCCATTTCTGATGCGCCTTTTTTTCTACGCTAACAAGCTGCTCTCACTTCATCATTCAACCAACATGTTTGCTTTTTCCCATCTTACACATAGTTGTTCCTAAGCATTCCCTTATTGTTTCTACTACAGCACCCTGTATGCCACCCATTCTCTTTCTATATCCTGAACCTTCATGCTGTTGTTAGGAACTTTTCATTAATCATATCCATGTACAGTACTTCTAATTTCCTCATCCTGGAGATTTCCTACGCTTATTCGTCTGCAGAAAGATTTCACTTTCTCTATCATAGGCCTAGAGATAATTCCACTACAGATCAGATAGTGGTCCATATCATTGAAAAATCCCCTGAAAACCTGCACATTACTAACAGATTTCCTGAATTAAAAGTCGATTATAATATAGTCTATTATGGCTCTGGTGCCCTTACCCTCCCTTGTGTGGCAGTGAAAAGCCTTAAACTTGAAGAATGTATTCATAACTGCTAATCATATACTAGCACAGAATTCCAGTAAAGTGTCCCCATTCCTATTACCTTCCACATCTTCCTCACATTTATCCATCATCTTCCCATAACATTCAATTCTATTTCCAATTCTTGCATTGAAATCACCCATTGGCACTATACTAACCATGCCGTGATGCTGACTATGATGTCACTAAGTGCTTCAAAGGACTTGTCAACTTCTGCCTCGTCTGCACCCTCACATGGTGAATACACTGTGACAATTCTCGTCCTAATTCCTCCAAATACAACTAACAAATCTATCCACATCATTTGCTCATTTATGTGCCCAGCAGAAATGATGTTACATGCAATATTATTCCTGAAGAACAGTCCTATGCCACACTCTGCCCTTCCCTTTTTTAAACATGTCAAGAACACTTTATAATCTCCTCTTCCTCATTATCTCCCCTTACCTGAATATCCTTAACTCGTAACACATCCAGATGCATCCTCTTTGCTGACTCAGCCAGTTCTATTTTCATTCTTCCATAAGCCCCATTAATATTGATAGCTCCCTAACAAATTCCAGTTTGTTCACCAAGTTATTTCCAAAGAGTTCCCTCGCCTGTCACCTCCATAGGTCCGAGGCTTGCTTTAAATGTTCTGAGCGTGTTCAGTGAAAATTCTGTGAAGCAGGATGCTATCCTACTTACACATAGTTCCAGTAATTTTTCCCTTCCATGAATGTATCTTGGTCTCATTCGAAGGAAATTAAAATATTGGTGTATAGTCACTTGTATAGTTGGATTTTCATTGCAACATACACACAACCTTACCATTATGGGGACTAAGAACTTTCACACACTGTATTAAACTCGCAATGCATTATATTTCCACCAAAAAAGTTCTATACAATAACAATTCAATTAATCAATTCCATGAGGAGCATTATGCACCTTGAATTTACATTACTCACCATGTGAAGATAACATACCTACTCTACCCCATGAGGTCCCATTATCTCAATACAAGCTGTTTACGTAAATCCTGATGTGATAAATTTAGAGAATAAGCATGCAATATACTTATACATAAAGGTCTGCTTTCAGTAGTGACAATTATCCAAAGAATGCTCCCGATCACTATGCATTACATTTACAAGTCCAACTCGAAACATTCACATGGACCACCTCAATCAATCAGCTGAAGGGCTCAGCACACTTTCTGCAGTAAGACTGTGCATCACAAAGGCAGTGGTCAATACTACCACTCTAACTTTATAAAATGTTCCTCAACATCAAAATCCATGCATTTTTCTTCCTGTAGAGATCTCCTCAGTACTAGGTTATACTTTCATGAGAATACAAAAAGAATATGATTAATACAACAATGAGATTATTTATAATAATAATAATAATAATAATAATAATAAAAGCTATGTTATAAGCAAAGCCAAAACTGTATAAGTTGTGGTTTAATAATAAAAAATGGAAATGTTCACAAACAGTAAGCAAACCTTAATTTGCATATGGGATTCATCACCACAATAAAACAGAATTCTAATTCAATATTCCTGAAAAAATGGGAAATGGAACCTCCAGTGTTGAAGTACCACATCAAGGAGAGGAGGATCCCTAGAGGATTTGAGGTACTATTTCAAAGGGGCTAATTAACTTGATTATAAAAGAAAATATTGCTCAGAAAAAGTAACACCCACGTATAATAGCCATACATTAAGACAATACTCCTGATCGAGAACCATGATGTAATTATCTCTAGCAGTCATTACAAATTTTCTTTCACTTAAAACCTAGAATTTAAGCAAAAAAGAAAGGAAAGTTGTGGGCAAGAAAATATCACAGGAGGCAGTGTTCAGATGAACTTCTTTTTGACTGAATTTACATTTACAGTAAATGTTTATCTTTTTGATTCTGTGGTTGTTCTCTCCACGAATGGAAATAAATTATTATAACATTGTGATGAAATGGGTCATGATGTAACTTATGTTTGATTTCTAGATAATGAATCATACAATGTTTTTAACTTTTAAAACATTAGATTTACATATTTCCCTTTGAACTACATAATTTTCTTACACATTCCCTTTAATACACATGCTTTGCTAGAATACAAATGTAGTATATAATATTAACACAAAGAATCACAAAACAATTAAACTTTTAAATGCCAATACTTAATGTATTTCATAACATACTCTACTGATAGTATTCACAACGGAGGGGTGAAAATGACAAAATTACACATTTATTCAATGAAAATAAATATACCATAATAGAGTTACAAGGAGAATACAACAATGAATACCTATCCCTTTCCCTTTGGTCTTCAATTCCTACATGAATCTATATGAATTGTCAACTTTAGGAAGAAAACATGAGAAACTTGCAAGATAATCACCAACTGGAGAATCTCTTTTCTTTTCTGTAGATGGGAATTGGAACAAGATATGACATAGTAGGTACCAGCCAATACACTGCTTATTCTTTTCACTGGTGAGGGTTTTTATACACCCAATGTTTCTTTATAAAATGTGACTCAAGTCAGTTATATGATTCTGAATAGTAGGTATATACTGTCTCAGACATTCAATGATGTTCATTCAGTTTTATGCCAAGCAGGAGTCGGATGTTAATTGTTTAAATTCAGTATTAATTCATGAAACATTTTCTCAGTGATTATATTTTTAAATTCAGAAAGGGCTACATTTAGCTCATTTAACAAAGTGTAAATTATGGGCGAAAAAAAAATTTATCTGCGAGTATCTTCTAATATGATGAATCCCATGTGTCCAAAGAGATAAAATGTGTTTGTTGGTCCTATCAAAATTATATTGTGAGAGCTTATTTGAGAAAGATTTCCTCTGTTCCTGACTGCCACGATGCCACAGAATGTATTTTTATAATTTTCTAATACGTTCTCCACACATTCCCAGGTTTCATCAAACATACTCAGGAAACACACTGTAAAAATGTTGACCATTTTTTCTTCATTACCGTTGAAATGATAGTTATGTATAACATTCTTAAGAATTGAAAACCATGAGTTCCTGCCCATTTGTTTTTCATTATCTGAACCATCAAAACAATATGTAGGAAAAAAATGGTTTGCATTAAACTAAACATAAAATATTACCTAGATACTGTATACATTTGTATACCCTAAATTCTGAATACACCAGCAACAGAGATGCATGCAGATGGTATAGTAGAACTTTGGACCTAGTACAATGGGAAAAATTCTAGGAAAGAGACATTCAGAAACAAATATTTGTACTCTCATGTCTACTCCTTTTTACACATGTGCGTATTGCATACCTCTTTGACATTTATGACAAACTAGTTCATCATGAATACAAAAATTAGTGCAGAATATGTCAACATTGAGAATAACTCTTTTTTAAATTTAATCCTTCTCTGACCATAGAATTGTACTTGAAATAACTTCCAGTAGACAGCTTATGACTACCTGCAGTATATATGAACTGAAATTAGATTTTAGATATTTTCAGAGATACAGCAGACTTCAGTTATAGCAACATTGGTTTCAACGACACTTCGTATACCAGCATCAGGTATTCCATGGGACCTCAAGAAGTAATTTTAATCCTGTTTGGTTTAGGTTTTTCTAAGAATCAAGATATTTTAAGATCTCGACACGAGAACATCCACAAGCTGGGGTTGGAGTCTATACAGACACCATAGTCTCCCCTGCTGTCAATGACCATGAGAAATTGCTGTAAACAAGCTCCTCCCACTCTTTTCTGAAATTTAATACTTACTTCGTGTAGTACAGTACGTACTGTACTTCAATTTTGCATTTTAACGCCGGGCTTAACAGTAAATGTGTACAATCTAAAATAAACCCACGTTTTGTTCTATACCACCTTTCACCTCCCTTGACTGAAAGCCTAAATCTTATTTAAAACAGCACTTGTTATAATGACACAATTTATCAGGTCCCTTGGATGTCACTATAAACAAGTTCTGCTGTAATTCTGTTTGTATACAAATGTTAATACATATTCTTTACTTTCTAATTTTAAGATAAAGCCACTTGTTTTGGTTCCATCAATACAAATGAATTTTAACAGTATAAAAAGCAAGAGGTATCCGAGAATAAATAAAACCAAAAATCTACCTATACGGACCTATAACTACTACAGACAGATAATCCAAATTTGGACCTATTCGCACAAAAATCTTCGTTGCAAAGAGGATCACCGTGTACTATAAATATTTAAAAAGAAACTATTTTAATTTCTAAAGCAAGCAATTTATCTGAAATCTAATATCGTGTGGAGTCTGCCAATAGTGTCAGATTCAGATATTGTAATAAAACCGATGTTGGTTGAGGAAGGGGGGATATAATGATGGGAAATAGAAACCACAATGATAATTGTTTTGAGCTGTCTATCTACTGTTCAAATGCAAGTGAACCAAACAATGTCCATTAATTTACATTGTACATGGCGATTATTTGGAATAGTGCATACACAGGTCAGCCAAATCCAAGCAAATTCTCTACTGTGAGAGATTACAAAAATAGTTATTTTTACTTCTACACATACATTCATATAACTATTAAGTAAGACTTTTGAAATTAAGCCATTCCAGTAACATGTCACATCATCTAATCAAGAAATCATTTTCAAGATAAACTGGAGCATACACATGGAATTTTATGTCACTACTGCAACTGGATCCCTCATCATCATCAAGGCTCGTATTTGTCTTGAAAGCGATTGCAATTACTCTCCATCTAACTTGCTAGACCTAATGTTAGAGAAGATTTCCTGATAACTGTTACTATTATTATTATTATTATTATTATTATTATTATTATTATTATTAATATAACATTCAATATGTACCAATCTCACACACACAAGACTTCAAAATATATAACAAAATAACATTCCAGTGTTCCACTGAAAACAGGTAACATTTTTTTTTCAATCTATACTATTTTATCTGATCATATACACAATTATACGGTATTAAGTCAGTAAATGCAGTCCTCAAAGATAAAAATATGACAAAACAGTTGTCTTCCAAAAGTCAATGTCACTAAGATCTTTTTCTTTCTTTTTAATTGGTAGAATTTGCTTAGTGGTTAAAGCCCAGTCAAAGATCTGAGTTGTCCACAGCTCTCCTCATTCTTAAACTTAAATGGACAAGAGTAGTTGGTACCTTGACCACTGTTGTTTCCTTTGTTCAGCAGGCCAAACAAAACTATGACATTGGTTCAAAAAGAAATGAGCTGGATGCTATAAAATGAAAACTGCTGAAAGGATTGCAATGTCATTGCCTGCGGAGAAAGGTGCGGTCCCTATAAGAGCGCCGAGGTCCCAAAATGACCATTAGAGGGACCTGGGCGTACACCCACAATGACAGAGCGAGCACGTACACGCACTGAACATCCACTGCACTCAGTCGCACTAAAAACAGTGAAATGGAGTCTTCAAAAGAAGAGCCAAAGGTGGTAGTGCATTTCCTGACAGCGGAAGGAGTGCGAGGAACAGAAATTAATCAAAGAATGGCACTAGTGTATGGAGAAAACTGCATGTTTGTTGCAAGGGTGAAGGCATGGCACAAGCGATTCAAGAAAGGATGCCGTTGGCCAATCACGCACGGTCTGGAACACCACACTGCATTACCGATGCCATTGTCCAGCATGTGGGTGCCCTCATTGTGTAAGATCAGCGAGTTATGGTAGCAGCCACTGCCACAGAGGTCGGAGTGAGTGTCGGAAGTGTTCACGCCATCATTAAGGACATACAAACTTTGCGAAAAGTGTGCCCAATGGATGCCTTGTTTTCAACCAGCACAGTAAGCGAAAGCATGTCAAATGGGACTCTCTCTTGAACATCTGCTGCGCTATGCCAAGGAAGGGAATGAGTTCCCATCATGAGTGGTCGCTGGAGAGTGGACATTGTGTCATCACTTCGAACCCAAGTCAAAATGATGAAGTCTCCAGTGGAAGCATGCAGGTTCGTCGTCACCTGGAACTCCAAGGCCGTACGCACAAGTGCTCAGCTTCTTATCTGACCAAAAGGGCCTCCTTCTTATGGACTTTCTGCAGTATCCGACAACCGCGAATGCACAGCGATACTCGCAAACCCTGACCCCTCTTCGCAAAGCGATCAAATAGAAACCATGACAGCACACCCGAAGGATCATTATGCTCCACACAATGCAAAGCCAGATACAGCGAACACAGTCAAGGAGCTCTTGCAGACATTCAAACATTAGGTCCTCTGTCACCCTCCATACAATCCAGACCTGTCTCCCTGAGCTAAAGAAGGATCTGTGAGCCAAACAATTCACCTCGGGCGACGTCAAGCAGGACGTTCAGAACTGGTTCACAACGCAGCCCCAGGAACTTTATGAGATGGCCATTCACTGCCTTGTGTCACAGCGGGACAAGTGCCTCAGCAGTGCTGGGCAATACTTATGAAATAAAGGTACAGGTTTTCATTTTATAGCCTTAAGCTCATTTCTTTTTGAATGGGCCTCATAACTTATGGGTAAAATAGAATAACAAAGTACGATGATTATGATAAAATCTTTACCCTTCTCTCCACATCTGATAAATTTTTACCACACGATGGAATGTATTCATGCAAGACAATATCCTTGGTCATAGTACTAAACTGAAATTCTCCAATAGAAATTCAATATAAAAACCAATCATAATAATGCTTAAGAGTAGGCAACTATTTCAACAGAAGTGTTCAACATCGTACCTCACTAAAAAACAGCACACAGTATAATACTGATTTATATAGTCTGGAGACTTTGTACAGTAGACCAATCAACATCCAACATTCCCTTACTCCTGTTTTTTTTAGCATTAGGGGTGAACCAAAACATTTCTCACACACCAATTATATCCCAGATTAAAGTACGTGCATTTAAAAATATATCTGAACACTATACTAGTCAGTAGGCCTATTATAAGATTTCTTTTTTCTAATGTAAAATAAAATTTCACACTTACCTGCAAGAACTTTGTAATGTCAGTGACAACATTCCTAAACACAAATTCATCTTTGTCATTGTCAAACCAGCCAAGCTTGCTGATTCGGGCAAACAAACCAACTAATGCCTGAATCACAAAATTAGGAAGTTTGGGTCGCGTTGCAAGGTAGTTCAAGACATAATTACCTGAAATAACAAGAAATTGGTCAATTCAAACATAAAAATCCCCATAAAGGCATATTTCTGTAACACAAAAGATATTAAATGGACTAATTTAAAAAACACAAATATCAGTTAACAATTGTTAGAAAATGCAACACTGCTTTCAAGGATGATACAATAATCATCATCATCCTGAACCATTTCCAGTTGCCTGGGTGTGGTAAAGGAGCCCCTTCCTACCCTGTTCTTGTATTACTTTTCTTCTGCTACCGCTTTCCCCACACCTGTGGGGTTGCGTGTGCTAACTTCCACTAACTTGTCCCAATCATGACCTCTCTGCAGTACGTCATTCTTGATTAGATCTAACCACATACTTGGATCTTATTGATGAGTGAATCATCTATTCCTACTTCTCTAATCTTCTCATTCCTGATTTTGTCTTTCATGGTTTTCTGAATCATAGTATGGAGGAACTTCATTTCAGCTGCATGGAGTTTGGAATTATCTCTATTGGTTAATGCTAGGGTTTCGAAACCGTATCTAAGAACCAGTGTATAATAGGACTTGTACAATGTCATTTTTGTTTTCATGGGTATTTGCTCATCCCACAGCAAAGTCTTACTTGGTGGTAAAATTGCGTTCCCTTATTAATGCAGTTGTTTACCTCATCTTTTGCTAGGTTGTCGTTTGATAGAATGCTGCTCCAAGTACTTGAAATGTGGAACATTATTCAGCTTGGTTTCATTTAGCACGACTAATGGTTCTGCTCCCTCCTTATGCATTGGCATCACCACTGTTTTAGTCTTGCTGATGTTCAAACCATAGTCTTAAACTCCTCATTCCGTCTTTTCAGTCTCTCTCCCAATTATTCCGCTTCTGATTCACTCCATATCTCAACATCATCTGCAAATGTGAAGATTTTAATATCTCCATGCTCTTTTCTTTTCTTTTAATTGATATATCTTTATCATAACCATTACAATGATAAATATAAGTGGTGACAATGAGCTGTCCTGCTGCACTCCTCTCTTGGTTTCAAACCAGTCTGACAAACCACATCCTGCTTGAACACAACTCCTGTTCCTAATGTGCAACATTTTCACTTTGTCTATGAGGCTGTCTTGCACGTGTAGTTCTTTCATGTATTACCAAATTCCTTCCCTTGGTACACTGTCATAAGATTTCTCAAGATCCAAAAATATTAGAAATAAGAGCTGGTGCATCCTAATTGCAAAGATTAGGTCTGTAGTTGACCTTCCTGATCTAAACACACACTGTTCTTCCTCAAGAACAATATCTTCAACAATATCTCTGATTTTGTTCTCTATTATTTTTTCCAATATTTTAAGAATAAGAGACAGTAGTGAAATACCACGATAGTCCATTTCCGTCTGCTTCCTTTCTTGAACAGAGGTACAATGATGCCCATCTTCCAATCATCCGAGATAGTGTTTTCCTCCCATATCTTGCTGAGCAGTCAGTACAACCAATGGATTGATGGAATTTCCACTACTCTAAGCATATCTGCACACAATTTGTCTATATTACAGTATATATAATGTACCATTTCATTGCCCGATTTGCGTCATGATCGGGAGTTACATCCCTAATACTTGCCATGCATCGGGATAAAAATAACGGAGGTTACATAATGAAAGAGTATATTCTAGAGAGAAAATGCAGATATAACCAGTCAAGTAGGCCATGAGTTGATATTGCGACAATCAGACCTTAGCAATCCAAATGGCCGTGATAAAAGAATCAGATTGTTGTCCCGAGTAAAAAAAAAGACGACACTTTTAAAAAAAATCGTATTGATCATCGGAACGAAATTGTGAGCAAGAATTGGTATTCAAGAAAAGAAGAGGTTGAATTCAGAGAAGAAAACTGCTAATAGTATAATTACGGCAGTATATAAACCATAAAATACGAATTAAAAGCATCGGGCGTGAAAGAAGTGAAAGGAAAGAGGAAGATATCGCCCATAAGATTTGCCAATACGAACTCGTAGCCGAAATCTTAAAGAAGATTTAGAGATCGGCAGCTTATTCTTTAAGCTAGCGACAAACAAGAAATACCTAAAGTATTGCATCTTGACGAATAACTTACTAGATAGCTAAAATATATATTCAAAATTATTTATTCCCTGTTTGGAGAATGCACCTAATGCTATCCTTCATTATGTTTCTACCGCACGTAATCGACGGAGATACGATGGCTGAGTAAACCAGAAGAATGGGATCACAATCCGGTGGGAGCCCTTGCCAGCCGTCATCACCCACACCCAAGGCCAGTCACCAGTAACCAACGATGACGTGAACCGCAACTCGAGTCGGGAGCCAAAGGAGATCCAGAATGAAGACCATCCCAGTCGAATAACGAAAGCAAGATAAGTCAAGTTCCTTATATTTAAATTTTCGTAGTTAAAATTACTTATATTTGGATGAACGATAGTAAATATTTAATTTAATATATGATGGTAGTATGGTTAATGTTTAATTCTTCAAGATAAAAGTTCTATGAGTAGGGTCATGAAAAAGGAATCCTTATAGCTTATTTAAGATATGGAGTTAGGTAGTCTTTGACGTTTCAAATCTATAATCAATGAGTAGGAGTGCTTATTTATTTTATGTGAAGCTTTGGAAAACCGACATTATCAATGTGATTCTGAAGATTCATGCCTTTCATTGGGTAATTCAACTCCAGTGCAATGCAGAATGATATTAGACCGTCTTCTAGATTAATAGAACTTAATTTGACGATAACTTGACACCAAAAGTAAGTAAGTAGAACCTGAAATATTAACACTCGCGTTATTTTGCTGAGAATATGTGATTGCTTGTGTTACGGAATACCGTAAACCCATAATAGGTGATGAGATTATGTAAATGGATTATACGTATACTGCACTATAGTTAAAGCAACGAATGATTTTGTTAGGTGGAATCGTTATGATCGATAATCTTAAGAGATTATAGGCTAAAATAATGGAGATAGGGAAGTGTATAAGTAATGAGGAATTGTTATTGACAGAATGCGTATTCAGTGAAATACGACTAGATTTGAGCAGTTGGTAATATTTAAGCAACATAACGCTAATGTTACGTTATAGTTGATGTTTTCGTCATGTGAATTACGTAGCAGTATACGAAGTCGGGTTATGTGGCACATGCATACAATTGTAAGAGGGTAATGAACTTACAGGCTACTTATGGTATACGGTCATCAAAAATTATATCCTAAAATAAGGTATTCGCGATTGAAAGTTTTTTTTTTGAAGAATCTCACATAATAAGCTAAGCCTAAGTTGAATTTCTGTCAAACGCATGTTTGGAGGGAGGAAACGTCTTCATGACTGAAATGACTACTGCTTGTGGACAGGTAAATTTCCGATACCATTTCCTGTTTTAATTTCGCAGAAAGATGTTTATTTACGAATGGAAGTATTGCATTCCTAGATGTTTGATTAGCTTGTTTGCACATGTATGTTATGATAGGCTATTCCTATTTATTTTCAGATGGTTTTATGACCAAATTAGTTTACCTAGTATAAAGAATATTTTATTTTCGGTTTTATTTGAGTCGATATATAGCTGTATGGTAATTTTTGAACCATATTTATGGAACTTACTTATGTTGTTTTTGTTATTACACAATGAAGACTTGAGAAAACAAAGAAAGCAAAGATCATACATATGAATTTTGTAGGGATATTCAATGAAATTCAAATGATATTTTAATGATGTCTAGTTGATATTTGAATGGTACTTAGTTAATATTCTTGATATTTCGACATTATGTCACCTATATTTCAAGGTACTTCAGTCATTTCAGTGACTTGTCAATAATTTTTAAGGAATATTTAAACATTATTTTGCCGATATTCCAAGGTGCTTCAGTCATTTCAATGACTTTTCAATAATTTTTAAGGAATATCTTAACATTATTTCGCCAATATTACAAGGTGCTTCAGTCATTTCAATGACTTTTCAACAATTTTTAAGGAATATTTAAACATTATTTCGCCGATATTCCAATGTGCTTCAGTCATTTCAATGACTTTTCAACAATTTTTAAGGAATATTTAAACATTATTTCGCCGATATTCCAAGGTGCTTCAGTCATTTCAATGACTTTTCAACAATTTTTAAGGAATATCTAAACATTATTTCGCCGATATTCCAAGGTGCTTCAGTCATTTCAATGACTTCTCAACAATTTTTAAGGAATATTTAAACATTATTTCGCCGATATTCCAAGGTGCTTCAGTCATTTCAACGACTTTTCAACAATTTTTAAGGAATATTTAAACATTATTTCGCCGATATTCCAAGGTGCTTCAGTCATTTCAATGACTTTTCAACAATTTTTAAGGAATATTTAAACATTATTTCGCCGATATTCCAAGGTGCTTCAGTCATTTCAATGACTTTTTAACAATTTTTAAGGAATATCTAAACATTATTTCGCCGATATTCCAAGGTGCTTCAGTCATTTCAATGACTTTTCAACAATATTTAAGGAATATTTAAACATTATTTCGCCGATATTCCAAGGTGCTTCAAGTATTTCAATGACTTTTCAACATTTTTTAAGGAATATCTAAACATTATTTCACCGATATTCCAAGGTATTTCAACCATTCCAACGACACCTCGACAATGTTTAGGGGATATTTTTATAAGGTTTCAATAATATTTCGGTGAATTATTAATATTTCAAAAATATTGAAACGAGATTGTAATGTTAATGTCGACGATTTTTTTTATATGATAAGAAAATATTGAATTGTATTTCAATTTGGAATTGGAATTCCTAAGAGTGTAACTGAATATGTAATTGTAATTATACTTCATTCCAAGTACAATGAACTTTCAATAAAATAGGAGATAAGGATTTTAACCGGAATTCTTGTTATTTATTAAATTCATTATCGGAAAAGATATTAGATGGAGTACTTATAAATAATCAATAGATAAAGTCAAAGATTTATTTTATTGTTGGCTACAATTAATTGGAATTGGTTTTGCGGACGGATTTGGGGAAAAGGCTGTGCATTTCTCAGTTGAGTCCACGATAAAAAAAGGTTAATTGAAATGAGTATCCCTGAAAGGTATTGTGCAGCGAACGAATATATGATTTGATATCAAAATATGGTTCTCATGTGTTATTCACCGAAATAAGCCAATATCGGTGTAGATAAGTGAATGCACATGTTGGATGGGATGGAATATACAAATGATTTTTTTTTTTTTTTTTTGCAGATACAGATGATTGTAATATGATTTGGTCGCAGACCTAAGTTGGTGTAATTATTTTATTCTTACCTGCGTGTCGTCCTGAATTTTTAGGAGATGATTATATTTATTTGTCCATCCAACATTTTATATCAGATTATTAGCCGGAGTATTTGAGGCAGTGAGGGAAAAGGCACAATACGAATAATGTACCCCGTACGGTGCAATAATAAATGGGAAGGGATAGGGTCATGGCTTCATTTAGTAGTTTTAGACAAAATATGGTCAACGTTTCCATCAAGACCATCAACGAGTGCATTGTAGGAACCATTTACAACTATGTGGTGCCTTACTGTTATTTCTTCACTTTTATCTTCAACTAGCTTTTACTCATGGCACCTGCTATATCAACCAGGTTTTACAAATCCAAGAAAGTGTTCTTGGAGTTTCGTAAAAAAAAAAAAAAAAAATCACTAACTTGAACACAGAGATATACCTGTTTTAGCTCTTGCAGTGAAATAAACTACACATAGTTTGGGTATACCTTTAGCAGTTTAGGAAGCAGTAAGCCAAGTCTCAGAAATGCTCATCCCATGTCACCTAGGCAAGCTTTCTACTGTTGACAAATATACAGTAAAAACTGCTACTGTGAGTGACACTTTAAAGATAAGTATGTGGCTCTGTGAATACATATTTATTTTTTTCCTGCATATCATATTTACACAGTTTGTGGATCTGAGAAAGCTGAGAAGGAGTTTGCAAAATATCACTTTCCTGAGTTGTCTCACAAAAACCATTACATTACTGCTCGGCATCGATTTCATCACAATTCAATATTTAATACATGGATACAATACGCAAGCGATCCCCTACAGGCAACAGCGAAAAGATGCTGAGTTTTATATATGTTGCGATAGAGATGGGTGCATTGCTGACAGTGCAATATGACACATTTTGTTAGGTCATTTGAAGTGTTGTGAATCAAGTTATCAGTCATACTGAAGTTTTAGTGTACCTTCAATATATGTCTTTTGTTGCTTTGAAGTCCACAAAGTCGACTGACCTGCTGTATCTAAATTCCACCTTCAGGAAATTGAAATAACAGGGATAACGGTCGGAGCTCACGGTACCATACCTTGTCACTTCGTCGCCACATGGAAGCGCTTCCCAATGAAGCTCATCCCCGAAATCGCGACCCTCGTCCTTCGAGGCTCCATCAAGATCCTTAGACACCACCTCTACAGCTAATTTTGAAATGTCTATAATTAATAGATATGTACAGAAAATTGATATGTTTTACCTTGTTCTTAGCAGCAGCTTGTAAATACAGGAGGTCTTTCCAAAATAAATGGAAATTATACAGAGTCTACACTGATACATAGGTCGAGTCATAAGTCATGGCAACTTTTTTTTCTCGCAAACAGGAGACAATACGGAAAACCTGAGATATGCATTTGGAAACGTACAGTACGTACTTGCATATGATGCCACTAGATGGTGTACGAAAACAACAGTGTGGGTCTAAGCATGTCCCCAAGTTCGGTATGTGAGTGAGAGCGTCACAAAATGGAAGTCAACAAGAAAGTGTATATTAAAATAGCAGTTCTCCACGGCAGAAATGCACACCAATGCCACGCAGAGCTGCAAGAAGCATTAGGTGTGCATGCCATGCCCTATAGCACAGTGGCGAGGTGGGTGGAGACGTTCAAACAGGGTAGAGAATCAACTGCCGATTTGCCTCGCCCAGGCCGTCCAGTGTCCATGGACAAAGATGTACGGATAATGGTGATCTATCAGTGTTTACATGAGGTCTATAATTAGTGGAGATCTGCCTGTGTATCTAGTCTTGTGTATTTGCTGTCTATACCATAATAAAACAATGTTTACCATTGGCCTGTGTTCTGCCACTATCCTGCGAGAATCTCCCGAATTCAGAATTTGTCTTCAGGCACTATGCATATAAGTGCATGTCCTATATTTCCAAATGCATATCTTAGATATTCCATGTTGTCTCCTGTTCGCAAGAAAAAAAATAGTTGCCATGACTTATGACTTGACCCTCGCATGAGTAAGTAGCTGTGCAAGATTTCTGATGTTCTCTTAGCACAGTAGAATAATGTCAGGATACTCGTTCCAGGCATGTCTGTTGCTGTGTAGGATTTTGATGTTTGATGGGGTTTTTTTTTTACAGACACGGTTTCATCCTTAGGTCACACAGTAATGTGCCCTTCCATCTATGAAGCATTTAAAAGAACCTGTATTTATAATGCTGCTATTGTTGTTAGGGTCATCAGTCCATAAACTGGTTTGATTCAATTCTCTATGCTACCCTATCCTGTGCTAACCTTTTCATTTCTACGGTACTAAATCCTACATCTGCCCTAATCTGCTCGTCGTATTCATACCTTGGTCTGCCCCTACTGTTCTTACTGCCTGCGCTTCCCTCAAAAAATCAACTGAACAGGTCCCGGGTGTCTTAAGGTATGTCCTATCATTCTATACCCTTTTCTGTAAAATTTACCCAATCGATCTCCTCTCACCAATTTGATTCCATATTTCTTCATTAATTCATTCAATCAATCACCACTGATCTGCACTTAGGGCAGTCACTCAGGTGGCAGATTCTCTATCTGTTTTTTACCTAGTCTTTTGTTAAATAATTGAAAAGAATCTGGAAATTTATTGAACATCTCCCTTAGTAAATTATTCTGATCCCCAACTTCTCTTCCTATAAACAAATATTTGCCCCAATTCGTCCTCATGAATTCCAACTTTATCTTCATATTGTGATCTTTTCTTTTAAAAACATCACTCAAACTTATTCATCTACTAATGTCATTCCACGCCATCTCTCCACTGACAGCTCAGAATATACCACTTACAATTGACAAATTTCATTGTAATGGTCCACACTGATATAACTTAAGAACTTTATTTTATTGAAAGTACCCACCTAATCAATACCCATCACTTCACAAGTGAAAATACATGCAATTTCAATGTCCGAGCATAATACGGTACATGTTTCGACATACTGGGAGACTTCTTCAGCCATAGGCATCTTATTAAAAATAACTTAAAAGTAAAATCACATTGAATATCACTCTTGAATACATCGAATACTATAGAACAGAGCTACAAGGGAGCGATGCATCAAGATCGGTTTTCCCAAACTCTATTCATGTGTAATCACTCGCATCGGATTTGACCTTCGCTCACTCGGCATCGCCCGGCCAAATGCTCCCTAACCAAAGGAAACACTCGCTTTCAAACTCTGATATGTATAGCTGTACCACAAAAAACAGTCTTGTCTGAAACAGTGGTGTGACTCATGCAGTACAAGCGAATAGCAGCATCTGAGTATAAAATATATAGTTTTATTCATTCAAATAATTATCTTCAGTTTTAATTGCCATTATGTGTGTTATATCATCAGTATGTATGTTACAATATCAATATCGGTTATTCTCTGTGAAGCGTTTTCTCACTTCTCAGATGATTAACGACAGTTATATTTCATTCAACCACTAGCGCTTTCCATGTATTTTTATTAATGCCATCTCATGGATACAGCAGAAAATATACTTCTCATCAGAAAATTATTTACATACTTTGATCGGACTGAAACAGTCTAAGATAATTTAGTGTACAAATACTGTATTCAAGTTCTAATCGGTGTAATATTCATCTTAACGAAATACATTTACTTTGAAAACAAATTGAAACGCAATTTGAAAGTAATGTTGAAAAAAAATTTTTTTTTACAATATGCTTTACGTCGCACCGACAAGATAGGTCTTATGGCAACGATGGGATAGGAAGGGGCTACGAGTGGGGAGGAAGCGCCTGTGGCCTTAATTAAGCATTTGCCTGGTGTGAAAATGGGAAACCATGGAAAATCATCTTCAGGGCTGCCGACAGTGAGGTTCAAACCCACTATCTACCGAATGCAAGCTCAGAGCAGCACACCCCTAACTGCATCGCCAACTTGCTCAGTAAAATAAACACAATTTTGGGAAATATATAACCTCAGAAAATTTATGTAGTACATGAAATTAAATTAACCCGTGTTAGAAAAGCACTGTTGTCATTGAAAACTATTTCCTAGAAAATATTCTTTGCAATTATTATTGTTTCAGAAATGAAAACAGGGTTAAATTTCTTTATCCTTAGTTAAGAGCTAGTTAAGAAGTAATTGATAAAATGAGTGGAATTAGTAGTTTTTGTGGGGGGAAAACCCCTATAGTGATAATTGAAAACTCCCGGAAAAAGTGTCTAATGGTAGACTTCTACGTTTTCCCACAACCATAGATCCTTGGGAGAGGGGTGGTATTAAATTATTTAAGTACAGTATGTAATAGTGAGTAAGTTTGGAGGACCTACCACTCCTACGCATTAAAGTACCTCTCCAAGAACCTCAAACTCAGCCACTATAATAAAGTAGTAAAACCATCTATTCTCTACGCCTCCAATGTCTTGTGATGACCAAGAAAGGCCTTCTCAGGAAACCAGAACTCAAGGAAAGGGAAAATCCCAAGAAGAATACTGAGACCCATAAGAGAAGGGGGCAGGTTCAGCAAGCCATCCAGCAGGGAAGTTTTCCAACGTCACTTGCAAGTAGGAAGAATGCAGGAACCAGCAGGCTTATGTGGACGGAGGAAAGAAAACTAGCTCAAAGCCAGAAAATGAAGGAGCACTGGAAGAAGAGAAAACAAAAGGCCCAAGTGACGAAAAGATATGAGCCCCATAGTCCTCAGTACTCCCAAACGACAAAGGAAGAAAGTAGCTCTCGTCGACATTCGAAGGCGATGTTGGAGTCGATCAGTAATACCCGTCGACTGCTATTTCAAAAATATTTCGAAATGAAGAGGATAACACGTTTTCGTAATAAATGCGTAAATTACGTGGCCGATCGTAGTTGTTAACTAGTTAAAAATAAAGACTGAAGTAAACGATCTCTTAATTTTAATGTTACATACAGAAATTAAGTAAGAATGTGATACACCTCAAGATATGGCAGAGTACCGGTACATCACGATTTCAGAGGATAGTTCATATCTTCTCGCATCTAGTTAAATTTCGGAAAGGCTATTTACATGCAAATTTTTAACGTCCGCGATTAGGCATATACATCGCTAGGCGGCAAGCGAGACGTACACGTAGCGGTAGCCGGTTATATCTGATGCTGAGTAAAAGTAACGGTTTTATACACAGCAAGAATTATTTCCTGATGGATCATCGTATTGTAGAGCCGCATGGAATAGGCATTGCCGACAAATTTTCAAAGGGATCTTAAGATTGTCTGTAATGAAGTAAAGAAGAAATTTTAATTGACAATTTAGAGCACGCATTGTGACAAAACATATTAAACTAACACCTCATAACTGTAAAATGACTGACTTGTTCAATTCATACTACAGTAGGTGGACCTGTCTGTTCCGGCAGTACCTGTCTTACTAACATTTCTACTCCTGGTGTTATATCGGTGCAGTAATGGAGGGGCGGTGCATGGAGGGAGAGTGGGGGTAGGCTGGTCTATGAGCGTATGTGCTATTGCTGGAGGGGAGTTTCTAGAAGCAGTATGGGCGGGCTTAACGTTTGGCATGGTGGATGAAGCATTTGAGTGTAGAGATTTAAATAAATGAGGGACGTTGTTCTGATTTGAATTCACGATATTAATTAATTTAGGTGTTAATTCATACAAAGGATTTTTAATTTCACTGACATCGTTAAGATTTTTATGTTTATTATAGGTCTGGTCCAAAAAAAATGTGTGGATTTTCCAGTTCGTTCATTAATTTCCCTTTACTTATGCTTCTAAAGATGGTAAGATCTTGCTCTGTGAATGTAGAGTGATGACCCGTTTCTCTCGTATGTTGGCTCATCGCTGAGTACTTGTGTTTTTGAGCGTTATAATGTTCCAAATAACTTGTGTGAAAGCTCCATCCAGTTTGACCTATGTAAGAAAAATCACACTGTGTACATGTTAGTTTATATATGCCAGACCTTGAATAATAATTGTTATTGTAATTGACCTTGTTATGGTTAAAATATATGTTTTGATTGGTGTTAACTGTCCTGAAGTCTATATTAATATCGTCCTTCTTTAAAGTATTTGCAATCTGATGGACGGCTGGGTTATTATATGCAAATGTGGCAAAACTAGTTTTTTTAGGTTTGTCCAGGACGAGATTAGTGGCCAAATTAATTTTGATTTTATTAATTAAGCAGTTAACTATATCAATTTTAAACCCGTTCAGTCGTGCAAGATTCCTTATGTATTTCAGTTCAGTTTTTAAATTGCTGGGAGAAAGAGGAATTTTAAAAGCTCTATAAATTAAATTATAGAAAGAGGCTTGTTTTTGGGACTTGGGGTGTAGGGATGAATTCTTAATAGTAAGGGAGAGTGTGTAGGTTTCCTGTATATTCAAAAATCGAAGGTATTATGTCCACGTGTAATTGTTAAATCTAAAATGTTTAAGGCATTCTTGACTTCGTCCTCTTTAGCAAACTTAACTTTGGGAACAATTTTGTTTACGGATTACAAAATCTCGTCACTATTAGAGACATCTTTGTCAAAAATTACGAAAGTATTATCTACAAATCTGAGCCATAAACATACACATTTTATTTGTGTGTTCTATTGTATCCATACAAATGTCTGCTACGATGACAGAAAGCCCATCGCTAAGCCTTTTTGCTGGTAAAACTTTCCACTGAAAGAGAAATAGTTATTGTTTAAGACAAAATTTAAAATCTTCATGAATTCTTCAATTTCTATCTTAATAACGCCACTGTGTTTATTGATATTATCATTGGTGATTCTTACAGTTTCTTTGGTAGGGATATTTGGGTACATATTTATGACATTGCACATTGTGTGATTGGGCCGCAGGTTAAACTTGTTTAGAAATTTGCAAAAATTAACTGAATTTTTTAAAGGGCGTTTATTATTGAAAACGTATTTTTTTTAGGAAGCCGTGAATGAATTTGGTACTTTATATCTGGGGCTGTTTTGCAATTTATGATAGGACGTATTGGATTGCCTTTCTTATGAATCTTGGGTAAGGCTCTGGCTGTTGGAATACTAGGGTTCATATTAAAAAGTTTTTGTTATTCCTGTTCATTGAAAAGAAAGTTAGAACTTCTTATTAGAGTCCTCAGATTTTGCTGAATTCTTGTGGTTGGATCTTTGTTGACTAATGCATAAATTTTGTCCTTTAAAAAAAAATTCTGTTTTTTGAATGTGTATGTGTTGATTTAGGAGAACTGTGGATCCTCCTTTGTCCGCTTTTATGACAATAATATTGTCATCTATTTTCTTTTTCACGTTCTGGATTAATTTTTTGTGGTTGAAATTAAAATTTGCGTTTATTTCTTCCGCTAATTTTCGTAATTTCTTTTTTTACCTCAAATCTGGTATCATTTTGTCTCTCCAAATAAATGCATGTCTAGTGCATACCGTGGCGGCCACTGCGTAGGCTACTTGGAGCCACCGACAGTGCCAATGCACTATGAGAGACTTTGTCTCATTACCACGGTATGCACTAGCCTGCGTCTTGGTGGGTGTGCTAGGTACCAACTGATGAGCCTAACTTAGCACACGGGGGCGAAACACTGGCAACCAGGAATGAGTTAGCTGGAAAATTTATAATGTCCAATAACGGACCATTTATATTGGTATTACAATAATTTATGGCCTAGATTGTAGCGACTTATTCCCCGACTTTATATACAGATTTTCATTAAATTCTTCTCAGCCGTTTTCTCGTGATGGGCATACATACATACAGAAATTACGGAAAATTAAAACGTGCATTTATCCTTGTTACTGAGGTCACGGCCGGAACTAAATACCATTCTTTTTCAATTCTGAGCGATGTACACACACACTTATTTTATTTACATTGAAATAAATTAAAATCAGTCAGAATTGTCTCCAAATGGCTCCTAAAATATCTACAAAAGTCACTAAATTACTAAAAAAAGAATCCATATCTAGCGACTAGTCTCTAGAATCGACTAGACTGATGTGAATGAACACGAACATAGCACGCGAGAACGAGAGATTGACAATTGATATACGCGTCGCGATATACAGGTTTCAATAATCATCACACATTCACACACATTTCTCGCATTAATCAAGACCACTGGTCTTGCATTTATAAACGTCGATATTTCATTTGAAAGCAGCCAATGAGCGAAGGACTTTCGGCCACTGGCGTAAAAAAGGCTGAAATGGCAGGACTTGAAAACAAATGTTTGAAGTTCACCAAAAAAATAACCTGAAATCGCGAGAAATAATAGAATAATCGGGAGGCAGGAAAAACTGTCGAAAATCAGGAGTCTCCAGCCTAAATCGAGAAAGTTGGTAGGTATGCTTATTCGTACTAGGACACGATTAAACACACACATCTTGCAGGAACCAAGGGCCAATCTGTCTTCTTAAAAATATTTTAACTGTTTTCCATGAGAAGCACTAGACAAATCCCGTGTATTTTAAAATATATTTACCCCTTACCTCTCTGAATTTAGTCGTAGCAGAGTTTGAATCTAATTTTGTTTTTCCTTTTTCCCTACTACTACAAAATCTCCTGATTTAATTTTATTTTCTGTACATAATTTTAACATTTTGTCTTGCATCAGCAGAAACGGTGTGCAAGCTTTTACTAGAGGTCGACAGTGTTGTACCATCATCACATTCATCTTGTCGCTTAAAATCATCACAGACTTACTGGTCAGAGCCACAGTTTACCTACTAGTACGAGAGGAACATTCACGAACAGCGATCACTCTCCTATGACACGAGTGCTCTGCTCTGTCCCGAACGCTTGTTAGCTACCTTACTTGCGATTCATCGGAAACATTCGGTAACACTCATGATAATCGTGATCTGCCTTCTCCGTGCATTCCTGGAGGGAGTACAATATTGTTGCGCTCGCTCTGTTGCAGCTCACTACTACAGAATACATCAACTTGTCTTCTGAGGAGTCTCTGAAAATGTTTGTGTGACAGTTTGGTTTGGTTACATTCTACAAAATTCTACAGCATGACATAAATTGTTGGGATACTTTTCCACCCACCAGAGGTGGCTTGGGTGGGTGGCTTTTTATTGGGGTGGGAGATATTGATAGCAACTACTCTGATTGGTCCTAACGTTTTTGATAGGCTTGTTAATGTTGCAACTAATTGAAGAATATTGGAGACGTCACTAATACCACACATAAAAGGGCACCAGCACACTTCACCTTGTCCACATGCAAAATTTTGAATAAAACATTTTCCAAGCTGCTCGACTGGCTGCAATTCGCCAACATCACCAGCAACAATAACGTAGCTACCATGTAGTCCAGATCTTACTACCCCGAACAACCAGTTGTGGAGTATAATAAAGTAATGTGCCATCATGCTGCAACAACAACTACTACCTGTTACAGGCTGCAGAAAAGGCCTTTGCCACCATACCCCCATAAAAGCTGTAAAAATGTCTTGTAGGACATGGAGACTCACTAATCTGTGGTTTGAGCATCAAGGAATCGTACAGATACACTAGGGCCCAGTTTCTTCAACAAATGTTAAGTGTTAACACTGTTGTTAAGGAGACTTAACACACAATTTAACAAAATGATCGTCTCATCAAGAACTGTTAGCTCTAACAATTGTTAATACTTGTGTTAAATTAACCTAGCAGCACCCCTGTGTTAAACCTCGTAACAGTTGCTAAAATTTCAAAATGGAGGCATGTAGAAGACGTACGTTTGAAGCTTTACTGCTGTATGAGGACTATTTATAAACTGAAGAAGGCAAAGGACGACCCATACTAAGAAATAACGTCCTTTTAGAGTTGTCAGCTGAAAGATTTCTAATTACCAAAGCCATAATGAACAAGGTACTAGACGATATACAAAATAGGTTAGAGTTTCCAACAGATTGCAACTTACCAATCTCTCCAGTGCAGCAGTTGCTTATAGATTTCACAAGGATGCGTCAGACCCTGCGTCCAATCGATTTCAACTAGCTTAATGTACCTGTTGGGGGAAACTCAACAGTAATTCGTGTAGAAGGGTTTGGGTCAATACCATACAGTTTCGTTTTCGAAAAAAATGAGGACAAATGTCATGAGGCAGGATCCGCTTCGGACCACGTGGAGGGGATAGAACACTAAAATGCGAACACATTTAACTTGAACTTGTTAGGTCCGCAACCTAATAATTTCCGAAAAAATTATGAATTCCCGATTGTAAAGCACCGTGTATATACTTGAAAAGTTGCAAAACAGTCAAGTGTAGCAGTGGCCGAGTGGTCATCGTACTTCTCTACGAACCGTGACGACGAGTGTTCGAGTCCCGCCTTAGCCTACTTTTTTAAAAATACAAATGTAATTATTATTTCAGGAAATGTGAAGGTAAAAATGCGAATAAAAGTAATGATCAAATTGCAGTGGAACTTTATTTCCTACCTCAAATTAATATATCCGCCTCTATGGTGTAGTGGTCAGCGTGATTAGCTGCCACCTCCAGGTTCGATTCTTGGCTCTGCCACAAAATTTGAAAAGTGGTATGAGGGCTGGAACGGGGCCACTCAGCCTCGGGAGGTCAACTGAGTAGAGGAGGGTTCGAATCCCACCTCAGCCATTCTCGAAGTGGTTTTCCGCGGTTTCCCAGTTCTCCTCCAGGAAAATGCCGGGATGGTACCTAACTTAAGAACACGGCCGCTTCCTTCCCTGTCCCATCCAATCTTCCCATCCCTACACAAGGCCCCTGCTCAACATAGCAGGTGAGGCCGTCTGGGGGGGGTGTACTGATCATTCTCCCCAATTGTATCCGCCGACCCAAAGCCTGAAGCTCCAGGATACTGCCCTTGAGGTGGTAGAGGTGGGTCCGAGGGAAAAACCGACCCTGGAGGATAAACAGATTAAGAAGAAATGAATATATATACAGAGAAAGAGATCCAGCAGTAACTGTGAGAACGTTTACACCTATATTAATTTCAGGTAGAAAACAAAGTGTACCGGTACTATAATTTGCATAATATTTTTGTTCCAATTTTTAAATAACGTTCCCTGAAACGAGACTCGAACTCACGTCTATGACGCTCGCAGACAAGTACGATGACCACTATGCCACAACTCCTAAGTATATACGCCTTGCATTGGAATCGGGGATTCATCAATTTTTCAGAAGTTATTAGGTTGCGGACCTGACATGTTTAAGTAAAATTTGTTCGCCTTTAGTGTTATATCACCTCCACTTCGTCCGAAGCGGAGGTTTGTAATGACATCTGACCTCGAGACACTTTCCATGTAGGCCTAATTTTAGGGGCAAAAGATCTTAATAGGTCGACGTCCCAAACAAATAGTTTTTTTTTTTTTTTTTAAGAAAAAAAAGGCCTAATTGTAGGCGACTATGTTCACGAAGGCAAGAAAAGAGTGTGTAGAATTCTACAAAGAATTCCTGCTGCCATTGCAGCATTAACAAGGCACTACATTATTTTTCCTGCAATAAAAGAGTGCCCGAAAATTATTCAAAACATATCAATTATCACATTTTCCCGGTGATGTAGGAACCTTAGATTGAACTCATACAAGAATGATATAAATATAACAACACTAGTTGATGTACCCGTGCTTCGCTACGGGATTCTCAGAAAGACTGACCTTGTGGTTTTCCTAACTGAAATTAACATAGGTCATTACAAAAACGTAAGTATGAATGTAGCGATTGAAAGCAATGCTATCATATAAAATACTCGATCAAATGGAAAGCCGCACATTTTAACACTTTTAACGAACAGTGCTGCAGTTAGATTGCGGTGCCAATCTAATAGTCCCAACTTCCAGAGCTGGGATGACCAGGCCGCAGATTGCCATGAACACTCATCTGCCATTATTCCGCTAAATATGCACGCTGTTCATTCCAATCAGTGCCTCAGAGTAGGGATTGAATAGCCCGAATGCTATGATGATCCAGTGTGTTACGTACCAGTAGTATCAGAAAATTGATAAACCAGAGGAATGGCATGCTAAAGAAGAAAGTTATCTAACTCCCCAGCTACTTCCCATCAATATTCAGGCAGGCTGTTACACTCTGTACGACTGGGCGAGTTGACCGTGTGGTTAGCGGTGCGCAGCTGAGAGCTCGCATCCGAGAGATAGTGGATTCGAACCCCGTTGTCGGCAGCGCTGAAGATGGTATTCCGTGGTTTCCCACTTTCATACCAGTCAAATGCTGGGTCTGTACCTTAAGGCCTAAGGCACTCCTAGCCCTTTCCTATCCCATCATCGCCATAAAACCTATCTATGTCGGTGTGACGTAAATCAAATAAAAAATACTCTGTACGCAGCAGTAATCCTATCTACCGGAGATGAGGGGCAACAGAAGACACAAAGCACATCACTACAAACAATGGTCAATGTTATGTTATTGTTGATCAATGTTATGAGCTTTCTATATTGTAGGCCTACAGATTTAGTTTTCTTTCGACTCTGTGATTTGTAAAATATTCTATACTGTAAACTGTAGAATCTTATTCTCCGACTTTACATACCAATTTTCATTAAATACTGTTTACCCATTTTCTCGTTACTCGGCGCTGATATGGACTTGGTAATAAAAATCCAAATTCATGAATATCTTTGTTATCATAGCCAGTACGGTAACAATGTATAAGACATGAATAATAGGAAATTTAATACTATATAACCTTAGTTATGTAGCATTCATCGATTACACTTCTAATAAGAAATATTTGAGAATTACATTTTAGGCCTTCCCCTAAACTACCATTTCACTCAGCATGAATAAAATAATTTATAGCTTGTACTATAGCGACTTATTTCCTGACTTTGCATACCAATTTTCATCAAGATAGGACTACTAATAACAACAATATTTGAGAATTAAATTTTAGGCCTTCCCCTAAACTACCATTTTCTCAGCGTGAATACAATTATTGGCAGCCTAGATTGTAGAAATTTATTCCCCAACTTTGCATATCCATTTTCTTTAAAATACGATCACTAATAACATAAATAGTTGAGAATTCAATTTTAGGCCTTCCCCTCAACTACCATTTCACTCAGCGTGAGTACAATGATTTGTAGCCTAGATTGTAGAGGCTCATCCCCCGACTTCACATACCGATTTTCATTAAATTCTCTTCAACCGTTTTCTCGTGATGCGTGTACATACATACATACATACATACAGACAGACAGACAGACAGACAGAAATTACGGAAAAGTAAAAAGTGCATTTTCTTGTTAATATGGACATGACCGATACAGAAATACCATTATTTTCAAATTCTGAGCAATGTACAGACAAAACTCTTATTTTATATATATAGATTTGTCTCGCATTCATCATAATAACGCTGTTGTTGTCTCTTACTTGATACGTTTACTTCTTAGCGGTCTCCGCTAACCATAACCTATAATAATGTCAACCATGTGTCTGTACGACAAAATACTATTTCAACACGCCACAAGGAGCGCTATTTGTAAAGAAACAAAAGACGTTCACTGCCAAACGCATTCAGAAATCTTACGGAAATGTGTTAATTTGTCTTTAACAATTGTTTCGTAACAAATGTTGGAAATATGTTTGTGAAACAGGGTACGTTTAAATGAAGTGTTAAATTAATTACAATTGTTAGTTAACATTTGTTAAGCAAAATTTAACATAGAGTTGAAGAAACTGGGCCTAGATGTATACGGTAACGGAACAATATATTTTTTTGTAGGGGCATGGTGATTTCTCGCCAACCCTGTACATTATATCCTATATATTCCACATATACCTTTTTATTATCACTGACTGGCTATAAATAACCTACTATCCTTCAGTATCCTTTTAAAATGGTCTTGATGTCAAGTTTAACTAATATTTTCCAAATCGCATGTATTGTTATTGATCTAGGGCAGTATCGCTAGCTTCAGACAAGTCAGGTTTTCTTCCTTTGTGTTGCAGAACCACTTCAACCCAATTTTCAAGACAGCAGTTCTTAAGCTCTTGAAACTACACTGCAAGCTCAGTAGATTATCCATTCGTGCAAAGAGTTCTGGTGAAATGTTCCTCCTCCTCCTCTTCTTCTTCTTCACAGTATTTACTATCAGGAATGGTCCTGTTCATAACAATGATCAAGACATATTGATTTTATTTTTAGAATTGGCTTTACGACATCACACCATCACAGATCTTATGGCGACAATGGGATAGGAAAGGACTAGGAGTGGGAAAGAAGCAGCCGTGGCCTTAATTAAGGTACAGCCCCAGCATTTGCCTGGTGTAAAAATGGGAAACCTCAGAAAACTAACTTCAGGGCTGCCAAAAGTGAGGTTCGAACCCACTATCTCCTAAATGCAGGTTCTCAGCTGCGCACCCCTAACCGCACATCCAACTCGCTCGGTCATCTTATTGACTTGTGCAAATACATATCCGTGTATACTGCCTTTCTGTAGACTTACAGTCTTGTAGCTTGAAGACAAGACTCACACTAAGTAATCCTTTTTATCTGGGAAACTCAGCAAATACCCGATGACCTGAAGAATGCTACTATCATCCCCATATTCAAGAAAGTTGATCGCAGTATATCTGGCAACTTTCACGGTATATCCCTGCTGTAAGTAAACTCTTTCAAGATTAAAATTATTGTGTCCACCTTTTCAATACAAACAGTGGCGGCCGGTCAGTACGTGCTACCGGGCTCCAGCACGTAGCTTGGAACTGTAAGGAATATTATTTATGTACAGTACAATTATCCTGGTGCCTTTTCGTTGTTTTGAGTACGATATGAATTTGTGTTTTGTGCAAATCAGGACGAGATCTGTCGAACACCTAGCGCAGATCTCCCGGGGAACAAGGCTCGTGCTCATGTGAAGTGAGCCCTTGCCTGTAGCCTGAAGGAAGCAATACGCAGGCGCAGCCAAGTTTGCAACACTCCCCCTAGCCGGCGGAGTATACCGTAAACCGGGATCAACTTTCACTGATCCCGTTTATAGTTACTTCCTCTCCCGCAAGGGGGTAGAACTACTCGATGTCTCCTGCTACCCGGAGCGCAGCAAGGGATCCAGTCGGCCGTGCTTATGTTGAACGTGGTAAGCGAATCTGCCACTAGAGAGTAGCATCGTCTGGGTTCGAAAGTAAAGAGTAAGTGGAGACAATCTATCTCACGCATGCTTATTAAAATATCCATCTTCCTTTTGTGTCAAAAATAAGGAATTCGTAGGTGAGTCAAAGAATCTTTGACTGACCCTAAATGTTATCCTGCATTACAATGTAATTAACTCTGGTGAAATGAAATAGCGTATGGCTTTTAGTGCCGGAAGTATCCGAGGACATGTTCGACTCGCTAGATGCAGATCTTTTGATTTGACGCCCATAGGCAACCTGCGAGTCGTGATGAGGATGAAATGATGATGACGACAACACGTACACCCAATGATGGTTAAAATTCCAGACCCTGCCGGGAATCGAACCCGGGATCCCTGTGACCAAAGGCCAGCGCGCTAACCATTTAGCCATGGAGCCGGACATTTACTCTGGTAATAGGGGAGGTCTCAATGAATCAGTTGGCAGCTCTTTCAGTTGCTTTGTGCGGTTTTTAATCTCGCGGTTATATTACTGGTGCGTGTTTTTTCTGTCATTGTGTTAGTGCTAAAGTTTATACGAAGATTTATCAAATTATTTATCCACTGCAGTGTATATAAAGTGAAATTAAATTAGTGTTCTTAGTGGGGATCTATATTCCCACGATTCTATTTGCACTGATGTAAGTTGCGCCATTAGGTTAGTAAAAACAATATTTCTCCAATGAATTATTTATCTCGTAGACAGTTGTCGAAGAATTCATCTGCTTCCAAATTAATGTTGTTTTTGTTTGTTCTGAGTTATAAATTGTGAGAAAAGTTGTATTATTATTATTATTATTAGTAGTAGTAGTAGTAGTAGTAGTACCAAGTTTGAAGTATGCGTTGTTCATCATGGCAATATGCAGATTTAAAACAGCGTATTTAGCTTGTTTTTTGTAGCACGTAGGACGATTTTTTCACAAGCCGCCACTGAATACAAATATATATTTTTAGTGGTTAAATTCTACATGAATGAAACACACCAGTTAGGGACATGTTTCACCCTAGTTATGGGCATCTTCAGCCTGTATTAATCCTAAGGTCAAGAATTAAAACTATAAACATTGGAACTTATAGTAAACTAACTTAATACTAAATACAATTGTCTTATGCTATTTACACAGTTTACAATATGTATAGTATGTACAATAAGTGCATTAACCTTGCCAGAATTTATGAAAAATGAATTACATTTTTTACAATGACCAGACCTCCAATTGCAGATTGGATTGATCACAGCTTGAATTGGGGCTTCTCAATAGTATTGACTAGAATTTATCATTGCACGAGTTGGGGTTTCTTCAGCTGTTATAGTCGCCTGAGTCATAGGAATTTTTACAACACCGGAATCTTGCATAAAATCGTTAATATTCAATTTATAGTCCACATGTAGTTGGAAATGAAATCCATTCAAACGAAGACATTTGGGCCAAAAATAAATTAAATTTATTTAATTGTAAATTTAAGAGGGCTTTCTTTTGTACGTTGCTTTAATTACATTCCTTATCCAAATCTCGTTGATCCTAGTCTGAATTCTATTCGTATTATGAACAATGAAATTTGAATTAACTTATTTTACAATGACTAGAACTCCAATTGTGGATTGGATTGGTCAGGCGTGAATGGGGTTTCTCAGAATGTATTGAATAGAATTTATCACTGCGAGAGTTGGGGTTTCATCAGCTGATATGGTCGCCTGAGTCGTAAGAAATTTTAACAATACCGGAACCTTGGTTAAACATGAACGGCCGGGCTGAGTGGCTCAGATGGTTAAGGCACTGGCCTTCTAACCCCAACTTGGCAGGTTCGATCCTGGCTCAGTCCGGTGGTATTTGAAGGTGCTCAAATACGACAGCCCCGTGTCGGTAGATTTACTGGCACGTAAAAGAACTCCTGCGGGACTAAATTCCGGCACCTCGGCGTCTCCGAAGACCTTAAAAAGTAGTTAGTGGGACGTAAAGCAAATAGCACTATTATTATTAAACATGAACGACTTTATATAATTACATAAATTTCATTTATTTTTGGCCCAAATGTTGTCTTCGTTTGAATGGATTTCATTTCCAACTACATGTGGACTATAAATTGAATATTAACGATTTTATCCAAGATTCCGGTGTTGTAAAAATTCCTATGACTCAGGCGACTATAACAGCTGAAGAAACCCCAACTCACGCAGTGATAAATTCTAGTCAATACTATTGAGAAGCCCCAATTCAAGCTGTGATCAATCCAATCTGCAACTGGAGGTCTGGTCATTGTAAAAAATGTAATTCATTGTTCATAAATTCTGGCAAGGTTAATGCACTTATTGTAAACTGTGTAAATAGCATAAGACAATTGTATTTAGTATTAAGTTAGTTTACTATAAGATCCAATGTTTATAGTTTTAATTCTTGACCTTAGGATTAATATAGGCTGATAATGCCCATAACTAGGGTGAAACATGTCCCTAACTGGTGTGTTTCATTCATGTAGAATTTAACCACTAAAAATATATATTTGTATTGAAAAGGTGGACAAAGTAATTTTAATCTTGAAAGAGTTTACTTATTGTATCTTCAATACGGAACAAAATGAGATTAGTTACTTGTATACTTGTAATATCCCTGCTGTCCACAGCTGGCAAACTTCTTTCAAGGATTCTACTTAGCTGTCTCGAAGTTGTCCCTCAAGATTCTACCCCAAGTCTCAGTGTGGTTTCCATGCCTCAAGAGGCACAACTGACATGATCTTCTGTACAAGGCAACTCTAAGAAAAATACAGAGAACAACAGCAACCTCTCTACTTAGTATTTTATGATCTGGCAAAGGCCTTTGACTCTGTCCCAAGGCCTGCTATGTGGGAAATAATGACACACTGGCTGCCCTGAACACTTTGTTGACCTTGTTCAAGCACTCCATGATGGTATGACTGGTCAGGTTCTCATTTAGAAAAACATCTCTGACCAATGGAAAACTTGGAAGTACAAATCCTGCTTAAAAGTAACAGCGCCCATAATGTTGTTTCTAAAGAGGTCCTTTAAGATGATGAATCACTGAAGTGTGTAATATAGCCACTTTATCCAATTCCTCAATTTTTCCATCAGCTAAGAGTTACGGTACAGTTGGTGTACGAAACCTTTACATAGATATTTACCCATGTAATTTTCCCTCTCCTGTTAATTTTGCAACCTTAATTCTGAAATGCAAAATTGGAGGAAAATTTCTTATTTCTTCGTGAAATGTGCAGACATGAAAATATTAAGGCTACGGTTAGAAAGGCATTTTTAATGTAAGGTCCATCCATTGAATAATGCAAGAAATATGCATATTATTTTCGGCAATATAACATCCAAGTACAAAGCAGTCCTCAAGGCCAGTACACAGATAGATGGCCCAATCTTTATTTTCCAATAAAAGATGCCAGCGCTACATGCACATTCAGTAACGTAGTATTCGAGCAAGACCAACTTCAATATTGCAGATAGTCTTGGTATAAGCGCCCGGGTCAATCGCCAAATATTCAGTGTATCTTTCTCTGTCGTTTCAGTTCAAGTCGTCGTCTGACAACCAATAATGAAACAATTACTTTTGATGTTACACTTAATTCTGTCAGTACTTCAAAACAATTTCAATGAAACTGAATGATAGTCCACAGTGAGACTGTACAACAAAGGCAACTATGATGAAAATACACTGTGCAGCCAGCGAGTTCCAAAATTTGCGTCATTTAACACACACATACCCATGTTTTGAACATACAGTATACCCAAGAATAACAAGTTCATTTCTATATATTTCCGTATCAATGCCTGCTGAACCACAGTCCTATTGTTTCAATAGCTGGTCATCAATTTGCATGAAGCAACTGAGATATTCAAGCACCAACAACGTGACCATTCAGCACATTACGAATTGTGTTGGTCTAAAATAAAATGCACAGAGGGATTTTCACGAAATTTGGTATTTAAGTTTTGGAGAATGGAAAGTAGGATCTTAGCTATATATTGGGGTTCACTGATATTTGCTTCCATCCATAATGTATCCATTAAAATCTACATCCAGATTTGACCAGAATACAATCTAAAACATTAATAAAACCAACTTCGATTCTGCACCCTCTAACATGTTTAACCAATTAACTGTAATTTGACCAAAGATGAACAAGTATGCCTTCATAGTGCACCGGTTAGCACTAATAGAGGCCTGGGTTCAATTCCCAGTACTGCCAAAAACTTAAGAATGGTAGGAGGGCTGGTATATGGTTAAAGTGGTACAAGCAGCTCAACTCAATTGGGGGTATACCTTCAGAGATCTTCACCACTTGCTGAAAGGTGGTAGAAAAGGATATAGAGGAGCAACAGGTGGCTTTTCAACCAGGGAGGCAGATGCAAGACCACATCTACACAAAAAGAACAATGATTGAGAAAAGCACTGCAAGGTACTGGGACCTCTATCTTCTTCATCTGAAAGTTGCATTTGACTCCATACAAAGACAGTACCTATGGGAAACTCCAGCAGTGAAGATGATACGACTGAGTCTGTGAAAAGAGTTTATACAAGCAACTGGAGGCAACAATTCACATGGATAATGAAATGTCAGGAGAATTCCCTACGGAGAATGGAATCAAACAAAGCAATAGCCTCTGCTTCACTATGAAGTAAGTCATCTGGAGACCGCCCTATCTACAAGCACTCCTTTATGCAGGTGATATCCTGACGGCTGATACACCACAAAGATTTCAGCAGGCAGTGGTGGAATGGTATGGAGAACCGAAGAGGAAGGGCATGGTAGAGAATACAAGTAAAAGCGATGTAATGTGGGTGTCAAAACAAGACAGACAAGAAGAACAACTTCATATAGTCAGTCATGGAAGACCTGTGGAGAAAAGTTTCTTTAAAAATTTGTAATAATAATATAATAATTTTATTTGCTTTACGTCCCACTATCTACTTTTACGGTTTTCGGAGACGCAGAGGTGCCGGAATTTAGTCCCGCAGGAGTTCTTTTACGTGCCAGTAAATCTATCGACGTGAGGCTGACGTATTTGAGCACCTTCAAATACCACCGGACTGAGCCAGGATCAACTGCCAAGTTGGGGTCAGAAGGCCAGCGCCTCAACCGCCTGAGCCACTCAGCCCGGCTTAAAAAATATATCTAGGTACTACTATATACTAAGTAGCTAGCTGGGATGAGCAGCTCAGGCGGTAGAGACTTGGCCTTCTCAGCTTAAGTTGGCAGGTTCAATCCCGTCAGCTCAGGTTGGCAGATTCGATCCCGGCTAAGTTCGGTGGTATTTGAAAGCGCTCAAATATGTCAGCCTCGTGTCAGTAAATTTACCGGCTTGTAAAAGAACTCCTGCAGGACAAAATTTCAACACCTCCGAAAGCTCTAAATGTAGTTAGTGGGATGTAAAAAAATAACGTTAATAATACTAAGTAGCTATGGGAAAAAAAAAAGTGCGGTTAGGGGCGTACAGCTGTGAGCTTGCATGCAGGAGATAGTGGGTTCGAACCCCACTGTCAGCAGCCTTCAAGATGGTTTTCCGTGGTTTCCCATCTTCACACCAGGCAAATGCTGGGGCTACACCTTAATTAAGGCCACGGCTGCTTCCTTCCCATTCCTAAGCCTTTCTTATCCCATCGTCGCCAAAAGACCTATCTGTGTCGGTGCGACGTAAAGCAAAATAGCAAGGAAAAAACTGATTGAACAAAAGATACTAAACAGAATTTAAAAGGTGGTCTGGATAAATGAATAGTACTACAGTAGAGACAAGCATCAAAACAAAAATGCAATCATGACCGTAACTATAGAGCATGGGACAGAGAGTCTAGTACTACAAGGCAAAGGCCTACACCTCAGTTAGACCAATGCCATGGAAATGTAGTTTTTAAGGTGAGCAAAAAGAGTCCGAGAAAAGGATGGACAGACAAAAGTAATGAGGGTGATGGCTGAGGAATGTCAACTGAAGCAGTACAGATTTGTTCAGAGAACGGAAGAGGAAAGAAAAGTATAGAAGGTATTTTTTGAAATACAGGAGGAAGTACTAGATGAGGAAGACCTCGCATCTCTTTTTTTGCTAGCTGCTTTACGTCGCACCGACACAGATAGGTCTTATGGCGACGATGGGACAGGGAAGGGCTAGGAGTGGGAAGGAAGCGGCCGTGGCCTTAATTAAAGTACAGCCCCAGCATTTGCCTAGTGTGAAAATGGGAAACCACGGAAAACCATTTTCAGGGCTGCCGACAGTGGGGTTCGAACCTACTATTTCCCACCTCGCATCTCATGGCCAGGATTGAGAGAATACGAAAGGAAGAGATTCAGCAAGATAATACAAGAGTGATAGAAATAGAGAGAATAAGGTTACCTTAATGCCTGAAAGCATATGGGAATTGAAAAAGAAGACCAGCTGGAGGTATTCTTTCCAGAGGATACATGAAAAATCAACTGTACAGTCCAGGTTCATGTTGTGACAAACAGGAATAAAACATCAACAGAAGTTCCTTTATTGAAAAAATCAATCCTTTGTGCACCAGGAAGTTAACAAACCTGAATTTAGTTTTACTTCTTTTAAAGGGAAAATCAGCAAGACGACAGTATCATAGTACCAATGAGTCAAATAAACAGCAGACTTGATAAGTCTTTCTTTTTCAACTGAATAGCATGTTCTTTATATAGCTACCCTTTTCTCAAATTTTAATGCAATTGCTCATATCTTTTTTATTTAACAACATACTTCAAGAAAAATACTCTTAACAAGAAAAAATTATACATAATACCATTTATTCAAACCCTCTTAAAAAAAAAAAAATGACAAAGAAAGTTTAAGCAACACAACTTCACACCGAGATATAAAGAAGAATTTTCATATGGGACCCGCAAGCTAGTTGCAAGATGCTACACTGAAGATTATCGCAGCATGATTTGTCTTTCATTGCAAATGGCTTAGTTACTTCCAATTAACTGTTGCCAACTGTACATTTCAGCACCGAGGGGGGGACATTTTCAACAAATTTTACTCTTCTTTCATATTTAGTATTAAAAACTTCATTTTTTGTCCGTATTGACTCAAGATTTTACAATGCTTAGTAAAGCTAAAGGTTCCACCTATTCAATACGTTATCGTAATGGTCTATTTAGAACATCACATATTTATTTAACTTTATGTATTTTATGATAAGTTAAATAAATATGTGATGTTCTAAATAGACCATTACGATAACGTATTGAATAGGTGGAACCTTTAGCTTTACTAAGCATTGTAAAAACTTCTTTCATATCTTTTGTTGTGGGGTAGTGTGTTGTGTATCAATTTATCACTATCGATTTATTTTTGGCATATACCTACAATGAGCAAAGCAAGGTGCAAGTGTGTATTAATTTAACACATTTGTTTACTTTCAGAATAAGGAGAGAGAGAGAGAGAGAGAGAGAGAGTGTGTGTGAAAACGTGTACACACTATAGGCCTACCAATTTATCCCCAGGGGCCGATGACTTTCGATGTTGGGCCCCTTTCAACAACAAGCACAAGCAGCTATTTATTTCCATTCCCTGGTTACAGCATATATCCAACTGAAGCGAGGCACAAGAGGGTCAGACTTTGTTTAGGAGTTTTTATTGTGCGGTAGTTGGTAATGATATCTGTGTGTGTTGAATTCTGGGAGTGATGCCTTATTCCATAAATCTCATTCAATGGCAGTGCTAGGTGCCACAAGAGGTATGAAAAATAGGGCTCAATTTATATTAGGTTATAAAAGTAAATGAATTTCCCTAGAACACTTCATTCTTCTACAAGTAATACAAAGTAAGATTTGTACCACTTGCTTTTTGCAAAAATGTAATTTATGTTAAAGGTCCCTTATTCAAGACTTACCAAGATAAAATATGAAACATACAGCTATAAAGTATCCACATTTAAAAGTGTTTTATACTAAATTGTATTGGATGTCACTCGAACTGCAACAAGCCACCACAAGTGCAACTTTGTTTCTTTAGAATACAGGACTGATAACCATTAATTGAATCACTGTCTAACAATGAATGAAAATGCTACTTGCCTTTGCTTGGGTAATAGCACTTAATGTCTTGAAAACAGGAAAATCATTAAAATTAACAAATTAGATTGCTCTGAAGTACTTGAACAACAACAAGCTGGCAGTTTAATGTGATTTATCATGATAAAAGCACAGGACCTCAAATTTTATGTAGAATCCAACCAACTACCGAGAGGACTTGTCGTGCTGACCATGCATTACCTCATAACCAGGGACGGCCGTACCTTATGTGCTGAAGTGCTGCAGCGCATTGCCTATTGGGAAAATTAAATTAGTTAAAAAATACTATCTACAATCAAGTACTGTACTCTACAGTGCATTGAAAAAGACGTCAGCCAAAGAATAGGACATTATTCAACTCCCCTCACAACAAGGTAACTACTTGTGCGCTCCACACCGGGTGCTGTGCGATCACAGCTCACAGAAACCAGGAACTCTGCCTTTTGCGCATGCGTGCCGAACTTTTCCGATACAAAGAGAATGTGTTCCGATCGGTTCCGACAGGCTGTGGATACAACAGCCAAGACATCACTTCACAGCAATTCTTCGTTCGACCACAGACAGGCAGCACTTGCACTAGGCACACTTGCATTACGAACGATATGAGAACGTGGCAGCTGGCACCCTCTTGACTCAGCGCTAGTATTTAAGAGGGGATCACTCAAAGCAAACGGGAAAACGAAATACTATAGAGCTGTTCATGCCAGGTCTTTTAATACCAAAGAGGATAGAATACTACCAACTTGCCTATTCCATAGTCAAATTTGTAAATCGATGAACTATAAAAATTGTACTTTTTATGTTGTCAAAATAAGGACATGATATTGTGATTTTCTTTAATTAATATTAATGACACTACAAAAACATAACATATAATTTTGCATTACGACGTTGCTGATTTTATTTCAATGATGTTGGTAAAATTGGGAAGTTCTGTTTTTGTGCGCTCACACCAAGTGTTTGAGATTGTGAATATTTTGCCATTGCATGTGTTATTGTGTGTTTAATTATATAGTTTTATAGTTTTTTATGAGGAATGTGTATATGTGTTGGGGTTGTTTGCATGTTTGTTCAGTGTGGAAAACTCAGTGGAGAGCCTCTTGAAAACCACACACCGGTATGTTTCTAAATATTTTTATTTTTTGGAGTGGGGATGGGTTACAGCACACAACTGATTTTCTGCACCAGCCGCAACTGCTCATAACCTGCCAGTATTCGGGCAGAGTAGTGGTTGCTTGGTAGGCAAAGGCCCATCAGGGCTGTAGTGCTATGGGGTACAATTCACTTTTTGAATTCAGAGATGGGAAAGGATTGACTGTCTTTCATTAAGGGTTAGATGGGTAACTCCTCAAGTTCAAGGTTGTAAAGATAAATTAAAAGCATAGACCCAGAAATGACTAAAATGCCCTTTTTAGGCTTTGATTCCAGCACTCCGAATTCCCAGCAGACTGACAGTGGTTACATGGACACTGAACACATGGTAACTTATTAACATTCAGTAGGTTTGCCCCAAGTCATAGTTGTAGAACTACATGAATCATTTTCAGATGGTTGGCTGTCCTCTCAGTCTCCAAGTGTGTGTCACATCAGCTAGACTTCTTACTGTACTGAACCATCTTGGTCAATAACAGAACATTTCCTGTGCAAGTTGATTTTTTCTACTCCACGAAGTGAACAAGACATATCCAATTCATGAGACTGAAAATCCTCTCCTTTCTTGACGATGAAATATGTAATGACATAATGGCATAGGTTTAATACTATCCAGTCTTCTGCAGAGCTTAAATTAATATTACAATGCAAGTTACTCACTTAACATTGGAGACACTGCACTCCTCACAACTGATATACATGTCACAAAACAAAGATCAAAAAGACCATTTTAGAACTTGGGTATCTGCTCTGCAGGCTAGCTGCTCCACTGCAGTACGTGGCAGGTCACTGCATCACAATTGCCTTTTGTTCCAAATTATTTAGTTTACTTCCTATGAACTGTTGTCAACCATATTTTTCATGTCAGACCATTGGCCTAACAGCACAGCATAGACTTCAGGGGTTCTTATGGTAGCGCTTTGATGTGTGGATTGAGAGTTTGGAACATTTGGATTCAAAGAACAGTAATGTTTTACGATACCTGAAGCAGCAGAGAGGAGATATCCTTTCTTAATGCTTGCCAGGAAGCCATGAGCCGACACCAAATCGTGTTCTTACTTATATATTAGTCTTAAAACAGAAATAGCCTGAAACTACAAAATGTGACTATTTTTTTGGTTGATATTGGCCAGCTGTGTGAAGGTGAAGGTCATATTGTCTCAAATAGAGCTTGTGTGTTGCGTGGCCATAGGGTTACCACATTCAATTAAATCCCCTGAGCTAACAAAGGTAAGTCATTTATCATCAATGCCCGCTCTCCATAGCATAGCGGCTAGTGTTATTAGCTGCCATCCTCAGAAGCCCGGGTTCGATACCCAGTACTGCCAGAAATTTAATAATGACAGGACGACCGGTATGGGGTTAAAATGGTACATGCAGCTCACCTTCATTGGGGGTGTGTCTGAAAAGAGCTGCACCACCTCGGGATGAGAACACAAGTTTACTTTACTTTATTGAGCATTAATCAATCTCTGTCATGGAAACAGTGACCCCTTCAAGAAGCTCTTTTCTATGGCCACAGCACATACTGTCTGCATGGAAAGAAAACTATCATTTAGTAGTTGTTACCTGTCTTTCACGTTTGTCATTCAGTATATTTCGTCATTTTGTAGCTGTGTTTAATGCTCCAACGCTAACGAGTCTCTTGAGTGCATTGTGCAATGTCGGAGCTGCTGCCATATTGGATCTCTTATCTACATTTCATGACTCGGCAACCAAAGATTTACCATTTTTATTATGTGTTAGCTGGTAATGAAGTGAATGTGTTGAATTCTGGAAGTGATGCCTTATTTCAGGAATTTTAGCCAATGGCAGTAGGTGCAGAAAGTAAGAAAAATATTGTGCAATTTACACATTAAGGTTATAAAAGTAAATGTATTTCTAGTGGTAGATTGGGTCACCGGCTTTCATAATAAACACAATAATTCTCCTACAAGTAATACGAGATAACACTTGCATCAACTACCTTTTCTCTGTAATGTAATTTACGATGCGGAGCAGATACTGGAGTCTGAGACAAGCCAAAGTTTCAACGAAACATCCAAAACCAGTCTAAAAGAATATGCTACGCACTAGATATTAAACTGTACATCAGAATCACAAATTACAGAACCTAAAACAGGAAAAAAAGCTATTTTCTCACAAACTGCTAACGAGCATTGCCTACTTATCAGCACAATATTACAGATGTCACTTAAATAGGTAGTTTGGGTGCAGTTAAAATAAGACATATATAATAATTTTTAGTTTCTGTTTAGCATGTTTTACAACAATAGCCACTGTCTTAATAGAGCCAAAATGGAAACATTTGCATGCATCTCAACATGAATCGATTTCCACTTACGTATATCTACCCTTTGCTGCAAGCTCAGGCCTTGAGCACTTCGAGATACAAGTTTCGTCAATGTACTTGCAGCCAGGAGCTGGGCATAACAAGAATCACCCCGATCCAAAAGGAGTTGACATTTTGACAAGGTATCTGGAGCATTTTGAAAGCCCACTAATGCCTTTTCTGCCTCTGCACGAGAAGCTGAATCTTGAGATTCATACAACTGTTTACATAGCAACTCCAACTGCCGCACCTCCTGAAAAAAAGAAAGGTTAATTATTGAGGAAGAGGAAAAATTCAACTTCTACCACTTCAAATATTACAAGTTTATGCACACCATTTTCAGTACACTTATAATTAATACTACTGTGTACTTCACATTTTATAACACCACCATATGAGGGACTTTGTTATGATTCAAGAAGCACAACACCGCTACATAACCACTGGTCACGCGCCATTTGATGTTATGTTATATTACGTTCTTACAAACATAACCGTTTTTAAGCTAAGGGCAGCGACTAATATTAACAGAAGTACAGCAAAAAGATAAATTAAAAGATCCTAGCATAAAAAACATACGAACACCATTTGTCAATCATTGTAACAGTAATAAGCGCAATGTTTTGATTCGTGATTTTGACTTTGGCGATATGTTCCGGCGGAGTGCGGAGGAGAGACGTCTTCGCGTTCCTCAGCATGTTTCAATGAAGGTAACCAAAGTATAGTGAAGTTGAGACCGGAGTACTTATAAAATTGTTCGAACACCAAATATAAAAGCTATCAATTGTCCAATAAGTCAGTGTTGTCTCAAATTTTGGAAGTTTATGATTTTCTATCACAACTCACCTGCTCATCCGCCATTTTCAGTGCTCAGCATTTGGCACACTGGTGGTGCCATCTGAAAACATCAACATAAAAAGAGCGGAGGAATCAAAATGCTGAGATTTGTAATAGGAATCATCTTCGTTTAGCAATTACTTCTTCATTGATTAGATCTTCTACAAAGAAATCTGAATACAGTGGAGTTATCCTCTGGTTTTGATTTTTGACTATTCATGCACTAAATATTACACAACAGAAACATAAATATCAAACATCCCTCAACGAGATGACGCCACAGTTCTCCACGTGTTTATTCACTGCGTAATACCACTACCACGACTGTAAAACAAATAACGGCAGTATAGAACAGAAGGACAGAGCAGCATGTGCCATAGGAAACTGAGAAGGAAATATTGCCACATTTTTAACAACATTTACCAACATTTGTTTTTGAGATGAAGAGTTTTAGTAAATAGGCCTGTACCTGCAGAATGTATTATCATTACTAGTGATCCTCTGTAAAGTTGTTCGTCGCCTTTACTATTGTGAGGCAGTGCATTTCACCTCACGTGTTCTGAATTTTGATAATTCTATTATACCGTACCCTCTAATCTCTCTAAATAAGAACCAAATATTTTAGGAGCGAGGTTATATCGCTCCAAATAACAGTGATGCTTTGCACAAATTTGATGATCAGTCTATTAAACATAATTGGCATCACTTGTTTTTGTTTTGTTTTCTTCACTTATTCTGTTAACTCCCATGTATCTACAGTACTGTTACTTCCATTGCAGATAAGGATAGGTGAATAGCATTGGTGTTCTGTGAATAGCATTATCTTTGGGTGAATAGCGAAATGATCATGGCGACTACCGGTAAGTTACCAATCATTAAAATGGCTTCATGACATTGTTTCTTAAGGCTCAATTACAGTGCGAGTTTACTAGGTACTTGGTCGACAAGTTTAGAAGCGGACGAGTCAGCTAGTGCGATAGTGAATGAAAATCTACGATTACACAAAACTTTCCACAGGCTCTATAGCCAACTAGCTAGCGTGTTGTGAATACGATGGGATTTTTTGTCCTTTCATTTGATGAACTTTTCTGGATATTCTAGCGTAAACAAATGAAGTGGAATGTAAATAAGAATGTGGAATTACTTAACGTCTACCAGCTTTACCATGTGTTACCGAATATAAAAGACAAAGACTATTACAGCACAAAATGAAAAGGTGAAATTTTCCAACGTATTTATAATTAATTTAATTAATTAATTAACCGTTAACAGGGGGAATGGATGTGAAGCAATTGAAGACTAAAATTAAATCAATTAAAGATGTCTACAGACAAGAACTGCATAAAATTGAAAGAAGCAAGAAAAGTAAGTTTATTCGCCAGAGCAAATTATTTGGCAGAGGTTTTGGATGCAAGAAGCAGCGAATCAAATTTGGTACCGATAAGTAAAATATATTAATTTTAATGTCTTTTATTTACAGATTATTATAAATTCATTATTGATCTGACCATTATTGCAACTCTCTCCCAATGCCAAGGTACCGCTATGGTGGGGGATGTTCTTCTGTAAAATAGGTAGGTATGTAGCATATGCTCGTCTGACTTCCTTAGCAGCACGTTTGTAATTATTGCTGTCTAAATTATTAATAGGTGCTACGTTGGCGTTTTACCTCCAGAGCGCAGGTGTTATAATCCGAGCGTTTAATCCTCTATCCACTGCTTGTTGGGGTATTGTAAGTGCAGTGGCGTATGCTGAGTCCAAGACGTGGGCTACCACTAGACTTAGATTACCCCTTTGCGATGGTTGGTTTAGTGAATGACATGCCTTTTAATCGTTTTGAGCTGTAACAAAGAACAGTTGCCTTATGGATAATACAGGATAAACAAGGGCATAATTACCCATACTACATGGCCTTAAGAGTAAAAGAGAAAAGGTTGCACATAACCGGCCATTAACAAAAGGCAAGGAGGCGAAACTCCAACACTCCTTATAGAAATTACTAAAAAGCTAAGTGGGCTTACAGCCCAAAGATACAGAGGTTAATCAAATACTACAAGAGGGTGACTAAAGGAGGAACCTTTAAAGCCAAGACGAGATTTACAGAATTTAGAGTTTCAAAACTTTAGTCACCCAATTGCAAGGTTGAATGGGAAACGGCAGAGGGTCACTATTCTTCTTTCCCTTACATTACATATTCCCCAGCAGGGAATAGAAACAGGGTCCTCAGACATCGCCGAAAATCCTACATTTAAACCACCAGTTTACAAAATTACAATAAAAGAAAACGGCTAAAACCTTCCCCTCAAACTACCCGCAGGCGCTATCACATGTTTAGGAAATTTCTGCCATTACCTTGTATCGCTGGATATTCTTCAAGCAGACCGCGTTCCTGCCTCCTTGGCCTCCGTCAAGTCACAATCTCAGGCAATGGAGCAATTCAAACCAAGACGGCACTAAACTGCCTGCTTATGTAGTTCTGTAAGGGGAAGCTTCCCGATTAAATTGAACCACACTTTGCTGATAGGCTGGATTCCTGTACACAACCCCGGTTTTGATTGGCTAGAGAACATATTTACAAGCATCTGATATTTAGATTACAGTAGAGGAGGAACCAGCTGAAGTGTTGACAACTTCGGTACATTAAAAAACACAGTTTTCAGAAAAGGGTTACCAATAATAGAAATGAAATTTCCTAAGTTTGAGGTTTGTTTATGGTGCGGGAGAGTGAGCTAGCAAATCGATGTTAGAGCCATCTAACTGTAGAAGACGAAATTCTTTGAAAGTTTACAAGTTCAAGTCCGTTGGCATAAATGGCCGTAAAGAAGGCGCGCAGTTTAAATAGCCTGGGAACCACTGGTATTATTATTATCTTAATACACTTCATACACACTAAACGTATCACCACACGAAATTATTATTATTACATTACACTACCATCCACCACAGAAACACGTAATACTGATGACGTCCCACCACACAGCGTTGGCGTAAAGAAGCATATTCAGCCGTAAAACTAGACGTAACTACGGTACGGGCTGACTAACGAATTTAGTGATAGGACAGAAATAATAATAGCAATAATAATGTTACTTCCCCCTGTGGGTGGGGCCGGTAGAATACACTCACGGTATCTCTAGTCTATCGTCACAGAGGCTTTCATTTTTGTAGCATTTTTTAGTCTGACATTGCTTCCAGTTATTTGTGTCAGGCTACTCGATTTCATATTTCTTATCCGACCTCCCTTGGTCAACTGTTGTTCTTTTTCTGTTCCGACGGTGCTAGGTTTCTGAGGCCTGTGGAGTCTTTCACTTTCAAGCCCTTTATGGTGCTAGTACTTCTTTGAACAATACATTCATTATAAGCATTGTTGGAACTTTTCAAATTTTGCTTAGGATTGTCGTCCAGTTATACTTCCCCTTGATTCAATAGAAACTTGATAAACTGCATTCCTTCAGACCATTTACAATTAAAACTGACCAATTAAAGGATGATGTATATGAAATACAGGCATTAGTTTAAGTAACCACCAAACACACACTTTCCTTCTTCTTCTTCTTTTGAAGTTTTCATTCCCCACCCGAAGGGCGGGGCGGGCCCCCTAGACGGTAATGCGATCTCTCGGGCCAAGAGAGGCGAGGATAACTGAGAGATGCGAGAAATGAAAAGGTGGGTAAGCGATTTGACAGATTGAATGAGGAGGCTACGGTGCTGTTAATGAAAGAGGATGTGCATAGGCGTGAAGTTTTTAAGGGAGATGGGAAAAGTGAAGGTTTACACAAGAGTGGCGGTATGGAAGTTGCTGGGAAGGGTGTGGTGGTGAAGGGTTGAGACGATGTGGTAGAGGCCAGTTATGAAGTATCGCAGATGTTCAAGCGTCAGCGGAGGGAGGAAAGAGATATTAAGATGGGGAGAAGATGGGCGGACGTGGTGTGCACGCCGAAAAGAAGGATGATCGAGCCGGGTGTGACGACGAGATGTGCAATGAGGATTTCTAGCGTGGGGAAGGGAACGAGAAGGTTCGACAGTATGACGACGGCCGTAGAGGATGATACCATGGGAGATAAGGTGCTCAACTGTTGGTGAGCTGGAGACGGATTATGTTGGGCCGTGGGTGTTAAAGATGAGAAATGCCCTCCAGATGGGTATGGCATGACGGCGAAGTTGATTGTGAACTTCCGCTGTCGAGATGAGGGGATCGACGCCGCGAACGACGCAACTGAACAGTGCGGGTGTAGTTGATGTCGATGGCGTTGGGCGGTCGGCGGCTGCTGCTGATGCGGTTGAAGATGGTGGTAACACTGTTGATGGCGGTAACGGAGGTTGACGGGCTGCTGCTGGTGCGGTTGGAAATGGTGGTGACACTGTGGATGGCGGCAACGAAGGTTGACTGGCTGCTGCTGGTGCGGTTGAATATGTTGGCAACGTAGTTGATGACGATACAGATGGGGTTGGCGTAGACAAGTGCTAGATGCGAGGTGGGTCGGGAAGGAGTGACGTGGAAAGGAAAGCTGACATTATAAGCGATGGATGGGACGATGTAGTAGTGGTGATAGAATGGGAGGTGTAGGGGTGATAAGACGACGCTGTGGCGGTGGTGATGGTGGAAGAAGGTATTAGGGAGGTTAACGTCCAACGAGGAGTCGGCCTATATGTTTTGTTGGGATAAGCGGGAGCTGATAGTAAAGATGTGTAGCCACCCGGCCGATCAAAAATAGCAGGAGAGTCTTCTGCGACGATTTGTGAAGTCCGCTTGTGAGACGTCGATGATGTGTGACACTTTCCTTGAAATAAGGTATACTGGTGATTCAAATTGCATAATGAATGATGATGAGTTGATGACATTACATAGATAATAATAGGTTGTATGTAGATACGATAATCAGCTTTTGGGCTTTTTTTTTACAGAGAACTTTGCTCTGTGTCTTCAAAAGATAATCTCGTCTGTTCACGAGTAAGACCTCTAAAAATGAATGAAGGTTTGAATGACATGAACTTAAGAATGCTTTACCGTTGTCTATAGTAAGTGGTACTCTCGTTCGCCACTATATGGCTCCCTGTGCGCAGTGCGAACCATCTCGTGATGGAGAGAATACGAATTTGGAAAAAATCGGAAAGAAATAATAATAGTGAAAGGGCACCTATATAAGTTCTTAATGGCTGGCAACCACATATTACTTAAGTGACAAAGGGTGTCCCTGTTGAAATACGTATTTCCACAGCTTCCCGTATAATCCCAGACCTGTAATGTTTAGTGTGGGTAAGAGCTCGAATATCAGGTCGGCGGATGCAGGGTGAGTCTGGGCCCACAAGTGGTCACGGCTGGTCCGTGGTCCAACAGTTCTGCACTCTGACCGGCCAACCGAGCAGAGGAGGGATGGCCACGACTCTACGCCTATGAATTCGGGAGACGGAAAGGGGCTGGTCCCCTCCTTCGTCTGTCTTGAAAATTGTTTTCCGTGGTTTTCCATTCTCCTGCATTAAGGTGAATACCGATACAGTTCCTAGTATAGGCAATGGACGCCTACCCCCTCACTTTCTCCAAGCATCTCCTGGTCTGAGAGACGGCGTCATCGTCTAAGAGGCTCAACCCCCCCCCCCTTCAAGGAAGGAATGAAAACATGTTAGTAGTAGTCGAACATCTTGCAACGCGACATAGATAGGGCGTGCTCAGCTATTGCTGATTTGTCTGGCTGGTTGAGACGGATATTACATTGGTGTTCCTTGATACGAGTACCAATGGATCCGCAATGTTTGGCCAATGTATACCTTGCCGCAAGTACAGAGAATTTTGTAGACCCCAGGGTGTATTTTGTATGGCTTATTTCTAAGAGTGATGCAGCCTTTGTAAGGCAGACCCTTCAACGATGACGGGCACCATGTGTTATAAGTACAATGCACCTTTAAAAAAATAAGGAAACAAGATCTTCCACGGATAATATTTTACAGGCAGATAAAAGAATACATAGTAGTACACATTGCTATTCAGCATACTCACCATTCCTATCCAAGCTTTTGTTCCTTTACATCAAGACATTAATGTTGGTTAAGACAGAAATCTGCTTCCCAGGGGCGTATTCTCCTTGAATGCAAGGCATTCACTGCATGCTTTATGATAACAAAGAACTGTCTGAAGTACGATTTTAGGTTTTTTCAAGTCAAATATTAACGATTTCATCTCTCAGAAGTTCAAAAGTTCCGCGCAGCTGTACTAGTTCCGTTGCTTGACTACGTGTGGTGCTGATGTAGTCTCGCCATCTATTCCACTCAAGATAGAAAGAGATAGCAAATGAAGGAGTTAAGGATGTAAGGCATTCAATCTTAAAGTTGCATTCGGTGGCAGACAAAGTTCTGAAACCCTCCGAATGATGTCAATGCAATTGATACTTGGTCAGACTTTGTCACCCCATATACGTGCTACCATCTGCCATCTGTTAGCAACTTGGAGAAAGTCGGTATGTCCAGGTTTACAGCGAACGGGACCCACAGATTTGCCCCCAGCGAGAACTCAATGTGACGAAACTGACCAGTGCCACTGGGGTGACTTACCTCCAGTGCTTGAGTTGTGGCTAACTAGTGAGTTCATTCTTTACTGCTTAGTGAGTTCATTCAGTGTGTGCTGTTCCTGTGCTATTCGTCGTTTTCGGTGTTTTATTATATTTTGCGCATATGTGGTATTAACGATGGATGAGTCTAAAACGGATACAATTGTAAATCAGTTTGAAAAGCCATTTACTGGCCGTTCGTTTGATGAAAAGTTTCAAATAGTTAAAGCCGGGAGACCTCTCTCTTCCCTCGCAAATTTAAAAACAGAAAACAAGAATTGTGTACGCACGTTCAATCCAGAAACTTACAGTTAAACTGTTTGACTCGAGTTCACCTACATGTAATTAGGCTGAGTAGAATTGAAATGTACTTAATACATTGTGTTACTGCATGGTTACTAGTTGCATGCCTCGGTGGAGATTCCAGGATACGCCACTGCTGCTTCCAGTTTCTGAAGCCACGTTATGACATTCATCCTCGTGCTTCATCAACGATCCGAAGAGATAGAAATCACTGGAGGCGTGGTCGGACGGTCATCGCTCAGTCCAGCTCGACAATTTGCCTTTTTCTAGGTGAGATAAAGAGAATAGAGCTGTGTTAATATGTGTCTTTTTTCAGCGGGGTGGGGCGTGAGGCTCCGCCCCGCCCCGCCTCACAGCCCGTGGTGACCTACCTGTTTGGACAAATGACCGACAAGCGAGAACTAACGCAAGAACATAGCCTAGTACAAGAGTACAGAATAACTTGAGGTGCAAAGGCTAGTCGTCTGCCAGCTACTTCCACCCCTCCGTAAAGGAGAAGTTATGAGAAACCTCCCTGAACCCACCAGGCAATCCCATATCTCCTTTCGGCACTGGTTACCCTGTCGCGGTCATACCAAGACATCCCCGGCGCTAGACCAATGCCGCTCAAGAGCAACTGTCACCCCCGATCCATGGCCGCCTGCAAGGCTTTCAAGGTAGAAAACGGAGAATATAAAATAAAAAAGACATTTTGACGCGCGGTCAAGAGAGAATAAATAAAGAAATAAATAAAAAGTAGTCTTGCAAACGACCATGCGGATGGCCAGTAATGAGAAAGCTCTTCCCAAAGGAGCTACTTCGCATACCCCCTTCAAATTAGGATATTATTGCAGCCACCATTTATAACATTAAGGATGACCACCGCATAGTGAATGAGATGCCGCACCATTGTTGTCACAGCGCTGGTAGTGGTGCTGAATATTGTTTTAAGAGGACGTACAAATGGGCAATCATCCTTCGATATCATTAATCAGAGGAGGGGGGTGGGGGTGGAGTAGAGGGGATCCGACAATTAGAAAAATGAAGATATCGGCCAAAAAAGACAAAGCCACTACGGGCATGAAAATGAAAGACTCCCTAGGCCTCGTGGCCTACTACCGTCGGGGTCTGAAATGAACAAGAGTTGATCAACTGAGGTCGGGTAGGACGGATAAAAGTGAGGAGCCTGGCACAAGCAATACCAGGGCTCAGCTAAAGACACCGTGGTTGCCAACCCACGCTCCCAAGTTAAGAGTCCCTGGAGCCCTTTTCAGTCGCCTCTTACGACAGGCAGAAGATATCGTGGGTGTTGTTGTACTATCCCCACCCACAAGGCAATTTAAAGTATATTAAAGCTCTCCCACAAAATTTACGTCTGGTAGAGGAGAAATAACTGACATGACGAGCATCACATCTCGACTAGCATTCATCTCTGGTCTTCTAGAGGTAATTCCCGTATTATTAACGTTGTTACAGTTGATTGTTTGACTAGATACTAAGGAATAGTACAAGGCAAGGTATATTGCGGAAATCATATTAAGGAGGTTGTCAAGAAAGGTTACAGATTTCTTCACACGGTTTTGAGGGTATTTAGGGGGTGTAGTAAGGATGAAAAAAAGAGGACGTATAAGTCTCTGGTAAGACCCCAGTGTATGGGTCCCAGTGTATGGGATCCTCCCCAGGACTACTTGATACGAGAAAAAGCAAAGTCACCTCCATACAGGCCATGAAGGCCCTTGGAGGAGTGGAAGGTAAAGGCTTCCACCATTGTTAACCTCCGCACGTGATGGGATAGAGTGGTTAGCTCTACGCCCGGCCGCCTTTGCCCCCAGGAATTAACCTGGTACTCATTTTTGGTGTAGGCTGAGGAATAGTACAAGGCAAGGTATATTGCCGAAATCATATTAAGGTGGTTGTCAAGAAAGGTTACAGATTGCTTCACACGGTTTTGAGGGTATTTAGGGGGTGTAGTAAGGATGAAAAGGAGAGGACGTATAAGTCTCTGGTAAGTCTCTGGTAAGACCCCAGTGTATGGACCCCTCCGGAAGTGGAAATCTCGTTTCTTAAATTTTACGACTTCTTGACGGGGATTCGAACCCACGTCCTTCCGGGCGAACCGAGCACGCCTTTACCGCCTCGGCCAGGCAGCCCCTACTTGATACGAACTGGAAATTATTCAAAGGAAAGCAGCACGATTTGTTCTGGGTGTTTTCCGACAAAGGTGTAATGTTACGAAAATGTACAAACTTTGGGCAGGGAAGACTTGGGAGTAAGGAGACGAGATGCTCGACTACATGGTATGTTTCGAGCTGTCAGTGGTGAGTTCACGTGGAATGATATAAGTAGACGAATAAGCTTGAGTGGTGTTTTGAAAGTAGGAAAGAAGTATGAAGATAAAGTTGGAATTCAAGGGGAAATTGGGACAAATATTTGTATATAGGAAGAGGAGTTAGGGATTGGAATAATTTACCAGGGGAGAAGTTCAATATATTTCCAAATTCTTTGCAATTATTGAAGAAAAGACAAAGGAATATGCCTCCTGGACGACTACCCTAAATGCAGATCAGTGGTGATTGATTGATTGATTGATTGATTGATTGATTGATTGATTGATTGATTGATTGATTGATTGATTGATTGATTGATTGATTGATTGATTGATCAGTGGCTTATGCTGGGATCAATACGTGGGCTACCAGCAGACTTGGGTTACCCCCTTTTCGTTGGTAGGTTTACTGAACTTCGAGCCTTCAGCGTTTTGAGCTGCAGCCAATAGCCAAGCCTGTTGTGTTGTGAAATCTGCTTCACAAGCTACTGCTCTGGCCTCTGCTGCTGCCAATACTCAACCCCTGATCAGTTGAGATGGTAGCCGAAGGTTGAAGAAAATAAAGTCCGGCTTTGTGGCTAAATGGATAGAATGCTTGCCTTTGGTCCGATGGCCCCGGATCAATTTTCAGAATCAACCCCCTCATACTGTTAAATCCCCTGGTTTGGGGACTGGGTGTTTATGACGTCTTCGCCATTCATTTTATCCTCATTAGGACCCCACCAATCCTACACAGATGCCATGCACCATTATTATTATTATTATTATTATTATTATTATTATTATTATTATTATTATTATTAGTATTATTATTAAATACAAATGCTGATTTTTACAGCGGTCGTACCTATCGTTCACTGGTTTATTAGCTTCCTCGGGAGATCAGTGGTAGTGTCTGACCCATGATCACGGGTTCGATTCCAACCAACAAAGAGAGCTTAAAAGATTGCATTTCATTTTAGCAGTTGTATCTATAAAAATAAAACTCTATTGCTCCTATAACAGCAGCCCTGCAATGTCTTCCTACAAGGATGTAGAAGGAAACGGGAGTGAAATACCAGCACTCTGTTATCTATATGATTAAGTCAGAAATGAAATGGCGTATGGCTTTTAGTGCCGGGAGTGTCCGAGGACATGTTCGGCTCGCCAGATGCAGGTCTTTTTTTATTTGACTCCCGTGGCGACCTGCGCGTCGTGATGAAGGTGAAATGATGATGAAGACGACACCCAGCCCTTGTGCCAGCGAAATTAACCAATTATGGTTAAAATTCCCGACCCTACCGGGAATCGAACCCGGGACCCCTGTGGCCAAAGGCCAGCACGCTAACCATTTAGCCATGTAGCCGGACATTAAGTCAGAAGTATGAGATGAGGAAGTAATATAGGATGAGTAACGCATTGTTGATAGTAGTGGCGATCTGACAGACTGAAGACTAGCACACCAATCTCCCCCGGTCCCCGCTCCTATCCGATATAGCAGCAAGCCGCTATTGAGTGAGCAGAGGGGAGAGGGACGGGAGTCTGGGCTGCGATATCAGTCTTCGATGCTTAGCTCTCAGAAATAAGTGCGACGTTTTTTCTCACTGCTTTCAAGTTTTGAAAATGGAACGTTGTGTCAGATGCTTACATTATAATGTACTTTAGACCTCCATCGTTCTCAATTGAGGTTTGGGCTTCACCGATAGCCTTGGTAGTCCTCAGTATACGCCACTGGGTAAGTAGTTGCCTGGAACGTTCTTTCGTAGTCTGATATGAATACGGTACTGCAAGCGGCTCAAATTACTTTATCGGTAATTTCGGGTTTCAATTCAGCTGTCTTTAAATTACTCTGAATCGCCATACAAGTATGCCAAAACCATGCTCGATAACTCTTCTGGCACGGGAAAGACGATACGGTAATTAGTTTTTCCACATCACTGAGAGCAGTTTTGTAAGGTTTCAGAAGACCTATTCTTAAAGGAAAAGCATCATCTCCAATACCCAATAACGGTGTATTCACGCATCCCAGAAGTATTGCTTTCCATTGCAATGTTCAGAGTACCGTACTAAATTATCTCTAAATACTGCGCTGCACTGTCACTTGCTCGGCCATTTCCACCTACATCAATCGATCAATCAGGGGCTGTCTGGCCGAGGCGGTAAAGGCGTACTTGGTTCGCCCGGAAGGACGTGGGTTCGATTCCACGTCAGGAAGTCGTAAAATTTAAGAAACGAGATTTCCACTTCCGGAGGTATTTTTTGTTTTCGGAAAATCCCAACAGGAGGGCCGGAGGTGCATATGGCTCTTAGGTTCATCCAGCCTTTACCAAAAATGAGTACCAGGTTAATTCCTTGGGGCAAAGGTGGCCGGGCGTAGAGCTAGTGGAAGCCTTTACCTTCCACCCCTCCAAGGGCCTTCATGGCCTGTACGGAGATTACTTCGCTTGCAATCAATCAATCAATCAATCAATCAATCAATAAAAAAATACTGATCTGCATTTAGGGCAGTTCTAGCCTTTTCTTAAATGATTGCAAAGAAATTGGAAATTTATTGAACATCTCCCTTGGTAATTTATTCCAATCCCTAACTCCTCTTCCTATAAACGATTATTTGCCCCAATTTGTACTCTTGAATGTATGTAAGTATAACAGTAATCGGCATCAACCATAGCAAATAATTATACTATAGCTTTTTTGTAACTGAAGTAGAGTGAACTGGGACACGGAGGTCTTTTAATGATGGCGTGTTTCCCGTCAATGGCCCCTAAACGTACAGTATTGGAAAATTCCAACGCTGGATGAATTTCTTTTCGATTTATCTCCATTCATCAACTGTTTTAGGTACTGGCACCTCCAAACAATAAGAGTAATAAATTAAATCAGTAACATTCAAATGAAATTTAGTAAACAGTAATATGTCCGACTCTGTGGTGTAGTGGTTAGTGTGATTAGCTGCCACCCCCAAAGGCCCGGGTTCGATTCCCGGCTCTGCCACGAAATTTGAAAAATGGTACGAGGGCTGGAACGGGGTCCACTCAGCCTCGGGAGGTCAACTGAGTAGAGGTAGGTTCGATTCCCACCTCAGCCATCCTGGAAGTGGTTTTCCGTGGTTTCCCACTTCTGAGAAGTACCTAACTTAAGGCCACGGCCGCTTCCTTCCCTCTTCCTTGTCTTCCAAACTTCCCATTCCCCACAAGGCCCCTGTTCAGCATAGCAGGTGAGGCCGCCTGGGCGAGGTACTGGTCATCCTCCCCTTGAGGCGGTAGAGGTGGGATCCCTCGCTGAGTCAGAGGGAAAAACCGACCCTGGAGGATAAACAGATTACGAACGGTAATATTTAAATAACAGTTTTTGGATTATTTCTAGAATTTGTCACAAAACAGTCAAGAGACAGAGCCAGATGAGGAACAAGAACAAGTCGCCCGCAAAATTGAGACCATCAGCGACGCCTTTGAAAAGGGTTTAAAAAAACGAGGAGCATCCGAAAAACAAAACCTTCTGAAGTATCAGCCACGATTCACTAATTGGGCAAAATGCACAGAATAAAGCTGAGGAGAAACCGTATGACCAGTTCGGAAAGTTTGTTGTAGCTGAGCTTCGTTAGCTTCCACAGCGACAAGCCGTCTTGCTACAGCAGGAAATTGAAAACTGTATCATTCGCTCCAAGCTGCCCTCGTTGGAGCATGTGGTTTATTCAAATCCACAACAAGTTGTCGATGTTGCATTTTCAACATCTTCTGATTATTCACTTGCTTCGCATTCTGTCTCTTCAAACGACGAAGATGACTTTTTAAAACAGGTTAGGCGTATGATTAGTAGGTACGTTTGGACCAAGTATAGGCCTACTGGAACAATACTTTCACGAAATGCATTCTTACAAAAAGGCTCTTATTAATTTAAAGTAAATTAGTTTTCACTCACCTCAATGAATGGTTGAAGGGCGCAAGAAATCGCCGAGAACCCTTCAGGCAAAAACTTCGATATCACCAGTTGCTAGATAACGTAGTATCAGTGGCGTATGCTGAGTCCAAGACGTGGCCCTTTTCAATGGTTGGTTTAGTGGAATGTCAAGCCTTTTAAGAGTTTTGAGCTGCAGCCAATAGCCAACGGAGTAGCCTGCTGTGTTGTCTAGGCTGCTTCCCAAGCTACTGCCGCTGCTACTGCCAATACTCAACACCTGATCAGTGGAAATGGTAGCCTAAGGTTTAGCAAATTAAAGTCCGGCTTTATGGTTAAATGGACAGAATGCTTGCCATTGGTCCGATGGCCCCGGTTCAGTTCTCAGAATCAAAACCCTCGTACTGTTAATTCCCCTGGCTTGGGGACTGGGTATTTATGACGTCTTTGCCATTAATTTCATCCACATTAGTTCACCACCAATCCTATACAGATACTATGTACCATTATTATTATTATTATTATTATTATTATTATTATTATTATTATTATTATTATTATTATTATTATTATTATTATTATTACCGGTATTATTATTATTATTATTATTATTATTATTATTATTATTATTATTATTATTATTATTATTATTATGAAATACAAATGTTGAATTTTACAGCGTTACCAGAGGTCATACGCATCATTCACTGGTTTCTTACCTTCCTCGGGAGATCGGTGGCAGTGTCCTACCCATGATCACGGGTTCGATTCCAACCAACAAAAGAGAACACTAAACCTGAAATATAGCATTTCATTTTAGCAGATCTACCTACCTATAAAAAGAAAACTATATTACTCCTATAACAGCAGCCCTGCAGTGTCTTCCTACAAAGATGTAGAAGTAATGGGAGTGAAATATCAGCACTCTGTTATCTACTAGGTGAGGAAGTATATACGATGAGGAACGCATGGTTGATAGCTAGCCGTGGCGATCTGATGGACCGAAGCCTAGCACACATATCTCCCTGGTCCCTACAGCCTATTGGGCTTACATCAGCAAGCCGCGCAAGGTGGGTCGAGGGGTGAGGGACGCATAGCCTGGGCTGCGAGATAATTATGTCTCCGATGCCTTGATCTCAGAAATACGTCGACGTTTTTTTAAAAATTGCTTTGAAGTTTTGTAAATGGAACAACCTGGCAGATGCTAACATTATCATGTGCTTTAGATTTCCATCGTTCTCATTTGAGGTTTGGGTTCACCGATAGCCTTGGTAGCCCTCAGTATACGCTACTGCGTAGTATACTTTCAGTTTTGTGGCTACTGGGATTTCCATTCTCATATTCGTATCTTTTTTTTTTTTTTAATTTTTTTTTTTTTTTAGCATTCCATCTATCATCTGCTGTAATACATCAAAATGGGTACAGTCTAATCTCGAAGTATTTCGATAAGCCAAAGGATTTTCGTCCTTCAACTCTTTTAGTAACCTGCTTATTGCACCATATTTCTCACATCTTTCTATCCTTGGTTTTACCCACACTTTTCTATGCCTCAGTTTCCTGTTTTTCTTTTCCTTTTAACTCCTTTTTGATAGCATGAGCTAAAATAACGACTCCCACGCGAACTCATTCTGTCGACTTTTTATGGACACTGAAACTAGAAACCACCAGGATATTCGCAGCTAGTTCACTAGCAACTATGACGACACATTGCTAGTTTACTAGCTAACAAGCCCACACGCCAACGAGTGGCGAGTAAAGTAGCCCGGCTTTCAATATATTTTCTTACAACAGCTAATTAGCTAGTGAACATGATTTCACTGGGCGTGTTTACTAGCAGCGAGTGAATTCGCCGGATAGTAGCTAGTAAACTCGCTCAATGTAATCGATCTATTACATCCTATATCATCCTTCCTATCGAATTTAAAGTGCCGTTACTTTATTGTTGTTTTCTTATGGTGTTGTGCAAATCAGTGCCTATTTCCAAACTTTCTGTAAGTTCTACCCCAAACAGGGATTAATTGGGTTCTCGACTAGTAAAACAGGACTGGCAACAACTAAATTTAGAACTAAAAATCCGTTGTATTCGATTCTGCTAGGTCCTTTTACATCTTTTTTTGATAGACCTCCCTCAGTCAACTCTCGTTTTCTTCTAACTTTATATTGTTTTGCTAGGCCTGGCACATATAGTGTGTATCTTAATTATGCCGACAACAAATCAGGAATGCTCTCCGTGTTACATAAAGAACGATGGTGTATTCAGATTGGCGGAGATAATTTTTCTTTTCGAAAAAATTGGGTTACCGGTACTTTGTTACTTCCGGGCGTGCGATTCAAATTGTCGAACTTGCCATATTTGCTCTGCCAGAGCACAAATCGCTGCCCTCTACTGTGCTTCAGAGGAGGGAAGGGAGGGCAAATGGGGTACATGATATACGGAGAAAGAGATCATGCTCGGTGCGAATGCTCAAGTTTCTCATGCGTTTAGCGCAGTCACTTCCCATCCCCAGTAGGAAGTAAACACTTTTTTTTTGTCCATACTAGCTACTAACATTTCGGAATAAATTGGTAATAAAGCTTATGGCGCAGCAAATGGCAACGGGAGGGAAGCCGCACTGTTGTATGGCGTCCGGGGCCGTAATCGCCGCCAACCTCATCATTGGCAGTTGACTGCGTAAAGCAAGGAAGGCGGAAGAAACCTCTCATGTGACAGGGGTGCGTACATTTCAGCATATGGTAGGTTTACTGTCAATACCGCATTTGAACGGCATTGTTGGTGACTATTTACTTGGGCCTTATGCCCTTTCTCCTCACCGTTCAGGCGAGGAATGCTACCGTTTCTCTGTAGAATCACTGCCTAGATTACTGGAAGACGTTCCTCTGGGTATTCGGCAGCGAATGTGACTGTGTCTTAATGACCCTCCACCGTATTTCACTCGCCTTGTCACGCAGCACTTAAACGATCATTATCCAGGGAGATGGGTAGGCTGTGGTGGGCCAAATTGCCTCCGAGCTTGGCCATAACTCCCATGGACTTTCTTTTTATTTTATTAGTGAAAATCGAAGTAGAAGGGGGGATATTGAACATTTACTGTAAACAAACTATTGGGGGTATTGTTTCTTTCGTTCAGTTCGTCATTCCTTTTACAATGTTGTGAGTAAAAGAATGCACGATTGTGCGGCGGCAGCGATGCATCTTCGAGTAAACGTTATTGAGACCAACAGACGAGGGAGGAAAAATCGGATGCATTTTGTGACTGACAAGTTACTGCGTGTTCTTGTATTATGTGTGCAATTCTATCCATTAGGTCATCAGCCCAGAGGCTGGTTGGATCCTCAAATAGCATTACCTAAGGTTATGCGGTTATAAGGAAACCCCAAAAACCAATGGCAGCACCAAAATGAGGCGTACTAGGCAAGATGAGGAGTGAGGTAGTTTGCCATTGCTTTCCTCACTGGATCAGAAAGTACTATTGCAGCACGACTGACCCTATGAGCAGAACCTTTCATAACACTCAGATGCACTAGTCATGCTCTGAATGTCATTACTCAGCACTACCCATACCCCAGCAACTTCCATATTGTCACAGCCATGGATATTGACTGGGACTTTGGTGGAAGCTAGAATTTACTCTGGCCTGTGCTAAGAGATGGATGCAAAAGTACTGTATCCATCAAGAGATGACAGCAGGCAGAGTGTGCAATTACGGAACTGTGGATATTGCCTGTAAGAGACAAGGACGCGAATCGAACAAAGAAACTTGTGCATTCGCGCAGAGGATTAGGCTATCTCTGTTTACGTCTATTATACATGCCACTTCTTCACCCTTCCCTGAAGCACAGCAGCGAGCGGCGATTGCGCTCTGACACAGCAAATACGGCGAATTCGTGAATTTAAATCGCGCTCCCGGAAGTATCAAAGTAACCTCATTTTATCGAAAAGAACAATTTTCTCCACCAATCCGTTTGCGTCATGGTTCTTTATATAACATAAAGAGCATCCCTGATATTTTTGTCGGTATAATTTAGACACAACATTTATATAGCTTAATTACAAAAATTTCATGGGTAAATTGTTAATTAAGCTTTTGTTTGTAAATAAGTGAAGATTTTCAGTTGGGAATGACAGATTTTGTGAAAGAAATGGTTTGCATTCTCCCATTTACAACAAAGTCAACTTACAGTATTTGGGCTCATGAATCCAGAGCCAACCCGGTGATTTCCCGTTTCCATGTATTATTATTATTATTATTATTATTATTATTATTATTATTATTATTATTATTATTATTATTATTATGATTATTATTATGATTATTATTATTATTATTATTATTATTATTATTATTATTATTATTATTATTATTATTATTATTATTATTATTATTATTATTATTATTATGAAGTAAATTCTGCTAGTGATTATTTAAAATTTATTCATGATAAATATTTAACAATTCTTTTCCCAAATTTTGAAATTGCTCTGAGAAATTTTATGAGTATTCTCTCATTAAAAGCCAGTGGAGAGCAGTCATTCATTGTTCTAGAGAGAGAAAAAAAACTGTCATCAGAAATTCAGCAGTGGACCATCTAAGCTGGTGTTATTCATGGAGCATGATATTGTTAAAGGCATTGACTCTGAGTCTCTCATTTGCCAGACTGCTGCGAAAAAGTAGACTACAAATTAAGAGGGTTTTAGGTGATTATTTTGTAAAATCAAAATTACTGTTTTACTGAAGATCAAGTTTCCATTGTATTTATGAGAAATGTCTGTATTTTAAATGTTACAAATATTATTATTGCAGAGCAATTTACCTATGCAATTAGTGAGAGTGATGTATCATTATAACACATGGCCTTGTCGATAAAAAAAATAAGAACAAAATCACTGCCTGTTAAAAGAATTGAAGCACCCAAAAGTAGAGGAAGAAACAACATGAAACTTCACATGTTTAGAGGGTATATGATGTTATTTCAGAGATTATAAAATTGAGTCAAATTTACAAAGAACTTGGTAGTACGAGCCCACTTATCAGTATGACATTGCACCTCCTCTGGCCTGGATGCATGCACTGCTTTGGTTGGGAAGGGTGCCATAAAGCCATTGTATCTCTTCGGAGACAAGCTGGCCCACAGCTGTTATAACTGGTCCTTGAGATCCTGGATACTGTCACTGGGACGGAATTGGCATCCGAGCTGGTCCCGCACATGTTCTGTCAGGGATGGATCTGAGAATCTTGCTGACCACAGGAATACCTGAACATCATGCAGACAGTTCAAAGAGAAATGTGTTATGTGTGGACAAGCATTGTCCTGTTGAAATATGGTAAGTTACTGTGATACTGTCTCATGAGAGGCAAAACATGAAGTCGTAGGATGTCCGTGATGTACAATTATACCATCAGAGTTCCCTCAATCACTACGAGCCGTGACCTGAAGTCATAGCCAATGGCTCCCCATATCATGATGCCTGGAGTAACACCACTGTGCTTCTCACCAAAACATTGGAAGAATGGGACCTCTCCCCAGGTCGCCGCCATACTCGCAGACAATTGTCATCCGGGGTAATGGAGAACCACGATTCATTGCTGAACACAATGTGATGTTATTCGTCAGCAGTCCATGCTTCCTGTTCATGGCACCATTCCAAATGCGGCAGTTTGTGTTGTGGTATTAATGGCAGCCTACGCATGGGACGGTAATTCCCTGGCTGCTGCTAGTTCTCAGATGGTAGGCACAAATGTGAAGGGATTATGATGTCCTTGGTGCACAATATGGCGATCCTCCCTTGTGGTAATCGACTGGAACCTTGACGATGAGTATGCATGCCCTCATGTTCCCATGCAGTCCAATACTGAGCTACTGTCACATCCAAATGCCCCACAAATCTGGATATTGCACCATTCAAGCAGCCAGACAAATGAAGATCGACAATGAGGCCCCTTTCAAACTCTGTCAGGTGCTGATAACGCTGTTTCACACAAGAACGTGGCATCTCCATGTCCTTCACAGCGTAATAAATAAACTGACAAGAGAATCCATCTTTTCAATACAATATATCAAGTAAGTGATATTACATCAGTCTTGGGACTAGTTTCAGCCACTTAGTGGCCATGTTCAGCCAAATAAAAATTAAACAGACTATGTGAAAACTAAAACATATGTATAACAAAGACAGTATTGCAAGAATATTTATAACATTAAATTACATATAATAACAACATTTATGGTTATGATATGGTCTTCTTGTCATGATATGATGTTCACTTAAGATTTGAGGCAAAGAAGTAAATGTCTAATGTCTGATGTAGAACAAGCACTGTCTTGCTGGAGGAAGCAGGCAGGCCATGTAACAAAGGAGTGGGTAGGGAACAAGCACTGACTTGTTGGAGGAAGCAGGCAATGTAAACAAGATGGCTACTAAGTGGCTGAAACTAGTCCCAAGACTGATGTAATATCACTACTTGATATATTGTATTGAAAAGGTGGACCCTCTCGTGAATTTATTTCTTATAACTGCACTTCAATACGGAACAACAATGAAATTTATAGCTTATAATCCTTCACAGTGATCGCTCAACATCTGAGGCTGTTCATGCTCCTAGGCCTAGTAACAACACTAAACACGAACAACACTAATGTACTCTGGTGGCCGTTCTACCAGTCACAGAGAATTGCAGTTGACATCCAACCATTTCTTCTGGGTGCTTCAGGTTTTATTTCATGGTGTGTATATATATCCCCCCTGATTTTCTTGTGTAATTTTCAATGTTTGTAATATTTTTCTCCACCTAACTAGATCTGAATCAGTTAATAAGAGACAATATAAAGGCAAATAAAGGAAGGTAGAAAATAGACCACCCTTGAACAAGACAACATTGTTGTTTATGCAGTTAAGGAAAATCCTTTCCATACGCATCCTACAACATCTCGTCCACTTCCCACGATTTTTTCGGCTGGGTGGCTCTCATCTCATCAGCAACTCAGCCGGCCTAAGCACAATCAATAGGCAGACCCCTAGTTGGCTGTCGCCTCCCCGTTTTTACCATGTACACATGCCTCATTAAGGACGTGGACACCGCTCTCTCAGATTCCTTCATTCACCATGAATTTTGCCTGTCCGGCGTCCCACTCTCCGACATTCTCCGGCTCCAGGATGGACCCACTGCTGCTGCTCAAAATCAACGGGGGCCCTGGCCTACATCCAAGATCCCGATTCAACGACAGCCCTCATTACCAGCGGCGTGACCATCAACGAAAGACTTCACGAGGTGGTCCCTACTCCCGAGTCTCTCATCCAGCAAATGCTCCGTAATACTAACCCCCTTTGCACTGTTAACGTCCATCCACCTTACACACCCCAACAGTCTCCACCGCCCCCCACCACCACTACGTCCACAATCACCACTACCACTCTTACCACCTTCACCACTTCTACCCAGACTTCCTCATATACTTCTACCTTTACTCCCATGACTAGCCATCCTTCTCCTATCATGTCCCACCTCCACCATCTCCTTACCTGCCACTCTACCCAGTCCCCAGCAACTCTCTGCCAACTCCACGGATGCCACCTTCGCAGCTCAGCCAGCTAACCAAGGACAAGCAGCCGCTGAACTGGCCCAACAACAACATCCTCCTCCGAGCTGTGTCATCCGTGGCATTGACCCAGCAATTACCGAACTGGACATACTAAAGGAACTCCAACTGGCAGGCGTCCCAGCTCGTCGTGCGGTCCTTATATTCAACAATCAAGGCCCAACATTCATGATCCGCCTCCAACTCTCATCTGACGCCGACGTAGACCATCTGATCACCACTGGCGTCCGTCTCCACAAAAGAACTTACTGAGTGGAGCACTCTCGCTCCCCCCCCCCCCCCCCCCGTATTGTCCGCTCCTCATCAAATACCTCTTCTCATAGCCCTCCACCTGCCCCGCCACCCACCCCCTACTGCAAGCTATTTACCAACCCGCTCCACAACCCAACTTCTTCCTACCGTCCCTTCTGATATTGGACCTTCTACGCCTACTTGCCACTTCCATCACTAATATTACCACAACCCTCTATTACCTCCTGTCACAACACTACCCTACTCCTTACTCCAACTTCACACCGCACCCACCCATTGTCCCAGCTCAATATATGTAAATACTCTTGGCAATCTCTGTAACAATTGATCTTTTTTCCGATTTGCGCACCCGAGATACGTAAATAAAATTCTCGTCCCTCTCCCTCTGATGTTTGTGGGGGTCGGCTTGAGCGCGGCGCTTCGCGGGTCTTCCCTGGGTCCCGGCCTGTTGTCGCGGTGTCCTTGCGCCAGTTCCATATCTTTTTTCCTCCCCCGGTATGTACAACACATACCACCACTTATTAGATTTCTTCTATGATCTTTTTTCCCTTAAATACGGCCAAAGAGCTACTCGTATAGCTCCTCGGAGTGGGAATGAAATAACCATTTTGATTGATTAATTTTTTTCCATTCGGTCAGTAGCATGACTGAGGAATTTGGACTTTCTTATCCTGAAAATATTGTTTATGTTTACAAAACTTAATGTTTGGGATGTCAAGGATGCAATGCAATAATCCAGTTCATCATGATGATTTTATAGTTCCAATTTCCTGGGTACTGTTGGCGATCCTCTTCCAAACTGTCTTATTGTGATAAGTTCTGTTGTTAATGACGTCCTCCAGTATTGCTCTCCGATCTGCAATTTCCATCTTTACGATGTCTATCAAATGGCTTCTTGGTCTTCTCACCATGTGTTTTCTTGCCACCTGTCTCTCCAAGTTAATATAAGCTGTCCTTGTTGGCTCCATCCTAATTACATGCCCAAACCACCTCAAAATGGACATGCTGACTTGCTCAAACAATGATGTCTGAATCACGGCTTCCTTTTTAAGCATGTGATTCCTTAACTTGTCCAGTTTTGGTTTTTGAATTGTGGACCTAATGAACTTCATCTCAGATGCCTGCAACCTTCATGAGACCTTCTTAGTGAGGGTGCAGGTTTTGATACCATAGGTTAAGAGTGATTTGAAGTACTGATTGAACATTGCCAGCTTTAATTTTGTTGGTACTTTGGGATCCCAGAGGAGTGTTCGTACTTGTTGTTAAAAGTGAGAGCTCTTCTGCACTCTATTTGCCACCTCCTTTGTGGCTAGTGTAACTCAAGATATTACACTGCCAAGGTATGTAAAGTTTTCCACACTTTCTAGAGGATGGTTTCCCAGCATGATGTTCGCTGGTCGTCCTTCTCTGTTTATTGCCATCTCTACTGTTTTAGGTTCGCTTATCTTGAGATTGAATTCCTGGAACTTAACCTTCCATTAATTGAGTCTCAACTGTACTTGTTCCGCAGTTTATTCCCAGATCATAACATCATCAGCAAAAGCCATTGCATTTAGTACACCAGAAGTTTTCTTGATTGTCTTCATTATGTCATCCATGATGGTGATAAATAATAATGGGGTTAGTGCACTGCCTTTCTGGACTCTACTTTTGGCCTGGAAGGATAAATGTCCATCACGCAATCACACACAGCTGGTACAGCGCTCATACAGCATCTGAACTTTCCTCACCAGTCCTCCAATACACTCCTTTTCCTCAGGCATTCCCATATCTTCTCTCTTGCAATGCTGTCATATGCCTTCTCATTATCAAGGAAAACCATAAAGAGATCTTTGCCTTTTTCCCAATATTTCTCCATTAACATATGGACACTGAAGATTAGGTCTGTTGTGGATGTGTTAGGCCTGAAACCATACTGTTCCTCTTCTAACTGTGGCTCTAAGATGACTCGCAATCTGCTCTCTAAGATTTTCTCAATAATCTTCAGCCCATGAGATAGGAGTGTTATTCTCCGGTAGTTGGAGATTTTTTGGTGATTTCCTTTCTTAAACAGGGGGATAATGACACCCTTGTTCCAATCAGTAGGGGGTCTTGTCATCTTTCCAAACTGCATTGAGCACCTTATGTACATTGAGCACCTTATGTAGCCTCTGTAAACCCTGGTCTCCTGCTGCTTTAATCATGTCTGTGCTGACTTCATTGATTCCTGGGAATTTCCCTTGTGGGATCTTCTTAAGGACTGCTGTTGTTTCAGCCCATGTAATGGGAGGTTTCTCTGTGTAGGTTTCAATAGCTGGTTCTTTTGTTCTCTGGTCTGCTTCTGTCCTGTTCAATAGGTGATCAAATTGATTCCTCAGAGCCTTTCTTATGTCCTCTTCTTTCCTGGCCAGGTTTCCATTGGAATCCTCAATTGCTTTGATAGTTTCAACTAAATTCCTTTTGTTTTTAATCACTCTGAACAATAGTTTCATATGGCCTCTGCTGTCTTCCTCCAGTTTTTGCGTAAATTTCTCCCAGCACTTTATCTTCTTCTCTTGTACTATTCTTTTAATTCTGAGTTTCTTGTCCTGGTAAACTTGCTTGAGGTCTCTGATCTTCCCCTCATCCCTTACATGTTCTGGCTTGGATTTCTCTTTATCTCATTCTTTTTGTGCTATGTTCCTTTCCTTTATTAAGGATCTTACTCTTTCATTCCACCAGGGTGTCCCTTTTTTCTTTCTCTCACATTTGTCTTCCCGCAAACCTCTATTGCTTCTTTCATCAAGGAGTTTTTAAATCTTGTCCACTCTACTTCACCACTCTCTACTTCTTCTGTAGGCAGTTGTCCTCTTATATGGTCTTGACAGTCGGTCCTCTTTCTAATCTGTTGTAGTTCCCACACCTTAATCTTAGGTAATTTTCTGGGTGTTATCTTTGGTATATTAATATCTTTCAGATCTGCTACTAATAACCAGTTGTTATTGAGGTTCTCACTTGGAATCATCTTGACATCAGTCACAAGTCTACTTCTTTCTTTATCTGTAATGACATAGTAATAATGGCATGTGGCCTCGGGAGAGGCCTGGTGTAGGTCTTTCGAGCTGACGCCGCATAGGCGACCTGCATGTCTATGAGGATGGGGCTCTACCTTTGATGAATTCTAATGATGAAGACGGCACACACACACCCAGCCCCCAAGCCATCAGAATTAACCAATGAAGGTTAAAATCTCCAACCTGGCCGGGAATCGAACCCGGAACTCTATGGGCCAATGGCCAGCATACTAACCATTTAGCCATGGAGCCGGACCAATGAGATAGTCAATGACCATCTTGATCTGTCCATCCCAGCTGTAATGGGTAATCTTGTGACTGACTCTTTTGTTGAACCAGCTGTGTTTTACTACCAAACAATTTTTTATGCAGAAGTCTAGGAGATGTTCCCCTTCTGAATTCCTTCTCCCATGACCATGTGGTCCCAGCACCTTCTCATAGCCATTCCTGTTTGTCCCAAGCTGTGCGTTGAGGTCTCCAATGATGATTGCCCTCTCTTCACTGATTGTCTCTTCTAGGTCTTCAAGAAACTTGTTCTTTTCATCTTGATTGCTACCCGTCTGAGAGGTATACACTTGCACCAGTGTCAGCTTCTCTTTCCCTACGTGAATTGTTGCCTTTATAATTCTCTCATTTAAGTACTGGATCTCTGTAATACCATCTAACTCTTTTGACAATATTAGTCCTACTTCATTTCTCATTTCTCTGTTGTTACTATTCTAGTAGAGGGTATAGTTCTTCCTCAGCTCTTTCTTCCATTTACCTTTCCGTTTAGTTTCACTCAATCTTAGGATTGATGTTTTCCTTTTCTCCATGATGTCCACTAACTCTTCATATTTCTCAGTCAAACTCAGTACATTGATTGTTCCTATTCAAGTGTTTGCCTTCTCTGGGGTTGTTGCACAATCGCAAGGCCTGGCCTATCATCAGGCTGTAAGCCATCATACCTGTTGTGGGTCTGTGGGTGCTTTGTCTACTCCGAGTTCTTTGTTTACATCCGAGGGTCGTATAAGTGTTGAAAGCAATTGCACTTACTCTCCAACCGACTTGCTAGGCCTGATGTTAGAGAAGATTTTCTGTCAGGTTATCTCCCTTAGCCTTTAGCAGTCCCCTGCCACATCTGCAAGGCAGCAGCTTCCTGTTGAATTTATGTGTCTTTTCCTACACTAAGGCTTCAACAAGCCCCTAAGGGCAAACTCCTCTGCACATAGTAATTGTTTCTCCTTTAGTTTGTCAGGTTTGGTAATGGCCCTCTGCCAGACAGTCACAGGTACTACCATCTACTGTGGCATACGGTAGCAGGATGTACCTGACCTGACAGAAGTTACAGAATGTTATTTATTGTATCACAGACACACACAACCTGGAAATGTAAATTTGTACAAACTCAAATGTTTTTGTTCAAATATCTTATGCAAATAAAAAGTAATAATGAAAAAAGGTTACACTTAGTATTTTTTAAAAGTGAAGGTTGTCCTTTCTTCGCTCTGCCTCAGTATCAAGTATGGCCTCATCTGGCATTGCTCAGGTCTTCAATATGCTGTGGCATGGTTAGGATCAGTACATTGATGTCATCTTGAGGAAGAAGGTCTCATTTCATCTAGGCAAGACGTCTAGGAATGTCTATAGAGGTTGTGGACAATCAAAAATAGCTGTTTTTAACCTGTCCCATACATGCTCAATGCAGTTCATCTGTGGTCAATTAGTTGGCCAATTCATATGGTTAAAACCTGCCTCCCTCATGAAACTCCTCACTGTTGCATCTCAATGATGGTGAGCATTTTCGTTGACAAAATTAATTCAGCACCATATTCATCCCTAAAGGGTTGTACAAATGATCGAAGAATTTCATCGGTATGCCGTTGGGCAGTAACGATCCATTGAATTGGTCTCAGAGGTGTACAACAGCCAGGTATAATCCCAGACCAATACACTACACCATCACCTCCAAATACATGCACCTCTTGAACATACTGGTGCATTGTGTATCTGGCCTAAGTGATAGCCATGTTTCATCTGCAAATATGAAAATATGCCATTCATCCAATCCCCAGTTAAGATCCCCCTGTGGGTGGGGGTGGTAGAATAACACCCACAGTATCCCCTGCCTGTCGTAAGAGGTGACTGAAAGGGGCTCCAGAGGCCCTCAACTTGGGAGCGTGGGTTGACGACCAGGGGACCTCAGCTGAGTTCTGCCATTGCTTCCACTTACTTGTGCCAGGCTTCTTACTTACATCTATCCTATCCGACCTCCCTTGGTCAACTCTAGTTCTTTTCTGACCCCGACAGAATTAGAGCATTCGAGGCCTAGGGAGTTAGGGAATCTTCCATTTTCACACCCTTTGTGGCCCTTGTCTTTCTTTGGCCAGTACCTTCAATTTTCGAAGTGTCAGGTCCCTTCATTTTTTTCTCTCTGATTAGCATTAATAGAGGATGGTTGTCCAGTTGTACTTCCTCTTAAAACAATAATTGCCAGGCTGAATGGCTCATACGGTTGAGGCGCTGGCCTTCTGACCCTAACTTGGCAGGTACTATCCCGGCTCAGTCCGGTGGTATTTGAAGCTGCTCATATACGTCAACCTCATGTTGGTAGATTTACTGGCACGTAAAAGAACTGCTGTAGGACAAAATTCCAGCACCTCAGCATCTCCGAAAACCATAGAAGTAGTTAGTGGGGCATAAAGCAAAGTAACATTATTATTATTATTATTATTATTATTATTATTATTATTATTATTATTATTATTATTATTATTATTATTATTATTATTATTATTATTAAAACAATAAACATCACCACCACTACCCAATTAACATGTTGGATGGCCAATCTTCTCCTCTCAACACAGTGATAATTCTCTCATGGACAGGAGCGAATGCTGGTCATGAAAGTCAAGCTTGCTCTTCCATTCGTGAAAATTGGTGGGGTGGGACATGCATAGTTCTGAATTAATAAAATTTATAAACCCAATAATCGCTAAATCACATGAACATTTTAATCATCGGTTACATGAACATGCATTCAAACTGGTTACATCACACCTTCAAGAATGGCCAAAAGAATAACAATCAGACACTTTTTATAATTATTAACAAATCATGACAAGCCAGTGATTATATAATTTAAACAAGTAAACGTCAAACTATGTACACAGAAAAATTGCAACTATTTATTAGATCTTCCTACTTGAAAACAAACTCTACTCTGCGGCTTCTCTGTACAAAACCATCAATAACTTCATCATAGAAAGAGGACTGTAATCTAATTTTTGCAAGCAATCCTTTTTCAATCGACAACATAGCTAATGATGATAGCCTCTCCTGACCTTGAGTTGATCTACAATATGTATTAATGCATCTCAGTGTTGAAAAAGAACGTTCTTCAGAGGATGTAGCAGCAGGAATTGTTGCTACAAGTTTGATGAGCTTGAAAATTTATTGCATACCCATGTATAATTTATTAGTATGCATAAACTGCATTAAGTCTGAAACCCTTTTCTCTTTAAAATCAGAAGATGAATACATCACACTTAATTCGGTTTTTAAAAGAACAATGTCAAACAATGACCCATAGGTCTTTTCTAGGGCAGTAACATCATTGTTGAGAAACCTATTTCTGTGCTTCTCAAACAAATCACAATCCAACAGCGAGAAGAAGACAAATTTCTTTATGCATTTAAAATGCTCTCCTATTTGGACAAGTACATTGTCAATAATTTCACTGACTAGACATTTGTATTTTGGTTTTTCTGGTTCATCACTGATTCTTCAATTTTTAGAGCACGGCTCTCCTCCATAAACATCAATTTTAGTATCAACATGTCCATACAAACTATCAAAATCTTCATCTCTCATAGACTGAATATTTAAAAAGAGCTCCTCAACCTTCTTGCCACAGTACTGAATATCCAGACTTTTTGTTTGTAAAATATTGAACACAGTATCAGAGAATGAAAATCATAATATTCCTTCACAGTATTAATAAGACGTGAAGCAAAATTACATCTCGTTGGTGCTACTGTTGGCAACTTCTTCTGAACAAAATCTCAAAGAGCAGCTGTTCTCTTTGTAGACTTTGGAAAAAAAAAAGCAGCAAGTCCTGACATTGTTTGGAAGAAAATTGTACATTCTTTGATTTTTGAAGCAGACTGCTGTAGTGTTAAATTCAATAAGTGGCTATAACAATGCACAAATGTTGCATATGGATACTGGTCTAGAAGTAGTTTATTAAGCCCATTCACATGACCGACTAAGACAGCAGCACCGTCATGTGTTTGAGCCACAATCTTTTCCTCACAACTGAACTCTTTTAAAATAGCATGAACATGAGTTAAGAGGGCTCCAGCAGTGCGATCTTTACTAACGCCAGCAAAACCAAGAAACCTCTCTTGAATTTCACCACTTTCATCTACAAAACGGAGTAAAGTAGAGAGTTGTGACTTATTAATAATATCGGACGTTTCGTCCAACATTATTGCCACAAAAGTTGCTTGTTTAAGCTCCACCTTTATTCTTCTCACAATTACTGAACTTATTTCTGTTATTAAATCATTTTGGATTGCAGACAACGTCCCTCTAAAAATGGTGGAGTCTTTCAGATGAGCTGCCAGAAGAGGATCATATTCACTTATAATTTGTAGAAGTTCGATGTAATTTCCTCTGTTTATGGAAGTTGCAGACTCGTCATGTCCGCAAAATTGTAGTTCCTGTTTTGCTAAAAAACACACTGCATCGATCAGTCGTTTAAGTATGTCACAATTTTTCTTTACCTTTTCATTATGAAGTTGGTCACTGATGTGTTTCTGTTCATCCAGCTGGTGATCAATCCTTGTACGCCCAAAGCTATTTAACTGCAAGAAACACTTCATATGGTTTGCAGATTTCTCATGTCTTGTAATGGACAGTGTCAAAGTGTTCAAATTGTGAAAGCCACTTTTACACCGTACACCGTCATCAGCAGAAAATAGTAAACATGGCCAGCAAAACAGTCTATTCAGTTTCTTGGACCCTGTCAACCAGTGCGTATTATTATATTGAGATACAGAGAATGAACGTACATATTCTCTATTTTTCTCTCTGTGCTGTGTCTTTAAATCTGGCAGCGCCGGACAGGGCCTGCCATTCTTAATAAATAATGTCTGTTTTCTCTTGGATAGTCCTCCAAGAAAATGGATTTGATAACAAGCTGTCAATAATGCACGGTTCGGAACCCATTGCAGCATGTCGAATCATTCAGAATAGATGATCAGGAACTTACAGTACACTACTCACTGACACAACACACTAGATCTGTAGCTCTCAGACCAGAGCTTCCAACTACACATTACAAACGTGACAGCTTGCAACCGGCCTTGGAGAGAAGAAACCTGTGCGCGCATACATTTCTCACTATGTCTACAGCTCCGCTGAAGCTCCTAAGACACGAGCAAGCCTTGCTGGACTCGCCAAGATATATGCAACATGCGATTTGTATAATGCAGATCTATTACAGATACGGTACATATTGTAATTTTTTTAACTCAGCTGCTTTAGAAAAATATTGCGCTTGCGCAGCAAGCATAGCATGCTCGGAGAAATAGCCCCTGCTCATGGAACATGCTGAATCAGTTGAAATTACCTTAATTAGGCACTATGCAGCTGATTGTGTTCAGTTTGTGCAGATACACGGACCCCAGTTGCCCTCAAGAGGGCATCTCATAATTGTCAAGCAGTGAAAGTTAGTCTCCCTTACACTGTTATGCATATATACTGATCTTGACATGGTAGGGTCACCCTTGGATGACCTTCCTTCGGTCTGTCAGTTCTCACAGTACCTCTTTTCCATGTTTTGACACTGCAATTTAGGAAAACCCTACAATTCTGTTGCTTGTGTATCTCCACCCTGAATCATTGTCACAGTTCTGGCTCAAACCAGGAAATATGTATTGTACATGAAATGTAAACACTAGCTGAAGCTTGTAGGCTACTGCATTGTATTCACTACTACGAGTATTCATTTGAAATGGCATAGTTAACTCCAGGCTGAACACAGACTGCAACATCTGCTGAATTGCAAACAAGCAATTGTAACTTGTGCAGTGCTGTCTACCAAAACTGTCTCTACCATATAACATGGCTAATGCCACAATATTAGAAACATTTACTGAAATGTATAATATTTTGAATAATGCACTGTCTTATTTCCTTTATGGTGGTTTAAATAAATAAAAAATAATTTGAAAGTTGTATGCACATTTCAGATTCTATTTTCTCAACTTTATGTAAGCTGTGATATTCCTTGGGTAAAATACAAATTTATCATCATCATCATCATCATCATCATCATCATCATCATCATCATCATCATCATCATCAACATCAACTTTCCACTCCAGTTTGCTGGGTGTGGTTTACGAGCACTCTCCATTTTAGTCTACTCATGTACTACCGCTCCTTCAAGACTTCATCCCAGTTGATTCCTTTGGATGTGATATCTTCCTTCACTTGGTCCAGCCATCTCCTCCTAGATCTTCCAACAGGTCTTTTTCCAGTAATCTCAGTATGCAAACATTGTTTTGCAATTCTTCTTTCTGTCATACATTTGGTGTGACCAAATCATCACAAATGTGCCCTACTTATGGTCTCCTTCAGGGACTGATTTATTCCTGCTTGTTCTCTAATCTTCTCATTTCTTACTTTGTCTCTCGTAGTCTTTTGAAGCATGCTTCTTAGAAACTTCATTTCTGAAGCCTGAGGTCTGCTGTCATCTTTTTTGGTAGTTATGCATGTTTCCAGCCCATAAGTCAATAAGGCTAAAGGAGAAAACCCTAACAGAAACTCCTCTCCGGTGTTAGGCTTAGCAAGCCAGCTGAAGAGTAATTTGGATTGCTTTCAAAACTAAAACGAGCCTCGGAAAGGAAATACGAATTTAATGGTAGTTAATTCCTTTTGTTTGAGTGGTTGAGTCCTTAAAAGTTTTAAAACATTAAAGGACACAGGTTTGTAATTTATTCTACATTGTTTAAAATGAATTGTTCTTGTTGTGTCTTTAATAGTAAACAAATCTCCAAAACTTATACCTCTAAATAACCTGTCCACCACTGCATCATAATTACCCATGTAAGACACCTCAATGCAGCCTGGCTGGTGGCAAGGATCATTAAGGTGTCAAGTCTCCATGGTCTGACATCGTGGTTAGCCAGTTCGAGTCTCACTGGTGGAAAATATTTTCACCATCAATGTTGGCCGACAGGGAAGGAGCGGTGTTGGTATATAATCTCTAATCACTGGCAGTGTTCTCCCTAGGACCTTTTTAATGGGTGCACCACCCTGCCGTTTTAACAGACTGCCTGGTTAACAGAACCTGGATATATGATAGTTACAAAATATTAATACATATTTAAGTCATTGGGTGTTTCAAATTAATATTTAAATACTGTAGAACTGTTTATTAAAATGATAAATCTTCATTATTGTCAGCATAATTGTATCAATTACATTGGAGTTTATGCATTTAGCTTGACTATCTGAAGTAGGGTGGAATCGCAAGTGAACTTGATTCCCCATGACGTCACAAACCCATATGGCACTCTACAGCAAACGAGTGGTAAACACCGGTGTTACATGACTGTGTACAAGCAGTAGAATGCTAAAAGTTCAAAATACTCTGTTATGTCTTGTTCGTGAGAATAACACTAAAATGGTTCAATTTTTCAGTTGATGTTTACCTGTCTGATAATATTTTATCATATTCATATTTTACGTAGTATTCCCCGCCCAGCTATTCATTCCTGCCACTCGGCTGATGAAAATTTCTGAGGAAAACACTGGCTAGATTGCATGCCAAAAGTCTGGATTAAATTCCAGACTTATCCACAGTGTTTGTATAGAGTGAGGGCATATGACAACCAACAAGGCTAGTCACCTCTCTTTCAACACTAGGGTTTTCAACACGCGTCACATTGCGAATTCTCCCACATCTAAGGCTTTATTGAAGACCCTATTTGTTGAATCTACGCTAGGCAGCTCATGACTACAATCTATTACAAAGATTATTCTAGAAGGAGACACAACACTTCTATACTGATGCTTCAAGTGCCTTTTGACCTTATCACGCAACCGCTTGGAGTTAGCAACTCTGCTGTAATTCTACCTACCTGATCCTCAATCAATAACGTTCGATTTATTTTTTGATATTTTAATTAATCCACATTTCATTAATAGCAAATAATCTGTACAATTCAAGTGTATGTCAGATTATTATGACTATGTCTCATTCTACAAATAACCAACGTGTACTTTTTTAGACGACTAGATTTTTATTACTGTTTTATCTTGTATTAAAGTATGTATTATACTTTAATGAGGAACCCAGTTCAGGGCCCTGACTTAGCTTTAGATTATGTATGGCTGAAGATTCTTACAAAGCCTAAGTGAACATGTCCCATTTTAACATATACCGTATGTAATATTTGTATCTTAAACTTAAAGATTGTAAAGTATTGGAATGGTGGTTTTTTAATAAATTGGTTTGAAACTTTTACATATGTATTCTGATCCATATAATCCCTCCAAAACTATAACTTTCTGTTGTTCACTGATTTTAACACTGCTGAAGCATTTCAATCACCCAGTAAACATGAGTAACAAGGGCCAAGTGTGTTTAGATCTCGAGACAAGAAGAAATGTAACTACAGAAATTTCAAAATGACTTTCAGGGGAAAAGCTTGCTGAAATATTAAAATGCAGGAAAATTCAAATATACACAATGATTGTGAAGAATAAAAACTAAATTTTAAGTGAGTGGGAGGAAATTAAGAATTGAGGAGTGAAAAAAGTGGGAGTCAGTTTGTGCATAAGTGAACATTGTGGTGTATGAGTGGATTAAGTGTGCCCAAGCGAAGAAACTGTGTGTGAGTGCCAATGTTACAAGAAAAAGCAAAAGAAACCACAAATGATCTGAAAGTTGAGAATTTTATAGCTAGCAATGGGTGGCTAGATTATTTTTGGAAACATCACAGTGACACTTTCAAAACAGTCTGTGGAGAAGGTAGTGATGTGTCGGTGAGTGAAGTAGTGGACTGAAAAGATAGGTTAACAGGTATCTTGAAGAGTTATGAACTGAAAGAGACTGGTCTATTCTTGAGGTAGGTCACAAAGATGACTCTAACGTTACCAAATGAAAGTTGCAATGGTGGGAAAATGTCAAAAGAAAGAATGACAATCGTGTTTTGTTGTAACAGACTCCGCGTAAAGGAGAATCCGCTAATAATTGGTAAATTCTTGAAACAGGTGTCTTAAAAAACATGGACTTAAATGTTCTTGGTGTGAATGGCATGCATATAAAAAGGCATGGATGTCATCACCAGTTTTCGATAATCGACTCCTAGGTTTCGGTTCCAAAATGAAGGTCAGGAAGCATAATGTGATCTTGATACTAGATAATGCTGTGTGTCATCAAGAAATATGGCTTTCAAATGTAAAACTATTGTTCCTTTCACCCAATACCACCTTTCATCTTCAGGCACTGGATCAAGAAATCAATCAAGCATTCAAATTAGGCTATCGCAAGAGGGTTTTATGGACATTAGTAGCACACATAGCTATAACAAACTCAACTTTCAATTTAATGAAGAAGATCATTTTGGTGACACAGTTCTGCAGACAAAGATAGCTTTGAATGAAGTAAGTGGAAACATAATCAGGAAATACATTGTAAAATGCTACATCACCATTTCTACAGCCAAAGCACAAACAGACATAGAGGTTTGAAATTAATCTGATAAACTTCAGACTTCAGATATGACAGTGATTAATGTATGATACTGATGCCAAAGGAGAGAATATTCCTTGCTGCGATGATGTAGAGGGTGACTGGCAGTCACAACTTCAGGATGAATGTTACAATAAGGTTTCTGTGTTATCAAATTAATCGTGTGTTGCATGCATCATAAGGTATGTTTGTTTGCATCTTGACTTATCATTTGTTTTCTTCACATACAATAACTGACAATTTTTAATTTTTTAACCTAAATCTTCAACTCCAATTTCATAGCAATTCATAAATATTTCTAACTATACCGTACGTATCAGCCACTAGTCGAACAAAAGAAGCATTTTGAGTACCGTAACTATTTTCGTTTTACAGAATAAAAAGTGATGATGATAGTGAGGCGGAAGAATTACGGGAAGTTCTGTCAGTGAAGAAGGGACTAAAGATTCTTAAACAGATGAAGAATTTGTGTCTCATGCTGGATAGCAAGTACAGGATTAATAACAATGGAACCATTTAACATACTTTATTCCCTTTTCAAGAATATTGCAGAAAAGACAAAACGTGCTAAATTTACACAGACAAAACTGAAGTATTACTTCCCGAAGCTGTAATGTTTGTAAAGTCTCTAAAATGACTTCTAATAATCTTCCATGTGAATGTTAATTAGAAATTATTAAGAAAAGTCAAAATAAAGATATGCTTACATTTAGGGTGGATGCTCTTTTTGTGTTAAAATGATTGATCATTTTTACAACCTTGTTTTACTGGGCACCTCTCATATAATACATTTTTCCTCAGAACCAATGGTGTCTTCAGAAGAGAGGTTTGACTGTATCATGATGAAACACAAACAACGAACTCTACTAAAATAAATCCTAACATGAAACAAATTTATTGCTTAACTGACTATATAATAAAGATATTTACATTGTATCTATAGTAGACTCCCTCTAGTTCAGCCACCTCGGAACTGGACCCTAGCTAGATAACGAAAGGCTGGACTAACCAACAATATGCTATAAATACCAATATTTAGCTTAAGTGAAATACAGTTCATAAATAAAGAACCAATTGTAAGCAAGTAGTATGAATCAAAGGCGCCCATGCCCGGGGGCAAGGAGGGGCCGCGGCTCACCCCCTAGCTTTCAAGGAAAGGTAAAAATCTAATGTAGTCAGGTGTTTTCCTTTCAAGAAAATGATTTAAAAGTAGAAATGGTAGTTCCGCCCCCACCAACAGGCAGGGAATACCGTGTGTGTTATTCTACCGCGGAACACAAGTCACCATTCATCTTCCAAAATGTTAAAAATACTACATACCCTCAGGTCTAGGCCCCCTCCCCTACAAACTGTCGTATGGGCACCCATGGTATGAATGTGTCTTTACCAAGTGTACTTACCCGAAATGAGTTGATGTTTTTCTTATGATGACTCCATACATTGAAGTTTCACTCCCGATGAGAGATAAACACTCGTGGTGGAAAATTAAATGAGAAAAACATATTACAAAAAACTCAGAATGTAATATGTAAAGGTACATTAACGCTTTGTATAAACATCACAGACTGTCATAAACAAAATGTAACTATCAACCAACTGATGTAACTGGAAACTAGAAAGACAGGTGGTGACTTATGTCTGTCTGAGCAGGGCATCTGGTAAGCAAAGGAAGAGTGATTCAAGGACAGGTGCCAGCTGGACTTCCTGGCGGCCAAACTAACCAAAGCCAAACTAGAGGGAATCTACTGTACCTCATTGTATTTGCAAGGGTGAAATACATTTCATCCATAACAATAGATAATATACATTCTACACTGGTTGTTTCTTCCACACAAGAATACAATCCCTACTGACATCATAATAAAGTTAATAGTTCACAATTGATAATACTATTTACATCTTAGGTGCAGAAACCTATTGTTCATACCTGCAGAGACTAGAAATGTTGTACAGGGTATAACAGTAAGAATAAGGTACAGCCAAACTTTCAGCACACATTCCTCTCATGTAGAAGAAGAAAATATGTTATATGGACGTGGGTTTTAAAATGCTTTATTTCCATGTTAGAACTCGGTTTTAACATCTCTACATAGTAGCCTACATTAATCACAGGAACAGAACGTACCAGCATATCACATGAAACTCTTTCTTACATCAGATGTTCAAAATGCCCTCTGTTAGCAATGATACATGCATCAAGGGATACATCAATGCATTACAAGTAATAAATCTCATTGTAGACCGTATTGGACATCAGATATGAACATTAAAACAAGGCCTTCCTCCGATCCACACGGTAGAGTCGCTGGATTCTGGCGGCATCCCTCGGCGTCTGTGTCGGAGTGGTTCACCCTGTGGCCTGGCTGTGCCCTCGGCACTCTTCCACGCGTCCGCAGCAGATGTTTTAATGTTCATATACATCAATATATCCGGGATTCAACGCAATGACAAAAATGCATGGGTATCAAGTAGAAAAACCTGCACCAAGTCTCCTGAAGCACCCCCCCCCCCTTTTCTCTCTCTTTCTCACACACACACACACACACACACACACACACACACACACACACACACACACACACACACACACACACAAGTTACATACATTGCTGCTTTAATATTTGCATGTTTTGTGACAACTTAAGTGGTTTAAGATGAATTTGTGGTGGTAGGGGGGTATTATAGGGCAGTTTTTTATTTCTGGACAAGTAAGGCATTTTTGGCATTTTAGGTCATCTTATGATTATTTGGTTACTTCAGAAGCTTAAATACTATATTTAACAATTTATTTTTTAAATGTCTTTATTTAGCCCACTGGGCCAACCTTTCCTGTCAATGAACATCCACTGTTCATTGTGCCTTACTGATGATTTGTTTATTATCACTCACTTGTATTGGATTAATTATCCTCATTAAAGAGTATCATTTCCCAGAAAATTATTTTGTTTACAAGAACTGGAAAGAGCTTGAAGACTTTTATCAGCATTTAACCCTTAAAGTTACTAGATCACAATTGATAATACTATTTACATCTTAGGTGCAGAATCTTATCATTCATACCTGCGAAGACTAGAAAATTTAAAGTTATACAGAGCATAATAATATAGTAGTAACTTAACCCTTGTGGATGAGGGTTTCCCAACAAGCCCTGGATGTCTTAACCTTTTTAGAACTCCATGGTGAAAATATCGTGCTGGCTTCAAATGGTCAAAAATATTTGTTTACCTAGGAAATAGTGAGAGATGGAATGTAGATATTTCTGATCCCAGATGACCATCTGGACTTTCCTAAATATACAGTATACAGAAGACTGCAGGTTAGTTCATTTTACTTCACACAAACAACCTGCAAAATGTTTGTAATTTTGAGTGATTTCAGTTAACATTATGCCTCAAGTTAAACAAAATAAAATATGCAAATTAAAAGAGTTCTTGTGTCATTATGGTGCAAATGTGTTTAGTATGGATGGATCAATATTATTTTCTAAATAAAGATTTTTGAGAATCCACCTTTTCAATACAATATGTTTTTATTGATTTACATAAAAAAAATTACATTATTATGTCTTAAAAGTACATGTTTTGCCCACATGTTTGGGCATCATCAGCAGCTGTTCTTCACTCTAAGATCAAAATAGCCAGGATCCTGGGTATTTGTTTACGGATAAAATACTTAAAATTGTCAAGCTAACATGGATTCTATTTAATAAAATATGTTTTTGTGTATATGTGGTCTGTGGAAATATCTGGCTGATTTCAAATAATTTTAATAATTGCAGAAAATATTTTTTGCATACTGCAGCTCTGAATTAAACAATGAACTAAGAGGATATGCTTAGTTGCAACTGATCATATTTCAAGGGCTAATAAAGGAATCACTGAGTAAGTTGGTCATGCGGTTAGGGGCACGCAGCTGTGAGCTTGCATTCGGGAGATAGTGGGTTCAAGCCCCACAGTCGGCAGCCCTGAAAATGGTTTTCCGTAGTTTCCCATTTTCACACCAGACAAATGCTGGGGCTGTACCTTAATTAAGGCCATGGCCGCTTCCTTCTCACTCCTAGCTCTTTCCTATTCTATTGGGGCCATTAGACCTATCTATAAGAATCGAGATCAAAGCCAAGTATGGTTTATGCAGGCTGGTTTTTGCTTTTTGTGCATATTAACCTGCAACCTGATTAGGGAAATTCCTTTAATTCATAGGCTTCATATAGCCCAGTGCATTATTTTAGGTCATGTGATCGATGGAGAAAAAATATTTTTAGGTCATTTTTAAGGTCATTTTTGAAGATTTTTAGGTCATAAATGCATTGGTTCCAGGGCATTTTTGCATAATTTATTGGTCAAAAAATCCTAGCTCAATTTATCATCAGAGGTTAGGAGTCAATATGTACACTACCATCCCCAGTATATGGACCCTGATATAACTGAAAGAATTTGTGCATAGCTTTCTGGTCTGCACATGACAAATGCGGCGCTCAGAGAAGCACTTCATCCCCTACCTAAGAGCCATCATCAGTGGCAAAACTACTTGCAGTCATTTGAGGCAATGCCTACCCTAAGAAATACGATTAAATATATATCGTAACAAATTTATCTGCTATTGTTATTGTACTAAAACTACAATAATATCTATTTGATATGTGCTACATGATAACAGCGGATGATGACCTTCACTGATCGTCCGCTAGATGATGACAGCAGACTACTTGTTCTAACAGGGAGGCAGAACGTAACTTGACTCATCCAGGACTGTTTGTTTTATTTTCGTTCTGTCAATTTGGGACTTTGAGCAGGGTGGCAGAGGGAAGTTAGGTTACCGCCCGCACTCCTCTCTCAGCATGGTCTAGGCCCCAGTGAGGCATGCCTCCTCTGCTATTTTGAGTGTGTAGAAGCTTCCAGCGCGCAGGAACAATGAAGTACCATATTGTTAATTGTGAGCTATTTTTTTGAATTATAAGCAATCAGTGCATTATTGGCATTATTTGTGACAATTCAGACATGGAAACAACCAATTAAAATTCTGAATTTCTGTTAGTTGTGTAAAACAAGGCTGACATCATCTGATTGAAACTCGCTCTGAAATAATGAGTGAAGGAAGCCCCTTCGGAAACTTAACGAGTCTTTTAAACTCTTTAAAATTAAACCATTCTCGGAAGGGAAGTGTGAAGTCAAAAACAAAACATGTATACCTAATTTAGATATTCTCTTTTGACGGTCAAGTTGCGTGTTTTTTGTTTGGCGGTGGAAAGGAATGGACTTTAAATGGGGTAATTGTTACAGAAAAAGAATCTTAGAAAAGCAGAAAGCAAAGAAGCATCAAAATTAAAATAAACATTTTCTGGATTAAGATAAATTCCATTTACTGGGGCATGGGAGATAGAACATTCTTTATTTGAAGGTGCAATAATTCAAGCCATTAAACATGACATGAAACAAAATCGGCTTGTTGTTGAGAGACTTGTCGACATTGTGTGTTTTCTTGGGAAACAAGAGCTTGGATTTAATTAATAATAATCTTACTGGCTTTAAGTCCCATTAACTACTTTTATGGCTTTTGGAGATGCCAAGGTGCTGGAATTTAGTCCCGCAGGAGTTCTTTTACGTGCCAGTAAATCTAGCAACACGAGGCTGACGTATTTGAGCACCTTCAAATACCACTGGACTGAGCTAGGATTGAACCTGCCAAGTTGGGGTCAGAAGGCTAGTGCCTCAACTGTCTGAGCCACTCAGCCTGGCAGCTTGGATTTCGAGGTCATTTTGAAGAGGAAGACTTGATCAACAGGGGGAAATTACCTAGAGTTGTTAGATCTTCTTTCAAAACAGGAACAGTATATTCGAGTTATCTCCAGTCCACATTGGGCTTTAAAGGCACATCAAGTGAAATACAGAATGAGTTAATTGAGTCTGAGTCTGTATCTGCTACAATTCAAGAGACAATCGAAGCAGAGTCACATTCTTGTGATTTCATTGGTATTTAGACAGATGAGACCTTAGATGTATCAAATAGATCGCAAGTCCGGTTCTGCTCAAAACAGGCTTTCTAGAAAGATTCATAGGCTTTTATGATGTTTCAATTCATAAGACTGCATGAGACCTATCAGAATTAACTGTCGATATTCTACGAAAGTGGGGAGTAATTGATAAAGTCCTATGTCAAACATATTCTCCACAATGGCAGGAAAGCATGTGGGTGTGCAGCATTACGTTAAACAAGTTTGTCCAAGAGCAATATTTCTACAGTGTTATGCCAACAAGTTAAGCCTTGTTATCCTCCATTGCTCCAAAACAATAAAATCAGTCAGGCTGTTCATTCATAATCTGACAGGGTTTCATTCAGTTTATAGTAGATCCTCAAAAAGAGCTCATCTTCTGGAATCCAAAGGATTCAGACTTCCACAAGCGTGCACTACCCATTGGAACTTTCATTCCAGAGCAGTCCACACAATATTTTCACACTATGATGGTCTAAGACACTTTTTTGAAGACATTGCAGAGAATGATGGGGGTTGGAACAGTGAGTCGTACAATTCAGTTGTTGGGTTGCTTAACATACTCAAGAAGGTCCAATTCATTTATTTGCTCTGTCTCTATAGAGCCATTTTTTTTATACAGACCATCTCCTTGCTCTACTGCAACTAAAACTACATCTGGTGTAATTCTGTGCTATACTGAAATTAGAAAAACCACTGCTATATTCGAGGACGTGCAATCAGAAAACATGGTAACCTCTTGGATTGAAAAATGTCACAAAAGAAATAGTGAGATAAATGTAGATGACAGGGCATTCCAAATGCTCAAAATGTTAACATGTGAAGTTCTTGACACTTTAATTATGCAAATGGAATGGTGATATTGAATGAATCCAGTTTGTTGAATTGTTGGTTCCAACTCACTTCATAGTTTACAAAGAGAGAGCTTCCCTTTCTATTAAACTGAACAGTCTTATGAACATTTATCCCCTTTTTTAATAGAGAAATATTGGAAAATGAATTGATGAACATTTATCCCAACATTGGAAAATGAACTGATGCACATTTATTCTGATATAGAAAAACATTTGTCCCCTCAAAAACGTTTACATTTTATTGTCCTCAATGACCTCGAACCAGTGTATGTGGAAGTGTCAAAATTGATTAGTTTAATATAGACATTTCATATGACTATGGCTTTCTCTGAAAGGAGTATGAGCACTCTGAAGAGGATAAAAACATACTTGTGTATTACAATTAACAATGAAAGCCTCAGCAGTCTTAGTATACCCTACAGAAAACTTGATGTTTGGAATACAGTACTCTACAAGAAACTTTAAGGTAAGATTTCCTGCCTGCCCATTTATTAACTAATAGCTTCGCCACTGCTCATCATGGACCTTCCTCTTAGCTTCTGCAACTAAAAGCTTCACATATTGACTACAAGAAGGTTCAATAACTCTGTCATCCAACATTTTCCAAATAACCTTATCTACTACTCTAGTGTGAACACGTGTGATCATGTACCATGGTCCCACAAAACTAGAATGATCAATGATGTCAAACTTGTGTTCATAAAAAGATGAGTTTTTCCAGATTTACCACTAAAAATTTCTCCTTTCTCTACCAATAATAAAAACAAACAATCCTTCTGCTCCTCCTCTAAAATTGTTCTATTCACAGCTTCCATGAAATGGTCCTACTGACTAGACTCCACAGATGTGTGACGTAGATTTATTCATGACTCACATCACAATGTGCATTAACTTCTACATCATAAGCAATCTGGGTACAATTCAACTCATGAATAAAATTTCTCTCATCAATCTTCTTCTCGTACTGCTTTTTCACACACCTGTGGGGTCATGGATGTGAACTGCATACTGTATGTTGATTTTGCCTTGTTTTATGGCTGGATGCCCTTCCTGACGCCAACCCTATACGGAGGGATGATCAATCTTAAAACACTAATTTCATCAAATCATGAGAACTACCGGGTACCCCAAAAGAATCTGTTGCACTATTGTAATTTAACTTTACCCCTTGACTACCCAACCAATCAGCCCCACATATTACAGGACACACCAAGTTTGGTGCATAAAAACACACATATAAAACAATTTAACAACTTTATAAGAATAATGTAATGGACAAAATTATTATTACAAGCCAAAATTATAAATTTCATTGTCTTGTTATGCTTTGTCCATTGTGGCAACCTTCAACTGAGGGAAGTTTTTGTAAATGAATTACTACCCATAGCTGACAAAATAATCGTTTATTAGTCACAGAGATTTCTTCCATGACATACCCTCTCCTCTTAGTGTCATACTTAAGATTAACACAAGACTTCTCACTACTAAAATCTCATAAAGCCTTTATCTTCTCATCCCAAATCTCCACTTCAATCATAGCTGTAATAAAAATAACCTCAGGCTCCTCCTGATCACAAAATACTTGGTCACTCTATAAGTCCTCCTTCACATTTACATCTATCTTACCTGCTTCATAGTGTGAATAGGAATCCCATTAGCAGACTGCTTAACTAATCTACCTAAGAAGTCCAATTCATGTTTCAATTATTAGAAGGACTATTTCTGTCCATTTTGTCCTGAGGTCTTTGTTCTGTATGTCCCCTATTTTCTGATTCCCTTTGACCCAGTCTTCTATCTCGAAACTCCCACTATTTACCTTCCTGATTAAACTGTCTGTTCTCCCTTTTGTTATTACCACCACAATTCCCCTGTGTAGACAGATAAAAGTTATGATTATTCCTGTTTCTGTCTATATGATTACCCTATCTCCTCAGAATTCATACGTTCACCCTGCCTTTCCAAAGCATCAAACCTTTCTAACAATTCTAATACCTGGGTAGTACCTACTTTCTGCATGTATGCAATTAAATCAACTCTCTCAGGAAAATGCCTTAACATCTTTCTCGTAGTATCCTCTCTTGTTGCATTCCTATAGCAGGTATCTTTCTTGGATGCTAGCGCTTCAGTATTCTGACTGATCAACACATGAGCCAAGAAATATTCCGTCATTGAGAAATCCTTGTGAGGTCTATATTTACCAAACAACATGCAATCTCATTCCCTTCCCTTAATAGCTTCACTCCAAAATTTAGCACACAATTTCTCCCAAGTTCAAAATATCCTGCCTATATATATGAAACCAACATTTAGCCTCTCTGATAAATGCAATAAATTTAGGTAACTCACAGTCGTTGGATCTGACTAAATTTCTGCCTTAACACTGGAAGGACCAAACCCGTCATTTTGATGGGTGAGCTTTCTTCTTCCTGCAATAAATCCTACATATTATGTCATATCCAGTCAAACTTTTATGACTTTTAATCATTCTCAATAATATTAGTTGCCATAAAGTTTTAAATTTGTATTGCTTTTGTGGAGGTAGTAACTCTTTACATAGAAGGGCCTGTCAAAATGACCAGTATTGAAATAATTTGTTAATCCTTCTTAAATACCATTTCCTTGCTATTCTTAAATAAAAGGGATAATCTTGGTAGGATCAAACATGAAATTTCATTATAACAACTGTAACGACAATGAATAATGATATCCATTACAGCCAACTGTTTTAAAGAAAGCATTTAGCCATGCTGTGCATAACAAATTGTGTAATTTGATTATTCCTGATGACTACATTATTGAATTCAGTAAGTGGAAATACAGATTATGTTATTTCATATACTATGCACAACAACACTTTCTAAAAGACGAAGAGTTTCTGGAATACTTATGAGATACTGTATGCCTGAAGGTAAATCTGACAGAGAAGGTGCTGAAAATCTTTGTGAGATAAATGAGTTCTTGAATGATGGAGAAGATGATGACAAGTATATAACTCCAATAAATGTTGGTAGTTAATCTAACAGCGAGAGCTTTTTGAATAAGAAAATTGGATGGAACAGCAAGTCTCCACAGTTGCTACGGCAGATAAATCTATATAACTTTATTTTGAAGTAGTCAGTTTCCATATATATATATATATATATATATATATATATATATTTAGAATTTGCTTTACGTTGCACTAACACAGATAGGTCTTACGGCAACGATGGGATAGAAAAGGGCTAAGAGTGGGAAGGAAGCGGTCGTGGCCTTAAATAAGGTGCAGCCCTAGCATTTCCCTGGTGTGAAAATGGGAAACCACGGAAAACAATCTTCAGGGCTGCCGGTAGTGGGGTTTGAATCCACTGCCCAAATGCAAGTTCATAGCTGGGTGACTCTAACTGCACAGCCACCTTGCTTGGTTATATGACTTAACTAAATAGGCAACAACAATCTTTTCGCCTGGACTTGTTTCAACCAAGGATAAAATATGGATGTAACATATATTTTGTTCTTATCATAGGTTCATCAACAACACAAAAAGTGGCTGCTACATCTAGACCTCTGTGTTGTCGAGAAAGAAGTTGATGTAAGGGTCGAGGTTGAGGAGAAGGATCCTTGTTGAATATGTAGTCAAAATCTTGGGGACCATTATTTTTTGCCAGGAAGAAATTTATAGAAATAAAATACCGGTACTTAATTCATTTTGATGATAATGTCACATGCTTGCAACTCTCTAAACAGACTGCTTTGTAGCAGCATTACTGATCTGGAAACCTTTTATTAAGAGCTGCATTTTTTTGTTATAAATCCACAGAAAGCATTATAGTAGAGGACACCAGAAACCAGATAACCAAGAAAAATTATTGAGAAACTCTGGAATCTGAAGCAATAAGTAGTATGGAATGAGGAAGTTAGAAGGGGTATGGAAGAGCTACAAATAACTCTGGATGATTTGCAAAACAAAAAACAAAAAACCAGAAAATTTAAAGAAACTGAAAAAGCATCTGAAAAATGTTTTAACCAAAAGCAGACATGCAGTAAAAAGGTCGGAGTTCATGTGCGCCAACACTGCAGAGCGGTACATGTCGCCCAGTGATGGATCCTGGACCGCCCTCCCCCCAGCCACAGATCCTCCACAGACCTTACAGGAATACTGGTCTACGTTCCAGCCGGACGACGAACAAGACCTCCAGGACGCCATCCAGTGAGCACCCGATCTCTACCCTGAATCGACACAGGACCTGTGGCTACGATCAGCGCCATGGGACATTCTTTCGGGAGACGGGGACGGTCCAGGATCCGGCGTTGGCTCCCCAACGCCCTCGGAGTCAGTTGAAGATGAGGGACACACTGACCCAGATGCCAGCAGCGTCTCCGAGTATACCCTGGATGGCTCCTTCATACGTACCCTTCCCCGCCGTGTCCCGAATCCAGATCCTCTTCATCCCTCAGTTCTGCCACCTCGGCCAAAACCAAACCGGTATGAGTCAGTAGCTGTACAGCTCGCTCATCCGGTACCATATTTGGATACCCCCCTGGGGCAGTATGCCCAGTGCATCACCCAGCAAGGGGTATACCTACCACGGCCACGGGACGCCCCTCCCGTGTTCCGTGCCACACACCCATCGGCCCTTATGGATGAGGCCATCCAGGACCTCCACCGCAATGGCATCATAGAAGAGGACACTCCTTCAGCGGCTTTCCCCGTCTTCCTGGTCCTGAAGGAGAATGGCTCAGCACGGATTATATACGACCTGTCTCAGTGGACTCCATATATCAACAGACCATCCTTCTCCTTACAGGGCCCGGCAGAGGCTCTGGCATCCATACCGTCATTGCATCGAGCCACCAAGATAGATCTGGTCAGTGGCTTCTTCCAGATCGGCATACAACCCAGTACCCGGCACAACTGGGGCCTTCGCTATCGGGGACGCAGCTATTGTATGGACCCTGCTCCCGATGGGCCACTCACTGGCCCCCTCCATTATGCAGAGATGGGCGCTCGCCATCGCCGAGCTTCTGGAACAGGAATTCCCCGTACGCATGATCGCATACTTAGACAACTGGCTGGTACACGGTGAGGACCTACAGGAGGACACCGCCAGGGACATCATCCTCTATCTCGAGGTTATATTGGGTGTCACAGTGAACAAGCGCAAATCTCAATTGATCCCGGTGGACAACTTACCTTGGTGTAACAGTGGACATTCCCCTAGGTGAGGTCACCCTCCATCATTCCACCCAGGAGAAGGTAGCACAGCTAGTTGCTCTAATCCCCACGGCAGATGACCAGGAACGCCAACAGATCGCGGGATACCTGGCCTGGTGCTGCTACGTCATGGGGTGGCCATACTTTATTTCCAAACACGCCCTGTCAGGCGAGTCATTCTGGATCTGCAAAATCTTGACACCAGCATATGTAGCCACCCCCAGAAGAACGACTCATCTGAGACCATCTGACCCAGTGTATACGGATGCCACACCGGCTTCCATAGCTGCTATAGCCCCCCTCCAGCACCAAGGCTGAGCTCAAGCATTCCAGAGATCTGCACCCATCCATGCTGCAGAAATATCAGCCGCAATCACTGGCGCATTATGGTATTTGACGGATATTCCAACACATATTCGTACTCTATATATTTACACAGACAGTTCAGTTGCCTTATGGTCCTTACGAACAGGGCGAGGGCCTGTCCTCCATGCCCATGGTTATGTATTCACTCTGTATTTAATGTTACTAAATAAAGCAATGGAGAGGGGTGTCACCCTCTCGTGGCAACCCTTTGCCTCGGCGGCCAACTCGGCTGACGTCCCGTCCAGTGAAGTGCTTGCTTCTCTATACGCGCATCCCGATCTTCTATAAATAGGGGTGCGCCCCCTGGACGGGAGTCAGTCTGGCTGTGTCGACCCGAGGGAAAGGGCAGAAGAAGAAGAAGAAGAAGAAGAAGAAGAAGAAGAAGAAGAAGAAGAAGAAGAAGAAGAAGCTTTTTGTCCTTTCACATGGTACATTAGCCAGGTAAATTTATAATTAAATTTTGGCTTGTTCCTGATAAAAAAGAAAAAAGAAATACATTGCAAATGGATATTAATATTTGGGAAAGGATGAGTTATGACCTCTGAATATAACTCTTGGACTGTGGCAGCTTGTGCTGAATTATGTTGGTGGTTCTGCACTGTGATGTCCAGTCCATTGCAATAAGTGCAATAGCTTAATCTAAATTCGTATTGCATACAGGAAGTGCCAACTGAGCTCGTGTGCATCTGTCCTCCAATTCCATGTCCTATCAGCTTTGAAGTTCCCAAAAATTTACAGAAAAAAATACTGGTAAACAAAGACCCCAATTTCGAGGTACATCGACGATATAAATAACTGACTTATACAAAAAAACTGATTAAAAGTTTCAAAAAAGCCTTTCTTCTGGTTATTGAAAAAATGTTTATCTAGTATCGACACACTCATATTTACAGAGGTTCCGAGACCTGCATACATCTTTGGGAACCGGCTTTCTTAATGGAGGGGGAACATCATCTGATGGTACTTATGTGCCTGCTTTCATTTTCATGACTAAGTCGGAAGATTTCACTACCATTATGGAGAAGCATATTCATGTTTACTTGTAGGCCTAAGAACTCACTCATTCACTTTGTATGAGAGAGAATGTTTTCAGTCGTTAGATAGAATTATGCTAAATTCCTGGCCACTTACACAAATGATAGAGAAATATATGTACCCCCAATCTTAGAGTATGTCGTTTGAAGACTTAACATGAACAGTAAATTGATTTTGTGTTACTTAATCACAACTGAACACTGTCCCCTTTTATCATGTATTCCTCTGTATTTAAGCTACTTGGGCTTCCTTTCTACTGAACAGAAGCATCACAACTATACTGTAGTATCTGAGAATTTTAAACCATATCAATATCCACACAGTTTTAAAAGTTCTTTATTTACACTGTGTACAGCTGAGATTTCAACATGCTCTACTTGCTGCAGTGTTTCTCTCACAGACGGTGATACCGGTGCTAGCTTAAGTGTGTTATTTAGTAACTCTATGATTTCCCTCAATACACGCGAATAGGCCAGCCATGCTGCAAGGCGTGCAGTTCATACAGAATCTTATGGGCGACTCTTAGCCAGCTATTGGAGAAAACTGTAGTTAAGTGCGCTCACTTGTAATTTCAACCTGATGGTCTGTCGTTCACAGATCCTAACAAGGTTGCCAGATCACTAGTATCTGAATGGATATCGACCTCTGGCTTGATAGCAACACTCAGTGTGAAGGATGAGATCGCTAATTGCTGTGTATTATATCTTTCATTCTGGTGGTTCTGCAGCTCTGCAGATTGTATTATGAAGCCGTGCCTACTCTTGGAGATAATGTTGTTTCTCGCCTCATGCAGCTATTTGTTTCAAAAGGCTGGAATGTCATCATCATCATCATCATCATCATCATCATCATCAGCCAATTCTATTATTACATGATGTGGCCTCTTTAAGTCATGAACTCAGGTAGATCTTTAGTAGAACTCTCCAGGTAGAATGGTCTTGAGCAGTTCTCAGCCAGGTAGCACCAGCTATTCTCTTGATGTCTTTGTCCCATCTGTCTGGCGGTCTTCCTCTAGGCCTTTGATGATCTCTTGGACTCCATTCTAACACTAGCTTCGTCCATCTGTCATCTTCCCTTCGAGCAATATGTCCAGCCCATTGCCATTTTAAGGTGGCTATTCTCTCAAGAATGTCATTAACTTTAGTGATTGATCTGATGTCATCTGCTCTCTTCTTATCTTTCCTTGTAAAACCCAGCATTGACCTTTCCATGCCTCTCTGCGCTGTCCTAAGTTTCCCTTTTGTAAATTTGTTCAGTGTCCAGGTCTCACAGCCATAAGTCAGCACAGGTAGAAAGCACTGATAATAAACTATTTTCTTCAGATTTACTGGCATATTTGATCTGAAGACAGTTGAGTTTCTTCCATACACCTGCCATCCTAGCTTAATGTATTGAAAAATTTCTGGTCTTATATCACCTTTCATATTCATCAACTGACGCAGATAGATATATTCACTGACCTTCTCTAACGGCATGTTGTTGATGTTCACACTTCCTGCTGTGACCCACTTGTTGGACATGACTTTTGTTTTGGAAAGGTTCATCTTCAAGCTGACTGACTCACATTCCATAGCAAGATCAGTAACTAATGTCTGGAGTTCATCATTGTTGTTTGTCAATAATGCAATGTCATCAGCAAATCTCAAGTTGTTAATCTTTCTGCCATTGATCCTTATACCCTTTCCTTCCCAATTTAACTTCGACATTGGCATCTCCAAAACAGCTGAGAATAGTTTTGGAGAGATTGGATCACCTTGTTTAACACCTCTTCCGATAGGGAATTCTGGAGTTGCTTCACCGACATTAACAAAGGCTGAAGAGGACTTGTAGATGTTGTTGAGAACTCTGATATAAGCCACCCCAACTCCCTGCTCATCTAAGGCTTGTAAGATAGCTGAATGGCTGATTGAATCAAATGCCTTTTCAAAATCAACAAAGGCTATGCACAGAGGTATCTGGTATTCATTTGCTCTGCTAATCACTTCACGCAGAGCCAGAATGTGGTCCATTGTGCCAACGCTGCTGCGGAATTCTGCTTGTTCAACTGGCTGGGCTGAGTTAAGGGTATAGCTGATTCTGTGTAACAAGATCTTCATAAAAATTTTGTATAAAATAGAGAGCAAGCTTATAGGGCAATAGTTTTGGATATTGTGAATACTTCCTTTTTTATGCAATAATACTATCTTTGCTTTATTCCATGATGCTGGGATTGAAGCATTGTGTAAACAAGAAGTGAAGATTTTAGCCAAGTGGTTTACTCTTTCATCACCTGTAAGCTTCAGAATATCAACAGAAAGATCATCATCACTGGCAACAATTTCTTTCTTCATGTTGTCTATAGCATATCTGACTTCTGAAGGAAGTGTAGCTGGAACTTTACTTACACCTTTTAGGTCAGGTGCTATAGAAATTTCCTTTGTTTTACTATACAGACTGCTATAAAAGTCTCTAATATAATTCAAAATCTCCTCCTTTTCAGTAATTTGACCATTGTCTCCATCAATTGCTATGATCTGTTTTTTACCAATTGTGAGCTTATGTTTAGCTGCCTTTAAACTTGTCTTGTTCTCTACACTTGTTCTTAAGGTTTCTTCATTGAACTTCTGTATATCAGCTTTCATTTCTCTTCTTAAGGTCTTACATAGCTCAAAATGTCCGGCTCCATAGTTAAATGGTTAGCGTGCTGGCCTTTGGTCACAGGGGTCCCGGGTTCGATTCCCGGCAGGGTCGGGAATTTTAACCATCATTGGTTAATTTCACTGGCACTGGGGCTGGGTGCATGTGTCGTCTTCATCATCATTTCATCCTCATCATGACGCGAAGGTCACCTACGGGTGTCAAATCGAAAGACCTGCACCTGGCGAGCCGAACATGTCCTCGGACACTCCCGGCACTAAAAGCCATACACCATTTCATTTCATAGCTCAAAGTATTCTATTGTGTTCCGATCAGTTTGAATTTTCACTTCTCTTCTCCTCTGTAGCAGGTCTTTGGTTTTGTCACTGAATTTATTTGGTTGGTCGTTATTCTTACATAAGCCACCTACTTATTGTGCACTTAAAACTAACATTTGTGCTAGGTCTTCTTCGTTTGTTACCTGAAACTTTCTTTGGATGACTTTTTGGAATTCTTCTTTGTTTTCTTCTAAATTTTTGAGATTGATTATGTTCTTCCTTTTTAAGAGGTTTTTTTCTTTCATCTCTTACATTGATTTCAATTCTTGCTCTTACAAGTCGGTGATCACTGCCAGTATTGAGTTTGTTTAAAACCGAGACGTCTTTCACAGTATGAGGCGTATTTGACAGAATAAAGTCTATCTTGTTTTTAACACTGAAGTTGGGGCTTCTCCATGTCCATTTTCAGTTAGGATGCTTTTTGAAGAACGTGTTCATTATTGGCATGTTGGTATATTCAACAAATTGGACTAGTCTCTTCCCTCGGTCATTCCTGTCATCAATCCTGTAGTTGCACACCACTGAGTCGCCAAGTTTATAGGTGCTGACTTTTGCATTAAGATCACCAATGATCAGTTGGAAATGACAATCTCTTCCTTTTTCACAGTTTTTTTTCAAGGTTGTCATAAAAGGACTCAACTTCTTCATCTGAATGGCTTGAAGTGGGAGCATAAACTTGTACCATCTGCACTTTGTACCTTTTTGACACATGCAGAACCAGTCGAGCAATTCTGCTGGATACTCCTTCTTGTACCGATATCTTGTCAGTGATGTTCCTGTTTACTAGAAACCCAACTCCATTCAGTTTTCCTTCTGGATCGTCACAGAAATAAAACAAATTTCCAGATTTTGAGACAGTCTTCTTCTTTCCGACGTATTTCACTTAGACCAACAACACTCCAGTTGATCTTCCCAAGTTCTTCTTCAATCTCTTCTAGTCTGTCACTACCTAGCAATGAGCGACAGTTACAGGTACAGACATCGAATATTTGAGGTTTCTTTGTAATAGATCTTTGAGACATCAAAGCTGCTCCCACCTGGAGATCCGATTGTGGGAATATTTTACCTCCAGAGAATTTATTAACCTTAATGTCATTCATCATTTGACTTAAAGGGTGTGAAGGTTAATCACCACACCTGCTTCAATGATGGATTGGTGATCCTCCCACACTGATCGGCTCGCTGACCCAGTTTCCCGCTGGGGTTGGGTACCCAAACCTTCCACTGGGTTGCTCGGCTTAACAGGGGCACCTCTTGTAGGTTATGTGCTTGGAGTTGAAGTGAGAGAGGCTAGAGAACTCAAACTTGCCGAGTCCTTACGTTAGTGTTGCTAGATGGATTGCAACGATGCATCTCGCTCCCATTTGTCAGAGTCAAAAAGACTCTGTCCAGGTCAATTCCCAGGACCCGGCTGGAATGTAATATGCAAAAATTTATTTACTTCAAAAATTCTCAGTAATTCTTTTGAGTAAACAGAGCACCATTTCAGTTGACACTATCTCCTTGTTCGCCTTCTGAGTGCCTATAAACACTTATTTGGTAGTCAAGTATATAGTATAGCATCCAGAAAAATGAAATTCAACAGACCAAGGGATTACAGTACCTATAAAAAGTTGGTTATTAGAGGCAATCAAAGAAACTTATGTCAGCATTAATCGTGAGTGAGAGCTACAGTAGAATGAGTTCTTCTAGTAGTTACAAACAATGATGGAAAAAGTACAAGGGAAAGAAAGTAACTCAGTTACAATTACAAATTACTTTTTCAACAAGTAATCACTAAAATTATAATTACAGTTGAAATTACTTCGCGGTGCAATCTTATGATACCTTGGTACTTTCAAATATGATTTTTAGCATTTTAAATAATTTGTCATTTACTTACCAAAATAATTAGTTCTTAAAATTCTCACCATTAAACAGTACTGAAGTCCCAAATTCTCACAGGGATGCAATACCGTGACATTTAAAATTAGTGGGTTACAGCTGGATACATCAAATTTCCTCAATTTGGCATAAATCAGACATATAAAGGACATTTTATGATGACAACAAAGAAATCCATATTTGAATGCACTAGTTTGAAAATATTCATTTGCTTACACAGTAGTTTTCTACTGGATCTACTTCCAGCTATTTATTAAAAAAAATTCAAGGTGCCTCTTTTCATTTTTAATCAAGCTTTTCATTGGAACAGATTCTTAGTGTATGTTGCAGTAGAGTGGATTTGCAGCCATGTCATCCTATATTTCTCAGGCTTTAATCAGTCAACTGGTGAGGCATTTGAGTTATGAACATAAGGTTGGAGACGTAACCAGCGAAGTGGTGGCTGATAATGTTATTCATCAAGCTGAGCATTCAATGTTCACGATTATAACCATAGCTGAAGAATGACAGAATGGGGAAATTAAAAAGAAAAGAAGCCAAAGTAGAAGGTATACCCAAGAAATCTGAAGGCATACCGTACCCTAATGAGTGGATTTAACGAGAGAGCATAAGGCGTAGGCCTATACCCACGTGTACCCTCGACTACAGTCCTGCCGCTAAGCCTTGACATCTTGAAGGCAAGTACATCATTGTATTTGTTGAAAAGGTGCTCTACAGAACCACTTGAAATAATACTCGTGCTTCTTTTTAAGAACATCCTTGGCAGTAATGGATATTGTAGGATAAGTTTGATTTAATTGGAAGGACTGGAGAGATAATAGTTAATGGCATGTGGCCTCCGGAGAGCCTGGTGTAGGTCTTTCGTTTTGATGCTGTTTAGGTGATCTGTGCGTCTGTGAGGATGGGTCCCTGCCTATGATGAATTCTAATGCTGAAGACGACACACACACTCCCAGGTCCTGAACCATCATACTTAACCAATGAAGGTTAAAATCTTTGACCCGGCTGGGAATCGAACCTGGGATTCCCTGGACCAAAGGCTAGCAAAGAAAGACAAAGGCCATGAAGGGTGTGAAAATGAAAGACACCCTAGGCCTGGGAACCTAATACCATTGGAACAAGAGTTGACCAAGGTAGGTATATCATGGAACACTTAATGATGACCCTTCAAATGAGAGACCCGAAAGGAGAACAGCCCTTGTGGGTAGAGAGTTACGAAGATATCATTTTGACATAGCAGCACTCCAGGAGACCGGTCTTGCTGAAAAAGGTCAGACATTTAGCCACGGAGCCGGACACTGAAGAGATAAGAAATGACTTCATCCAGGACTGATGAAGCTACTGGTTGTACTACAGTAGAACTGAAAAAGTTATCTTCATCATAATTTAATTTGTTCCTGTTTCTGCTTTCGGTGGTGGTGGTGATGATTATTGTTTTAAGATGAAGTACAACTGGGCAACCATCCTCTATATAACACTAATCAGAGAGAAAAAATGAAAGGGATCCGACATTTCAGAAATGAAGATATCGGCCAAAGAAAGACAAAGGCCATGAAGGGTGTGAAAATGAAAGACACCCTAGGCCTTGGAACCTAACACCAAGGTAAGTATATCATGGAACACTTAATGATGACTCTTCAAATGAGAGACCCAAAAGGAGAACAACCCTTGCGGGTAGAGAGTTACGGAAATATAATATCGACATAGCAGCACTCCAGGAGATCTGTCTTGCTGAAGAAGGTCAGTTGAATGAAAATGGTGCAGGATACACTTTCCTCTGGAAGGTTAAACCTACCAATGAACACCGAATACATGGAGTAGGCTTTTCCATCAAGAATAAGCTTCTCAGAGACCTGCTGGAGCTTCCAACTGGACATAATGAACACATCATAACATTAAGACTTTGATTAAATGGCGACCAGCATGCCACATATGCCCTCAAATTAGACTCTGATGATGACATGAAAGAAACATTCTATTCAGATCTGGATGACATCCTATCAAACATCAATTGTCTAGACAAAGTCATCTTGCTTGGTGATTTTAATGCCAGAGTAGCAAAGGACCACAATGTATGAAATGGTGTCACTGGCAAGGAAGGAGTTGGCAGTGAAAACTCCAGTGGTATTAGACTCCTCTCAAAATGTGCTGAACATGGATTGATAATCACCAACACCATCTTTCAACCAAAGGGATCGCTTCAAAACATCATGGCAGTGTCCTAGATTGAAACACTGGCACCTCATTGACTGTGTAATCGTCCGCAAGCAAGATCTAGGCCATGTTCTCATCACCAAAGCAATGACGGGAGCTGATGACTGTTGGACAGATCACTGACTTATTAGATCAGTGATGCTTTTGTCACTGTCCATGGGAGGAAATGACAGGAGAGCAGCAGACATACTTTTGACACCGAGAAGTTTGCCAATACAGGAATTACTTCAAAATACAGAGAGATCCTACATTGGACTTTGCCGAAGGAATATCAGCTTGATGTAATGCAATACTGGGAGAGTTTGAAGACCACTATTCAAGATGCTTGCAAAGAAACAGTAGGATATAAGACCAGAAAACATCAGGACTGGTTTGATGAAAATGATGAAGAAATTGAGCATTGATCTCAGAGAAGAGAAAAGCCTTGCAAGCATGGCAAAGGGACATGAACTCCCACTCTAAGAAACAAGCTGTAAGTATTGCCAAAGCAAATGTCCAAAGAAAAACCCATGAGCTCAAGAATGCATGGTGGACAGCAAAGGCAAAAGAGTTACAATATCTAGCAGATCAAGATTCACGACAGTTCTTCCAAGCAACAAAAGCAGTTTATAGTCCCACCACCTTTGGGAAGAATCCGCTTTGATCCAGCAATAAGAGTACACTTTTAAAAGATCAATACTCCATCATGAATAGGTGGAAAGAGCATTTTGAAGACCGCTTAAACCAGGAATCTATTATTGATGAACAGGTGTATGATATACTAAAACAAGCCATCAATGAAGTTGGCTCCCTGCCAACACTAGATGAAGTTAACCATGCTGTCAATCAAGCAAAGCGTCACAAAGCCTCTGGTCCTAATGTTATACCAGTGGAAGCTCTCAAAGAAGGAGGTGAGGAACTCACAAGACACATACATGAACTGATTGTGAAAATTTGGAGCACTGAAGAAATGCCTCCTGATTTCAGAGACAATCTGGTAGTTGTTATAGATGCTGATTCCCATAGGGAATCTGAATTATTTGTCCTGAATGAGTAAATTTATAATACCAATATAAGGGTCCATTATTGGACATTAGAAATTTTCCAGATAACTCATTCTTGGTGCCAGCGTTTCGTCCCTGTGTGCTAGATTGGGTTCATCAGTTGGTACCTAGCACACCTACCAAGATGCTGGCTAGTGCATACCGTGGAGGCTATCTATCTATCAAATGTTTTCATTCCCCACCCTGAAAGGGTGGGGTGGGCCACGTAGAGGGTGACGCCCTCTCCCTGGCCAAGAGATGCGGGCGGGTTGGAAAGATGTGACGGAAGAAGGAGGTGGGTAAATGATGTGAATATATAGGAGATGGGATAGGAATTGTGCCTATATCTAAGTATTGAATTTCGTTGAGTGAGTTTATTAGCATAGGTGGTGACAAAATAGTACAAAAGATATTACACAGATTTAGAAGTATGTAGTAGGATGATATAATGGCTGTTGGACGAAGGAGGGGTTAGTGCCAGAGGTAAGGGAAAGGGCTAAGATGTGAAAGATACAGGAGAAGTTATGCAGGGAAGTGAAGTTGTGGAGGCAGTTTGTTGGGGGTGGTATTGGAGGAGAAAAACCAGGTGGAGGAGGGTAAAGACGGATTTGTGGACTCGGTGGAAGAAAAGGAGGAGCCGGCTGGGGACGGCGATGGGGTGTATGAGATCGGTTAGCAGGTTGGGGAGGAGAGCGAGATGGTTCAGTGTGATGATGGCGGTCTTGAAGATGGATTCCGTTGTTGATGAAATGGTGGGCGATGTCCGGAGTCGGCAGATGAAGGCGAACGAGGTGGGTAGGTCCTGTAGCGTTGAAAATCCAAGTTGCTCGGCGAACTGGTGTTCCTGTCTGGCGGAGGTCTTGAAGTATGGCATCGCTGGATAAGAGCGGGTCCATTCCTCGGATGACGCAGGTGCAATCGGTCGATGGTGGCGGCATTGTGTCGTTGGTAGTGTCAGTTGCAGGCGCTGGTTCTTGACTTGATGAGGTAGGGGTGGGATTCGTGGTGATAGTAGTGGTCATGATAGGGATAGGGTGGGTTGTTACCATAGCCGTGAGCGAATTTGTGAGGGAGGTGTGAACTGGGGAGGTTGTGAGGCTGGTAGTAGTGGTGGTGGTTGTAGTGGTGTAAGGAAAGGACAAGGGCTGTGGTGGGGGTATGTAAGTAGGTGGATCAGGAGAATAGTCCGGCAGTTGCTCTAAAATATTGCTGGGAGTGTCTTCCATTTGATGGAGACATTGGCAGATTTGTGCACCAATGGTGAGAAGATGGTCACGTTCGGTGGATGTATTGAAGAAAAGCAGGACGTCATCTGATGGTACGGAACCTTCATACAGCCTTGTTGCGCGATATACTCCAGACTTGCGGAGTTCGGAGAGGATGGTTTCTTCAGTGATGGATTGTTGGACTTCTAGGACAACACAGGTGTACATGTTGGGAGGCCGACTTCCAACGTGGTGTCTGGCCTATGTGGTTTGTTGGGTCGGCTGGGTGCAAAGATATAGTTGAGCTGACACCCGGCCGAAGCAAAAATAAGTGAGGATGAGGAATGTGAAAAGCACACCCCGTAGAGGCCTGTCTGTCTGAGAAAATTTTCATTCCCCGTCCATAGGGCGGGGCGGGCCCCCTAGAGAGTTACGCTCTCTCTTGGGCCGGGAGGTGTGTAGAGAGAGTGAGGTATGATGAAGGCGAAAGATGGGAAAACGAAGGAGTGTGGAATGAAAACGGATGGGGCCTCGTGGCTACGTAGATGGGGTTAAAGGGATGATGTGTACTAGGGGTGTACGTTAGAAGAAAGTTTCAGGGTAGAGACACAATGTGAGGAGATGAAGGGTAGCTGTTATATTAGAGAGGGAAGTGGCAAGAAAGCGAAGGAGGTCTAATGTCAGAAGGGGTGGGAGGAAGAAGCTAGTTTGGGGAGGGGGTGGACGAATGGGTTGAGGGGGTGGAACAGGTGGAGGGGTTGGCCGGGGGCGACGGTAGGAATTGTTGCGTTGGGAGCGAACAGTTGGGGGTGGAGAACGAGAAGGCTCCACTCTGTAGTGATGACTGTAGAGACGGGTGCCGGTGCTGATCAGGTGTTGGACATCATCTTCAGTAGGAAGGTGTAGCCGCACCATATATGTAGGTCCGTTGGTGTTGTGAATTTGAAACGCGCGACGGGCGGGGATGCCTGCTGCTTGGAGTTCACGTATGATGTCCCTTTCGGTGATGGCAGGTTTGATGCCATGGAGAACACAGCTAGACATGGCATGGAATGATAGTGGAGGCTGCTGGGGTGATGAAGGTGTCTTCTTGTGAAGATGGTGTTGGCGATGGCGGTGCTGCGGCGGTCGAATCCAAGGAGGTGGCAGGGAGTTGCTGGGGACTAAGTTGTGCGGAAGTCGAGGAAATTATGAGAGATGATGACATGATGGGTGGCAAGTTGTGGTAGTAGTGACAGGAATACGGGATGAGGTGTAGGCGGACGTGGTAATAGTCGTGGTGGTAGTAGTTGTGGGTTAAGTGGAGAGGGAAGGCGATGGCGGTTGCAGCGGTGTGCAGAGTTGAGATTCACTGACGGTTGGAAGAGAAGATGGGTGTGCGGAAAGCTGATCGAAGATGTACGAAGGAGTATGCACCACTTCGTAGAATCTGTGGTTAAGAGTCGCGCCGACGGCTTGGAGGCTTAGCATTTCGTCCTCGCTGCATAGATAGACCAGAATCTGTGTTGATGGTAAGGAAGTGGAGCCATCCAAGAGCTTGAAAACATCATGTATTAGGAGGCCCGCTGTGCAAAGATCGGTGAGAATGTCTTCTTCAGAAAGGGTGGGATCCACATCGGGAATAAGGCAGGTATACACTGTTGTTTGGGAGGCCAGATTCCAACTTGGTGCCAGCTGATATGCTGAATTGGCTCGGCGAGGTGTGGAGTTATAATTAGTAATGGGTCGCGTGATGCAAAGCTCCAGAGCATTCTGAGCAAGCAATGCAGTACGTGCCTCATGATGCTATCTCAGTGTCGTATAGTGACGTCAGGCACATGAGTCCTTTGTCTCGAGGCAGTGCTGGGGAACGTATCGAGAGCTCTCGATGCATTTCGAGCAAGTGATGCAGTCAATGACTCGTACCGGTAATCCTATCTCGAAGTTTGAATCGGGACATCATGCGCATGTTATTCCTCGACTATACTACGCCTGCTGATCAACTAATGACGTCTCCGAAAATCTTAATAAGTAGTTAGTGGGACGTAAAGCAAATAACATCATTATAACAATTAATGACGATACGCCCACTTCTTTTTAATCTACTCGCAGTCAACTTACTACCTGTACTTCCTGCATTTTATTTATGCAATGTCCGCTTTCACGGCGAAATGGATAGCGTGCTCGCGTTTGGTCCAAGGGCTTCCGGGTTCAATTCTCGGCTAGGTAAAACATTTTATTCTTCATTGATTAGTTCCTATGGTTCGGGGACTGGGTATGTGACATAAATAGTAATGACGAGTGTGACATATTTTTAACATTTTATTGAAACAATTTCTTTTACGACGCATCGAGTTGTGTAATAATTTGAACAGAATGGGAAATATATCGGTAATGGCATAAAGATACTGGTGTATGTGTGCATGTATCTGAAAAGGGACTCGCCATCATCATCATCATCTGTTTACCCTCCAGGTTCGGTTTTTCCCTCGGACTTAGCGAGGGATCCCACCTCTACTGCCTCAAGGGCAGTGTCCTGGAGCTTCAGACTCTTGGTCGGGGGATACAACTGGGGAGTATGACCAGTACCTCGCCCAGCGGCCTCACCTGCTATGCTGAACAGGGGCCTTGTGGAGGGATGGGAAGATTGGAAGGGATAGGCAAGGAAGAGGGAAGGAAGCGGCCGTGGCCTTAAGTTAGGTACCATCCCGGCATTCGCCTGGAGGTGAAGTGGGAAACCACGGAAAACCACTTCCAGGATGGCTGAGGTAGGAATCGAACCCACCTCTACTCAGTTGACCTCCCGAGGCTGAGTGGACCCCGTTCCAGCCCTCGTACCACTTTTCAAATTTTGTGGCAGAGCCGGGAATCGAACCCGGGCCTCCAGGGGTGGCAGCTAATCACGCTAATCACTACACCACAGAGGCGGACAAGGGGACTCGTTCTCGGATTAATTCTCATTCTGGACTATCGATACTTTTATTTAAGTATGGTAACAAATTGATCGTTTCCATGAAAAGGATCATTCAAGACCAGCCACAATATTGTCCGACCTGAAGGCACATACACAGGATGAAGCCGAACTCCGTCGACAATCTTTCGGAAACTGTTGAGGGAAACCTTCTGTGTATATTGGTAGAAGGTATCCGTGGTCTCCGGTGGCTCGTCATAGAGTAGAACCGGTAATTAAATTATGATTTATTCGGTTTTATTACCGCAAACAACCTTATTTCTGTGGAAATATCTTCACTACAGAGAAAAGGCCTGCAATATTCAATAACCAAAAGGTACAACACAAAACCCAGAGTAACAAAGCCTGTAATATGTAATAACCAAAACGCACAACACAAAACACAGTAATGCGATAACCCTCTGTAGAAACACGTACACTTTGTCACAGTGTGTTCAATATTTTCTGTCAGTGTACTGTTTTAAAGGTAACAATTCCATGTCGTTGGTTTCCAGCACGTTAAAGAACTCCTGCGGGACATAATTCCCACACCCAGGCGTCTGTCAAGAACTAGCATTTAGGATGGACGTAAAACAAATAACATTATTATGAGTACTATTTTCAGTGCAATACAGATACAAAGCTAACTGATCTGATGACATGGCCACGAGGTACCAGTAATCAAGTTTGTTTACATTATGATTGGTGTATATTGCATGTGTTCAAGTGGAAGAGATTTTATTATATATTGGTTATTTTGTATGTTCAGTAACGTTACAATTACTTCTATTAGCGATTTGGTTGTTTCTGCATGAACAGGCGTGTGTTTGGTAGCCGAAACTCCTATTGCAAAACAAAAACAAACAAAAATATTTGAAGTGAAGATTCGAACCAGCACAAAACGTAGCAGAGGACAATACCCAACGATGCTATTTAGCCAACTGAGCCATACTAACAGCTCGGGTTCAATGTTTGCTAATCACTTCTGTTTCTACCATATTCGTCCTGGCTGAGGTCCAGTTGGAGCGTGCCTCTAGATGCCTCGACATAATGACGTCAGGCTCGAGTATCTCATACGAGAGTTATGCCCATCCCTACGTAGTCCTCGAAGATGCATCGAGAGTGATGATGTCAGTCTCGAGTATCTTGAACGAGAGTTTTGCCCACCACTAGTTATAATTGTAGTGTCACCCCGGCCGATCAAAAATAGGGGATATTGTGGGTTAAGTCCTCTTATATAGAGATGTCGATGAAAGATGAGCGTTCTTCCCCCGTGGTGGCCATTGCGTAGGCTACTTGAAGCCACCGGCAGTGCCAATGTACTATGAGAGACTTTGTCTCATTACCAAAAATTGATGCCTGCTTGACCATCAGATGTTATAGATGTTGATTCCCATAGGGAACCTGAATTATTTGTCCTGAATGAGTAGATGTGCTACGTACCAACTGATGAGCCCAACCTAGCACACGGGGGGCAAAACGCTGGCACCACCAGGAATGAGTTAGCTGAAAATTTATAATGTCCAATAATGGACCATTTTATTGGTATTATAAATTTAATTATTCGGGACAAATAATTCAGATTCCCTATGGGAATCAACATCTACAACACCTGATGGCCAAGCAGGCATCAATTTTTGGTACTGAGACTAAGTCTCTCATAGTGCATTGGCAATCTTACACTCACCCTAACACACCTCATCACAGTCCCCGGCCTGACCCTGATCCTCCCCTCCCTCCATCTAACCAACATACCCGTTCTTATCCTCTCCTACCTAGGTACTTTTCCCCACCACCGCCTCCATCTGACCTCCAACTCCTACTCACCTCCCTTGTAAACATCTCCGTTTTTCACCTCCTCGCCTCTCATCTTTCCCCTCACACATTTCTCTAACCCTCCCTTTCTACGTATTGTACCACGTATTGTATGCATGACCATGTACTGTATATAACTCTCTGTATCTTTATTTCAATACAGCTCACACTGCACCTCCCTTAGTCAAGAGGCCCTCAGTCCTCCCATTTTTCTTTACACACCTCCTTACCCATCTCCCTCATCCATTATATCTTCTTAACCCCGTCCAAACTCTTGGCCAGAGAGAGGGCGTAACCCTTTAGGTGGCCCGCCCCACCCCTTCAGGGTGGAGAATGAAAACTTTTCACACACGCATGCCTCCACGGTATGCACTAGCCAGCATCTTGGTAGGTGTGCTAGGTACCAACTGATGAGCCCAACCTAGAACACGGGGGCAAAACACTGGCACTAGGAATGACTTAGCTGGAAAATTTATAACGTCCAATAACAGACCATTATATTGGTATTATAAATTTACTCATTCGGGACAAATAATTCAGATTCCCTATGGGAATCAACATCTGTAACATCTGATGGCCGAGCAGGCATCAATTTTTGGTAATGAGACAAAGTCTCTCATAGTGCATTGGCACTGCTGGTGGCTTCAAGTAGCCTATGCAGTGGCCTCCATGGTATGCACTAGCCAGCGTCTTGGTAGGTGTGCTAGGTACCAACTGATGACCCCAACCTAGCACACGGGGGCGAAACGCTGGCACCAGGAATGACTTAGCTGGAAAATTTATAACGTCCAATAACAGACCATTATATTGGTATTATAAATTTACTCATTCGGGACAAATAATTCAGATTCCCTATGGGAATCAGCATCTATAATATCTGATGGCCAAGCAGGCATCTAATTTTGGTAATGTGACAAAGTCTCTCATAATGCATTGGCACTGCCAGTGGCTTGAAGTAGCCCATGCAGTGGCCTCCACAGGAGGAGGTCTCTCACAATTCTCTTTTTCGTCAGCCGGGTGACAGCTCACCAATAATTTCGCACCTCGCTGACTGTAATAAAGCAAATAGGCTGGCACCAAGATGGAGGTCTGCCTTCCCTAAACCTACACTTGCCTCGTTTGTGATGTCCACCTCGACATTCTGGAAGAGGATATTCTCACTGCCCTTTGACCATCTGGTGTCCACTGTGCTTCCTGGCTCCTCGCCGGCCCAGGACCTTCAGACGTAGTACTGCTCTATTTGGCCTCTTCAGCCAACCTGGACCACATCATTCATCATGGCGCACTGATCAACAATCGTCTTCATCGTGTGATAGTTGCGCCCCCAAACATCATGGCACAGCTCCCCGACAGCGACCAAGAAACGCCTGCATCAGCCACTTCTTCTCCAGCAACAACACCTCCTTCATACCGCTCACCACCTCTACCTTCACCTTCTCACTACACCTCCCCTGTCATTACCATCACTACTACTACCACCACCACCACCACTTCTGCCCACACCTCCCCTAACTTTCCCCTCACAACTCCCGTAATGTCCCATCTTTCCCCCCCTTATGATGTTTCCTCCCCTTGCTTCTCCTTCCCCTGCTCAACATCCTGCTCAGCACCAGCCGCCGGCCGAGGAAACTAAAGCACGTCACCTATCATCGCCACCACCACCGACAGAACAACAGCCAACTTCCAGCTGCATCATCCACGGGGTAGACCTTGGTCTCCCTTCTGACCTCATCGCCCATACCCTTCTCCAATCAGGACTCCCGGTACAATCTGCCTCCTGAATCTTCAACGCCGATGGACCTAAATACCTGCTGCGGCTCCATTTATCGATGCCCGACGACGTTCACCGCCTCGTCCATCATGGCTTATATCTCTATGGCCGTCAGCACCGCGTTGAACATTCCCGCTCTCCTCCCCAACCCTTGAACCGACCTCCCTCACCTCATCGACGTCCCCGGCCTACCCCTCCTCCCTGATCTTCTACTTCCAATCACCATTTTCCCCCACCTCCATCCAGTTCCTTTTTCCCACGTCTGCTGCCCTCTGAAAATCTTCGCTTTCTCCTTAGTCACTTTCACAATTCTCCTCCTTTTATCACCTCTTCGCCCTCCACATTTTCCCTAGCACAACACTTTAAATCTAGTTTCTCTGTATATCTGTATGATTCACTTGTATTGTACTTCATTCATAATCTACTAATAAAGGCACATGTTACACCTCACTTAGCCATGAGGCCCCTACCTCCCTTATTTTTTCACATTACCTTTTCCCACCTCCCACTTTACACAAATCTGCTCCACCCCACCCAAGCTCCTGGCCAGAGGAAGGGTGTAACCCTTCAGGTGGCCCACCCCACCCCTTCCGGGTGGGCATTGAAAACTTTTCACACGCACGCCTCCATGGTATGCACTAGCCAGCATCTTGGTAGGTGTGCTAGGTACCAACTGATGAGCCCAACCTAGCACACGGGCGCAAACGCTGGCACCAGGAATGAGTTAGCTGGAAAATTTATAATGTGCAATAACGGACCATTATATTGGTATTATAAATTTACTCATTCGGGACAAATAATTCAGATTCCCTATGGGAATCAACATCTGTAACATCTGATGGCCAAGCAGGCATCAATTTTTGGTAATGACACAAAGTCTCTCATAGTGCAATGTCCAATAACGGACCATTATATTGGTATTATTAGTCTGGTAGTTCCCATATTTAAGAAAGGTGATCGAACAAACTTCAATAACTATTGGAGAATATCCTTACTGTCATGCCTTGGAGAGCTTATTGCTCAAATCTGGGCAAATCATATTGTACTCTTGGTGGAGAAAATTCTTCCAGACAGTCAGTGTGGCTTCAGGCCTTCTAGAGGAACCACAGATATGATATTCACAGCTCGTCAACTTCAGGAAAAATGTAGGGAACAAAACAAACCTCTTTATATTGCCTTTATTGATCTTACTAAGGCATTTGACTCTGTGAACTGAGAAGCTTTGTGGAAAATTTTAGCTCTGAATGGTCTTTTGCAGAAATTGATTGCCATCTTCAAATTGCTCTACGCCGATATGATGGCAGCTTTCATTGACAACGGCTCTATTGGAGAGCCATTCCATATCAATACTGGTGATAAGCAAGGCTGTGTGATAGCCCCCAATTTGCTTTCCTTGTATGTTGCCGCTGTCATGGAACTTGTCAAAGATGACCTCCCTCCATATAACTTACAGGGCGGATGGTAAACTTTTTAATTTGAGCCGTTTAAAAGCTGGAACTCAGACATTCTCTGCAGCATTAGTTGAGTTACAGTGTGCTGATGATAATGCTGTCATAGTTCAGACACAAGAAGAGTTTGTGATGATTCTGAATGCTTTTTCCACTGTGTACAACACGATCGGACATAAACTGAATACCAGCAAACCACAGATCCTATACCAACCAGCCCCTGGGAAGGTCAAAAAGATATCAATGTCACAATCGATGGAGTGAGCCTTCAAGTTGTAAACACCTTCCCATACCTTGGCAGTACTCTCTCATCAAGCGCAAATATAGATTCAGAAATCCAAAACAATTAACCATGCAGGAGCATCCTTTACTAAGTTAAGATCTTAAGTTTTTGACAATCATTATGTCAATATCACAACAAAGATTCTTGTGTACAATTCTGTTGTGGTTCCAACCTTACTCTATAGATCTGAATCCTGGACATGCTACAGTCGACACCTTAAGAAGCTGGAACAATATCATCAGCATTGCTTAAGGAGAATACTGCAAATAACTTGGCAAAACAGACCACAAATATCAGCATTCTTCAAGAGGCACACACCACCAGTATAGAATTGATGGTTTTAAGACACCAGCTACGATGGACAGGGCACGTAGTTTGCATGCCCAATAATCGCATTCCCAAACAAGTATTTTACTCTTAGCTATCAGTAGGTGAATGCTGTGTAGACGGTCAGAGGAAGCGATTTAAAGATGTGATCAAGGCTAACTTGAAGAGATGTAACATTGATGTTGGTAACTGGGAGAACTTAGTCCTTGACTATTTGTCCTGGAGATCACTAGTCCATCATGGCACACTATCTTTTGAAGAAAACCGCAGCAAATGACAAGAGGGAATGTAGGAAAGGGAAAGAAGTGCTGAGGAGAAATAGAAACAACATGACTGCTCAACCTGGGACTGTGGAAAATTGTGTAACTCCCGCATTGGACTGTATAGTCACCTCCAAACGCATAGATAAAGAGGCATCCTGTCTGGAAGACAAACCTATTCGATCACAAGTGTTTGCTATTATCATCATCATCATCATCTACTAGAATGTAATGATTACTAGAATGTAACAATTACAGTTTTATTTCAAGAAGAAGTAAATTATGAGCAAAAGTTGCATTTTGTTAAATGTAACAACTACAAATAAAAATTACTTAAAGAGTATTCCTTACAAGTAATTTTATTAATATTACTCTATTACTTCCCAACTTTAGTTACAAAGTAGTTACGGAGGTCAGGCAATAATGTCTCACACTTATTGTTCATAGTTTACGTGAATAATTTACTGCAAGATATAAAATGGCAGTGGTGTGATCAGGAGTAATCCTTCTACAGTAACTGGAGTAAATCATACAGCTAATGACCCATTGCCACGTGATGGGACGCGGAGAATAACTTGACTTCTTGGAAGAGCCAAACAGCCAAAGGCTTCAGGTGGAGCTCCTCCTGAGTGGGACAGTGGATTCGCAGTGGACAAAATGTTACTAAAATTCATGGTACCATAGCTCCTATATACTCTATAGTAGGGGCAGCTATACAAGTGAAGCCAAATGTTTGCCGGCATAAGTGAAGAACTTTGCTTGCCAAGGACTGGATAGTCTCCTGTCCAGTCAAGGGAGAATGAGAAATTACCTCGAAGGAGGAAAAATTATTGCTTTTTAATCAGTGGCATAGGAATCAGGATTGCAATGGGAACCCAGATGGTTAATCTCCCAAGAAAGCTATGGTTATGTCTCCTGACCCTGGCTAATGACTATCTCTTAATTGCATCAAGAGGGGGGCAGTGTGAAATCCATTACTGCGCACGGTAGTGTAGATCTGTGGACGGTATTCACTACATGCCAATGTACCATCATCATAAACCTGTTGTCACCACACATCTGTAAAGATATTCAGAATACAATGATAAAATGACAGGGGTTGTTCATCAGATGAAGGGAGTAGTGGACCTCTTTGCCTTCCCCTAAAGTATAAAAATGAATGATGATATATTTCAGTTTGCAAACTCATCCTCATTTTTTTTTTGATACATGATCACAATACCTTTCAAGTCACAGCTAGACAGATATCTAACTTTTTGGGTGGAAAGAAACAGAGCTATTTGATTCCTTATCCTCTTTCTCTCTCACATTATACCTGGACTTGCTTGGATTGCGGATGGAAAGTAACAGCCTGGTTTCCATGAGTGTCTCTCCCTTAAGATGATGTCATATTTCCTCAAGCATGTTTTCCTTGAAAAGCCAAACAACTGAAGAGACCACTTCTTGCATCATTCCCTTCTTGGATATAGGTGAACCCCGCCCTTCCACAGCATTTCCATTTCATTCTTGGCTCAATTACTGGCCAGTTTCATTGAACATTCTGTGTAATGTGGAGATCTTCAGAAACTGAAACATGCTGCACATAATTCGTAAGTGGTTATGTGATAGAATTTTTTTTTTTTGCTAGGGGCTTTACGTCACACTGACACCGATAGGTCTTATGGCAACGATGACAGAATATTATGAATTCAGTTAATGGCATAGTGAATGTTTTGTACATATAAAACATAATACAGCAAGAAGGGCTCACAGCGTTTGCTAATATCACCATCTATATAGAACTTCTCTGTCAACATCCATTTTATCAGGACTTAACAGATGGGTTTGCCAGCCCTGTGGTGTAGGGGTAGTATGCCTGCCTCTTACCTGGAAGTCCTAGGTTCAATTCCCAGCCAGGTCAGTGATTTTTACCTGTATCTGAGGGTTGGTTCAAGGTCCACTCAGCCTCTGTGATTACAATTGAGGAGCTATTTGACAGGAGATAGCAACCCCGGTCTAGAAAGTCAAGAATACTGCTGAGAGGATTCGTCATGCTGACCACACAACACCTCGTAATCTTCAGGCCTTCAGGTTGAACAGTGGTCACTTTGCAGGCCATGGTCCTTCGGGGCTGTTGTGCAATGTGGTTTGGGTTTCTATGGATGGGTTTGTATAGGATAATATACTATTGGATGATTGTGTAAAGTATAGAAAAGTGGATTTTACCAATATAATTTCTTATTCATGAGTTCTGTTTTTGGGCTTATGCCGTGTAAATAATTATAAAACACACTCAACGTTTCAAAAAGGAACCTTGCCTTTCTTCATCAGGAGACAAAAGAGAAGAGAAACGACGTATTGATGGTTGCTAGGAGAAAGCAACAAGGAAGCTACAAATGGTGCCCAAAGATGTAAAGGGGACGCCATTTTAGCCCAATGCTAGAGACAATGAATAGTGGCAGCAAAGCATTACTCTCTAATGGTTCTGATTATAGGTAGCCATGATTCACTGAGGTTGTAACCTGTATCGCGGTTGAAATTATCTGGATGTTTACGTATTTCAACCGCCTCCCTGATAATTCTTGGGCGATATTGCTTTATACGGGCAAGCACATCCACTTCTTGGAACAAGACATCATGACCAGGTGTTAGGGCATGGTCAGCAACAGCTGATTTATCAGGTTGGTTGAGTCTGATACATCTGGTATGTTCTTTGATGCGAGTACACACCGTTCTCGAAGTCTGCCCAATATAAACCTTGCCACAAGTACAGGGAACTCTGTAGATACCAGGTTGTTGTAATTTAGGCAAACTATCCTTAGTTGGTCGCAGGAGTTGCCTAATCTTAACTGATGTTCCAAAAACAGTTCGTACATGGTACCTACGTAAGATTTTAGCAATACGATCCGTCGTGTTATGTATGTAAGGTAGGTAAGCAGTTCCTTTTACATCTTTTTTCTTAACAGACGTCCGATTATGTGCCGACTTCAGAACCCTTGAGATCAAAGCTCTGCTGTAATCGTTGCTCTTAAAGGTGGTTCTCAAGGTGTTAATTTCCTCTTGTAGATCTGACGCTTCACAAATCCTCCTGGCCCTGGTAGTCAGAGTTGTAAGGATACCATGTTTTTGGGCAGGGTGATGGTGAGAATCTGCGTGGAGATATCTATTGGTGTGTGTGGGCTTACGATACACGCTGTGTCCTAGAGATCCATCCTCTTTCTTGGTGACGAGAACATCCAAAAAAGGTATCTTGCCGTCAGATTCCATTTCCAGGGTGAAACAAATGGAAGGGTGCTGGCGATTAAGGTGATCCAGAAAGTGACCAAGATTGTCTTCACCTTCCGTCCATACGATGAACGTATCATCCATAAATCGCCACCAGATCTTCGGTTTGCAAGGTGCCGACGACAAAGCTTTCTCTTCGAAGTTTTCCATGAAGAAATTGGCCACAACAGGAGAGAGAGGACTTCCCATGGCCACACCATCTGTCTGTTCATAATATTTCCCATCCCATAGAAAGTAGGAGGAGGTCATGCAGTGATAGAAAAGCCTTGCGATCTCTTCAGTAAAAATATCATTAATGAGAGACATAACACCATCAACAGGTACTCTCGTAAACAGAGACACCACGTCGAGACTCACCAAGATATCGCCTGGCTGAAGTGATATAGTTTTTAACTTCTCAATGAAGTGTGTGGAATCCTTAATATATGAAGGGGTGTTACCCAGGTGTGGTTGAAGAAGACTACCTAAATATTTCGAAAGGGCATATGTCGGGGAACCAATCGTACTGACAATAGGCCTAAGAGGAACACCCTCCTTATGTATTTTGGGAAGGCCATACAGTCTCGGAGGAATAGCATCCCCTGGAAGGAGACTATATCACTTCAGCCAGGCGATATCTTGGTGAGTCTCGACGTGGTGTCTCTGTTTACGAGAGTACCTGTTGATGGTGTTATGTCTCTCATTAATGATATTTTTACTGAAGAGATCGCAAGGCTTTTCTATCACTGCATGACCTCCTCCTACTTTCTATGGGATGGGAAATATTATGAACAGACAGATGGTGTGGCCATGGGAAGTCCTCTCTCTCCTGTTGTGGCCAATTTCTTCATGGAAAACTTCGAAGAGAAAGCTTTGTCGTCGGCACCTTGCAAACCGAAGATCTGGTGGCGATTTATGGATGATACGTTCATCGTATGGACGGAAGGTGAAGACAATCTTGGTCACTTTCTGGATCACCTTAATCGCCAGCACCCTTCCATTTGTTTCACCCTGGAAATGGAATCTGACGGCAAGATACCTTTTTTGGATGTTCTCGTCACCAAGAAAGAGGATGGATCTCTAGGACACAGCGTGTATCGTAAGCCCACACACACCAATAGATATCTCCACGCAGATTCTCACCATCACCCTGCCCAAAAACATGGTATCCTTACAACTCTGACTACCAGGGCCAGGAGGATTTGTGAAGCGTCAGATCTACAAGAGGAAATTAACACCTTGAGAACCACCTTTAAGAGCAACGATTACAGCAGAGCTTTGATCTCAAGGGTTCTGAAGTCGGCACATAATCGGACGTCTGTTAAGAAAAAAGATGTAAAAGGAACTGCTTACCTACCTTACATACATAACACGACGGATCGTATTGCTAAAATCTTACGTAGGTACCATGTACGAACTGTTTTTGGAACATCAGTTAAGATTAGGCAACTCCTGCGACCAACTAAGGATAGTTTGCCTAAATTACAACAACCTGGTATCTACAGAGTTCCCTGTACTTGTGGCAAGGTTTATATTGGGCAGACTTCGAGAACGGTGTGTACTCGCATCAAAGAACATACCAGATGTATCAGACTCAACCAACCTGATAAATCAGCTGTTGCTGACCATGCCCTAACACCTGGTCATGATGTCTTGTTCCAAGAAGTGGATGTGCTTGCCCGTATAAAGCAATATCGCCCAAGAATTATCAGGGAGGCGGTTGAAATACGTAAACATCCAGATAATTTCAACCGCGATACAGGTTACAACCTCAGTGAATCATGGCTACCTATAATCAGAACCATTAGAGAGTAATGCTTTGCTGCCACTATTCATTGTCTCTAGCATTGGGCTAAAATGGCGTCCCCTTTACATCTTTGGGCACCATTTGTAGCTTCCTTGTTGCTTTCTCCAAGCAACCATCAATACGTCGTTTCTCTTCTCTTTTGTCTCCTGATGAAGAAAGGCAAGGTTCCTTTTGAAACGTTGAGTGTGTTTTATAATTATTTACACGGCATAAGCCCAAAAACAGAACTCATGAATAGTTACACGGACCGTGAAAGTCTAAATGATAATATAATTTCTTATTTACAGAAATTCTTATTATATTTTAAGTCAATACGGATGCTATTTGAAATTGACACTGAAAAAAAAAAAAAAAAAAGTTTTGCTGCTGTCTAGGCCAAGAGAATTGATTTAGTGTATAAACAATAGGTGAGTTATGCATGCAGGAAAGTGTATTGACTTGTGTAGTCCGAGGGATGATTCGGCTATTTAATCATACTAGAAGAAATGTACTTGCTATGTTTGATCATGACTATAATCTAGTAGACCATATCAGCTTTCATTTATATTTAGAGATTTTGAATTTGATTCTGACAGAGTGAATTTTTCCTAGGCATTTTGTCACAGAATGCCGTTCATTCAGTCTTGTAATGTCAGTTGAGATGACATGGAAGGGTAGCATTCTTGGATATGATACCTGACATAATGTGGTATTAGGTGCTGTTAGGTTGCTACTGCTAATTGTCATTATCATTATTCACATGTTGAAGATAATAATAATAATAATAATAATAATAATAATAATAATAATAATAATAATAATAATAATAATAATAATAATAATAATAATATCTGCTTCTGTGGTGTAATGGTTAATGTGAGTTAGCTACCAGCCCTTGAGGCCCAGGTTCGATTCCCAGCTCTGCCACGAAATTTGAAAAGTGGTACGAGGCTGAAACGGGGTCTACTCAGCCTTGGGAGGTCAACTAAGTAGAGGAGGGTTTGATTACCACCTCAGCCAACCTTGAAGTGGTTTTCTGTGGTTTCCCACTTCTCCTCCAGGCAAATGCCAGGATGTTACATAACTTAAGGCCACGGCCACTTCCTTCCCTCTTCCTTGCCTATCCCCTCCAATCTTCCCATCCCCTACAAGGTCCCTGTTCAGCATAGCAATTAAGGCCTGCTGGGCAAGGTACTGGTCCTTCCCCTAGTTGTATCCCTGATCCAAAGCCTCACACGCCAGAACACTGCCCTTAAGGTGGTAGAGGTGGGATCCCTCGCTGAGTCCAAAGGAAATTCCAATCTTGGAGGATAAGCGTATTAAGGAATAATAATAATAATAATGATGTAAAGGCATGTAGATAATAGACAAACAACACTGGCAGCATTGAATTTTATGACTAGATTTATTAATTACTACTAGTTGCTTACACATTACACAGGCACATGAGGACCTCAACTTACAATACATAGTATGCACAATTACACCAGTTAGCACTTTCTTTCTGCTCTCACAACTAAGTCACACTAGTTGTTTACTCTGTCGCTTACAAACTAAATCACATTACACACTCTTCCACTACTATCACTTCTACTAGTTACACGGTTATTCTTGCAGTACACTATCACATCCACTTAGTTCACAGTTCGCACACAATAGTCTCTCACAACCCTATACGTCATACACTGTCCGTACATTCACTACAGTCTTTGTTCATTGTCTCTTGCTGACTTCTCTCACACTGCTCTAGAGACACACACATTCACTCACAGTGACTGGACACGAGAGACTACTCCTCGATAACAGACAGAACAGAACAAAAACTCACTTCACAATCAACAGCACTGAAGCTCAACTTGAATGGAACCCCAAGTGAACCACTCAAGCAGGTCCAGCCCGTCTTAAATAATGAGGCTTGCCCTTCCAGATACTACGCAAAAGGAGAAGCCCCTAGAGTCCTCTCGAATCCGAATGATCTGGGTTCGCTTTCCAGGTCTTTCTCCTACTGTTGAGAGGCCTCTAGTGAGATAAAGTAGTGGTGGCAGATAGGGCTGGACTTGCATGCCTGGCTCATTCCTAATTGGTTCGTTGTGTGGCAAGCAGCGGGGCCCTAAATTGGTGACGTTACGCATGGCTGGGGCCAGGCTAACTTCCTCCTCCCAAGACCTTATAATAAAATGGCAGACACCAAAATAATAATAATAATAATAATAATAATAATAATAATAATAATAATAATAATAATAATAATAATAATAATAATAATAATAGTTTATATATCGTATGGTGTTTGTAATCTACAATTATTATACAGTTTGCTTTATGTTGCACCAACACAGATGGGTCTTATGGCAACAATGGGATAGGAAAGGGCTAGGAGTGGGAGGGAAGTGATTGTGGCCTTAATTAAGGTACAGCCCCAACATTTGCTTGGTGTGAAAATGGGAAACCATGGAAAGCCATCTTCAGAGCTGCGGATAGTGGGGTTTGAACCCATTATCTCTCAAATGCAGGCTGATAGCTACATGACCCAAACCACAGTCTACAATTATGGTACAAGTAAAATACATATTTAAAAAATGTTACAGTTGAACATCTAGGGCATTCGGTCAGGACAAAGTTAGAGAAGAAGCCCTCACTACGTCACTCCAATTATCCTCAAACTGTTGACTTTGGCATTCTTGAATGATATTCTCTTGGGCTCAACAATCACACTTTGGAGAATCGAGTATGCCTCACTTATGGAGTGATGCATTACAACTTCTATGGCCTGTTCGTGGACTGTTCAGTTGGCACCATGCAACTCTTGGCAATTGAGTTCCTGGAAGAGGTTGAGTGGTGCCTTCTAGTTGGACATGGCAGGATCTGGAATCAGCCTTCCACATCTCCTTTCACATTTTCTTGATTGGAAATGGCTCTGACTGTTTTATTACTGCATCAGTCCTAAATGGCTTCCTGGATTTTAGATGCGAGTTGGGTGGGTTACTCAATATTGAATAAATTGGCAGGTGCCTGAAGCCGATGGTGTTGTACTTCCTCCATTCACCGGCAGCTGCTTGCAATTTTCTGAGCTATGGTGGAGGTAGATGGCCAGCACATACAGCCAGGTCACAGGTGTTGATGTTATGGTTAGGGTGAGGAGACATCCTCTTTTATCCAGACCATTGTCCGGGGTTGAGGTGGAGTATTTAAAAAACCCGAAATGTCCTCCTTTTTAGTGAATCTGCTTATTTTGGGGTAATCTATTTTGCTACATTTTTACAAGTGTTCTTCGTTATGCAACGGCGTCATTGATATCTTATCGATATACAGAAATGTGATTATAGATAAACAGTACATGTGATTATTCCATGTATCTTTGTATTGTGATAATAGATGCTATTTACCACTCTGTATACTGCATCCTTCTCTCTCTGAATACCCCGTCAGAACACTGTTATATTAATGTGCGACAGCTAACAACGTGACAAACAACAGGAGATAACCGAGATTTGAAGGAAGCCTGTTGTAAATGGATAGTGCTGAAAAGTGATAGGTATTGATTATTGTGATGTTAAAAAGTGTGTTCTGTATGTTGCAAGCTACTTCTAAACTTTCAAATTGATGGTGTGAAATATTTTTGATCAGTTCTGCAGTTTCAAAAAATTCCTGAATAAGAGTAGTAACGACCCTGAATTAAACAAATTACCAGTACCTTGTAGTGAGAAATGAGCAAAGTATTTCAGTTCACATAAGTCAGTTGATTGTAGTTCAAAGTTATTCAAACTTGCAGAATACTTTTTTCGATATACCAAAGCACAATGCAAATGTAGAAAAAGACTATTTTCATTGATTTCAGCATAATGGACTGATGATATAGGAACTGTTTCAAAGTAGAATTTGTGAAAATCCTCTTAATGGTTCAGTATAATCTAAAGGAATTTACATGTGTATCTTTTTATATGTTAGACATGCCAAAACTCCTGAAGGCAACTTTGACTTTTCTTTCATGGTTACTTCTGTATCATACTGGCAAACAGTAATTGACAGCAGAGTACACTTACACCATTCCTGCTGTGTGGAGGGTGTCGGCTTGGGCACCCCAAGTTGTACCTGCCAGTTTTTGGAACATGTTGTTCCTTGTCTTAAGTTTTCCACCAGTGTTTTCCAGGTGCCTTTTGTATGTCAGAGAGTGATCAAGAGTTACTCCCGGATATTTGAGAGGTGGATTATAATGTTTTCATCTTTCGCCATAAAATATAACATTTAACTTGTGTCTTGCTTACTGGTTACTAAGGTGGAAAGAAGTTACCTCTGTTTTTAATGGGTTTGGACAGAGCCTCCACAGTCTAAAATAATAATAAAGTTTGTTTGGATACTGTATCAAGGTTTGTTCTTCATTTTTAAGGGGTTTTGTTTGAACAGTTATGACTGTGTCATCTGCACAGTAGCAGGTACACAGTTTCTGGAATGTCACTTATATACAAATTGAACAATAATGGAGCCAGGACAGGTCCTTGTGGGAGTCTGTTCTTGATGGTATAAAACTTGCTCAATTTGTCACCCATACAGACTCTAAAATATTGATTTCTCAGCATGGTGGATAGCAGGGCACTGATTCTTTTACTGGGTAATGCTCATTTTAACTTCAGCATTAATCCATCTAACCATACAGTATCATAGGCAGTACTTAGGTCAATAAAAGCTACAGATGTTTTTAGCCCCCTCCAGAAATCTGATTCTGTGAAAGATAGTGCTAAAATTTGTTCATAGCAGCTGTGATATTTTGTTAGCCTGGTGCACATCTTGTAAGGCAGACCCCCTGATGAGGGTGGGCAGCATCTAATGTGGATGGGAAACTGCATGTTATTGTGATGAAGGGTAGTGTTGTGTGTGGCGTATGAGTTACAGGGATGTTGGGGACGATACAAAATACTCTGTCCTTGAACCAAGGGAATTAACCATTGAAGATTAAAATTTCCGATCTGGCCAGGAATCGAACCCAGGGGCCTCTGACCTGAAGACCTCTGTGCTGACCATTTAGCCAGATATTTTTGGGAATAATAATAAAAATCATACATACTGTATTCTGGTTAAGATGGTTATGCCTTTCATCATTAAATCTGCAAGCTTCTGTGAATTAACTAAATGCCTCCACAATCCTCTTTTTTTGTCCTTGCAAATTTAAATAATTAAAAAAAGAGTCTAACCATTATCACCTTCATCTCCCTCTAATTCTCTTATCACCGGGCAAGTTGGCCATGCGGTTAGGGGTGCGCAGCTGTGAGGTTGCATCCGGGAGATAGTGGGTTTGAATTCCACTGTCGGCAGCCCTGAAGATGGTTTTCCATGGTTTCCCATTTTCATACCAGGCAAATGCTGGGGCTGTACCTTAATTAAGGCCACTGCCACTTCCTTCCCACTCCTGGGCCTTTCCTATGCCTTCGTCGCCATAAGATCTATGTGTGTCAGTGCTTCATAAAGCAAATTCTAAAAAAATAAAAAATATCTTACCTTCTAGGACTGAGTCCGTTCACCTCATATAACACCACCACCGAAGCTCATTTATGTGTATCACTTCATTCATCGAGTTCATTCCTCAATTAGCCTTTATCTCCTCACTCCGAGTACCCTCCTGCTATTGTTTCCACCTATTTGTCAGTGGCGGCTGGTGGTATCTGAAGCTGGGTGTTTTTTGTAGCTTACAGAAATAACAAGAAACTGTATTATAGTTAAGTAATGAACTACATTTCTACTAAAACTGAAAAATATCTGGTAATTACAACCCAGAAAATAAAAGGCTAATTATACACTGTAACTACAGTAACTCTTAATAATAATGTTATTGGTTTTACGTGCCACTAACGTTTTTTTTTACAGTTTTCGGATACGCCGAGGTGCCGGAATTTAGTCCCGCAGCAGTTCTTTTACATGCCAGTAAATCTACTGACACGAGGCTGGCGTATTTAATCACCTTCAAATCCCACCGGACTGAGCCAGGATCGAACCTGCCACGTTGGAGCCAGAAGGCCAGCACCTCAACCGCCTGAGCCATTCAGCCTGGCACAGTTACTTTTGCCTCAATTGAATTGAAAATTTTCCCTCCTGTTTTTCACTGAAGCAAGATGTTAGTGATATTGTGAGTGGTCTGGTATGGCGTGGAAAAGAAATGACCCAACAACTGGCCTTGAGGTTAGGGTCGCGTAGCTGTGAGCTTGCATTTGGGGTATAGTGGGTTCGAGCACCACTGTCGAAAGCCCTGAAGAGGGTTTTCCGCCGTTTCCCATTTTCACACCAGGAAAATGCTGAGGCTGTTCCTTAATTAAAGCCACGGTCACTTCCTTCCAACTCCTAGCCCTTTCCTATCCCATTGTAATCATAAGACCTATCTGTGTCGGTGTAACGTAAAGCAAAAATTGTAAATTAAAAATAAATGTAGCAGGGCAGAGAGAGAGGAGAGAAATTAGGAATGAATTAATCTCCGCAGACTGGCGCAATCTAACCAGGACGTTTGGAACTGTTTCTCGGCAGGGGACTTGCTAGTCTCGTGCAACTCCCTGAGACCAATACTATAGCGAGCATGCTTACCTGATGCTGTGCAGGCTTAGACTCATCCCTACTGAGGTACATTGCGCCGCGCTGTCCGCTAGGGAGTTGCCGTAGGGAAGCAAACCCCGTGAATTTGATTCAAAGCCGGCAGCATTTATTGGTCCGTTACAAAGCATTAGTACAACGAACAACCACAGATAGTTGATTTTAACAAGTTTTTGAATATAGGTTAGATTCATTAAACTACAATATTAGAAGAAAAGACGACAAATGAAGTGCAAAATTATTGGGAGTTGTGCAACACTGCAACAATACCACGCGCCGCCCTTGCTCTTTGTACCAGCGATCTTTCTCTCTACTTTATGTCTGTCACTTCTAACTTAAGAATAATATATCCGTAGTCCACCCAGCTTCCACTCATGTTAAGCAAAGTCGGTCTGAAAACAGACTGGTGTAAGATAGTTTCATCCAGGAGCTGACTTCTTTCTTACAGAATACCGTACCGTCAGTAGCGGCGATTGGGAATAAGAAGTGGGGGTCAAACAAAAAATACCCGGGTCTGGGGCATATAGCAGGGGGAGGTAGGTAGACATATTTTTGATCCTCTGAGCGAATTTCGATAGAGACAAAGATTTACAGTCTACCAACATATGTGCGGTAATAATTGTACTATACAATAAAACTTTCACCAAAGGAACAATAATTACAGATGTATTACAATTAAACAGAAGTACGGCATGATTATACAATTACAAAGTCTTTTAGTGTTTGACTACACAGTAACAAAGTAACAGATAATAGATAGAACTGAACAGACATATTGACTGGGTGAGACTGCCAGACTAACCAATGCGCGCGGCAAGTGAGTAACCTTGACAGAAATATACCCCTGCTACCCTTCGTGGCAGAACATGCTACACATTGCTCCGCGGGTCTCCACTATTAGCTATGGCGCTGTACAATTCTGTTAGCCACGATGGACGACATTTTGCGCGTATTTCCGATAAGTATTTTTTATAATTATTAGATAAATTAAAGAAAAGGATTAGCTGAAAAGACAGCATGGTTTGCACATTTTAAAAGTATAATTCCTAGTTTCAGACGGTTAAAATCGAATTAAAACGCAACTTTTCTCCACAAAGTGCCCCCCCCCCCCCCCTAATCGTCGCTACTGCGTACAGTTGTACGCAAGTGCGAGCTCACTGCATTAGTTTTGCTACACCTTGATTCAATCTCACTTATTCCTACACTGCCATCTGGAAAAATTCAGTTCTAAATACTAGAAATGATCTACCTGTTCCGGTTTTGACTTCCTTTCCTGACATTATTTGATCATAGCGGCGTCGAAAAATTTCATTTTTTTGTTGTTTTGAAATCAAAGAGATTCAGTATCGTTATATGATACTTAACCGTAGGGAACTCCATTTTTTTCTTAAAAAACACATTTCATTAGCCTTATCAAGTCAACGGTATGTCTTTTTTATCAACGCAGGAGTTATTAAAGTGGTCGACAAACAGGCGATGCGTAAACACAGGAATATTGATTCTTTCTTTCAACGCTATTGGTGTAAAACCTCCCTGAAACACTTGAATCGCTATACTGTACTTTGGACAGCTTGAATTATGGGATAATATTTTTAATTTTTTTTTTTCTGAAAGTAGAGGGAAGCTGAAAAACACGTTTGCATGTTGACGTCTGTCACGACCTTTTAAACAGATCGTATAATAATTCTTTGGTACTAAGGCAGAACGCATTATATCAAAGAACTTGATGTTTCAGGCGAGATCGCTGCATATTTCAATGACCTCTAAATTGAAGTGGCATACATTTGTGAATGTCATAAAAAGAAATATCAAGTTCTATTCTTATTTATTCAGAAACTTCAGGGAAGAAATCTATGTACTGAACATATCGGAATCTTTATTTTGGGAACAGCGTATTCGACGACCACCAGAGTCATACCGGGCATTGCCATCATACTCTTCGTCGCAAAATCTACCATATCTATATACAGTATATAAAATAAGGGTTGTGTCTGTACATTGCTCAGAATTCTAAAAATAATGGTATTTCTGTATCGGTCATGTTCACAGTAACAAGGGAATGCACTTTTCAATTTTCCGTTATGTATGTATGTATGTATGTATGTATGGGAATCACGAGAAAATGGCTAAAGAGAATTTAATGACAATTGGTATGTAAAGTCGGGAAATGAAGTACTACAATCTTATTCACGCTGAGTGAAATGGTAGTTTAATTTAGGGGAAGGCCTACAATTTAATTCTCAAATATTTATGTTATTAATAGTTCTATCGATAAATAATGCATAACTTAAGTTACATAGAATTAAATTTCGGATCATTTATGTCTTATACATTTATATCGTACCGCCCATGATAACAGAGATATTCGTGAATTTCGATTTTTGTTGCTAAGTCCATATCAACGCCGAACCACGAGAAAATCGGTGAAATTTTTTAAAATGAAAATCGGTATGTAAAGTCTGGGAATAAGGTACTATAGTCTAGGTTATAAATAATTTTTATTCACGCTGGATGAAATGGTAATTTAGGAGAAGGTGTCTTAAAATTTATTTTTTAAATAGCTATGTCACTGGTCCTATCGAAAAGTATTACATACCGTAATAAATGTTATAGAGAATACGAGTTCCATTCATTTATGTCTTATACTTTTTTTTTTTTTTTTGCTAGTTGCTTTACGTCGCACCGACACAGATAGATCTTATGGCGACGATTTATACAGTTTATACAGACGATGGGATAGGAAAGGCCTAGGAGTTGGAAGGAAGCGGCCGTGGCCTTAATTAAGGTACAGCCCCAGCATTTGCCTGTTGTGAAAATGGGAAACCACGGAAAACCATCTTCAGGGCTGCCGATAGTGGGATTCGAAGCTACTATTTCCCGGATGCAAGCTCAGAGCCACGCGCCTCTACGCGCACGGCCAACTCGCCCGGTTTATACAGTTTTACCGTATCAACTATGATAACATAATAATTAATTTAGACCTGTTGCTTAGTCCATATTTTGTTGTTTTACGTCGCACCGACACAGATAGGTCTTATGGGACAGGGAAGGGCTAGGAGTAGGAAGGAAGCGGCCGTGGCCTTAATTAAGGTACAGCCCCAGCATTTGCCTGGTGTGAAAATGGGAAACCACGGAAAACCATTTTCAGGGCTGCCGACAGTGGGGTTCGAACCTACTATCTCCCGAATACTGGATACTGGCCGCACTTAAGCGACTGCAGCTATCGAGCTCGGTTAGTCCATATCAACACCAAGCATTGTTAACATGGAAATATGTTTAATCGTGTTAACTGGCGATTGTTTTTGTCATGATTGTCTTAAAGTGAAAAACCGCGTGGTTATCGGTTCTTATCGACAAGGAAAAATGTGAAGACGATTATAAAAAATGAGAAAAAAGCCATAAAGGAACGATCCCTTGAAGAATAAGACAAGACGGAGTCATGAAACAAGGAAGGAAAGCTTATAAAACTGATCAATAATAACATTATATTGACCATTCTTGTGATGTGACTTGTCTCTTCTGCTGCCACCCATCTCCGATAGATGGTATTACTGCCGCGTCCCGAGTAAAACAACTGTCTGAATATTGGTGGAAAATACTGTAGCTAGGGAGTTAACTAACTTTGCACATTCTATATGATTGTCCCCTCAACGACTGCTAATGAAGCTAGTTGGCATTAAAATCGAAAGTTTGATTCTTTTGACACCGGGTTCTGCCGTAGTACCTACCACAGAATTGGGCTACCTGTCCGAGATCATATGGGTTAATAAATACATCACAGACACTATTTTTTTTACTATGACGACGATGGAATAGGAAAGGGCTAGGACTGGAAAGGTATTATTAAGGTATAGCCCCTGCATTTGCCTGTTGTGAAAATGCGAAATTACGAAACACCAGCTTTAGGGCTTCCGACAGCTGGGGTTCGAACCCAAATCGCATAGCCACTCGCTCGGTTAGATACTTTCTTCCAGGTATTAAGAACTCTTAGCCTCAATTATGAATAATTATAATGTTATTGGTTTTAAGTTCCCACAAATACTTTCACGGTTAATGGAGACGCCGAGGTGCCGGAAGTTTGCACTACCATTCAAATAAGAAGCATACAATATGCAAACAGGACATCTTTCACACAAGCAGGTTGTCTGGACGAAGACGGTTAAGGATGGAAACTTTGCAGAACAATCTCATTAGAGATCACATTTTTCAGAATTTAGGGAACATAAGGAGAAGAATGTTTTTCATACAGAAACAGGATCCGCTTACTCCTGTTGCATAATCTACTCTTCTCAGTAGCGGTGATTAGGTGGGGAGGGGCGAGGGGGGGGGGGGCAGTCTCCACCTCACCACTTCGTGAAGAAAACATTACATGTTTGTTCCATTTTAGCCGGCGGAAGAATAATTTAAAAAAAAAAAAAAGCAATCTGTTCAAGCCTCGGAGACTTTGCATGTGCTGTGAGGAAGGGTAGCAGGGGTATATATATTTTTGCCAAGGTCATGGACACTGAGGTATGATACACCCGCTTGCCCCACGCATTCGTCAGTCTGGCAGTCTGCGACCCGTAGCCATACCCTTTCTGCACGACACCCCAGAGGCCATATTTCAGCAGGATAATGCGCTACCACATGTTGCTGCACGAACACGTGCCTTCTTGCTGTCACAGGAGACTGTTGCCCCGGCCTGCCCGATCATTGGACTTCTCGTCAATCGCAAATGTGTGGGATATGGTGAAACGACGGGTGCGGCGCTGTGACACAATGCCAAGCACCAAAGATGAACTGTGGAACCAGGTGAATGCAGCATGGATGGCTATACGCCAGGACGCCATTTGCGCCTTATACGCGTCGATGCCATCACGCATGAACAAGTTATCAGTGCCCATGGAGGACCCAGTGCCTACTAGGCACCAGGACACATGCTGAACCTAGGTGACTGAAATGCTAATCGTTTCTGCAGAACATTCTAATGAACATGTTCTGTGAATATGAATTTCATATCTCTAGTCTTTCAAGGTGTTCTGTTTTTTATGAACATGAGTGTATTACATTCATAACACCGAGCGAATTGGCCGTGAGGTTCGGGGCGCACAGGTGTGAGCTTGCATCCGGGAGATAGCGGGTTCGATCCCCACTGTCGGCAGCCACGAAACTGGTTTTCTGTGGTTTTCCATTTTCACGGTCGCTTCCTTCCGATCGCTAGCCCTTTCCTATCCCATCGTCGCCATAAGACCTATCTGTGTCGGTGGGACCTAAAGCAACTTGTATTTACAAGCAGATGATTTTCGCAGCACCTCAAGGAGAACATCCATCGTTTATTCCGAGATTCCTTTCTACGGAATTGCCAGCAGCCGCAGGTTCTTGAAAGTGAAGTCATTGGTACGAAATGATTTTTAAGTTCAAGGAATGAGATGCATTCGGCGTCACACCTCATTTTGTTGATCTTTTTCATATCTGCAGCTCTCAAGGTCCAAGTCACAGCTTTGTAGAGGAAGACAGAGAATACTAAAGTCTGGATGAATCTCACCTTCGGTTTTGCAGAAATATTTATTGATCCTTCCAAAGATGAACTAACTGAGCCATTATGTTCTCGACCATACCTATCCTCCTTGTATCTCTACGTCACTGGACTATATAATGGGATTAACTTCTATTTAGTTTTTATATCAAGTGTTATACAGGCTGTATCTGAAATACTTGAACAAACCATAGGAAATGCTTCGTTTAGAAGAGAACATTTCATAATGACACATAACCTGTTTGGCATTGGCACTTCATTAGGAAGTGTTAAACTCATAGCAACTCAAAGAACATGCTCAAAATGTCCTCCTAGTGCAGGTGTCTCCAGCCGACACCTAATGTCGGCACATGTATAGTGACGACATCTGGAAGCGAGAACTGGAGCGCGAGTTGGTGCATTACCAAATTATTTGTAATTAATTGTGCCTAGGAATATGAGAAAAATAGCCGTAAGGCTAAATAATTAAGTCATGGAATAAATAAGAACACCTAGTTGGAAGGCACCAATTTCTTGGAGGATAACAGCTTCAAGGCCTAATATTAATCCGTAAGGGGTCACGTCAAAGGAGATGCGTAATGGGTCGCGCACGGTCGATTTAACCGGGATGTATAAAATACTAGTTTTTGTAGCAAAATTCATTGTATTATTAAGGAAAAACATGTCTATGAAACAAAATACTAGGTTTTACAGCAAAAAAACAAACAAACAAACAAAAAACACGTTGTAGGTCTATTAATAATGAAACATATATCTCTGAAACAAAATACCAGTTTTCTTGCAAAACACATCACATTATTAGAGAAACATATATCCATGAAAGAGAATACCAATGTTCTTGCAAAACATATCATATCATTAGAGAAAAATATATTCATGAAACAAAATACCAGTTTTGTAGCATAACATTTATTATTAAAGAAAAGCATATCCATGAAAATAAATACCACTTTTTGTAGGAAAACACATCGTATTATTGAAGAAAAATATATCCATTTAGCTCACAAAACACTTCTTTATCGACAACAAAGACCGCGAACGGCGACCGTCAGAAGTCGCGCGCTGTGTAAAGGACCGTGTAAAAGACAACGCCAGGAGTCGCGTACGGTGGAAACGACCAGACTTATAGAAAATGCTTTCGACTCACTGACTGGTGATGGAAGGGCGAACAGCGAACGTAAACACGTGTAGTGGACGAGTCCATTGAAAGGTACAAGGAACTAGGAAGATTTATATCGTGAAACTATTTCGAAAGAATAAAAAAATGTATGCGCCCGATCTAAAAGACCGTGACGCGACTCCTCGCGGGTTAAAGAAAATGACCTGAAAAGGAAAAGCAACTATGCTGTCCGGAAAAAGTTACTCTACTGGTTTTCATCGCACTGACTCTGTATCGTTTACGGAAGCTTACAAACACAAACACGTAGATCTCGAGTCAGAGGAATTTACGCGATTTAAATCCCCGACCCGGCCGGGGATCGAACTGGGACTCCCGGAATCGAAGGCTTCAACGCTGACCATTCAGCCGAAGAGCCGGGCAGACGTGCCGTTCTTCTTAGAGTAAGTCAGTCTAATGACTGGTTTACCCCTGCGACGAGTCTTCTCCAACTGGGTCGATCCTGTGCGGTACATTTTGCGTCTGCATAGCTCCTGCAATAATTCATGCTATTAGTACATTTTCTTAGCACAAACTGCCGGATTCCTGTTCAGAATTCTCATTTCTCCACGCTGTGTACTTCTTCTTCTTCTTTATCTGGTTACCCTCCAGGGTCGGTTTTTCCCTCGGACTCAGCGAGGGATCCCACCTCTACCACCTCAAGGGCAGTGTCCTGGAGCTTCAGATTCTGGGTCGGGGGATACAACTGGGGAGGATGACCAGTACCTCACCCTGGCGGCCTCACCTGCTGTGCTGAACAGGGGCCTTGCGGGGGGATGGGAAGATTGGAAGGGATAGCCAAGGAAGAGGGAAGGAAACGGTCGTGGCCTTAAGTTAGGTACCATCCCGGGATTTGCCTGGAGGAGAAGTGGGAAACCACGGAAAACCACTTCCAGGATGGCTGACGTATCGAACCCACCTCTACTCATTTGACCTCCCGAGGCTGAGTGGATCCCATTCCAGCCCTCGTACCACTTTCCAAATTTCGTGGCAGAGCGGACAATTTTGAGTCAAGGACCAATAATTTAAAAATTCCTGATCATAACTATAATCCTAATATACTCCTGTACAATAGGGTTCAAACTGTCATGATATTTAATAAGTAATTAAGCCTAAGTCTTAAATGATCATCGTGCTAAATTTCATTGCAATCAGTCTGATCCAAGCCAAACAATTCTCTTCCGAGAAAGGTTTTGGATTCTTATATGCCAATCATGCCTTGTGAGCAACAAATACAGACACCACCGTAACACAGGTTTACACTAGTACGAGAAATAAATTTATACCACTCTGTTGAATACGACTTAGCAAAACAAAAACAACAGGACTACGGTGATTGTGTTAAACAAGTAAATAATAATAATAATAATAATAATAATAATAATAATAATAATAATAATAATAATAATAATAATAATAATAATAATAATAATCATAGCATATTCGATACGCTATGATAATAGTAATAATAATAATTCGCCCTTTTCTCAGTTATATGTGGTCACCACTGACGTGAATTGAGTCTGCTTTTAGGGTAGAACGCCCTCTCTGAAGCCAACCCTATGTGGAGGGATGTATCCACAATTGCGTGCTTCCCTACTGGTTGATATTGTCATGTGCTGTATGAAAATTAAGATGTGTATTAAGACAGTCACAAACACCCAGGTCCCTAGCTAGAGGAGTTAACTGTACGCTTGCTTTCGAGAGATAGGTTCGTGCTTGTGAGATGTGGAGGGGTTTAAGACGGGAGCCTCCCTGATGCCTCGAGAATTTTCAGCTGAAAATTTCAAGCTGGGATCGACCGGCATTCGAATCTCAGCCATCTGGTTGGAAAGCCAGCAGCTAAGTCATTACACTAATCACAACCTCTCCAGAGGGTTTTCCGTGGTTTGTCATTTTCACACCACGAAAATGCTGGGGCTGTACCTTAATTAAGGCCACGGCCGTTTTCTTCCCACTCCTAGGCCTTTCCCATCGTCGCCATAAGATCAATTGTGTCGGTGCGACGTAAAGCAAATAATACTAAATAATCACACCCTTCAAAATAATAATAATACTAATGATAATAATAATGTTTTACATTTGGTTTTACGTCGCACCGACAGAGATAGGTCTTATAGTAATGATAGGATGCCCTTCAAAATTCCGTCTATCTCTGCTGAGTTTGAACCCGCGATCTTAGATCTGTAGGCGGGCACTCTACTACTGATCCACGGGAGGAGCAGTAAGCACAATATAATGTCGTCACTCACCTTGATGAACAGGAAGGGGAAAGATTAGGCTATTGTCGTGTGGTATCAGACTGATTATAACGATCTGTCGTGATAGCATATGCTCTAATAAACCCTATCACAGAGATAACGTATTTGTACACCAATCAAGCAAATCTTTCAATCTAATGATATAAGTTAGAATGTTACTGAAAGTTATCAATAATTGTGTCTACGCTGAACATATATCGATCACCCTCCCATTCGAATTCGATGAAATTCAGTCGATAGGTTTAAAAAGGGTCCGCCTATGTGGTGTAGTGGTTAGTGTGATTAGTTGCCACCCCCGGAGGCCCGGGTTCGATTCCCGGCTCTGCCACGAAATTTGAGCAGTGGTACGAGGGATGGGAACGGGTCTACTCAGCTTCGGGAGGTCAACTGAGTAGCGGGGCTTCGATTCCCACCTCAGCCATCCTCGAAGTGGTTGTTCGTGGTTTCCCACTTCCCCTCTAGGCAAATGCCGGGATGGTACCTAACTTAAGGTCACGACCGCTTCCTTCCCTCTTCCTTTTCTATCCCTTCCAATCTTCCCATCCCCCTACAAGGCCCCTGTTGAGCATAGTCAGGTGAGGTCGCTTGGGCGAGGTACTGGTCCTTCTCTCCAGTCGTATACCCTCGACCCAAAAGTCTCATGCTCCAGGACACTGCCCTTGAGGCGGTAGAGGTGGTGAACCCTCGCTGATTCCGAGGGAAAAGCCAATCCTGGAGGGTAAACGGGATAAGAAAGAAAGAAAAAGGAAAGAAAAAATATAATTTGCTAACACCTTGTTTAGTTACAATGAGAAACAAAGTAACTAAACAAGGTGTTTGGTTTCTCTGAAGATCTTTGATGTAGCACTGTGCATGCATCGAGCAGTCTACAAGAGCCCCCGAAAGAAAATGACAAATTAGGTGCGTGAATAAGGAACAACTGAGCTGTTGGAGACGAAGTAGGGATGCACTGCGATATGAATACTGAAGATGACGACGACCTACTGCGCTGGTGGAAGGAGCTTGAAATCAGTCTGCTCACTCTGTCGGTAATTGCTAGACGTACGTTGTGCATTCCAGCAAGCAGCGAAAGAAACTTTAGTACAGCTGTAATGCTTTTTACGAGCCGTAGGTGTCCGCTAGACTCAGACCAAGTAAATGACTTGTTATTAATTCATAATAATCGTAACAATAAATAATTAGTTTGCAATTCATTCCCAATTTTGAGCTTGAGTTTCCGCACTAGCCATATATCCTTGGATAGAAAACCTTGAGCGAAGAGGACTTCTGCCATTGATATTGAGGTTTAGATTTAACTTTATATCTTATAATGGCATTAATTTGCCCAATTTATACACAATATCTTTGGTATGGCTAGTAGTGAAATATATGACTTATGCATTAATAATGTGTATTTTGTTTCTGTTTATAGAGCAGTAAAGTAGCCTATCAATCAATCAATCAATACAATCAATCAATACTGATCTGCATTTAGGGCAGTCGCCCAGGTGGCAGATTCCCTATCTGTTGCTTTCCTAGCCTTTTCCGAAATGATTTCAAAGAAATTGGAAATTTATTGAACATCTCCCTTGGTAAGTTATTCCAATCCCTAACTCCCCTTCCTATAAATGAATATTTACCCCAGTTTGTCCTCTTGAATTCCAACTTTATCTTCATATTGTGATCTTTTCTACTTTTATAGACGCCATTCAAACCTATTCGTCTACTAATGTCATTCCACGCCATCTCTCCGCTGACAGCTCGGAACATACCACTTAGTCGAGCAGCTCTTCTTCTTTCTCTCAATTCTTCCCAACCCAAACATTGCAACATTTTTGTAACGCTACTCTTTTGTCGGAAGTCACCCAGAACAAATCGAGCTGCTTTTCTTTGGATTTTTTCCAGTTCTTGAATCAGGTAATCCTGATGAAGGTCCCATACACTGGAACCATACTCTAGTTGGGGTCTTACCAGAGACTTATATGCACTCTCCTTTACATCCTTACTACAACCCCTAAACACCCTCATAACCATGTGCAGAGATCGGTACCCTTTATTTACAATCCCATTTATGTGATTACCCCAGTGAAGATCTTTCCTTATATTAACACCTAGATACTTACAATGATCCCCAAAAGGAACTTTCACCCCATCAACGCAGTAATTAAAACTGAGAGGACTTTTCCTATTTGTGAAACTCACAACCTGACTTTTAGCCCCGTTTATCAACATACCATTGCCTGCTGTCCATCTCACAATATTTTCGAGGTCACGTTGCAGTTGCTCACAATCTTGTAACTTATTTATCACTCTATAGAGAATAACATCATCCGCAAAAAGCCTTACCTCCGATTCCACTCCTTTACTCATATCATTTATATATATAAGAAAACATAAAGGTCCGATAACACTGCCCTGAGGAACTCCCCTCTCAAATATTACAGGGTCAGACAAAGCTTCACCTACTCTTAACTCTCTGAGATCTATTTTCTAGAAATATAGCAACCCATTCAGTCACTCTTTTGTCTAGTCCAATTGCACTCATTTTTGCCAGTAGTCTCCCATGATCCAACCCTATCAAATGCTTTAGACAGGTCAATCGCGATACAGTCCATTTGACCTCCAGAATCCAAGATATCTGCTATATCATGCTAGTATCCTACAAGTTGAGCTTCAGTGGAATAACCTTTCCTAAAACCGAATTGCCTTCTATCGAACCAGTTATTAATTTCACAAACATGTCTAATATAATCAGAAAGAATGCCTTCCCAACGCTTACATACAATGCATGTCAAACTTACTGGCCTGTAATTTTCAGCTTTATGTCTTTATGTCTATCACCCTACGCTAGACAAGAGGAATTACACGTAGCAGCACGTGAAATCCATTAACCATTTCTTCCAGTGTAGAAACACAGTAGAAAAATATGAGTTTAATTATTGACAGTTTCGTGCCCATTTATGAGTCCACCATTAACGCAAAGGCGTAATTTTTCGAGAGATAAAGGAACGCGAGACAAACTTAAGGACAGAGTACGGCTAAACAAGGACGGCGGGAGGCGAGCACTGCTACATGCGATAGCCCTGGAAGGAGCGAGTATCAAGGGGCAAGCTCGAGCGAACATGGCACGCCTCGCCCTTGAGAAGCAAATTCGACAAAATAATATGAACCGAGCACAGAGAGTGTTTTGCACGACACTAGATACTTAGTACACAGGTACATGGTGCGAAACAGCCTGGAACCAGCGAGTGACTTGGCTGCGTGATTTTGACCATGGAGCTGTTAGCTTGCATTAGGGAGAAAGTGGGTTTGAATTCCTACCGGCATCCCTTAAGATAGTTTCCCATTTTCATACTACGTAAATGCTGAAGCTGGATCTATTTCAGCAATGGTCGCGTCTTTCCTATCCCTTTTTTCGCCAAAATCTTCCTGAGTTGATACGGAGTTAAACCATTAGAAAATAAAAATATAAATGTTCGTCACTGGCCAGAGTTTCAGGAATTGATAGCTCTGTATTAGACAGAATAAGAGTACACACGTCTATCAGGTACAAATAATACACGTGTTTCTGACTTTCTGTTCATCTGCTTCAAAACAAGACTATCTTCAGCGACCTTTACAACGTCTCAGGGACGTACCTTTCGACGGGGCAATGACACAACTAACTGGGAACCGAACCAGGATATTCTGCCTTTCTGAGGAATCGCTCTAAAATGCAGCTGCCGTAACACGTTTTATTGTCCTTTTGCCTAATGTACTTATTGGGACGTAGACACAGCAGTTGATTCCGTAAGCCCTAATACAGGCTACTGATATTTCAGGACGAAATTATCATATTCGTGCTTTCAGATGTTAGGTCATGTGGTTCATATAAACTAAAAAAAATGCTATTCGTTCGGGGCGTCGACCTATAGAGATCTTTTGCCCCTACTTGCACCTAATGATATACACCTGCGTGTAATTGGAATTGCGGAAGTGTAGAATGTTGAATGTGAGGAAAGGAACGTTAAGGACGACACAAACACCCAGTCCCAGGCCAGGGATATTAATCATTTACAATTAAAAGCCCCTGACCCGGCCGGGAATCGAACCCGGGGGCGCCGGGTGACAGGCCGATGCGTTGCTCCCTATAATGTGGGGCCGGACATAAACTTAGTTAGTACGTAAATATAATATCAGTATTTAGAAATCAAAATAAAATCACACAGTAATTAACTTATAATGACAAGTTTACGTTGTAATCAGAAAACCACGGTTCAGGGTAGTTACAGATGCTGGAACAAGACTGCAATCTTTCAACTATATTGTTCATAATTTATAAGAATCACTTGGTATAAAATGCCAAGGAGGGATTCAGCTGGGTAGTGTCGTGACCTACCTGTCCAGTGAGACGATCTCGTAGGTTGGTCACCAGGCTGTAGGATGTTGAAGTATTACCTGATCTGCCGAGCGGAATGTAGGGAGGTAATTTGTAGGTATGACTCGTCCCGCAACTCACGAAATAAAAGATGATGTTATTTCCCTGTCCTTTATTACTGAGGACAACTACAACTACTATGTACAGTATATTTACAAGTCTGAATGTGATGATCTATAGAGAGAGCGAGCTTGTTCCACGCGCCTACTTTTCTACTACGCGTATCTCTGAATCTTGCCCTACGGCACTTGGGCTAGGCTCGAAAAGAATCTCGTTCTGACAAGTAGGAACTACTGGCTGGAAGAAGGCCCCGCGCCATCTTGGCCAGGGATTATATCTCCGCTTCTGAACTGAAAGTTCTATCCCTACCTCCTACCAAGGGGTTGGGTCTTACAGGCATTACCAAACTGTTCATCCAGTCCGTGGCGCCTTCAAGCAGCTATACTCAAACGTTGTCACAGTAAGTGCTGCTACCTAGGCACTACTGTCTTCTGTCTTACTTTGTCCTCATCTTTCCTTGTTTCCTAAGTGCATCTGTACTGACCCGGACTGGCCTTGCACTCGGCTTTGTTCCTTTGTCGGTTATCGGGCGGGCCGCCTGGCCCGCTGGCATACTAGCTCTGTTTGTCGATACACAGTAAATACCTTGTTGTGATCAACAAGTCCCCGCTCTTAGTCAACACTTGTGTAAGCGCACTTCGCAAACTCTCTCTACTACATGTAACTTCTTGAAATATTTCCCTTTTCTTACAGTAACTAAATCTGACTATAATTATTATTCAATTACCTTAATGCTACAAGGTGTCTCCTGTCTTTGATCATCATTCTAACACTGTCCGGCTCCATAGCTAAATGGTTAGCGTGCTGGCCTTTGGTCACAGGGGTACCGGGTTCGATTCCCGGCAGTGTCGGGAATTTTAACCTTAATTGGTTAATTTCGCTGGCACGGGGGCTGGGTGTATATGTCGTCTTCATCATCATTTCATCCTCATCACGACGCGCAGGTCACCTACGGGTGTCAAATCAAAAGACCTGCATCTGGCGAGCCGAACATGTCCTCGGACACTCCCGGCACTAAAAGCCATACGCCATTTCATTTTTCATTCTAACACTAATTAATCTCCTCTGACACCTTGAGCTCAAGACTCGGCTCCGAACCCCGGCTGCCTTCCACCTGGCAGTCCGCCGGTTCGAGTCCGTGGGAGGTCGGTACACGACATCTCCCCCCTTAGGGAAGAAATGGATGCAACTATACGTTGCGTCCATTTCTGTCCTACACTATTTATACTCTGATGTTGCCGGTATGTAAGGATCGGCGACCCTGTGGTGAAGGGGAAGGTTGTTCTCTACTCTGATTAACACTTGTATCCATTTCTATTGCTTCTATAGATCTCACAGGCGTACTAGGGCGTCCCCCAGCAGGCCTGGAGTGTAATTCCATGATCTCCTCAGACATCTCCGAGCGTCCCCGGATCCGCCTGGGACGTTGGAATATAGTTAAATCCTCATCTGAAGTCTTAACCTTATCTCCCTTCGTGATTACCGTTTGTTTTATACATATATTAGGGCAATGAGCCCGTGCATCATCAAACCATCTCTTTGCTGGAAACCCTAGTTTCGGACAGCAACAATTACAACAATAACAAATTAAAATTAAACTTGTGATACCAACAACTATCCACACAATATATCTGTACACATTAATATGCTGATAGACCATTTGTCTTTGTAGTTCTTCTTCTTATTGTCTCACCATATCTTCCACTTCTTGTGTCTTATGGGTAGCCCATTGTAAATCGTTAATGTGATTTAGCAAATTATTTAATGACAACTTATTCATTTCGGGTATCTGTTCTAACTTGATTTCACTACCTATCTGTTCACAACAGTCATAATCAAGTGTGACTTCTGGTACAAAGTCTTTACTTTGTGTAGTGTTCACTTCACCTGCACCTTGTATTTTACTATGTGGCCCATATACTGTGCAACCTGCACTTAAAACAAGAATACCAGTGCCTGTTAACCTGTTATCATTGGTGGTATCCTTACACATACATGTTACTTTAACTTCTTCTGTGGATACGTATATATATCTGTTAGCTCTGATAGGTATCCACGTGAGCTGTTGAACGGGAAGCACTCTTTTATCACAATTATCTGGGATTTGACTAACTCCAATAATTAACTGGATCGCGCAACTCTTTTGAGTGTACACTGTATTAATAGGGAATTTAACATGACATAGTCTCCAACTGGGTGTTACTACCTTACATTGATTTACCTGATCTTTGTCTAATCGAACATAAGTTTGTTTCTCCTTGTCCATAAGGATATAGTCCTTGGTCTCTTGAATATAAACAAAATGGTGTGGATTACTCTTCATATATGTGGGGAATGGAATCATGTAATACAATGTATAAGTTACCCTATCTGTAAGGGGTGTCTTGATGACGTACACTAGATAATTTTTGTTAGCGAACACTTCCATTGTGGCTACTTTGTAAATCAAGTAGCCGTAAGCTGATTTTAAATCAAATGGCAAGGACAATCCTTTAGGGAAATCTCCCTGAGCTTTCTTATAACCTTTAATAATATCATCTGGTGAAATTATTTGCACCTGAATGACTCCTACCTGAGCATTCATTATACCTGATAATACAACACTGTAATGCTCATACAGTTGTATGAGAAGGCCTTCAATCTCAATTAAATGCCTATTCACTGAGTTTTCTAATTCTACTTGCTTAAGTGCTTCTGTAATCTGAAGCGTGCTATTGGCAAGATAAGATCTAATTTCTGCAATGTTTTGAGTTAATCTCTGCTCATTGGCTGTGACATCGTAAATGGTGCTGTTCATAGATTGCAATGTTGATTTTACTACTATCATCTGGTCTTTTGCAATTTTCATACTAGAAAGCAGTTCCTGCTCTAACTCTCTAATTTTTGACTCATATTTATCGGCATCATCTTGACTTAATGTTCCAAATAACGCCTTTGCAATGGAACCTATTGCGTTAATTAGGCCTCGTTTTCGCCTAATGTTATCCGTTTCCTCTATTGGTTTAGTAATCCTCGTAATTAATTCCTTCGATTCCTTAATTCTATCTAATTGTGCACTTAGCATTTTAACATCCTGTTGACATGTTAGGTTAGTACTTCTTTCTAACTGTGTACATATTAATTGAGCCCAGTGTATGTGTCTCTTGACATATGAAAATACATCACTTAATTTATTCAGGTTTACATAGGTAACTAGTGTCCATTCCGTATGGTATAACTGTATCTCACCCTGATTGTCGAAGTATGCCCCTGGAGTACTCTCATATGGTGTCATCTTGACATCCAGTACTTCTCCGGCTATTCTGTATGCCCCTGGAGTACTCTCATATGGTGTCACCTTGATATCCAGTACTTCTCCGGCCATTCTGTAGCGATGTGACGTCACGACTATCATTGCTACTACGATGGACAACAATCCTAGCATTCGCGCCATATCTGCTGTCTACCTGCAAGGTAAGGACGGATGTTACCCTTTTATCTGTGAATACATTCGCTTCCCAGTTCTCGCTTCACTCATCTACAAGTACAATTTCAAACGATTCTTATGTACCTTAACCCTTTTTCCTTTCTTGTTCATCTGTAGGGTGCAATTCACCCCTGAAACATCTACTATCTCGTAAGGACCTTCGAATGGTGGGCTTAGCTTTCTGGATTTTCCTCTTCGCAATGCGTCATTGCGCAAGAGAACCGTATCACCTACCTGAAAGGTGACCTCATTTTGCTTTTTGTCGTAGTGTTCTTTCTCTAATTCCTTTCGCTCTATTAAGGTCTTTCTGGCGGCCTCGTGATTTCGCCTAAGCTGTGCCGTCAGTTCCTCCACCACGTTCTGGTGTTCATTGTAATTCATTTCAGGTGGCTTTTGCAGCACACCTGGGATATTTGCCTTCCTTCCAAAAATTAATTCGTATGGTGTGAACCCTGTACTTGTGCTCTTTGTGGTATTATACACAAAGCTAGCTGTAGGCAAATACTTGTCCCAGTCATTCTGCTCCCCTGAGCAGACATAATGCCTTAGGTACTCCGTGAGCACCTTATGGGATCTTTCTATGCTACCGTTCGATTGTGGCCTGAAGGCCGTAGTGTGTGTTTTCCGAATGCGCAGCGTTTTACACAGCGTCTTAAACACATCACTCATGAAATTACTACCCTGGTCAGTGAGAATCTGCTCTGGTATCCCGTAGATACTTATTACGTTATTGATTAGCGTCCGTGCCACGGTTTCTGCCTCCTGATTAGGCATGGCACTCGCTACTAGGTACTTTGACAGCTGATCTTGGCATGTCAGTATGTACCTGTTTCCTGCCTCTGTCAACGGAAGAGGTCCAACAACGTCTAGGGATATCTTCTCAAAGACTGTGTTCGGGGTATCCGTGATTCTCATGGGAGCCCTGACGTCTGGTCTGGTCCCTTTATTCTTTTGGCAGGAGGGACATATGCGTACATAGCGCTCAATGTCCCCTTTCATGCCCTTCCACTGAATTAGTTCACGTACCCTGGCGTACGTGCGCGCTATTCCTTGGTGGCCTCCCACCAAAGAATCATGACATTCTTTCAAAATGGCTAGCTTTTCAGCTTCGCCAAATTCGTCCTCTTCCTCAGATGAGCTACCTTCGGGCGAGATCTCCTCTGCGTTAGCGTCCTGGGAAACCTCGCTACCGTCCGCTTCAATTCCCTCTGCCGTAGCGTCCTCGGGTTTTGAAGACAGTACCTCCTCTCTATTCTCGTCTGAGGCCTGAGTTTCTACTGTTGTCTCTGAGTGAGACCTGTGCTGAGCCGAGTTAACCACTCGCGCTTGGCACTTGGGTTCAGTGGGATTCCTACTCAGGGCATCTGCATTGCTGTTCTGTTTGCCCTGCTTATATACGACGTCGAAGTCGTATTCCGCCAGCTTCAGTCTGAACTTTAGCAGGCGTGAAGACGGATCTTGCACGTTGAAGACCCACTTCAACGGCTTATGGTCTGTCACAACAGTGAATTTTCTACCAAACAAATATGGTCTGAAATACTTTACTGCCCACACTATTGCCAACAATTCTTTCTCAGTTACGCTGTAATTCATTTCTGCTTTGTTAAGCGTTCTACTTGCATAGGCTATTGGAAGGTCTTTCCCGATAGGTCCTTGTGACAATACAGCCCCAACCGCTTCGTTGCTCGCATCAGTGGTAACAACGAATGGTTTTTCAAAATCCGGATACTGCAATATAGGTTCCTCAATTAGCTTTTGCTTTAGTGTCTGGAACGCTTGTTCCTGATCGTCTCCCCATACAAAGGGAACGTCCTTCTTCACTAACTGATACAGCGGTTTCGCGATTTTGCTGTAGTTAGGTATGATCTTCCTATAGTACCCACTCAGTCCGCAGAACTGCTTGATCTGGCGGCTAGTGGTCGGCCTCGGAAAGTCCTTAACGGCCTGTACTTTACGTGGGTCTGGTAAGACACCTTCGTCAGTGATTACATGTCCTAGGAATGCTACTTCAGTTCTTAGGAATTCATACTTATCTGGCTGGAATTTCAGCGTGTTCTCTCTCAGCCTTTGAAATACGTCTCTTAGCTTCGCGTTGTGCTCCTGGATTGAACTCCCGTACACAATGACGTCATCCAGGTATTCACACTTATCTGGCTGGAATTTCAGCGTGTTCTCTCTCAGCCTTTGAAATACGTCTCTTAGCTTCGCGTTGTGCTCCTGGATTGAACTCCCGTACACAATGACGTCATCCAGGTAACACAGACATTTTATATCCGTTAGCCCTGTGAGCACATTGTTCATCAGCCTCGTAAACGTGGCTGGCGCGGCCATCAAACCCATGGGCATTTTCCTGAATTCGTACTTAAGTCCTAGCGCAGAGAATACTGTCTTTGGCCTGTCTTCAGGCTTCAACACCTGGTGATAGCCACTCGCGAGATCTAAAGTTGAAAAGTATCTCGCCTGGCCAATGGCGTCTAACAGTTCTGAAATTAATGGCAGGGGATAACTGGTTCCTATCGTTATCTCGTTCAATTTTCTAAAATCGATCACGACCCTCCATTTTTGTTTCCCTGAGGCGTCTAATTTCTTCGGAATTAAAAGTAATGGCGCATTCCAGGCTGATGTGCTAGGTGTGATAATTTCATCATTCAGCATCTTATCTATCTGAGCTTGTATCTCCCCCTTCTGTGCTTCGGGAAGTCTATATGGTCGTACATTAATTGGAGGTTGATCTTGGGGTGTAGGGATCTCATGCTGTAGTACATCAGTGTGAGTTAGTTTGTCTCCCTCAAGATGGAAGATATCATTGTACTCAGCACAGATGGCGTATATTCCTTCCTTATCTACCTGCGTGAGGTGATCAACTCGCAAACAATCTATCACCCGCTGTGATCGGGGCTTCTGGGTGGCCGGTTCTCCGTTTGCCACTCTTCTGTTCTGCTCTACCTTTCGCACTTGTGCTAGGCAGGTCTTATCTACCTCCTGTACGTGCACTCGTGGACTGTGTAAAGTCACTGCCTTTTCAGTGGTATTCATCATGCTAACCACTGCTTCGTGGCGCTCTGATTTGGTTAGGCACCCTGCGAGGTACACCCCTGGTATCACCTCTTCCTTCTCAATAATTCCTAAAGGTAGATTTCGATCTACTTCTATAACAACGACCTTCTGGGTCCTTGGTTCGAGACGGATCACCTTCGTCTCTCGTGCCCCCATAGGGTATTGTCGCCCTCTTATGGTGACATGACCCTCCTTATAGTCAATCACACTATCTGTCAGGATGTCTCGTCCAATTATACCATCCTTTGTTAATTGAAAATCACTCCCTACCACATGAAATGTGTGATTTGTGTTTCCAATGGCAAAACGTACAGTACCCTGGGTGTAAATTATTCCCTTACTTACACCCGCTAATTCAATTGATTTGCTCCCGTCAATCATGCATTCCTTGGGTACCGATTGCCTCTTTACTAGGCTGATATCGGACCCAGTATCTATCAAAAATCTCAACGGTCTTCCTTGGTTTGCGACCTGAATCAGCACCGTGCCTTCTACGTCAGAATTCTTGGGACCTTCTGGTGTGCGGGCCTCCGTAACTGTCCCCTTGCTACGGGCCCGTTCTAGTTTGCCGCCTGAGCCACGGAGGCTTTCGTGGCGTGCGTACTGCCGCCCTTCTTTTTGAACCAACAGTCTTGGGTTCGGTGTGACCATCTATCACAATGTTCGCATTGGGCTCGGTATCTTACGGCCTTGCCCCCTATCCGATCACCCTGAGTTTGGCCTTTCATGGCCCTGTTGCCCGTGGACTTGCCTTGGGCTTTTCGACAATTCCTCTGAATGTGGCCCTGTTGGCCACACGAATAGCACCTACGGTTATCCGTACGCATCACCGGAGTGTGTGCACCTTGAGTGCGTGCCCCTTGTGTGCGTGCACCTTGAGTGTGTGCACCTTGAGTGTGTGCACTTTGTGTGCATGCACCTTGTCGACAATTCACCTGTATGTGACCTTTTCGGTCACAACGATAACAAGTTCTGTTTTCACCTGTCACTGTGTTTGGTTGTGTGCGTACTATGCGCACTGTTTCTCGTACCTCTGTTTCCTTGTCCCTCTGTTTCTTTCTACAGTCACGTTCAATGTGCCCTGTCTTCCCACAATAGCGGCATTTTAATTTACTGAAGGTGCCCCCTGTAGCTGTATTGGAACTAGCGGTCTGTGTGGTGTGAGCCCCTTGCGTTCCTGTGTTCTTACAGTTCCTTGCTATGTGGCCTTCCTTGCTACAATTGTAGCAGACCACCCTAACACTAGCATGTGTTGGCTTAGTATGCCACTGTGGTGCTGCACTGCGCTCCCTAGCATGTGTTGGCTTAGTATGCCACTTTGGTACTGCACTGCGCTCCTGTTCTGGTCTGCGCTTGCTAAACCCTGAACTATGTTTGTGTTGTAGGCCCTCTTGTGCCTTCTTTGACATTATTACGGTTTCTTCCTGTTGAGCAAGTGCAACTGCCCTCTCAAAAGTAATGCCCTTTTCTGACTGTACCCTAGCTTGTATTCGAGGGTTGGCTAACCCTTGTATGAAACTAGCAACACATATTTTTCTTGTTATTTGCAATTGTGCATCGCGATCTTCCTCTAATTCGCCTTCAAGTATTGCCTCTCTAAAAGAAGCTGACAATGTCTCTATTTTGTGTGCCCAAAGTGCGACTGATTCTCGCGGGTCCTGCGCTGTTTGGAACATTTGACAAATGTACAAATCTAATGTGCCTTGCTGGCCATAATATTCTGTTAATGCCCGCTTAGCTTTCTCCCAATTATGTATATCACGTCTATACAACAACTTATCTCGGGCTCTGCCCGTAACCTTAATTAAAATGTACTTGAAAAACAACTCTTGATCCTCATCCTTAATCATACGAACAGCAGCATCTACGTTAGCTATGAACTCATGCAATCTATCTGGTTGACTGCCATCAAACTCTCGTCCAATGAGACGATGTCCTTCTACTAATGTAACAAAAGGCCCACTCATACTTACTGATTCCACCTCGTCAAGCATCTCAGTGCCTTGGTCTGCTGGTACTGAACTATTCTGTCGTGCCATTTGAAATAAATATTCAGCTTACCTTAATCTGCAATGCTGCTTCACTGCTGGGCTGGATGAGTAGTCGGCTGTAGTGCTGCGTCTCCACCGGATGGCGTTGTCTGCTACTGGACTGCTACCCCTCTGCTGGGCTGGCTTAGTAGGCTGCGGTAGTGATGCTCCTCTTCTGCGATGCGCGGCACACGAACGAAACTACGCGGTAGCGCGGTTCGGACAATCTTCTGCGAAGTCGCGATTTTCTCACACGGAAATCTTCTGCGAAGTCGCGGTTCTCTCACGTTATTTCGGTGAGTTGACACTGTTCCAGGATCGAACTCGGGACCCTGCACTACCTGACACCAAATTTTTATACGTGCCTGTCGTGACCTACCTGTCCAGTGAGACGATCTCGTAGGTTGGGCACCAGGCTGTAGGATGTTGAAGTATTACCTGACCTGCCGAGCGGAATGTAGGGAGGTAATTTGTAGGTATGACTCGTCCCGCAACTCACGAAATAAAAGATGATGTTATTTCCCTGTCCTTTATTACTGAGGACAACTACAACTACTATGTACAGTATATTTACAAGTCTGAATGTGATGATCTATAGAGAGAGCGAGCTTGTTCCACGCGCCTACTTTTCTACTACGCGTATCTCTGAATCTTGCCCTACGGCACTTGGGCTAGGCTCGAAAAGAATCTCGTTCTGACAAGTAGGAACTACTGGCTGGAAGAAGGCCCCGCGCCATCTTGGCCAGGGATTATATCTCCGCTTCTGAACTGAAAGTTCTATCCCTACCTCCTACCAAGGGGTTGGGTCTTACAGGCATTACCAAACTGTTCATCCAGTCCGTGGCGCCTTCAAGCAGCTATACTCAAAAGTTGTCACAGTAAGTGCTGCTACCTAGGCACTACTGTCTTCTGTCTTACTTTGTCCTCATCTTTCCTTGTTTCCTAAGTGCATCTGTACTGACCCGGACTGGCCTTGCACTCGGCTTTGTTCCTTTGTCGGTTATCGGGCGGGCCGCCTGGCCCGCTGGCATACTAGCTCTGTTTGTCGATACACAGTAAATACCTTGTTGTGATCAACAAGTCCCCGCTCTTAGTCAACACTTGTGTAAGCGCACTTCGCAAACTCTCTCTACTACATGTAACTTCTTGAAATATTTCCCTTTTCTTACAGTAACTAAATCTGACTATAATTATTATTCAATTACCTTAATGCTACAAGGTGTCTCCTGTCTTTGATCATCATTCTAACACTAATTAATCTCCTCTGACACCTTGAGCTCAAGACTCGGCTGCGAACCCCGGCTGCCTTCCACCTGGCAGTCTGCCGGTTCGAGTCCGTGGGAGGTCGGTACACGACAGTAGAAACATACTAAACACTCTTGGCCCATGCCAACGACGTGGTGGTAATAGCAGGCAGTGCTGAAATCCTGCTAAAATAACAGAAAAGCAACCAGTATGGTATGAAAATTAGCAGTTCCTTAACTAAGGTAATGTCAGTGAGGAAGCAACCAAAGAGGGCTGCATACCAGACAGGGATTATAAAACTGGAACAGGTGGATCATTTCAAATATTAAAGGATGTGTATTCTCCCAGGATTGTAGTCAGTGGCGTAACGTCAGGGCCTGCAAGATATGCAGTGCAGGCGCGTCCGAGTCTCAACGGACCCGTAGACTTCCCCTCAAACGTAAACAAATGAATAAATAACTTTATAGCAATGTCATCATGATATGTTTGTAGAATGGGGCGAAAAAGTGTGTTTTTATTGTGCATATGTAGAGTAATTATCGGATGGTTGCATCTGTCTCTTAGCCGGCCCCATGGTGTAGGAGTAGCGTACCTGCCTCTTACCCGGAGGCCCCGGATTCGATTCCCGGCCAGGTCAGGGATTTTTACCTGGACTTGAGGGCTGGCTCGAGGTCCACTCAGCCTACGTGATTAGAATTGAGGAGCTATCTGATGTGAGATAGCGGCCCCGGTCTAGAAAGCCAAGAATAACGGCCGAGAGGATTCGTCGTGCTGACCACACGTAATCTGCAGGCCTTCGGGCTGAGCAGCGGTCGCTTGGTAGGCCAAGGCCCTTCAAGGGCAGTAGTGCCATGGGGTTTGAGTGTGGGGAAGGGGGGTTGCATCTGTCTCTGCAAATCATTGTTATTGTGTTGAAGACAGCTCACTCTCGTAATACGAGCGGCACGCTTTCTCACAAATATGCGCCAAGTATTTATTAAAGAAACAGTTCAAATTGGTTCCAGAATATCAAGTTTTAGATATAATGGTTCCTGCTGCTTTTTCTTCCGCAAAACGATCATTTTAAAAACCGAAACTTATCACGAGCTGTCTACGAAATGCTATGACGCTAGACAAACTCTGTGAATTCAGCTTCCTCAGCATCGAATGTGTCATCCATGGATATCATTGAAATCGCCAATGCCTTTGCATCCCAGAACGTATTCTTTAGAATCAAATGTGAGTACAGTAAAGTTTTAAAAAATGTAAAGATAAAATATAGAGACATATATTTACGTTGTCTCTACAAAATATATAACTTTCAAAATCAAATTTATTAATAAATGAATTAGTTCTGTAATCTTATAATAAGTTGTTTGTATATGTTAAATGGATAGGCCTATATATTACATTAAAGTATCCTGAGTAGTTAGATTTATATATGATATTGATAGGTTTTATGCAATTTCTTTGAAGGGCCCAATTTTGCTTCCGGGCGAGTTGGCCGTGCGCGTAGAGGCGCGCGGCTGTGAGCTTGCATCCGGGAGATAGTAGGTTCGAGCCCCACTATCGGCAGCCCTGAAGATGGTTTTCCGTGGTTTCCCATTTTCACACCAGGCAAATGCTGGGGCTGTTCCTTAATTAAGGCCACGGCCGCTTCCTTCCAACTCCTAGGCCTTTCCTATCCCATTGTCGCCATAAGACCTATCTGTGTCGGTGCGACGTAAAGCCCCTAGCAAAAAAAAAAAAAAAAAAAAAAAATTGCTTCCTGCAGGTGGGCCCGTATCATATTCGCCACGTCTCTGATTGTAGTATAATTGGGATGGTGAACTCGATGTTAGGCCTCGTGAAACAACTGGCATCATCGCCATTATCGTCAAAATGTCTTACAGCCTGCTGTGACCTCGCAGTTGCAATCAACGGTATTCTATAAGAAAGAAGTATGCTCTTACATGAAAGTAACGAGAATGATTCTGGTATACACAGGTGGGTAAAATGAGAGGAGGATGCTCGCAGTGAGGAGATAGGATCTAAATTGGGAATAAACACGAAGGATGAAGCTGTACCGGGTTCGATGGTGGGAACATGTGAGATGAATGGAGGAGGATAGATTAGCTTGAGGAAGAGAGAACTATGCCAGGGAGGGTAAGACAAGCAAAGGGGGATGAAGGCGACGATGTTTTGACTAAGTTTTTAATGATTTCTAGGTAAGAGGTTTGGAACTACAAAAGGCCAAAGCACTTTTTGCGAAGTTGAGGCACTTACGGTAGATCATTCACAGAGGTTTGAAAACGGAACGTTGAAAGACGGAACAGTCTATAATGAAGATGTGTTTACATTTAGATAATTAAGAGTGACACACTGTAACTAGGTGAAGTACCTCTTTAGTACAATTAAATAAATAAATAAATAAATAAATAAATAAATAAATAAATAAATAAATAAATAAATAAATAAATAAATAAATAAATAAATAAATAAATACCGGTACATTATTCTTATTCTTATTAACAAATATATTGCAATTGGGAGATGCCCCGAGACAATGCTTACTTACGGTAGTATGACAATGAAGTAAAAATAAAAAAATAAATTACATAACAACAACAATAAGAAAGACAGAACAATCTATGAAAACAGAATATTACAAGAATTATATCGAAACAAACAAGAAACAAAATAAAACTTGAAAATTAAATATAACATACGGGTAATGAAACAAAGCAAAGCAAAGCGAAATAAATAAATAAATAAATAAATAAATAAATAAATAAATAAATAAATAAATAAATAAATAAATAAATAAATAAATAAATAAACTAAACATGGACGTGGGCGAAGAAGATTATCCTGGACGTGGAACCTCCCGACAGTGATTCGACATCCACGATACTACTCTGATACAGGAAAAACAAAATAGAAAAAATCTTTGTGAAGTATGGTCGCTAGTTGTCGTCATCTGGGGATAATTTATTATTTCTTACAGTCAAAAAATGGTTATTATTATTATTATTATTATTATTATTATTATTATTATTATTATTATTATTATTATTATTATTATTTGTAATATCATGTAAAAGTGATGAAATATTAATTCAAACACATTTATAATGTTCACCAGTACCGGTAATCGTGTATAATACACAGCTATTACGTACCTACAGTAAATGCCCAGATTGATCACGTTTATCTTAACTTACCGTGTAGAATATTTATCAATAATATCAATTCAAAACACTGAGTACTTCGAGGACAACCAACTCCACACAGTATATGATGGATAAATAAATAATGAAAGTAGAGCGAGATAGAATACATTCCCTGCCTGTCATAAGAGGCGTTAACGGGGTGATCTCCCAGAGACTCTCAACCTGGGAGCTTATGTTCGAACAACAGGGTCCTGAAACTAAGTCTGGCATTTTCCTATTTTCCATATACTTTCATTGTTCAGCTCTCGTTTTCTTGCGATCTCGACGGTATAATTAGATTTGCGAGGCATAGAAAGTTTTGTTATCACACCTTTTATGAGTCAATCATGTCTTTAGTCATCAGTCGTATCTTCATCCTGCGAAGGCTCAAAAGTCTTCTATTATGTTAAATTTCTCCTCAAATCGCCACCATCTTATCGAAAGGTAATCGAAGATTTTGTAGCACAGTGGGTGTTTCTCAAATTATGGTACTTGTGGTGTACTGACACCGAAACTTCTTCTTATTCTTCTTCTCCTCCTTATGCTGCTGTTGCTGACTTTCTCACGTCTTGGTAAGGTCGCCGGTGCGAACTGTGTTACGCATATGGATCTGATTCAGTTTTATGGCCAGATGCCCTTTCTGATACCAAATGTATATGGAGCGATGTATTCTCTATTGCATGTTTCTGTGATGGTTAGTAATGTGGTATGATGTGTGTGAATAAAGAGGTGTGCATTAAAGACGAACACAAACACCCATTTCCAGTCGAGAATTGAACCTAGGACCTTCTGAACCGAAGGCCTTGATGCTTATCAGTCAGTCAAGAAGCCGGACATTCATTCGCACGTGAACTTGGTAAAAACTAAATGCAAGGTTATTTAGTATTCATTTATAAAACCACCTTCGGTTTAGAGGGTCCTGGGTTCGATTGTCGGCCGGGTCGGGAATTGTAACCACGCCTGGTTAATTCCTCTGACTCAGCGACTGAGTGCTTTATTTGCAGCTATTTTAGCGTCGCACCAATGCCGTTAGGGTTTTGGCGACGAAGGGCTGGGGAAGGAAGCGGCCGACTACTTAATTAAGGTACAGCCCGAGCATTTTTCTGTTGTGAATGTGGGAAACCAAGGAAAACCATTTTCTGGGTTGTCAGAGGTAGGGTTAGCGAATGTAAGCTAACAATTACGTGACCCAAATCACATAACCAAACCGCTCGGTAGGTTTTTTTTGGTGTTTTCTCCGATACACTTCTCTTTATACAAACACAACACGCCACACACCACACTGCACCATCGAGACACGCAATAGCGAGGACATTCCTCCACATAGGGATTCTCAAATTGAATGGCCTCTGATTTGTGAAGGCTCGATAATTTTTGCTTGAATTTAGGCTCTCTCAACCTATCGGCATGGCAATACATTTTCTTGATTTGTGGACTGAATAAGACAATACAGGACTGAATCAAGTATTGATTCATACTTAGAGATTCAATTTACAAACCTGGATCGTTCATTCTGTAAACTCTGTTACTCATCGGATTGAGTAGCTCAGACGGTAGAGCGCTGGCCTTCTGAGCTCAAGTTGGCAGGTTCGAGCCCAGCTTAGCCCGGTGGTATTTGAAGGTGCTCAGATACATCACCCTTGTGTCGCTAGATATACTGGTACGAAAAATAACTCTTGCGGGACAACATTTCGAAACTTTTAACGTCTCCGTAAACTTTACAAGTAGTAAGTGGGGGTCGAACAAATAACTTTACAATGATTTGTGCTACTCGCAGGTTGGACTGGCACATCATTTACATCCAGTGAAACTGTTGTAATAAAAGTTTAATAATGATGATTCTGCTCTGGAGCGTTCCGTTTTGCTCCACCAGAGCTCGCTTGGGTGTCATATTGCTGAGTTTGCAATTTTTTGCTAGATGAACATCGAATGTGCTGTACCCGTGGTCTAGGGGCAGCGAGTCTGCCTTGTACCTGGAGGCTCTACGGTCGATTCCTGGCCTGAAAATGATTTTTACCTGGATCGTTCGAGGTCCACTCAAGCTACTTGCGAACAATCGAGGAGCTAACGGTGATTGCAGCCGCGATCTAGAAAGGCAAGTAAAACAGCCGAGAGGATTCGTCGTACTGGCCACACGTCATCTCGCAATCTGCAGACCTTGGGGATGAGCAGCGGTCGCTTAGTAGCCCAAGGCTCAGCAAGATTGTAGCGCCATGGGTTAAGTATGGAACATCGAGTGTCACCCGAGATTTCTTATAGGCCTACGCCGATATCGTACAATATGAGATGCCGAATGAACTTTTTTCTGATCTTCTGAGTTTGAACGCGTGATTTTGAGATATACAGGTCGACACTCAACCAATGATTGATAAAAGGACTGTGTTTCCATCCAGCAATCAAATTATCCACTACAAAATTTGTGCAGCTGAGTTCCTTTTGCCAGGCGGATGCAGGAAATGGTACGAGAGATTTTTCAAATGACAACAGTTATGGCATGGATTCCAAGATCTTCTCCCGCCCTTCAATACTTGTCTTCTTGGACGGGATCACACCCGCGAACTTGGAAACTTATACCTCTGATCCAGTACGTCAACTATTTCAAGTTTAATGTTATAAAACTTCTAAGTACAGTTTTAGTAATTGTACCACCCCTGTGGTGTAGGGGAAGCATGCATGCCTCTTACCCGGAGGCCCGAATTCCATTTCTGGCCAGTTCAAGTACTGTATTTTAATAAGGACTGAGAGGTGGAATGGGGTTCACTTAGCCTCGGGGAAACAAATGAGGATCTGTCTGATATAAGAGGCAGCGTATGTGGTCAGAAAGTTAAGCAATATGGCTGAGGATGGTATGCTGACTGTGTGAATCTCAGATATGAATTGTTGTGTTTTTTAAATTGTTATTGTTTCTTAGTATTAGGCAATTTAATATGATAACATTGCAAATCTCGTAAGATTACTTGATGTTACGAAAAATATTTAATAATAATAATAATAATAATAATAATAATAATAATAATAATAATAATAATAATATTGTACCGGGGGTACACCTTCTCCGGCCAGTTAAACTGCGTGCCTTCTATAAGGCCATCTATGTAATCAAACTTGAACTGATGTTATACAAGGTAGTTTGGTTTTCTACCGTTAGAGGTCTCCATCATCGGTTTAATCGCTCCCCTCAGCGGGTCGAACTCTAACTAATTTATTAAGAAATGTGCACTTTTCACAGGTGGAAAACCTTACGTTTCCTGTTGGGAAATCTGTAATTTAAGGGAACAAAGAATGATTACCCTCTGTTGATTCCCATTCAACTTGGTATGGGGTGACTAAAGTTTCTAAACGTTCATGTATCAAAGTTGTCAACACTTCTGCTGGTTCCTTCTCCAATATCTATCAAACGATCAGAATTTGGTGAATATTTTCTCTAGCCAATTATAATCGGGAGTGTGTACAGGATTCCAGCCTATCAGTAAAGAGTTCTGGAATCTTCCCCTCAAAAATGCTATAAAAGCTGGGCGCCTAAGGGCCGTATCGTCTTTCTTCTTGTTCCAGTTAATCGAATGCGGCGTTTCTACGGGGACAGGTGCCGCGGGCGGCGTTCGGAAGGCCCAGCAACTTAAGGTAATGGCAGAATTTCCATAAAGATGTGATAGATCCTGCAAATAGCTTGAGGGGAAGGTTTGAACCTCTTTTATTTCATGTAAAATTCTAAATCTGGTGGTTTAAATGTAGTATTTTCAGCCAGTGTGAGGACTCTGTTCTATTCCCTGTTGAGAAATCTGTAATTTAAGGGAACAATGATTACCCTCTGTTGATTCCCATTCAACGTATGGGGTGACTAAAGTGTATAAACGTCTAAAATTCTTAACAGTCTTTTGGTATTTAATGTTTCTCATTTACTCAGCCCGGTATAGAATAGGCTTAGCCTCCGTATCATTGGGCCGTAAGCCCACTTAGGGTTTTACATATTTCTAGAAGGAGTGCAGGTGTTTCGCCTCCCTTGCATTTTGTCTATGGGCTGTCTATGACCTTTCCTTTTGTAATTAAGGCCATTTAGTATGGGCAAAAATGGCCCTTTAAATCTATTGAGGTGTGTAGGATTGAGCCTCGTGTGAAGTCCCTTGAGGGATAGGAAGTTATAAACTGTTGAGCAATAGACAAGCCTACCTTGGGGCTACCCTGTGTAATTTTTTTAAAAAAATTAAGAACAACCGATTGCTTGGAAGTGCACATTACGAGTATAAACTGATGCCTCTGAGAGGCTGGACGATGATATAGTTGGAGCGCAGACTCCTACAAAGTGTATTTTCCTGGAGCTTTCTAGCTCTTATAAATTTTGTACCTACCAAGAGCAATTCAGCTCTTTTCTGAGAAAATTATTATTTGTATATCTTTCAAATTTTGTACCTAATTTTTGGACTTTAAGTCATTGTTATTGGGGCTGACGAGCTCATTATAAGATTGTTGTTATTTATTCAGATCTTCTATTTATCAAATTTTAAAATAAAAAAGGAAAGAAATAAAATTTTAAAATTTAGTGTGTTAACTTATGCTCTAGTTAATTCCTTATCCACCCATTCACCCCAGCAGCTTCTTACACCTCTGTGATCCACGGAATTCCCGTAATAATAATAATAATAATAATAATAATAATAATAATAATAATAATAATAATAATAATAACCCTTGCAGACTTACAGCAAGACTTTCGCTGTCGCAGGTAGAGGAAAGGCATCCAGGAACAAGTGGATCTCTCCGGTAAGTCGGATCTGGAACAACAGGGATCCCGCACGAGTCCATACATGACCACCCACAGTTTTGGCAAGCCATCCAGTGGGGAATTTTTCCGATGTCACTTACTAGGAGGAAGAATACAGGGACCAGCAGACTTATGTGGACGGAGGAAAGAAAGCTGGCTGGCTCACAGCCAGAAAGTGAAGGAGTACTGGAAGGGGAGAAAACAGAAGGCCCACGTAACGAGAAGATACGAGCCCCGTGGTCCTCAGCAGGTCCAAACGACAAATAATAATAATAATAATAATAATAATAATAATAATAATAATAATAATAATAATAATAATAATAATACGGAGGGAGTTGGCCGTGCGGTCAGGCAGCGCGCAGCTGTGAGCTTGCATTCGGGATATAGTGGGTTCGAACCTTACTGTCGGCAGCCTTGAAGACGGTTTTCCGTGGTTTCCCATTTTCACACCAGGAAAATGCTGGGACTGTACCTTGATTACTTCGTAAGGCCACGACCGCTTCCTTCCCACTCCTAGCCCTTTCCTATCCCACAGTCGCCATAAGACCTATCTGTGTCGGTGTGACGTGAAGCATATTGTAAACTAATAATAATAATAATAATAATAATAATAATAATAATAATAATAATAATAACAATAATAACGGCGAGTGGCTTTCGGAGAGGCCTGGTGCAGATCTTTCGAGTAACGCCCTGTAGGCGACCTGTGCGTCAGTGAGGATTGGGGCCTTGCCTAACAGGCTATGATTTCAAATGATGAAGATGGCACAAACACCCAGCCCCTCCAGTCAGAGGAATTAACCAATGAAAAGTTAAAATCCCCGACCAGGCCGGGAATCGAATCCGGGATCCCCGCATGCTAATGATTTAGTCATGGAGCTAGACGAATATTTAGTGGAACACATAACGAAAAGTTTCAAAAACACCTATTGTACAACATACATGCATTTGTTCATGAAGTTTCCTGCAGAGGAGTGCATATCAGTTTTTAATCTATACTGGAGCTATATTACTTCATGTACTTAAGGATCATGTGGCTCAGTTTGCAATAACATGTCCATAGCGCAGAGTGGCGGCACAACAACATTGGTCTTAATCTGAACTCGCCCACATACGTGTCATCAGCGAGTACGATAATGAGATTATCATATCAAATACAGCAGTTTGTGAATGAGGCTGCAGGATGAGAGGTGGTCTGGGTGTGTGGGCAGTCTTTGTTATATTTCTGTCCGTTTGTCACGCTACATATGAAGGTCGTAACAACAGAACGAATTCGTCAGTCAACACTCAACATAGAGGTGAGTGTGTTTTATGTTAGCAGAAATGTTTCGTCCTCAGTTGACTTGCACAATGTACAGCCTGACACGACATTATTTTATTGGCCACTTCAGTGACATCTAGGCATCTATGACAGCTAATGGTGAACCTGTTGAGGATCCAACCAGCCTTCGGGCTGAATACCCAACATACATACCTATATATTAAAAAAAATTATGAAAACTAAAGTCAGTCAGTCCAGCCATTCTATCCGGTCGATTTCCTTCATTCTATTTTTTAACTGAAAGGTATTCATGCACAGATTTGTCATCAGGTTCTATAAATCACTTAACTTCCGCCTTCCTCAAATTATTGTTTTTTTTCCTTCAATTTTTTGTCTCTTTGAAGCAATCATATATTTGGTTCTAATTGAGGTACGGAGTTCGTTTTGGGCTAAGAACACTCAGTGGATCAAGCTCTTTCATTTCAGCTGTTAACTATTCAAATTGGTTGATTCTGAGAAAAGTTAGGAATGCACATTCAATTTGACGTCTCATTTCTTCAACATTTTTTCTCATTGAAGCAATCATATCTTTCGTTCTAATTGAGGTACACAGTTCCTTTTGGTCTATAAACACTCAGTGGATCAAGCGCTTTCTTTTGAGGTAATAACTACTTAAATTTGTAGATTCGGAGAAAAGTTATGAGTACATTTGTCTCCATGACGAAGATCATTGAAGGACTTTTTAACAGTTCGGCGCGTAGTGTTGTTCCAAGGAAACCGAGCTCGATAGCTGTAGTCGCTTAATTGCGGCCAGTATCCAGTATTCGGGAGATAGCAGTTTCGAACCCCACAGTCGGCATCCCTGAAGATGGTTTTGCGTGGTTTCCTATTTTCACACCAGGCAAATGCTGGGGCTGTACCTTACTTTAGGCCACGACCGCTTCCTACCCACTCCTAGCTCTTTCCTGTCCCATCGTCGCCGTAAGACCTATCTGTGTCGGTGCGACGTAAAGCCAATTGTAAAAAAAAAAAAAAAAAAAAAAAAAAAAACCAAGGAACGTTTCATTCAATTTCTTCGTGTGATGTATTTTCAAATGTTTCGTTGACATAATATTACATTCTATTACCACAGACGATCATGTGCTTTATTTCATTAACTCGAAACTTTGCAAATACATCCGTGAGGATAGTAACGAACAACACCATACTTTGTACATTGCGGGCGGAGCCAGCGGGAAACTGCTAGTATATATATAAGAAGCAAAATTATTTTTTCAACATTAGGATCAGACCCGAATTATTTTCGAAATGTAGAAAATTTAGCTTGTTGGAAAATTGACCTCCTGGTATGACACAACAAGTGTACTGTTCTTCAGAAGAAAATATTTATTATTTGTGTTCTTTTTTCTTGCCTTATTCCAATTATCCAGGGTCCGGACTTTGTATTAATTTAGTCCAGTTTTTACGGTCGGATGCCTTTCCTGACTCCTAACCTATGTGAAAGGATGTGTTCACTTCGGCGTAATGTGGTGTATTGTTTTAAATGAAGATGCGTATTTCGACGAACACAAACACACATCCTCGAGCTAGAGAAATTAACCAGACGCAGTTAATTTTCCTACATGGCTGGGAAATGAACCCGGGTCTCTCCGAACCAAAGGTCAATAAGCATTTATAAAGTGTTCAGGTGTAGGGGTAGCGTACCTGCCTCTTACCCGGAGGCCACAGGGTTCGATTCCTGGCCAGGTCATGAATCTTTACCTGGATCTGAGGGGTGGTTCAAGGTCCACTCAGCGTATGTGATTGCAATTGAGGGACTACCTTACGGTGAGACGGCGGCCTCGGGCTAGAAAGCCAAGAATAGCGGCCGTGAGGATTCGTTGTGCTGACCACACGTTACCTCGTAATCTGCAGGCCTTCGGGCTGAGCAGCGGTCGCTTGATAGGCCATAGCCCTTCGGGGCTGTTGCGCCATGTGGTTTCGGTTTTATTTATAAAGTGTAGTTTTTTATTGACGTAATAATAACTTCGGCGTGTCAGAACTTGTCGGATGACTGATTTTATTGTGATGGCTATAGTAGTGCGCTTACTGTGTCTCTAATTGTAAGTGATATGTCTCTTGACTTGAAATAAGTTACTAACATAGCAATTTTCCTAGAGGAGTAGAATATCACATAAGAAACCTCAGTATAGCCACATCATTACGTCGTCTCCAAACGGAGGGAGACGATCCACACGACCAGCTCCGATCTTGACGTTGCAGCCGTGCCATGTGAATTTATTGGAATATCTTTCGTGATCTTAATGCAGTGGTTTCCCGTTGCCTTCTGCATCCTAATGCCGTTGACCAAACTGGTTCCTCCGCTTTTGGGAACAATTTCTTATCCCCAGGACAATAGAGTGCCCTTACCCATACCCGCTCATCCACTCTCAAAGAAGCTGTTGGAACTTGGTATAGGGGATCTCCTTATACCGGGAGATAATCGGTCCCTTCATTCGTTAGTCGCCTGCATATAAAATATTATTTTTATATGCAGTCCTTGCCCCCTCTATAACTTTCTACCGCGGGGAGGTGAATGTCAGGATTTCACCGTTATTGAAACAAGGACCAAATGGCATTTCCTTGTTTCTCTGGTTCTTTAGAGAGGACAATTATTAGCTCTTCTTCAGTGTAAAAAAATATCAGAAACGATGCTCCGTAGATACATCAATGTTCATTCTATCAGAAAATAAATTTAAGAACAAGTGTTAAAAATGCATGTCTATTCCTTAGTTCTTTCCTGATTCGGCGTCGAGAAAGGGGTGAGATAAAATTATATGGCAATTTATTATTTCTTTCAAATATTATGTTTTTTCATTTCAATACTAATATATTGTTATCAGAAATATACTTTAAATATTTTTTTCAAAATAAATTTTATTTATTTATTTATTTATTTATTTATTTATTTATTTATTTATTTATTTATTTATTTATTTATTTATTTATTTATTTATTTATTTATTTGGATCAGTCAAAATGTTAAGAGATTTGAATATTTTACGTACCGGTATATGCAAAGCTGTACGATTACTGTAACTACTGGCACATTTCAGTCTTAGAGAAGTCCTTGCTCATGAATTCTCTGAGGTAGAAACTATTTTAATTTTTACACCACTCCAGCTGATTAGCAAGAAAATTCATAAAATAAAAGATTGTTAATTTTCTGTACACTAGCGACCCTAGCGAGTTCGTTTGCAAGGTAGAAGTAACTGCATACTTGTAAATTCGTAAAGCAGGTTCAGTATAACAAACAAGTACATTTTCCTTTTCAAATATGCAGTGTTGTACATTTAAGAGCTAAATCTTCCTGCAGCCAACCTCAATTGAGGAGCTAATGCCAGGCTGAGCGGCACAGATAGTTAAGGTGCTGGCTTTCTGGGTCCAACTGGGCTGGTTCGATCCTGGCTCTGTCCGGTGGTATTTAAAGGTGCTGAAATGTGTCAGCCTGTGTTGGTAGATTTACTGGCACGTGCAAGAACTCCTGCGGGACACAATCCCGGCACCTCGGCGTCTCTGAAAACCGTAAAAATAGTTCTTGGTACGTAAAATGAATAACATCATTTAGGAGCTAATGAAGATGAAATGGATGATGGTGAATTAAATTGGTTAAGAAGGTGGAAGGAATAGGCTGTGGAGTATGAATAGGAACTGTCCCGAGATTTGCCTGGAAGTGAAAATGGGAAACCACAGAAAACCATTCTCAGGACAACCGACGGTGGGGTTCGACCTCACTTGTCTTCCGAGTACAGAACTTGCCTCACTTGCCTCCATGGCCGTAGCACGTTAACACGCCCGGACAATCCACTTGGTAACAAGTGTTCAGAAAAACAAAAAAAAAAAAAAACACACACACACACACTCACTCACTCTCTCTCTCTCTCTCTCTCTCCACGTTTTTATAATGTTCTTTCTTCGAAAAATTAATCGTTCTAGAAAATTATCAGCAACCCTCTTTTAAGCCTCTCTCTGTTTAGAATATTGTAATAATTTTTAGCCTATCTTTCCAGTCGTATTTTTCTTGAAAAAATAACTGTTGTGGGAAATGTGCAACAACCACGTAGGGACTTTCCATTTAATTTTCTTTCCAGTAGCTTTTTCCAAAAAATGTAACTGTTGTGGAAAATATAAAGGAACCCCCCTCTGAACATTTCGCTGTTTAGGTATATTAGGTGTGCTATTTCACTTGTCCCCTCCATCTGGTTGTAGTCCTCCTTCGTCCTTAATTTTCTCTTTCGTGATGAACTTTTCTAAGTTTTCTCCAGTCTCACAATGTGTACAAAGATTTGGAGTATTCATTTATGTGATAAGAAAGGCGTTTTGAAATCTTCAACTCCTGAAAGTATGGTCACATGGGTTCTTGCGGTCCAAGGCACAAGTAGCATTCTACACCAGCACCGTGAAATGAAATGGCGTATGGCTTTTAGTGCCGGGAGTGTCCGAAGACATGTTCGGCTCGCCAGTTGCAGGTCTTTCGATTTGACTCCCTTAGGCGACCTGCACGTCATGATGAGGACGACATGTTGATGAAGACGTATTTGAAAGGCATCGGTGCATTTTTTGTCATAAGCCTTTACGGTTCAAGTCTCACAGCCATAATGAGAAAACAGAGAATACAATGTTTTCAATGAGACAGATCATTTTATTATTGGTTATTCCCCTGCTTTGCCAGATTATCTTCATAATAACTCGTCCTAGCAAAATCCGTCTCCTTATCTCCTTTCCTCGAACATCGCGTATACCTGGTTGTTGAACCAAAGTATCCAAAGTCGTGCACTTCCTCCAGGTTTTTCAAATGCCTATGAGCTCGATGTTCACCATAAGTTCGAATTTACTGGGTTTGATTTCCAGTCCACACTCAAGATTCACTTTCTTCACTCTTACTAGAATTTCTGGAAGTTCTTACTCACTGCTGGCAAGTAGAACAGTGCCATTAGCAAAGAACAAGTTGCCAATTTTCATCCCACCAACTGAGGTGCCTCCAACCCAATCATCAAGTACCTTCCTTGTGATATACTCGTTGTAGACATTGTGAACTTGAGAGAGCAAGATGCAGCCTAGTCTGACGCCACGAGACACACTGAAGTATTCTGAGATCTTACCATCTATCTTTATAGCGACAATGTTGCAGTCATATAGACCTCTCACAAGCGATATCAGATGAAGTCGGATATCAAAATCAAATCCAGAACTTTTATCAACGAAGCAAACAAAGAGAGGGACACAAAACGAACGAGATTTTTCTATTTGTCTCATACTGAGAACTGAGAATCTGTCTCGGATAAACCAACTTGCTCCCAGGATTTCAGAGGCTAAGCCTTCCTCTTTCATCTCTGTAAACATCTCTCCTGCTATATCATCAAAGCACGGAGCTTTTATTGTTCCTTAGTTGTTTAATGGGATTCTCAGTTTCACTGCACAGAATTGCAGCTTCCATTTCAAGGTGCTCTACAGCTCTTCAAACAGTGGCGTTATTACATTCTGAATATAGGTACTTTCTAACAATATTATTTCCAGATGTCAATGGCTGCTTTATTTCATCCAAGGAGGATAACATATTCATCATTTACCACCTAGATATAGGGTTTAAACTACGAGTGTGCTGGAAACTTTCTTGAATAGTTCACTTGTTTGGTTGGAGTTTTAATGTTGTTCCATCTGATCCACCTTTTTAAAAGAAATAGTGACCTGTCTGTCCTTCAATTTCGCTGTCTCTCTCAACATAGGAGTCTGTGCTTTTGTTCTTCCATAGTGGTTTGGATACCATTTTAATTCAGGGTTCTCTCTTCAATCAACTGCAGTGTGGTATGCGATAGCCAAGACTGTTTTACAGTTAGCACTTTGTAGACTCTACGGCGGATGAGGGGAAAGATATTCTACTCCAAGTGTGGGATACTGATTTAATCAAAGGAATTTCTGGAGTTTTGATCTTATACATTATTCAAACTCTTGAAAGGATTTCTGATCACTAAGTCTTACTTTACTCTCACTCATTCTTTTGATAGTTTGAAGTTCGGTTTGCAGTTTCATGACTAACATATTATGGTCACTTTCACAATATGATGTAGGAAAAGTCTTGGACTCTAGAACAGAATATCTCCAATGTCGTCTGACAAGTAAGGAATCAATCCGGCGTCTGAATCTCTCCCCAGACGAAATCCACCTATGGCGTCGCCTTGCATGATGCTTGAAGAGGGTGTTGTAGATAGCCATATCAATTTGAGCATAGAATTGCAGTAAGTGCTCTCCTGGTTCATTTCCCCACATCTAAGCCATATGATCCAACCAAAAATCTCAAATCAGTAGCCTTAGTAGTATCCCGGTCCTAGCATTGCATATCCCTCTAAATTATTAGTATCTCCCAGTTTGGAATTTTGATGATACCTTCCTGCTGTTCATAGAAATTTTCGATTTTTTAAATCACCTGTATTGTTTAAACTTTTGGGGATCACTACAGAAACATCATTCCTGCTGATTCTTGCACCCTGAAATTAACACTGCGTTCTTAATAATAATAATAATAATAATAATAATAATAATAATAATAATAATAATAATAATAATAATAATAATAATAATAATAATAATAATAATAATAATACAATTTTTACATTTCAGTAGCTGCTTTTTTCGGAGACGCAGAGGTGCCAGTATTTTGACCCAAAGGAGTTATTTTTACGTGCCAGTAAATCTACCGACAGGGGACTGTCATATTCGCGCTCCTTCAAATACCACCGGACTGAGTCAGTATTGAACCTACCAAGCTGAAGTCAGAAAGCCAGCACTCTGCCGTTTGAGCTACTCAGCCCGGAACACTACAGTATGATCTTCTTGTGGGTCATAAAATGGCCAAATTCCTTCCAATGTGACTCACTGAGTCCAAGAAGATCCAATTCATGCAGGCCCTACATTCATTTCTTTTTCGACAATATTCTTTACTTATCGGATCACAAAAGACCACGAAAATTCCATATTGACATGTTTCTAATGACGTGCAAGGATAATTTTATAATTGTTACAGGCACTTCTCTCAGTTCCCCCACCCCATATAGAGTCGAACGGGGGATATAAAACAAAATTCCGGAACACCTTAAATTGAGAAAAACCATAATGGGATAGTCTTTCTTTCTTGTTTAATCTGTTTACCCTCTAGGGTCGGTTCTTCCCTCGGACTCAGCGGGGGATCCCACCTCTACCGCCTCAAGGGCAGTGTCCTGGAGCTTCAGACTCTGGGTCGGGGTATACAACTGGGGAGAATGACCAGTACCTCGCCCATGCGGCCGGCCTCACCTGCTATGCTGAACAGGGGCCTTGTGGAGGGATGGGAAGAGTGGATGGGACAGGCAAGGAAGAGAGAAGGAAGCGGCCGTGGCCTTAAGTTAGTTACCATCCCGGCATTTGCCTAGAGGAGAAGTGGGAAACCACGGAAAACCACTTCCAGGATGGCTGAGGTGGGAATCGAACCCACCTCTACTCAGTTGACCTCCCAAGGCTGAGTGGACCCGGTTCCAGCCCTCGTACCACTTTTCAAATTTCGTGGCAGAGCCGGGAATCGAACCCGGACCTCCGGGGGTGGCAGCTAATCACGCTAACCACTCCATCACAGAGGCGGTATGAGATTGTCAAGGGAAAATATTTTAGTCACGGTTTCCCTTTGTCTTTTGAATATGATACAAATATTAAACATTTTTCCGTGGATGTTTTGTCAATATAACCTACCAGCTGCTCGGTATTGTTGGTGTACTAATGTGTCCAAAGGCATTACACTGCAGAAATATTCCTATCGATAAGTTGTTGTCTGGAAAATAATATAAAATATACCAAGTGATTTTCTCCATGTTTTCTAACGTCACTTCAGTCTACCCAGGAATATTTTAATAACTGGTAGCTTAATTTTCTTTACTTTTTCGCCTTCTACTCAAAGAACAACTTTCTTGTCAATCAGTGCAGTGGATTTGATGCGACACTTTCACAAAGAGACAAAATGAAACTGAATCTGACATTGACAATGAAGTGCTTTCACCCGACGTGGGTAGGTCGTCTTCAGCCAGATGATGATAACAACCATTCATTTACCGTCAAAATAGTAGTTATTTATTATTTATCGTATGATGTACACAGAAAGATTATATAAATAAGTATGCAATATATACACAATATATACAAACAGAAGCCTATAGTTCCAAATCACCGGGCGAGTTGGCCGTGCGCGTAGAGGCGCGCGGCTGTAAGCTTGCATCCGGGAGATAGTAGGTTCGAATCCCACTATCGGCAGCCCTGAAAATGGTTTTCCGTGGTTTCCCATTTTCACACCAGGCAAATGCTGGGGCTGTACCTTAATTAAGGCCACGGCCGCTTCCTTCCAACTCCTAGGCCTCTCCTATCCCATCGTCGCCATAAGACCTATCTGTGTCGGTGCGACGTAAAGCCCCTAGCAAAAAAAAATAGTTCCAAATCAAGTCCATTGATCCATTTTAAGGCCTCCTCAGTTGCGTTATGAATGTCCTCCAAAGGACCTTGAAATGCTCTCTGTGGAAAAATAGTAGTAAATAGATATAATTCATTATAATTGTTATTTCGCTTCGTAATGGGCGTCAACATTCATATGGTGTCAGCGTTGCAGTCTTCGGTTTAGAGGGTCTCGAGGTAAATTCCTGTTCGAGCCGGGGATTTTTAGCTGCGTCTGATTAATTTCTCCGGCTCGAGGACTGGATATTGGTATTCATTTCTTTATTAACACACAGCACATTACTCTAAGAAGTAGTGAAATAGTGAATACATTCCTCCACATAGGGTTGACGTCATGAAGGACATCGGGCCATACAGCTGGGCCACACACACACACACATATATATATATATATATATTTCCGACATAAAATAATTTTGAAAGGTCTAGAAATAATAATAATAATAATAATAATAATAATAATAATAATAATAATAATAATAATAATAATAATAATAATAATAATAATAATAATAATAAATAGAACATCGGTTAGGCGTTTGCTTACAATGTTCGAGGTTCGTCTTCCTGGCGCTTACCCAGTTTTTTGAGGGTCGGCACTATATGTATATACTGTAGATTAAGCTTAGTTTTACGGTCGGATGTGGTGCACGTAAATGTGTGTTAGGACAAACGCGAACACCCAGACTATATGTCAGAATAATAAAGGCCGGGCTAAGTGGCTCAGACGGTTGAGGCGCTGGCCTTCTGACCCCAACTTGGCAGGTTCGATCCTGGCTCAGTCCGGTGGTATTTGAAGGTGCTCAAATATGTCAGCCTCGTGTCGGTAGATTTACTGGCACGTAAAAGAACTCCTGCGGGATAAAATTCCGGCACCTCGGCGTCTCCGAAAACCGTAAAAGAGTAGTTAGTGGGACGTAAAACAAATAACATTATTATTATTATTATTATTATTATTATTATTATTATTATTATTATTATTATAAAGACCGGGCGAGTTGACCGTGCGGTTAGAAGCGCGCAGATGTGAGCTCGCATCCGGGAGATAGTCGGTTCGAACCCCACTGTCGGCAGTCCTGAAGATGGTTTTCCGTGGTTTCCCATTTTCACACCAGGCAAATGCTGGGGCTGTACCTTAATTAAGGCCACGGCCGCTTCCTTCCTATTCCTAGACCTTTCCTGTCCCATCGTCGCCATAAGACCTATCTGTGTCGGTGCGACGTGAAGCAACTAGCAAAAAAAAAGAAAGCTTAATAAAGCGGACGCTGCTAAAATACTCGACCCGGTGCGGAATCGAATTCGGGACCCTCTGAACCGACGATCAGTACGCTAATCATTCAGCCAAGGAGTCGGACTTTCCATGCTCTAGGTTGTAGGATCCAATACTGGTTCAGCCGATAAGAGTGCTTAAAAGCGAGAGATCCACGACTGTATGTTACCAGAACATTAACGAATCTCTATTCAGAACAAAATTCCGGCACTGTGGTTTTCCCATATTTACCACTAGTACGTGCCCGCGGCTTTGCCCGCGTTTATTAATTGAATCGTTAGATGTTTCTAAACTATTTGAAAGCAAATTAAAACATTATGTTTATAAATTCACATCGTTTTGACGTAATTTGCATGAAATACATTATTTTATTTTTATTATATTGTTACTTTCAATGCTTAAGATACCGGGTTGATGGATGGTACAAATAATATTAAAACCTTGTAAAAGACCATGTCATATAATACAAAATATATTGTTTCCTTATAGAGGTTCGGAATAAACTATATCAATGTCCTTCCATTTGGAGGTAAGATTTATACTCTATTGTGTTTGCCTTTCGAACTCTTGAACAATCCACGTACAGTTGACAATGGCAAAAGCACCGTTTTCGAAGATGGAGTCCTACCACTTTAAGCGATTGTCCTATGTCAAAATTTCAGATCTCTGCGTGCCGTAGATTTGACTGGGCTTCGCACACATACATCCAAACACTTCCGAATATTATGGGCTGATGGCTCCTCGTGTCGCGGACCGAAAATGGCTTCCTACTCAATGGACTTACAGTTCGAGGAATACTACTTCGCCCGCAGCATGCTCAGTAATGATGGTGGCTTCAATAATATTCGTCATCAGTTTCAGAGCCGTGTTCATCGCAGAGCATCAACAGCGACATATGCCCTCACACCATATAAGACCAAAAACGGTTTCCTACGCTCTGGATGTAAAATGGCTCCTTGAATATTGTGTTCTCTACCTATCTTATGTACGTTGCCTAGCGACAGCGACTTGGTGACAGCACGTTGGATTGTAATATCCCAATGCACGTTTTCCGATGGTTTTTCGTTCATAACTCACCAACGTAAGTGAAAATGAAAATTCCGGCTTCGAGGTGCATCGGACCCCTTTCCATCTACCTATGTTCAAAATTTCAGATATCTGCGTGCTGTAGATTTTGCTGCGCATCGCGCGCTGACAGACACACAGACATACAAACACTTCCTTTTATATTATATTATTACCATCTTATATGTTTCAGCTCTATTTCCAATATTTGGATCGATATCACTCGTTAACATAATGCAAGTCACTGAGAGAGCCGCGCCTCGGAAGACGTCCTGTTCCATAGTATCTAAATATCCTACCTCTCAGGACCACTTACAGCACTGCTTGCTCTGTTATTCATTGTTTAATGGATCAGGATATAACATCAGAAACCCACACCACGAACAATTCATTTTCATAATTGTTTAAGAGAAGAGAGATACGACACATGCCATTTCTTTTCATCATGGCACACGCTAGTATGCTGAAACATCTGATCGACACATTAACAAGGCATGGTACTTTACCAACAGCATTGCAGGAAACCAGGTTCATCGACGATCACGTCTTCGAGACAAAAGGTTACAGAATCCTTAAAAGAAAAGTGGCCAGCGGGCAATGCAGAACGTGCCCCATTTAGGCGAGGCATTTATAGTCAGCCACAAGATATTGGACTCTGCCATTGACTTTTCATCCCTCAGCAGTCGAGTATCCATCCTCCCTCTCAAGTGCACCAACAAGGCTACACTTCAGTCGATGTGCACTCCCCAATCAACCAGGACAACAGGTGGAATCCGAAAAAGAAAACCGGACAAGTTCTGGGACGATCTGGAGGATATTTCTTTTAAAAATCTCCGAGATACATACCATCATAATGCTAAGTGACTTCACTGCCCAGCTGGGAGGAGAGAGAAAATTCAGAAACGTAGTGGGTAACTATTCGGCACAAAAGCGAATGAACCGCAGACGAGAACGATTGGTCGAGATTCGCTTCGTCATGAAGTCGACAGACACCTAGACAGCACAAATCCCCTAGGAGACTCATATTTTACACAGAACGACTTAAGAGAAACCAAGAAATAAGTCAAAGTTTGAACAACGCAGATCTGAACAACTGCGACCAACTGATTAATCAAGAATGCCAATGAATTCGCATGCCTCACAAGAATGAGGAAGCATATGTGGTTGTCTGAAGACTGTTACTACATAGAAGCCCAAAGACAAACAGCAAACCTGGAATGGAACTGCCAGAGGACCAGGGGAAATTGGAAGAAATTTTTGGGACAGAGGAAGCTCACGGCCAAGATAATCTGGGGAATCAGAAGGACCTTCAGACGCATAAGTAAACCGAGCTCGATAGTTGCAGTCGCTTAAGTCCGGCCAGTATCCAGTATTCGGGAGCTAGTGGGTTCGAGCCCTACCGTCGGCAGCCCTGAAGATGGTTTCCCGTGGTTTCCCATTTTCACACCAGGCAAATGCTGGGGCTGTACCTTTATTCAAGCCACGGCTGCTTCCTTCCAATCCTAGCCCTTTCCCGTCCCATCATCGCCATAAGACCTATCTGTGTCAGTGCGACGTAAAGCCAATTGTGAAAAGGAAGTGGTCAGTATGGTTATCTAGATAGGGGGCTATTTGAGTTACAAGAGAAAAGAGGTGACAGTAGATTGTCCGGCCTATACAGAAGACATTGAACTGATCGCTGAGTCTCTGGAAATAGCGGCTATCCAGGTCGATTGTCTCAGTACCCGGGCAATTGGATTGTACCCAACTTATCAGAGAAAGCAGCTCTTAACAAGTTGAAACTGGAGTATCGACTGTCCCAAAACCCCTATAACAAGGGTACCTGTAGTGCAATCTGAAGCGGAAACGATAATTCACCTGGAAGCCGTGTATGCAATGGAGTATCTGTCAATAAAGGGGAAAAGGCTTCATTGAAAAACTGGAAGTCAGATAGAGAAGGGTTATATTAAATATCCCAGGCTCGTTACTAGAAGATCGGGAATACCAGAGACGTCACAGTTCAGAGCACTACTCCTAGATAGACAGGATCTCTGACAATGTCAGGAAAAGGAGGACATCTTTCTATGGGTATGCGGCAAGATTGTCCCCCAGCAGATTGACCATCCATCTGTTCACTTTCTGGCGAAACAGGGAACTCCGTGCCTACTGACTACGGAGCCTAAGAAGGACATAACTGGGGTTGACATATTTACAAAACAGTCAGACTGTGAGACAGATCCTGAAGAAAGTCTGTGGTTTGCAGGAAAAACATCTGAAGGAGAAAGGCATCCCCTGGTCAGAGGAAAGAGAGGAGCAACACCGGGAGGAAAGAAAGCCCAATAGTGGGCAAAGATCAAAGCTCAACAGTTGAACAAGCGTGGTCCTAAGTACACCCATTCGAAGGAAGAAAAATAATCATACATAAGAAAAAAATAATAAATCATTAAGTAAATAGTTTTGTCATTAATAGTGGTTTTCAAATCGTGAGTTACAGAGAAATGAAATAATCTAAAAGAAACTGAAGCATCGTCTTGCATTGTGGTTATTCACGGACCATGTTCTCCTGAACATTTCGACACACTTCAGCATGGTTTTCTTCGGAGGTGCTGGTTTCTTAAATACGCTCCACAAACCCCCGACTTATCGCTGCCAAGGACTGTCCACCATTTCGTCCAGTACCGTAACTTCTGAAATAATAAATACTCCACCCTCCAAACCCATTTTGCTACTGTGTACTGCATGTCGATCCGCCGATACAAACATGAAACACTAAACACGTAAGCGTGTAAGGAATTAATTTATTGTGAAAAATCGACACCAAATATCAACTTCATTTCAATTCGATGTATCGGTTTCATTTTTTACCCCCATTCTGTACTTTATGTTTACACACGCTGAAGGAGTCAGAATATCTGTCCGCTTTGCGGAAGAAAATAACCAGTAAAATTCGTGGCAACGGTGCAACCATTTTCACAGTACTGACAGCGTATTGCCTGCTTAAGAGGTTCACATAATAGATTACTTCCTTATAGCTCACCGTCAAAAGGCGTGATGTACCTATATACCGGATATTATTCAATGTGCTGTAAATATGGGCGTAAGCCTGTTATACATTATTTGCCTCACGTCGCACCGACACAGATAGGCCTTATAGCGACAATGGGATAGAAAAGGGCTAGGAGTGGGAAGAAAGCGGCCGTGGCCTTAATCAAGGTACAGCCCCAGCATTTGCCTGGTGTGAACATGGGAAACCACGGAAAACTCTCTTCAGGGCTGCCGACAGTGGGGTTCGAAACCACTATCTCCCGGATGCAAGCTCACAGCTGCGCGCACCTAACTGCATGGCCAACTCGCCTGGATGGATAGGGATGCTTAATTTTATCGAGAGCAAGTTTCATTGACCAGGAAAGGATAAACTTACTCCAGTAAAGCAAGAAAATACCCCTTTCACCACAAACTTGATGCAAAGTTAATGGATAGCAGAAATTGTTTCAGTACTTACGGAAATATTAATGCTGGCAGTGGGGACACAGTCTGCGACATGTCTACAGGCAGCGTAGATACAGTACGTGTCTATCAAACACATAGTGCAGTGCAGTGCTCAAAGTTGTAGGTTTCTTCTGTGGTAGTCTGTGTTATCTGTGCTACTACAATACGGTTAATAGTTCCAACAGATGTGGTAATGTTTAATGAACATTGCGATGAGGCTTTTATTTTGTTATTTAGTGATAATTTTTCAGTTAATTTACTTTACAATACGTTCGATTCAATTTGCGAGAATTAGGTACTTATTTTTGTAGTACTTAAGTTTTCCACACAGCATTTAATTTTTTTTTACATCTAATCGTATAAAATAAAACATCTGTTACGTCACTTATTTTCATCTAATACAAAGTCGTCTTCAGTTTATTTGACAGGTGTTCAGCGTTCATGTGCGTCTCACTAGTGAAACAGACTACCGGTACTTCAATCGGTAATATCTCTACAGACATTTGGTATACGGAACTTAACCAAATTCCACTATCCATAATTGTGCACCTAGTTTGTAATCCGTAAAGAAAAATATATACATTCCTTTAAGAGAAATACTTTGTGTTGAATGAGGTATTGGTTTCGTTCACCGGAGTATATTTATCCTCTCAATTTGTGAGCCTTACGTGGAAATAAGCCTGTGAAATCAGTTCTTCAATATCTCGTCCAGCTTGGAATTATTCCACGTGAAACATCATACATATTACGATGATGATAGTAATACTTTTCTTACAATTTGCTTTACGTCGCACCGACACAGATAGATCTTACGGCAACGATGCGATAGGAAAGGGTTAGGTCTGGGAAGAAAGCGAGCGTGGCCTTAGGAGAGTTACAGCCCCAGCATTTACCAGATGTGAAAATGGGAAACCACGGAAAACCGTCTCCAGGGCTGCCGACAGTGGGGTTCGAACCCACTATCACCCCAATGCAAGCTGATAGCTATGCGACTCAAACAGCGCAGCCACTTTTTCGGTAATAATAATAATAATAATAATAATAATAATAATAATAATAATAATAATAATAATAATAATAATAATAATAATCTTCATAGCGTGTTTAGTTAGAACCTTACCACCTTGATGCAATCAGTTGAAAAATAAGCGTTGTTAAATGTGAGAAACCCGAGCAACTGGAGTTACTGGAACATTACAGAACCCCCTTTTTATGGCAAAATTCCGAAATATTATGTTCATTTGTGCATTACATTAGTAATTATAGGTAATTTAAATTATTTCCCGGCTCCATAGCTAAATGGTTAGAGTGCTGGCCTTTGGTCACAACGGTCACGGGTTCGATTCCCGGCAGAGTCGGGAATTTTAACCATTATTGGTTAATTTCGCTGGCATGGGGGCTGGGTGTATGTGTCATCTTCATCATCATTTCATCCTCATCATGACGCGCAGGTCGCCTATGGGAGTCAAATCAAAAGACCTGCACCTGGTGAGCCGAACTTGTCTTCGGACACTCCCGGCACTAAAAGCCATACGCAATTTCATTTTTTCATTTAAATTATTATTATTATTATTATTATTATTATTATTATTATTATTATTATTATTATTATTATTATTATTATTATTATTATTATTATTATTATTTTATTTAAGTGTACCTGAAATTACACATTCGATTACGACCTGATGAAGTATAAGAAAAACGTTTATCTTACACTTTTCCAGACTGAATGAATAATCTTACTTTTCCTACCTCTCCATTTCCTCTTAGTATAAACTACTGACGAATACTTCTGTTTCGTTCATTTCGTTGAAGGTTGCAGAATCCAGCTCGAGAACTATTGCCGACGCATCATCGACGCCTTTTGTGAGAATCACCGCTGTGTCTGTCCTCCTAACATGATCATCAACTTCGATCACACAAGGTGTCTCAACAGTAAGTATGAATTTTACAATGAAAGTTACACCCTCAATGTTATATCCAGGAACAGCTCAAGAATACCGAAACAAAGGAAACTCTAAAGGAATGTAAACACATAGATATATACAATACCGATGTCATTTGTTGGTGAGATCTGCTGGCACCTGGCTGCCAACTGTGCACTGGTGTTTCATCAAGGCATTATTGTTATTATTATTATTATTATTATTATTATTATTATTATTATTATTATTATTATTATTATTAGTAGTAGTAGTAGTAGTAGTAGTAACAGTAGTAGCAGTAGTACTGTGCATGTCAAAACTGTTTCCGCAGCGAGGTGACAGGCTATCGAACTCAGTCACACCGAGGTGCGTTGACAACGGATCCCGCTAAACTTAGAGACTTACATTATTGGGAATGAAGATGTACTACATTAAACTGGACCGAGCTCGATAGCGGCAGTCGCTTACGGCCAGTATCCAGTATTTGGCAGATGTGGGTTCGAACCCACTGTCGGCAGCCCTGAATATGGTTTTCCGTGGTTTCCTATTTTCACACCAGGCAAATGCTAGGGCTGTACCTTAACAAATGCCACGACCGCTTCCTTCTCACCCCTAGCCTTTTCCTGTCCCATTGGCAGCATAAAACCTATCTGTGTTGGTTTGACGTAAAAACAATTGTAAAAAAATGAGAGGAATTATTTATCACTATTCCAGGATATAATGTCGACCTCACAGCTGAAGGCAGAGTTCGACATTTTCGCACTTGTTTTCGAATACCTTGTTTAGGGTTCCCCGTGTGACTGAGTTTATGTTATTGATGATTTCTCCCATAAGTTCATCAATTGTTTTGGAGTTATTCTTGTATCCTGGGGATTTTAGGGCACCCTGTGCTAATTTTCACACTGATTTAGTAGGGCTCCTCAATCTTACATTATACATATTGTCCAGTTTTGCCTTGGTTAACATTTTAGGCATGCCATCCAGTCCAGTTTCACGAAATTCGTTAATTACATCTCTCTGCTTATACAAAATTTGAAAAACGTTGTTGAAACTTAAGTTTTATTTCCAGAATACTTATGACCTTCACGGGAGACGTACTCCATTCCTCTCATTTTGATCGTTAACACAGCGTCTTCAAAAATACAACTTTCATACTAAGCTGGAATGCTGTCCAGTACCAGCTCGAGGTACAATGTCAATGCTCCGTTGCCTCCATGTTGCCAAGTAAAGTGCACCCACCACGCCTCTGAGTTCACTGCGGAGACGGTATTGCCATGCACTGCAATAGCAGTACTATGACGTGAACATTTCGTGAATCAATATAAGAATTATTCCACAGCGGACGATTAGCGCACTCTATCGTTTTGCTGATAGCCAAGACTCGCGCCTACAAAGCAAGAAAGACAAGCCCATCGTAGTTCAATCAGTAGGGCATCGAGTGCGAAATCCAAAAACCGTAGGTTCAGGACCTACTGGTAATCATATGGCTATTTTTGCTCTGTACTGTATATTGTTTTCAATGTAGATGCTACACAAAGGAGTTAATTTAGTCTCAGTGGTGAACTGCGATCAATACATTCATATTCAATACACGTTTCTCTACGCGAAGGCTTCGAACTGAGCATAAGAAGTCCATGGTCTTCAAAATAAATAAATAAATAAATAAATAAATAAATAAATAAATAAATAAATAAATAAATAAATAAATAAATGAATGAATGAATGAATGAATAAATAAATAAATAAATAAATAAACTGGACTTTTGTGTGTTTCAGCCTCTCAGGAATTTGGAGCAGAGTGTGAAAGTCATCGTCAGTGTACCCACGTGTTTGGGGACGGAGCTCACTGTGTGAATGGAACATGTGGCTGCCAGCGGGAGTTCTCCTTCAGCCGAACAACTAACAAATGTTTCTTCATCACGAGTAAGTTGCACTTAGATTAAATCAGTACAGTCCCTAAATGTACTTCAAAGCTCAAAGAGAAAACCCGAACACTTTAAATGCGTAATGCCAGTTAATGCAATTAGAAAAATGGTAATGGAACTACTGGAAAAGCGTTACTTTTACGAAATAGTACTATTTGTAAATTTAATTTATTTCTGACACATTACCATATTATAATTCATGTGCGCCGACAATAATTTGTTTTTAGAACTGTTTTTAACTAAAATGGAATATAATGACACAGTACTGGTGCAGTTCACCATTCGAATGTGTAACGCTGTTGTATGTTGTGATTATCTGAGTGCATTAAATGTAGATTTTTGATAATCCTAAATTTAATGGACATAATCATTTTTCTGTAAAGTCAACTTAGTGTTTAAATTAATTCCTGTAAAATGTCTCGGAGCAGTTAGCTGATGATTACTTGAAGACCCAATGTAGAAATATAACGATATTCTATTTTAAAATTACATAAAATACTGCATAACGAAAATGAGATTTTAGAGAACACGAACGGAATTTCAAGGTCTGTCGGCCTCTTCTACTAACAGGTACAGTTCTCTAAATAAATGTATCGAAATAGTAGGGTTTTGGTACTTCTGTATTATTTATAATGGTAGCTAAAATATTATATAATGTGAAATCTTGATCGTCTATATATAAACGTGCATGATATTAACATACGGTAAGCTTTTATTAGTGCAAACGAGGACACTGCCGGTTTCCTGTTCAGAACCACTCATTTTGTCATGTGTGGGCAGCCTATGTAATAATGACAAGCGTGCAGCGATGTTCTGATGTCTTAATTGATCATTCTGCTAAGTATCATGGCATTCGATATATCATGTTTCATTTAAAACTGCAGCAAAAATACTACGTTTCAGTACGTACTTGACATGCTTGACTTATTTCCTGTTGCTCCTCCTGGAGCATAGGGCTTCCGTGAAACACTTCAATCTGTTCCTATTCTTGGCTAACCTCTTCACTTCGTTCCAAGTTTCTCCCACTCCTAGACATTCCTCTTCGATCGTCTCTTTTCAGGTCTTCTTTGGACGTCCGCGCTTTCTAGCGCCTTGGGGGTTCCAGTCGAGCGCTGTCTTTTCAATGGCTCCAGCGGGCTTCCTTAAAGTATATCCTATCCAATGCCATTTTCTCTCCTTTATCTGCATTTCAATTGGCTGCTGATTAGTTTCTTCCCATAGATCTTCATTTGAAATAACATCCGTCCATTTTCTGTTGTTGATACGTCTTAGACAGCGATTCACGAAGACTTACAGTTGTTTAGTCGTCTTCTGGTTAACGTTTCACAGCTGTAAAGCAGAACGTACTTAACATTTGTGTTAAAATGTCGTAGTTAGTTTTTATAGAAATGTTCTTGATTCTCCATATAGAATACAATTGAACAAAAGCACCATTTGCTTTCCTGATGCGACGCTTAATGTCTTCTTCTGCTCCTCCAGTCGTAGTAACCATACTCCCATGGTATATGAAGGAGTCTACTTGTTCTATCTCTTTATCGTCTATAGACCTCATCTCCTTGGTCTTATTAATATTTATTATAAGTCTAGCATCCTCTGCCTCTTCCTTCAACCGCTTAATCTTCTCTTCCATATCTCTGAACCGTTGAGCCAGTAGGCAGATGTCATCTGCAAAAACAAGGTCTTCTAACCTATCTTGTAAGCTCCACTGGACCCCCCTTTTCCGACCTCGATACACTCTCCTCAGCACACTATCCAACACAAGTAGGAAAAGCGTCGGAGAAAGAATACAGCCCTGTCGAACTCCCGAGGTCACATCTATTGGTTCAGTCAGATCTCCCATATGCAGAACCTGACATTTATAACCCTCGTATATATCCTTTATAATATTCAGAATCTTTTGTGGTATACCATATTCTTCAAGTGTTTGTCACATAACTCTTCTATTTACAGAGTCGAAGGCCTTCTCAAAATCAATGAAAGTCAAGTAAAGGGTGTTCTGCCATTCTGCACTTTGTTCCAAGATGATTCTCGGAGTGTTTATGAGATCGACACAGCTACGGTGTTTACGAAAACCAGCCTGTTCCGTTTTAAGGCGCAATTCCACAACATCTTTCACCCGCTCTAAAATGATCCTTGAAACCACCTCACTTGATACCGACAACAATGTATTTCCCTTCCAATTATCATACTTAGTAATATCCCCTTTCTTTGGTATTGTAACAATCAGGCCTTTCTTCCATTCAGCTGGCAGCTTTTCTTCATTCCAAATCCTTTCCAACAGGGGGTGCAATAATTTTGCCGAGGTCTCAATATCTGCTTTAAGTATTTCTTGCGCGATATTATCCATACCTAGTGCTTTTCCAGTTCTTATCTGTTTTAAGGTCTGCTCTATTTCTGAACAGGTTGGAGGATGTAAATTTATTCTTGGATCACTATCTACTGGAGCCGTTTGTTGGTTACCATTCTGTTCTATAGGCTATCTCTATTGAGCAACTCTGAGAAATGTGGTCAGTAGTTCACCTCTGTTGCCTTTAACGGGTTTATTTCTGATCCTCTCCTTGACAGTTTCTTTGTGATACTATACAATTCCTTAGCATCTCCTCTTGCTGATGCCTCTTCTGCCAGTCGTGCTTGTTCATCTCCCCACTGTATATGATCTTTTCTTACGCTTTTCTTCACACTCTTATCAGCTTCCACATATTCCTTTTGTGCTGCGGCTTTCTGTTGTCTCATTTTAGACATATTAATCTTTGCCTTAACTAGCTTGCTAGCCTCTATTTTTTCCAAGTATCATCAGATATCCATTCCTTCTTGAGATAATTGTGAAATCCAAGCACCTTCTCACTAATATCTAAATATGTGTCTTTGACTTTCTTCCGTTATAATTCAACACCCATCATAAGTTCTGGTTCCACAGCAAGGGCTTCGAAGCGGTTTCTTAATTCTATCTGGAATTCTTTCCTTTTACTTTCATCTTGCAATTTACCTAAATCAAATTTCTTGTTTCGCCTTTCAAATTTCCTTCCATTTGCCACAATTTTCATTCTAAACTTTGCAACTACCAGGTGATGATCACTTCCAATAATATCCCCTCTTTTATTTCTAACATCAGTCATTGATCTTCTAAACTTTCTACTTATGGCGATGTGGTCAATCTGGTTTTCTTTAACCTGATCGGACAACACCCATGTAATCTTATGGCATCGTTTATGAGGGAATAAAGTGCCACTCACTACCAAATCATGGCTAGCACAGAAATCAATGAAAAGCTCCCCATTTTCGTTACAGTCGCCAACTCCATGCACTCCCATAATTTGTTCCAGCCCCTCATTGTTAGAACCAACCTTTGCATTTAAATCCCCCATCACAATAACAATATCCCTCTTTCCCACTCTCTTAATAGTCTAATTTAGCTGGTAGTAGAATTCTTCTTTTCAATCTCTGACATTTCTGTGGATTACGGTCACAATGCGAACCCGGGTCTTGAATCAAGCTGTCATCAGTCTTTCTGAGATGGATTTCCAATCAAGGAGGCTCCTCTTTGAAGTTTCTTTCAATAGCAATCCTACACCTTCTCTATGTTCTGCATCCTCCCCCATTTGCCCAGAATACAGGAATGTGCATCTATTAAGAGCCTGTATTTCTCCGAAGTTTGGCCACCTTACTTCACTTAGTCCAAGGATATCCAGCCTGTGTTCCTCCATCACTTTAGCCGCTTGCTTCAATTTACTGCTCTCTCTCAGGGTTCTGACATTCCAAACCCTATTCTCGTTTTCCGTTGCATGCCAAAAGTCGTCAACTTATTATCCATCCGGTTGTGTTTCACTTCGGTTTCTTTAATAGTTTATATTTAAGGCTGTGCGAGTTATTAGCCCACAGCAACCCGAGCGTGGTGGTGGGACTGCCACCTAAGCCTCCAAGCCTGCTGTTTTCTGTAGGGATTGTCTCCTTTAGCCTTTGAAGATCCCTCTTCACCACAAGACAGTGATTCCCCTTTAAACCCCACGGGAAGAGGGTTGCCTCGTCTGCCAGCTTTGACATTCCAAAAGTATCTTTTTTCGCCGCATCTGCCATTGAGGACTTCACCAGAGCCCCGTTAGCCGTCACTTTTAGGGCACACACAGTCCCCGCTGTACATCACCCCTGCAGGCAATCCCTTACTTCATGCCGTTGCCCACCTCCCACGACGTGGACGAGGGGTTGGACTTATGGGAGGCTTTCAGTACGTAAGTACGTAAATATTATTTTACGACAGAATGACGTTTACGATTAAGTTTATGGGTTACGTGAACGAATCGTATCCATGAAATTTCATTGTAATTTTTGTCCTAAATGGAGGATAATAATTGCTTTCACGGCAAATCAACAGTAAAATTAGCGGTAAATTAATAACTACCATTATTACTAGAGAAATATAGCCCCGTACCTACAGTGACTATTTCGCTGTAGACACGACTCTGTTATGTGACATTCCTCTTTATCGTGCCGTAATGACTTCTTAATTGATGATCCCACCAAGCTTAACTGGCATCGGTTAGTCCAACCTAAACGGACCCCGTTATAAATCTGGGCTGTTGTCTGTTTCAGCCTCTCGTGAACTTGGAGCACGCTGTGAGGGCCATTATCAGTGTACCCACGTGTTTGGTGACGGCGCTCGATGTCTGGATGGAAGGTGTGGCTGCCAGCGCGAGTTCTCCTTCAACAGAACAACTAAGAAATGCGTCTTCATTATGAGTAAGTTGTACTTAGAGTAAGTATATACGTTCAATAAGTGTAATAAGTGAATTTATCTGGTTTTCCAAGAAAAAATGACTTTCATTTGAATTGTTTAATATATGGGAAAATAGCGTACTTTGAAAATTAGTAAATTAGATAAATTAAAAGTTTTCGACATAGCAAAAGACATTAATTCAAATAAATTTAAGGTCTAGGTGGGCAATGATTGAGTCCCGCTCCTTGAGCTAACGGCATGAGCGCGAGTAAAGCCGAGAGCAGCTGAATTTTAATAGTTTGTGTTCTAAAGACTTGACTAAATGGCGAATATGCGGAGTGAAGGCGCAAGCAAAGCCACAGCAATGTACCTGGTTGAGTATGTTATGTTTACGCAATGCTATTGTACAGTTCGTTTGTCGTTCATTGTTTATGCTGTATTACCTACAGTATTTCTATATGAGTACAGGTAACAGTCAAGGGAATATTTAGTTATTACATGTTAAAATAATTAGTTTTGTTTCCCACGCAAAACTAATGAAATGGATATAATTAAACGTATTTACTTAGCACATGGCATTTGTGTACAAAATACTTTATTTTGTTTTCTCATCATAATCTAATGCGTCTAATGAATAGAACGAGATTTTAGGCACAATGAAACTGTTAAAATTTTAAATCTGTTTGGATACTGTGCTCCTTCAGTAATTGTAACTGCAGGTCGTGCAAGCAGCTGCTAGGCTGTATCTTCCGTCGGAGCCCATATTCTGCTCCTTGAACCTGCCTGCATGTTAAGAATTCTTGAGAACGATGTGCTTTTAATAAACTTAATTACAATTGCTCATAGCGTGGCAGCGTTAAAGAACTTCAAGAATCTAGTTCTCTGAGATTTCGAAGTTATATAAAATATATCATACTGTATGTGATATAAAGTTGAAGAGTGTAACTTGATACATAGATGTTAAGTCCAGATCCTTTTCTGGCAGTATATAGTATTTACATTATCTTATGATATGGGATATAATAAGTTTGTTACATTCATCTACATGTTTCAGTCAGGTCGTCGACGTTGACAATATGAAAGTAATAGAGGTATGAGTGATTCTTGTAACACCATTCTGTATGCAGGAAGAACCCACGGGGAATGCTATGAAAGTATGGTTAGTGCATTCAGTTGGTGTGTACATTTCATTGTGCTTGACGTTTCATATCACTAGTACTCCTCTTTAGTGAGACTTTTGTTCGACCTGGTAATGGAACTGTTGGTGATCGAGACAACCTTATATCTGAGGACTCAACATGCGCACCTACAGACATGTACAAAGTGAAGCAGAACTCCGCCGAAAAACGTTCGGAGGTTGTTCAGTGATACCTTTTGAGTACACTGGCATAAAGGACTCGTAGTCTTCGGTGGTCGTTAGAGAGTAATTGCATTTCGTTTGGTTTGTTGCCCCAGTTAGCTTTGTACCTGTATTGCATTTAAAATAATAAATGCTAGTTCTTGACAAACGCCGGGTTGGCAGAATTTTGTCCCACAGGAGTTTTTTTAAAGAGCCGGAAGCCAATGATGGCGTGATCATGGTGGTCGACCTTTTGAACAGTACGCGTAAGGGGGAACAGTTCTGCATGTGTTACAGTGACAAAACAGATTCAACACAGTGTGATAAAAGTGTACGTGCTTTGTCTGAGGGTTGTCGCATTACTCTATGTTTCGTGTTGCACGTTTTGGTTATTTCATATTACACGCTTTCTCACTCACATGAAGAGAGTTTTACAGAAACAAGGATGATTGGGGTAACAGACCGAATAAAGCACAATTACAGTATTACTCTGTAACGAGCCACTGGAGACCACGGGTCCCTTATACCAATATACTCAGAAGGTATCCCTGAACAAGTTCCGAGTGTTTGTCGGTGGAATTCGGCTTCACCCTGTACACAGTACAGTGTCTTGTTATGTAGTTACGACTTTTAGCGTTCAGTCTGCAAGCCGTTGTGTATGAACTAAACTCTATTATAACCCCTTGTCCGCTACGTGCACTTCCGTCTTCACTGTTTAGCTTGAAATCATTAATTCTCTTCGAATTCTAATTCGTTTGTCGAGTTATATCAGAGTAATCTCTGACTTGTCACAATGAGATGGGAGTTTACTCACAGAAGTGCGGGGAGCAATAAAAAGGCTGTGGTAAGTAAATATCCGAGAAGTAAGGAGTTAGGCTTATTTTTACATAGACCCAATTCTATTTTAACTCGAATCCTATGAGCATCTTTGGTGGATTTGGTACGCTGAGCTGTCTGGGTTCGATCCAGAATTATGTCCTATTCCATAGTAACTGGTTACTCGACTCTCAGGACTTATTAAAAGGATATATTTCTTTGAGTTCTGACATGTAATTAAACATACGCGCATCTATAAGAGATAAACTCCTTAATATTCCGTTTTTATGGAAATTATGTGCATATTATACTTGCGTATGATTGAACGTTTGATTTTCGGTCGTACTATTCGAAACAGATGGTCTTTAAATCACTTTCAAAGTAACATTCAACTGAACATCACAGTATTAATCGCGGTCGAAAGATACTGTATATTATGTTTGAACTTCTAACATCACGGGATCGCTTTAAAGGGAAATAAAATTATTATTGAAAAGCCTACAGGATGGTAGTCGGGCATGTCATAACTCCAAGTTACGCCACAGAAACTTGATTTTTGGAATCTGGAATATAATACCTACCTTTCAAGCTTGGAGCAGAAAATGTTCTGAATGATGAGGTGTATAAGTATAATCCGATATTGTAGCACTGCAAGAAATTAGATGGCCAAACGCATGTTCTCCTAGACTTAGGAACTGTTACATATTTTACAGTGTTTCAGCAAACAACTGCACATGACTGAAACTGGCTTTGAAGTCAGTAACAAGCTTCTGAGCTTATTAGGCGTAAGGGGAAATGTCAGAATATACGTTTCCATGCTCCCACTGAGGAAAGGTGGAAAGGATCATTTTTATGATCTACCAAGGCAAACGTTCGACATAACGTCCCAGTTACGATATCAGATTTTTTTTTTGCAAGTTGCTTTACGTCGCACCGACACAGATAGGTCTTATGGCGACGATGGGACAGGGAAGGGCTAGGAGTAGGAAGGAAGCGACCGTGGCCTTAATTAAGGTACAGCCCGAGCATTTGCCTGGTGTGAAAATGGGAAATTACGGAAAACCATTTTCAGGGCTGCCGGCAGTGGGGTTCGAAACTACTATCTCCAGAATACTGGATACTGGCCGCAGTTAAGCGACTGCAGCTATCGAGCTCGGTGATTTATTTTTGGTGATGCTAATGTCAAAGTACGCAGTGAAAACATCTGGAAATCCGTTGTTGGACACGGAACTTTACACGGTGTATCTAACAATGGAAATAATCTTCTGAACTTCGCTACATTAAAAAATCTGGAAGCTGGAGGCACAGTGTTCCCACACAAATATATTCACAAAGTAACAAGGGCATCCCCAGATGGAAGAAGATAAACATCAAACTGACCGCATTATTATTAAAAAGATACACTTTAGAAATACGTATGATGCCAGGAGTTATCCAGGTGCAGAATGAGGCCCAGACCATTTGGTCGTGACAAAACAATAACACAAAAATAAAAATAAAAGCTTCCGAAGTACAATCACTCACAAAAATAACCTACGCCTTGATGTTAGGCAACTTAATTGACAGCACAAATGTGAAAGACTTCAAGTGAAACCAAGCAATAGATTCAGTGTATTGCAAGACAACGCATATGTTAACGTCCAAAGTGAATGGGATACTATCAAAACTGCTGTTTCCGAAGTGTCTCAAGAAATTTTCCACTTGTGCAGACCAAAGAAATAATGGTTTAACGATAAACGTAAAGCTCTTATCAAATCTAGGAGGGAAACTAAACAAATTCTCCTGGCAAACCAATCAGAAGATTACTACCAAAGATACCGGAATGTCAACAAAGAACTACGAAAAGGAAGAAGAAATTTCTCAAGTGCCTGATCAACAAAGCAGAATTAGATAGAAGCGCAAAAGACACGAGGGACCTCTTTAAATTTTCTGAATTTTATACAATATTGGCATCACCATCATCATTTTGCGATCACCGGCTATGAAGTTAATCAGATCTGCTTTTTCGGTGAAGATTCACCACAATGAAACTGGAAATGAAATATCTGTGGATATATTTTAAGGATTCGTTAACATTTTGTACCATTGATTCCCTCTCTCTTCCCCGAGTAAATAACAGATGTGCCATCTGCATAGGATACAATGGTGGAGTTCACAAGTTCCGGCATTTCACTGACATATGCAAGATAGAGAAAAGGTTTCAAAATAGTACCATGTTGAATAACACAGTATGAGATTTCAAAGGAAGATGCAACTTTGTTTACCTCGTAATCTATTTCATAATTTAACGCACTGCTTACGCTTATGAAAGTAAGAAGTTAATAGACGTGAAATCACTCCATAAATGCTACAGTTCCTAGTTTATTTAGCAATAGGTCGTTGACTATACTATCAGAGGCTTTAGGTAAGTCTCAAATTACTGAAGAAACAACATTATTATAATCAAGATTATTTAAAACATTCTGAATAAAAGCTGCTAGAGTAGGGTGACCAGACGTCCCTTATTTTACGGGATTGTCCCTTATTTCTCTAAAGTGTCCTGTTGTCCCGGCAAAATATATGGGACGCATATTGTCCCATTTCTCGTGAACCGACCCGTATATTTTAAAATACCTTTTTACCTTTATTTATCACAAATCTCTGATGTATATTTCTCATTGTGTAGAGTAATTACAGTTTGTTCGGTTGGCAATAAATGTAACAAACCAGTGAGACAGACGTATATAAAATGTAAACATGGCAACCTTTAATCCTGCATAGTGAACAATGTTTTTTGCAACACTTTATATACTGGAATTGGGCCGATTCCATTTTAATAATAATAATAATAATAATAATAATAATAATAATAATAATAATAATAATAATAATAATAATAATAATAATAATAATAATAATAATAATAATAATAATAATAATCAGTACTTGTTTTCTGTAAATTATGGTACTGTTTGTGAGGTCTGTGGCTAATGTTGAGAAATTCTAGTCTGAAATAGTGCCTGATAATCAACGGCACTGGAAGTGTCCCGTACTTTCATGCTTATAATCAAGACATCCTACACTAGAGCAGTAATAGTTGACACAAATTTTCCTGAATCCATGTTGAACATCTCTAAGAAGAAACTGTTTCTCAAAAAATGCTAGTAGGCGATTTAAAATAATTTTCTCCATGAGTTTACCTAAATCAGAATCCATAGTTATTAGCCTGTAGTTGTTTATATTACCAACTGCTCCTTTCTTATTGACAGGTTTAATTTGCTAGTTTTCAGACATTCTGGGAAGATTTCATTCATTAGCGCCTGGTTTACAATGCACGTAAATGGGATAATTAACTCATTCTTACACTGCTTCAAACATTTTGAAGAGATTCCATCCCACCCAGTTAAGGAAGAATTTCCCAGGTTGTCAATGGATGATCCTGATTCTTGGGTAGTTACAGGGAACAAATAAAACTGATTTACCTAATCTAGGCAGTTTGTTAAACTCACGAGGACAATTGCCTGTATTATTTCCGCTAGCGACATTACAAAAGAATTTCGTCACATTTGGTGAATCATGCTCCTAGGTATATCGATTTATCCACTGATTGGAAGCTGATTTTCGCCTGTCGGATGCCGGGGCTGTCTTGCTTAAATCTTCTCATTAGCATGCACTGTTTCAGTCCTATTTTCGTTGAACTGTAGGCCCACTTTTGCAACCTCTTATATCATAACTACCATCATCTTCGTCAGCTCTGCTTGATCTTGGCTTATCACTAGAGCTAGGAATTTTAGGAGCAAAATTTTGGTTAAAAAGGTGCTTTAATTTAGTCAAAAGGTGCTAGAAAGGAGCAAATTTAAAATGTAAATATTCATACAAACATCACCAATTTTACATCATATATAAGGACACAAAATTCACTCATGTTATAATGTATTCAAAATCTGCCTAAAACAAGTCCCAGAAAACAATGTTATTAAAATCACACGTCCAGAAAACTGTCAAAACAGATAAAATTTAACATTTCTATGTTATTTTCAGTGAGGTTTCGTCTCCAGTCACTAAGTAAATACTTATACATAGAAAAGGAATGTTCAACGTGAACAGACACAAGTGGTATTTTTGGCTAACTCCTTTGCAAACTCTTTCCCAGCCACTTGACGTAGATAAAGCTTTTTTTTTTTTTTTTTTTGCTAGTTGCTTTACGTCGCACCGACACAGATAGGTCTTATGGCGACGATGGGACAGGGAAGGGCTAGGAGTAGGAAGGAAGCGGCCGTGGCCTTAATTAAGGTACAGCCCCAGCATTTGCCTGGTGTGAAAATGGGAAACCACGGAAAACCATTTTCAGGGCTGCCGACAGTGGGGTTCGAACCTACTATCTGCCGAATACTGGATACTGGCCGCAATTAAGCGACTGCAGCTATCGAGCTCTGTGCGTAGATAAAGAGAAACAGGATATATATATGCACCAACAATACCATCTTCCAGAGAGGAACATACAAGTAAGAGGACTGCTTCTGGGTGCTGGAGAGAGGCCATCCCCAGAAATTTTGTCGAATGGCGGTAATCGTACAGACTGGATATAAATATTCAAGATAAAATTTTTACCTCGATTGTAAAATTATCGGTGGAAACAATGCGGAACCATCTGTATGGAAAATATAATATTTAATTTCCTCCCGAAAGCGTTTAAATAAGTGTTCATATTTTTTAGTACATTTACACTTCTTAAATGAAACCAACAATTCAATTTTTTCAAAGCATTTGTGAGCTATTCTGTGTCCTTTGGCAAACACTATTAGTGTCAGAATAAATAAATAAAAAGTAAGTAGAAAAAGGTGCTGAGATTAGAAAGGTGCAAAAAGGTACTTACATTGACAAAATGTGCAAAAAAGTGCAACAAACAGTTAGAGGTGTTCATCTTGTGTTTTCTTTGTAAGGCAAGCTAATTTGGGTATTTTTATAATGAAAAGGAATTAAGGTGCAGCACCTAAAGTTCCTGACTCTACTCATCAGTAAGTTTCGAATGTTAAGGAAAAGTCATATTTCACTCCTGAGGTCATTTTACCGGAAATATGATTAATAACTGTGAGTAATGGGTCCCTGATCCCGTTTAAAGCAATGTTATGTTTCGGCAAATTTTATTGTTTTGGTCATATATTGATCATTTTAGTGATATAAGGTCATATTTGGTTATATTTTGTTCAAATTGAGTCGTCGTTTTTCAAGGTAGGCTACCTGTTATGTGCGCCGATTTCCAAATACGCTTTCAGAATCTTGTATTTCAAAATACTGTAGTAGATGTATTTTTATTTCGTTTCTCGAAAGTGATACTACTACTACTAACGTTTTCATTCCTCCTCTGAAGGGGGAGGCGGGCCTCTTAGACGGTGACGCCGTCTCTCAGGCCAGAAGATTTGTTACGGTGAAGGAGATGTGCGGAGAAGGTGAGGGGGTGGGCGGCCGTGGCATATACTACGAACTGTCCCGGCATTCACCTTAGTGCAGGAGAATGGAAAACCACGGAAAACCATTCTCAGGACAGCCGACAGGTGGGGCCAGGCGTGTAGTCCGGCACTGTACCCCAGGCCCGTCTCCCGAATGCAGAGGCGTAGAGCCACGGTAGAGCCGTGGCCAACTTTCCTCTGCTCGGTTGGCCGGTCAGAGTACAGAGCTGTTGGACCACGGGCAAGCCGTGGCCTCTTAAGGGCCGAAACCCACTCTGCATCTACCGACCCGAAAGTGATACTGCTGCTGCTCAAATGTTTTCATTCTCCACCCTGAAGGGGTGGGGCGGGCCACCTAGAGGGTTACGCCCTCTCTCTGGCCAAGAGATGCGGGCGGGTCCGGTAGAGGTGATGGAAGAAGGAGGTGGGTAGAGGATGTGAAGTAGGAGATGGGAGAGGATGTGTGTCTATGCCTAAGTATGGGGCAATTGCGTTATTTATTTCATAGGTTAAGTTACAGTCTTGTATAAGAGAGAAGATTTAAACTAGGGCATGATGGGCAATGTGGAGTGTCAGGATGTGAAAGAAAAAATGGTTACTTACACGAGGGTGGGAGGGGAAATATGTAGTGCTAGGAGGTGGAATAAGGAAATATTCACGAGCGATGTGAGGAGGAGATGGAGGAGGTCAATGTTAGGCGATAGGAATGAAAAGTAATCAGGAGTGGGTGGAGAAAAACTGGTATGTGGGCGAGGCGGGGGAGGAGGTGCTGGCCGGGTACGTCGTCGAGATGTGGGAGGTCGGTTCGGAGATTGAGGGATTGAGAGGGAATGTTCTACACGATGATGGTGGCCATATAGATGCAGTCCATGTTCAATGAGGCGCTAGGTGTCGGCGGAGGTCGGAAGATTAAGACGAACCAAAAAGGTAGGGACATCGGCATTGAAGATCCTGGACGACCTGCGGATCGGTAGTCCTGCCCGGCCAAGTTCGTGGGCGATGTCTTCCGGTGGAACACTCGGGTCCACTCAGAGGGCCACGCAGCTGAAGATGGTGGTGCTGTCGGACGGCGGTGGGGACGAAGGTGGACGTGCTGTATCAAGTGGAGCTGTGGCAGTTTCCACTTCAGGAGCGAGAAGGGGTGCGGGCTGGGAGCTAGGTTGTTCAGTGATGGAACAGACGAGGAGGGAAGAAATCAAAAGTGGGGAAGGATGAGACATGGATGTTGTGCTGATGGGAACGGAAGAAGAGATGGGAACAGATGAAGTGAGGGTGGTGGAGGTGAAGGTGGAGGTTGTGGTAGTAGTCACTGGTGCGGTGTGAAAAGAGGACGAAGTCTGTTGTGGCGATGCTTCCCGTGGTGGCGTGGCTGCTGAAGGTGGAACTTGTGTGTTGTCGGGGAGCTGGGCCAGAACATTCGGAGGCGTAGAGTCGGTGCGATGGTAGTTGCGATGGATAACTACTCCGTTGTCAATGATGTAACGGAATTCATCTGCATTAGGAATAAACAGTACATCCGAGGAAAGTTCAAGGCCAGCGAGAAGTCTTGAAACACTATGGCCACCCAGTAGACGGAGTTCCCTTTCGATATCATATTCGGAGACAGTAGGGGGAATATCACGGGCGATGCAGGTGTACATGATGGGAAAGGCCGACTTCCTTCGTGGTGTCAGACCGATGTTCTTGGTGGCGCTGGCGAGGTGCAAGTTAGAGATGATGCGGCACCCAGTCAGACAAAAAAGTGAAGGGATCCTGTATTGTTCCTCCTCGTAATGGTAAAAACGTTGTGATGTATCCCCGAAGTGCTGAAAAAAAACCCGAAAGTGATAGAACTGTATACGTTTTTAAAATCTATTGAAATGTGTTCCGCTAAAAGGAGATGTGAAAGATATATGTGGGACCCTCACCAGGAATACTTGATACGAGACCTGGGAAAACTGCAGCTCGACTTGTTCCGTGTAATTTCCGACAAAATATTATGACAATGTTGCAAACTTTGGGCTGGGAGAACTTGGGAGTAAGGAGACGAGCTGCTCGACTAAGCAGCATGTTCCGAACTGTCAGTCTAGAAATGGCGTGGAATGTCACTAGTAGAGGAATATGGCTGGGTGGTGTTTTTAAAAGTAGGAAAGATAATAATATGAAAATAAAGTTGGAATTCAAGAGGACAAATTGGGGCAAATATTCCTTTATAGGAAAAGGAGTTAGAGATTGGAATACTTTACCAAGAGAAATGTTCGATAAATTTCCAACTGCTTTGAAATAGAGATGTTCAATAAATGCCTTATTTCCTTGAAATTATTTAAGAAAAGGCTAGGTAAAGAACTGATAGGAAATGACAGGTTTAGAAGACTTGATTCCGAGAACGTGATGCTGTATGGACGTACGCCGACAGATATAAAAAAAACATGCTAATACTTCGTTTTTTTAGGAAAACAGAATGAGAACTGTGCTTCAGTCCTGTGATACTGAATGAATATCAAAAGTTTTATGAGCCTCCGTGGCTCAGAGGGCAGCGCGTCAGCGTCTCATCGCTGGATACCGTGGTTCAAATCCCGGTCACTCCATGAGAAATTTGTGCTGGGCAAAGCGGAGGCGGGACCGGTTTTTCTCCGGGTAATCCGATTTTCCCTATCATCTTTCAATCCAGCAACACTCTCCATTCACATTTCATAGCATCTATCAGTCATTAATAAATCACTTTGGGAGTGGCGACCCCATTGTACTAATAGCCTATGTCCGCTTCATTCATTACATCCCTGATCCAGTCAATGACTGGAAAACAGGTTGTAGGTTTTCATTTTCATCTAAAGTTTTAATTTACCTACTGTATATCTGACAATTTGCATGATTAAATGTGTCTGTTATATCATCGCTTATTACCCTTTGACACGTTTGATGTTATTTGCTACCTATCCCTAAAATGCATGATTTATCTTTTTTAGGTCATATTTAGCTAGGTTTTAGGGCATATATGCTTGCACCTTGCCACATGGAAATGTATTAATTCACGTTTTGCTTTGTCCTAGGTCAGTCTCGCGTGTCGAACGACGTGCAGGAAGAGACGGACTGCGCTGATGGCCACTGTAACACCTCGAGTAACACCTTGGTCTTCCTTGAATTGCACGGCATCACAGCCTCCATCGCCGGTTTAATAATGATATCACTGGTACGTGATGATAATTACAACACTATTAACAACATTATAACAGTTGGGAAGGAACTGAAGATATCAGGTTGGGAACACAAAATGGGAACAGCGAGATAATTTTTTTTTTTTTTTTGCAAGCTGCTTTACGTCGCACCGACACAGATATGTCTTATGGCGACGATGGGATAGGAAAGAGCTATGAGTCGGAAGGAAGTGTCCGTGGCGTTAATGAAGGTACAGCCCCAGCATTTGCCTGGTGTGAAAATGGTAAACCACGGAAAACCACCTTCAGGGCTGCCGACAGTGGGGTTCGAAACCACTATCTGCCGAATACTGGATACTGGCCGCTCTTAAGCGACTGCAGCTATCGAGCTCGGTGAGATAATTTCTAGTATTGAGGATGTGTATTCTCAAGATCGCGGTGTGCTAAGTGAAACTAAATCAAGGTGTAGCAAAGCTAACACCGTGAGCTCACAGAAGCGGTATTCTGTAAGAAAGAAGTGAACTTGCGGATGAAGCAGTTTTTACATCTGTTCGTTTTCAAACCGACTTTGCTGTACGGGAGTGAAAGCTGGGTGTATTCAGGGTATATTATTCATAAGTTGGAATTAACGGTTATGAAAGTTGCAAGATTGATTGTTGCTACAAACAGGTGGGAACAATGACTGGAGGTAGTCAGAATTAGGAGACAAAGGCTAAGTTAGGAATGAAGTCGATGGGTGTAGCTAAAACTGACTGCAGTGGTGGGGATATGTGAGAAGAATGGAGGAGGATAGGCTATCTAGGAGAATAAAGGACTCGGCGATGGAGGGTAAGAGAATCAGTCGGACGACGATGGCAAAACTCAGTTTTTAATGGTTTAACGATAAGAAGTGTAGAATAAGGCACACAAGTCTGCAATGAATTTGCCTGGTGTGAAAATGGGAAACCATGGCAAATCATCTTCAGGTCTGCCGACGGTGGGATTCGATCCCATTATTTCACAACAGAGATGAAAGTAAACTTCATAATAAATTTGGAGAATATTTGAATGCGTGGCTTATTTTCCTGAACGGCGTTTCGGTACCATTATGTTGAAATGAAAGGCAAACAATTATATATTTATAAAAGTAATTTCTTAGTTGATAAAATGAAAAAAATATCTGCGATTTCTGCGCTGAAGTATCTTTCTTTCCGTTTGTTTTGAAATTAGTAAAAGTGGTAGGAAGTATTTAATCGTCCGACATATCGCATACCGACTTTGTTGTTTCGATTCTCAGTAAGTCACCATTGATCTGTATTTATCAATAGTGACATAGTGAGAATCGAAACAGATCATTTTTCCACTTGGCGTCTGCATCGGTCTACGTGCCCTTTGGAAAGGTGAAATATGCGTGCAGGCAAGATGATTTCAGTTCATTGAAAGTGAAACCAATGGAGCACTCAGAGACCATCTGAAATTCATAGCAGAAATAACAAAGGAAATATCTAAGATTCAGCGCACTCAGAATACAGTAGCTTTCTTCCAGTAAGTGTGAAAGTGTATCTTCTCAGGTGAATCTCACCGTGACTCCAGAAAGTCTTTCATTTTCATTGCTGGGCCTCCTCTAAACTGTGTTTGATTCAACTGAATCAAACCTGGCTAAACGGCCACCTTCATTTAGCGGTCACCCCAATAAATGATAATTTTTCTCAGGAACATATTAATTTTCCCATAAAGACTGTATTAATATCTCCTCCTTTAAGAGGTCACCTCACATCGTGGTCAGCAGCCAGACACATTTCACAAACTGAGCTGAGTGAAACGACCGGTCATAACAACTCCGAATACTTTGCTCATCCTTCAGACAGTCAAACGGTAGTAAAGTCGAAAGTTGACCTTTTTCACACCTGGCCATCAAAATAGTACTGTACTTCCTGTTTTCTGCGGTACAATAAAAGTCATAAATCTTCCCCATTCTCTCTTCTCCGTAATATATCAGCGAACAAAGTTGTAAATTATCCGCGGCAATGAATGGGACGACGTGGTTGACCATTTCGGCTATTCACGAACTAATTTTTAAATATTTTTCGTTGGAATGATATTTAAATAGAGTGTACTACGATTGCACTTATTGGAACTAGACGTACTGTGATAATATAGCCTCACATCTGGATACATTTTTAGAATCTATTGAAATATACGCCTCTAAAAGGAGATGTGAAAGGACCCTCACCAGGATTACTTGATACGAGAACTGGTAAAAATCCAAAGAAATGCAACACGACTTGTTCCGTGTCATTTCTGACAAAAGAGAAGTGTTATGAAAATGTACTACAGTATATGTAGTACGTGGTGTCATTGTTCATTATAACCGTACTATTGTTTTACTGTAATTTATATATATTAAAAATAAGGAGTTAACTAACCAGTGCATATGCATGTTACTTTTCATGTAATGTAGACCTACTGTAACTAATCAAGTGGTGAATAGAGCTCTTCCCCGACTTAAAAATTTCGTATAACATAATTTAGCGGCGACCTGTTCTAACGACAATTATTTCGGAAGAATGACTGGTGTCCGCTTTAGGCATGTTTTAATCATTGAAACATAGCTGATTCAAGGTCAGCATTCTGCAATAAACACCAAAGGCAAGACCCGGAGACGATCCGAGGAGGATGGTCACATGTATAAAGTACGAAAATATAAATAGTACTGCATTAACATTACATAGGGCTATATTGGTTTAAAATATCCTGGCACTTTATCCTGCTTCCTCAAAAAACTGTTTGGATGAATTTTATATCCCATTCTGTACCTTCCTGTAGTGATAATGTTCCTGTTAGAAATTATATATGCTGTGTTTAGGTTATATTAGCGGTATCCGCGCTTTTCGTCGCACAGCAACAGGGTGAAAAGTCGGGTTGTAAGTTTTACCAATAGGAGAAGTACTCTCAATTTTAATTACTGTGTTGATGAGGTGAAAGTAACTCACGGGCATCAACGTTAAGTACTTAAGTGGTAATATAAGGATATATCTTCATTGAGGAAATCACAAAAACGGGATTGTAAATACAGGTTACAGACCTCTTCACATGGTTATGACCGCATTTAGAGTTATAGTAAGGATGTAAAGGGAGGGCGTATAATTCACTGATAAGAACCGATTACAGTATAGTTCCAGTATATGGAGTCCTCACCAGGATTACTTGATTCGAGAATAGGAAAAGATCCAAAAGAAAGCAGCAGGATATGTTCTGGGTGATTTCCGACAAAAGAGTAGTGTTACAAAAAGTTGCAAGTCTTGAGAGTAGGGAGAGGGGCAACTCGACTAAGGGAATTGTTCCTAGCCGTCAGTTGAGAGATGGCTTGGAATTACATAGTAGACGTATAAGCTCGAGTGGAGTTTTCAAAACTAGGAAAGATATAATATGAAGACGAAGTTAGAATTCAAAAGAATAGTTTGTAGTAAATACTCGTTTAAAGGAAGATGAAATAGGGATTGGAATAATTTACTAAGTGAGATGTTTGATAAATTTCGAAATTATTTGGTATCATTTAAGAAAAGAGTAGGTAACTAACTGATGGGGAATCTGCCACGTTGGTGACAGCCCTAAGTTCAAATCAGTGATGACTGGCTGATACAAATAACAGTGAGTTTTAAAGAAACAAGTTCAATGATGAATGCATATTATTAACGGAATGGAACATGCTACATAGGTAATTATATTAATAACAGGTGAATCAGGTTCATAACGTTTTCAAATTTTAGGTTCAAAATACATTCAATAAGATAAAGGATGTCTTAAACCCTTTGGGTCGAACTGAAACATGTTATAGTGTGTCCACAACCGATTATATTGAGATAGGGAACCAATGGACGGAAATGCATATTTATTGTGTTATGGACATACACAGCGTATACCGCACCACAACAACGTAGCTCATAGTAATTGTTCAAAGTGACGACGGCCAGTCTCAATGCATACATGGCACCGGCACATGAAGTTCTGCAGCACTCTCTCAAAGATTCGCGTTGTTTGTTGTCAGGAGACAGACAGCTTGGACCCTAGCAAGCAGATCCGTTTCTACGGGGGTTTCATACACCAACGACTTGACGTAACTCCCGAGGAAAAAGCCCAGAGGTATGAGATCCGGTGATCGCGCTGATCATGGGCAGGACCTCCCCTTGCAATTCAACGATGAGGGTACATGTTTTTCAAGTGCTCACGGACATTAATATCGAAGTGGGATGGTGCACCGTCATGTTGAAACCACGTCCTTTCGTGGACAACAAGGGGTACAGTCTCCAGGAACTGTGATAGCACAGCTCGCAGGAATATCAGGTAACGTGGACCAGTCAAACGGGGGGCAGGAAATAAGGTCCTATTACGTGATCTTGGAAATTGCCCGCCCATACGTTGACAGCGTATCGCTGCTGGCGGCCACCGATGTGGGTGGCGTGGGGATTGTCGACACATCCAGGCATGGCTATTGCGGCTGTTGTAAACACCATCACGGGTGAATGAGGCCTCATCCGTGAACAATAAAAATTGTGCAAAGTTCGGCGGTGGATTGACAGACGTGAATGCGGGACTCAAAATCCCTTGGGCCCAGGGCTTGCACACCTTTTGTATGATAGGGGTGTAATACTTGATCCACCAGTACTCTCCACACTGTATCCTTTGAAGTGTGCGTTTCATGGGCTAGTTGATGGGTGCTTATTGCTGGGTGGTCTGCCACACGATCCATCACCATCTCGTCAAAGTCTGGTGTTCGGACGTGTCTATGGCTGAACCCTTAGCCGGCTCTCTATGGCGTGAAGGACCCCGTCTCCCGTAACTTGGTATCCACGGACATAAACATTAGGATGACGCCCGATGGGTAAGCGTTCTCTGTACATACGTGCTGCTTTACGGGCACTGCATCCTGCCACACCAGTACATTTAATGCATGTCTGCCAACTACCGTGACGAGTAACGTTCCATCTTTGACTACGCGTTATACACTGTACACAGTATTACACCTCACCATGGACACATCACAAGCAGTCTGATGCAATGGACAACGACACCAGGGGTAGTGGTGTGGTGTGGCACAGGTTAAAATGCGCCGTTGCGATGCGTGCGGTGGTCACATGACACACGTGCTATGAGCTAAGTTGTGTGCAGTACATCCGTTTGGTGGTCAGGGGTGTACGCTGTTTATCACTCGCTGCCTGTTCCAGTGTACAACAGGCACCCGGGAACTTTGCGAGAGTGCGGGAGAACTGCTTGTGCCGTTGCAATACATGCATTGAGACTAGCGGTCGTAACTTTGCACAATTACTATGAGCTACGTTGTTGTGGCGCGGTGTACGCTGTGTATGTCCACAACACAATAAATATGCATTTCCGACCACTGGCTCCCTATCTCAGCATAGTCGGTTGTGGACCCACTATCACATGTTTCAATTAGACCCAAAAGGTTTGAGACCGAGTGACTTGGCCGGGCGCTTAGGGGCGCGCAGCTGTGAGCTCACGTCCGGGAGATAGTGGGTTCGAACCCCACAGTCGGTAGCCCTGAAGATGGTTTTCGGTCGTTTCCCATTTTTCACACCAGGCAAATGCTGGGGCTGTACCTTAATTAAGGCCACGGCCACTTCCTTCCCATTCCTAGGCTTTTCCTGTCGCATCGTCGCCATAAGACCTATCTGTGTCGGTGAGACCTAAAGCAAACAGCAAGAAAAAAAGGTTTGAGACACCCTGTATAAATACAAGGTGTATCGGAAGTTTCTCTACGGGGTCGGATACGAAGTGAGTTTTTGCGACTGGATGCCTTTCCTGAGGATTTAATGAGATAAAATGAATGACGTGATACATGATAATAGGAAGGGAGAGGGTGAAACTCGGTGTTGGCACTTCTGATGGGGTTCTGCTCAAGGCTTAACGTCTCCATCCGACAAACGTATCACAATCAACAGTGTCACTCCATATGAACACTGCGGAGAGGCTTGGAACTAAATGAAGTTTTCTGGCACACAATCTAGTGATTAAAAATTGAATACCACCACCTCTCCTATGTTTGTAAATATAATTATGTTGATTTGACTATCTGCCGACCCCACGGTGTAGTGGTAGCATGTCTGCTTCTTATCCGGAGGACCGGGGTTCAGTTCCCGGCCAGGACAGGGATTTTTACCTGAACCTGAGGGCTGGTTCGAGGTCCACTCAGCCTACGTGATTAGAATCGAGGAGCTGTCTGACGGTGAGATAGCGGCCCCGGTCTAGAAAGCCAAGAATTACGGCCGAGAGGATTCGTCGTGCTGATCACACGACACCTCGTAATCTGCAGGCCTTTGAGCTGAGCAGCGGTTGCTTGGTAGGCCAAGGCCCTTCAAGGGCTGTAGTGCCATGGGGGGTTACCTGTATAACGAATGTACCTCCCTTTACCCTATTTCGTGTACCAGGCATTGTCTACGTTTGGGAAAATAGCAAACTATTTCATAAGCAACCCAAAGAACCAGCAAGCACCACGTATTTCGGAACGAACTAGTGCAGGGATGGCGAACCTTTTCCAACTAGTGTGCCATTTTAAGTCTGCATTATTATTCCCAACTGTCTACTGTGCCACTCGTTACTTTCGTTTGTAATGGCTACAATGCCCCCGCCCCTGCTCCTCCTCCACCACCACCACCACCACCATCACCATCACCACCACCACCACCACCACCACCACCACCACCACCAACACCACCACCGACTTTCATCCCTAATTCAAAATTATGCTTCATAATATGTTTTTACATTGTAATAATAATACATTTTATTGCATGTTTCGTGGTCTTATTTTGCCAATACCGAGAAAATACCTAGCCATGTCATTTATGGTTGGTTCATAACTTGTTTTCTTCAATAACACACGAGAAACACTTAGATCTGAACCTTTTTTGTTTTTTAAACAGTTGGATTACGTCAAACCGACACAGATAGGGAAGGCCTAGGAGTGAGAAGGAAGTTGCCGTGGCCTTACTTGGCACAGCCCCAGCATTTGTCTGGTGTAAAAATGTGAAACCACAGAAAGCCATCTTCAGGGTTGCCGATAGAGGAGTTCGAACCCACTATCGCCCGGATGCGAGCTCATAGCTGCGCGCCCCTACCCGCACGGCCAACTCGCCCGGTAGATATGAACCAAGACGGTTTCTAACTGTCGACTTCACGACGTTCATTGTAAAAAACAGCCACTCGCAGGCGTATGATGACCCAAACAAAGTAACTACCGGGAAGCGCTATAGTAAGGTTCTTCATGGCCGAAAACATTTGTGGGAGGCTGTTCCACTGTTCAAGTATTAAGTCCTCCGGCTTGCGGAGAGAGTATTTATCATCAACAGCACATTCGATTTTCACCAATGCTTCACCAAGTTGTACGAATTTGTTCACCCATGTACCGCTTTCTTGAAATTCAGTCAACTCCATTTCTAAACTGTCAATGTCTAACCACTCAAATAATTGACCTTAATATCACTCATTTGTGCAATATGAGGTTTTGAAATAAAGTACGATAGTTTCTTCAGATCTGGAAATTGGGATAGTCTTTTGGCAACTATTTGTCTTACAAAATTCAATAAACAGTTACACATTAAGAATAATTACGCGCTGCTGGCCACAGACACAAGCCAAACTTCACTAATTGACTGATGTAGGTGAGCAAATGGCTCGTCTGCCGGACCTATCAATGTTGCAGTGTTGCCATAAAGCACGTCCGAATGGAACTAGAAATTAGATTTTCGGTATTTATTAGTTACACCTAAAACACTATGACTATACAATGCACGAGATATGCATAGTCTACAGTACAAGACATGAATAAAACCGTTAATATGTGCATGAGGTGTGGCACCGAAATAGTGTTCGCGTGTCACCTAGGTTCGCCATCCCTGAACTAGTAGATGAGGCACGAACAGTTGTTGATTCTTACACAAATGCCGATTAAGGTTTACACGAACTTTCGACTGCAGTAAACAAACAATAAATTACAAGCTTTTACATTTCACTACATTTCTTTTACATCTGCAATTATTTCACCACGATACGAAAGAGTGACGGAAGAATTAAAAAAAAATGTACACTGACCTCGTGCAGTGCCATCACTTCTACTTTGCGCGAGATCAAGAACTACTTTTATACCCATGCATACTATATTCTAAATACTCCAACATTATCTTCTTTCTCCTTCCACTGTCAATGTATTACAATTTATTGTTAATTTCTGTTTCAGGTTCTTCTGACTGTTCAGCTGTGTTGTTTTTGGCAGCCGTGTTCTCTCTACTTGCGCAAACTCCGTGACTGTACGCGGAAGAATCTAGACCTTACGAAAGATAACAGAAAGCATGTTACCTTCAAAGAAGTTCTTACAGATAAAGAAGTTCCTTAATTAGAATAAAAAGAAGAGATGCCAAGAGGAGGTATCCTGTATATGAACAAGATTTTCGTTTCCCCATCAAACTGCACCTTTGCGGGAATGTTTTCGAAACCAACCGGTGTCGTTATTTGGAGGAACACATGATCCTATCCAGAGGCGTGGTGCAGAAACGTTGGTCTGCTTCAAGAAGTTTAAAAGTAGATTAAAACAAACTCCAAGCAAACATAGAAGTTGTAATTCCTAAATGAAGGAACACCTGAAGCCGATCAGCACGTTGGCAGAGGATTATCATCACATGAGGCATTAAACCAGGAATAATTAGATACATATTGCTGAGCAAATATATAAGAAAACACCCACAACTTTATTAAATCCCTTGTAAGTGATGGTGTGTTACAACATGTAAATATGAGAACAATAACGTACAACAATATGCTAGCTTACTGTGTGATACACGAGGAATTACCGTCATGAATGGCAGTAGTGGCGATTATTGTTTTAAAGCTTTATTATACGATTTTACTTGGAGTGCCAGTAGAAATTGCCAGTCGCTGGACGCCAATATTTGGTGACGTACGAATCCAGAGTGCCAGCAGCTGTCCAGGCCGATGAAATCGAAAACCCCTTTCACACTGGGCTCTGGGAACCGAGTGTCTGTGTGACTGGGAAACCGAATCTCTCGGTCAATCAATCAATCAATCAATCAATCAATCAATCAATCAATCAATCAATCAATCAATCAATCAATCAATCAATCAATCAATCAATCAATCAATCAATCAATCAATCAATCAATCAATCAATCAATCAATCAATCAATCAATCAATCAATCAATCAATCAATCAATCAATCAATCAATCAATCAATCAATCAATCAATCAATCAATCAATCAATCAATCAATCAATCAATCAATCAATCAATCAATCAATCAATCAATCAATCAATCAATCAATCAATCAATCAATCAATCAATCAATCAATCAATCAATCAATCAATCAATCAATCAATCAATCAATCAATCAATCAATCAATCAATCAATCCTGATCTGCATTTAGGGCAGTCGCTCAGGTGGCAGATTCCCTATCTGTTGCTTTCCTAGACTTTTCTTGAATGATTTCGAAGAAATAGGAAATTTATTGAACATCTCCCTTGGTAAGTTATTCCGATCTCTAACTCCCCTTCCTATAATTGAATATTTGCCCCAATTTGTTCTCTTGAATTCCAACTTTATCTTCATTTTGTGATCTTTCCTACTTTTAAAGACGCCACTCAAACATATTCGTCTACTAATGTCATTCCACACCATCTCTCCACTGACAGCTCGGAACATACCACTCAGTCGAGCAGCTCGTCTACTTTCTCCCAAGCCTTCCCAGCCCAAACTTTGCAACATTTTTGTAGCGCTACGCTTTTGTCGGAAATCACCCAGAACAAATCGAGCTGCTTTTCTTTGGATTTTTTTTTTCCATTTCATGAATCTAGTAATCCTGGAACGATTCTCTATTTGGGGTTTTACCTCTCCTTTACATCATTACTACAACCCCTAAACACCCTCATAACCATGTGCAGAGATCTGCACCCTTTATTTACAATCATACTTATGTGATTATCCCAATGCAGATCTTTCTTTATATTAATATCTAGGTACTTACAATGATCCCCGTAAGGAACGTTCACCCCATCAACGCAGTAATTATAACTGGGAGGACTTTTTCTATTTGTGAAACTCACAACCTGACTTTTAACCCCGTTTATCATCATACCATTGCCTACTGTCCATCTCACAACATTATCGAGGTCATGTGAAAACAGAGGTACACAGAGACCGTTCAGACTCCGTGAGCCTTACGACTACTGTTCATTTTTCAAACACGACGTTTCTTAGAATTCTATCCTTAGAACAACATAGAATTCGATCTTTCATTACTCTCAGCGGGGGAGGGGGCGGATGTTGAGAGTACATTGCATTTTCTCTCAGTGATGTTGATGGAACCCGAAAAAGACGGCCTGAAAATGTAGGCCTTGCAAACCTAATACCGTGGCGGTCGGAACGAAACGGGGCGTCTAGACACAGGTAGAAGTCGCCATGATGAGAGCTCTTCGAATCAAGGAGGGATGTAGGGATACAGAAATATAGATGATTAGGCTCACTTATCACGTATGTAAGGCGAGTATTAATAAGAACATTTCAATGTGAAATGGTACTCAACAGACGGTTGTTGAGAAAACCAAACCCCGCAACAGTGAACAATACCACATTTTAAATGAACACAATGAAATCAGAATTTTATCGTACGCGGTAAAGCAAACGACACAGTATGTATTCAAAATGTGTAACACCACGAGCCATACATTGTTCATAACATTTCTGAAGATCAATGTACATGAAAATGCGTCATCTTCTCGGGTATACTCAGCTGCAATACTGAGAAGGGTTCACTCATCACTTTCTGTAAAATGCTGACCAATTTCAATGAGGTATGCAAATCCACGCAGCTCTTGAAACACCGCAGAACAGACCTCGAACAGTCGGAAATAATTACCTCGGACCGCATCAATTAGCGCCTTAATATATCCAACTGGCATGCCAGTCACTGGCAGCGTGTAAATTACGCTTGAGGCAATTGTCCCCAAAGTGAACGCTGTGGCTTCCAGAGGCACCGCTAACTTGGGCGGGGGCGTCGCACGGAGGATGTTGTTAAGTGTTTCCTCAGTAGTTAGAACTGATAAAATGACAACATACGCATGAGCTTAATATTACTTTTATCATACAAACGGGTTTCTGCTCTATAAGGCTAATTCCGTTGTCATTTATCATCTTAAGCTACCAAACAGGGAGCCCGGTAATTAATATTAATAAATATACACTAGAATACCTTTTATCCGAACTCTGCTAATCAGGTTTAACAAGACCGATTATGTTGAAAATATTTCATACATTAAACTTACCTACTCGTAGAACGATCATTTTAAATAATAATAATAATACTAATAGTTTTATGTGCTGCTAACTATCTTTTCGGTTATCGGAGACGTCAAGACGCCGGATTTTGTCCCTCAGGAGTTCATTGCACGTCAGTGAACCAACAGATACGAGTTTGGCGTACTTGAGCACCTTCGAAAACACTGGATTGAGAAGGGATTTAACATGCCGGCTCGAGCTCTACCGTCTGAGCTACACAGTCCATCAAATAATTTTAAATATAAGGTGAGTGTTGTTTGAAATTTAAGAGGATGTCATTCACTAAACTAAAATTCTTCAGTTCTAAGATAATTATCCTGAAATTATTGTGTTATGCTGTGAGAATGCTTTCAGATAGGCATGCAAATGTGCATTTAAATGTGGAGAATATGCACTAAAATGTTCAAAAAGGGCACGAAATTAAAGAAACATATACTCAAAATCATGTCATTTTATTCTAAGAGGTATGTAATATGCTATCTTTTGATTTAGGCAGTATTTTTCCAGGAATTATCGCAGAAATGGATTCTTTGATTCTATGGAATGTTGCTATAGTTAAGACGTTTACTATTAATAAGGCTGTGGATTGTGAAGTGAAACACGAAATCCGTTAATCTAAAGTGCAGTTTTATTGAACTCCCAAGAAGAACACGATTAACACAATGGAATCCATCTGAACAGGTCAAGTGACTGGCGCGAATTGAACAGTACAAGTATGGCTGCACACAATCAAGGACAAAACACCAAATAACATCTGATGACGGCACTAGGGGGCGGCTCAATTTGAATCATACTTCACATTTACTTTGTCTTTCAGGCTGAAGTAATATAAGGCATGATCAAAAAAAAGTTTCTGTTCGAGGGCGTTGCTGCAGCGGACATACAACGTAGCGCGACTGTGATGCGGGTATATGAACACGGACATGTAGACAAAGGACTAGTGTGGCAGTCATGTCGCGCCGAGGTGCGTCCAAACAGGACCAACGTACTGTTATTCTGCTCTTGGCTGCCGCAGGAGAAACACCGGACATCCATCGGAGAATGAGGACTGTGGATGAGGCAGCATTTTCTGTCGGAAACCACCGTTGTGGAATGGAGCACCAAGTTCTGTGCGGGTCGCGTATCGACTCAAGATGCCGGTAGACCTGGGAGGCCATCCTCATCCATTACGGACTAGTGTACCCATCCTGGGTAATTTAGGGCAATTATTACATAATTCGGTTTCACAAACAGATGTATAGATGGAATTGTTGGATGAGAACCTCCAGAAGTCACTTACCAGGCTTGAAGTCTCGTCCTCCCTACTTTCATTGCGTCACCGGCTGAACTCATAAAGCATACGGGCAATGTTCGAAAGAGAAAATAGGCACTACATAAAATATGACGAAAGTAGGATTCTCTATAATGTGAGAGGAATACACTAATATTATTAAATGAGAATAATCTTCGTTGAAATATTATTTGCTAAACAGTTTATTATACTGATAAAATCACACGAGATGGTGCCATACTACAACAAAGAAACAATCACGACTGATGCAAAAATTATATATATAGTATGCCTTAACGTTCTTTTAGTTTATTCACAGTTGTAGTTGGTCCTTGGCATAACTCAAATCATTTGATTAATACACACTGATACGTGGATTTATTTATCTATAACAGTGATACTAAATGGCATATATCTTGTTGATTAGTTAATTATCATTAATCATCATTAGTCATGATTTGGAATGGATTGGTATCATAAGTACATCTACTTTACACACGAGATTACATCGCCGCATATCAAACTTATGGTCTCTTTGAGCATGACAATTATATATTGCACTGAACACATACGTGTATCCTGGGTTTACCTAACACATTATATTCAAAGAAAAATCAGCCAACGCTGGAATCGAACCCATCACCATAGAACACTTTGGGGATAATAAACACGTAAACACATTACATAGAAAAAATATCAAACATATATCACACAATACATCTTGAAGATATGGCTTAATCAAGCCATAGTATCAGGTTAAATTCTTCGTTCCAACATGAGTCGAACTCAGGTACTCCAGATTCCGAGGTAAAAAATTTAAAACTCCTATCACGAGCTAATTTAAGCGTAAAATGGGAAGGGGTTTATCCTTCGCAAAATCAGGAAATTATCCGCGTTATTCATAACGTATCATTAGAATGGAATTGAGAATGCATTGGCAAAATGAAAGGGATCTCGCAGTGAAACTCTAGGCTCGTTGGAACAACACAATCTTCCTCAGACCCTACAAGTCCTCACGTCGTAAATCTGTCAATTATGACAATGGCTGTGTGTCCAGCTCTTTGGCTACAAAAACACATTGAACTCGTCATTTCTTTCTTTCTTTCTTTCTTTCTTTCTTTCTTTCTTTCTTTCTTTTATATATCATCTCGGCTTGTTCTCAAGTACGCATTCATTTCAGAGCCATTACTTCTTATTATTCTTTATTTGGCTATATATTCAGCCTAATTCAATATATCACAACAGCCATAATTATTATAACACCTTCCCATATCATACCACAGCATCTCAAATCCGTTCTATTAATTTACAGAGAAGACTCCATTCTTACAGGTTATTTAATTCTTCTCGCATATCTATAATAATTCACATAATACCTCGGTTGGGACATCTTCAATGATCATCTATTATCATACGGGATTTATAAATACCTGAATCACCTTGAAGCAAACATATAGTTTATATTCAAACTACTACGAAAATCTTTACCAGATAGTAACATTACGAAGAAGTTATAAATTTAGCTAAATCGCTATTCTTCTCAAAATATGTGCTTCATATACACTAAGAATTTATGGGATCTATATAATAATTCATGCAAATAAGCCTGCTAAATATCAATGATTATTCTTAAATCACTTGAAAACCCTAATTAAAATAATAAATAATCTTTTCCCAGTCACACGCGTATAGTGTTCCCTACATTTAATATGATTAATTATAACATTCTAATATTTACAAAATAAAAATTGCTACTGGCATGCAAATATCGTGGTTTAATGTATTCAAATTATATGTACATATCAAATACTGGGTATGGTTTGTCGTCATCTCGAGGTACACCTTAACATTTTACTCCGTCATGATGAGTGTTCTTCTCTCTGATAGTCCTGAGTTCCTCTTCATCCTATGACGATCGATGTCTCGAAGTGTGGTCTTCTTAGCTGAGTCTCTGGACGTCCCTTGTAGAAATAACTGCAGGCACTTAGGCGCGATTCTTGTAGGCTCCAGATCTCGGGGTTCGACGACCACTCATGAACATACAGGCAAAATGGGAAACCAGTTAGTAAACACTGTTTATGTACTTTCAAAGGAATATACTGGTGATAAGATCCACTAATAACTTTAAATAGATTAATGCAAATAGTGGCAAGTTTGTAGAAATCACTGTTCATTTCCCCATTAATCACACAGTCTATCACCACGAGTGTCTATGGAGTATACAAACGCTAATTTTATCAGGAATGGTTCTTGAATTTTACTGAACGTCACTCACTCTTAAAATGCTTTAGATCGGTCACTAATAATTACTGAACGTAATTAGCTATCTCACTACCCATAAATAACCTGATGCGTTTGCCCTTTCACCAATGATTGCATCATGAGCTGGCACTGTCTGTCGTTGATATTTTAAAATATTAAATGTTAAGACTTCTATTCATCAATACTGTACATTATCTTGTACCACACGGCTTATTTCGCGATATTTTACATCGCACTGATGTGTTTTTCTTCTATGACACAACACTTCATGCACTGATATCCAAGTTCACTCCTAAAGTGTGAGTACTGCGGCTACACAAATGACAATGGGATCCTGTATCTAGGTCCCGGTTCTACTTACAGCATCCGGACAAAATGGTCAGGGAGGAGGTAAATCACGCTCCTGCTCAAAATGAAGGTCCGGTAATCGGAATCTTTCAGCGACGTGAAAACAATCAAATTATAGCTCGTGACTCCTACTTTCTACTGATCACATACTGTATAAAGCCAAAGCGATCAGTGGGTCATTCACAATCTCAAAAGCGCTCTTTTAGAAATTCACGCGTCATGGTTCATCACGCAAGACCTCCCACTTTTTTCCACACATTGTCAGATTTCAGCAGTCATCTTTAATCTGCGTACCACTGTATGACAGGCGTCATTACCGATCCACTATTAAAGTATTGCATTTATATGCATCAACAATTAGCATTATTAAATGCATCGGTTCGAATGAGATGGACTCATGAATTTCCAAAAATTATTTCAGGTGAAGGTGTTGTTCTTCTTCTTCTTCCTCTTTTTAGTAAATTATGGTGAAGTGGCACCAATGAATGCGGTGTTGAATTAGTAAAGGACATTTATTTCTCAGGAGTTAACACACCTTAATTCAGCCCAGTCTCCAGCAACCTACATTTCCACGCGTAGCGTCATCTCTCCTCCTCACTTGCATGGAAAGAGAGCGCGATTTCAAGGTTCAGCGGTAATGTGCTATCCTTTTCTCGTTACAGCGCAGAAAACAGCTCCCTTCGGGCTGGGATATCGCAAATCACATCCCGGTTCGGCATGTAGACTGCTAATTACTACATTATATGTCGCAGAATGTTGCGGAAAACGGCATATATGATTGACTAAACCTCCTAACATGCCTATGGCATGGTGATGAACGGTCACAATAAGGCATGATCAAAAAAGTTTCCGTTTGAGGGCGTTGCTGCAGCGGACATACAACGTAGCGCGACTGCAATGCGGGTATATAAACACGGACATGTAGACAAAGGACTAGTGTGGCAGTCATGTCGCGCCGAGGTGCGTCCAAACAGGACCAACGTACTGTTATTCTGCTCTTGGCTGCCGCAGGACAAACACCGGTGGACATCCACCGGAGAATGAGGACTGTGGATGAAGCAGCATTTCTGTCGGAAACCACCGTTGTGGAATGGAGCACCAAGTTCCGTGCGGGTCGCGTATCGACACAAGATGCCGGTAGACCTGGGAGGCCATCCTCATCCATCACGGACAACAAGAAGCCAATGAGCACCCGTCCTACATTCCTGATCTCTCCCTATGCGACCATCAAGCCTTCGGTCCCCTCAGGAAGACCTTGAAGGGTTTACGCTTCCTGTCGGATGACGATGTGCAGCAGACGGTCACGGACTTCTTCCCGCAGCAAGACCGGGTGACTTGGCGCGCTGTTAAGGTCGCGTAGCTGTGAACTTGCATTCGGGAGATGGTGGGTTCAAATAACGCAGACGACAGCGCTGAGAATGGCCTTTGGTGGTTTCTTATTTTCATACTAGGCGTATGCTGGGGCTGTACCTCTGTGAAGGCCACGGCCGCTACTTTCCCAATCCTAGGCCCTTCTCATCCTTACGCCGCCGAAAGCCGACGTGTTAAGTGCGACGTTAAACCACTAGCAAAAAATAAATAGAATATAAAGCTTATAATTTTATACACTTTCTCAGAAATTGGACTTTAAAATGTGACCTTTTTGTATTTTACTAAGTAATTTTTACTTAATATTTCGAATTAGTGTAATCAAACTGTGGAAAAAGGAAGATCGGGCTTCAATTAGTTACTGGAAAGTAATTGAAACATCCATTAGAAACTTGAAAAATATTAATGTTAGTACCAACATGCATATTTCTCTATTTGGAACACCTCCCGCTTCCCTTAACATTGTTGTAAAAGTATCTCAAGAATGCAATAAAATGTATATGAATTGAAATAAACTTCCAGTTTTTATTAGGCTGTGCCGAGTATTATTAAGATCACATGTTTATAACAATAAAAATATTCTTTGTTATAGAAGAGATGAATTTCTATAACATACATCATATATTATTTTCGGAATAGGTGAAATGATTGACTGTGTTTGTGAATAGAATAGAAAAATACGGTCGTTAGATAGCGTGCAGTTGTAAAAGATATACTAAAATAACAGAATGTTGCATGAATATGTAAACAAATTGGTTTCTTACTCTACATCAATGCTGAAAGCTATGGTCTACAGTTTATGGAATTATTTTGAAGCTATTACGTTTCACGTTTATTGTTTATAATTGGTATGTACGATAAAATGAATGGGAACACAAGAAATTTAAGAAGGTACAAATTTAACACACACACAACCTAATAACCCAAAAGCTCCTTTGTCTGTTGCTGTGATTTTTTAACAATATTGTTTATTGATGAAATTATGATTTGTGGAAAAGATACTGGATAATTCCAGGAATATCCTGATGCAGTAAAACAAAGGTTGGAGAGTTAGCAATAGTGTGGAGGGAAATAAGACAAATATGATGACAAGAAGAGAGGGAGAAGTAATTTATAAATATAAATATTCTGTAAGTTTCCTTTTATGCTAAATTCAGTTTTTAAAATTGTTGTTGAACTTCATTTATCTGAATTAAATTATCTGTGTAGAAGAAAAATCTATGATATCATTAGCAGGAACGAGCTTATTCTAGTACGTGGATTGTATATTTCGGATATTCAGAATTAGAGTAAAAAAATAAACGTTATACATGTGACACTAGTAATTGCAATGAATGTTCTTGTACTAACAAACCATTTGCACTGCCTGAACTATACAGCTCATTCATTGAATTCTACGAAATTTATCGCATTTTCATTAATGGTAATCAGGATCATCGCAGCTTATTTTGACGAACACAGACCACACATCAACTCGTAACTGAATATCATTTTTACCACCACCAGAACCCCTGTACCATGCAACCAACATTACCGGCAATGCCATGCATAACTACTACATATACGTAACTTCAAGAAGCGAATGGTGATTCGGGGCCACACGGTATAAAAAGACGGGAAAATGAATAGAGACACACAGAAAGGTAAATAGCATGATAAGTCAGTGTGGAAAGAGGGAGCAACAAAGAGAGGAAACAAGGACAAATAACGAACGTACAAAAGGATAACGACAATTTCCATATCTTCATACACTAACGTCCTCAAATATATGTCCCAGTTCTTCTACATCCATTTCTTCACAGGCCCGACGACCTCGTTTCTGCTTCCAAGCATTATAAGGAGGGCGAGCTTCAACAGGCATTGAGCGACCACATTGACAGATCTTCAGTCTTCATGCATTAGAGTAACTGTACAGTGATCTTCGGATTGCACTTAATATATTTATCTGTGCTATAATTTCACATTTTCTACGGTAACTACGGGGCTGTAGTGGTGGTGGCGGTGATTATTGCTTTAAGAGAAAGTACAACTAGGCAACCATCTTCTTCTTCTTCTTCTTCTTCTTCTTTTGCTACCGCTTTTTCCCCACACCTGTGGGGTCGCACATGTGGATTTCGCCCTGTTACGGCCGGATGCCCTTCCTGACGCCAACCGTATATGGAGGGATGTAACCACAATTGCGCGTTTCTGTGGTGGTTGGTAGTGTGGTATGTTGTCTGAATATGATGAGGAGAGTGTTGGGACGGACATATATACCCAGTCCCCGAGTCAGAAGAATTAATCAGAAGCGATTAAAATCCCCGACCCGGCCGGGAATCGAATCCGGGACCCTCTGAACCGAACGCTAGTACGCTGGCCATTCAGCCAACGAGTCGGACAATTAGGCAACCATCCTCCATATACCGACGGAAAATGAAGGTGTCGGCCAGAGAGAGACAAAGACCACGAAGGGCATGAAAATGGAATGCTCTCCAGGATTCGCAAACCTAATACCGTCCGGGTTGGAAAAAGCAAGTGTTTGACCAAGGGAGGTCGAATAGGATAGATGAAAGCGAAGAGCCTGCCACAAGTAAGTGGAAGCAATGCGAGCACTCAGCTAAGAACCCCGTGGTCGCCAAACCACGCTCCCATGTTGAGAGCCCCTGGGATCCCATTTAGTCGTCTCTTACGACAGGCAGGGAATACCGTGGGTGTTATTCTACCGCCCCCACCCTATGGGGGATGTAAATAAAGTCTTGGCAATATTGATAGAACGCAATATTTAATTAACTAACAAGTACAATTGCATTCCATTCCTTCAATGCAGCCAACCGCAAAGTCCATTAATGTCGGGAAGCCGTTGGGGACCGTTAAAAAGGCGTCTCATTGCGTGGTGTACAGATTCCACATCAGGCAATCAGCGGTCTCGGAGGGGTTCCTTCAACTTCGGAAAGAGGTCGAAGTCACAAGGACTCATGTCCGGTGAGTATGGAGGGTGTTCCAAGACCTCCCAACGCCACCGTTGCATTAAGAGTGTGACATTGTTTCATTGTTTGCAACATGACAATGTGCGTTGTCATGCAACAAGATAGGACGATCGTCTCGAAATAAACGTGGACGTTTGCGCCGCATGGACGGACGCTGATATCGCTCCAGAAATCGATAATAGTAGTCACTGTTGACGCTTATCTCTCAGGCACATCATGCATAGGAATAACACTCTTGTAGTCGTTTGCCACAATCCTCTTGGCCTGAGAGATGGTGTCACCGTTTAAGAGGCCCGCCTCCCCCCTCAGAGGAGGAATGAAAACATTTAATAGTAGTAGTCAAAACGTTTTGGGGTGGAATGTGGATTTTATGCAGTAGTGGGTTAGGATGTAAACTTAGTTGGCGAATAGCAAGTGTCGTGTAGAGCTGCATGAATTGTAGAGGGTTTATTAGGTCGTACTTCTACTAGTTACGTAAATCTCATTACACAACCGTAGTTTGGAGTAGATGACTCTTGCTATTAGCAGGAAAAGTTGTATTTTTACCCAGTTATGACAAGCACAAACGCCCCTAGAACGAATACTGTGCAAACGTGAAAGTTCAGAGTAGATGACGCAACATCAACAGGTTCAGTTAGTAGAGATAAAGCAAAGCAGTGCAGCAGGTACGGTTTATGTTGACGACCATACGACTATGTCCATATGTTCTTACTGAATATGTGCAATCATAGGATAACGAAAGGAAAGCAATGGCAAACTACCTCACTCTTCAGCATGCCTTCTATAGAACCGTGAACGATTTTTGTGGTTTCGCTGCATAACCCCTGGTTATGAAGATCCAACCAACTTCTTGGCTGGAGTCTTAACAATAGAGGATGGTTGCCTAGTAGTACTTCCCCTTAAAACAATAATCACCATCACCACTTAACATACAGGATAACGGGATAAAGAACAAAAGCTATTATTTGATATATTTAAACGTATAAACGTATGCTGTACTGAAATATAATAATAATAATAATAATAATAATAATAATAATAATAATAATAATAATAATAATAATAATAATAATAATTAGGGCTCGGAATTTTAGGAAAAGTCATATTTCTCCCTTGTCTCAATTTTCTTGCCTGATTGGATTTTGGTGCAAATCAGGTGATTATCGTCACAATTCAGTGATTTTTACTTGTCATATAAAAGCATATTTTGGCTATTATTTGTCATAAGGTCATATTTTGAGCTATTTTCGTAGAAACGTCATATTTCGGCGGTTTGGTGACAGCTGTAGCTGTGTAAAATCATCGTCAACTTTCCGATTGAGAACTAGTATTCACAAAACTGCTTTTCTGTATCATATCTGTAGTTAATACAAGTGGAATACTCTCCTTCCTCTATCAAAATTGTGCAGGAATTGTTTTCCAACAGTTTGTCAGAAAGTCTGGCATAGGTCTATATTAAGTCGAACTTTGGAATTATATCGTTTAGAAGCTGCTAGCTTAGAAATTAATGCAAGTATTGAAATTATGAGAAGTGTTGAACTTTCAGCACAACAATCACATGGAATAGTTGGCGTCAGTGTAAAAAGGAAACTTCAAAACGTGCTTAATCGAAGTGACGGTTTTCGCTGTGTGTGCTAAAGAACTGTTATTCTTAGTGGATTAGGTACTAGTGCATTTCAATATGAGTGCATACTCGATAGCAGTGATTTAATATTATTTAAATATGCACCAAATACGTCTTGTGACGTAGAAAGGAGCTTCTCTTCTTACAAGAATATGTTAAATGATAATTGGAGGTTTTCGCGCCTGATGCTTTGAAGATGAATCTTGTCATACACTTCAATACCACCCGCGGAGAAGAATGATAAAGTTATGTGAGTTGGCACTATTTGCCCTGCCGCCCTACCATAATCTATGGAAAGACATCTACTTAATTTGTTTCGTGGTGCTCAGTTTGAACTTTAAGGCATTTGCATAATATTAATGTAATCTGAACTTAAACGGTTCAAAATATTTTTAAAAAATAGATTGATTTCTAGTTTTCTCGTATTTCAAATCACCAGTGAAGGGTGCAAACATGTTTTGACTTTTAAAATGTTGTGTAAACTGATAATCTTAGGGAAATTTGTAGGGCCTACTTTATAGGTATGTATTCGCAAATGTTTGATAAGGGAATCGAGGACAATCGACTGTGAATAACTGCTAAACATGTATATTCAGAAAATTAATATGAAAGTAAGAATAAAGAATTTAGTTAACAAAAACGTATCAAAGTAATTGCCGTTTCGATTTATAACTTATTTTATAATGACCATATTTAGATTGATCATATTTTGGGTCATATTTTGTTTTTTTACATCATATTTCGTCACTTTTGAGGTCATATTTGCTTGCTTATTTGGGCTATTTTTAGGTCTTAAACATCCGAGCCCTAATAATAATAATAATAATAATAATAATAATAATAATAATAATAATAATAATAATAATAATAATAATAATAATAATAATAATAATAATAATAATACCGGGCGAGTTGGGCGTGCGGTTAGGGGCGCGCAGCTGTGGGCTTGCATCGGGAGATAGTGGATTCTAACCGTACTATTGGCAGCCCTGAAACTGGTTTTCCGTGGTTTCCCATTTTCACACCAGGTAGATGCAGGTACTGTGCCTTACTTAAGGCCACGGCCGCTTCCTTCCCTTTCCCAGGCCTTCTCTATCCCATCGTCGCCATAAGACTTGTCTGCGTCGGTGCGACATAAAGCAAATAGCAAAAGGAAATAATAACAATAATAATAACAGCAGTGTGAACCTCCAATCACTGCCGTCTTATAACTGGCGTAGTGAGAGGTCTGACCTTGGGGCACAAAGGGTTATGGCTTGGGCTCAACAGTGGCTAGTTGTACTATCCTGGCAGCTCTCTATTCGGGAGGCGGAGGGGCTGATCACCACCGTCGACTGTCCTGGGAGTGGTTTTCTGTGGTTTTCCAATCTCGTGCACTAAGGCGAATGCCGGGACAGATTCACTTATACACCACGACCCCCACCCCTCACTTTCTCCGCATCTCAAACCACGGCTTCACATATCCCTGGCCTGAGAGACGGTGTAACCCTCAACGTTTTTAGTAATACTTGCTGCAAATTCGCACGAGGGTTGATTTCCGGAGAGAAAGATTATCCGTTTCGCCCGTCGAGTACCGGACTGAGTGGCTCAGACGGTTACGGCTCTGGCTTTCTGAGCCTAAGTTGGCAGGCTGGAGCCTGGCGGAATCCCGTGGTGTCTGAAGGTGCTCAAATACGTCATCACCGTGTCGGTAGATTTAATCAGCACGTAAAAGAACTCCTGTGGAGCAAAACTTCCGACACCTCGGCGTCTTCGAAAACCGTAGAAGTAGTTAGTGGGACGTAAAACCAATAACATTAATTTTTTTTAAAATTTGCTTTACGTCGCACCGACACAGATAGGTCTTGTGACGGCGATGAGATAAGAAAAGCCTAGAAGTGGGAAGGAAGTCGCCTTGGGTTGACTTAATTAAGGTACAGCCCCAGCATTTGCCTGGTGTGGAAATGGGAAACCATGGAAAACCATCTTAAGGGCTGCCGACAATGGGGTTCGAAACCACTATACTATCTCTCGAAAGCAACATTATTATTATTATTATTATTATTATTATTATTATTATTATTATTATTATTATTATTATTATTATTATTATTATTATTATTATTATTATTATCTGTCACGCCCAATTTCTTGTACTGCCGATACTCTTTGACACGTTCTACTGCAGAATTCTTAGGGTTACTCGTTTCCTCAAATTTTCCTCTATACTCCTGAATGTGTTTACGGCAATTCCTATTCATTCTGACTGAAGACATTCAGACATTTTGCCAATTAATCACAATTTTTAACTTTTAAACTGGTGGAAGTTATGGTAAAAGGAATTGGCATATGGCTTTTAGTGCCAGGAGTGTCTGAGGACATGTTCGGCTCACCAGATGCAGGTCTTTTGATTTGATCCCGTAGGCGACCTGCGCGTCGTGATGAGGAAGAATTGATGATGAAGACGACACATACACCCAGCCCTCGAGCCGGCGAAATTAACCAATGATGGTTAAAATTCCCGACCCTACCGGGAATCGAACCCGGGACCCCTCTGACCAAAGGCTAGCACGCTAACCATATAGCCCTTGAGCCGGCGAAAGTTATGCTGATCAAAAGTAACTAGTATGGCAGAGTTCTGTGAGACAAATTTAACAATCTCACTTGCAAAACTCTAGTACACCGGAGTCGCGAGCTATAGCCTACTAACTTTACTGCGTCGCGACAATCTCAATTTCAGCACATAATGGGGGACACCATCAGCATTCGCCATGAATATTCAATGAATATTTCCATCCTTCATCTTTCTACCCGTATATTAATCATTTAAATAACATTTGTAGTAGTGAAGTCGTGAAGTAGAGCAATACTCTCCACTCCCTCGTGACGCTTGAAATTCTGCGCGTGGCACAGCGCACGGACAAAACGAAAGACGTATTTTGCGTCAAAAGCTAGTATAAATAAGTGCATTCGGCATTCTTCTTGTATAATTTTAAATTGCTATGACTTGACAAATTACTTTTTTTTTTCAGTTTTATGGGACGTGTTCCGCAACCATTAATAAACAAATATATACAAAATTAGGATACTGGTTATTATTTGTTTCTACAAATATGTGATAATTCAAAATGTACGTAGGCCTGCAACGAAGGAAAAATGTATTGATCATTCACATACCTGGCGAGTTGGCCGTGCGGTTAGGGGCGCGCAGCTGTGAGATTGCATCCGGGAGATAGTGGGTTTGAGCCCCATTGTCGGCAGCCCTGAATATGGTTTTCCGTGGTTTTCATACCAGGCAAATGCTGGGGTTGTACCTTAATTAAGGCCACGGGCGCTTCCTTCCCACTAGTGTTGGCTACTGAATGCATGATTCGAAGCAGTGTATCGATTCATTCAAGTGTCCGAGTGAATCGATTCTCAAGAACGGCGAGCTCACGGCACACGATTCAGCTTACTCCCAGCGGGCAGTGCTGAGTGGCGCACTCACTGGACGTTGACGGGGAGCCGAGCTTCCGCTGCAGCGAGACATGCAGTGAGCCATAGCACACCGAAAGAATCGTGAACGAGCACGGCTCAGTGAGACACAAGATGCACACGGCTCCTTATCGGCACACTGGACACTGGCGGAGAGCCGAGCTTCCGCTGCAGCGAGACATACAGTGAGCCATGGCACACCGAAAGAATCGTGAACGAGCACGGCTCAGTGAGACACAAGATGCACACGGCTCCTTATCGGCACACTGGACACTGGCGGAGAGCCGAGCTTCCGATGCAGCGAGACATACAGTGAGCCATGGTGCACTGAAAGAATCGTATGCTATAATGGACTCTCGAGCTCAGCTCATTTGAAAATAATACCCACTTGCATTCACTGTCCTCTTCTTACAGGGAGGTTTAAATAATAGATGGATTTATTTCCAGTGTTAAAAAGGTAGTCAAAATATAATTCTGAAGTAGCTAGTAAGTAGGTAGGCTATTAGGTTATACTATTTATTAGTTTTATGAATCTTAGTATTTAACTTCTTTGACATTTGACAATTAAACTCGACTCCAGCCTGCCCTATGACTATGAGTCATGCTCATGACCACTCAAAAGTACCTGTTTTATATTGGGAAGAACGGCTCAGTATTATCTCAGTTCATATGCCACATCGTTGCACAAAACTTCAATCATATGTGGGCAGTAAGTGAGCCGACTGACGCAATAACTTAACCAGCAGAATGTTGAATCAGAAAACCAGCGGGCTACTGTACATCTCAGGTAGCCTATACAAAATATGACGATTTAAAAATAATCCTCAGCTGATAGAAAAATACATATTTTCAAAAATGACTGAGCGAGTTGGACGTGCCGTTAGTATCGCGTAGCTATGCTCTTGCATTCGGGGGGATGGTGGGTTCGAATCCAACCGTCGGCAGCCGTTAAGATGGTTTTCCGTAGTTTCCCCATTTTCACACTATTAAATGCAGGGACTGTACCATAATTAATGCCATGGCTGCTACGTTCCTAATCCTAGACCTTTCCCATCCTGCGTCGCCGGAAACCTTCGATGTATTAGAGTGACTAGCATTTTTTTCTAAGAAAGGAGTTCATAGTATGAAGACCAGATGGCAGCTGCGAGCACTGAATGCTGTTGCTGCTGTCTTACCAGTTCACACTACACAGAAGCAGTAGGAGCGGTGACTAATGCGCCGTGAATCGGATCACTGTATCAATTCAGTAACGTGAACGGAAAAAAATGAATCGATTCAGTAAAATGAATCGAATGTCCCATCACTACTTCCCATTCCTAGGCATTTCCAATCCCATCGTCTCCACAGGACCTATCTGTGTCGGAGCCACGTCAAGCAAATTGAAAAAATAAAGTATATTATTGGAGTGATGCAGAAACTTGATGTAATTCACGTGGCATGAAATAGATGGTTCACACGGCGGAACGCTGTCTTATAGTAGTAGTGTCTTCCAATAGGTGGCAGGTGTATGGAAGCGATAAACAGTAAAAGTGGTGACATAACAACGACTTCAACGGTTCGACTGAAGTATGGGGGGCAAGATACAAAACCGAGTTGTGGCTATCTTGCCAAAGATAAGTCATAGGCCGTAAAAAACCACACAGAGGGCTGCAAGCGACCTGTGTGACCACTGTTTCACATATCTAGTCCAGAGGCTGAATGAAGACGGGAAATTTGAGGAAGGAAGAAGAAAAATGGCATCCACACATACAGGGGTGCTGATTTCGGAGGTGCTACAGTGCTCGAGCAATTCCCTTCCCCCCTCCAAGAAAGAAATGTGGGGAGCCCAGCAACCCCACAAACAGGGAGAAGAAAGATTTTAAAAGGTGATAATAAACGGAAGAATAGTTCTTAACCCTGGCAATACTACGGTACTTTTGTCCCTACATTACCAACGGAGGGCGAAGGTGGGGGTGGGGTGGAGGAGGTGAGAAGCCCACTAAGAAACTTTTGTTTAATTCATTATCAATTACAAGTGAGTTATATGGATATTTTATTAATTAAATCTGATTCATTCATAACTTCATAAAGGGTATTTCATTCCAGAGGCAGTTACGTTTGCTTTAACTGTTTCCATCTTTAAATGTATATACATCATAACGTTCCTTTTCCGCCTTGAGGAGATTAAAAAATTGCGCACCTGATTTGGCGGACATTTTTATTAAATGATCGACTGTTTGTAGGAACACACCCTTTATGAGTGAGAATTTGAAATTCCGCTGAGATGAATAGTGACACTCCGGATATTTTAAAAGTCCAAGTTCAGCCCCATTTAGCATAGGGGTTGAGAAAGGTTAGAAATGAAATTGTCCAAATTTGATACAAGTATGGCTTACTATCTGGAAAAGAAACTGTGGTTTAAGAGACCCCTGTCTTTAAATAATTAAAAATTCAGTCTAACGATCGTAGTATTGGTCTCCATCCACTTCTCTTACCCGCCATGTCCAAAGTTATTCTTCTTCTCAGTAACCTGTTTTCCATTCGTCTCTCAAGACCGCACCATCGAAGCCGGTTCAATTGTACGGTTTCAACCGTCGAGTTCATTCCTAACAGCCTTTATCTCATTTCGAGCATTGCAAACACAATTTTTGCTAGTTGCTACTTGCTTTACGTCGCACCGACACAGATAGGTCTTATGGCGACGATGGGACAGGGAAGGGCTAGGAGTGGGAAGGAGGCGGCCGTGGCCTTAATTAAGGTACAGCCCCAGCATTTGCCTGGTGTGTAAATGGGAAACCACGGAAAACCATTTTCAGGGCTGTCGACAGTGGGGTTGGAACCTACTATCTCCCGAATACTGGATACTACAAATACAATTAGTTTTATTTCATTCGTATACTCATTCGCCCTTACTATCCTGGGAGGCTTCCACAAATTCAAACGCGTTTTCCCGAAACAGATTTGCTCTTCCTCCTCCAAGCTCCCGATATATAAATAACAAACGCCAAGCCCACAATCTAGCGTTAGCGAGACTCTCTCTTATCCAGAGGCCCCGATTTCGATTCACGGCCAGGTCAAAGATTGTTATCTCGATCTGAGGGCTGGTTCGAGTTCCACTCAGTGTACAAAGGAACAATTGAGGAGCTATCTGACGGGCCTTGGTCTAGGAAGCCAAGGATAACAGCCGAGAATGTTGGTTCTTTATACTTATCATGCGTCACCTCGTAATCTGCAGGCACTCGGGCTGGGCAGCGCTCCAATGGTAGATCAAGGCCCATCATGACTGTAGTGCCATGATGTTTATTTTTGTTATCAACAACATACTCTATAATCTTTAAGATAGTCCTTCAGAAATATTTTTTCTAACCGTTACCTTCCATATGATTATTTAGAATGTCTGCACTACGAATTATTTGTAAATGTTAAATAGCTTGTGGAAAACAGAAGAGCCTAATGCTTGAAGTTTGTACAGATAATATACAATGCCATGAAATAATCAGCTTTTAATTATTTTCAATATTTTTTAGATTATGATGAAAACCGTGTGTATAAATGAAAGATACGGAAAATAAGAGGGAGACTTTAGACAGTGAGACGTAGTATTTGTAATGCTTGGACGTTTACAAACATATCTCTTGAAGTATGGGAGATAATTTCTTTTCAACAGAATAAAGAGGAAAGTATACCCTATTAGAAATAATCCATACAGGAATTGTGCACCGGGCGAGTTTGTCGTGGGGTTAGGGGCGCGTGGCTGAGAGCTTGCATCCGGGAGACAGTGGGTTCGAATCCCACTGTCGGGAGCCCTGAAAATGGTTTTCCGTGGTTTCCCATTTTCACACCAGGCAAATTCTGGGGCTGTACCTTAAGCCACTTCCAATTCCTAGGCCTTTCCTATCCCATCGTCACCATAAACCTATCTGTGTCGGTGCGAAGTAAAGCCACTAGCAAGTAAAAAAGGAATTGTGCCTGGCGGTCATCACTTTGAACAATTACTAGGAACTACATTGTTGTTATGCGGTGTACGCTCAATAAAATCAGTTGTGGACCCACTATCACCTGTTTCAATTTGACCCAAAAGGTTTGAGACACCCCGTATAGAACACGAAGATTTCATACTTCATATTATATTTGCTTTCCAGTATAAAACTTACAGAAAGATTAAAACACGCATATTTTTATATAATTAGTTTTATGTGAATTTGATATAGAACCATAGGTTCTAAAAATCATACGGAAGGTCATATAACTGTTCCGAGCCCCCTAGCTATGTTTTTAGCAATTAATTATAACACTACCGTTGATTTTTCACCAAGATGATATTCACCGTTAAATCTGGGATGTGTTCATTGATGATTTACTCAAGTTTCATTGAAATCTGTCTGGTCCAACCCAAACAGTTCCCTTGGGAGTGGATTACGGGTAATAAGAAATACTAACTCTGCCATGGTTTTTGAAATTAATCTACATGCATAGGCATAGCCAGGACTTTTCATATGGGAGTGCAAAAGGGTAATTCTACCATCTACCTCTCCCCAACCCCAATATTACTCTAATATTCCCAAATCCTTATTTTATTGTGTGTTAAGGGCACATATCTGTCAAGATCACAGTAAAGTAGTGGGAAATCACTACCTTTGCCATCATAATTTGGACAGAGATACTTATTTTAAGTGGACAAAAATTATGATGTGCGAAGAATGAACATCGTAGATTGTTATAAGCTTATTAGTTTCCGGTTATACTTCCTGGTTCATTTTTTATGAGAGTTTATTCCTTGCGATGTTTTTAAGGCTGTACATTCACTCCAAGCTTACTACCTACAGCATGTGGGAACAAAGTATATTACAAACATGATATTTAGTAAACTAGTTTTTTATAGGAAATTTTCAAGTATTGCTATTCAAATTTACTCAATTTTTTTCGAATATTGTATGGTATTTTTTATAAATAGTGAGCTACATTCATGATTATAGTTCGCAATATAGTCAATTACACACTAAAACAGTTTGCCAAATTACATCCGTCTGTCATTAATAGTTATTGAGATATTGGGCATACATTTTTTACTTTGTATTGCTCTCCTGTAAAAATATTTTTAGAATATCAATCTTACTATCTCTGGAACATTAATCACAGACAAATGAAATTCGGTACACTATTCTAGTGTGCAAGTATCTTAATGAACTACAATCTTTATTTATGAAAATAAGGGGAACAACATTTACAACAAACTTTATGAAAATTTGAATATCAATATTTGAACTTTTCTTGACAAAAAACTATTTTACCAAATGTCATGAATGTGGTCTACTTTGTACCTACATGCGGTGGGTAGTAGCTGTATAAATATCATTCGTGTCACATCAGTAGTTTCCAATTTTACTCTTCCCACAACTTGGAGCGAATTTGCAGCCTTTAAAAATACGCCAAGCAATAAACTGTCATACAAATAACAATGAAGTATAACCAGTATCTAATAAGCTAATACTTACTTGACTCATTTCCTGTGGCTCCTTCATGAGCATAGGGCTTCGATGAATTTTCGCCAGCGGACTCTGCTGTGGGCCATCCGACGTAGTTCTCCCCAGGTCTTTCCTGCCTCACTTGCCTCCTCCAATACGGATCTCTTCTCCAAAGTCATCCCACCTTACATCACTTAAACCATGAAAATCCATTCGGTAATTCTCCATTTCTCTGATGATCTGTTTCAGTTTCCCAGGTTCTCTCATTGTACGAACATTCCAACATTCAAATCGTGTTACCTGTTTCGTGCCAAAGGTCGTCAGCATTTTGTCCTTCCGGCTATTTCCCATCTCTGTTTCTTTAATAGGTTTATGTAAGAGCTTACGAGTTATTGGCCCATAAACTTGGTGGGGCTGTCACCTTAAGGCCAAGGCACTGGCCCTTCTACAGATGTTGGTGTATATACTGAAGAAAGAGCATTTCCTCTCTTCTTCTTAACAGTGTATACTTCGGTTATACCGCCGGCACTCGGTCGCCATTGACCCAATCTGTGATAACAGGGAGCACCGCGAGAAGGTTGGGTTTGGCATTTGGCTGAGAGAGGCTGTGTATTGCGCATCATCAGCCCTTGCTCCCCAATAAGCTAATAAGAATCTACAATATTAATATATTGCACATGACAATTTTAGTCCACCTGGAATAAGTATTTATGACCAAATTAAAATGGCAAAATGAGTGATTTTCTACTACTTTATTGTGGTCTTCGCAGACATGTACCCTTGTATAATGAACATCAGAAAAGTGTTAGTTAAACGATTTTGTTATTCTATTTTTACAACCTTAGAATTTACATACAACAAATTTGTAGAATGTATGTCAATTGAAAAAAAGAAAAAAAGAAGGAGGAATCAAACCATGTTACCGGGCGAGTTGGCCGTGCGCGTAGAGGCGCACGGCTGTGAGCTTGCATCCGGGAGATAGTAGGTTCGAATCCCACTGTCGGCAGTCCTGAGTATGGTTTTCCGTGGTTTCCCATTTTCACACCAGGCAAATGCTGGGGCTGTACCTTAATTAAGGCCACGGCCGCTTCCTTCCAACTCCTAGGCCTTTCCTATCCCATCGTCGCCATAAGACCTATCTGTGTCGGTGCGACGTAAAGCCCCCTAGCAAAAAAAAAAAAAATCAAACCATGTTAACAAATCTTTTTAAAGTACCGTTGAAATTTAATTATTAGTGTTTCAAAAACAAGCATCTCTCAAAGAGAATAATGTCCTTGAAACAGTATATAACATCATTTGAATCAAAAAAGAAACAATTCCCTGCTCAAAATTTAACAATAGTAAAACTTCCAGCCGGTGTTGTGTTTGTGATGTTCTAGAATTTTTCTTTACCTCTGCGAGTTTAGAGAATATTCTCTTACATGTGTAGCTGACCATTGGAATTGTTGCCAACCCTTTAACAACTCCATGGAACGTAGCTTGCATTTTCAGCATCAGCCACTGCATCCATTCACTGTAGAGTTTTCGAGGACGTTGTGGGCTTACCTCTTAGCAGCCGTACCTAAGCTGTCAATTTATCCGATGAAACTCTGAAGACTATTGTTCGTTCGTTCCATTCAAACTGAATAGATTTCCCATTACTCTAATTAATAACCTCCTCAGTTCCTTGATCAAATCTTGTGTCAATTTTCAGTAAATTAGAGTCTAGAAGTGATTAATAACAGGTTACTATCATTTCGTGTTGTTTCGTTGAAAAAAATCAGAACGAGACGTATCATCTATACCAGTGGTATTCAAACGTTTTGGTTGGCGTACCCCAAAATCCAATTGTTTTACCTTCGTAGTCCCGAAGTACGAGTATATTACGATTATACCAGAAGTAACACATGATTGTTGCTGGATGCCAAATAATATCAACTATCAACATCTTCGGCAGCTTATCCCGCTTGCTCAGGGTCCCTGCACATACCGAAGCGTGAAAGAGTTGTGGCCGGGGATTTTATGTCGCATGCCCTTCCTGACACCATGGGGATTTTCAACTGAAAATCCTACACCAGCAACACCAGGAATCAAACCCGGTCGCCGGGGTAAGAGACAAGCAGCTAAGCCGCTACATCACCTTGTCCCCCAATGATAACAATAATGTATTGTATATAATCGTCGCTGGGCGAAGGAAACATCAAAACTGCTTCGGAGCAAAGTTTAGTATATAGAAGAATCCCAGAACTGAACGGTGAGCAAAGGCCGGAGAAATATTCCTGGCATTTTCATTGTTTAATGACAGCCCAGTCTGCCTCTGTGGTGCAGTGGCTAGTGTGATTAGCTGCCACCCCCGGAGGCTCGGGTTCGGTTCCCGGCTGTGCCAGGAAATTGAAAAGTGGTACGAGGGCTGGAACAGGTTCACTCAGCCTCGGGAGGTCAACTGAGTAGAGATGGGTTCGATTCCCACCTCAGCCATCCTGGAAGTGGTTTTTCGTGGTTTCCCCACTTCTCCTCCAGGCAAATGCCGGGACGGTACCTAACTTTAGGCCACGGCCACTTCCTTCCTTCTTCCTTGCCTACCCCTTCCAATCTTCCCATCCCCCACCAAGGCCGCTGTTCAGCGTTGCAGGTGAGGCCGCCTGGGCGAGATGCTAGTCATTCTCCCCAGTTGTATCCCCGACGCAATGTCTCACGCACCAGGACACTACCCTTGAGGCCGTAGAGGTAGAATCCCTCGGTGAGTCCGAGGGAAAACCAACCCTGGAGGGTAAACAGTAAGAAAGAAAGAAATGACAGCCCAATAATTCGACCATTGGAGTCTTATGTTCCCTTCTCAGACAACGCGACAAGCCCTCAGAAGACAGAGATATAGAAAAGTGTTTTTCTCGTGAGTGGAATTACGAGGTTTTCATTGCCTAGCAACGATATAAATACGAGTATAATTATTAATGCCACAATTACCCTTGTACCATATACAGTACACTGCTACTGAAAAAAAAAGGAAATGAGTGAGTGGATTTCCGAACAAAAAATTTAAAAAGAGCAATGCAGTGTACGTAAGGATATTTACATACCTAGCCAATGGGAGGTACAAAGTGACACATATTTTAGAATGAATACGAAGGATGGAATTTAAATAGTGGCAACTACTTATTTACAACAGATACAAGAGTTACATGTTAGCCACCTTTACTGTCCTTCAATGTAGTCACCAGCGTTATGTATTACCCGTTGCCAGCGATGTGGAAGTCGTAGTATACCTTTAGCAGAGCCTGTTCTGTTGATTGTGCGAAGGGAGCAGTCTACTCCCTGTCGAATCTCTGCAACAGTTCTGAAGCGAATGCTCACGAATCGTCTGGTTTCGATCACTATCCAGTAACGCGGCAAGAGCATGCACTTCTTCTTCACTCGTAGCACGACCTGCAAGATGAATGTACGCCACAGTTTGCCGAGCATCGTTGAAGGCGTTTACCCAACGTGCCACTGTTCTGTAAGGCAATGCAGGTTCCCCGCAAGCCTCTTGAAGACCTTGATGACACTGTCGTGCTGTACGACCTCTGGCACATTCAATCTTGTTCCAACTCCGTTGTTCCTGTTCGGAAAACATAGTGACAACGTTACGTTAGACCGCTAGCTCACAAGTGACTGAGTTTCTCTCGCTTGTGCGCACGCAGGTGATGTGGGAAGGGCGAGTCCATTTGCTCTGAGGTAAGGTAGGTATGTCACCAACGTGTGCTATCAGCGACAATATTAGATTCCGTTGCATAGCGTCTCCACAGCAGTGTTGCCACTATTTAAGTTCCAAAGCTCGTACTTCGGAAAGGGGACTCTGTGTAGTTGTAGACAAAAACACTAAATCAAAACAATATTTTATTAAACTGGAAACAGTAAAAAAAAAGCTGTCTCTGTGGATCAGTGGTAGAGTGTCGGCCCCGGATCTCAAGATAGCGGGTTCGAACAAGGCAGAGGTAGTCGGATTTTTGAAGGGCGGAAAAAACTCCATTCGACACTCCATGTCGTACGATGTCGGCATGTAAAAGATCTCTGGTGACACATTTGGTGTTTACCCGACAGAATTCATTAAATCTCAGCCATGGACGCCCAAGAGAGATTCGGTTTGCTCGGTCTGCCATCTAGTGGGCCTAGAGTAAAACGGAACGTCGAAATTGACGAGCAGACAGCCAGAAACAGAAGCTACGATAGATTTTGGTACCCCTTGAGACGACCCCGCGTACCCCCAGTGGTACGCGTGCCACACTTTGAAAACCATTGATCTAGGCGATTTGGCACTTTTTTCCGGTTGACTTAAGGAATGTCAGTATTCCTTTCAATAAAAACTTGTGCTGTCCTCGTGTTCTTTAATGCCTATGTCTGCGATTGCTGGAACTCGATAAATGGGGAAATATTAGGGCCCTTACACACGAGCGTTTTCCTGACGTCATTGTCGACTACAAAAATACGCTAGACCAGTGTCAAAATGTGGTCCGGCCAGTTGTACTGAGTATGGAATAATCTGGCTCCGCGAGTGGAACTTCGGTCATTGACGGTATCAATTCTGAGGAGGAGGCTGTATAACTTCTGTTCATGCGACGACGCAGAAACAGGGCAAAAACGCGGAGAACGTGGTTACATGCAATTGCAGAAGTGCGGCTACAGTTTGGACAGTTTCATTATTTATTTCACGAACTTCGCAATCACTCTGATAAGTTTTAATGAGCTACTACAGGAAACTGGACCAATTATTTCAAGGACAGATACTTTGGTGAGGAACGTCATGTCAACATCATGATAACTGAAAGCGGGAACTTGTCGTCACGATGTGGCTGACATGTCATCCGTGTGAAAAGGTAAGCGCTGCAGTCAGGCTGTGGTCAGCGGATAGCATCGACTGCAACTGGCGACAGTGGTTCACATGTAGAGGAGAAAGCGTTCGTCTGTGAAGGGGAAGTATTCTCTGCATTGCATTATTTGGTAACGGTAAAGTGGCGACAACCGACCACACATGAACCACTTTTTGCTCACGGGAATAATGCCACCTGATCTGCGCAGATCCAACGCCCTCTTAAGAGAGTACCGTAACATCTGCAAAAAACCCAACTGCCGGTACAAGAAGATATGCCTGCGCTCAATCTTCAAAGGTTGAAGTCACGCCATCCACCTTAGATAGATAGATAGATAGATAGATAGATAGATAGATAGATAGATAGATAGATAGATAGATAGATAGATAGATAGATAAGGAATGGGTGAGCCCTGCCTTCGTAGGGCTCCACACGTAGGTCTATGAAGACCCTTTGCTTCCCTTAAGCGGGTTTGCCTAGTTCAGCCCTAGTGCTCCTATAAAGGATACCAGTGTCTGGATGTTGCCACTCTGATGTCTTCCAGGTTCACAAAGTGTGTCTAGTGCTTGCAAGAGCCTCGCACTGACACAACACATGCGCGAATGTGTGTGCCATCCACCTTTGCGTGATGCTGCTTACACGACCCGCAACAACGTTAATGCTGTGAAAGATTGAAAAAGACCGCTGGGAATCTTCAACAGACTTATCCCTTCACAACGTGTTTTCTGATGCGTAAATTATTAGAGGAATTCAGTAGGTCACTCTTATCTGAGTTTGGACAGGCCATGGAAGATGCAGGGACTCACTCTACAAATGGAACTGCATAACGTCACTGGAATGTGACTGTGGTACCCCACGGCAAACCATCGCTCACATCGTCGGCCGCTGCAAGCTTCGTGCTTACTCGGGTAGCTGGGCTGATTTCTTTTTACCATCAGAGGCAGTGGCAGAGTGGATGGAAGGGCTGGACATCCTGATATGAAATTATTTTCTTGTTATTGCAATATATTCAATTGTATGAGGGAGGCAACGGCGACAGAAGAACGCTCGTGTGTAAGAGCTCTTCGGTGGTAGTAACTTGACATTTTAGGGTGAAAGTTTCATCACACGCTTTCTTACTAGTCAATCATAAACCTAATGTAACTTTCCAGCGTTCGAACTAGTTGCTGTATATGATTGTTAGCGTTATGACATGAACCATATCTCAGCAGTTCACGATTCCAATGATAAGACCTAATTGTTATCATCTGTTTCTGTATGCATTATCGGCCAATGTCAGCCATACCGGGCAAATTGGTCTCCTATCAATATCCAGAGATGGCATATGGTGTGTCGGCTGATCAAGGACATTATAAGTTTTCGTTATCAGAGAAAAGCTTGAGGAAATAATATTCACTTCAGACCACCTGCTAAATGTGGGGTAGTGCGTTCTCGTATCATTCGAGTGCGTAGTGCGTGCAGACCGGTTTGAAAAGGACTGGAACCATACAGTCTCAGCGTCTTTTATGTACGTCTATCCTTCAGTCCCGTTTCTGATACGGCGTCGTGGATGAGGTGAGATGAAATTATATATGTTTTATGGCCGGATGCACTTTCTATCACCATCTTCATTTGACGAGCTAATTAAGATGAAAAGAATAAGAATAAGAATAAGAATAAGAATAAGAATAAGAATAAGAATAAGAATAAGAATAAGAATAAGAATAAGAATAAGAATACTAATGGCGTGTGGCGTCCGAAGAGGCCTGGTGCAAGCCTTTCGAGTTGACGCCGTATAGGCGACCTGCGCGTCTATGAGGACGAGGCGCAACCTACACACCTAGACCCCGAGCCATCGGAATTAACCAATGAAGGATAAAATTCCCGGTCCGGCCGGTAATCGAACCAGGGGCCCTCTGGACCAAAGGTCAGCATGCTAACCATTTAGCTATGGAGTCGGATAAACTCCTGTCCTCATCTCGAGGTAAGGTAAGGTAAGGTAAGGTAAGGTAAGGTAAGGTAAGGTAAGGGTGTATTCTGCCCGAAGGCAGGTCCGAACCTCCAGAGAGGTGTGCCTGAGCCGGAGTTTACGTACGGTAGGGTGGGCAGTTCCTTTCCGCTCCTCCATTCCCTTACCCCCACCAACAGCGCGCGGCAACCCATCCAAATCTTGACCACGCCCAATGTCGCTTAACGTTGGAGATCTCACGGGATCCGGTGTTTCAACACGGCTACCGCCATTGGCCATCTCGAGGTGGTGCAGCTCTTTTCCGGCACATCCCCAATGAAGGTGAGCTGCATCTACCATTTTAACCACATACCAGCCCTCCTGCCATTCTTAAACCTCTAACAGTACCGGGAATCGAATCCAAGCCCCCGAGGACAGCAGCTAATAACACTACGGAGGCGGACAATGAAATTAAACATGGTTAATAAAACCGGGTAAAGAGCAGGATGAAATCAGCTGTGGCCTATGAATAGGAACTGTCCCGGCATTTGTCTGGAAGTAAAATGGGAAAGCACAGAAAACCATTGCCAGGACAGCGACAGTGGTGTTCGAACCCACTCATCTCCCGAATGCAGAACTTGGCACCATAGCCGCAGCACGTTATCACCAGCGGCCACTCAACTCAGTACCTAGTGTCTGTTATATGATTTTTATTTTATTTTTATTTCTAAAACTTCACGCTGTTGGAATATTAAAAAAATATGGGGCTCATATTTAATGTTTACTCGACAAAATTAATTACAATTCAGCCATATGGGAATTATTGTTTTTTGTTTTTTTTTGCTAGTTGTTTTACGTCGCACCGACACAGATATGTCTTATGGCGACGATGGGACAGGGAAGGGTTAGGAGTGGGAAGGAAGCGGCCGTGGCCTTAATTAAGGTACAGCCCCAGCATTTGCCTGGTGTGAAAATAGGAAACCACGGAAAAACATTTTCAGGGATGTCGACAGTGGGGTTCGAACCTACTATCTCCCGAATACTGGATACTGGCCGCAATTATTGTTTTAGGAGGAAGTACAACGGGCAAACATCTTCTACTAACACTAATCAGTGTAATCATAAGGAGAAACTAGAAAGGGTCCAACATTTCGAAAAATGAAGGTATCGGCGTAAGAAAGACAAGGACCACGAAGAGCGTGAAAATCAATCGACGCTCCCAAGTGGTCCCTTTCTGTCGCCTCTTAAGAAAGCAGGAGGTGCTTCGGATGTTATTCTATCGACTACACCCACAGAGGGATTCGGCTAAAGGTCTCCCATCAGAGTTCCTTTTACTCCGTTATATGGTGCAGTACTGCGGGAGGTGAAACTGACACGCGGTTAGCCTAAATTGCGTCAAATTAATATGTCTGCACACAGCGGGTAGTGCCAGAGTGGATGGAAGTGCTGGACATCCTGCTTATGAAATAGTTTTCTTGTTATTGTAATATATTCAATTGTATACATGTACATTTTATGCCATACGCTAAATAAATATATAATAATGCGGGCGACAACGACGACAGAAAAACACCCGTGTTTAAGAGCTCTTAGGTGGTAGTAACTTCACATTTTAGGGTGAAGGTTTTATCGCACGTTCTCTTATTACGCAATCATTAAACCTAATGTAACTTTCCAGCGTTCGAACTAGTTGCTGTATATGATGGTTAGCATTATGACATGAACCACATCTCAGCAGTTCACGATTCCAATGATAAGACATAAATGTTATCATTTCATATTTAGTGTTTACTCGACAAAATTAATTAAAATTCAGCAATACGGGAATTATTGTAATTATTGTTTTAGGAGGAAGTACAACGGGCAAATATCTTCTACTAACACTAATCACAGGGAGAAACTAGAAAGGGTCCAACATTTCGAAAAATGAAAGTATCGGCGTAGGAAAGACGTAGAACATACAGTATATACATATATACAATTGAATACAATACAATAACAAGAAAACAATTTCATATCAGGATGTCCATCCCTTCCATCCACTCTGACACTGCCTTCTGTCTGCAGGCATATTAATTTGACGCAATACGATTATTATTATTATTATTATTATTATTATTATTATTATTATTAAGTCGCGAGAATGATTGCTGGTACAAACAGGTAGGAACAATGGCAGGAGGGTACTCGAAATCAGGAGAGAAAGGCTAATGTTAGGAATGAACTCGATGTGTGAAACTGTACGCATAAACCCGCTTCGTTGGTGGGGTCGTGTGAGGCGAATGGAGGAGGATAGGTTACCTAGGAGAATAATGGACTCTGTTATGGAGGGTAAGAGAAGTAGAGGGAGACCAAGACGATGATGATTAGACTCAGTTTCTAACGATTTAAAAATAAGAGGTTGTACCCGTCCAAATGGTGGCTTGTAAGTATAAATGGAGATATGATTTATTTCACGTAAATTGTACGTGCATACGCACGAACCAGGTATCAGCTGATAGACAGGCCGTTCCGTTGCAGACCAAATAACGGAAATGGGTCGAGCTTAACAAAAGTTTTTCACTGCCTAAAATAATTATTAAATAAATATGTGCATGACCAATACGGTCACATCACTGTGTTCTCACAGAAGAATAATGTTACGTCACAGCGGAGAGCACGTCTTGCAGCGAAAGTTGGAGAAGGGGGCGGGAGAATTCTGGAATAATCTTTACCTTACAAGGAAGGACGAATCACAATAAAGTATTACGTCACTTTTTCACTTGGACGTTGGTCGAAAGAGGAATATTACGTTACATGACATTCTTATTTAGTGGGATCGTCGAAGAGATAAGAGAGATCGGACATTATTCTTCTTTGAGAACACAGTGATGTGACCGTATCGGTCATGCACATATTTATTTAACTTTTTTTGGCAGTGAAAAACTTCTGTTAAGCTTCCTTGTACACATTACAGAAAGTTGCATTAGGTTGCACCTGCTTGCACAACCCTTATAACTTGGTAAACACGACTCCGTCGTAACTGAAGGAATTCCCAGATAGAGAGAGAGAGAGAGATGGAAAATGACAAGGAAATAAAATCAATACTAATACCTCCACCCGCTAGAAAAATGGCCGAAACGCGGCGATGCCAACTTGCAAGCTTGATTTGTATGGTATGATTTCGAGATATGCATAACAATTAGTAAGGAAAACCTCGGCATGTCATATGTTTTCACAATAGACCTCTACCAAAATTCGAGTTGTTTATAAAATGTTAACGTGTGGAAAAATACGCGATCATCTGATTATATAACTATTATAGCGTCACCACGCTAAATAAGTACGCAGAATCCTCTCGGGGGATTCTGTAAAGATATCATTTTGATAATAAATTTTAAATAAACGGCCGATCGATGCAGGTTCCGCACATAACAAGACTACTTAGAGTCTGAGTCACACATTTGAGCGCATTACCGATGTCATACAACATGTAGAACCATTAATTTAAAAAAAAGTGGTGGGGACTGACCGCCGTCTATTGTGTGTGCAGGGGTAAGGTTATAAAAGGGGTGGCCATGATGACACAACATCCACTTGACGCGAAAGATTCAAGGCAGACCCACGGTTCGCTGGTGTTCTGACCTTACCTGTATTTGAGAGTGAAAATGCCCACTTTACGCGGTGTGAAAAACCTTGTCCAAGTGATAGTATTGAAGGTGTTTAAGTAACGTGACCGCAAGAACTGTGTTACAGTTCAAAAAATGTGTTTGAGTGACGCAACATATCTCAACATCATTAAAGTTGTTATAGTGCAGAAGGTGACCCTGGGATTATGAACGTGCTCAGCAGGAATAGCAGTGGAATCGAACCTGAGACCCACGTCAGCGCTATGAGAGGCTAAAAGACGATAAGGGCCTTTTCCTGGGCCCGAACCATGGATATCACGGCATGACGATAAGTACAAAAATATATTTTTTATCTAAATAAATGCAAGGTTATGTAATATGTAGATCACATAAATTAGGTTAGAAATGTAAATTGCATGTATTCTTGAATTAGAGAGAGAGAACTTGTGAGTGGTCTTCATATCGTTTATATTCATCTAGATGGGAATTGAAAGTCTATTATATGGGCTAACATTTCTGGCCTAATATATATATATATTATGTAACGCATGTACGTGATATAAAGGAAAAATATTAGTTAGTCTGAGAGTGCTTTAGATTAGGTGGGACAATGTAGATTTGTATTAGTAATTATCTCAAACCGTGATATGTATATTTTATTTACGGGATATTTAAGCCTATTTTGGTAATGCATGGTGACAGTGTCTTCAAAATGCACTATCGGCTTATATAATGAAGATAGGAAGGCAATCTTGTTTTAATGTAATTTTGCATGATAAAAATATGTAGATGGCTGTATTAATTATATGCGTAACTTGTGACAAGCCTGGACAACGAACAAACGCCCTCCCTTTTAGATAAGTGTTTTCCTTTAATGTCAAGTATTTCCCCTTCTGTATATGAGAATAACATTATGGATACGTTTAAATCCATATTTGATTTTTTGTCTGAGTTCAAGCTGTAGGAAAACATAGGCTGAGATATTTTTCTGTAGTCGGATGGATGTGAATCCAGGCATTCTAAGTCTATGGACGTGAAATTGAGAAGATGGATAGTGGCTTGATATTGAATTAAAGAATTGTACAGCTTTGGAATATGATATGAGGACATCAGTTGAAATGATACTATTTACCATGATGTATTTTAAAGGAGACGAGTTGGTCTCGCCTTGAGTTGTTGACAAGAAGTATTTAGCGGTCGCCCATTATTTGGTGTGGTTAGACGTTGTAAGATTTATGATTTAGGGAAGGGTGAGTGAGCATTCCCCTTTGAAAAGGGGTCACTGCCAAGTGTATTGTTCAAGCCTGTCCACTAAGACTGAATGGAGGGAAGTTCGCATAAACCGATTAAATTTAAAAGGATTCTTTTAACTCTTTCGTGTTTATTTCTATAAAAAATTAAATAACTGGAACGCCAGTATTATTATTGATTTGTCGACCTTATGAATAACTGAGAAAGGGAGGTTTTATAGACCCGTTTGTCGATGTCATCCTGGTGATCGTCGGTTCGACCTCCAAGGCTCACCTTGGATTTTCTTTGAAACACAAAGTTTCTTTTGCCTTATACAGCCAGTTGCATGCGTTTATTGTTTATAGTTTGTTTTAAAATATGTGTACATATTTTTTGAATATGCTCCTTGAGTTGTGTTTAATTGTTTTTGTTGGATTCCAAAACGAGTTCTGTCTCGTTATTTTGTCATCGGATTCATTGTGATGGGGGTTCGATTTCTGGACCCGACATCAGTCAAATGTTTTTTATGATTACGATTTTATACACTGATGTTCGCTTGTTCTTTTTTTACTTATTTGGTAGTATAATTAATTAGTTGGGCGACCACTCCAAATTGTCTCCAATTTCTTTTTGTATAGATAATTGTTTCTTCTAATAGTGAAGAAGGATTTGTAATGAGAACCGTCGCATTTATAAGGATATTTCTGTTCTTCAAAAAAAAAAATTCCGATTATTTAATGTAATACTTATCGTCATGTCAAAATTATGAAATGGAACAAACAATTTGGACATTTAATTAAGAAATATTTACAAAATATGAATTCATTAATTTTATAAATGAAAGGAGTAACATCTAGAAATTTGTATCTAGTCCATCGGACAGTGTATATTTTATTTTCATTATGTTAGAATTATTCAGGGTTAATTTCAATTAATCGTTATTTTATCAAGGATTAATAAATTTGTTTATAAAACATTGTTTATTTGTCTGTCATTTTGCCGGAAAAACATTGCATCCTAAATTTCCCTCCGTTCATTTATGCCTTTAAGTTAGTTATGTGTTATATTTTGGTCTTATGTCGCGAACGCACCGTGGCCCTGGGAGGCCGTTGGTTCGACTCTTTGGAACGGAGGAGTGCAGTTGATCCTTGCACGGTCGAAAGAGCTTTTACTCACCCATCATTTTAAAGTTTATTTTTCTTCGTTTTCCTAGACGAGGTAGCATTTGACTCTAGACTAATATGGTGCTATATGGCGGTACCCCGATATTAGGGGGACTATGATGCTGTCATGTGGTTCTATGGGGTAATGGCGTGGGTGGTATGGTTGCATTTGGCGCCCGACGTTTTTGGCATTTTCGTCATAATTGGGCATTTGCAATGATAGATATCTTCGGCATTTTAGCATTTTAGGGATTTTTCAGCATTTTCAGAAATTTTCGGCGTTTTCGATAGATAACTTCAAATGCCGACTTTTGCGAAAATGGGCGTTCGGCATGGTGATGCCATATTTAAAATATAGGACTGACCAATTATTATACGATGAACACTATGGTTGTTCATGTTATAGGATGCTGATAATTGGACCAGTACGTGAAGTGAATGACAGATTAAAATTAATGTAATATTTGTTGCAAAATGAAAACATATTCCTGGTTATAATCTAGGTGACGATAACCATGACAGTCATTCATAGTAATTGAGGTACCCAAAATCAAGTAGGGATTTAATTAAATCCTGGGAAACAATAAAATGATTTTCCCAAATCTGAGGAAAAATGAATATCGATACCCTCAGGTAGTCGTATTCATGGGTAAGGAGGTACTGATTGTAACAGACCTTATTACTTATAGCGAATTATTTATTAAATTTGTGTTAGTCTTTCGCGGTAGGTAAAGGTGATCTCAGGCCTTTAGAGTTTGTTGTTAAGTGGCAGTAAGTTAGGATTCATGTGGAAAGTTTTGGGACGGTATTACCCATTGTATTAGGTGTATCTGCCTCAATACTGGAAGGATGGCCTAATTTATTGGCATATACCACCTGTGTTGGTATTTAACTCGCGATATTGTTATTTTACGAACTTATTCAAAATAATAATAATAATAATAATAATAATAATAATAATGATAGGCTACCTATTTGAATATTTTGTGATGCAAGGTACCCTTGATAAAATACACTGTTGGGTAATTTTGAAATAGCTGTATTCAGGCTATATATTTAATTCAAGTCAGATTGATGTGAAAATTTTAAAAAGTTGGATTCAGGTAACCCTGAATTGATTTCATTTTCAAGTTGATTGTTCCTAATCCGAGGTTCGAGTTAAGGGGGGCTCAATTTAATGAAAGATTGTGTAAAATGGATGTAGAAGCCATGAGGGCTCTGCTAGAAGACTCGAAAGAGGTCATTAGTAAACACCTTTAAAGTGATTGATCAGAAGATAGATCGGTGGAGTGAAAACATTAAAAATATAATTGATCAGAAATTCGATCAGTTGAGTGAGGATATTAACAAGATTTTTCAAAAATTAGATCGAGGTCTAAGACAGAGTAGTGAAAAGATGAACAGTTCAATGAAGGAAGGTAGAGAAGAAATATGTGAACAGTTGGATAAATCGAGTGAGAATTTACAGGAAACAGTAATTGAGCGCGTCGAAGGTGTTGAGACTCAGACATTGACTATGACGGGAAAAATTGAAGTGCATATCCAAAAGGATGAGAAAAATTTATCTCATTAAAGAAGTCAGGCATAAGAAAGAAGAAGCAGAAGACGCATAGTAGCACGAAAGGTTTGAATTGGAGACCACAGCCCAGAATAAAGAAGAATGGGTCGTCAGGCCAACGGAAAAGACGGTATCATGCCAAACGGTACTGTTAGAAGTACGGACAGTGTACTAGTCCGAGAAGATGGTATTCATGGAGGAAAAGTCGACGCAGAAGAGGTTCGAAGCCAGAACCCGCGAAGTGGAAAGAAAAAGTAGATGGGCAAATTTTGAATCCCAGACGATACGTGGAGCAGCGGGAACGTAATCGACAGAAGAAACGGAAGATAGGTCGTGTTGCAGCAAGCAACTGAATATGGAGGTTTACAGTTGCAAACTCAATGGGACATGTGCAGAGATCATAAATGGAAGTCTTTAGTGATGACATATGGCCCAGGAGCATCGACATCATTAGGAAACTCCGGCAGGAAGAGAAAGAAGAAAGGCGAAAGTGTCGAACTCTATCTTCAGAGTAGTAGTATAAGGGACATTAAAGTAAATCCCTCTATTTCAGATTGTGATCCCGGATTGACGGAAACTGTACTTGATACGGAAAATTCAAAAACTATATTATCCACCAATAAGCATTAGATTAGATTTGGACTATGCGGACCAAAACTCCGAGGAAGAAGGAGAGGATCAAGATGACGATGATGGTAACATTCCACAGGATGAAGAACATGAGAATCTTGACGAAGCAGAGTTCCAGATGACAAGAACTGAACACCAGGAAGACGAAGGCATCCAATGGTGTAAAGATTGTGAAGAATTAGAACAACGACGAGAAATTTTGGGTCAACTTCCTTTTATACTCGAACGGGATAACCAGAGGTTTAGGACTGAAAACCGAGAGTTCATGAGAATAATACACTGCCGAAGAGACCGTTCATTTATGCCTTTAAGTTAGTTATGTGTTATATTTTGGTCTTATGTCGCGAACGCACCGTGGCCCTGGGAGGCCGTTGGTTCGACTCTTTGGAACGGAGTGCAGTTGATCCTTGCACGGTCGAAAGAGCTTTTGCTCACCCATCATTTTGAAGTTTATTTTTCTTCGTTTTCCTAGATGAGGTAGCATTTGACTCTAGACTAAAAAGGTCCCATACCATGTAACGTCTTGGCGTATGGTGCTATATGGCGGTACCCCGATATTAGGGAGACTATGATGCTGTCATATGGTTCTATGGGGCAATGGCGTGGGTGGTATGGGTGCAGTATTCTTATTAGATCCCGACTGCCGCATATTCTACAGGGTGGCCGCAAAGTCCCGTTACCTCCCTCTTATAAGCAATAGAAAACCGGGCGAGTTGGCCGTGCGCGTAGAGGTGCGCGGCTGTGAGCTTGCATCCGGGAGATAGTAGGTTCGAATCCCACTATCGGCAGCCCTGAAAATGGTTTTCCGTGGTTTCCCATTTTCACACCAGGCAAATGCTGGGGCTGTACCTTAATTAAGGCCACGGCCGCTTCCTTCCAACTCCTAGGCCTTTCCTATCCCATCGTCGCCATAAGACCTATCTGTGTCGGTGCGACGTAAAGCCCATAGCAAAAAAAAAAAAAGCAATAGAAACCCCTAAACCTAGTTAAATAAGTTGTACAACATTTCTAAGAGAGGTTTTCTTGGGAATATAAGGCATTACGAGTCCAAGACATCAGTCTGAACACCATCATTCTCAAGGCAAAGGATAATACGTTGCAAAGTTCTGTGCGACATTCTTCGGAGCATTACTGGTGTAACTTTACTGAAAGGTTGTCTTACAGCATCTTTCAGTTCATCCGTGGTATTGTATCGGTTTTGTGAAACGATGCCCTTTATGAACCCCCATAGCGCATTATCACAGGTGGTAAGGTCTGGGCTTCGTGGTGACCAGGCAAGTGGAGCCGGCAGCACAGGAGAACCACGACCTATCCATCGTGTAACCGTACAACAGGGTTACAGACTCCATTCTGTATTTATTATTATTATTATTATTATTATTATTATTATTATTATTATTATTATTATTATTATTAACCCGATTAATTAGATTTTATATATTCTGTTTCTCATCATTTAGACTGTAATAATTAGGTATCACGTATATTATTGTATTTCATCATAGGTTAAGTGAATATGTTTGTAATTATTCTGTATTGTAGTAAGTGAGATTTGTTGGTTTCATATTGTCATGCTGTGGCTTGTAACTTTGGCTAGATGAGCTGGCATAGTATTTTGCAATCGAGGCTATGTTTAGCTGTGCAAGGAGTTTTCCCGGTGACGCATTCGGCCTAGTCATTCTCGGACCGCTTGGGTAAGCTTAGTCAACGCTTGACTGATGACATCAGTGCGTGGACACGTGATTGCGACCAAGTGTCAGTATTCGCCAGCTATTGTATGTTGAAGTGGAAGGGATGAACAGTGAGTGGGGAGATGAGTCGTCATCGCGAGGTGATATAAGGTGATGCTACGGTAGGGAGAGGTACTCAGTTCATCAGATCTACTCAGTTCATAAGCAGTTGATATCGTGCAGATCATATGTTACAGTCAGAGGTATCAAATGGAAGAAGTGGTCTTAGTGTGATGGTAAGAGCTAAGAGTTGTGTTTTCAAGAGGTCCGGTAATAATCGAGGAGGTCTACAAGTGGTGGTTGTATCCGAGCAGAGACGGGTACTATGCTGATAAAGAAACATCATCTTCTTGTGAGGATGGACTTCACAAGATGTTTCAATAATATTTTCCAATTATTTAAAATATATTGAGTGTACGTAATTACATTGGAGCTCCCTACACGCGTACATGGTATGTAGGCCAACTCCTTGTTATATAAGAAGATTACAACAGACGGCTCCCGACTTCAGCTCACAGGTTTTCCCAAGAATTTCAAGTTCAACAGCGGTGTATGCAGACAACAGGTAATTAAAGCATCAGACATGTTATGCATTCATAACATGAAGAAGAGTGTAATCAGCGGCGATATCACATCTCACTTCAAGTTCATGCCAATAGCTTTTTTTGTTTAGATTAAATTTTCCTTTTCTTTGTACCGCGAATCTCACGATATATTTTTTTTGTTAAATTAAAAGACGTAAATGATTGTTCATTGTGACGTAAATTATAGTCATAAACTCAGTTTTATTTTAATTATAATAAGTGATTCCAGTTCCATGTACAATCCTCAATTGTGGAAATGCAATAGTAATTTAATATTTTCCTGATCCATATCCCTGTATATTGCCAAATATGTGAGTTTATCACCTCACGCCTTGAGATAATTGATATAAGAGGTATGCTCTACCGAATTTTGTTGTTTTTCTTAAAAAAGCAACTGGCGCTCAAACAAATGTTATTTATATTAAGTGGAAGATATGTAAGTATTAGAGTAGTGGTTGGAGTAGCCACAACGTGTCGCCAGCAACGTGGGACTCGAAAGGTTCAGAAAAAGTGTTTCTGAATGGCAATATACATGGATCAGTTCTTTTAATGAGTACGCACATGTTAAATTCACCGAGTAATGTTAGGAAGGTCATTTTGTTGAAGTTTGTATTTAAGGAGTAATGTCAAAGGAAGTGCAAGGGGAAATAGCTTTGAGATCGCGAAAAATTAGTAGGAAACCGAAGATGGACAAGGATAGCAATATGCAATCAGGTGATGAGGCTGAGGTTATTGTGTCCAAGGAAATCCAAGGTGGTAACATAAATAGGAAGTTGGTGACTAAGGTGGGACCTGCTGAAAGTCAGAAAATAGTAGAAACTGAGGAAAACGCTGTCACGCAAGATCAAAGTAAAGGGGTGATTGACCTGGGTTTATTTAATTTGCTGATGTCCAAAATGACTGAGCAGAATAATATCATTAGTGAGAAAATTGAATCTCAGAATATTATTATGAGTGAGAAAATTGAAACGGTTATTAGTGAGAAAATTGAATCTCAGAATAATATTATGAGTGAGAAAATTGAAACGGTCATTAGTGAGAAAATTGAATCTCAGAATAATATTATGAGTGAGAAAATTGAGGCGGTCATTAGTGAGAAAATTGAATCTCAGAATAATATTATGAGTGGGAAAATTGAAGCTCAGAGTAAGGTCATAAATAGTATTAATAAGAAGATTGATGATGTTAGTAATAAGATAGATCATAAGGTGTTAGAAATAAGTAAGCAAATTAATAATTTAGAAAGTAAGGTAAATAGGGAGTGTAGTGACATCAGAGCGGAGATGGAATTGGGTCGGAGCAATCTCCATACGGAAATAGAGCAAATTAGTGAGACATGCATCAAACAGATTGATGAATTAGGCGCCAAGATCGAGTCTAATAAAGGAGAAATCAATGAGTTAGTAGAAGAAAGGTTTGAAAAGATAACCAATACAGTGGGGCAAGAAACTAGGAAATGTATTAGTAGGGTAGAACTTGTGGAAAGAAAACTTGGAGAAGTAGGTGATCTAGGGAGTGAGCAGAAATCATTATCACAGAAGGTGAGAGAATCGGAAAAAAAGTTGGAGGAATTAAGAAAAATTCAAGAAAAGACTGAGGAAACAGTGGAAGAAAAATTTCTGAGTTGCCAGAGAGTACTCCAGCAAGAAGTGCGTGATAGTAAGAATGTACGTGAAATAATTGTAAATAATGGTTTAATCACTAGAGATCATGATTTACCTAAGTTTTCTGGGAAAGAATTTAACCCGATGGAATTTATGAGAGTAGTAGAGAAGAAATTTGCTGTTCAATTAAGAGACAATATTATTAGCTGGGAAACTGTATTGGAGATCTTATCTAATGCTTTCGTAGGAGAGACTAAGTCTTGGTTTCAAGTATATAAAAGCTCGATGTCTAGTCTAACTGAATTTAAGGAGAAATTCATGGCTAAATTTTGGAGTGAAGGTGTTCAGAGTAGAGAGAGAGAGAGAGTAATGTTTGGCAGGTATAATTCTAACGAGGGTGTTAGAATGACTGAATACTTTTTGGCTCATGTTTTGGTGTGGAGAAATTTAGAATGTATTGGACCTGAGGCTGATATAGTTAGATTTATGGCTAAGCACTATCCCGATAGAATAAGAGAAGCTGTTTGTATGCAAAGAGTGGAGACTATTAAGGAAATGGAGATTTTGTTGGAAAGTTTTGATGCTTTAGGTAGTAGCTTGAATAATAGTAGGACACTAAATAGGAATGTAGAAGGAAGGAGTAATCAATCTAATAATCAGGACAGGACTATGAATAGTCGTAACTACAGAAGAGAATATCAGGAGAGACCTAATAATAATTTCCACAGGGAGAGAAACTATCAAAATAGTTCGGAAAATTTCAGGACTGGGAGGCGTGATTATGGTAATCAACCAGAAGCTGGTAGGCGGGAGAATACAGGCCATAATAATAATAATAATGACGCTAGAGGAAATAGGCAACAGGGGAGGCCGACTGAGGTGTGTAACCAACAAGTCGTAACCGAACCTAGTACTTTAAACGCGCAACGGACTGTATAAACAGGTCACTGAGACAGTCCGTAAATGGTAAGTTCACGTATAAGGTAGATAAGTATGTTAATGTCGACCAGCCTATAGTTGTAAGTGAACATGATTGTGACCTAAGTAGCAATAATTCAAATATTTTAAGTGACGACTTAATCGTAGACAATAAATTTTATAAGTGTAATTTAAATTTAGATATAAGGCAAGATTTGTTAAGTGATCTTATATTATGTAATGAGGATAATTTAAGTAGTGTTACTGTTACACCGACGATTGAACTGCTGATATGGGGCAGAAAAGTTAAGATTTTGTTGGACTCTGGTAGTGAGAAGTCATGTGTAAATTCCAAGCTGTATGAGGAAGTTTTAAGAGAGAAGTATGAGGTAGCGGAAATTCCAGTGAGGAATACGTTCATCGTAACAGCTGTTGGAAACAAGTCTCAAAGAGTGAATAAACAAATAGCTGTCCCCATTAGCATAAGTGGAGAATGTATTTTCCAACCATGCTTAGTTGTGCCTAATTTAGTTTATGCCGTTATTTTAGGTACCGACTGGTTAACGTGTCACAAGGCTAAATTAAATTTTGATCTGTGTAATGTCAATCTTATTTGGGGAAAGAGTAGCAGGGAAGTCAGTTTACCATATGATGTTTTGTCAGAAATTAGTGCGAATAAAGTGTGTTCTAGTACGGAAGGATCTTGTGAAATTCCTAATATTAGGAAAAATATTGATGTCTGCCATGTGTCCATACAGAGAGATTCTAGAGATGAATTGTATGAGACAGTGGAGAAATGTAATTTAGCGGAAAGTCAGAAGGACGAATTGTGTGAATTATTGATATCACATAGTGATGTTTTTAGCGATCGGCCTGGTAGAACACATCTTTACGAACACAAATTAAATGTTATTGATAACTCAACTTTTGTAGGACCGAAATATCCCATTCCGTTAAAATACGCTAGCGCTGTTGAAGAGCAGATTGACATTATGCTAGATTATAATATAATTGAACCATCATGTAGTCCTAATTTAAATCCACTTGTTATTATACCTAAGAAGGATAACACGGTAAGACTGTGCATTGATGGCAGATTAATGAATATGAGAATTGAAGCCGATCAGCAAAGGGCGGAGACGGTAGAGGAACTTATTCAACGTTTTGAAGGTAGAAAATGGTTTTCTACTTTTGATTTGTCGTCATCTTTCTGGCAGATTCCACTTAGAGAAAGCGACCGTCCACTTACGGCCTTTGCATACAAGAATTGCTTGTATCAGTTCGCCAGGGTGCCCTTCGGGACCCGTACTTCTTCTGCAGCATTAGTTAGAGCCATGAATAAAGTATTAGGGAGAGATACGGATAGTTTTGTGACCATGTACATCGATGACATTGTTATAGCATCCCACACGTTTGACGAACACATGAAACACTTACAGATTGTTCTACATAAAATCAGGGAAGGGGGATTTACATTAAAACTGAGTAAATCGACATTGTGTTCACAACAGATCACATTTTTGGGACACACTGTATCTGAACAGGGGGTTAAACCGGAACAGACGAGATTAGACAAGATAAACAACACTCCTACTCCACGTAATGTTAAGCAATTGAAATCTTTTCTGGGAATGTGTAATTACTTTCGACGTTTTGTGGGTAAATATTCTGCGCTGTTAGAGCCGTTTCGTGAGCTATTGAAAGGAGGTGCGAAGTGGAAGTGGAGGAAAGAATATGATGAGGCTTTCCAGAAGTTGAAGGATGGATTTAATGAAGCTGTTATGTTGAGATATCCTATGTCAGATCGTGAATTTATTCTCATGACTGATGGTTCAGAGAAGGGAGTTGCTGGATGTTTATGTCAGAGAGATGATAACGGCAATTTAGGCATAGTTTCCTTGGCAAGTCGTGGGCTCAGTATGGCAGAAAAGAGATATACGATCACTGAGATTGAATTTCTTGCAATCATGTATTCATTAAGTAAGTTTAGAATGTATGTTTTAGGTAATAAATTCGAGATATGGACTGACCATCAGGCCTTGGTATTCTTAAATACTTATAAACTAACTAGTAATCGTATGACTCGTTGGATTTTAGCCATAAGTGAATATGATTTTAAGATACGTCATATTAAAGGGAAAGATAATGTTATGGCTGACTTTCTCAGCAGGTATCTCCCTAAGGAGGAAAATACTGTCTCTTTAGAGGTGAAAGAAGGTATTTTGATTTGTGTTGGCTCGATGACTGATAATACTGCAGAAAGAGATAGACTTCGTTATCTGTTGTCCGAGCAGGAAAGAGAAGAAGAGTTGGCGGGACTGTTGACCTCGCTTAGAGATAAGGAACCAGGTACTGTTCTAGTGAACGGTAAATTTACGTATAAGTTATGTAATGGTTTTCTCACTCGGAAATGTTATTCTGGGAAGTTCAATGTATGTGTACCTAAAGCCCTGCAAGAGGATATGATTTGGTTTTATCATAAGGAGCTGGGTCATTTTGGAGCAAATAAGGTCTTATATGCTATTCAGGGTAACTTTGTGTGGAGGAATATGGGAAGGCACGTGAGGAAAATACTCGCTACGTGTGATCTCTGCCAACGCTCTAAGCACCCGACTAGACTTCTAGAGGGGCCCAGGCAGGCTGTTATTGTTGACAGACCCGGGAAGCTTATTAGTGTTGATCTGTTTGGACCGTTAGTTAAATCCAGATATGGTTACCAATTTGTTTTTGTCTTGATTGATGCCTTCAGCAAATATGTCAAGATGTACCCATTGAGGAAAGCTACAGGGAAGGGTTGTCTCAAACAGGTCGTGGACAGATATATTCCTGAGTTCGGATGTCCCCTCAGAATATTATCTGATCATGGCAGCCAGTTTATTTCGAAGATCTGGAATACCAAACTTAATGAACTGGGGATCAAAACTATATTTTCATCGGTACGTTGCCCGCAAAGCAATATGGTTGAAAGAACGATGCGTGAAATAGGACGTATATTTAGGGCATATGTGCATGACAAACACAACTCGTGGTTTTCACAGTTGAGTAATGTCGAACGTTGGTGTAATATCACGTTGCACGAGTCCACTGGATTTACGCCCTATGAAATTCATCACGGCAGGAAGCCTACTGATGAAATTGCGAGTATGTTAGGCTTGGACTTGGGAGAGGAGAAAACTAAGGATTTTTATATCCAGCTGGCTAGGGAGAATTTAAAGAAAGCAGGAGATAAACGTATTCGCCAGCAGAAAAAGACTAAATTGGATGAATTTGAGCTTGGTGACAAGGTTTTACTCAGAGTGCCACTCCCGTCATCAGCAGAAGCTGGTCAATTTTCTAAGTTTTTCTTGTTATATCAGGGATACTTCACCGTAGTGAAACGGATTGGGAAATGTGCTTATTCATTAGAAGACAAGGAAGGAAATATCGTAGGCACATACAATATAAGAAATCTTAAGAAATATATCATGTGAGTTTGTTGATTAATTTTCATTATTATGTTAATTCACCATATTTTATGAAGCTGGCATTGCGAACAGGACTTCAGTGAAATTAGCGTGTGTTGTGATAATAAGTGAAGCACGGCAGTGCAATAAACTCCAGTGCTTGGAGACAGTGTATATAATGAAATGTCTTCGAGAATTACTTTTGAACACTCAATGAACGTTTGAAACGACAGAAGTGAGAAAGAAATGTAATCTGTATGTAAATAATACTGTATAATCAAAGTGAAAATGATAATTGATCAATGTTTTATATGTGTAACAACGAACATCCAGATGGATGATACTATGTACCCAAATTTGTAAAGGGCATTTTTATACATGTATCTATGGTGTACTCGATTTCAGGTGATTGTGTAGATATTTCATGAATCAATCGATTCATTTAATCGATTATTTCATGAGGGAGGCGTTCTGTAACCGTACAACAGGGTTACAGACTCCATTCTGTATTTATTATTATTATTATTATTATTATTATTATTATTATGATTATTATTAACCCGATTAATTAGATTTTATATATTCTGTTTCTCATCATTTAGACTGTAATAATTAGGTATCACGTATATTATTGTATTTCATCATAGGTTAAGTGAATATGTTTGTAATTATTCTGTATTGTAGTAAGTGAGATTTGTTGGTTTCATATTGTCATGCTGTGGCTTGTAACTTTGGCTAGATGAGCTGGCATAGTATTTTGCAATCGAGGCTATGTTTAGCTGTGCAAGGAGTTTTCCCGGTGACGCATTCGGCCTAGTCATTCTCGGACCGCTTGGGTAAGCTTAGTCAACGCTTGACTGATGACATCAGTGCGTGGACACGTGATTGCGACCAAGTGTCAGTATTCGCCAGCTATTGTATGTTGAAGTGGAAGGGATGAACAGTGAGTGGGGAGATGAGTCGTCATCGCGAGGTGATATAAGGTGATGCTACGGTAGGGAGAGGTACTCAGTTCATCAGATCTACTCAGTTCATAAGCAGTTGATATCGTGCAGATCATATGTTACAGTCAGAGGTATCAAATGGAAGAAGTGGTCTTAGTGTGATGGTAAGAGCTAAGAGTTGTGTTTTCAAGAGGTCCGGTAATAATCGAGGAGGTCTACAAGTGGTGGTTGTATCCGAGCAGAGACGGGTACTATGCTGATAAAGAAACATCATCTTCTTGTGAGGATGGACTTCACAAGATGTTTCAATAATATTTTCCAATTATTTAAAATATATTGAGTGTACGTAATTACATTGGAGCTCCCTACACGCGTACATGGTATGTAGGCCAACTCCTTGTTATATAAGAAGATTACAACAGACGGCTCCCGACTTCAGCTCACAGGTTTTCCCAAGAATTTCAAGTTCAACAGCGGTGTATGCAGACAACAGGTAATTAAAGCATCAGACATGTTATGCATTCATAACATGAAGAAGAGTGTAATCAGCGGCGATATCACATCTCACTTCAAGTTCATGCCAATAGCTTTTTTTGTTTAGATTAAATTTTCCTTTTCTTTGTACCGCAAATCTCACGATATATTTTTTTTGTTAAATTAAAAGACGTAAATGATTGTTCATTGTGACGTAAATTATAGTCATAAACTCAGTTTTATTTTAATTATAATAAGTGATTCCAGTTCCATGTACAATCCTCAATTGTGGAAATGCAATAGTAATTTAATATTTTCCTGATCCATATCCCTGTATATTGCCAAATATGTGAGTTTATCACCTCACGCCTTGAGATAATTGATATAAGAGGTATGCTCTACCGAATTTTGTTGTTTTTCTTAAAAAAGCAACTGGCGCTCAAACAAATGTTATTTATATTAAGTGGAAGATATGTAAGTATTAGAGTAGTGGTTGGAGTAGCAACAATCGCCCTGGAAGAATTTCATGAAGATATTCGCGCACTGCGGTGGCAAAGTGGGCAGGTGCCCCATCATCCTGGAAACAACATGTCTCTTTAATTCCGTGCTCCTCCAAGAGAGGAACAAACCAGTCCTGCAACATGTTCAGGTAACTGTGCTGATTCACAGCACCGTCGAAAAAGAACGGCCCAAACAAGCATCTGCTGTCCATGGCTGCCCATATCATGACATGCGGCGGGTTATTTTCCAACTCTTCATAAACGTGTGGATTTGTCTTGCTCCAGAAGACCACATTTCGTGCGCGAGAGCTCTTGTAAATGGCACACTCATCGAAAAAGAGCACTTTGCCTCGTTTTGGTATTGTGTCGCACATCTGAAGAAGTGCCGCACATGCCTCCATTCTCCGGTCCTTGTCAGCATCCGATAATTTCTGGACGGGCGTAGGCCGATATGGGCGCAAAGCTAAGTCTTTTTTCATGTGCTTCTGCACTGTCGACCGGGTATTTGCAATTCCGCCGATCTTTTACCCGTTGACTTCTTCGGCGAACTCTCCACGGGCTCCTCGACAAACTGACATGTTTCTCTTTTTGTGGAGGGTCTCCCACTTCTGTCCTTACCTTTCACACTTCCTGTGGCGAAGAGTTTCTTATCCTATCGCAGAAGTGTTTGTTTTGGAGGAGGCTCTCGTTGAAATTGTACCCGAAAGTCAGTACTGACGTGTGCTATTGTCTTCCCTGTTTGCGCTCTCTCATGCACCCAACAATTTGTAATAAGACGTTGTTCAATGCTGTAACTGGACGTATCAGCCATCTTTTAGTTTACACAATCTGAAACATAGAACAAAACGAACGTACATTAACATTTATAAGGGGGTAACGGGACTTTGTGGACGCTCTGTAGTATGTTCTGTAGAAATGTCAAGAGGCAACGTGACCGAAGTGATAGGTCTAGAAACTTCGAGTACTTTTTATCTCACTTGTGAACTTTACTCGGGATATTCCTAACAAGTTCGTATTTGGTCTTCGCGTTCGAGAAGATTTTATGGGATCTCTTTTATTCTAGAATCTATTTGGAACAGTTAAGCCGTCGACCAGAGAACATTTCTCCGTGTGAAAGTGAAAGACGTGTGGTAGAGATTACAACAGGGTGACAGTTCAAGTATTTAACGAAGTGTTGAGCCACGGTAGAATACATAAGCTAAAGATCGACAAGAAGTAGATGCAGTACATTATTAAATACTACGAAAGAAAGAGGACAGCAAGTGTTGTACATTGTTGCACCAGTTAAGTATTATGGTGCACAAATTAGTGAATTAAAACAGGTGGAGCAAACTTCTAATGTAAATTTTAGTTTCAGCCCGACTACAAGAGCCCGATCTTTCGTCCTGGATCAACGAGGGAGAATTTCCACGGAAACTTCAGGGGATTATCACCGTAACTCCACATCATCTGACTACGCCGACGTCATGAACTTCTAAGCCGAAGTTGTGTGAGCCAGCACAATAAACCTGTACATCTACGATCCGCCGTAATCGAGAGGGGACCTGCATTTACATCTAAGTTCCAGACGCAGGGGTCTACATCGAAACCATGAGTACTCATTTGACAATATTCTTTCTTTCTGTAGATTCTTCGTAAGATTGTATTCCTGAGTAATTCATTTCTGCTATTAGTTAGAGTTGTATGTATTTCATTAGGGTGCTGGTAGAGTAGAGCATGTGTTTCAGTGATTCATTGATGGTGTATGTGAGTCGTTTAAGATCTTCGAAGATTTATCACTGCTATATTTAAGCCATAATGCTAATCATAAAATTATAATAATGGCGTATCTTGTTAATAATCAAGATGGTAATAATAAAATTTAGTAACCGACTTTAAAACAATGATTTAATTGAAGTATTTATAGAGATTGAGATGTATTCTGAATATAAAATCTGATCATAAATGGATCTCATTTGTTTATTAGCCTCAGTGTATTTCTTCGGAATGTTGTAATTAAAAATAATAATCATGGAAGTAAAAATAATGATTAGGACGGTGTATTTAATAATGTTGAGACATAAAGGTTTGTGTCAGTGATAGTTGCATAATGGTTTAATATAATGAGGAGAATAATGACAGCGTAGTGACCGCTAGGGTACACGTTTGTCTTGGTGATAGTCATGGTTATAGTCATAGCCATAGTTATTGTCTTTAGGGATAATAATAATAATCTGATAACTCAACAACAAAATTTATATAATACGATGATTTAAAAATGATTCCATGAGTTCGAGTTTGTGTATTCTCCGATGTATTCGTGATGGTATGTGGTTGTGATGATTTAAGTTCATCTGATCGTGGTCATTTGTCTTCGCATTATACTGCTATTCATTGCTATAAGTCATGTATATTATTTCTGTAGGGTCTTGTACAGAATCCGGGGGTTCGAGATAATAATAATAATAATAATAATAATAATAATAATAATAATAATAATAATAATAATAATACCAGTACGTTGATAAATCTATTTCCATAAACTAGATGGGATTGAATGGTAACGAGATGTTTTGCACCAGTGTACTTTGTTTTAGGATTTCTTTTGGTGTACTGTCATTGTGATGATTCTGATATGAGTGAATTTAGAATATTTTGTTTGTTGATTGTGATTGTGCTCTATTTCTCAGTTAATGATTAATTTAGTTAATGAAAGGATTATTGGTGGTTAAACGGAGGAATAAAATCAAACGGCATCTGAGAAGGAAGAGAATAAGTCAAAGAATTTGAATGGTAACAAATTTATAAAAGAACATCTTACATGAAAGAATCTGAGTGGAAACAAATTTATAAAAGAAAACCTTATATGAAAGAGTTTAATTGAAATCAAATTATGGTAATGTGTTAGGTGAGGATTTGACCATTAAAATAAAAGGAAATGTAACAACCTGTAAATTAAGAAACCTAAACGATTAATCATTAATTCGTGAGTAAAATATAGGAGGCAAGTGTATCTTTCTGGAGTCAAACTTTACAGGAATTGAGTCATCAGAATGATAAATTTTAATATCAGATAATTTATTGGAATAAAATAAAATAAAAGTGCGTAAACCATTTAAAGAAGATAGAGTAGGATTAAATGGTAAAATAATAATAGTAAAATCAGAAAAGGAGTAAAATTTTACCCATAATTAAACAGGAACAGTAGAGTCTAAGCTAGGATATAAAGATAAGCATAATTAAGGAGCCTATTTAAATCCAAAACATTTAAATCTTTGCTGAGTTAATAAAATTTTAGTAAAAATGTGCAATAATAATAATAACAATCAGCATAAATTGGAATAGAAATTAAGAGAGTAATTCGATAAATTTAAATAAATGAATTAAAAAAATTTGAAATTAACTAAATTAATTAATAGCAAAGTGATTGAGATTATACATGGTGGAGTGAACTACTTAAAAAGGGTAGACTGCTCAATTTCAAGGTGATGTGTTATGGGCAAATGGATATGTTTTGGATGCCCTATTATCCAATTGTAATGCGCATTTTCACTAATGTCAGTTTAATTTGTTTGTTGTTACAGACACATTGAATGAACATTGATACCAGAAGAAGCATTTGAGAATAATGAATACGAGAAATATTTAAATTGTAATTTAAGGAAAGCAAGATGCATATTTTGTAAAATTTTTAAATATATATTTATTGGGAGGAGTCCAGAGGTGTACTCATATTGTTTGTGTTAAATTTTCCTGATGTTCAGACTGTTGTTGTTAATAAATTTTATTGTTATTTTGTTATGTATATCATTGTTCCAGTGTCACCTATCCAATCACCTATGCCCTGCGAAAAATAAATTTTTAAAAGAACTGTCCTGATATAGCAAAATCGGCCCTGCGAACGTTCCACCCGTGGGACACTCGCTCCACTGACTGAGCGACCCCGCAAAAAGGGGAAAAGGTAATAGAACTGAATGACCTCATAGCACTAGTTGCACCGAGCTCGATAGCTGCAGTCGCTTAAGTGCGGCCAGTATCCAGTATTCGGGAGATAGTGGGTTCGAGCCCCACTGTCGGCAGCCCTGAAGATGGTTTTCCGTGGTTTCCCATTTTCTCACCAGGCAAATGCTGGGGCTGTACCTTAACTAAGGCCACGGCCGCTTCCTTCCCATTCCTAGGCCTTTCCTGTCCCATCGTCGCCAAGACATCTGTTTTGGTAGGACGTAAAACAAATAGCTAGCAAGCACTAGTTGCAAATAGAGGATTGTGGCGACGTTTAGTAAATTCACAGAGGCTTGCAAACTGAACGCTGAAAGGCAGGGTGGGAGAGAAGGGAGGAGGAAGTAGCTTCTGCAGCTATCAGGAAAGATAGGGCTGACCAGGAGGGGAGAGGATCAAAGGAGGTGGGTAGGGTTGAGGCTCTGGTTATGGGGGATTCCATCGTTAGACACGTGGGGAAAGTGTGTGGAGGAAAGGGAACCAGGGTAGAGTGTTATCCAGGAATTAGGATGAGGCAGATGCTGAGAAAAGTAGAAGAGAAGGAGGAGGGGAAGGAGAAGATGGGAGTGTTTCACGTTGGTACCAACAACGTCAGGCAAGCTAATATAAGTACCAACATAGATCGGGGTGTGTGGGATCTTGTAAATGCAGCACGGCTGAAGTTTAAGAACGCGGAGATTGTTATTAGTGGAATACTGTGTAGGAGATATACTGACTGGAAGGTGATTGGGAATTTAAATGGGACTATGGAGTGGATATGTGGGAAACTGGGAGTGAAATTTCTAGACCATAATGGGTGGGTAGGAGATGGGGATCTGCGCTCAGATGGCCTTCACTTAAACCGCAGTGGTACGTATAAATTAGGAAATTTGTTTACAAGGGTAATAAGGAGGTACATTCGGGGAAACGGGGTTGTCTAGGGAGCGGTGATGAGGGTACAGAGATCTGGAAGTCAAGTAGGAATGAAGTATTGTAAAGAAAGGAATATAATTAATTTAATAGATATATATTTACCAGATATTGTAATAGGAGTTGAATCATGGCTGAGAAATGAAATAATGGATGCAGAAATTTTCTCACGGACTGGAGTGTGTATCGTAGAGATAGGATAGGAATGGTGGGAAGGGAAGTATTCATTCTGGTGAAAGAAGAATTTGTAAGCTACGAAAAGGTTAAAGATGAGAAACATGAAATTATAGGTGTAAGGCTCATTTCTAAAGATAATAGGCAACTTGATGTCTTTGGAGTGTACAGACCGGGAAAGGGTAGCGCTGACAAGGATTCAGAATTATTTGATAAGATAATCAGCTATGTGGGAAACGACATGGAAATGAATGTGATTGTAGCGGGAGATCTGAATTTACCAAATGTTAATTGGGAAGGAAATGCGAACGACAGGAAGCATGAACAACAAATGGCAAATAAGTTAATATGGGAAGGACAGCTGATTCAGAAAGTGATGGAACCAATCAGAGGGAAAATTATCTTGGACGTGGTGCTGATAAAACCAGATGAGCTCTATAGAGAAACCGAAGTAATAGATGGTATTAGTGATCACGAAGCTGTTTTTTGTCGTAGTTAAAAATAAATGTGATAGAAAGGAAGGTTTTAAACGTAGGGCTGTTAGGCAGTACCATATGGCTGATAAAGCAGGCATGAGGCAGTTTTTTAAAAGTAATTATGATCGGTGGAAAACGATAAATAAGAATGTAAACAGACTTTGGTATGGGTTTAAAGAAATTGTTGAGGAATGTGAAAACAGCTTTCTACCTTTAAAGGTGGTAAGGAATGGTAAAGACCCACCTTATTATAACAGAAAAATAAAGAGACTAAGAAGGAAGTGCAGATGGAAAGAAATAGAGTTAGTAATGACTGTGGAAGTAAGGAGAAATTGAAGGAACTTACTAGAAAATTGAATCTAGCGAAGAAGGCAGCTAAGGATAACATGATGGCAAGCATAATTAGCAGTCATACAAATTTTAGTGAAAATGGAAGGGTATGTATAGGTACTTTAACGCAGAAACAGGTTCCAAGATGGACATTCCAGAAATAATTAATGAACAAGAAGAGTGTGTATGTGAGGATCTTCAAAAGGCAGAAGTATTCAGTCAGCAGTATATAAAGATTGTTGGTTACAAAGAAAATGCCCAGATAGAGGAGCTGACTAATGCTAAAGAAGTATTAAAATATACATATGACAACAATGATATTTACAATAAGATACAAAAGTTGAAAACTAGAAAACTAGAAAAGCAGCTGGAATTGATAAGATTTCTGGGAATATACTAAAGACAATGGGTTGAGATATAGTACCTTATTTGAAGTACTTATTTGATTATTGTTTGGTTGAAGGAGCGATACCAAATGAATGAAGAGTTGCTAAAGTAGCCCTTGTGTATAGAGGAAAAGGTGATAGACATAAAGCTGAAAATTACCAGCCAGTAAGTTTGACATATGTTGCATGTAAGCTTTGGGAAGGCATTCTTTCTGATTACATTAAACATGTTTGCGAAATTAATAACTGGTTCAATAGAAGGCAATTCGGTTTTAGGAAAGGTTATTCCACTGAAGCTCAACTTGTAGGATTCCAGCAAGATATAGCAGATATTTTGGATTCTGGAGGTCAAATGGACTGTATCGCGATTGACCTGTCTAAAGCATTTGATAGAGTGGACCATGGGAGACTACTGGCAAAAATGAGTGCAATTGGACTTGACAGAAGAGTGACTGAATGGGTTGCTATATTTGTAGGAAATAGAACTCAGAGAATTAGAGTAGGCGAATCTTTATCTGACCCTGTAATAATTAAGAGGGGTATTCCTCAAGGCAGTATTATTGGGCCTTTATGTTTTCTTATATATATATATGTAAATGATATGAGTAAAGGAGTGGAATCAGAGGTAAGGCTTTTTGCGGATGATGTTATTCTCTATAGAGTAATAAATAAGTTACAAGATTGTGAACAACTCCAAAATGACCTCGATAATGTTGTGAGATGGACAGTAGGAAATGGTATGATGATAAACGGTGTTAAAAGCCAGGTAGTGAGTTTCACAAATAGAAAAAGTCCTCTCAGTTTTAATTACTGCGTTGATGGGGTGAAAGTTCCTTTTATGGATCGCTGTAAGTATCTGGGTGGTAATATAAGGAAAGATCTTCATTGGGGTAATCACATAAATGGGATTGTAAATAAAGGATACAGATCTCTGCACATGGTTATTATGGTGTTTAGGGGTTGTAGTAAGGATGTAAAGGAGAGGGCTAATAGGTTTCTGGTAAGACCCCAACTCGAGTACGGTTCCAGTGTATGGGACCCTCACCAGGATTACTTGATTCAAGAACTGGAAAAATCCAAAGAAAAGCAGCTCGATTTGTTCTGGGTGATTTCCGACAAAAGAGTAGGGTTACAAAATTGTTGCAAACTTTGGGCTGGAAAGAACTGGGAGAAAGGAGACGAGCTGCTCCACTGAGTGGTATGTTCCGTGCTGTCAGCGGAGAAATGGCGTGGAATGGCATTAATAGAAGAATTATTTTGAGTGGCGTCTTTAAAAGTAGGAAAGATCACAATATGAAGATAAAGTTGGAATACAAGAGGACAAATTGGGGAAAATATTCATTTATAGGAAGGGGAATTAGGGATTGGAATAACTTACCAAGGGAAATGTTCAATAAATATCCAATGTCATTGAAATCATTTAAGAAAAGGGTAGGAAAACAACAGATAGGGAATCTGGCACCTTGCCGACTGCCCTAAATGCAGATCAGTATTGACTGATTGATTGATTTTAGGCATAACGGTCTATAATGATTATGTATGTTATTATTATTATTATTATTATTATTATTATTATTATTATTATTATTATTACTATGGGACAAGGTCAGTAGAGGGGAAGAAGTGGCAAGGTCAAGGATCCTGGACAAAATGATCACATAAGAAACTTTAAATTTTAGATGTATTTCCTAAATGTTCTTTTATATTTCTTATCCATTTCTCTTCCAAAGCACAACAACAACAACAACAACAACAACAACAACAACAACAACAACAACAACAACAACAACAAGAACAAGAACAAGGATAAATATTTAGAATAGGGCTTTAACAAAGATACGTAACAAGCAAGTTCGCATAGTAGGATAAGATTTAGCCGCTTACCTTCGATGTTACCCCAGCCGCCTATAGCCTTATGCAAGGAGAACCTAACATGAGTTCTAACATACAAATAAAGAATTTCGGGACCCAGGTCCATATAACTTATTTTCTTCTTCTACGTGTGAGGAATGTGTGCTGAAAGTTTGGCCCTACATTACTGTTACACTCTGTATACGTTCGACGCCGGGCACAGTACATGAACGAACCAAAAAAGGCGTAGGCTGTTCTACGATAGAAAAATCAAATGGACCTAAAATGGGAGTTTTCGAGTTCTTGAACCGATATCTTAATTTTTTTACAATTTGTTTTAAGTCATATCGACAAAGAGAGGTCTAATTGCGACGATGGGGCATGAAAGGGCTGGAAATGGGAAGAAGCCAGCCGTGGCCTTAATTAAGACACACCCCCTGCATTTACCTAGTGTGAAAATGGGAAATTACGGAAGGCCATACCAAGGACTGCCGAAAGTGGGGTTCCAACCCACTATCACTCGAATACTGGCCGCACTTAAGCGACTGCAGCTATCGAGCTCGGTTCTTAAATTTGTCATGGGATGTCAATTGTGTTGGCCTTCAATAGATACTTAAGCGTGAAGCGGTGAACACGGCGCCTCCGAAATTCAGCTACAATAGGCAGTGCACTAAAGGACCTGCTACAACGAACCTCTAGAGATTAAAGGTGAGCTAAAAGAGTGATGACTGATAATGAACTACGTGAGGTACTTGAGTAACTTTAAACTTAGTATGCTGCTGCATCTCAAGACCACTACTATGGCTCTGCGTGTGATAATAGTAAGTTGCCTTGTGGCAGTGTATGGATGGTGGCTGTGTATCCCTTCAGCGCAAGGAAGGATCTCCTACATACTGGCTGGTCGTAAGTATGCTGAACTTTCTTAAACTCGGCACGATTTATTTATTTATTTATTTATTTATTTATTTATTTATTTATTTATTTATTTATTTATTTATTTATTTATTGTCCGCTAATCGGCTAACTAGAGACCACGATAAGTTCCATTATACATTCTGGCGTTTACTCACTTTTCGACTGATCCAGAAGGTTTTAATTAGTTCCCTGTGGCGAGCGCGGCGCTCATCCGACCACTTTGCACCAGTTGTCCACTGCACATCCCGGAAAGTCCCAAAAGTCACAATGCTTGTTGTGAAAAGGTCTCGTCTGTGCGCGTCATCTGGCTGTAGGCCCAATTCTTCGAGGTCTTTCTTGACGTTAACGCACCAGGGAATCAGGGATGCCGGATGGTCGTAATTATTCTGGACTCTCTTATGCTGGCCACGAATTATTATTTTTATTATTATTATTATTATTATTATTATTATTATTATTATTATTATTATTATTATTATTATTATTATCGCTACATTAGATCAGATAGATGTCAGCAATGGGATGGAAAGGGAGAAGGAAGCGTCCATGGTCTTAATTAAGACACAGCCTAGCACTTGCAAAAGCAAAGCAAAGTCATCTCCGTACAGGCCGTGAAGGCCCTTGGAGGGGTGGAAGGTAAAGGCTTCCACTCTCCGTAACCTCGGCACTTAATGCGGGTAGTGTGGTTAGTTCTACGGCGGGCCGCCTTTGCCCCCAGGAATTAACCTGGTACTCATTTTTGGTGTAGGCTGAGTGAACCTCAGCGCCATGTGAACCTCCGGAAGTGGAAATCTCGTTTCTTAAATTTTTCGACTTCCTGACGGGGAATCGAACCCACGTCCTTTCGGATGAACTGAGCACGCCTTTACCGCATCGGCCAGGCAGCCCCTAGCTTAGCACTTGCGTGGTGTCAAAAGGCGAAAGCACGAAAAACCATCTTCAGGACTGTGGCACCATCTCCGAAATGCAAGTTAACAGCTACAGAACTCATATCGCACAGCCATCTCTCTCGGTATTATTATTATTATTATTATTATTATTATTATTATTATTATTATTATTATTATTATTATTATTATTATTATTGCCGGGCTGAGTGACTCAGGCGGTTGAAGCGCTGGCCTTCTGACCCCAACTTGGCAGGTCCGATCCTGGCTCAGTCCGATGGTATTTGAAGCTGCTCAAATACGTCAGCCACGTGTCAGTAGATTTACTGGCAAAAGTAGTTAATGGGACATAAAGTCAATAACATTATTATTATTATTATTATTATTATTATTATTATTATTATTATTATTATTATTATTATTATTATTCTGGAAAGATCTTTTACCAATTATCCAACTGAAAGTCGGAGCTAATTTTTTAATGTTCCTAGACGTAACAGTGATGTAACGTGAAATATAAAATGGACACGATTTAGTTTAAACACCCTAGTGAAAAATCCACAGCCTGTTTGCAGTCAATCGACCGGGTCAGGAATGGAATGAATGAAGCCCCCATCTAGCGGCGAGCATAGGAGATCTGCCGAAGCCTGTCGCACTCCTCTGGGGCTATAATAAGTGATTGAGAGATGAAATGAAATGTTAATGGAGAGTGTTGCTGGAATGAAAGGTGACAGGGAAAACGAGAGTTCCCGTAGAAAACAAATGTCCTGCCTCCGCTTTGTCCAGCGCAAATCTCACATGGAGTGACCGGGATTTGAACCATGGTATCCAGCGGTGAGAGGCCGGCGCGCTGCCTTCTGAGCCACGGAGTGTTTTTGCCAGAAATGAAACATCGAGGTGTACACCCGCGCATTCTATGGAATGAAGCTTAAAGACAGACAATGAAATCAACAAATAAAAATATTATAATAACAGTTATATTTAAAACAACGCAACTCTTACCTAAACTGTCTTATAGACCAAATCCATCTGTCGGTTCTTCTTTTTTGCGAACGTATCAATGACTTTCTCAAGAAAGGCCGCATTTGTCTTAAAAGGTTTTTTCTACAGTTAAAATGCTTAAATTTCACAAATGGCGATTTGCCATTGAGTTTCTTAAATAGCCTAGGTTTTAATCCTCTTGAGTGTACGCATGGCTCTCTCACTACTGAACTTGCTATAGTAGTGGGCGGGATATGTTATAAGTTATAACAAAACACAATAGCTTAGTGACTACCTCATACACTGAGTCTAAATTGTTTACAAACACGTATTTCAGTAGGTCTTGTGGCGATAAATGCATTTGTTTACCTTGGTTGAAGAGCGCATTTTTTACACTGTTCTGAATTAAAATAACCACGGTACTGCTTTATTAGTTTGGAAATTTCTTCTTCTTCTTCTTCTTCTTGATCTGTTTGCCCTCCAGGGTGGGTTTTTCCTTCGGACTCAGCGAGGGATCCCACCTCTACTGCCTCAAGGGCAGTGTCCTTGAGCTTCAGGCTCTGGATCGGGGGATACAACTGGAGAGGATGACCAGTACCTCGCCCAGGTGGCCTCACCTGCTATGCTGAACAGGGGCCTTGCGGGGGATGGGAAGATTGGACGGGGAAGGCAAGGAAGAGGGAAGGAAGCGGCCGTGGCCTGAAGTTAGGTACCATCCCGGCATTTGCCTGGAGGAGAAGTGGGAAACCACGGAAAACCACTTCCAGGATGGCTGAGGTGGGAATCGAACCCATCTCTACTCATTTGACCTCCAGGAACTGAGTGGGCCCCATTCCAGCCCTCGTACCACTTTTCAAATTTCGTGGCAGAGCCGGGAATCGAACCCGGGCCTTCTCTGGGGGTGGCGGCTAATCACACTAACCACTACACCACAGAGGTGGACGTTTGAAAATTTTCGCCTTTGGAAATTCTTTCTTGTGTTCCGAGACTTTTTTAAAAATTTTCATTCACTAATTCTACAAACTGGAGCTGTGGAAATTCTTCACACCTGAATTTAATTTGAACAACTTGGCAGTCGATGATTTCATACACCAGCGCTGTTTGCCTAGCCTTTTGAGAGTCACTGAAACATTCTCATTTATTTGGACACTTTCTTGCACACACTTTTCAGTGCAAGCCTAGCTTATTTGATTACTAACTGTAGCACCCATCGTTGACGGGGCTACCATATAAAATGTGCAAAGTTATCTAACTCCCCAGTTACTTTCCGCCAATATTCAGGCAGGCAGGCTGTTTTACTCGCGACGCAGCAGAAATCCCATTTATCGGAGATGAGTGGCAACAGAAGACACAAATCACATCACAACAATGGCCAATTTAATTCTAATCTTGATCAGTTTTATGAGCTTTCGATATTATAGGCCCTAACATTTAGTTTACTTCCGACTCTGTGATATTATGGCACCTAATACTAAACCCTTTGGTTCACTAAAGGTCATGGGTTCAATACAAAGGCACTCCTTCCTTCTTTCATGACGTCCTCTTGTCTTGTTCTTCAAACGATCCTTCCTTTACGATTTTTTTCTGTTTTTATATTCGTCTTCACAATTTTCCTTGTCAACAGGACCGATGACAACGCGGTTTTCCACCTTAAGACAATCATGATAAAAACCATCGCCAGTTAACACGATTTAACATTTCCTTGTTAACATTGCTCGGCGTTGATATGGACTAAACCGGGTGAGCTGGACGTGCGGTTAGGGGTGCACAGCTGTGAGCTTGCATCCGGGAAATAGTGGGTTCGAGCCCCACTGTCGGCAGCACTGAAGATGGTTTTCTGTGGTTTTCCATTTTAAAACCAGCCACTTCCTTCCCACTCTCAGCCCTTTCCTATCCCATCGTCGCTATAAGACTTATCTGAGTCGGTGTGACGTAAACAAATTGTAAAAGAATGATATAGACTAAGCAACAAAAGTCTAAATTAATTAATTCTATTAACATAGTCGGCACAGTAAAGCTGTATAAGACGTAAATACCGGTAATCGGAAATTGCATTCTCTGTAACTTTTGTTATGTAGTATTTTTCGACAGGACCAATAATATAGGTATTTAAAAATTAAATTTTAGGCGCCTTCCGTAAACTACCATGTCATCCAACATTTATAACCTAACTGTAGTGACTTCACATACCCAATTTCATTAAATTCTGTTCATCTATTTTCTCGTCGTTTGGCGTTGTTTAGCAACAAATATCGAAATTCATGAACATCTCTGTTGTCATACCCGGTACGGTAAAAATGTGTAAGGCATAAAGAATCAGAAATTTAATTCTATGTAACTTTAGTTATGTAGTATTTATGAATGGGGCCACTAATGGCATAGATATTTGAGAATTACATATTAAGCCTTCCCCTAAATAACCATTTCACTCAGCGTGAATAAAATTATCTATACGCTAGATTGCAGTGCCTCATTTCCCGACTGTACATACCGATTTTCATTTTCTCTTCAGCCATTTTCTCGTGATGGCCGTATAGACAGACAGACAGACAGACAGACAGACAGACAGACAGACAGACAGACAGACAGACAGACAGACAGACAGACAGACAGACAGACAGACAGACAGACAGACAGACAGACAGACAGACAGACAGACAGAATTGTAACAAGTGCATTTCCTTATTATTGGGAACATGACCGGTACGAACGTACCATTCTTTTTAAGATCTGTACAAAGTAGAGACAAAACTCTTCTTACATGTATATGTTACAAGTTGCTTTAAGTCGCACCGACACAGATAGTTCTTACGGCGACGATGGGACAAGAAAGGCATAGGAGTGCGAAGGAAGCGGCTGTGGCCTTAATTAAGGTACAGTCCCAGCATTTGCTTGGTGTGAAAATGGGAAACCACGGAAACCATCTTCAGGGCTGCCGACAGTGTGGTTTGAACCTACTATCTTCCGAGCTCAGAGCTGCGCGCTCCTAACCGCACGACCATCTCGCCCGGTATTTTTTTTAATGCTGTATAGGTATATAGATGTACATATTCATTGTCGAATTGTCTTTCATTACGGCAAGCATTTATATTAACTAGTGATTGTAGAACTTCAACCCACAACCCCGCTGAATCTCCTGGCCACAGAGAAGGCGTTACCTTCTAGGTGGCCCGCCCCTCCCTCATTAGGGAGGGGAATGAAAACTTTTCATGAATGATGAATGAACTTCAAACAAAGGATCAATGTGAACAAAGCATTCCTCGTAAACGTACAACAGGTACACATAATTTGAATCATTCATGTACTAAACCAGTCTCCTTGCACGATTTATAGTGTCCGTAGTCCCGGTGAGAATGTACGTAGTCAATTATTACATAACACATTGGCACAACTCACTGAAATATTTAATTATGGTTGTGACGACCCTCGAATGCAAGTTCCATCTAGTAGGGCAGGCAACTTATATCCCTTTTCAGTAAGCAATAAAGTGCGCTTGGACGACTTGCTGAAAAAACTATGAAATGCCGTTAAATCGGAACTACACAACCGACCTTGTTCTTATCGTTTTTGAACCGTATAGAAGCACTAGATTCAACTGGTACGCGTAGCAGTGAATAAAGAACGCGTGAGGGCAAAACTTCCTGATAATATTTTGTACACCCCTTTGTTGGCCTACGCACCCAGCAACTATCGTAAGTTGGGATTAAGACTTTATTATTCATCTACAAACCAACTCCTCCATACTTCGATACCTGCCAAACTGCGCCAATTTTATCACTTGAGACATCGTGAAAACCTATGAACCTTTCTTCAAGCCTCCCTTGAACACAGTACTGGAGAATTATGCTTAGTTGGGTCTTGAAAGACACATCTAAGGTCATGTCGACTCGAAGTGAAACAAAAAAGCACTCTCGAATTTCTGACATAATTTTGTCCTTACAGCAGAGAAGTTATGACCTCAGTAAATTCATTTTGAATCTCTGCTGAAGTCCCTTTGAATGTTGATACAGACTGTGAAATGACCTCTTATAACCAATTCATTCTAAGCATTTAAAGTTCTAACTATACTCCTGTTATTTGAGTCCTCATCTTCCAGGTGGCCACGCAAATGTTTTTTAAAAAATATATATGATTGTTTCAATTAAACGTTCAAAGAACCTGTATATGTGATGCTACCTATTCATTATGCTTTATTGCCTGAAGACATGCAACTTCTGAAAAACCATGGTCAATCCGATGTCTGAAATTTATTTTTATTTAACAATTATTGTGCCTTTATCTCTCGATGTTTGACTGTTTTTAATAAAGTTACGTAAATCAGATTTGCCCTGGGTGCACCACTCGTAAACGCTACTGTACAGCACAGTCGGGTGGTATATCAGGGACGTACGAAAGCGAGTGGGAAGTCTTCTTTATATCATATGCAGGCAGGAAAACGCTGGCACTTCTCAGTGTAAGCCGATGTTTCCGAACGGTACGGATTGACTAGTAAAACTTGTGTAAGCTAGTTTAGGTGATTATTGCTGGCCAGCACTATGATCAAAAAAAACAACAAAAAAAACGCTTAGCATACAATCATCTCCTGAACCGACGCCACTGTTGAAGTTATGTACCTCCACATTTAATTAAACGTAACAATATGTTTCGGAATTAGAGAATAGTTGAGAACGGTATACGCAAATCTATACATTGTCAATGAATCAAACCCTACTTTTAAGAGCTGCCAGCTCCGTGGTGTGAGGTTAGTGTGCTTGTATCCCACCCAGAGGCGCGGGGTTCGATTCCCGGTCAGTCCAATCATAACTTATTCTAGACCAAGGGCTAGAACTGGGTTCACTCACCCTCGTGAGATCAACTGAAGATCTGTCCGATACGAGAGGCAGAGGGTCCGGTAAAGACAGCCAAGCAATATGGCTAATGATGCCGTTACGCTGACCACATGCACTCCAGTATCTCCTGCCCTTCTGGCTGGAAGTAGTCGTAGTGGTCCTTATGTGCTGTTGCAACATGACCTCAGTTGAAAAACTGAAGTTATAGATGATATAAGTGATCACGAAGCTGTTTTAGTCGTAGTTAAAAATAAATGTGTTTGAAAAGAAGGTTATAAAATAGGTTTTTCCTTTAGTTGGCTCCATCACTTTATAATTCTACTACCGGGCGAGTTGGCCGCGCGCGTAGAGGCGCGCGACTGTGAGCTTGCATCCGGGAGATAGTAGGTTCGAATCCCACTATCGGCACCCCTGAAGATGGTTTTCCGTGGTTTCCCATTTTCACACCAGGCAAATGCTGAGGCTGTACCTTAATTAAGGCCACGGCCGCTTCCTTCCAACTCCTAGGCCTTTCCTATCCCATCGTTGCCATAAGACCTATCTGTGTCGGTGCGACGTAAAGCCCCTAGCAAAAAAAAATATAATTCTACTATCTTTCCCTGATTAATTTACCTACAGTTCATCGTTCGCATTACCTTCTCAGTTTATATTTGGTACAATCATGTAGTTTTCTGTGCCGTTACCCACATAGGTGACTATCTCATCAAATAATTCCGCGTCAGCGACACCGCTTTCAGGCCTGTACACTCAAAAATCATCAAGTTGCCTGCCATTTTAGAGTTGAGCCTTACACCTAAACTTTTATCGTTCTCATCCGTTTTTCATACCTTAAACACATTTTCCACCAGTATGAATACTCCCTCTCTTATCGAATCATGTCTCTACGATAAACACTCCAGTTCCGGAAGAAATTTCCGCTATCCATAATATCACTTCTTAGCCATGATTCAGTTCCCATTATTTAGTAAACCTATATTCATTAAATTACGTAATTCTATTCCTTTCCTTAGAATGCTTTTACAGTTCACATTGGCAACTTAACAAGTTTAAATATTGCAAGTACAGTAATGAAAAAGAAAGCATCTCACACGAAAGTAAAGAAGATCCATGAATACACTCCTAATTTACTCGTCCCAAAATTAATAACTATTGTCAGCAATATCTCAAGCTTACAAAGTTTGCTTGAAACTGAAGGAACTATTAAATAATTATTATTACCGGGCGAGTTGGTCGTGTGGTTAAATTTAACCCTATTCCACATATATAGCATAGATTGTTTCCCCTTCTATTGGAAAGAAACGACAGCTGAAATATTTTGATTGTGTATTGTTAGTTGGCAGCTGTGAATCTGTCGCTGAGGATCATGTGGAAATCTTAGAAAGCCATCAAGTTCCCACGAATCGTAGAGTTCGGTGAGATGTTATCTCTTAAGTTTGAATAGCTCTTCAGCGACAATTGCACCGCTAATTACTTAATATCTTATAAGATAATACGCTTGATATGAAGTAGGGCAGTGGCCTTGTAGTGTAAAGGCCGGCCCCGAGGAGTAGAGGTAATGTACCTGGAGACCTCGGGCTCGTTTTCGAGTCAGTCCAAGGAATTTAATTCGGTGTTACCTGAGGGCTGGTTCGAGGTCCACTCAGCCTACGCGATTAGAATTGAGGAGCTATCTGACGGTGAGATGGCGCCCCGGTCTAGAAAGCCAGAATAACGGCCGAGAGGATTCGTCGTGCTGACCACACGACCCTCGTAATCTGCAGGCCTTCGGGCTGAGCAGCGGTCGCTTGGTAGGCCAAGGCCCTTCAAGGGTTGTAGTGCCATGGGGTTTGGTTTTGGTTTGGTTATTTTATTGTACTCAAATACGATAGCCTTTAGTTGTTTGATTTATTGGCACGTAAAACAAATCATGCAGGACAAAATTCCGGCACCCCGGCATCTCCGAAATCCCTAAAAGTAGCATTATTACTATTATTATTATTATTATTATTATTATTATTATTATTATTATTATTATTATTATTATTATTATTATTATTATTAGTTTATGAGTTTCTCTCATCGGTTGGCCGGCAGGCGCGCCCAGCTTATCTGCCACCCGTTGACTCATCACTTCCCGCTACACAGCGCAGCGACAGCACGGGAATGCCAGCACTTCGCAGTTCAGGTCCGTGCTCAAACGTGTATTAAGTCTTGATCTGTCGCTCCAGATCTTCTCGAATTGTGAAGTGTTACTTCAGAGTATAATTCGCATAATGCCTCCACGTGTATACACGGTAGAGGAAAGGGTATTTATGTACGATAATTATGTGAAAACAGAGTCTTGCAGGGAAGTCGTTGGGCGATTTGTAACACAATTTCCAGGTGTACGCCCTCAACATAGAGAGATTGTGCAGAAACTCGTAAACAAATTGAGAGGAACTGGTTCTTTACTCGATAAGAAGCGAATTGTTAAGAAACGTGTACAAAACGAGAGAAAAGTAATTTTTTTTTGCTAGTTGTTTTACGTCGCACCGACACAGATAGGTCTTACGGCGACGATGGGATAGGAAAGGGCTAGGAGTTGGAAGGAAGCGGCCGTGGCCTTAATTAAGGTACAGCCCCAGCATTTGCCTGGTGTGAAAATGGGAAACCACGGAAAACCATTTTCAGGGCTGCCGACAGTGGAGTTCGAACCTACTGTCTCCCGAATACTGGATACTGGCCGCACTTAAGCGACTGCAGCTATCGAGCTCGCTGAAAAGTAAATTAAATTGTGGAAAGATTAGAGCATACGCCTACAAAATCCCTAAGACGACTTGGACAAGAAGCGGGGTTTCCAAGAGCTCAAAACGGCGGGCTACGAAAATTTTAAAATTGAAGCCATCCTAAGACAATGCCAGAAATGTGTAGATGCAGGAGGAGAACATTTCCAACATCTCCTGTCGTAAGGTAAGAGCTTACTTTCTTAATTCTTGATTACTCATTTAGTTTAGTTATTCTTTGCTTCATTCTTAATTTCAATTATTATCTCATGTCATGTCCGCCTCTGTGGTGTAGTGGTTAGTGTGATTAGTTGCCAACCCCGGAGGCCGGGGTTCGATTCCCGGCTCTGCCATGAAGTTTGAAAAGTGGTACGAGGGCTGGAACGGGGTCCACTCAGCCTCGGGAGGTCAACTGAGTAAAGGTGGGTTCGATTCCCACCTCAGCCATCGTGAAACTGCTTTTCCGTGGTTTCCCACTTCTCCTCCAGGCAAACGCCGGGATGGTACCTAACTTAAGGCCACGGCCGCTTCCTTCCCTCTTCCTTCCCTATCCCTTACAATACTCACATCCCCCACCGAGGCCCCTGTTCAGCATAGCAGGTGAGGCCGCCTGGGCGAGGCACTGGTCATCCTCCCCAGTTGTATCCCCGACCCAGAGTGTGAAGCTCCAGGACACTGCCCTTGAGGCGGTAGAGGTGGTATCCCTCGCTGAGTCCACGGGAAAAGCCAGTCCTGGAGGGTAAATGGATTAAGAAGAAGATCTGATGCCATGCACGGATAAAGTGTGCGAAGTGCTGTCATTGTTGCTATGCCGCGGAGCGGGCAGTGATGAATCAACGGAACGCAGATAAGCTGGGCACGCCTGCCGGCCAACCAATGAAACTCACTGAATTATTATTATTATTATTATTATTATTATTATTATTATTATTATTACTGTTTCGTTATGCGCATTGCCCAACTAAGAAGCGCGTTTGAACTTATTTAGCACATTTTTTCCTCCCAGTTTTACATTCATTTCATTGTGTTCCTTTCCGTGTTTTTCCATCCATCCTGTTTATTTTTTAAAGTTTCTCTGAAAATTTCTGTTTGCTTACTAAGCTTCTGAAAATTGGTCTACCTTAAATGTTTCTTTTGTAATACCAATTTTTTTGTAGATCTTTGTTTATTTCCACTAATCAATTATTGCGGATTTTCAGAAGTTTTCAGAAGGTTCAGAAGATTTTTTTGTCAGCCTGTTGGTATCCATTCTGTGTAGATGTCCGTAGAATTTTAATTGCCTTTTTCCTAATTGTATCGGTGATTTTTCCTGTGATTTGATAAATTTCATGTGGTTTGTTTTTCATTCAAAACGCAATTTTCACATTTTGGTACTAGGATTTTTGTAAGAAGTTTCTTCGCTTGTTTTTCGATGTTTTTGATACGAATATGTCTTATGGCTGGGAAGCATATGAAAATTTACGTTTTGTGACAGAAGTGTAACCCTAGCAACCGTGCAGGCTATATCTTACGGCGTGTGGTCATCTGTAATTAGCAGCTGTTGATGGATGGCCATGACCGAGACACATACATATTTCTGATCTTTTAATTTTCCAAAGAGAGAAGTGGTTTCTTTTCATTTGAATTAAACATTTATTACAGCCAGGGACCATTATGAATAAAGAATTACACACAATATTGCAATTCCAGTACAGTAAAGAAATAATACAATATTAAATTACACAATCTAACAGTCATCAAAACAGAATTTCTTCCGGGATTCACTCAGGAGTTTACAGTACATTGCGTGGTATCGTTCACAAAGATTTCCACAGCGATCACATACACAGTCCGGTCCAGGCTCATGGAACCGTTTTGTTTCACACAGTTTATAATGAAAACCATGGACTATATGTCTTAAGTCCTACCCCTTGCGCATCCAGTCTTTATAAACCATTGCATCAGTGGCATGTGCTCTTCTTTTCTTATTGTAGTTCTTGTAATAGTTGTTTATATCCTGGAGTGGACTGCAGAGGCATTTGGAGACGAAGTTCCTCAATGTAGAATGGTTCCCTCGTCATCTCGTAAGCCAGTCGTGAAACAGAACCTTGAAAAACACAAATCCTTCTTCAAGAAAGTCGCTTTAAATTTTTCTAAATAGCACTAAGCATTGCTTCTTTAGATATGGCCAGACGATTTCCACGCCGTATACCACAACGGGTGTTACCTTCAGCTGAAACAATTTCAGAGCTGTCTTAAAAATATGTAGGCTTGTAGAGAAAAGCATTTAAAATCATTTAAAACATGCATTTTTTGACCGACAATACCTGCTTTCTGTCCTTAAGGGAAATCTGTTTGGGTGCAGGGTGTCATTCACTATCTTGATTGCAACATTTACCAAATATCTAATGTGCAGTGTAAAATCCTTGCAGGCCGGGCTGAGTGGCTCAGACGGTTGAGGCGTGGCCTTCTGATCCCAACTTGGCAGGTTCGATCCTGGCTCAGTCCGGTGGTATTTGAAGGTGCTTAAGTTCGTCAGCCTCGTGTCGGTACATTTAATGACACGTGAAGGAACTCCTGCGGGACAAAATTCCGGCACCTCGGCGTCCCCGGAAACCGTAAAAGTAGTTAGTGGAACGTAAAGCAAATAACATTATTATTATTATTATTATTATTATTATTATTATTATTATTATTATTAAAGTCCTTCCCAGAAATTTGTAATGTAATGCCCAGGTACTTGAAGCTTATGGGTCCAATTATCAGTGTTCAGGATACGTTAAGTGCTTCTGGTGTGATGACTGTTTTGTAGTGTCGTAATTTCGCATTTTATGATATACTGTAGAAGTTTTGTTGTATCTGTTCCAAGTGATTTTGTAACCTTTTCGCAGTTTAGCAATTCTATCCTTGTTTGCTCCCTGCTGGTTTAATAATTTTGCCTGGATACTTCAATTTATCTACTTGGGAGATTCTTTTGAATTTGGTGGTTAATGCCTGGTTGTCGAATCTTGATTTAGTTCATTGCATACACAGCATATTTTAAAATGGAATTTGGAGTCCGGTGCTTGCCGCTATTTCATGAAGTTTTTCTGTGCTGGATTGCTTCTTGTCTTTTGTTAGAAAAGATTGCAAGGTCATCTCTCAACGCTAACCAATCAAGGTGAATTTTGTTTTAACAAGCCTACCGATATTTGTTTCTTTTTCCCTTCACGAATAACTTTTTCCAAACCTAGATTGAATAGAAGTGGGAATAATCCACCTACTTCTCGAACACCGGTTCTGATTATGAACGGTTCAGCAATATCTCCCAGAAATTTAATTTTTGATTTTGTAATGGACAGAGTTTGTATGCTCACTTCCCTTCCTTGTTTTCCTGCCGACTTGGAATTCTGCTAGTGTGTTGAACAGTGTCTGTCTATCTATGGAGTCATACGCCTTTTTTGAAGCCAACACAGATGATTACTGTTTGTTTGGGTTTGCGAATTTGTAAGATGGTTTCTAGGTTTAGGATTTGTTCTGTGCTGGTCTTTCCTTTCGGAATCGTCCCTGATGATCTCCAGTTGGGTGGGCTGTCTGTTTTTCTGACCTATTAAATAGGGTTTTTGGGAAGATTTTATAGATGTCTGCAACGAGAGAAATCCCTCTGTAGTTATTAATAGTCCTATCTGATTATTATTATTATTATTATTATTAATATTGTCGGAATGATTATCACACTTATTTGTGAACAATTGTGTTAAGTAAGTCGTCGTTAACTGTTGAGTGGGGTATTCTTATAATATAAAGTACGTGTGTTGTAAAATACCAAGTAAGATCAATGTTCACTTATTTTGCAGTGACCTGCAATGGCAGAAACAAGATGTACTTTGGCTTTCAACACAACCAGTCTCTTTAAAACTAAGGGATATCACAAACGAGGACATATAAAATGTCCGAAAAACATTTTAATTAGACAAAAATAAGTGAAGTGTACCATTGTGTACGCAGGTAGAATTGAAGAATACTGAAGGCATAATCTGTTTCAGTTTTCTTAGGAACTAATTTCAACACTTCTGCGTTTAGGTCCCTCTCATGGTATTTCACACACTCAGTAAAATGTTCTGAGTACATTGATAAAAATAAATAAATTTCGTGGCATAATTACATTTTCGCTACGGCGACTACACTATGTCTTTGCTTTTATCAGCAACGATGGCCATGGAATGAACTCTGCCTATAGAAAGGTATTGTTCCTGCTTCTTATACTAGCCCGCTGAGCACTATCAAAGACTTTCCTATAGAGCAAACCGAGCCAAGTGACCGTATTTACCTATCTCTTTCCAAAACTGGTTATTGATCCCGTTCCTTCTCCCGCCTACCTACCCTTTAGTTTGCCTGTCACCTCGAGTACTTCCGCTTTAGCAATTTCTTTATCGAGTTCATATATCTATCTCTCTCTCCACAAAACCCTCTCCCCTTTTCTATAATTCCAATTATCCTTCCCTCCTAATAGTTCGTGGAGGTAGATCACCCACTGGTCATATTCAATGTTCGGCTTCTCAAACCTCTTTCCTCCCTTAATAATCCTGTTTACTCTATCCCACACTCTCTCGGGTTGATTCGTACAACATTTTTCCTTTCACGAATAACTTTTTCCAAACCTAGATTGAATATAAGTGGGAATAATCCACCTACTCTGTTTGTTCTTTCATCCATAGTTTCTTCCTCTCCACAATTTTTTGTTTATATTCTTTCCTTAATTTACAGAAAACTTCTCCTTCCATACTCCGTCCGCTTTTCCTAAATTCTTTTAGCGATTTCATAACATTTTTTCTTAATTCCTTACACCCTTTGTTATACCACCCTACCTCCCTTTTCTTATTTCTCCTGCCTTTGTCCGACTGAACTACCGTTTTAATAAGGTATTCAATTAGTTCCAACACTCTCTAAATATTATCTTCCCTCGAAGCAACTTCCCAACCATCCCTTATTAGTTGTAATTCGTTTTCTGTAAGGGCCTCCAATTCCCGTTTTATATTATCTGTCCATTTTTATTTAATGTAACTTCTTCCCTTCTCGATTCCTCTCTTTGACTCTCCCTTCCTTACTTCTTTCGCACTTCCTTCTATCCGTATCCAAACCAGCGAATGATTGGATTCAATTCAATCACCTACCTCCATCCTTTTGATTTGCCCTAACATATCTTCCGAGCTCATTACTAGATCAATAATACTTCCTCCCTGGGCTGTAATATATGTCACTTTTCCTTCCCTATCTCCCTTCCAGTAACCGTTCAAAATGTAAAAAGTCCCTACTTCACACAATTCCAAGAGTTTTGCTCCGTAGCTATTTCTTTCTTTATCTACACTTCGTCTCCCTCCCCTTATTTTTATCTCATCTTCTTTCCTAGACATTGGGCACTGCTCTCCAATCCTAGCATTCTATTTTATTCAAATTTCCCCCTTAGAACACTAATTTCCATTAATACCTCCTCAAAGAATTTGTTATTCGCAATTTGTTATTCGCATATAAGGAGCTCTTGGGGTGGCAGTATGTAAAAGCCAAACATACCTTCTTTACTCTGCCTTTTCCTTTTCCCATATTAAACCTAAGCCAAACAGTTTCTTCCGGGTCATTTTCGATCTCCTCTGCCAGTTCACTAATCTCTTCCTTAAATAACACCACTATTCACCCCAGTGTTCTCCCCTTATTGCGCTCTACTTTCTTGGAGTCATACTTAGTCACAAACCCCTCCCATGTTAACTCTTTTCCTGTTTCCAGCTACGTCTGTATGAGGGCCACAATATCAAAGCTTTCGCCTACTTCTTTGAGCTTCGTATTACCTAATTTACTTAACAATCCTTCAGTATTCACAAACCCAATCTAGTTATAACTTGCCCTCCCGCCCGTCTCCATTTCCTCCCTTATTTTTGCTTCCCGTTATTATGGTCCTCTCTCCTTCTACCTCAGTTACCTCTTCTTTGCCCTCTTTGTCTTCCGTACCTTTAATTTTTTACCCCAAAGGTCTCTTAAACTCATACTACTCCCTTTAATCATAGCTTCTCTTCCTTTCATTGCGTCCCTAGAACCTTCACCTTTGTTATGCACTTGTCCACTACACTCCGCCCTTGGCGCTTCTTGAGAGATTCTCTCTCCTCCACCACCTCCCAGTCTCTTACTTCTGTTCCCGCACTGCACTGGTCACTGTCTCTTACCTCGTCTCGTCCCTCCGTTCGATCTGCAACCTGCTCTCCCTCTTGTCTTATCACCATGGCTTCTTCTTTCTTGAGTTCCTACTCCATTGCTTGCAGTTTTGTCACTGGCCACACTCGAACCCATCTGCCATTGGAAACCATCAGCTGTTGGCTCCTTATGTGTGCCCGCAGCCCTTGGTGTCTTGCTCTCACTAAATGTTTCTTTAAAATTTTCAAGTTTCACTCACTTCTCTCCCCATGTCCCTCTTGACCAACTTTTTTTCTCCTTGCAGATTTCCCGCATTTCTTGACACTATGTCCGCCATCAGGGTCGATAATAACTTAACCTTTATGGGTCTATGACCTCTAGCTTTACCTACCCATTGGGCGTCATCTGTGTCAATTTCACTGAAATTGATTTTCATTTTCCTCCGAATGACGTCCACCACTTTGAAGATTATCTCCACTTTGCTTTATTTTTTATCTTCCTTCACACCATATATAAATATGCATTTCTTCATGCGCTGGCTTCTGCTTCCTTCTTTAATTTCGACACCTCCTCTTCCAGAGTTTTCACTTTCTCTCTTAGCATCACCATTTCTTTCTCATTACTTCTCACATTGGTAATTGATACTTCCGTTTTTCTTGTATCCACTTCTTCAAGTCTCCGTATTCCTTGACTTGTTTTTGCATCATCTCTTTCTGCTCTTTTCTCATTTCTTTAAACTGTTCACGTATACCGAATTTTTCTACTATTTCCTTCACCAGTTCCCTAATCTTCTCGGTGTCTTCCCAGCTGAGGCTGCCACTAGCATTCGGGCCGGGGTTTGATTCCACCTCCCCGATAACCAATAGCACAGTTATAACCGCAGCCATCAAAACCGCTTCTCCCATCTTTCCTATACCTTCCGTCCACTCCATTCCTTTGGTTATATTTTTCTTCGTTCTCCAGTGCCATCTTCCAATCGCGGCCCTATACTGCTCGTCACTCTCCACTCAGCACGTTCGCACCCATTGCTTGCTTAGGCTAGACTCCATTATGGATGTATTAAAACACCCTAAATTAGCGTGATGGCATAAGTCATCATGGGGCTAGAAAAGGGTAACTATGAAATATAAATGGACACGACAAACTACAATCAGCAGTTCCCAAAAAAACCTGAAATACTGCAATCCAGTAGTCATGCACGGCAGCGCAGGTTCTAGGCTACCAAGATGGCGGCGCAGCGCTTTCAACCTGACGGCAAAAATTTATCTCGCTGCCAACCATGCGGACGAAAATTCTCTCCCATGGGAATAAAACTTACCTGCTTAAGGCGATGGTGCTGGCGTCTAGCGCACGTTGGGGCATTGGTGCAGTACGGTTTCTAATGCATAGGAAGGCGGCAGTCGCACCCTAAACCCTCTAGGCCCCCTAACACCGCTCCCTCCCCTACCCTCTCCTCCTGGCAAACGTGCTATGACACTAAGTTGGGTGGTGTGCAGTTTCGCGTCTTGCTGCCCTTCTCTGAGACCTAGTTTTACAGAGGCTGCCCTTCCCTTATTGAGTTCATGGAATTTATTGTTTGGGTAGAATAATGGCACCAAGCGTTTAGTGGGGAGCCCTTCCTTGTTCTAGTCCATGGATGATGCTTAGTTGTACAAGGGGTTGCCCTTCACTGTTTGGGTTCACGGTTGCTGGAATGTTTGTTTTATAGCGGTCCGTCTTTCCCTGTCTGAGTTTATGAACGAAGCCTAGCTGTATAGTCGGCTGCCCTTTCCTGTTTCGATCATGTATGCTGCTTATTTTTACGGTTGAATGCCATTCCCTGTTTGTGTTCATATAGGTACGAAATCCACACCACTATACTTTCAACTGTCACTTTTTCAACTACGTCACGGCCGGACTCAACACAATAACCTGTGACGTCATCTATTATACAATATCTTATGTTTGTATTATAGTTGGAACTCCTCCAGGAGTTGTCCTGACCCAGTCCTATAATATGCTGCAATTTAATTTCAAAAATGATATAAATTAAGTGCAACTATATCACGAACATAATATATTGTATAGTAGATGACGTCACAGGTTATTGTGTTGCGTCCAGCTGTGACGTAGTTGAAACAGTGGTAGTTGAAAGCAGTAGCACCGACTTTGGGGGGCTAGGGGGCAAGGCGTTTTATGTCCCCCCAAATTATCTTATGAAGACAGAGTGCCATTTTGCACCCCAAAAGGGCTCTTAGATGTCAAGTCCCCTTAATACGTGGAGTTTGGTAGCCTTCGGACGCTGCTAAGGCGTTAAAACTGGAGAATGTAGTAAATGGTTTTATATTCAGAAATGAGGTTAGAAAGCGGGCATTCCTTCAGATAACTACATTTCCCAATGGAGACTGTTCAGACGGTACATTTAGTGGTAGAGCTTTTCACATTTCGTATTATGAAATGCATAGTAAACAATACGGTTATAGGATATTTAATTAAAATGTATTTATGAATCAAGTTCTAATTTTTTAACTTGTGATTATTTTTGAAAGCTTCGTACGTAAAACATTCATTCAAAATATTTACTGTATTTATGAACAAGTTCTACTTTTCTGTTTACTTGTGAATATCATTTACACATCCGTACACACGCCTCATTCAAAATGTATTTGAGAAACCATATCTATTATTGTTCTGTTTTTTCTATTTGTTTGTGAATAATGTTATTATATAGAAATGCTTACATTAATAATTGTTCCTGATTTCACATGCCTGTGTTCATGTTTATCATGTCCCCGTCTCCACAAATAATTACCCGAAGTCGGCGCACCTGGTTGAAAGTATAGGTGTGGATTTCGTACCTATATGAACAAAAACAACCATCCAGCTTATCAGTATCCATGAACCCAAACAGGGAAGGGCAGCTAGCCGTAAAACAGTGCTTCATCCACCTTATAGTCATAGCATGTTTGCTAGGCGCAGAGGGAGTAGGGAAGGGGTGAAGAGGGGACGGATGCTGCGCCACCATCTTTTGGCCTAGAACCAACCGGCACTGGGATAGAACCGTCCTAGAATAACTACTCAATCCTTATTCCAAGCGGAATAGACATACAACGGTCAGTACGGTGCTGCATCACTGATATTGGAGGATCAGCAGGAGAAACAGGCTCAGCTTCTCAGCTAACATTGTCACATGCTGTTACAAAAGCCCTGGTGGTCGTTTACGAGGTTAGTGAGACTATCATGAGGGACTGAGACTTGACTGTGTATCGTGACATAGTAACCGGGTAGGGCCACTTTGATATTGTCTACTCGGTGTATATATGATTTTATCAAATGAATAACATTTTGTTTTGTTTCAGGGCTGGGCAGCCACTGTATGGATGACGAGAACTGTACGGTGGAACACTCCGTATGTAACTGTAGCAAATGTGTGTGTGAAGACAATTACATGGAGTATGATGGCACTTGTGGCAAGTGTAAGTATCTCACTTTTACGACTAGAGGTGAGGGAGAGGGATAACGTGTGCAGCTGTGTTAATAAAATACATTCATAAATTAATAATTACATAACACGTTTTAATAAAGACATTACTCAACGGATAGACAATATAATTTACCTAGGCTTAAAATTATACTCCATACCCAACCAGTTATTCCTGAGAAATATGGTATCTTTTTCTGAAATACCCTGTATTCACGTTTGATAAGTATGCCGAACTGAACTCCTTTAACAAGAATGCTTTCCACATCACATGGTTACATTACATACCACTTTTGCAGAGTTGATCCACGGCCATGAAATACGGGTATACTTGGGGACAAACCATATCGACCGCGCCTCACACCGCAACTCTCCAGTGGCAGCGCGGTGTTTTTTAGCAGCTTATAGGATTTACTACGTCTACCGTAGCCGCAGTTGCCAAATCGTCTACTGCACTCGACGCGAAGAAAGGAAGAAAGTAGTTTGGCAATCTCTCCACGCCAAACAAGGATCATTTAGAACTCGTTAACTCAGGAGGGTGCAGAGTGTGATTGACTGTTGGCTTCTAGTTCACTTCCAAGAACTGAGGCCGTCATGTTTTGTCCCGAAGTATACCTTCACAGTCAATAGAACCACCTGTGATGCTCACGGAGGCACTGTAGTCCAGACTTTGAAAAGTATAGACTTTGTACAGATAAGAAAGGATTTTCACCTTATCAATACTGTTTATTGTAAGAATTAGCTTACAGTACCGGTTTCGACCCTATTTTTTCATCACCAGCTGAACATAAATTAGACCTGTACATACTATATATATCAAGCAATAATTAACATTACTCTGTTTAAAGGGAGATGCCGTAAGGAAATTGATTATGTGTTATGATTTGGACTTTCAGGTATATGGGTATAAAGCTATCTTTTTCAGGACTAGAAATTTGACTGTAAAATCTATCCTAAGCTTAAATCTAAGTTGTATGTACAAATACAATAAACACATAACAATAAACAACACCAGCACACAGATATAGATGAGGAAGGAGCCACCACAATAGTCTAACATCAAGAAAAATTCACGAGTGACCAAGACCATATCATCTGCTTTCAACTTAAGGAATAAGACTCCACTCACAGCAGAACTGCATATACTTACCTCTGTCTATATATTCGGATTTTGTTAACAAAGAAAGTGTTTTATCACATATACACGTGAAGACATATTTTAAGTAAATAATAAGACTTTTTAAGAGACCTACAACATTGCCTACGATCACAAGCATCGACTTATGTACAACCATGGACTCAAAAACGGGAATGAAGACATATGCAAGACACGTACATCGAAATCTATGAAGTGTTTTATATTTATTACTTCAATGTATTTTAATATGTTCTGTGTATTTTAATGTGTTTATTGTATTTGTACATACAACTTAGATTTAAGCTTAGGATAGATTTTACAGTCAAATTTCTAGTCCTGAAGAAGATAGCTTTATACCCATGTACCTGAAAGTCTAAATCATAACACATAATCAATACACACTTAACATGCCAAATTTGGACACATTCAGATATGGTGTTTCCTAACGACATCTCCCTTTAGACAGATTAATGTCAATTATTGCTTGATATATATGTAAAGGTCTAATTTATGTTCAGCTGATGATGACCAAATAGAGTCGAAACCGGTACTGAGCTAATTCTTACAATGAACAGTATTGATAAGGTGGAAATCCTTTCTTATCTGTACATGTGTAATCTATCAATACGGAAATGAAAACTCATAAATCATAAAAAATTATAGACTTTATCAAATTTAAGGTCCAAAAGGACGAATATCGGAATGGCTTACAGCACTCTCTGACGTATTTTGCTTTAACATCAACTAACACCCACACAGCACCAGCAGCGTGTCAAGCCGTGTCAAGCCGCCTACTGTATGCCCTAAACGTGCATTATACGTTGAGGTCCACTTTTCACTAATATTACTCTCTGCGTCATGAAAGCAATCTGTCATGGAAACTGTATTCAACTGTCGAAACAGTCATATTTGGGCTGACAACATCCCTCATACCACGTATATCATTCGATTAAAGGAGGAGTTCATCACCAATATGTGTGTACAAATACTACTACCGTTTGGTGTATCCCTGTCATTCCTTCATAATGGATCACTCTTTCTACTTGAAGTAATACCAGGATCTTTGGAACGCATTCGATTCATCATCCAGTTTCAACACGATGACGCAAGGTTTAATTTCCGTTCAAGATCACCTCAATTGAGTTTCTAGGGGAGATGAACAGGTCGAGGAGGCACAAAAATTCCTCCAGCATATCTCTTTCACTTTTATCTCTGGTTGTCTATGTACTCAATCGTAGGTTTAATTCTTAAATGCAAATTATTGTCATAATTTTCAGGTAAATTAACGCGAGTGCAATTAATTCATGAATGTTAGGTCATGGTCAACGGCGTACCCATGTTGAAACACCGCATTCAGAGATACTGTACCTCTGGAGCTAAGCAACATTGGGCGCGGTGGGTACTTGGATGGGTAACCACATGCTGCTGGCTAAAGGGGAAGCGGAAAAGAAATGGCTACCCTACCGTAGGCAAACTCCGGCTCAGGATGCTTCTGGCTTAGCTGGGGGCACTGACTAGGTCATCAAAATCCAGATTTGGCCAAGGCACTTTTTTATTATTGTAAGTTAATTTAAATTTCTATTCAGGCCAATGGATCGGAACCACATGTTTCTCCTAGTCTGTAGTGGAACGTCTTCTAACATCTGTGGAAGTTGGTCTGTTAGGCGGATGAGATACTTTTGAGAATCTAGTGCTCCTACTGAGAAAAAAGAGCCTAAGAGCTGATGGTTCACTATCCCACACCACACATTTAAATTCCATGGACGCTGTCGTTCAACCTGACGAAGCCAATTCGGATTGTTTACTTGGCCATGATTCATCACTAAACAAGATATATGATAAATCTGGCGTATCTTGTCTTAATACCCATATACAAAAGTTAACACGATTCTCAAAATCGTATACATGCAGCTGTTGATGGAGACATACATGATATAGGGAGCTTATAACGGTGAAGGATTCGTAGGGTGACCAGATATTCACAGACGAAAATTAGGACCTGATCGTAAATATGGTCCAGTCTCGAACTTGACCGACGATTTTTCTTGTTCCTTTTATGTCATTATTATTATTATTATTATTATTAATTAATTATATAGCCTACAGTCGTATCAGCACACACTTTTTTAAAACATAACCGATTTTCGGACACTAAGGTCCATCATCAGTGTTAGAATTTAAATTTAATTCCACATGAGTGTGTCGTCAAAATTAGTTAAAATGAGTTTAAAATGTTGGCTTGTTGACATCAACTGTAAAATAAGAAAAAGAAAAATAAGTGTAAAAGTATGAAAATAATACATACAAAACGTGCAATGTTGTTGTAAGATGTGTGGACATACCATAGGAAGGGCTGGCTTTTCCTCGTGTTCAGGCTGTTGGTCGAGTACTAACAAACGTTCAGCTTTAAGTACGCTGCAAGCACATGATGTTACGTTACCTCAAGGTTACGGTGGAAGCACTTGATGTTATATCTACTCAAGATTGTAAACAAAATGTTGCTTGAAACTGTTTCATTTAAAATTTAATCTGGATCCCTTGTCTGCGACAAAAATATCTCAATGTTTTCACGTGTATTTAATTCAAATTCATAATTACCCTTAAAATTCATTTCATGTCCTTTTCTATCCATGAAAAGCTGTGGTTATTGTTGTAAATGTGTTCCGCAAAAGCTGGATATCTGTTGTACTTTATTGCCTTGAAAAGTTCTTGATATCTTTGATTTAAGGTTCGCCCAGTTCTTCCTATATAAAACAGTTTACAGTCATCACAAGTGAGCCTGTATACTCCCGAATTGGTATATATATCTTTTTTATTGATACTATGTGCATTATATATATATATATATATATATGTTCTGATATTTTATTTCTGGTTCTAAATGATGTTTTAAGTTGAAATTTCTTAAATATATTCGCGATTTTAAAAACTTGATTTCCAAAATACGTAAATGTTACAAATTGATTACGTTCAGAGATTTTCTTTCTTTTCTCATGGTTTTTCTTTCTTTCTCCGTTTTCTTTCTTAAGTATAATATTGTCTATCATTTCTGGGTTGTAGCCAATAGCTTTATCAAGTTGTTTTATTATTCTCTTTCAGTTAGTTTTCATTACTCAGGGGAAGTTTTAATAATCTATTAATATACTGTAGCTGTTGTAAGCTGCTTGTTTGTGAGTTCCTGGGTGGTTGGAGTTTTTATTGATGGTGGTGATGGACAGTGTGGGTTTCCTAAATATATCGAAATCTATGCTATTGTTGGTTTTTGTTAATGTGAGGTCCCAGAAAAAGTGTGTGCTGATACGACTGTATATAATAATAATAATAATTAATAATAATAATAATAATAATAAAGTAACTACATCAGCATTGTTAATAAGAAATGGCTTTGATATTTTATAATGATTATAAGTTGTACCTTTTAATCGATACCAAGCGTAAAAAGCATACAACAAATCGTACATTATTACTCACTACAGCATTACTCACTACTACTTAAAAACACTCTGATTTCTAGATGCTATATCAAAGAAAGTGATGTGTTTTAATAACAAAAATTAAACAAATTTTGTTAACCTACTGATCTATTATTACATTTGTTTACATTACAACATACAGGGTCCCTCATATAAACTAAGACCGAACGTACGGTGTTTGCGCTACGACAGCTGCCTTAGGCGAACTTACGTCGCGTGGGGCCGCCCTGCTTTTTTTTTTGCTAGGGGCTTTACGTCGCACCGACACAGATAGGTCTTATGCCTTCTTTTGAGAAAGCTACATACAACTGTCCAAAACGAATCACCATCAACAGCGTCGTATGCCCTCACTCCATTTGAGCACTGTGGAGAGGTTTGGAATTTAATCCAGGCTTTTAGTACGCATTCTAGTGATTACAAATTCTATAACGCTACCTCACCTAACATGCCGACCAACATTTTGATGGTAATTTTTTTAACGAAAGGGACTCGAACTGGCTAATCACGGCGTCAGACGTGTTAACGAGCATGGCCACCAAGTAAGTTGCACTCCCGCGTGCTTGTTGATAGACATAAACCTAGAATGAAAAACAACAACATAATTTCACTGAACAGGTGAAGTATGATGATGTTCTCGTAACCCATAACTGGTACCAGTTTATGTCTCTCAGATGGTCCGGCCCCGCGGTGTAGGGGGCAACGCGCACGCCTGTTACCCGGCGGCCCCGGGTTCCATTCCTGGCTGGGTCAGGTGCTTTTAATTGTAGATGATAACAACGTGGGCATCGCTCTTCAATAAGTGCGTGGAAATGAACAAAATATCTGACACCTGGCGACACTCAATGATGAAGATCTTGTGTAAAGGAAAGGGAAACACGAGTTGCCTAGATTCGTACCGTGGAATTGCCTTAGAAAGCAATCTTTAAACTCTTTACCAGGTTACTAACAACGAGACTGAAAGAAGAGGTACCGGGCGAGTTGGCCGTGCGCGTAGAGGCGCGCGGCTGTGAGCTTGCATCCGGGAGATAGTAGGTTCGAATCCCACTATAGGCAGCCCTGAAGATGGTTTTCCGTGGTTTCCCATTTTCACACCAGGCAAATGCTGGGGCTGTACCTTAATTAAGGCCACGGCCGTTTCCTTCCTACTCCTAGCCCTTTCCTGTCCCATCGTCGCCATAAGACCTATCTGTGTCGGTGCGACGTAAAGCCCCTAGCAAAAAAGTAAAAAGAAGAGGTAGACCACGCCTTACCTGAAGAGCAATTCGGCTTTCGACGAGGGAGATCTACAATGAATGCGATAAATAATCTGATTGACGACATAGCGGATACCCTCAGACATCCAAAAGGGAAACTTTACGCGATCTTCGTAGACTACAACAAAGCGTTCGACCTAGTGCACAGGGAAAAGCAATTAAAGAAACTCGGAAACATAATAGGATATATGAATACTTTAACGAACATCATTAGGACCATTCTTGCTTATAATTACATCTCTGCAAACGATAACGTCTCTATCTCGAATCTCATAACGCAGATGAACGGAGTACTACAGGGTGATCCAATGAGCCCCATACTCTTCAATATAGCGGTCTCAGACCTAATACCCACTATAAAGGTCGCAGGCGATGAGGTACATATATACATGTATGCAGATGACATGGTACTCGTATCAAAAAAACACTAAAAACTACAGGCTGCTTTCAACAAGCTGACCATTTGGGCAGAGGACAATAAATTCAGAATTAATCGACAAAAGACGGTACAGATGATCTTCCGCAAGGGAGGCAGAACAGCATTAACAAAGAAAATTCAATATGAAAATGGAGGATAAACTATGCCAATAGTGAACAACTTTAAATATTTGGGCATTACATTACAGACGTCAGGAACTACTTATACTAGACACATCAAGAATAGAGTGGCTGCGGCCGTAATAGCGAATGACATCTTGATCTTAAGCAAACTTTCGGTTGAAATCGCTATGAAATTGTTCCATCCAAAAATATCTCCGATAATGACGTACGGACTAGAATTGATATGCGAACATCTGACTAAAGGAAATATTCGAGACATTGAAAGTGTAAAAGCAATCTACATGAAAAAGGTATTATGTTTGTCCAAATTCACTCCTTCAAGACTATGTTACGAGCTGACAAGAGAACTCTTCTATACATAAGAACTACGTCACAAACTAATATTGCCGTCTACAGATGCATTCAACCAGTTACAAATAGAGCTGCAAACCAAGAAGGGAGATATATGGGACACTTTTTACACCACAGAGGCTATGACCAGTACGGATTAGATGAAGGCAAACTATGAACTCAGGCATATTGTGACTAGATTAGCAACACACGGTTTTCATCATCGTGTGTGTGCTAACAAAACTTTTCACACCCCGAGAAAGGAATGTATATGTGTACTGTGCGCGAAGACTTGCGACTTACATCATGTTGTGACGTGTACTAAAATACAGATGGGACTCACCAAATTCTGTTTGATGTAATTAGTCATGTAAACATATTTTAATGGCCAATGGTTGCAGTAAAATCTTTATTATTAATATCCCTGGCCTGGGGACTGGGTGTTTGTGTCGTCCTTAACGTTCCTTTCCTCACATTCAACACTCTACACTTCCCCCATTCCAATTTCACGCAGGTTCATATCACATGGTGCAAGAAGGGGCAAAAGATCTCTATAGGTCGACGCCCCGAACAAATAGCATTTAAAAAAATGTCAGATATATGTGTGACAGGTAAAAGAAACCAGGAAGTACGCAGTTCGACTTCATGCCGATAGATATAGCTGTGTACCCATATCATCATGGCGAATATGCACCGAAGTCTTCTCTGATAGAAACGCATTTTTCTTTTAAAAAGTACAAATGTCGTGGTCGTGAGAGGTTCGCTGTAATTTTCTTGTAAAGAAGACATAACAGTCTATAACTTGTACCAATTTCAGCTGTTGAAAGATTCTCGTTTTCTCAATATCGCTGTGAATGACAGACAAAAATAGGGATTTCATATATATAGATAACACGGTTGCCATTACTTATGAAGTGATCTCCGTTATGTATTTATGTATGTATGCATGTATGTACGTATGTATAAAATCATAATTTCTTTCAGTTCTTGGCTCTACATGCAGTAACAATGACTCATGTGCACCTCTGGCCAATGCCGAGTGTAACGCAGCTGTCTGCTCCTGCGCAAAAGGTTATACTCGGTATAGCGAGACACTCTGTGTGCGAGGTATGTAAATAAAAGTACGCACTTCTGTTTTTTTAAGAGTTTGAATGATCACATACGCTACAAATTGCCTTAAACGCAGCTTGTCACTGTTCTAACACAATACAACAATTGTTTTGTTTGTTTATTCCCCAGCTCGAAGGTTAATTTGTTCCCAAAACTTGGCAGGTTCGATCCTGGCTCAGTCCGGTGGTATTTGAAGGTCAGCCTCGTATCCGTACATTTACTGGCACGTAAAATAACTCCTGCAGGACTAAATTCCGGCACCTCGGCGTCTCCGAAAACCGTAAAAGTAGTTAGTGGGACGTAAAGCCAATAATATTAATTTTAAAAAAACTCATTATTTTGTTCCCGAACAGCTGTTATATAGACAATCTCGGTGTCAACGAGGCAGGGTAATAGGGAAATAAGGTACAGTGAGTATCTCTCACCGGTTGGCCAGCAGGCGCGCCCAATCTGCCTCCCGTTGACTCATTAATTCCCGTTACACAGCGCAGCGACAGCACGGGAATGCTCGCACTTCGCAGTTCAGGTCCGTGCTCAGAATGTGTATTAAGTGTTGATCTATCACTCCAACTGTTCTCAAGTGTTACTTCGGCGTATGATTATCATAATGCCTCCACATGTGTACACGGTAGAAGAAAGGGTATTTATGTACGATAATTATGTGAAAACAGGTTCTTACTTAGAAGTCGTTGGCGATTTGGAACACAGTTTTCAGGTGTACGCCATACACATGGAGAAACCATGATGAAACTCGTAAACAAATTTAGAGGAAGTTTTTCTTTACTCGATAAGAACCGAAGTTTTTAAAACGTGTACTTAACGAGGGAAAAGTAAAAGAAATCGCAGGAAGATTAGACCATACGCCTACAAAATCTCTAAGACGACGTGGACAAGAAGCGGGGTTTCGGAAAGGCTGAGCCTGGCGCGTTACCAAAATGATAAAATTACGGAAGACGAACTTATGCGTGTGATTCGGAGTTTCCTAAGACGATGCTAAAAATGTGTGGAGGCAGGAGGAGAACATTTCCAACATCGCCTGTCATAAGGTAGGAACTTGTACTAATTTTATTAATTGCTATTTTCTTAATGCCATGCACGGATAGAGTGAGCGAAGTGCTGTCCCTGTTGCTACGCCACGGAGCGGGGAGTGGTGAGTCAACGGGAGGCAGGTAAGTTGGGCGCGCTTGCCGGCCAACGTATGAGAGAAACTCACTGTAGTTTCCAACTGCTTTTCTCATTGCGTCAGAGGTACTATTACATATCAGTTTGCCGAGCCCAAAGTGCGATCAACCCACTGTATGTTGATTAACAAAGTGAGTATTATCGGTACGACAAAGGGTTTAGATACGTAGATACACATGAACAAACATATATTGGTAACCATTTTGACTTGTGATTTTACAGGAACCTTCTCCTGACCATTGTAATCGATATTGAACACTGGGCTCTCTACGATAAATGCAGGCACCTCAGTCTGTATTCGGAGTACATTCTATCGTTCTGACGTTCTGTTTATTTTCGAATACCCCGGCTTTTTACCAGAGCTTTGGCGTTGAGAGGTAGAACAATGTCTGGTAGAACTGACTTGGTTCTTTCATAGCTTGATAATGCCTGTATTCTTCTTTTTCTTCTTCCAGGTCTTTTCCCGATAACCTGAGTTCGGTACTATGACTGGATTAAGCCAAATTGTGCGACCATATATTTTTCTTTACGCCAACCCTATGAGGAGGGATTTGTTCACTATTGCATGTTAGTGTATAGATGCTAATAGTGTGATGTGCTGTACGTACAGTAGAGAAGAGGTGGAAGTATTGGGTTTAATTTTAGGGGCACGTGGCATTATAAATAGGATTTTTAATGAATTTCTGGGACAAATTTGGCCTACGGAATCCAGAATCAATCTTTTGGTAATCGCCACTTTACGAGGATCGTTATCAATTTTCAAATCACATCTGCATTCACAAAGGTTCCCTTTATTGTACTAAATATGTTGTTCTTTAACTCTTTTGTTGTATTTTCCAATGTTAATGCTATATAGTGTATATTATGTTATAAATTATTGATATTTAATTTTGTTATTTTTTGATGTAGTTAAACTTTGTCCTCGTGGCAATCAAGAATGTCTGGAAAGTAGTATTCTTGGTAAATACAAGACGTGTAGTAAGACGAACACAAAAAACCTATTCCCCGAGCAAAAGGAATTAACCAGTTTCGGATAAAATTCTACGCCCGGCCGGGCTCAGAAGCCAAATGCCACCACGCTGACTTTTCAGTCAAGGAGCCGTCTTATTATTATTATTATTATTATTATTATTATTATTATTATTATTATTATTATTATTATTATTATTATTATTATTATTATTAATGCAACCATACCACTCAACCGATACGGTCACAGTATTATTATTTCCGTGTCTGTGGTGTAGTGGTTAGTGTGACTAGCTGCCACTCCCAGAGGCCCGGGTTCGATTTCCGACTCTGCCTCGAAATTTGAAAATTGCTACGAGGGCTGGAACGGGGTTCACTCAGCCTCGGGAGGTCAACTGAGTAGAGGAGGTTTCGATTCCCACCTCAGCCTTCCTGGAAGTGGTTTTTCGTGGTTTCCCACTTCTCCAGGCAAATACCGGGATGGTACCTAACTTAAGGCCACGGCCACCTTCTTCCCATTCCCTTGCCCCCCCCCGCTCGAATACCCCCTACAAGGCCAAGTTCACCATAGCAGATGAGACCGCCTGGGTAAGGTACTGGTACTCCTTCCCCAATTGTATCCCAGACCAAATATCTCACACTCCAGAACACTACCCTTGAGGTGGGATCCTCGCTGAGTTCGAGGCAGAAAAGAAACCTGAAAGTTAAAGGGACTAAATTAAAAAATATTATTATTATTATTATTATTATTATTATTATTATTATTATTATTATTATTATTATTATTATTATTATTATTGAATAAGCCGATTCAGGACTACATTTCTTTTATCCTTTTGGAGCGGGTTCCTTTTCTCTCTTTGTTCCATGTTATTTCGGTTATTTTCTTTGGTTTGTCATTTTTCCAATTTTGAATTTTGAATTTAAAGATCTCCCTGTTTTGAATGCCTTTTTGTGTGATTCCTGACAGTTTCAAGTCATTTGTTGTTTTACTCGATCCATTTCTCAATGTCTAACTTTTATTCCTACTAATTTTTCACGTCGTTATGTCCAACTGAGGAGCACGCTTGAATATATTTAGCTGATGATTTTGCCGTCTTCTCTTCCCAAAATCTTTTCATCCTCTCACTGAAATTCTTCTTACGTTCTTCTGTCCAGGTTTTATTAGTTCTAGCGTTTGGCTCCGTGAAACAATGATTATTAATCAGTGTTCTGAAAGCAGATAGGTTCTTCACAGTTTCCTGGTTGATGTTGATTTCCTGAAGATCTCATTCTATTTCATTTAGCCAGTTGTTCTTGACTTTCATTTTGAGGGCAAGATTTAGAATTCTTTTGGTCAGTCTGTCATTGTTCATTCTGAGAATGTGAGCAAAGAATTTCAACCTCCTTTTTCTGATAGTGTCTAAGTTTTCAGTGTGACAATAAATTTCATGAGATTTTCTTTTCATTCATACTCCCTCTGTGCAGACTGGGAAGAAATTTTTCCGTAACATTTTCCTTCTTGCTTTTCTATTTTCATGAGTGATCTACCGCCAATGATTAAGGTTTCCCGATGCGTATAATACTTCAGATTTTATTACTGTATTATAATGTCTTAGTTTTGTCTTCCGAGATAATGACTTTTTGTTATATGTATTCCAAGTGATTCGACATTTAGTAATTCTATCCTTATTTAATCCAGAAGGTCGAATGATTTCTCCAAGGTATTTGAATTTATTTACTTGGGAAATTTGTCCAAATTTAGTCATCATAGCTTGCCCATCTCCTTCCGTGTAGCCTAATGGGCTTTTTCATATGATATTTGAAGTCCTGTTTTGGCTGCAGTTTCATGTAGGTTTTCGTGGGAGTGGAATGCTTCTTGGCTATTATTAGAAAGAATCGCCAGGTCGTCTGCAAAAGCTAGTAACCGCACGTGAATTCTGTTTTTCAGTTGTCTATCAGGAGTTATTCCTTTAACTTCCTTTTCCCAGGTTCTGATTACTCAAGATTGAATAAGAGAGGTGACAGTCCATCTCCTTGTCAAACCCCTGTGTTGACATCAAAAGGGTCAGATATTTCTCCTAAGAATTTAACTTTGGATGTAGTGTCACTTGATGTTTGTCTGATTAATTTTCTTGTTTTCCTACCTACTTTACATTCTTCGAGTACTTTGAAAAATGTCTGTCGGTCTATGGCACCGGGCGAGTTAGCCGTGCGGTCAGGGACACGCGGCTGTGAGCTTACATCCGGGAGATAGTGGGTTCGAATCCTACTGTCAGCAGCCCTGAAGGTGGTCTTCCGTTGTTTCCCATTTTCACACCAGGCAAATGCTAGGGCTGTACCTTAATTAAGGCCACGGCCGCTTCCTTCCAACTCCTAGGCCTTACCTATCCCATCGTCGCCATAATATCTATCTGTGTCGGTGCGACGTAAAGCAACTGGCTCTGTATTGTGTTGTATTGTCGGTCTATGCTTTTCTGAAGTCTACTAAGATGATCACTGTTTGTCTAGTTTTGCGCACTTGTAAGATAGTTTTGAGATTGAGTATTTGTTCTGTGCATGATCTTCCCTTTCCGAAACCTGTCTGGCATTCTCCAATGAGGTGATCTGTTTATATTTGAAGTCTTCTCTGTGGAACTTTGGAAAAATTCTGTAGGTAACTGATGCGAAGGAGATACCTCTATAGTTGTTAATATCAGTTTTATCACCTTTTTGTGCAGTGGGTGAATTAGTGCACATTTCCAGTCTTCAGGAACTTTTCCGTGATCCAAATATCGCTGAGAATAGCATGAAGTTTAGAGGCAAGACTTTCGCCACCAATTTTCCACATTTCGGCAATTATACCGTCCTCACCTGGAGCTTTGTTATTTTTCAGTTCACTGATAATCTGTTTAATTTCTTCTAATGTAGGTGGTTCTGAATCTGGATTTGGTGTGGGTTTTTCAAAGGTGAGTTGTTCTCAAGGAGATTCACAGTTTAAACATTTCTGAAAATGGTTCGCTAACAGTTTGCAATTTTCCTGGTTATTTGTTTCCAGAGTTCCATCCGGACGTTTGAAAGAAAGGTTAGGTGCCTGGTCATTTGATATTTCTTCTCTGAAAGTTCTGTAAAAGTTTCGTGTGTCATTTTTTGTGAAATCCAGTTCAATTTATTTCAGTTTATTATTATTATTATTATTATTATTATTATTATTATTATTATTATTATTATTATTATTATTATTATTATTATTATTATTATTATTATTATTATTATTATTATTATTATTTGCATAGTTTTATATACTGTTCAGATTCTCAAACCACTTTAGACAGAGTTTTTAAACATCTAATTTTGTGCATGTTATGTTCGATTCGAGGTATATGACATGTACTGTATATCATATTAATGTGTATCACCATTGTGTAATTAAATGCATCCCACATATAATAGGGCTGGTTTTTCGTCAGATGTTTAGACACATTCGCAACATGAAAGATTAGATGAATAACATGTGTTATTATTACTATTTTTATTCTTATTGCTGTTGTTTCAGGAATAGGTGATCCATGCAATAATGATACGAACCAAGGGGACAAATGTTTCGACAATGGAATTTCTGTTGTGTGCAATAAAACCGGTCAATGTCAATGCCTCAATGAGACCTATATCCAAGTACCTAACGGATTTGGTTGTGTGATTAAAAGTTGCGGTAAGAAATCTTCCATTATGATGTTGTTTTCCTATAAATACAAGATCTGAATAGTATTAAGAGAAGGTAAAATCTACAATATTGTTTCTGTCATAAATCATGAAAATAATTCCAGATGACATTGCTGAATAAGGCCATTGTGGAAGTAACGCTATCATGTTGGATTCAAGTACCCACTTTTGATATAAAATCGTTGCTATACAAGAGATATTATACTCCGACAGCATATCAGTCTTTTCACGGGCCATTGGATGTACAATTACTCCAAATGGAAGAAAGAAGTCATCGATTTGAGTCACATTTTTGGAAGACTTCCTGGAAACAGAGTTTTTCACCCATTTCCGTAGTTCCCATTCGCTCAATCAACACAGTGAGTATTCTGACGTGGAAATATCCTCCCTGTCTTCCGTTAAACTGTTCTTGTGAAGGTACATGGTTTGAAATATGTATTCGTTGATGAAAAACCAGCTATAAGGAGGTAATCATGATTGAATGAAACCATAGAACTATGAAAGGAACGCTCCACGTTTAATCGGAACCTGCGTTAACAATTGAATATGCGGTTTGTCATGTATTACGTCTTGCTTCTCTGCAGAGTAATACATTCACGTAGTCATCCCCTGATACATAGTGTCTGCCTGTGCAGGAAATCTAACTCGAAGGTATATACACTACTCTCACCCTTTCCCATTCTTACGGCACCGAAAAACTTTCAATGTGTAAGTGCGACGTTAAAACACTGGCAAAAATTTATTGATAGTGTTACAGGGATTTATCGTGGACCGCAGAGGTGAGGAAGCGCGTGGGCTGAAGGGCTGGGCAAGAGACCATTTAAAAATGGGAAATTTTATTTCTTTTCTTTTTAAAAATCCAAATAAAGTAGTGCAAGTACCAGAAAAAACATAGGAGTTGAAAAATTACTTGAAAACAGTCACATTTAACAAAGACCTCGTCATCTCCAACAATACATTGGACTTAGAAGACCTTAATCAGGTACAAGTTTAATCGGAAGGAACTCCCAGTTATTAACTTACATATGAAAGGGCATAATTGCTCCTAACAGGTACAACATTATAGAGTTAGAACTCCAATTACATAGAGGCTAGCCTCAATAAAGTGATATTTCACTTGTTACATTTTCAGTTACACTGGCAACCCATTGGGTGACGCCACTTCATAGTATTCATACATAGGCTGCCTCATGGTGGGATTATCAATTACAACATTCACAAACAGGTGGAGTACTGTTCCCGCGGTTAACCACAAAACCATAACGAATATACAGCGGCATATTGCCCATTCTACAAGCTCTCAAAAAAGGAAAAGGTTACCATAAATACAGGCCATTAGCAAAAGAGGAGACGAAACACCAGCGTCCCTTAACGAACATTCGGGAAAAGATAAGAACCTAAGTGGGCTTAAGGCCCTATGGCACGGGGGATAGTCCCATGCTAAAAAGGGTGACTATAAGGGGAACGTTGAAAGGCCGAAACAAGTTTCAAAATTTAGGAGTTGAAAAACTTTAGTCACCCAGCTCAAAAGTAGAATGGAAAAGTTACGAGGGTAGTCACTCTTGCTCCCTTAGTTTAAATATTTTCCTAGTAGGGAATATAAATTAAGTCCGAAGACTGCGCACATGGCCCTACATTTCAGCGAAAAATGAAAATATTGCATATTACGTTATAAGGAAAACCGCTTAAATCTTCCGCTCAGAACACACGCCGGCACACATACATATTCAGATAAATTCTGCCATTAACTTACCTGTTAAGTAGTATAGGGGTTACTTCAGGACATTCCGGCATTCACCGGCATGCCGATTTACAACACATAATTTTTTTCCTATTGTCTTCAATGGGCCCCACGAAAAAATATAAATAACAGTTATTTAACACTATTTTTATTATTTTTCCTATTGTCCTAACTGGGTCCTGACGAAAAAACTGTTTAAATACCTAAAATTTAACCTAAGTTTGGTCCTCGGGAAAAATATAAAATACCCATAATTTTTTTCCTATTTGTCCTAACACATATTTTTTTCCTATTGATTCACCGGCATGCCGATTCACAAACATAATTTTTTTCCTATCTGTCCTGAATACCCTCAACGAAAAAATTGTTTAAATACCTATAACTTTTTTCCTTTCTGTCCTGAATCCCCCAACGAAAAAAGTTTGTTTAAATACCTAAAATGATGTTTAAATACCTATATTTTTCCTATCTGTCCTCAATACCCCCAACGAAAAAAATTGTGTAAATACCTAAAATGGTGAAAAAACTGTTTAAATACCTATAATTTGTCCTAAGTGTGACCCTCGAAAAAAATATAAAATAACAATCATTTAAGATTATTATTATTATTATTATTATTATTATTATTATTATTATTATTATTATTATTATTATTATTATTATTTGACAGTACTCATTCATACTCGTTCTCTGTTGAAACGACCTTCCGGAGCAACGTTCTATCTTGTTGAAGCTAACAAGGTCATTTCCTCAATGTAATTACTGCTTGCGGTATTAATCATTCTTCAATGTCATCTACTCTGTTCCTGTGACGTAAGCGCACAGCGATGTGTAATCTTGTTTTTCCGCATGTGCTTCCCTCTTGTAGATAATACTAGATACTACTAGATGCTTTTAGTAATGCCCTCTAGTAGCTACCGATGATACATACTTAGACAAAGACTATCAAAGCGCACTCTTAAGAGTACAGATTGAACTTTTTAGATATTTAACTTGTGTTAATCTTGCATCATATATTTGATTAAACTGTCCTTCATTCAACAGTCATCGTAGAGTAGTTGGTTAAGTGTTGAGCTGGCAATCGAAAGCTTTGAGGTTCGAGTCTTAGTATTGGAAAGAAATTTTAACATTTATTCAGCATTAAGTTCATATATATATCCCCAACAGAACGAGAATCTTTGTCTGCCACGTTAGCTCAGGTGGTTAGATGGTAGGTAAATGTCTAGGATTTGTTCTCTTTCGGTCTATTCATTCCTTTCAAAAATTCTGAGCTATATAGGGGAGGAAGAGGTGAGAGTGTAATGTTGGTGAAGGCTCTCCAGCGTTTACAATGCTGAGAGATGACTTCGGAGGAGTTGGCCGCTCCAGGAAGGAAAGAGAAGGAGTGAAAGAAGGAGAAAGGAGCGAATAAAAAACCCTGGGGTTAGATCGAGGAAAAATTAGAAAACCAGCGCTGGCTTCGAAAAGTCCCAAGTGTTTCTCCTAAGTTAGGAGTTTTGCAATATCTAACAGCGCTGGTAAATAAAATATGTATATGTTAAGACCTCTGGCAAGTAAGTCTGTGTGTATGATGGCCTCTGACGTAGTGGTAAACACTCGCAAGCCTGAATGTAAAGAGACTCCTGGCGAGGCTATAAGTATCCTGTAAGGCTCTGTAGACCTTAAGGCTGAATGTAAAGAGACCTCTGGCGAGGCTTTAACTAGTCCGTAAGTCTCTCTGTGGGTATTTGGCCTCTGGCACGGCTATAAACGCCTGCAAGCCTAAAAAACCTGTAAACCTTAAGACTGAATATAAGAGACCTCAGGCGCTGCTATAACTAGCCAGTAAGTGTCTCTATGTGTGTGTATGAGGCCTCTGACGTAGTGGTAAACACTCGCAAGCCTGAATGTAAAGACCTCTGTCATGGCTATAAACGTCTACAAGTCTGTGTGAATGAAAGACCTCTGGCGTAGCATAACTGCTCGTAAGTCTGTGTGTATGTTTTGCCTTTTTTTTCTTAGTGTATACATGTTAGTACATGTGTTAATAACCATATGGAACGGTATCATAATTAGGAAGAACTACTCTTTTATCGTACGCAAATGAAAATTGTTTGGTTACGTCCTTATTTACTAAATTTTTAGCTATAGCGTCTCTGGATATTTGATTGTAGTGTAATGGTATATTTTCCCTTACTTCGCTTTCAATAATTTTTATCATAGCTTCACCATTCAGACGTTGTAAATTTCTCCAATTTAGAGTGAAACCCTTAATTTTCGTAATAGTGGAACTATCATTCTTTTTTAAATAATAACTTTTTGGCCCTGTTGATACCCACTCAACACCGCACATACCTTTTCCCAGTTCATTTGTCCATTCACCTAACATACAACCTGTTTCTATAGTATTTAAACCATTATTTTTATACACTATTGAATCAGTATCAAAATATATCACAGCATCCCCCAATTTATCTAACATCTGATACAATCGTAACCTGGCATTTGAAGTTGTAAAAGCAGCAATAAAGACGTTTGTTGCTGTATTATTTTCTATATAATAATCTTTAAAACTGTACTTCATTTGAACCATATCGTCATTGAGAAAATTCACATCTATTTTCTCTAACCTGTCGTCTAGAAGAATTTCATAGAATCTATCTAGCGTAGTTACGTATTCAGTTTTACTCATATTTTGTCTCTGACCAAACTTACCCCATAAAGAATTTAAGCATGTTTTTGAAACATTACGTTTTCCTGGATTTTCTCCAATATTGTCTAAATCTAGATTAATATCTAATTTTTCCTTAACAGCCTGTAAATAGTGTTCCTTGCTTTCGAAATCATCTTTCCAAGGACTTGTTTCCAGTTTGATTTTCATAAAATCTTTCACATACCCTCTAAATAATGTGTTGCTCTTCTTTTCAAAATGCCAGACTTCATATATATTTAGTATTTTATATCCCTTTTCTATAGCCATGTTGACTTCATCTGTTGTCCATGTGCCTATAAAACTTCGTTCTATTTCTGTATGGTTACAACTTTGTATTTGTTCCTCTACACACTTGTAACATAGAGGAAATAATAATTTTTCATTCTTGTCAATTTTGATTTTTGCAGGAAGAACAGGGTGATATAATTTTCTTGGTGCTGTAACTCTGCATTTTATTAATCCGTACCAAGTATGATCATAGTAATCTGGTTTATATATTTTTATTGGGTGCCCGACAGGATAGTAATCATAATACTGAACAGTTGGATAAATACTGCAAACATCTATGTATTCTATTTTTTCATGAACTCCATCAACTGTAACTCTTAGTTTTGTGGCATTCGTTCTTCCTCCAAAGAAAGCATCTCTTGGATTAAGAGGTTCAATAATTTCAGGCAGTTTTTTGTTCTTTTTCATCGTTTTATACGTTTGAGAATTTTTCCATTCGCATTCCCAAATCTCAATTAGGTTGTATCCAGCATCTCGTATTTTTTTACTTCGCTCTAATGTTTTTTGATACAAATCACTCATAGTTTCCTGATTTTTGTTGTTAATACTTTCAGATTTAAAACATCTTCGACATCCGTGCCAGAAGCATCCGTGGAACTGATAAACGGTATTATTTTCTCTGTCAAAACCATCGACTTTAGCGCCCGCAATTCTAACTTCTCCACCATTCAAAGCATGCTGAATATTTTTCTTGTAATGACTTGATAACCACGAAATAGATTCTTTACTGTATCTTTCATTTTGTACTTTATCTAGTACAGCGATTGTATTTTCTTGTAGATATTTTGAACGATATATAGCCATACAAACTCCAGCTATGGTGAGGTAACAAAAAGTATCAATATTTACAATTTCTAAAAATTGTTTCCGTAATTCTAGACAGCCTCTTCGCAGAATATCAACATCTGAATTACAATATTCGTTAATTTCTTTTTTCATGTTGAATACGTAATTCTCTTCAACTCTTTCCTTATGCCATTTCAAAAACATTTCTCTGTCTTTTGGCTTCATTGTATCGACGCAGTAATATTTTGTATCTGGAATAGAACCTATATAATTTTCATTTCCTTGAGTATTAAACAAGTGTGGGAAGTATCCTTTTTTCAGTTCTTTTAATCCAAATGTTTTTAGAAAAGCACTCAGAGCACCTTGTACTAAATTACTACTGTCAATAATTTTTAGTCTGATACTCTCAATTTCAAGAAGCATAAGTTTCGTTCCAGTGTAAACAGTGTAAGGTGTGATTGTATTTTCAACGCAATATTTCAAAATAAACTGTGAATCGTAGGCCTTAGCATAATGAGCTATAAATGTATAACCCTTGTGTTCTTTAGAAATCAACCACTTACAGAATTCTTCATTTGTTTTGAATCGGTAAACTGTATCACCACTGAAATTGTGAACTATTATTAAATTAGGTATATGAATACCTGTTTCTTGCTGAGCCTCGTAATCAAACCACATATACTTTTCGGTATAGTCACAATCGTTCTTAGGTTTTAAATATCTGCCTTTTTTGTCCTTACAACACTTGAATTCAGAGATATTATCACATTTTAAAATTTTGTGGCATTCTGAGCACTCGAAATAATAATATGGAACACGCTCTACAATTTTTGTCTTATCGAAATCATTCGTTAAAGTCGTGCCATCTTTACTGCAATTAGGACATCCTCTTGCCATTAAAGGTTTTCTACCTTTCTCAATTAATCTCGTACATATTCCACCCTGTTGTTTTCTTCTCTGCATGTAACATTTGTGATTTTTAATCTCTACCTCTTCTTTACAGTTTCTACACCATTCGAATCCGCATTTATGTTCTCGATTTCTCAATACAATTTTATTACATCCTGTACATTTCAAAACAGTGTCACAAACTTTTTGATGGTTATCTAAACACTCTTGATTGTAACAATATCTATTACATTGGCGACAATATATTTTATCCTCTTCCGTTTCATGTTCATCTCCAGAACACAATATACATTTGGTTTTTACCTCTTCTCCTTTACACGTATGTTTATTTTTATTATTGTACGGCTTTTTACATTTGTGACAGAAGTAAGAAGAACCCGAGAAAGCCTGCATACTGTTGATTACATCGAAGTGATTTTTATTTTTATATAGGTATATTTTTGTCTCACTATCCCTACCGCTGTAAATAATCGAGTTAAAATTTTCTGCGCATACAACGTTGATTTGAATATTTAATAACTCTTCTGTAATTTTTATATCAGCCAACGTAAACCCTTCTTCATTAAATTCACCCAATCTGTTACACAATTCTGCAGCAAGTTGATCCTGTAATTTTCTTCCTTTTCTAATGTATGCTACTTCATTAACACTTAATTCACGGTCAAGAATTATTTTTGTGTGATAGGTTAAAGCCACAATAACAGCTCTCGGACAACATAAATTATCAGTATTGTTGATCTGAGTTATACATTTTTTTGTTCTCACGTCTTGACTTAAATTTATAATTTTCTTTCTACCTGCACCTCGAGGCATGGAAATAACTCGAATGCTAAAACCAGTTTCAGCAAAGTCAAGAGTTTCGTTTGAAGTTAAAATCTGTGCTATTCTTTCGGAAAATGAGTGAACTGATTCTTTGTAGCTGTGAAATTTGTAAAGTCCTGTAGAGATGGGATTATTAAAAGATAGATTATTAGCCACAATAGTCCTCTTTGCAACCAACTTTAGCATTCTGGTTAGTGTGTCTTCAATTACGTTAACATCAGTAGTGGTATTTGCGTTGTTATTGAATTCAAAACGGTAATTAATTTCGTAGGATTTATATTTTTCATTAAACCTTGGTTTTGATTCTACGATGTTAAAAATATCTGTTCTTTCTCTCTTGAACTCTTTCTTTTCATCTCTTGGTTTCTTAAACAGTTTATTGCTGAAGGGAAATATATCTTTTAATTTTTGTGACCTCTCTCTACTGTTACTAAATAAATCATCATCGAACCGATAAAAGTAATTAATATTTGGAACACGCTTTTGTCTTGGAGGTCTTGGTTGTTCAAAGATATCATTACTAAACTCAAGGAATGGATTGCTTACAGATTTTTCTCCTTGTATAAGATTTTGAAGTCTTTGAATCAGATCAGCCTTTCTTAATGTAGAATAATTCCTAATACGATTTTCTCTTGCTAATGCTCTCAACTCTGTTACTTTTAGACTGTTCAAGTTATTATTGTTAATTGGCGGTACCTCTAGGGGATTTTGAAGTCTTTGAATTAGATCAGCTTTTCTTAATTGAGAATAATTTCTAAGACCTCTTGTTCTAGCTAGTTCTCTTAAATCTCTCACTGACAGATTTCTCAAGTTGTCCATTTATATAGGAAAAAAATTATGAATAATATTTTCTTGTGAAAGAGACTACGCCCTTTCTATTTATATAGGAAAAAATTCTTAATAAAAAATAAAAAATGAAAATTAAAAGAATATTCAGCATAATTTAAGCGGTAATTTTCTCATGATAAGGTAGTTTTAGATGGCTTCTCATACTACATCTGGAGAGAACCTTACCACAAATGCATTCAACTTTCTCTGTTAATTTCGAGCGATATTTATCATAATAAGCCTTTGCACAATCTCTACACCTATGCTCGCTTGTACAGTTTAAACATCGTTTTTCTTTTGTTGGTTGACCACATTTGTGATTATATCTGCTACCATTTTTAATGTCTTCATTACATACTGGACAAGTAATTGTTTTTTGCTTCCAGTTACGTTCGAGTTCCTTAAGATGTTCAGAATGTTCCTCTCTATAATCTTTTTGTTTCTTCTTTATACATTCAAAGCACCCACTCTTCGATGGTAAATTTTTCTGTTTAGCTATTTTGATCTCTTTATGCATTTCTTTCTCTTGTTTACACAAGGGACAAATAGAAACAGTTTCCATTTATTATAGGAAAAAAACATCAGTAAAAAATCTTTAAAATAAAATCTACTGAATAATTATGTTTTTTAATTTTTATTTTCTAACCGAACTACAATATTCTTTAAATCATTTACTATCTCTACAAAGGTAGAAGACTTCCTCGGACAATATATACCAAAGAGTTCGATATCGAATTTTCCTGCTTTTATTAATGAATTTGTAAACTCATTGTACTCATACATGCTCTTGTCTTTAAAAAAATACAGCATACCGTTTATGTATCGAAACGCTGAATCTATAGCTAGAGGTAAACCAGGAAAACTTTTCGAAATTATTCCGTGACGTTTAGGCTTAAAGGTACATTCATCTATTTCTGTAAAAAATATATCATTGTAGAAAATATAAGTATGCCCTGACTATGTATTCAGTACCGAATGTATTCTTGTATTTGATCTAATATTCCAAACAGACATAGATTTTGGATAATCATTTACTAACATTAAGCTCGGGTAGTCCACCATGTAAATATCATTGTTGATAATCATAACAATTTCACCGGATGGTCTTTGATAAACAGCTGTGATGTTTTTGAAATTTTGAGGCAGGAATGTCAACCAATCAGTAATGAGTTGAGGATGTGTATTTTCTACAGTTACCGAATTATCGAGATCTAGAATCCAGAACCATTTTTCATAAAATATATACATTAGTTGATTGACAATTAAAAATGTGTTTACGTTCAAATCACATAATTTAGGCTCTGTCTTTGGTAATTCAGGGGCTGGCTTGCTTTTAGGTTCATTATTACGGTTAATAGCTTTTCCATATAAACTTTGAATAGCAAGAATATCATCTTGGTGTAGTTCTATTTGATTTTTATAAAAAGCATACATGAGGGACTCATCGTTACTCGAATGCGATATTCCTAGAGCATGGCCGATTTCATGTAGTAAAACAGAATATAGATTTGTTTTCCCTTGTGGTGTATTATCATCGATGTTCAAGTACCAATCTTCGTCTTGATCAATATGAATTTCAATAGGTGAATTTAAACTATTTGGATAAAATGCGTGAGCTAGTGTTCCTCCTTTTCCATCTAATCTAGCAGAACATTGTCCACCAATTTTTTGATTTCTATGTGGATATCCTCGTTTGTTAGAAATAATAATATCAGGATTCTTTATATCATTTTCAAACTCCAGATCAGCATATTGTTGCCACGCTTTAAAAGCAGCTTCCGTTATTTCTAGCACTTGATGACTAGCAAAAGCATAATGCCATTTTATATTTTTATTGTTCCATTTGTATTTTTTTGTACTGAAATATATTTCATCGTCTGGAACACCACATCTTGGAGTATTGATTAATTCTAATGTTGCTTGGTCTAATTTTCCAGTAACTTCGAGATTGTAGTACTCTTGGAATAATTTTAGAGCTTGTTGGTAAGTTGTTAAATTTACTTCTGAAATTTGATGTTCATCAACAGACGGCATATAACCAAATTCATGTAAATAATTTATAGTACATAAGGTCTGATTTTGGCTTGATAATTGAATACCGCATACCAGTGATATAAAGGTTGAAAGTAAGATTAGTCTGTTCATTTATTACAGAAAAAATTACATAAAAAATTATGACCCTATAACACTATCTCTTTGGTACCCAACCGTTGTATGAATTATTGAACCCAAGCAACTTGAAAATAAAAAAATATTAATAATTATTCATTTATTAAAAAACACCTTCATCAGGATCAATTTCGGTTTCGATAGAATCCTCATCAAGTGTTATTTCACCGAACATAATTATTTTCACTTGAGCGGGTAAGATCTTAAGACCTTCATTAATTTTAAATGTTATTTGGTTGTAAATATTAACCTTAAATGGTTTACTTAAATTTAAATGAGTGATAGTTTCTTCCATCGGATTATTTTGGATATACACAGAAAAAACTTTATTGATATCGCTTCCAGAATGTATCTCAGGAACGGGTATTTCGATATCAAATATTGAAACAACTATTTTTCTGATATACAGCTCATAGGAAAATACGTAGCTTATTTCAGTATCTAATTCAGTTGAAAATTTCTTTTCTATTTCAATTTTATCAAAAAATTTCCTGTTTATTTTATTTACCTTCCGTTCCAGATTATGTATATCACTTGTTAAGGGAGCAATTTCTGTTTTTGTAGAATAGTCTCGAAATACTGTTTCAATTTCTTCTTTTGTATAATAATTTTTAAACTCATCTTTAGATATATCTTTTGAACTGGTGACTTTTTCTAATGCTGTATTAAATTGTTTCAAATTAATTGCGTCACCATCTTCAACACCATCGCCAATATTTCTTAATATCTTTTTCCTGAAACCGAAATAATCCTTACCATACCAGATTCTACTTTTGAATTCTTCATCAAATTTGTCTTTAGATATAAGATCTTTAGTTTTATTATCAATACTGTTTATTAATTTTGATATCTTTTTGGATTCATCATCAAATTTCTTTTTATGTAACAAATCTTTAATTTTGTTATCTACATCTGTCTTTTTGTAAACATTTTCATTAGTATTATTTATTAAATCCAATATTTTTTGGATTCTTTCTCAAAATTTTCTTTTGGTAACAAATCTTTAATTTTATCATTAGTATTACTTATTAATTCCAATATATTTTTGGATTCATCGTCAAATTTCTTTTTAGGTAAAAAATCTTTAATTTTATTATCAATACTGTTTATTAATTTTGATATCTTTTTGGATTCGTCATCAAATTTCTTTTTAGTTAACAAATCTTTAATTTTATCATTTATATCTATCTTTTCATAAGCACTCTCCAATTCTTCCCTTATTATAATACTATCGTGTTCTTTAATTTTATTACCGAATATATCCATTTATTATATCCAAAATTTATGGTCCTATAACACTATCTTTCGGTACCCAACTGTTGTGTGAGTTATCGAACCCGAGCCACTTGACATATACTTGATCACCTTTTTTTCTTAGAACCTTTTCAACCAAGTAGTGATCAGGATGTTTTGTTTTCTGCAGTTCTTGTTCGTAAAATGTGCCCTTAATCTCTTCTCCTCTATAGTCTTTTAGAAAATAGTAGATAGGGTTCGTTGCAAAAACTTTGTCAATTTTAAATATTTCTGTGGACCAGTTACCAGTATATCCTTTTTCAAATAGCCCTTTTATTTTGCTTACACGTGCGTAATCACCTATTGTAAATTTTGGTTTTCCATGTATAGTAGGCTCAGAATCAAATAAATTATTATATACATCTTCTCGGTTCTTTGGACTAACATCTACTGGTTTCATTTTAATAGTGCGATGAAATGTGTTATTATAGTCATGTACTAATTTTGGGAGAATGTCTACCCATTTATAATTTCCTTGTATTGAAAACTGCTTCCACATTTTTTCTTTCAGTGTTCTATTGAATCTCTCAACAACAGCTGCTTTGAAAATTGAAAATTTAGAGTAGTGATTGATGTTGAATTTCTTCATGAGATCTTGTACATCCTTGTTGTAAAACTCTTTACCTTTATCTGTCTGTATATTTTTTGGAGATCTATTTGATGTTTTAAATATATGGTCTAGTGCATCTCTAACACATTTACCTGATTTATCTTTAAGTGGTATAGCCCATACGAACTTGGAAAACACATCGATGACAGTCAGTAAATATTTATTGCCTTTATTGATTTTTGAAATTCCTTTCAAGTTACCAGAATCCATTTCTACAAGATCAGCTTGCCATAGATCATCGATACCGTATGTGATAGTTTTTCTAGTAGGATAATTTCTTCTAGCTGGTTTGTGTACTTCATCGATAATGTCTTCTCGTATTCCCTCACCGATCAATTTTTTTTTACAAATTGACTTTTCTTTGCACCACATATCGAACATATACCTGATATTCTCTCTCTTCCATTTACTGTTTTCACTCGTTGAGAATCAACTGTGTTTGTTTCTTTCTTGCACTTCAGGCACCAAATATGTTTCATTTATAGTGTAAAAAATTCTCAACCTTATTGTAACTCTAATATTATTGTAATTCTAATATTACGGTAGTCATAGCACCATTAAAGTCAATCAAGTCATCATTTTCATCTGTAATCGCGAGATGTATATTTTGAATTCTGTCATAAATCGGAACAAATAAAGGGTATTGTGGTTCGTAGATTATTGCTCCTCCAAATTCAACATCTGGCATAAAACAAGAAATTACGTTTGTTTCTCGGTGATAGTGATTCCCGTCTTTTTCAAACATTCCATCGGCTAAATTAAAGTGAACTTTGATCATTTCGAAGGGTATTATTTTTGGTAAGTCAAGTGCAAGGGTTTTTGTTTTTGGATATACGATTTGATCATTAAATCCTAACACTGAACCGATGCTCTCTTCTTTATCAAAGTACAATTTAAAATCGCTTTTAATTTCAACTCTATTTAGTTGTTTATTTGCTTCAATACTTATATTGGTAGCATTGAAAGGTGGTTGACTCTGAATACTTTTTTCTAAACTCTCTAATGTATATTGTCCTGGAGGAATAATCAACATAGATATTACATGTGTTCCATCATCCGATGAACCAGGAAGAACTTTTTCATAATGTAGTTTATTGTTTTTTGAAGTTACATTTGGTGTCAAAAATCTAGAATAAAATCCAGCGAGCCTAACTTTTCTAAACTCGCTATTCAAGGGTACTGTTAGTCGCTTTTCTAGGGTAGATGACTCTCCGCTCAACTTTAATAATCTACTCATTTATTATAGCTAAATAAATGAAGGTTGATTGGGATCCGAAAATACGATTACCAGAAAAGGAGATAAAAACTAAACATGGAGAGCTTTTACCGAATTCTATTCGTTGTGCTATCGTTGGTTCGAGTGGATCTGGAAAAACTACACTTATGATAGATAATTACATCTTAGCTCCAGGATGGCTTAATTGGAAGAAAATCAACCACTTGTACGTTTATTCAAAGAGCTTAGATCAATCAAAGTATCAGGATCTCATCAGCAGATGTAAGAAAATTGAAGATAAAAATGGTCTTTCGATAGCTACGTTTATAGATAATAATGAAGATGCTATACCTTTAGACGAGTGTGAAGATTGTTCTATAGTTCTATTTGACGACTTTATTCTAGAAAATCAAGATATTGTTAGGGAATACTTTACGAGAGGAAGACACAAGGATATTGATTGTTTTTATTTAGCTCAAACTTACTCTAGAATTCCTAAACAGTTGGTTAGAGATAACTTGAACTTTTTAAATATATTCAGACAAGACGACACCAACTTAAATCACATTTACCATGAAAAAGTAGGTGGAGATATGAAATTCGATAAATTTAAAACATGTGTAGTAATTGTTGGAATCAAGATTCTTTCGGATTTCTAACTATAGATTTGACACGCAAGACACATGATGGAAAGTACAGAAATAAAATTCAAACATTCTTGTAAACAGACACAACAGACACAACAGACAAACACACTGTTTTTTTCGTTATATAAATGTTAGCACATTACGAGTCTATGACAGCTAAGCCAAAGAAAAAAGAAGACAACCAAACAGAGAGAACAAGAAACTTCGAAGGACTCGGAGGAATCTGAAGCCGTCAAACAAGCAAAATTAAATATTATAAAAGCAGAAGAATTGAAAGAAGGTTTCAAAGCTTGGAAGAGACAACCATTTACAGAATATGAAAAGTACAAGAAAGAAGACCAACCTGTTATAGATGCCATTAGTATGGTTACTAATAAATTAGAGGCATTAGAAGATAATGTTGTAAAAGCTATAGAAGAAAACAGAGAGGTTGAAAAAAGATTAGTACCATACAAACACGATGACTTTAGTGATTTATTTCCGATACCACCAACACCTGAAGAAACATCGTTTGAGAGAAAGTTATTCCTAAGTGACGATGAATCAATCTCTTCTACAGCAAGGAGAAATTTAGAACCACTCTTGGAGCAAGTTGAAGAGAAAGAAAAGAATAGAATTGCTAGAAAACGTATGTTAAAAGACGGTCCTAGTCTCATAAACGTAGGGCCTGAATTACTAGAAGCCATTAACAATTCTGACGATTTTATATTTGGATTTAGACCTGAAGGAAAAGAGAGATATATTGGTGATTCGAAAGTTACATTCGATCACGATGATTTCATCGTTCAGAAAACAGGTAAAAAATATACAGGGACAAAAGGTCTTCTAACACTTCTAACAAGGAAGGAGATATCCAACAAAGAGTATACGGAAGACGATTTAAATAACTACAAAGAGATAGCTGAACACACGAATTTGATTTTAGAGGACTACAATCCAGATACAGGAAAAGTACGATCATCAAGAGGAGAAAAATGGACAGATATTTTTAGTGATCTATGGAAAGACATTAAGGTAAAGAGAGGAATAGGAAAAATATCACGATCAGCATCTTTAACTACTCCTCCAAAATCTGCAATGTCTCCTGTAAAAACTGGTACAGGGTTTGTGAAAAAATACATAGAAAAGCCTGTAGAATATGTTTGGATGAATGATGTTCGAGATTTGATTGATAGACTTGCTGTCATTCACGGTGAAGAGAATGCTGGTAATAATAATTTTTTAAATGAGAAGGTTGGAATCACACAAATGTTAACGAGTAAGTTTAATGACTTCATTGTGAATCATCCTAAAGGTATTCCTTATCTTATTCGATTCTTGAGTAATCTTCCTCATACTTTTTGGAAATCTGAAAAACATGGAAAAGGAATAGTAAATTGGGCTTTAAATAATTTACCTCTTCCAGAAATGCATATACCTGGATTTAATTATTGTGGCCCTTACACGAAGTTAGAAGAACGATTAGCAAGAGGTGATAAAGGAATAAACCCTCTCGATGAAGCTTGTAAATCTCACGATATAGCGTACAGAGATTATAAAGATTTAGAACATAGACATGTAGCTGATAAAGAATTACAACAAGTAGCAAAAGAGAGAATGTACAGTAAAGGTGCTGATATGAAAGAAAGATTGGCTGCTGCAGCTGTTAGAGGAATAATGTACTCTAAAAGAAAATTAGGTATGGGCATAGAAGTTGATGAGAACGGATTAGGATTGTAATATATTTTTATCTATATAAATGAGTCCAATTAGTATTAACTATACAACTTGTCCAAATGGTAAACCCAAACCCAAATCTGTTTCTATCAAATTTCCAAAAGACAAGGTAAAAGAACTCAATAGCATCGATGATTATTTGACTGCCACACAGAAGACGAGAAAACAAAATCAAATAAAGAAAGGTGGTAATTTACTCTTAACATTTACTATACCTGTACTGAAAAAAATATACGAACATTTAATAAAACAGAAAGAGGGTTCAGGTCTATCAAAATATGAAGGAGGAATTTTACCACTTATATTTGCTGCTCTGGGTGCTCTTGGTGCATTAGATGGAGGTGCGGCAGCAATAACAAGTTCTGTACACAATAAACAAAAGAATGACGCTGAACTAGAAGAACAAAAGAGACACAATCTAGCTGTAGAGAAAAAAGGTTCTGGTTTACCAACAATTCTCGGATCACTTTTAGTTAAGTACGGTTTAGAAAAAATTATTGAGGCACTAAAAAAGAAATCTGGTCGAGGGATTTTTTTAGAGAAATAGACGATGGTATATTAAATTCATTGATCAAACAATACCCACAGGCACTGAGTAATTTTGACATAGAGAAATTAGTTAAAAAATTAAAGATTAAAAATTTTAGAGGTGTATTTATGATTGATGAACTACCAACTAACCCTAATAAAAAAATTGAATCAGGGATTGTAAACCTAGATACTTCAGATCATGTTGGTACGCACTGGATTTGCTACTACAAGAAAGGTGATGAAAAATTTGTATTCGATTCCTACGGTGGTAATGTTCCGAAAGAATTAGTTGATTATCTTAAACCCGAAAATTTATTCTTTAATGCTGAAAGAATACAAAACTATGACGAATATATCTGTGGTCACTTGTGCCTATTTGTTTTAAAACTGTTTTCGGAAGGGCATAGTAATCCGAGTGAAATTTTAGGTATCGTAAATAGCCTTAGACGCTAAAGCAAAGACACGATATTTTCTTTTATATAAATGGAGAAAATCGAAAGCTATCAGTGGCATTCATTCCCAGTGAATGAAAGAACTAAAAATAATGTCATGGTTCCAAACAAAGACACTGAAATAGAAGTCAAAGTTGGTGATGGATGGATAAAAGATAAATTCCAACTATTCATGAATTTAAATGTTACTCATGTTAATGGCACAGACTATACACATTACGAAGGAAAATCGAACGTGAGACTCATAGATAATTATCCAGCATTCTTGTTCTCTGCAGTAACTGTTAAAAAAGGTAACAATGTTGTTTCTAGGACAGAGAATCCAGGTATCGTTGCCTCTGTATTGCATCAACTCCTTTCGTCTTTAAGTGAGGAAGTTAGACTTGAATCTAACATTGTCAACAATGGAAAGTTGCAATCAAAATCAGTCGAAGTACTGTATCCGTTAGAAAAGTTAGGTGGATTCTTCAAAGATTATCAAGATATTGAGTGGGAAGGTAATTATACAATTAGTTTCACTTGGAGCCCAAGCGCAGGAGATGTGCTATATAGATGGTTCAGTAAAGATGAAACAGGAGGCGATATCGCAGGAACTCGGCCTGAGAAAGGAAAAGTAAGTATTACACATTTAGAGATACGCACTCCTGTTGTCAAGTACGAACCAAATTATGAAGTTGAGTGCAGAGAACAAATATATAAAAATCCAAAAAGTCTCATCTCATTTTTTGACCTACAAGCACATGAATTTTCAGATATTGTTGGTAAAAGGAACTTTGAGATAGATATTACCAATTACTATCAGTCTATGAAGTTTGATCAACCTTTATTTATTTTTGTAGTATTCCAGACAAACAGAAAAGGAAATCAGTTGCTAGATTCGTCTCTCTTTGACCACGTACAGCTTCAGAACATATACGTAAAAAATGCTCGAGATGAAATATTTCCAGAAGAATCTTGGAATCTTGACCCTCCAGGAAAATTCTTAAAAGCTTACGACGCATTTACAGATTTCAAGAGAATAACTCAGTTAACCACAGATGTTAGTATTAGTCCTCGTCAGTATATTAAATCATATCCAGTTTATGTTATTAACATGAGTAAACGAAGAAATGTTATAACTGCTACAAAAACAAGTATGAAGTTGTGTGCAACATTTAATGCACCTATTCCTGGTAATACATCGATGTATGTAATCATGTATGGAAAGAAGAACCTAATCTTCGATGCTCAGCATAGACTAATTACAGAAAAATTTTAAGCTATATAAATGAATAAAAAACTAAAAAGCATTCTAGAGTTGATTGCTGTATGTTTTTCATCGTTAGTTAAGTTTCTTAGAAAACGCGAGAAGGAGAATAATTAATTCAAAATCTTTCTTTTATATTTTTATTTTGCAGGGGTTGTATTAAGAACAAATACGAAAATAATAATAATATTAACATATTTGTCTTTCAAGACAAATCGGGATAATAATAATCTTAAATGATTGTTATTTTATATTTTTTTCGAGGGGCACACTTAGGACAAATTATAGGTATTTAAACAGTTTTTTCACCATTTTAGGTATTTACACAATTTTTTTCGTTGGGGGTATTGAGGACAGATAGGAAAAAATTATAGGTATTTAAACATCATTTTAGGTATTTAAACAAACTTTTTTCGTTGGGGGATTCAGGACAGAAAGGAAAAAAGTTATAGGTATTTAAACAATTTTTTCGTTGAGGGTATTCAGGACAGATAGGAAAAAAATTATGTGTTTGTGAATCGGCATGCCGGTGAATCAATAGGAAAAAAAATATGTGTTAGGACAAATAGGAAAAAAATTATGGGTATTTTATATTTTTCCCGAGGACCAAACTTAGGTTAAATTTTAGGTATTTAAACAGTTTTTTCGTCAGGACCCAGTTAGGACAATAGGAAAAATAATAAAAATAGTGTTAAATAACTGTTATTTATATTTTTTCGTGGGGCCCATTGAAGACAATAGGAAAAAAATTATGTGTTGTAAATCGGCATGCCGGTGAATGCCGGAATGTCCTGAAGTAACCCCTATACTACTCTGTTAGCGATGGATCTTCTCCAAACCGGCTACCCCATGCCTCCTGCCCCTAGTAAGCTCCGTCAAGTCGCGCACTCAATCACGGAAGCAAATCAGACAAGACCGTCCAAATGCGCTCGCCTTAAATAGATCCGCAGGGGAATGTTCTAAACTATATAAGAATCGAGAGCGCTGATAGGCTAAATTTCCATTTACTAACCTGAGTTCTGATTGGTTAGAGTGTCCCCGAAAAATGTAAAAGTAGTTAGTGCGACGTAAAGCAAATACCATTATTATTGTTGGTTAGAGATCTTAATTACAGGCTTGCGATAGGTAGATTACACTAGAGGAGGAACCAGGTGAAGTGTTGACAATTTCGGCACATTAAAAAACAGAAAAAATGTTTACCAACTATAACAAATTAAATTTCTCTGGCAATTAACTGGTACTTAGCCCACCAGAGATCACGAGACAATATATGTCAGAGCCATTTAACAGTCGGAGAAGAAAGTTTTAGAAAATCTTAAAAGTTCTTAATCACTGTCAGAGATGGCCATAGTGGAGATGGCGCACAGTTTTAATAGTCTTGGAAGGTGTACCTTTGGTATAGATAGGTTTGCCTTACTGCAGCAATCCTAGTATGTTGTCATTTGCTCTCTCTTAAGTCCTGATGTCCGGCCCCGTGGTGGAGGGGGCAACGCGCCCGCCTGCTACCCGGCGACCCCGGGTTCGATTCCCGGCTGGGTTAGGGGTTTTTAATTGTAGTAGGGGCTAAAGATCCACATGTGTCGACGCCCCGAACAAATAGCATATTTAAAAAAGCCCTGATAGTGGCAGCCATTCCCAGTGAGTGCTCTATGTATAGAGGCTCAAAAAGAGAATGTGCGCATGACATTATATTATTTCTTCACAGGTACACTTGTCTCTAAAAGAAAAGACCCTTTAGATACAATGCTTTTTGTGGGTATCCACAGAGTTTTTCTCTGCATGGCAGATGAATTATATTTGAATATTAATGACAATTAAGTCTGATAAAATATTTAATGCCAGGAACATACAATGCCAAGCGCTCATACTTTTCTTGCTCAACTAAATGTATCACTTGATTGAACAGGTTCAGCATAACGCTGACAGCTGTACATGCAATGAATTTGTCCCGTAGTCGGTGTTCAGGTAGCGATATTTGTTATGCGCACTTTATTTATTATAACTTTGTTATCAGGATACCTGAGACTTCAGGAGTTATTATTATTATTTTCGTATCTGTAACATAACTATAGACACACAACAATTCTGAAATACATTATGTAAATTTTGACCAGAACCTGCCCACCTCCAGTACAATATGTAAGTTGCCTTTCTGAATGTCGCAACTTGTTGACGACTTTCTTTAGCAATCGGGCGTTCTCTGGAAAACGGCAGTACGCCGGCTAGATCTTTCACACCAGAAATATCATAATCACTTCAGGAATGTTAAATCTCCCCGAGTACAAACTGAAAATAAAAAGCCAGTAGGGAAGGATGATTCTAAACCTGCTGCACTGAGATTTCCAGTATACCTCCCACGTGTAGTTCCAGGCAGCTACGGTACTTACAGCAGCATGGATTTTACTAATTATAACTCTGTATTCACTATGAGACCGAAGTTCTCACCTTGAACATTTGAAAAAAAAACGCAAGCCATTAACATCGGGTATCCGAAGTTACTCGCGAAGATCAATCGAGCCGAGATGCAATCTGTAATATTATGTAATACTAAAATACCATTCATGTCATCAGTAAGAGTCCTAGGCGTTATATTCGATGATAACGTGTCGTGGACAACGAATGTTAGGAACATCACCCAGAAAACGTTCTCCACATTGCACATGCTGAGCGGAAATCAAATACTTATTTCCTGAAAAACTTTAAGAAAACCTGGTAGAATCTCTAGTTTTCCTTCATTTCGGATATTGCGATACAATTTATACAGAAACTGGGCGCAAGTTATTGAACAGGTTTGCAACGTGGTCAATATACAGGATGTGCCAATAAAACACCGACAACGCTTAGTATGCTGTGCGGCACAAATTGGTCCGTTTTCAAGAAGGAACCCATATCCAGAAACGCACGGCTTGGGACGTTGTAGCGCTTCGAAGTGTGAGATGGGTGTGCGTTCCATATGTCGTCAATAAACCCAACATGAGTAGCACAACGGGCTCATTACAAACGGCGTTCAAACTGTGTACCCCCTACGTCATTGCAGAGCCTACATATGCGGTGCTGAGCCTCACGCACATGACCCAATACGTGCGCTTTTCTTTGAAGAAATTCAATCGTTCCGTGGACTAGAGCAATAAGGTCCTCCGCTGACGTTTCAGGAGTGTCCTACACCATACTCTTCATACTACCTACGTGGAATTGTCCGGCTTCTCTTAGACGTCTCTCGATGGCCGCGAAGTTGGAATGATGTAGAGTACGTCTGTTTGGAAAACGTTCCGCATACAATCTTGCAGCAGCTCTACCACTGCAATCCGCTTTGCTGTATGCAAGCACCATGTCGGTCATTTCCGCAGCTGTGAATTGGTACATGTCGCACTGCTGTTAACAACATTACTGCACTGGCAGACTCCGGTACACAAGTAACGCAGTAGGATGCGCGTCTAGGACTGTGTGGAGGAATGTAGCGCATGAGCAGGAATATTGCTAGGCTGAAGCCGTCCATCCGCAGTACAAAGATGGCTAAAGAGTTGCATACCTCCCGTATTAAGACACCAAATCGGAACAAACTGTCACAACCGTCCTCAGACTTCGACGCTCTACAGCGCCCAAATCCTGCATTTCCGGACAGGGGCTCCTTCTTGAAAACCGATCAGTCCGCCATCCCACACACCATACTAAGCCTTTGGACACACCCTGTATATGTGTGAGGTACGTCTGTAACCTACTGTACTATGATCATGTAACATCTTCGTTCAACCACCTGTCTTGACCACGACTAGAAATCCATCGGACTGTGCATATCCTATGGCATCTCCATAAAGTCCTTCATTCTTCGCAGCTATTTTGCCGTAATTCATATTTCAAATGTCTGTCATACTATCACCGTCTTAACACTAGACTTACTAATAATACCATCCTTGCTTTACATACTCATAGAACTGCCATTTACAATCATTCATTCACAGTACTTGCCTGCCGTGATTGGAACCTCCTTCCTGGAAGTATCAGAGGGATAAATGTTAATCTCACTTTAAAAGAAGCTCATTGGAGACATTTTATGCACCAGTGAGGATCCTGTGTAAACCCAATGTCCTGGTAGAAGATTAATTTAAAATTCTTAATCGTGTTTCAAATGTTATTCCTAGGGCTCGGAAGTTGAAGGCATATGAATTGTCTATAAAAAGACGTAAACATATAAAAAAAAGGGCATAAAACTGGCAAAAACAGGACGTAAAAATTCGGTCCGAGTTCATTCAAAATTTTAGTTTTAATTACATATGTAATGAAGGAATACTCGTATAATGTTTAAAACTGCAAACTTCTGGTGGAATGCAAAATACAGTGCACAAAAGTATGAGCGAAATACTGTTTTCGACAGTATATATTTGTAGAAAAACATAATTTAAAGAAAAGAAATTCCGTGTTTGTTAAGAAAGACAGAATTTAGAAATTAAATATTTTTTCCACCTAAAACGAATTCAGTGTACCGGCAATGGACATCCTGGAGGAAGAAACTGATCTTTTTGCTAGTTGCTTTACGCCGCACCGACACAGATAGGTTTTATCGCGACGATGGGATAGGAAAGGGCTAGGAATGGGAAGGAAGGGAACGTGGCCTTAATTAAGGTACAGCCCCAGCATTTACCTGATGTGAAAATGGGAAACCACGGAAAACCATGTTGAGGGCTGCCGACAGTGGGTTTCTAACCCACTACCTCCCGGATGCAAGCTCACAGTTGCGAGCCCCTAACCGCACGACTAACTCGCCCGGTGAAACTGAAATTAGTATAAATGGAATCGGACTTGGTTTAACAACACCAGGGTTACAGAAATTGGAATTCGGAAATCTTTCGTCAGTTGGCTTTGCAGTAGGCCTATACCACCATAATCATCTCCTGGTTCTTAAGCGTAAAATATCGTCGGATTTCAGACAGCAAGTTGAGAACTTGGAGAAGCTTCTCTCAACATCAACGGATGTTAAGGGTTCATACTTGAAGCAAGTAAGACCTTTCTCTTATCGGGCTGAGTGGCTCAGACGGTTGAGGTGCAGTCCTTCTGACCCCAACTTGGCCGGTTCGAACCTGGCTCAATCCGGTGGTATTTGATGGTGCTCATATACGTCAGCCTCGAGTCGGTAGATTTAGTGGCAGGTAAACAAACTCCTGCGGGACTAAATTTCGGCACCTCGTCGTTTCCAAAAGCAGTAAAAGTAGTTAGTGGGACGTAAAAATAATAACATTAATATATGTATTCACGTTTGAAATTGATACTGACTTTTGTAAAAATATTCAATATTTGGTTTTTGATTTCATATGAAAGCCTGACGTTTCTACTTTACAAATATGTAATTGTCGTTGACCTGAGGCATATAGTAAGGCCGTAAATTTCATTTAAATTGACCACTGTGCACACTATTCCTGATTTCCGGGCTGTAGTCAAGCTCAAATTTGCACACCGTCAATTTGTCCACAATCCACATAATTAATCATAGTGTCCTAAGATTTTAAGTTATACAATCCCTTTACATGTCAAATTAAAGCCTGTTAAATGCAAAACGGTCTGAACTAAATATGTTCATAAATAAGACTATGATAAAAGGCAGCATAAGAAAAAAATTTGAACATTCTGATTTCATGAAAGGGGCTGCCTGGCCGAGGCGGTATAGGCGTGCTCGGTTCACCCGGAAAGACGTAGGTTCGATTTTTCTTCAGGAAGTCGAAAAATTTAAGAAACGAGATTTCCACTTCCGGAGGTGCATATGGCCCCGAGGTTCACTCAGCCTACACCAAAAATGAGTACCACGTTAATTCCTGGGGGAAAAGGCGGCCGGACGTGGAGCCAACCACTCTGCCACACTAAGTGCCGAGGTTACGGATAGTGGAAGCCTTTCCTTTCCACCACTTCAAGGGCCTTCATGGCCTGTACGGAGATGACTTTGCTTTGAATTTCATGAAAAATGTACCCAGAAATCATCACATCAGTTCGGCTCATTTTAAGGATTATTAGGATCTATTCTGTGAAAGGAAATTTGGAAATAAACTATCTTTCAGAAAACTACGATTTTTTATAAATTTAAGAAAAATGTTGGAAGTTTTCATCAATTATTTAAAAACAATAGACTTTGTGTAAAATGTTTATAGTGTAAATATTTGCCCTAAATGCAAGTGTTTCTCTGTACATATTTCAAGCAAATTGGTTGCGTAGCTTAGATATTTTGTCCGAAACGTAACATAGATCTTCCTCTTCAAAAACACTCACATCGAAGTTTTCTCCTTTCAATATTTCACTTATCTTGCACATTATTTGATGCCGCCTTCAAGCACTAGTTTATTTTTTTCATTTAATTTTATTTTCACTCTTTTTAGATATGGTTCAAATATATGTATTTACTGCATAAAAGAATGTTTAAGAGGTGATCGATGAACTAATGATGATTCGAATTGAGAATGGACAGTAAAAATGTAGTCGAAAGAAGGTGAAGTTGCAAAAAAGATGTTTAAGTAGTGATGGATGTACTAATGATGATTCGAATTGAGAATGGACAGTAAAATGTAGTAGAAAGAAGGTGAAATTGCAAAAAAGATGTTTAAGTAGTGATGGATGTACTAATGATGATTAGAATTGAGAATGGACAGTAAAAATGTAGTCGAAAGGAGGTGAAGTTGCAAAAAAGATGTTTAAGTAGTGATGGATGTACTAATGATGATTCGAATTGAGAATGGACGGTAAAAATGTAGTCGAAAGAAGGTGAATTTGCAAAAAAGATGCTCTTGGGGTTATGCCGTGTCAAGAAAATAAGGTGAAATTCTTTACGTTTCGCAAAGAACTATGCTCTGCGTCATCAGAAGAAAATCTCGACTGTCCTCTTGACACAGCATAAGCCCAAAATCCTATATCATGTCTATAAGTACGGGCCGTGAAAGCATCAATGGCAACATTGGTTAATTTCTCTGGCACGGGGACTGGGTGTATGTGCCGACTTCATTATAATTTCATCCTCATCATGATGTGCAGGTCAAATCAAACGACCTGCACCTGGCGAGCCAAACATGTCCTAGGGCACACCCGGCACTAAAAGCCATACGCCATTTCATTTCATTGCATTTCATTTCATTTCATTTCATTTCATTTGCTTAAAAATATAATCACACTCATTAAATGTGCAAAGGTTAAATAATTATGGAAAATGGAATTTAAACAACCTAGTTTTATGTAGTATATGCACGTTTCCATAGGACAGTGATTCATTTAGTGGTTTCCACATTAAAAATAATCCCAAGAATCATAATCATAATCTCAAAATACAGGGCTATTCAACAAAGATGTTACCCCGAAACAACTTCTATAGATATTCTGTATTCATATTCTTAATTGGTACTAAGGGACTCGTAGAACATTGTTCTACGTTTTTCTGTAGGATTATTTATAACGGAGATATCGACACAAAATATGTTTTTTTTTAAAATGGAACTATTTCTGACACTAGCATAAAAGTTCGCAATATTATCGTTTGAGAAATGTAATTAATGCATATCCTTGTTGCTCCTATAAAAACCTCTATGTGATAATATTTCAGTTTAAACTCTGACCAGAAGTTCTGTCATCTTATGTTCGGTATTGCACGAACGATATCAACGAATTTTCGTTCTGAGCGATACATGTGCTGCGGGTCAGTATTTCTCCCCTCAACATTGTCACATAACGGATTTTCGACGCGCAAAGACCATGTATCGTACAATTACTTAAAAAAAAATCAATGTCCGGCTCTATGGCTCAATGGTTAGCGTGCTGGCCTTGGGTCACAGGGGTCCCGGGTTCGATTCCCGGCAGGATCGGGAATTTTAACCTTAATTTGTTAATTTCGCTGGCACAGGGGCTGGCTGTATGTGTCGTCTTCATCATCATTTCATCCTCATCACGACGCGCAGGTCGCCTACGGGTGTCAAGTCAAAAAAGACCTGCATCTGGCGAGCCGAACTTGTCCTCGGACACTCCCGGCACTAAAAGCCATACACCATTTAATTTTTTTAAATTTTTTTTTAAATCAATAGTATTTCAACTTGCGATTCTAGTGGTTGAGAGCGGGCTCTGGTCTTGCTGTATCAGACGGCGTTCGCTGACGCAACGTGTTCCCGTGTAGCGATCCCAGCCACAAGTTATCTCAATACGGTAAAGCATGTCTCGTAAGTACAAGATAGGACAGACGGCCTTATGTTTTTAAAGGAACTAAATTAATGGTCTTGGTTGGTATCATCGCAGAATATTCTGCAGGAACGAGAGTAACTGTTTGCTCTGTGGCACCAATTTCCGAGAAAATATTGCAAATGTGCCTTGCCCTTCACGGTCAAAATTTCGAGCACACAAAATAGAACCATTATTGTGTGGTTTTCCAATGTTTTTCCGATAATTCCACTTACAGTCGATCATCGATTGACCGCAAACAGTAAATCACCATTCTTTAATTTATTTTTCAATTAGTGATTTCGACGAACTGAAAAGCTTGGAAGTTACATTAACTGAGGAGTCGACAGTGGAAAATGTGGCTTTTTTTACAATTTGCTTTACGTGGCACCGACACAGACAGATCTTATGGTAACGATGGGAAAGAGCTGGGAGTGGGAAGGAAGTGGCCGTGGAGTTAATTAAGGTACAGATCCAGCATTTTCCTGGTGTGAAAACGGGAAACCACGGAAAACCATCTTTAGGGCTGTTGGCAGTGGATTTCGAACCCACATTTCCCGAATGCAAACTTCCTTCTTAACAAACTCTTAGTAGGTGACAGACTTTACAATGATATAACCAAATGTGTCGACAATTTCGACGGTAAAGTAATCCTACAGGGTGGGGACTCACCTTCTATTCTCAGATATTTGGAGCAGCGTAAGCTTTAAAATAAATTCAGTGTACTGAGACACGGGAAACATGCGCTTATGAATTCTAAGAGGGGATTTGGACATGGCCTTTAGAGGTTGGAAAAGACAAGACAGGAATAAAGATTACCATACCTTTAAAATGCTACCCACAAAAACATGATCAATTCTAATAAATATATGGTGGTACTGACTTCACTTCTGGCAACACTCAGTAGCTTGACAGAAGAGCGATTAGTACTTTGCTAATGTAGTCGAGCTCAAGCAACGAAGGGAGGTGGTCGTGCGAGACATGGATATCTCCTTAGCGCAATATCGAGCAGTTACTGGAGGATGGCAGAGATGCAGGAATATAAAAATGGTAGGGAGAGTGAAAAGCAAAGGATTTCTGGAGAAGAGGATAGTAGTGGCATCGGTGGCAGTCATGGTCGCGATCTGATTAATTATTGGGGACGTGGAATTGAATCCAGGCCCCGGTCCAGGAGGAAACATTGGTTGGATGGAAGTCGAGGCTATTAAAGAGATTGTGAATGAGGCGTGTCAAATAGACCAAGTACAGGAACTAATAAAGGAGCAGTCTATGGAAATTAAGGATAAGAGGAGGTCCTTGGAGGAGAACATGGAAAAGTTGAGAGTGAAGGCGGAAGACAAAGTTGAAGAATTGGTATTTTTGAGAAAGAAGGTAAAATCTCTGTAAGAGGAGCTGGGGAATGTGAAGAGAGAAGAGGCAGTCAGCTTCCAGGAACGCACGAGGAAAAATATATTCATCTACGGTATGGAGGGGGGTGTGAAGGAAAATAAAGTGGATATAGTATACAAGGTGGTGGACGTGATACAGAACAAAATGAAAATTAATTGTAGTGAAGTGAATAGAGACGATGTGGAAAGAGTGGGTAAAGTGAAAGGGAATAGGAAAATAAAAGTGAAGTTACTATCCACCTTGATGGCGGATATTGTGGTTAGAAATGCTGGAAACCTACAAGGCGATAAAGTGTTGATGAGAAGAGGCATGGGGAATGACGGAAGTAGGATCATTAGAATTTGAAATAACCACCTAATGAGAGCCGGGGACCAAGGTTTGAGAGCTTTCGTTAGGGTAAAATACCTGGTGTTAGGGAATGGAAGATGGTTTAGAACGTGGTCTGTGAACAAGCTGCAGGAAATGGATGATATTCATAAACAGGAAAGGTGTTTGGTGTCAAATCAAGGTGAAAAGAAATTTACACAGAGGTCGAATTGCGATGACCAAGCAGGCAGCAGCAGCACAAGCGAGTCGAAAGTATGCGAAGGCGCTAGTGGAGAGAGCAGAGATCATTAGGCCCAGGTGGAAGGGGGAACCGAAGAAGAAAGGAATGGAGTCGGCAGGGAAGAGGATAGTGATAGAATAGAGGGGGGACGAGGTGAATATGAAGTGAACTGCTGAGGAGGGGAATACCCTTGAGTCTGAAAGACCTGTGGGGGAAGAATAAGAGAGGTCAGGATGAGAAGGTGAGTAAAGAGTGTTCGAAAATGAGTAAAAATGATGGTCTGGATACGGAAAGAGAATGTGCGACAATAACAAGAATTAGGGCAAATAACGCGAGTGAAGAAGGTAGAAACAAGGAAGGAAGAGGGGCGGTAGGGGAGAGAAATGGATAACAAGAATAGAAAATAGGTTTTGTAAATATAAAAGATTTTTTAAGCAAGATGAGGAACGAGGAAGTTATTAAATTAGTAGAGAGTTTTGATATTGTAGCCCTACTAGAGACGTGGTTAGGTGAAGGGGAGATGTTTATATGGAGGGGGTTGTGCTGAAGAATAAAACAAAAAAGTAAGGAGGGGGTTAGAGGGAGGAACCCAGGAAGTATCGCTGTTTGATAAACGAAGAGATTATTGAACGAATGGGAAATATCGAAAATGAGATAGAGGAGGTGATTTGGATCATGTTAACATACGGGTGGGGAGATATAAAGAGAAGAATATATGCTTGGCCTTCCTGTACAACCATCCAAAAATTTCACCCTGCGCAAATGACAAATTTTTCGAGGATCTTTTATCAGTGACGGTTGGTGCAGAAAATCAGTTGTGTGCTGTAACCCATCCCCACTCCAAAAAATAAAAATATTTAGAAACATACCGGTGTGTGGTTTTCTTTTTTTGCCATTTGCTTTACGTAGCACCGACACAGATAGGTCTTATGGCTACGATGGGGCAGGAAGGGTCTAGGAAGGAAGCGCCCATGGCCTTAATTAAGGTACAGCCCCAGCATTTGCCTGGTGTGAAAATGGGAAACCACGGAAAACCACCTTCAGGGCTGCCGACAGTGGGATACGAACTCACTATCTCCCGGATGCGAGCTCACAGCTGCGCGCCTCTAACCGCACGGCCTACTCGCCCGGTGGTATGTGGTTTTCAAGGGGCTCTCCACTGAGTTTTCCACACTGAACAAACACGCAAACAACCCCAACACATATACACATTCCTCATGAAAAATATAAACCTATATAATTAAACACACAATAACACCTGCAATGGCAAAATATTCACCAACTCAAACACTTGGTGTGAGCGCGCAAAAACGTAACTTCTTAATGTTACCAACATCATTGAAATAAAACCAGCAACGTCGTAATGCAAAATTACATGTTATGTTTTTATATTGACATTTATAAACTAGAGATTTTTAATTAAAGAAAATCACAATATCATGTCCTTATTTTGACAACTAAAAAGTACAATTTTTATAGTTCATCGATTTACAAATGTGGCTATGGAATAGGCAAGTTGGTGGTATTCTATCCTCTTTGGTATTAAAAGACCTGGCGGGAACAGCTCTACAGTATTTTGTTTTCCCGTTTGCTTTGAGCGATCCCCTCTTAAATACTACCGCTGAGTCAAGAGGGCGCCAGCTGCCACGTTCTCATATCGGTCGTAATGCAAGTGTGACTAGTGCTAGTGCTGCCTCTCTGTGGTCGAACGAAGAATCGCTGTTAAGTGATGTCTAGGCTATTGTTTCCACAGCCTGTCGGAACACATTCTCTTTGTATCGAAAAGTTGGGCACGCATGCGCAAAAGGCAGAGTTCCTGGTTTCTGGCCAAAAGCTTAGCTCTCGCTGAGCTGTGACCACACAGCACCCGGCGTGGAGCGCACCAGTAGTTGCCTGGTTGTGAGGGGAGTTGAATAATTTCTTATTCTTTGGCTGACGTCTTTTCCAATGCACTGTATTTGATTGTACATAATATTTTTAAACTAATTTATTTTTCCAAAAGGCAATGTACTGCAGCACTTCAGCACATAAGGAACGGCCGCCCCTGTCTTTTATTGGGCATAGGCGTGATTGGTGAGAAATTCGAAGAAGGTGGATTGCTTCTATTTGGGGACTGTAGTGCAAGAATAGGGGGCTTAAGCCCTACCTGTAGTAAAGAGGGAGGTGAGAAGATGAAGGGATCAAGGTGTAGTGCAGATAAAGAGTGCAAGAGTTATGGTTTAAAATTGCTTGGATTATATGGGTCAGGTAATATGTTTATTGTAAACGGTTGGTGGGATGGAGATAGGGAAGGAAAAATGACATACATTACGGCACAGGGAGGGGGGGGGTGCAGTGTGATAGATTTGGTAGTCTGCACGGAGGATATGCTTGATATAATTAAGACTCTTGAATTAGGGGATTGGATCAAGTCTCATCATAGTCCAGTATATATTGGGTTAAGAAGTGATGAAATGAAATGGCGTATGGCTTTTAGTGCCGGGAGTGTCCGAGGACATGTTCGGCTCGCCAGATGCAGGTCTTTTTATTTGACACCCGTAGGTGACCTGCGTGTCGTGATGAGGATGAAATTATGATGAAGACGACACATACACCCAGCCCCAGTGCCAGCGAAATTAACCAATTAAGGTTAAAATTCCCGACCCTACCGGGAATCGAACCCGGGACCCGTGTGACCAAAGGCCAGCACGCTAACCATTTAGCCATGGAGCCGGACAAGAAGTGATGAAAGGGAGGTAAACAGAAGAGGTAGTAAGAGAGGCGTAGGAAAGAGTTCGAGGCATCCTAACTGCATATGGTACCGGGCGAGCTGGCCGTGCGGTTTGGGGTGCGCAGCTGTGAGTTTGCACCCGGGAGATAGTGGATTCGAGCCCCACTGTCGGCAGCCCTGAAGATGGTTTTCCGTGGTTTCCCATTTTCGCATCAGGCAAATGCTGGGGTTGTACCTTAATTAAGGCCACGGCCGCTTCCTTCCCATTCCTAAGCATTTCCTCTCCCATCGCCGCCATGTCCTATCTGTGTCGGTGCGACGGAAAGCAAATAGCAAGAATTGCATATGATCGGATGAAATAAAATGGGGCTGAACAAGTTGCTAGAAAATAATATGCAAATGGTTAAGAAAGGATGGAAGGCGGCGTTAAGGAAAGGTAAGGGGCAGTTGAGCTAATCGAGAACCCGATAAGAAGGGTAGCTAGGATATGTATGTATGTTCAGTCCATCAGCGATGCCGCTGGTGGGATCCTCAACAGCTCTGCCATCAGCTGTCATAGATGACTTAGGCATCACTGAAGAGGCTTACTACGGAAATGAGGAGTGAAGTAGTTTCCCGTTGCTTTCCTCACTGAGCCAGAGTTGCTATTACATGTCAGTCTGCCAATGCATACACCAGCCGACCCTATGAGCAACATTTTCACACCATTCATAGCAGGGACTGGCTGCATAATGACTGGCATCACTAGCATCACTCATACCTCAGTCACTATCATATTGTCAAAGCCAAGGATAAGACAGAGACAGGTCTATGAAAGTAACAAAATTACTCTAGCCTATACCAGAAGACTTAGTGCACTGTAAACACTAGGTCCTGCCAGCAAAGGTATAGTAGCTAGGATAGCAAAGGTTAATAATACGAAGAAGGAATGGGGAGGAGTATTGGTATAAAAGAATGCAAGGAATTGAGGATAGTGGTTATGAAAGCGCTAAAGGAGTTCAGAAAATATGGAGGGAGTGAAAAAGAAAGCAGTTTCGCGAATTAAGGAAAGAATATAAGGCGAGAATTGTTGAGAGAAAGAAATCATGGCAGAGAGAGCAGACGGAAGCGATAAATAGAGATTGTGACATGAATCAAACCAGATTAAGTTTGGGAAAGAGTGAATAAAATAAACAAGGGGGAAGGGGTTATGTAAAAACGAAGATAGACGGCGAAGATTGGGTGGAATACTTTCATAAATTATTTGTTGTAGGTGACAGATGGAGGGAAACAAGAGGGAAATTGGTCATGCAGAGGGGATTATTGTAATAGATCTATCAGCTGGATAAAAAGATAACAGGGAATGAGATAACGGAAGTGGCAGTGAAAATGAAGAACAAGTCAGCATGGGATCGAAACGGGATAAATAACGTTTTTGGAAAGAAATAGTGGAAATAGGCAGATGAGGGAGGGTATAGTAAAGTTATTTAATAAGGTATTTGGGAATGGAGAGAATGGCAAAAGTGAATTCCCTGCCCAGTCTACAAAAAGAAAGGAGATAGAAATCTTCCGAATAACTATAGAGGAATAACATTGATGGATTCGTTGAGTAAGATTTATACGGACATTTTGGTTAATAATCGAGAAATTGGGTTGAGGAACTCGGGATATTGTCGATTTTTCAGGGTGGGTTTAGGAAGGGTAGAAGGACGACTGATAATAAAATGCTAGTTAGGATGATTCTTGAGAAATATCTGAGGAAAGAAAGAGGGGAAAGTGTTTATAGCAGCTAGTGATTTCTAAAAAGCATTTGATACAGACTCGAAGTGTGACGGTTGAAAAATTACGAATGGTTGGAGTCTAAGGAAAAATGATAGGTGTGATAGAGGCTATATATGGGACTGTTTACTGCTGTATTCGGGTTAAGGATGGTGTGGTAAGTGAGCTGATTGAATGTGACATGGGCCTGAAACAGTGTTGCAAATTATCCCCGATTTTATTTTTAATACTAAGTGATATTGTACACGGCCATGGAAGGGATAAATGGGCATCTCCTGTCTTAGGCAAGCTAGAGATCCCAGGTCTGATTTTTTCAGACCATGTTTTATTACTAACTTTATCGGGGGGGGGGGGTTAAAAACTAATGTTGTCTCAGAATATGCTAATAACTGGGCGTTGAAAATAAATTGTAACAAGACTAAGGTGTTGCTAGGCCGGAAAAATAAAACTAGAAGGTGCAATAGGAAGTGGATAGTGCATGGCGAGATAATTGGGGAGGTGGATAAGTTGGAAAATCTGGGGGGTCTTTATTAATAAAAATGGGGTGGGAGGACCAGATCAAAAAGTTAGTGGAAAGGATTAGCAGCTATGTCAGTCATAAAAATCTTGGTAAGCAAATTCCCGGGAATAATGTATGAAGCACAAAGGATGGTTTATAAAACCGTGGTCCTAAGCAGAGTCCTTTATGGCTCTGCGGTGTGGGGAGTTGAAAAGTTTAGAGATAAACTAAATCAGATAGCTAGTAGATTCAGTAAAACGGTGATGAGTGTTCCGCTTTGCATTGTCAGTTCTGGAACAATAGTAATTTCCGGGGAGTATATGGAAGTAGAGATTGTGAAGAGGTACTGAGATACTGGTGGCCATTAAAGACAGGGGAGGTGAATTACTGTTGCAAGAAGCTTTCCAATATCAGATTGCAAGTAAGTATAGTGAATTCTGGGCTAATAAGGTGAAAAGGATTATGGAAGGTCTGGGATTAGGGTACTTGTGGTCTGAAAACTGGAGTACAAGGGGTAGAGGCTTACGGAAGATTGTTATAGGAAGGGTAAACGATATAAAACTTCAAACTTGGAAGGAAGAATGCCTGGAAATTCCGATACTAGACATATTTAATAGGATTAGTTTAGTTAATAGGATAAAAAGTAGCAACGTAGACAGATCGGTGAGAAGTGGAAGTGAGGAGTGGATAAGAAACAAAAGACTTTTGCACCCATCTCTTGGCACAGGCCAGAGTAAAGTGTAGCTTCCACCGAAGTCCCAGTCAATATCCATGGCTGTGACAATATGGAAGTTGCTGGGGTATGGACAGTGCTGAGTAATGACATTCAGAGCATGAGTAGTGCATCTGAGTGTTATGAATGGTGCTGCTCATAGGGTCAGTCGTGCTGCAATAGTACTTTCTGACCCAGTGAGGAAAGCAATGGCAAACTCCCTCACTCCTCATCTTGCCTAGTACGCCTCATTTTGGTGCTGCCATTGGTTTCTGGGGTTTCCTTATAACCGCATAACCTTTAGTGGTGCTATTTGAGGATCCAACCAGCCTCTGGGCTGATGACCTAACAGACAGACAAGAAAAAATAGATGCAATTGTATGTATTTTGTGTGGTGAAGTGAGGGCGGATTACCATCTGATATATGAGTGTAAAGAAACAAAAGGATTGAGAAAAAATATTGAGTGAGTATGAGATAAACAAGTTCAGTCAGGAGACTGGCAACGAACAACAAATTATTGTGTGGCTTGTGAAAGAATGGAAATGTGCGGGTAGTGTATGTAAATATTTAAGTGCAGCAGGGAAATTGTGTATTAAGAAATTATGAGTAGGGAATATTTGTAGGAGTGAAGGGTTTAACAGGGGTAACGAATGATGGGTTTTTTATGACTGCTTCTTATTGTGATGTTAGGTAATGGTAAACATTCGGTGGCTTGTTGTGATGTTTGAATATATGTAATAAACTGCGTGGGAGACAGAAGGACGTGTTGTGAAGGTACTTTGCAAGATAATTATTTTAGCTAAGTCAACGAAATGATAAGGAGAGCCAGTGACCTAACTGAAGCAAGGTAGATCAGGTCTGAATTTACAACGGAAGGGGTGGGGGAAGGGTGGGAGATGAGAGACTCCTACGTTTGGTTTTCCGACGGGGAAGCCTGGAAGTTGTTCCCATCTCTCAGTACAGGATTCCGTGAGGGGAGAGGGAAAAGAGAGGAATGGAAGGGAATCGGTGGTAGAGTGCCCTCCCACGCCCAACAACAGGTTAGCCGTGGGGAGGTGGGAGCGGACGATCCTACAGAGTGAATTATCGCGTTGACTCAGCTAAAGTTCATTGTCATAGGCTCGACACGTGTAACCTTTTTTATGTTTATTTTGTTTCCTCTACGTACCTGACAGAGAAATCTGTAATGTTGTAGAAGGAAATAGAGGTATGATATGGTGTGATACTGTTGCTAATGTATATTCAATTGAAATCAACAACTGCAAAGTTGAAGCTTAACTTGGATTTAATTTGTGGTAGTCTACAAAACTGCAGATATTATCGTGATTTATCATGCAGATTATCAACTTCCTTAACCTGAATAATTCTTTGCCAGGCTTCTTATTTATCAGGCTTCTTCTGATCGGGGTAGCACCAACAGTAATACCTACATACAAACTTAGAATGAAGAAACTTGTTATATATAAGTTACTAAATAGACTACTACTCTCCAAATGGGTGTGCAGAGGCACGAAACTTACGGTAAAGAAGTAGAGTGTAAGTTCCGTAACTAAAAAAAATCTCCCTTATCCAGAATAACTACGTACTTTCTCGACGTATGCATGCCTTTTTACATTTAAGCCGCGACCACTCGCCTTATGAGGTTCAATCTAACATTTTTACAAATTTTGCTACAATTCGTTTGTTCTTAGCTTGGAATCGCTGTCCATTTAAAAATGCCTCATGATGTATTTGTGTAGTAGCTGTGATACTTTGGAGGGCAGGAAAGAGTGGGGGAAAGAGCGCGTCATGCATTGTATTAGTTGCTATCTCACAGCGCGAGCAGTCGCGCGCGCGCGCGCGCGTGTGTGTGTGTGTGTGTAATCAGTGAATAGCGTTAAGGGAGACCTAACAGCGCGAGTGATCACGTGTGTGTGATTTTCTACAATTTGATTTATATTTATTGTTATAACCGGCAATATAAGTCAAAGACAGCAAATTATTAGCTGGTTATTAGATGAAAATTACGTTGTTCACATGAGTTTTCCTAGGAATAATTATGTGTTGATTGTGTGAAAATGCTGAAAATAACATTAATACCATAGGATAAAGTAACCTATCTTTTAGACCGTGAACCAATATACTGTAGACTTCATTAATATTCCAAGTTGTATTTGTGATTTAGTAAGTAAGCTGATACGTTTTTAGGCTACGTTTATCAGCTGGTGCTATTTCATTTGAAATAAATGTAATGTTTAAGTTTAACTGTACGCCGTATTCAATAAAAATAATAAAACATGTTAAAATATCAGTATACAATAAAATTATTAAAATAAAATAAAAACGAAAAGAAACATACGAAATTAATAATTTTATAATAGAAATACGGATGTTAGGTTCCACCTAACAACGCGAGTGATCGCATGACTTGCCGATAAGGTAAATTTATATAAGGTAACTTAGGGAGATCCCGACATGAGGGAGAATTCGACACTTTTAAGCTTAGCGCCTCTAGTAACCACAGTACTGCACAGGTCAAACTTGCAACTACATTTACAGGAACAGTATGGTTTTGTGCTCATCGTCACTCTGTTAGCTGAAGATTATCACTATAAATACAAGGCATATGAACAATTGAAGGTGAGTAAGTGATATATGATTTAAAAGTAACTTGCTATAATATGATGAGTAGGTTGTGTAACGAAATAGGTAGATATGCGATACTTTTAAGATAATGTGTTAGGTTAGGCGCACTACACAAGTTTCGGAGAAGCGGTGATGTCATTTCCAAATCGCCAAACCTTCAGCTTGGTAAGTGTTGCGACCTCTTGCCTGCCAATGAAACTCGGGGAGATCTAGACACGACACGACAAGCTGGGAGATCTCGACACTGTCGAGATCTCCCTGAATCTCTAAACCGGGATGCATTTTTGGGGACATGGTTTAATGGTGCGTTAATTCTACAGTTTAGTAGGAGTAATAAATGATGACAATATAGTGTATTAGGATATGTATAATATTTTTGTAATGCGATACTTTTATAATAATGTTTGTAGTGCTAAATTAAACTCAAATTATGAAGGTTGGAGACTGATGATAAAGTAGAAGTTTCGCATTAATAGTTTTGCATCCAAATGGTTATAGGTGGAGGATGTCATGGAAATATGTGTACAAAGGTCTGCTTGGACGATGGAATGCAGAAGATATGGCTGCTGCTATTAAGGACGTGAAAGAAAATGGAACTACTTTAGCAACAGCAGAGAAGTATTTCAGTATTCCAAGGAATACACCCAGTTCCAGAATACTATCTGGTATATCTACCAACAGAAAACTGGAAAAAGGAGCAACAATTGACAAAGCTATGGAGGACCAGTTAGTCAACCATCTTTTTCATCTCGATTCTCTCTACCGGGCGAGTTGGCCGTGCGCGTAGAGACGCGCGGTTGTGAGCTTGCATCCGGGAGATAGTAGGTTCGAATCCCATTATCGGCAACCTTGAAGATGGTTTTCCGTGGTTTCCCATTTTCACACCAGGCAAATGCTGGGGCTGTACCTTAATTAAGGTCACGGCCGCTTTCTTCCAACTCCTAGGCCTTTTCTATCCCATCGTCGCCATAAGACCTATCTGTGTCGGTGCGACGTAAAGCCCCTAGAAAAAAAAAATCTCGATTCTAAAGGTTTTGGGCGAACAGTGACCGACTTACGAGAACTGGCTTTTAGGTTCACTCAGAGGAATGGTGTTAAGAAGCACATTTAAAAAACAAAAGGCAATGGTTGGATATGACTGGGTTTTTCAAGAGCCTGGTAATATTTTGAATGTCAATGAAACTGGTGTTCAGCTCATATTTAAGGCAGGGAAGATTATTAGTGAAAAAGGAAAGAAAAACGTGTTTCACAGCACCACGGCAAAAAACGGATCTACGGTAACAGTAATGATGTGTGGTAATGCTATTGAATATGCTATTCCACCCTTTGTTTTTTTTTTTTTGCTAGGGGCTTTACGTCGCACCGACACAGATAGGTCTTATGGCGACGATGGGATAGGAAAGGCCTAGGAGTTGGAAGGAAGCGGCCGTGGCCTTAATTAAGGTACAGCCCCAGCATTTGCCTGGTGTGAAAATGGGAAACCACGGAAAACCATCTTCAGGGCTGCCGATAGTGGGATTCGAACATACTATCTCCCGGATGCAAGCTCACAGCCGCGCGCCTCTACGCGCACGGCCAACTCGCCCGGTACCCTTTGTTATAATGAAAGGGGTAAGGCAAAGATACACTCAAAAGGAATGCCCAGTGGATCAGTTATTAAAATGTCCGAATCATTATTCCTTGATCACCTAAACCGTTACAAACCTCAGGCCAGGATTCGGTTCATAATCGACGGACACTCAACACACTGCAAAGATCCGGATATGCTTGATAAGGCATAAGGTGTATGAATAGGGATGTGTTGCTTTCCCTCCCATCCGCCACTGTGACTTCACAGGAATATCGGGAAAATTTGAAGAATAGAAACGCTAAATTGAAAAGAATTCTTCAAATCGAAGGACAACAACGAGCTCAGCGTGCGCAACGGGGAAGCTAGTTTCTCAAGCGGGTCTTCTTTGCTCTGAGAATTACTGTGCAGTATGTGATGACAACCGTAATGAGGCATGGGTCCAATGTAATGGGGAATGCAGAAAATTGTTCCACGAAAAGTGTGTGGAAAATGGAAACGATGAGCAGTTTATATGTACCCATTGTATACAATAGTTGCGTAACTATTGGGAGGTCCTACCTAGTGTCAGGTTCTCCCTAAGTGCGGGAGAAGTGGACATTATTGCATCCTTTATTTATTTGATAATTTAACATGTTATGAAATGTTATATTTTTCCATAAATAATAGAAAACATTAACTGTGTACAAAATCACCTGGGAAGTAATTGAAATATTTTACAAATAAAACATGATCAAAATTACAGGTTTTTGCTTAGCGTGTCGAGATATCCCTAAATTACTATACGTCTTTCACGAGAGGCATTTTCCTCATTATCTGTTGTATTACAAAGTCGGAAAAAAGTGTTTTCAGGGAAACTTCCGATAGCGACTGGCATGAAATACGTAGTTTAGTGGAACATTGTTGTGATGGAACGTGATTTTAGGTTCAGATTAACACGTAGTTCCGAACTGCAAAGTGAATAAGAAAGCAAAAGCAAAAATACGAGCCTCTTACTTATTGCGTTGATATTCTGCGCGATATATACTAGAATGAACTATTTTCTAAAGAAGATTTTGTTTAAAAACTGAAAGCCATAGGACAAAATAAAAGTCAAACACTTCATTAGGTACAGAAGTAATAGACCTAAACAGCTCTAAAGCATTGCAGATGAGTACCTAAATGTGATATACAAAATAGTTGAAAAGAATAGGATCAAAACTACAAACGTTGCATAACTGATTCTTGGGCTCTCCATGTAATGTGACCAATGCGACGGAATGTGAACACGAAGTTCCTCACTCTAGGTGTGACAGTAATACAAAGGTCTTAAGCCAAGAAGGATTCACTCAGATCAACGAAAAGATTTGCGGACGAGGTATGCAAACGCTGTAGTATGAAAGTAAAAAGTATGTCTTCGTGCCCTGTGAGAGATCTCGTAGGCTGCTCGAACATTAGAGGTCACCCACAGATAATACGCTCACCGGACAAAACTTAGTCACACTAGTGCGCCCGTACAGATGGATCGGTAAGTCTGTACAGATGGCGGAGCAAACGCATCCCATGTTCAGCCGCACGCGCAGTAGCGATCATTGAGACATTGATGTTTCAAGCAGACAATGGACGTCACCATGGGTAGATGTAAGGATGTGACAGAGTGGCAAAAAGCAGCAATCGTGTTTTGCCATGCCCATGGCCATACGGTGTGTAAAGTTGCTGCATTTGTTGGTGTTTCGCAGCGGACTTTTCAACGTGTCTACAAGCAATGGTGTACTACACGTGGCCACGAAACACGACGTCAGAATTGTGATCGCAAAGAGATCCTGACTGAGAGGGACCGGAGACGCGTTTTACGGCTTGTGAATCGAAATCTCTTCCAAACCCAACGTGTTAGCGAGAGAACATTGAAACGTGAACTGCATGTAATGAACATTTGGTGTAGGTCACTTCGCAAGAGGCTATTGCTCACACAGGCCCAAAAAGCTACGCGTCTTCAATGGGCTAGAAATCATCGAACGTGGATAGTAGCTGACTGGCGGAACATAATATGGTCCGACGAATCACATTTTCCCCTGTATTCCAATGACGCATGTCCTCGAGTGCACCTAAGATCAAATGAAGCATTTCAACCTGGATGTGTGCAAGATCAGGTTCAAGTCGTAGATGGATCTGTCATGGATTAGGCCCGCTCACTGCGGTGACCACTAACATGAACCAGCATGTTTATTGAAACATTCTGGATGACGAAGTCTGCATGATGAGTATGCCATTGATACCCCGACTTGTCGAGATGACAACAGCAAAGTTCATCGGTCTGGACGCATATTTGACTGGTTTTATGCACACTCCCCCACCCTACTACATCTCGATTGGCCTGCACAATCACCTGACCTGAACTCCATTCAAATCTGTGGGATATGATGGAACAGAGTTTAAAGCGCCGACATCAGCATCCGCGCAATTTGGTGGAACTGCGAGTGGCTTAACTTGGATGCCACGTACCTGCCCAACCTTGTGGACTCACTTCCTAACAGAATTCAGGCGGTTATCAAGTCCAGAGGCAGAGTTATACGGCATAAATGATGCTTGTAATGATTTATCCAGGGGTGACTAATAATTTGTCCGCTGAGCTTATTTTCATGGGAAATTGTAATGAACACTACTGATTCGCTACTGTATTGCTGTATAACAAAGTCTTGCGCTTCTTTATCACCGGTTAATTGATGTCAACAGTGTGCTATCCAGCATCGTCGGAGAGTGCGTCATTCCAACCGAGAAGTCCACTGGAACACTCGGGCGGAGCGATGGGGCTTTTAGATTTAGAAGTCTGTATTTCAATACCACCGTACTGCAGTATTAATATTAACGTAGAATACGTTTTTCGCTGGACTGACTTTTCAAAAGCGACACACGGACGGAGTTATCAACAGCCATATAGCGCATGCGTGTATTCTGCTGCGGGCACACTTACTGTAGACCAGGGCCTCTCAAACACCCAAAATCTCACGCGTGCATATTGAGGCACAGAGTTCCTGTGCACAATACATCGGTTCCACTCGGCTCGGCTCGGACCAACGCTTCGTCTCTGGGCTACTCGGCTAAGCTCGGCTCGGCTCAACTCAGCTCGGATTTGGAGCGCTACGGAGCAAGTGAGGAAGAGGGAGACAGGGGGAGCGAGCGAGACAGGCGTGGGGAAAGAGAGAGACAGCGCTAATGCTCCAAATCGAAGAGTGGGGGTCTGCACTCTGGTCAACCAAGCAAAGTCGTCTTTTCCACCGTGCACAGTGCATGCACCAGGCGCATGCACTCTGAGAGGCCCTGCTGTAGACCATCGTGTGGTATAACTTTAGAGTGTGAAAGATAAGTCTCGCTACGAAATTCATTTCACCTCATACCAGACCCGGTAGAGAAAGGGGGCAAGGGTTGGGTAACAACTTATATATTAGGCCCACATGTTTCGTTTATGTCTTTGTGGATTTTAAAACCGTTAGGAGAAATAATAATTGGATCAACTGAAAAAGCGCCAAAATTTATTTTCTTTTCGATTATTTCCCAATCTGGTAGCTAAAGGTGTCAACTTTATACAGTTTATTGTCAAGATGTTTGTTCTCGACATGGTTTTGACCAAACGCCAGTCCCTCAATAATTAAATAAAAATTTTGCATCAAGTGACTAACCACCATATCTGGTCTGAATTACGCATCAACAATGTAGGCATTTGTGAAAGAAGTATGTAGACGAATATAATCAATATAACACATGATATGTTACTTGTCAAAATATAATCCTGTACTTAAAGGAGCAATAAAAGTTGTTATTAAGTACCATATTATACACTGCACAGAAGTTTTTAAGTCAAATCGTATCCCTAAATGACAATTTTGTTGCTTAGTATGTGATGCAAAACAGAAAACTAAAGGAACTCCAATAAAACATCAAATAATCAAGTGCCATTATATCAGATTACGACAATATATTTAAAATATCACTAATGTTGATCCGTTAACAAGAAAATTCATGTCTTTAAATTCATTTTGGTATACTACAGTGAATAAATTCGTTTAAGGGCGCCTACAATGCAGGTAACACGATGTACACCTATGTACTGCACCCTTGCTTGCCGGTCGTCAACGGCTGCTTCTAGCTCTTGTACATTTAGACTCTTCTGTCATCAGGGGTTCTGTCCTCGAGTTCTTCTGTTATTTGTTGACACAGATCGGTGGATAGCATAAATAAATCTAATTGATACTTGAAATAAAATTCGAGAAATGGGCTAAAATGGATTTATTATCTCTAAAAGGAGCTTATGAATTGATAGGTGTGAAGCATCAAAATAAAAAATCAAACACTGACATTAACAAAACAGATGGCAGAAATTTAACGTAAGTGCAGGTTAAGATGAGGACTTCATTACAACAATTTTTATTATTATTAATTTAATTTAACGTAACTGTATTTGCTAGAAATAAAAATCAATAAAACACACGAAAATAGGAAAACCTGAAAATTATTATGGGATTGCAATTAACGGCGTTGGTCGATTCACTTGATCTGTGAAGATTCAGTTTCCGTGACCGGACTCTGAATTTTTCTTAAATAAGGTTATCCACCGATTATAAAATATCACGTAGGGTATCATCAGCCACCGAATGGATCCTTAATCGAACCGAAACAACCTCTGGTTATACATGAATCGATTAATATGTAAATAAATGAATTTACTTCACGTTAACTTGCCCATTGGCAAGGCATGGTGCTCCAAAATTCAATGTTAGCAATTCTTATATCTCAATAAACAAATGATCGCACCATGTTGTGTCACAACCAGACAACAAGAAAACGAAGTTATCTTAATAGTTATTTACATTAAATATAAAAATAAGTTGTTCCCTTGAACCATAATAATTATTAAAAAGACTTGAGTTTAGATTGAATATGCAAAGTAACTTTTAGGTTATATCAGTCTATAATAATTATTTTTGAATGAATAAAACCAAAAACGGCGGCTATTGAAAATTAATCTTATCATCTTCCTGAATCATCAACATCATCATCATCTTCATCACTTTACAGTTCCAGTTTCCCGGGTGCTGTTAGCGAGCCTCTTCCATTCTGTCTTATTGAGATACGTTCTGTTGTTAATGACGTCCTCTAGTGTCCTTCCCCGATCTGCAATGTTCATCTTTATGAAGTCCGTCCAGTGTGTTCTTGATCTTCCCACCATTCGTTTCCCTGTCACATGTCTCTCCAAGTTAACATATGCTGTCCTTGTTGGATCCATCCTCATTACATGCTCAAACCATCTCAGTGTGGACATGCTGACCCGATCTAATAATGATGTAACAATCTCAGCTTCCTTCCTAACCACATCATTGGACCTAAGGAACTTCATCTCGGATGCCTGCAACCTTGATGAGTCTTTCTTAGTGAGGGTGCAGGTTTCAATACCATAGGTTAAGATTGGTGTGAAGTACTGATTTATCATCGCCAGCTTTGATTTTTTGGTACTTTGGGATCCCAGAGGAGTGTTCTTACTTGTTGATAAAACTGAGAGCTCTTCTGCACTCTATTTGCCACCTCCTTTGTGGCTGGTGTATCTCGAGATATTACACAGCCAAGGCATGTACAACTTTCCACACTTTCTAGTGGATGGTTTCCTAGCATGATGTTCGCTGGTCGTCCCTCTCTGTTTATTGCCGTCACTACTGTTTTGAGTTCGCTTATCTTGAGATTAAACTCCTGAAACTTAACCTTCCATTCATTGAATCTCGATTGTACTTGTTCTTCAGTTTCTCCCCAGATCATGGCATTATTAGCGAAGGCCATTGCATTTAGTTCACCAGAGGTTTTCTTGATGCTCTTCATTATGTCATCCATGATGGTGATAAACAATAATAAAGATAGTGCACTGCCTTTCTGGACTCCACTTTGGTTTTGAACCAGGATGAATGTCCGTCACCCAATCGCACAAAGCTGGTACAGTTCTCAGACAGCATCTGAACTTTCCTCATCAGTCCCTCCGGCACATTTCTTTTCCTCAGGTATTCCCATATCTTCTCTCTTGCAATGCCGTCATATGCCTTCTCAATGTCAAGGGAAACCACAAACAGATTTTTGCCTTTTTCCCAATATTTTTCCATTAACATAAGGACACTGACCATTAGGTCTATTGTGGACCTGTTAGGCCTGATACTGTTCCTCTTCAAACTGTGGCTCTAAGATGACTCGCAATCTGCTCTCTAATATTTTCCCAATAATCTAGAGCTCATGAGAAAGGATTTCTATTCCCCGGTAGTTGGAACATGTTTGGTGATTTCCTTTCTTAAACAGGGGTATAATGACACCCTTGCTCCAATCAGTAGGTGTCTTGCCATCTTTCCAAACTGCACTGAGTACTCTGTGTAGCCACTGTAAACCCTGGACTCCTACTGCTTTAATCATGTCCGTGCTGAGTTCATCGATTCCTGGGATTTACCTTGTTTTATCTTCTTAACGGATGCTTCAGTTTCTGCCCCGTGTAATGGGAGGTTCCTCTGTATAGGTTTCAACAGCTGGTTCTTTTGTTCTCTGATCTCCTTCTGTCCTATTCAATAGGTGATCAAAATGATCCCTCAGAACCTCTCTGATGTCCTCTTCTTTCCTGGCCAGATTTCCATTACGATCCTCAATTTCTTTTATGGTTTCAACTGAATTCCTTTTGTTTTCGATCACTCTGAACAATAGTTTCATATTTCCTCTCCTGTCTTCCTTCAGTTTTTGAGTAAATTTCTCTCAGAACTTCATCTTCTCTTCTACTACTCTTTTAAGCCTCAATTTCTTGTTCCGGTAAACTTGCTCGAGGTCTCTGATCTTCCCCTCGTTCCTTACCTGCTCTGGCTTGGAAATGTCTCTATCTCGTTTTTTCGGGCTATGTTCCTTTTCTTTATTGAGGATCTTATTCTTTCATTCCACCAGGGTGTCCCTTTTTCCCTTACTCTTGCACTTGTCTTCCCGCAAACCTCTATTGCTTCTTTTATCAAGGTGTCCACTCTACCTCACCACTCTTCACTTCTTCTGTAGGCGGTTGTCCTCCTATACGGTCCTGATAGTCGGTCCTTTTTCCAGTCTGTTGTAGTTCCCACACCTTAGGCAATTTCCTGGTTGTTATCTTTGGTACTTTAATGTCTTTCAGATAAGCGACTAATAACTGGTGGTCACTATTGAGGTTCTCACTTGGAATCACCTTGACATCAATCACAAGTCCACTTCTTTCTTCATCTGTAATGGCATATTCAATGACCGTCTTGATCTTTCCATCCCAGCTGTAACGGGTGATCTTGTGCCTGACTCTTTTGTTGGACTAACTCTTTTTACTAGCAAACCGTTTCTCACGCAGAAGTATAGGAGATGTTCCCCTTCTGAATTCCTTCTCCCATAGCCATGTGGTCCCATCACTTTCTCATAGCCATTTTTGTCTGTCCTGAGCTGTGCGTTGAGATCCCCTATGATGATTACCCTCTCTTCACTGATGGTCTCTTCTAGGTCTTCGAGAAAATTGTTCTTTTCATCTTGACTGCAGCCCGTCTGAGGGGCATACACTTGCACCAGTGTCAGCTTCACTTCCCCAAGGTGAACTTTTGCTTTTATAATCCTCTCATTGAGGTACTGGATCTCTGTAATATCATCTAACTCTTTAGATAATATCAATCCTACTCCATTTCTCATCTCTCTGTTTTTACCATTCTAATAGAGGGTATAGTTTCTCCTCAACTCTTTCTTCCCTTTGCCTTTCCATTTAGTTTCACTCAATCCTAGGACTGAGAATTATAACGTGTAATAATTTTCCTGTTATCCATGATGACCACTAACTCTTCACATTTTCCAGTCAAACTCAGTACATTGATTGTTCCTATTCGAGTGTGTTGTCTTCTTCGGGGTGGTTGCATAATCGCAAGGCTTGGCCTATCATCAGGCTGTAAGCCATCGTACCTGGCGTGGGTGTGTGGGTGCTGTTGTCTACTCCGTGTTATTTTCTTGCATCCGAGGCTCGTATAAGTGTTGAAAGTGATTGCAGTTACTCTCCAACTGACTTGCTAGGCCTAGCGTTAGAGAAGATTTTCTGTCAGGGTTATTATCCCTTAGCCTTTAGCAGTCCCCTGCCACATCTGCAAGGCGATAGCTTCCAGTTGAATTTATGTGTCATTTACTACACAATGGATTCAAAAAGCCCCCTAAGGGTGAACTCCTCTGCCCATAGCCATTGGTTCTCCCTTAGTTTGTCAGGTTTGGTAACAGCCGCCCAACCCTCGGCCAGACAGTCACAGGTAGTACCGTCTACTGTCGCATAGGGTAACAGTATGTTTTTGAAATGAACTAAATAATAATTACATTTTTTCATGAAACCATTTGTGAACGGTACCAACAAAAGAAAATAAATGAAGAGAGTAACGTCGATAGATGGGGTTATAATAAAATCTCGCTACGCTACCAACAGCAAATAACATGAAAATATTTTAAATAAATAGTCTTAATTGAAATGTGTAATTAACATTGTTGATTTCAATCATCAATACCATCACTGTGGTAAGAAACTAATGTATTAATATCCTTTAGTTTGGTAATCACCACCATCATCCCTACTCCTGACGAGGAGTACTACTCAATATCTGTGATCGATACCCTCATAAACAAAATAACATATTTTTTAAAATAATCAACATCCTTGAAAGTAAATGACACACTAGCATTTCAGACTGAACTAAACCTGTAATGATCACCAATAAACGTAACTAACGCACTATCATTGCAGACTGAATTAAGCTGGTCGACTTAGATGACGATCCTCAATGAAAAACTATGATTGCAGACTAAACTAATTATAATGATCGTCACTGAAAACAAACTAAACACTGTAATCGCAGACTGAACTAACTTATAATTATTATCTTTGTAGATGAACTAAACACTGCCATCGCGGACTGAACTAACTTTTAGTGATCGTTACCAATAAAATAAGCAACTCACTAATCATTGCATACTAAACTAATTAGTGATTTCTCCACTGAACTGTGTGTTGATTATGTGCTGTTGACAAGGTCCGAAATAATTGACAAGGCAAAATATTTCTGCATCATAACGTTCTTTACCCCTAAATTTTATAACGTTATTTACACCAAACTATCCCGTGTGGTCTTCTGAAAAAAACTAGTTATTTCACGATATAATACACGTGAGCCCAACCGCACTCACTATGATGTTTAAGGAACCAATGCCGTACAAGTCACTCGAAGTTCGACTATCACATTAAAATATACGGCCCGTGAAAAGCAACTAGAATCGACCCAATCCGATAATTAACTTCAATATCATAAAATATATACAACACACCTTCCTTTTTTTTTGCTAGGGGCTTTACGTCGCACCGTCACAGATAGGTCTTATGGCGACGATGGGATAGGAAAGGCCTAGGAGTTGGAAGGAAGCGACCGTGGGCCTTAATTAAGGTACAGCCCCAGCATTTGCCTGGTGTGAAAATGGGAAACCACGGAAAACCATCTTCAGGGCTGTCGATAGTGGGATTCGAACCTACTATCTCCCGGATGCAAGCTCACAGCCGCGCGCCTCTACGCGCACGGCCAACTCGCCCGGTACACACACATACACACACACACACCTTCCTAGTCTTATTATATTTCTCATCAGCACCGTCAACATCACATTAAGAGTCGATGAAATACCACAACAAGATTTAATAATTTATCCCCTCAACAAAAATAAATGAGTCAAATGTCCCCAGTAGCAACTCAGCCTACAGGTCAAAGAAGGCTAAATCGAGTATATATAAACGTTGTGTCCGTTTCCAACAGGCTTACGAAACATGGAATAGGCCTATAACTGATCTCTACCCGATACCTACACGGATTCTATTCAAGACAATTATCTTAGAGTTGGGATTTTGACATAGGACACTATACTTCTTAGGCAGTAGTATTTATTTACAGGAAATCTTTGGAGGAGAGGAGATGCCATGAGGTCATCCTAGTATCATCGTTTACACTATTTATGTTAGTAGTTAGACGTTGTTTAATTTTTTAAGCCACGGCGCAGCAGAAGGTTACATACGTGTGCTGTTGTTACCATGATTGATTTATTCATTAAAATTATCTGGTCACTTTGGCTGGTTATCAGATGATTACATTATGGTATGCAATGTTGTGAAGACCGGATCGTTAGGATATTCAAGTTGTACGTTAGGTTGATAGATAGCTAGACGATGAATATGACAGATAGGCCGGGCTGAGTGGCTCAGACGGTTAAGGCGCTGGATTTCTGACCCCAACGTGGCAGGTTCGATCCTGGCTCAGTCCGCTGGTATTTGAAGGTGGTCAAATTCGTCAGCCTCGTGTCGGTAGATTTACTGGCACGTAAAAGAACTCCCGCGGGACTAAATTCCGGCATCTCGGCGTCTCCGAAGACCGAAAAAGTAGTTAGTGGCACGTAAAGCAAATAACAGAGAGAGAGAGGAGAAAACTGACAGATAGAATATAGGAGGACAAACTTTGGGCCAATAAGTGACAAAAATGAATGAACAAAGTGAACATTTATAGAATTAATTTCGTGATTGGCAGATATTTTAAAGAACTGTTAAGTAATTCATTATTTCGTGATCAGTCTTTCAGAAAATATTGTGTTGAATTTAATCATGGAATTTTTATGAAAATTAGAGTCAGATGACTGATTATGATGTGTTTAATGAAAACCAACAAAGGTTAATCGGCATGATATTTATTATTTTCAACCATGTTGTCTTGTTAAATGATTATGATTATTATTTTATTTCGTATGAATTAGCATTCCGTTAGCTTATGAGTTAATTTAGCCTTATGTAATTAAGTAGAACGTAAATTTTACTCTGTTTATATGAGCCTGACGTTGGATAAGAAAGATATAACCGGTACTCATCGAATGCTCATGCCCATAAGTGGAATCTATTGTAATCCGCTGACACCAGTCGAGGCTTAACCGTAAACAAACATTATTTCGAACCACACCCACACGAACGGTTATAATACCTGTGGTAAAATTACACACGTACAGAAACCTAGAGCCCCCTTGAAACAAGCCATATTACGTACTCATTTGAAATGAATTTACACTCGCAACCCTCTGAAATCACACAATTACTATCTCGAACCAAACAGTATTCGAACCACGGATCACTACATTATTTCCATGGAGTATAAAATTCATCCCGGACATTTCATCAATATTTCAGAGGCGTCCTGAATCACATTGGATTTCACGATGCACTTAAGGCCACCTACATATAATTCCTCTCAATATATTTAAAAAAATCCCTACTGGTTCAATATTTTTCCCTTCATGGCTATAAGACTTCTATTTGATCTCAGACCAGTTCTTTAAACAACATTACATGGCTTAACTCAATTCCACATTACATTCGATATTATGGCTTATTTCAAGGTTCCGTCTATCATATTAAAACTACGTACAGTATCGGAATAAAGTTTAATAAATTTCAAACTTCTTAATGACACATAAAAATATGACAAGACATTGATCTTGTCATAATTTTAGATTTAAAAAAATCATCCGATATCTACAACAATTTCCCAACACTCAAATACGTTTTATATATTTATTTGACACAGAAATCTCGACAGAACGAATTCGTTGACGACAAAACAAGGAATATAACTGATGCCTACACGGATTATATTTAAGACAAGTATCTTAGAGTTGGTGATTTTGATATAGGACACTATGCAGTATATTTTCACTACTGACCACACGAAAAATATCTTCGTGCCACAAAACGGCCTGAAACTTTGACCATTATTTACATAGAACATAAGGACGCAGAATACACTTATGTAATCAAAATCATGTCACTAACCTTATATAGCTGAATGATGAGTGTCATCAGACATAGCAGCTGCTCACCTGTGCTAGATGGACCCTACTCAACCATACAGCAGCACTTACATTCTTAATAATTATTTATAGTTTTATAACTTAAACTATCATAGGTACAATATTGTTGTAGTATTTCATTAAAAAAAACAGAGTAGTATTTGTATGTGATGCACAGTTTATCAATAACTTATTTATTAATCACTTCACTTGTAATCTTTAACAATGGCTTAGAACTAGCACTCAAATCTGACAGACAAACTTACTATTTGTTCATGGCCGAGACATGCTTACTCTAGCACTTCACTCGCGGCGATCTACATATTTGACAATTATACCTTTTCCATACTACACTTTTTACCTGAATATCCTGGGTTCTCAACCCGCACCCAGGTTAAATATTTACTTTCACTCACACTAGATTATGAAATATTATTTACTGGCGCAAAACAGAGGTCACATCATAGGTGAACGTGGACTGGCCACTACACACTACTCCGAATATATCTACCCGTTTTAGGCGCGACGAATTTCTAAACCGATTTGCCAACTTTACCATCCCGTGCGTCTCGCATTCATAATTTGAGCTCATAATACTAAGAGAAATTCGGGTATCACGAATTTCCTGGTCTTATAATTTTATTTCACCTATAACAGGTCGTAAATGCTGAAGTGTGGGTTGAAGAAAGCACTTCCCCCACCACTGGTGACATATTCTCGTGCCGTCCTCTTGCTCCAAACTGTTCCAAGGTCCCACTAAATCTTTCTAATTTGTGCTTGAAGATAAAGGTTAATCTCTTAATTACCGTACCTTTAAATTATTTGGCGTTCCACTTTGACAGTTGAAGTTTTAATTATAGCCTGAATCGTCCTCGTAATTTAGAAATGACTACGGGTTTCCTCGAGTCTTTCCGACGATTCTCCCCAAGGATCTCGGGAACCTGGATTCATTTCCCGCCCAAGGAGATCACAATCCGGTCTGGAAGCTCTCATCTGGTGGATATGAAATGTGAAGAAGACACAGGGTGTTCGTCAAGTGATGGTATAAAATGTACGTGATATTTCCAATGTAGCTCTCGGCTACAGAGGCCAGTAGGTTTAGGGGTTCATTTAAAGACTGTGAATGATGGGTTAAGTACTACAGTCAATATGTTTGTGGATTGGCGCTAACAGCTCAAGGATCACACAGTCCTTTGACCGGGCTTTTCGCATCTTTTCCCGGTCTACAAAGCCAAGAATAACGGCCGGGAGGATTCGTCGTGCTGACCACACGACACCTCGTAATTTGCAGGCCTTCGGGCTGAGCAGCGTTCGCTTGGTAGTCCAAGGCCCTTCAAGGGCTGTAGTGCCATGGGATTTGTTTTTTTTTCGCATATTTTCCCCGTCGTGATGATCCGGGCGATTTCGACTTGATCATCTCAAACATTTCGCTAGCGGACTTGCCCAATTTTTGGCAGAACTTGAAATTTACTTGTTGCTCAAACTACCACATTATCTAGTTCCGCCGCTGACATTCAACTAGCCTTCATGACAGAGACCGTAATTCTGCTGAATGCTGGGACTAACGAAGAACTGTCACGGCAACATCCTGTGATGCAAACTCTCCGCTATAGTGCACCACAACAACACTAGACGGCCAGTCCACGAACTTAATCACTCTACCACGTATAATACTTTACATTTCACAGGAAGGATGGATTAATACAAAGGATTTTGTGCATGTGTAAACATCCTATAATCTTTCTTTTCTTGACGCTTGATCAAGTGATGTATAGTATATTCAAGTGTCTATTAGAATATCACTAGTAATAAATCATAAAAACATTATAAATATTTAAGCAATATTAAAACCTATAACGTGCGAGTGTTGATAGTTGGTACTTGGTAACTTATAAGTGAAAATTCCTCGAGAGAATGTGTGAGTAAATAGGGCTACGGATTATAACATATCACAAATCATTCTCTTCTATTTACATGTTTGTATCGTTTCAGGGTTATAAAGAACGTATTTTAAGCATAATTTTTCATGAAAACAGTGTATTAAAATTCATTCATCATTCATTCATTCATTCATTCATTCATTCATTTACTTATTTATTTTTTCAGGCATAGGTGACTACTGTGATGAAGAAGACATATGCCAAGACAATGGGACTTATACTTTGTGTGTAAACAACACGTGTCAGTGTATCGACAACACGACTATCAAGTTACCTAACAATACCTCCTGTGTGCCAAAAGTTGAAGGTAAAGTGACATATTGCTAAAGATTTTACAATAACGAAGACGACACCTTCTTTGGTTCAACTTTAGTGGTCTTTGTAAATCTTCATGGAACTGGTCAATATCTTCCTCTTCATTTTCGGTGGTTACAGCGTAAACTTCTATGACTGTGATGATAAAAGTTTGGCCTTGAAAACGTACAGACAACATTCTATCAGTTTTCAAGTTGCACTCTGCTACTAACTATAAGGTAAACATTTTCCCTATACTAGTCCATCTCACTTCACTTATTCCCAATATATCGATGCCTATTCTCCCCATTTCTCATTTGAATATCTCCTGTTATCCACGATACACGGATCTTACATTTCAACTTACTAAACAGGACTGTCTTCCAGCATCGCATATTTCTTGAGCCTTCCCTCAACCTATTTCTTCCCGGAAAACCGACTGTGGAACGTGGAACTACGGAACACTTTGAATTGAGCAAACTTCATGGTTTTTTTCTGGGGAAAATTACGGTGATGGTTTCCCGTCTTTTTCCTCCGACCTCCAGTCTTGTTGCCTCACCGACAGAATTTCCGGCTAGATTTGATGGCCCAACCTTATACTTGGTTATACAGCTTAACAAGAGCACCACGTGTGGTAGGATTTCGAGAAATGAGGTGTGACATCTCATGGTGAGTTCATATATTCCCACCACACCCCCTGTTTGTAGCCAGGGTCACAAAATGTTTGCAGAGATTCCCCCAGATCGTACTGCCTTTTATCAAACCAGTTAGTAATTTCACAAAAATGCCTAATGTAATCTGAAAGAATGCTTTCCCAAAGCTTACATACAACACATTTCAAGCTGACTGGCCTGTAATTCGGCTTTATGTTTATCACCCTTCCCTTTTTAGACAGGGACTACAATAGCAAATCTCCTATCATTCGATATAGCTCGTTCATGCAAATAGTAATCAAATAAGTACCAGGTGTATGCATAAGTCTTTCCCAGTTTCACTAACAAATGGCACCGGCGAACGATACGCAGCGTATGAATTTGAAACATACGTCCGTTTGTTCGTCTGACATTATCCTTCCAACACACACAAGCCGAGTCCGCCGAACACAAGCGTCTGTGTTGTATCGTTCACTGATCATGTCGATGTTTTTGCCTGGAAAAGACCATTTGCGGCACGCATTGCTTTTCTTACTCAGTGAAAAGAAGAAGGCCGTGGAAAGTCATCGTTTGCTGGTAGAAACATATGGTGGACACGCTCCATCGATTAGAAAATGTGAGATATGGTTTCAACAATTTAAAAGTAGCGATTTAAATGTAGAAGGCAGTGCGCGCTCTGGATGATGCCCCAACTCAAACTCAACAGCCATTGGCACAAGCATTAGATGTGTCAAAAGAAAAAATCATCAGACGTTTACGAGCAATGGGGAAGATCATTAAACTCGGTAAATGGGCCCCACACGATTTGAATGAACGGCAAACGGAAAATCGCAAAGTCACTTGTGAAATGCTGCTTCAACGCCACGAAAGAAAATCATTTCTGTACCGAATTGTGACGGGTGACGAAAAATGGATTTATTTTGAAAACTCGAAGTGGAGAAAATCGTATCTGTCACCTGGCGAAGCCAGTCCTTAAACACCAAGGCCAAATAGCTTCGGCAAGAAGACCATGCTTTGTGTCTGGTTGGACCAGAGCGGTATTGTGCATTATGAACTCTTGAATCCCGGTGAAACCGTTAATGCACAACGCTATCGTCAACAAATAATTAATTTAAATCACGCATTGGTCGAAAGACGACCGGAATGGACTAGAAGACATGGCAAAGTGATTTTATTACACGATAATGCACCGTCTCACACAGCAAAACCAGTGAAGACACCTTGAACTCGCTAGGATGGGACATCCTTCCGCACCCGCTGTACTTACCAGACCTGGGGCCATCTGAATATCACCTCTTCGCATCAATGGGGCACGCGTTCGCAGAGCAGCACTTTAGTAATTGCGAGAAAGTTGGAAAATGGCTCGACGAATGGTTTGCCGCAAAAGACAAGCAGTTTTACTGGCATGGTATTCATAAATCACCTGAAAGATGGGCAAAGTGTATAGAAGGCGATGACCAATATTGTGAATAAACAAGAAAATGAATTTACCTTGAAAACTGCGATTTTTAACAACAAAAACTTATGCATACACCTGGTACTTCATATATGGTACACTATCCCAACCAAGAAATCTTATCAATTCCAGCTGCTTTTCTGCTTTCGAAATTTCGTATCTCATTGCAAATGTCGTTGTTATCGTAGGTTCATTTCAATATTCAGTTGGTATTCGTCACCTCCTCTGCCAGGAAATTATTTTTTTATCCAACAATCTTAACATACTTCTGACGAATACATATACCTTCTGTAAATCCTCACATATGCAACCCCCTTCTTCATTAATGATTCCTGGAATGTTCCTCTTGGAGCCTGTTTTTTATTTTTCACTAAAATTTGTCTGACTGTCTGTATGCATACCATAATGTTATCCTTAGTCGACTTCTTCGCTAGATGTAATTTCCTCGTAAGTTTCTTCTCCTGATTTCCACAACTATTTCGAACTCTAATTTTTTTCAACCTGCACCAGCTACAATCATATTCATTTGGGTGTGTTCTGTCACACAGTTTCCAACTCATATGGAACAGAGATGCACCACAAGAAGGCTAAATAAATCAGCAAAAGGTAAATTACGTATCTATAACGACTTTTTAAGGAGCTATGACACGACCAATTATGAGAACGGGTAAATTTTGGTTCAAATTTTGGTTACCATGAGATACGCAAGTTCGAAAGTAGAAAAGCAGCTGGAATTGATAAGATTTCTAGGTTGGGATAGTGTACCATATATGAAGTACCAGGTGTATGCATAAGTTTTTGGTTCTTAGAAATTCAGTATATTTAAGAAGACAATTAATTTTCCCGATAAAAGACATGTATGTTGAAATATACGTTGAGAAAATACCAAGTGCGTAAGCTGAGATGGTTTGAACGTGTTGTTGAAAAATAAATTCCTTATAATTCAATTAGTCACTACTGGTCTGCATTTAGGGCAGCCTTTTCTTGAATGATTGCAAATAGGAAATTTATTGAACATCTCCCTTGGTAAGTTATTCCAGTCCATAACTCCCCGTCCTATAAGCGAATATTTGCCTCAATTTGTCGTCTTGAATTTCAACTTTATCTTCATATTGTTATCTTTCCAACTTTTAAAGACACAACTCAAAATTATTAGTCTACTAATGTAATTCCACGCCATCTCTCCACTGACAGCTCGGAACACACCCCTTAGTCGAGCAGCTCGTCGTCTTTTTCCCAAGTCTTCCCAGCCCAAACTTTGCAACATTTTTGTAACGCTAGTCTTTTGTCGGAAATCCAGAAGAAATCCAGCTGCTTTTCTTTGGATTTTTTCCAGTTCTTGAATCAAGTAATCCTGGTGAGGACCCCATATACTGGAACCATACTCTAGTTGGTGTCTTACCAGAGACTTGTATGCCCTCTCCTTTACATCCTTACTACAACCCCTAAATACCCTCACAACGATGTGCAGAGATATGTACCCTTTCTTTACAATCCAATTTATGTGATTACCCCAATGAAGACACTTCCTTATATTAACACCTAGATACTTAGAGTGATGCCCATAGGAAACTTTCACCCCATCAACGCAGTAATTAAAACCGAGAGGACTTTTCCTATTTGTGAAACTCACAACCTGACTTTTAACGCCGTTTATCACCATGCCATTGTCTACTGTCCATCTCACAACATTTTCGAGGTCACCCTGCAGCCGCTCACAGTCTTGCAACTCATTTATTTTGCTATACAGAATAACATCATCTGCAAAAGGCCTTAACTCTGATTCCACTTCTTTACCCATATCATTTATATGGATATATAAGAAAACACAAACATAAATATTTTGTTTTACTGTAGAATGAAGTACAAATACATTATGCCACTGTACATTGAACCCGTCATTTAGAGGCTCTAGAGACGAGGAAATCATGTTGCCATACATCAGTCTAGAGAGGGCGCCATTTTGAACTTTGGAAAATGCTAGATTTCTGTGTGTTCATGGCCTTGGCACGTCGAGACGATTCTTATATGGTGTCGCTGCAGGGACGTTTTCCAAACAGGTGGCGGAGTGGTATAAACGTAATTAGCTAATTTTTTGGTCTCAGTCATGTCCAACGGAAGAATTTGAGATACAATTCACGATCTACGGATTTTTCCAGTTATTATAAGTGCCATCTCAAAATTAGATTCAAAGAGGAGACGAGATGCAAACTTTGTAAAAATTCATCTATCAAAATCGGCAGGAACGCAAGCGTCTATATCACAAGAGCAGCCTCTAGCCGAGATTCATTCGCTGGTCGGAATTTGAAGAGTGAGAACGTCAAACTATAAGAGCTCCGAGAAGAGCCTGAGATATTTTTCAGTGACCTGGGGTGAACATTGCGTGGACTTAGACTGTAGGACGAGTAGTTCCCAGTCAAGGCACAAAGTTAGTCAATTGTAAAACTTGTCCTTAATATTATTAGGAAAAGTAATAGTTGAGGGAAAAACATTATATACTGCTTTGGCAGAGGTCATCGATATTTAAACAGATTAGGCAGAAAGAGGGTGGTCTACAATTCAGCGAGGTTTAGCAGCGCTGAACATTATCTTGACTGCTCTGCTATAACGACGGTGTCGTCATTTGTCTGTCTTTTAATAAACTACAGTAGACTGAGGCAAGAGGTCGCGGCTAATATTGCTTAGCGTGTGCGCGCGTTAATTAGACACTCGGTTCCGTTTGCGATTAACGTGTGAAGAAAATAATTTAAGGGATTTTTTAATATGTTCAATTTCAGATTCTTAAGTGTAAGCAAAATGTTGTAAAGAAGGAATGCCAAGAATGCCAAGTATATTGATGGAGTTTTCCATAAAGGATGTCTGTATTTTAAAGATGACTTACTAAACCTGTAGATGCCCCCGGTTTATGGAAATGGAAGCTGGAACAAGTCTATAGTCAGGTTTGTGCATTATGCCAAATTATTAAAGTAGTTCTGCTTATTTAAACCATGACATTATTTGTTGCGTGTGGGGCTGATATATGCTCAGTTTATTTTCTTGTTTGTGGAAGTTTTGCCACGTTTGAGAGATTACATGTGCACTGAAGGACTCTTGGGGAATTTTAGCGATATTGCGTGTGTTGAGATGCCTCTGGGTTGTGTAGAATTTCGTATTATATTTTTATTCTGAAGGGGAATGTTAAATTCAGTTTATCTACCGGGAAATTCGTTCAAGCGACGTTCAGACGCAGTCCGCTGCGCGACAGCCATACGCCGAATACCGCGGTCCTCCCTCTCGGTGGTATCACGGGGACGTCCGGAGCCTGATGTTCTTGCGAGCGTACCTCTCGTGACCACTGCTGCCAGCACGCATGTACAGAGGAGACATTCCTGCCAAGACGTTCTGCAATAGCGCAGAAGAATAATCCACCTTCATGTAGCCCTTATACGCCTTCGTTCAACTGAAGTGAACTGTTGGTACTGGCTTCTTCGTCGTTGTAAAGGCACTCTTGCTCCCGTCTCAGTCACTTCGTCCAATATCACAGGTAACTAAAGCTTTTCCCCCCAAAGTTTTCATTCCCCACCCTGAAGGGGTGGGGCGGGCCACCTAGAGGATTACGCCCTCTCTCTGGCCAAGAGATGCGAGCGGGTCGAGACGTGATGGAGACGGAAGGTGGGTAGACGAAGTGAGAAATAACGGGAGATGTGTGTATGAAATGAGAAAAGATTAGACGGGAACGCCAGAGGGAAGATGCACGAAGAGCAGGTGGAGAGTCGCGGTGATATTAATAAGAGATGAACTAACGCTCTCGCACAGTATAGCCCGTATTTACAGTAAACGTGATGTGCAACGTCACGAGGCCGCTACTAGCGCCACGCTAATGCGATTTGCGGGAAATTTTAATCAACATCATCTTTCGGATGTATAAACACGCTGACCAACGTTCGTTAATCTAGCACAACCCCTTCTTGGTGTTTGGATATTTTTTTTCCACCAGTGCATTTAATTGACCTAGAATTGGTAGCTCATATCTGTAGGATATTTTCAACATTGAGTTGGTAGCCTGAAGGGCTAGAAGTGTAGATTTTTTTGTTACTGGTTTAACATTGCACTAACACATCAAAAGGTTTTCAGCGATGCAAGGATAGGAAAGGGAAGGGTTATGACTGGGAGGAAAGCGACCGTGGCCTTAATTAGTGTACAGCCCCAGCATTTGCCTGCTGTGAAAATGGCAAACCAGGGAAAACCATATTCAGGGCTGCCAACGATGGGATTCCAAACACCATCTCCTGAATGCAAGCTCACAGATACGCAACCCTAAATGCACAGTGTTGATTTTTTAAATAATACTATTCATTTTACATCCCACTAACTAATTTACGGTTTTCGGAGATGCCGGAATTTGTCCTACACGAGTTCTTTAACTTGCCATTAAATCTACCGACACGACGCTGACGATATTCGAGCACCATCAAATAGCACCGGACTAAGCCAGGATCGAATCTGGCATGTTGGGCTCAGAAGGCCAGCGCTCTACCGTCCGAACTACTTGGTGTGGTTTTTTTGCTCTTGCTGTTGTGTTCGACAGCGAGGTGAGCGTTGAGTGAGGTGGTTAGTGTGGCAATGTTAATGACAAATATTCACTGTTATTTTGTTGTTGTTGCTATTTGTTTTACGTAGCACCGACACAGATAAGTCTTATGGCGACGATGGGACAGGAGAGGCCAAGGAATCGGAAGGAAGCGGCCATGACCTTAATTAAGGATCAGACCCAGCATTTGCCTGGTGTGAAAATGGGAAAAAAACGGAACACCATCTTCAGGGCTGCCGACAGTGGGGTTCGAATCCACTATCTCCCCGATGTGAGCTCACAGCTGCGCGCTCCTAACCGCACGGCCAACTCACCCGGTCACTGTTATTTTAAAGGAGATGTTGTTGTCTAATAACAGAATCGGTGCTGCTTGTGGTCAGAGATGGCCTGTGAGAGGTCCGCAGTGACTCCCAGTCCACAAGCTCCACAGGCACAGTAGAAGTGCTGGGCTGTATGTCCCACTGCGTGTACTCCTCCACTTCCTTGTGCCACTGGTACTATCTGGTACGTTATGGTGCAGACTGCTTGGGCTTACTCAATTCTTCAGATTTCTCTCTATCCTTCTGAACAAGTTTGCAGTAATTTATGATCCATTTATACCGAAGATATTTCGATATTATGCAAATTTAGCACAATTTTTAACATTTCAACCAACCTGGTCGCAAGGTTATGGAAGTTATGGTGACCGATGGCAGCGAGTAAGATGCAGTACTACAATACGAATGCAACAATCTCACTAGCAACACTCTAGCACCATGCAGTTGCGAGCTATATTAATTTTACTGCGTCGCGACAATCTCGGTTATCACAAGGGAACAACATTTTTGTTGCATTGATAAACACATTTGTTCCTAACTAATTTGGGTGCACTGATTTCATATCTGATGTTAATTTTCCTCTGTAACAGGTTCTTCTGGAATTCGTTTTTAACCATTTTTCACGTTATTGTAACATTTTCGAATTTCTCAGCATTTAGCTCTGTTTCACTCCAACTCAACGTTATGGGCCAAATATTCAGGCCCTTGAAAAAAAAAATTCTTTCATAGCACAGAAATATTCGCGTGCAAGACAATAAGACAGTCCTATGTCCACTGTTTTCTCACCCGAACCCTCACTCCACATACTTTACATGGAATTATATTATCTTAGTGGGATATTATCTCGGTCCCCATTTGGTGAACATATATGTCATTTAAATACAAAAAATGTCGCTGGGGCGGTGCGTCATTAAGAGCCGAAGGGGCCCGGCCCATCCAGTGCCGTTAGACCATATTGCACAACATTTGTTTTATTAATACCTTTAAAACTTAATTTACATTGGAGATATTCCAGTTAAAATAAGAGTTTTTGCCTTCTTGATTCTCAAAAAAGAATTCAGTAGACATAACTCATCCCTCGACTCGTTGGCTGAACGGTTAGCGTACTGGCCTTCGGTTCAGAAGGTCCCGGGTTCGATTCCCGGCCGGGTCGGGGATTTTAACCTTAATTGGTTAATTCCTACGGCACGGGGGCTGGGTGTATGTGTTGTCTTCATCCTCATTTCATCCTCATCACGACGCGCAGGTCGCCTACGGGAGTCAAATTGAAAGACCTGCAGCTACCGAGCCGAACTCGCCCTAGGATATCCCGGCACTAAAAGCCATACGACATTTCATTATCCCTAGATTTTCTTGACAGTCGCTTACTGTGTATTGTAATAGCGAGGGTCGCTCTACAGAACCTTCCATGTGAAGTATATGGAGTGAGGGGCAGGATGAGAAAGCAGCGGACATAGCACTGTCTTGCGCGCGAATTTTTCTGTGCTATGAAAGTATGTTATTTTCTCTTCAAGCGCCAGGAGAATTGGCCCATAACGTTGCGTTGGATTGAAATAGAAGATGTCTCTATTGCACTTCCTGCTTCTGTCTCTCTTTGAAAGCTCAAACCGGTTCAGGGGAGAAGGGTCTACCTCACGCCCTTGAACAGGTACTTAGCCATTGTTCACAGCTTGTTGAAGTTAAGATTTTATACAAAAATACACTACCTGACATTTTGTTAAGCACCCTGAAGGAGTGGACCAACACTATCCCATTTCTCTATACATGCACACCATTGATGTCTGAGTAAATGATTAGATTTACAAGGATCTGTAATGTGTAGAACGCCCACTAGAGTGCATTCGTTATGAGACCGACCTGTCGTTGATAAGTTGTTACCAGTCAACTGCTGGGAGTCAGACAGTGCAGAGAGGACTACGTACAGTAAAGAGCACCCACGATGCCTTGCAGACGCGTTAGACAGCCTATCCCCCAACTGACAGCATTTGACAGAGGCCGCATTGTGGGACTGCATGAGGCTGGTTGGTCGTATCGTGCATTTGTCAGGCATGTGGGCCATTCACATGTCACAGTGGCCCGACGTTGGACTCAATGGGTACATGAGAGCACCCAATCATATCGTGCAGGTTTGGGTCGACGAAGAAACACCACCCCGAGGGAGAGCCGTCGTTTGGTGCTCCAAGCATTGCGGGATCCCGTAACTTCGGCACCCGACATCCGCAAACATGTACGGGAGACTCTACAAGACCCTGTGAGTTCCCGCACAGTGTCTCGACGAATCGCATAAGCCGGATTGGGGTCCTACCGCCCCATACGTGACACCAGAACACGAACGCCTGCGTTTGGAGTGGTGCCTTGCCCGGCAGGCATGGACAGAGGACGACTGGCGTCGCATCATGTTCAGTGATGAGTCCCGCTTCTCCATAACCTCCGATGACCGTCGAGGGCAGAGGGCAGATCCTGCCCATATTACGGAAAGACACAACAGGCGAAATCCCTGGCATCATGGTGTGGGGAGCCATAGGATATGCATTCAGGTCACCTCTAATAGTGCTTCGGCGGACTTTGACGGCACAGCGATACGTCACAGACGTCCGCACGTCCTACCGCTTATGGCACAGCAGCCTGAGTCAGTGTTCCAACGAGATAATGCACGTCCACATACAGCACGTGTGTCTATGGACGGCTGAGGTCCTCCCGTGGCCAGAAAGATCCCCGGACCTCTCCATCATTGAATACGTACGGGATGACATTGGGAGGGTCTCCGTCCCTGTACCAACCTGCGAGATCTGGAGGGACAGATGCAACAACTGTGGACGAAGTTGCCTCAGGGGAGGATCCAAAGGCTGTTTAACGCAATTCCAAACCGCGTAAGGGCATACATTGGCGCCAGTGGGGGAGCGACACCCTACTGCACTGGCGCCAACATTCCACCTGTGACTGCGTTTCATCCCATATTTTAATCATTTCTATAAAGCCACAGGGTCTTTCAGCATATATAGTTTTATTCACTTTCAACCACTCCTTCTGGGTGCTTAACTTATTTTTTGTGAGGCAGTGTAAATTTAAACAGTTTCATTTATCTGATGTTACAAGTGGAAGTGGGTTAGTGAGTTCTGTGTAAATGAAGTTAATTGTCCGACAAGACAGGCTTAATGCACTGGCCGTGCTTTCTGCTCACAAGGAGTACTTATCGGAAATCAAGAATTTCAACACCAAGGTGATAGGAAAATTTGCTTCATTCAAGCACAGGAGAGGAGAATATATTTACAAATAAGGAGCCGTGTGAGTACAATTGTTAATGCACGAAATATTTATTAAAATTTGTTTCAAAAATTGTGTTGTGTGGAATTATGATAATGGCAATATTGGCAACAATAAATGTCAAATATCACACAATGTTTAATATGAAACAACCATAATATCATCTGGTCCACCCTAAAATGAGAGTCAAGAGCGCCCCTGAAATGGCGTACAATTATGCATACAGTATTGAAATGCAAATAAATAAAAACACTTACTTTCAGCATAAATATGACATCAAACGCTAATAAATACAAGCATATGATTTTCTTAATTATAGCTGTGGCATCGATGTGTACATTCAGCTGAAAGATACGAATTAATTAATACAGCGATGTGACATAGAGGGCATACAAAACGCAATCAGGCGGGAATTTGCGCTTGTAGTTCTTAAGTTCATGGACTGCTCGGGACAGTCTCGTTCGATGCTCCAGCAGTAGTCTGCCATCATATGCCTGTCCTATCGCCCTTGATAACGCTCTACCATTGCTTTTAGGTCTTGATGGAAGCGTTCCGCCTGCTCATCGGTAACATCCCCAAGCTTTTCGGGGAAATTGATCAGGACGACTAAATGGTCCAGTTATGGTCAGAATATTTTAGTACGTCATATGTTTGAAAAATCTATAACAATAATGAAAATCATATTGTATGCAATCTAGATCACGCACAGGAAAACTGACTTCATATTTGGAATCAACGATGACAAAATAAATAGAAACAGTTAAAAAATATCATGCAACAGAAAAAGACTTGTTTTGTTCCCCTGTGTTACTGAAACTAATTTAAAGGTATACTAGAAAACGACCCGTGCTGCTGCTCAGCACTCGTTATACATAGGTCAAATAACGTGTCTTAGTAGAGGAGCAAAGCGGTTCCCACACTCTGTTTAAAATGCCGCGCCCACGTGGTTAAAGATGGCAGCTATCACCTTGACAGCTGTCAAGCTGCCAACAAAGCACGTAGCCAAGCACGTGGCTTTGTTTACAAACGATAGCAAGTGGTCGTGACGTCACTGTCACCTGACCGGGGTCCATGGCCGGAGTCAATGACCTCGGGTGCTGACGCAGCAGAAAAAATGGTGATGCTAGTGTCCAGAACCCGCTTTGCTCCCCTACTTGTCTTGATATGAAATTGCTGTGTGCGTTGCCCGCTTACTTTTTTGAATGTTTACTTTTAGGATTTATATTACCTTGTGAAATGATTTATTGTAGTTCAATCAATCAATCAATCAATCAATCAATCAATCAATCAATCAATCAATCAATCAATCAATCAATCAATCAATCAATCAATCAAGCAATCAATCAATCAATCAATCAATCAATCACTACTGATCTGCATTTAGGGCAGTCGCCCAGGTGGCAGATACCCTATCTGTTGTTTTCCTAGCCTTTTCTTAAATGATTGCAAAGAAATTGGAAATTTATTGAACATCTCCCTTGGTTATTCCAATCCCTAACTCCCCTTCCTATAAACGAATATTTGGCCCAATTTGTCCCCTTGAATTCCAACTTTATCTTCATATTGTGATCTTTCCTACTTTTAAAGACACCACCCAAACGTATTCATCTACTGATGTCCTCCCACGCCATCTCTCCACTGACAGCTCGGAACATACCAGTTAGTCGAGCAGCTCGTCTCCTTTCTCCCAAGTCTTCCCAGCCCAAACTTTGCAACAATTTTGTAACGCTACTCTTTTGTCGGAAATCGCCCAGAATAAATCGAGCTGCTTTTCTTTGGATTTTTTCCAGTTCCTGAATCAAGTAATCCTGGTGAGGGTCCCATACACTGGAACCATACTCTAGTTGGGGTCTCACCAGAGACAAATATGCTCTCTCCTTAACTTCCCTACTATAACCCCTAAATACCCTCATAATCATGTGCAGAGATCTGTACCCCTTACTTACAATCCCATTTACGTGATTACCACAATGAAGATCTTTCCTTATATTAATACCTAGGTATTTACAATGATCCCCAAAGGGAACTTTCACCCCATCAACGCAGTAACTAAAACCGAGAGGACTTTTCCTATTTGTGAAACTCACAACCTGACTTTTAACCCCGTTAATAACCATCATAACATTGCCCGCCGTCCATCTCATAACATTATTTTTTTAAATTTATTTTTTTGCTAATTGCTTTACGTCGCACCGACACAGACAGGTCTTATGGCGACGATGGGACAGGAAAGGGCTAGGAGTGGGAAGTAAGCGGTCGTGGCCTTAATTAAGGTACAGCCCTAGCATTTGCCTCATGTGAAAATGGGAAACCACGGAAAACCATTTTCAGGGCTGCCGACAGTTGGGTTCGAACCTACTATCTCCCCAATACTGGATACTGGCCGCACTTCAGCGACTGCAGCTATCGAGCTCGGTCATAACATTATTGAGGTCATTTTGCAGTTGCTCACGATCTTGTAACTTATATATTACTCTGTACAGAATAACATCATCTGCGAAAATTCTTGTCTCTGATTCCACTTCTTTACACATATCATTGATATATATAAGAAAACATAAAGGTCCAATAATACTGCCTTGAGGAATTCCCCTCTTAACTGTTACAGGGACAGATAGAGCTTCACCTACTCTAATTCTCTGAGTTCTATTTTCTAGAAACAGAGCCACCCATTCAGTCACTCTTTTGTCAAGTCCAATTGCACTCATTTTTTCCAGTAGTCTCTCATGATCTATCCCATCCAATGCCTTAGACAGCTCAATCGCGATACAGTCCAATTGACTTCCTGAATCCAAGATATCTGCTTTTTTTGCTGGAACCCTACAAGTTGGGCTTCAGTGGAATAACCTAAACCCAAACTGCCTTCTATCAAACTAGTTATTAATTTCGCAAACATGTCAAATAATCAGAAAGAATGCTTTCCCAAAGCTTACATACAATGGATGTCCAACTGACGGGCCTGTAATTTTCAGCTTTATGCCTATCATCCTTTCCTTTATATACAGGGGCTACTACAGCAACTCTCCATTCATTTGGTAAAGTTCCTTCATGCAAACAATAATCAAATAAGTACTTCAGATATGGTACTACATCCCAACCCATTGTCTTTAGTATATCCCCCGAAACCTTATCAATTCCAGCTGCTTTTCTAGTTTTCAACTTTTGTATCTTACTGTAAATGTCATTGCTGTCACAGGTAAATTTTAATAATTCTTTAGTATTAGTCACCTCCTCTATCTGGACATTATCCTTATCTTCATTGTGACGCTGATGGGTATTTTACGTACTGTTTTGAAGTTTTAGAGATTGTAGTGAAAGTTTAAATTAAAGTTTTAGTTTTATATTACCGGGCTAGATGGCCGCGCAGGTAGGGGAGCACAGCTGTCAGTTTGTATCCGGGAGATAGTGGGTTCTAACCCCATTGTCGGCAGGCCTGAAAATGGCTTTTCGGTGGTTCCCCACTTTTACACCATGCAAATGCTAGTGCTGTACCTTAATTAAGGCTACGGCCAGTTCCTTTCTACTCCTAGTCCTTTCCTGTCCCATCGTCGCCATAAGACCTATCTGTGTCGGTGCGACGTAAAGCCAATTGTAAAAAAAAACATAGTTTTAAATTGTTTTGCTTCGCGTGGAAATGTGTCCTTGTTGCCCACATTGCCTGAGAAGTAGATGACCCTTACATAGAAATAATAAAAATAAGTGATAATTGTACGTCTTTACGCGTCGCGCTATAGAAATAATGTACACGATTCCAACTGCCATTTTAACTGTAACCAATTAGCCTAGCGAACACGAGAACAGTGTATTCAACACTAATATCGGTCATTTTGGACATTCTCTATTTCAACCCTACTTACCCCATGTCGATGGGGGCTGAACTGGGACTTAAATGGCATGCGGAGTGTCAGAATTAATCTCAGCAACCCCGAAAAAATATGAATTCGACACTAATATTGGTCGTTATAGCTGCTTATTTTCATGTAATTGCCTCCCAACACCCAACCGTAGGGGTGCTAGGGGTGTCATACCCCACATTATTTTTCTCCAGACAGTGAGTCATATGGGTACCAATACTGGTTAAGAGTTATGCTGAAACATACACAGGTAAATCCATAAACTCGCTCATTTTGAATATTTTCTTTTGCAAACTTTTGCACCCTCTCAATGCCGATGAAGATTTAAATGGCATCCGGAGTGTGAGAATTCATCTCAGCGACTCCGAAAAGTATGGATCGATGCTACTATTGGTCATTTTAGATTATTTTCACATACGACTCCCTCCCACCACCGAACCGTAGGAGAGCTAGGGGTGTCTTACCACCACAGTACTTCTCTCCAGATAGTATTAAGGCAAATGCGTACCATGTTTGGTTGAAATTGCAGGAATGACTTTAATTGCCTCGTTTGAATGAACAATTTGTTTTACGTCACACGAACACAGATAGGTCTTATGGTGACGATGGGATGGGAAAGGCCTAGGAGTGTAAAGAAAGTGGCCGAGGCCTTAATTAATGTACAGCCGCAGCACTTGCCTTGTGTAAAAATGGGAATCCAGGGAAAACCATCTTCAGTGGGGTTCGAACCCACTATCTCCCGGATGCAAGCTCACATCTGCGCGCCCCTAACCACTTGGCCAACTCTCCCGGCTCGCCTCGTTCACCTTCGCCGATATTTGTATGTAAAAGTTTTGCTATTTAACTGCTAGTTGCTTTTCGTCGCACCGACACAGATAGGTCTTATGGCGACGATGGGACAGCGAAGGGCTAGGAGTGGGAAGGAAGCGGCCTTGGCCTTAATTAAGGTAAGCCCCAGCTGAAAATGGGAAACCACGGAAAACCATTTTCAGGGCTGTGGACAGTGGGGTTCGAACCTACTATCTCCCGAATACTGGATACTGGCCGCACTGAAGCGACTGCAGCTATCGAGCTCGGTAGCTCTTTAACTGTGTCCAACCCTGTAAGTACAGTAATTTAGTGACTTGATTTTACGGTTATTCAAAGTTAACTGAACTTAGACACCTATCAATGTCTGATGATTCACCGGGACATTCCCTCCCACCCCAGGCGCAACAGTCCCGAAGGGCCATGGCCTATCAAGCGACCGCTGCTCAGCCCGAAGGCCTGTAGATTATGACGTGTCGTGTTGTCAGCATGACGAATCCTCTCGAGCGTTATTCTTGGCTTTCTAGACCGGGGCCGCTATCTCAACGTCAGATAGCTCCTCAATTCTAATCATGTAGGCTGAGTGGACCTCGAACCAGCCCTCAGATCCAGGTCAAAATCCCTAACCTGGCCTGGAATCGAACCCGAGACCTCCGGATAAGAGGGAGGCACGCTACCCCTACACCTTGGGGCCGGCGGCAGATACTAAAATGAGAAGGAAGCAAATTGGTCTAGTAGAATGGCCGGACGGACAGGACAAATCTGTTTTAGTAAACTTTTTTCAATATCTAGATTCTTTCTTCGACTTTTTAGTCATTTTAATCTTTGCATTTTATGCCACCACCTGGATATCACACTGGAAAAAATGAAATGAAATGTCGTATGGCTTTAAGTGTTGGGATATCCCAGGACGGGTTCGGCTCGCCAGGGGCAGGTCTTTCTATTTGACTCCCGTAGGCGACCTGCGTGTCGTGATGAGGATGAAATGATGATGAAGACAACACATACACCCAGCCCCGGTGCCATTGGAATTAACCAATTAAGGTTAAAATCCCCGACCCGGCCGGGAATCGAACCCGGGACGCTCTGAACCGAAGGCCAGTACGCTGACCATTCAGCCAACGAGTCGGACATCACACTGGAATTCGAGTTTTATGAAGCTAAAAACCACGTTTAATGTTCTCCCTGACTGTTGATCCAGTATTACATGAAGTGCGAACCACAGAGGCACGACTACTGATTAAAAAACTCGCATGCATTGGCAGTGTTCCTAACCACGGTCAGCTTGATGAGAAGCTATCCAGTTTTGTGAGGTTTTGCTTTTGTTGTGTCCGAAAGCTAGGTGAGTTTGCGTTATAAAGTCGAGCTTCCCTATGTAACGCTCGAAATTCTACAAGGGGCACAGTGCACGAACGAAACAAGAGACGTACGTTCTAAATGAAATTCTTTCCATTTTCTCATTAAAGTGGGGTCTGCCTTCTTGCAGTGTTTCCTCCACTTCAAGCTATCCTAAGGGCTGAGATTGTTTACCCGCAGGTCATCTCTCACCCTGTCCAGCCAGAGTATTTGAAGTCGCCCTCGAGGTCGGCGACCCTGCATGTTCGGTTGAAGGACAGTCTTTGTAACTGAGGTTTCACTGCTACGGAGTAATGTCCATACCATCACAGGTCTGAGTCACGCATTTTCTCTGTGACTGGGGCAACATTGAACTACTTCCGCACAGCATCGTTCCTGATGTGGGCTAGAGGAGCCAAGCCATTGGACCACCGCAGCATTAAGTGCCTCTTCAAGCTTCGATGTTGTAGGCCAGCATTCAGATCCATAAAGGGCCAGCGGTCTAATCACTCTGCGGTTGTCTTAAGATTTTAGATGCAATGGAATTTTCTTATCCCACACTCGGCGTAGAGACACTGGCTGCGCAGTCTACTCTATTACTTTAGCAGGACGAACATGGCCAAACACACAATTTAATGAATGAAATGCCCATGTAAAACTATTTAGCTGTAATATGTATTTATATGCACTATTCAACACTGGTCAATTTGCTTGTGAAGGCGTAATTTACAAACTATATGACATCTGCATACCTTTAAGTATATAAGAAAGAACATCCAATTTGCATACAAATCCGAAATTTAGTAATTAGGCGTAATAACTTGTCCCAGTTGGTTTCCTTGTGCTCAAACATGGCTATAAATAATGTTTCTTCTCTGTCCACAGAACTTGGTTTGAAGTGCAAACACGATATTCAGTGTATGGTCGAGCACAGTATATGCACCACGAAATGCGAGTGTATGGCGGGCTACAAAAGATTTAACAGGACTCATTGTGGTCGTGGTAAGTATAATACTAATTCCAGGCAAATTTACATAAGCTCGCCGCACAAAGAATTAGTCACTCCTGGAGAAATCATCAGAAGCATCATTTAATACTGTGTAACTCCGCCTCTGGACTTGATAAGCGCTGGATTTGGTAAAGGTGAGGTTGTGCAGGTGCGTCGCATCCAGTTTAAACCACTCGCTGATGATTTGATCGCACATTTCCACGAAATTATGAGGATGCTGATCTCGGCCTCTTACCCGCTGTTCCAACATGTCCCAGAGATTTTCAATGGGGTTAAAATCAGGTGATTTTGCAGGCCAATCAAGATGTAAAAAGGCGAGGGAGTGATCATAAAACCAGTCCAGCCCAATGAACTTGGCTGTTGTCATATTGACAAGTCGGGGTATCAATAGCATACCCATAATGCAGATGTTGACCGAAATACAACACCTGTTCATCCAGAATGTTTAAATAAACATGCTGGTTCATGTCAGTTGTCATCTTAGTGAGCGTGCCCAATCCATGATTCGAAAAATACCCCCGAAACATGACAGACCCAGCACCGGCTTGAACCCGACCTTGCACACGTCGGTGCACTCGAGTGATTCTTCAGACCACATTACGTTCCGCCAGTCAGCTACTCTCCACGTTCGATGATTTCTAGCCCACCGAAGACGCACGGCTTTAAGTGCCTGTCTGATCAATGGCCTTTTGCGAGGTGACTGACATCAATTGTTCATCGCATGCAGTTCCCGTCGCCATGTTATCTCACTAACACGTTGCGATGGACCTTCATTCACTGACTGCATCAATTCCTGTCGGGTTTGGAAGCGATTATAATTCACAAGCCTTGAAATGCGTCCGCGGTCCCTCTCGGTCAGGATCTTCTTCCGACCACAATTATGACGTCGTGTTTCGTGGCCACGTGTAGTACAACACTTCTTGTAGACACGTTGAACAGTCCGCTGTGAAACACCAACATATCCAGTAACTTCATGCACCGTATGGCCATGGGCACAGCCAAACACGATTGCCGTTTTTTGCCACTCTGTCAGATCCTTACATGTACCCATGTTGAAGTACACTGTCCGCTTTAAACATCGATGTCTCACTGATCAGTACTGCCTTGTGTTCACGTAGAGGCAGTGCTTGTGCGGTTGAGCACGGGACTCGTTCGCTGCGCCATCTTCACAGGCATAATGACCCAAATGTGCCTATGCACTAGGATGACTACAGTACTATTTTTGTATGGCGAACATACGAATTAACCTCTTACAGGTTATACAATCACTTGGAAAACTTTAAGATCAAGATACACACACAATTTACGAGATATGTTCATGACTGCCTACTTCGACGCTCTGTTGCCCGGTAAGAAGAAACATAGGTGTCAACACTTCCAGAATATACACTCATGTCCATAAGTTTAGGGATCTTCCAGTTCCACGGAAAACAGAAGGCACGGTGATGATGTGCACTAAAAGTTCCCCTGGCAACAGTCTGATTCGTGACACAGTTTTTACCGATAACAGGTATCTAGGAAAAGTAGACATAAGCAATGTGTGGCACCGGCCGTGTGTGGTCTCTTTTCACCGGTGGCATATAGAACGTCAATACGGGCTTTTATGATCTCTCATGGCAATACAGGATGCGCATCGTCTCCCCATACTCTGGATCAGGCCGTCCAGGATGTCTTGTGGTAACACATCCGTTTGCTGGACAAACGCCCTTTGGAGGTCAACAATTGCCCATAGTAACGGCGTTAGGGCTGCAAACCTTCAGTCTAGAGCATCCCATGCATTCATTCAGATTTAAGGTCTGGGGGCGAGTTGGCTACTCTAGAATTGTGATGCACCCATGTTCCAGGTACTCGTCCACCAGGTCAGTCCTGTTTGGGCGGCATTGTCGTCCACCAGATGTAACCCAGGACCATAAGCATCACGAAAAAGCTGCACATATTGTTGCAGGATACCATCCATAGAGACAGCACACGTCACAGTATCTCTAGGAAACAATGAAGTGGGGTACACACTACTAACATGATGCCACCCCAAACGAAAACACTATCGCCGCCATACTTTTCACAATTTTAAGAGGGTTGTAACGTGTCCCAGGTCCACGTCAGATGAAAAGAGGGCGACAGTCACTCTTCAAACTAAACCGCGACTCATCCGTGAACAGGAATCTACTCCACTTTTCTTGGGTTCAATTACGATGAGGATGAAACCACATGTACCGAGCCACGTGGCACCTTTTTGTGAAGGGAATGCATCTGACGGGTCACCGAGCATACAGATCAACATCTCGAAGTCGACGATACACATTCGACGAGAGATGTGTGACCCAGAAGCTGCTGCGAGGTCTCTGGCCAGTGCAGGTGCTGTGCTGGTTGGACGTCTTCGGGCACTTAAGGCAAGATAACGATCCTTACGCTCGTGGACCTCGCTTGTAATGTCATTGAATGTTTCCTTCTTCCTGGAATCTTTTCCACAGACATAAAATAATGACGCTACGGGTGACGTTCGTCTCCTGACCCTTCTAACGCTGACTCTGACCGGCCTCTAATCTGCCGATGATCCGCCCAGTGTGATGTCATTCAAATGTGTTCTCTGTGCCATCCTGCTTCCCTCGGAATACTCTGTGCCAAACGCACACAACATGCAGTCGGAACCGCCGTACCGAAGACCTCTGCCCACACGAACTGTTTCAGTCGCACTAATCAGTCTCCCATTGAGCTGTTAGATTTGTCATGTGTTTTCATGATGTTCAGCCATGACGCAATGATTGTTCGTGGATCTCGAAGATCCCTTAATTTATGGACATGAGTGTATTATACGAGGTGGTCCGCCAGCCCCGTGCTTTCTACTTACAAGTATCCCGCATGTACTAGTGATGAATGGGATGTCTAGTAAGTGATTTTCACAGGGGTATTACTGCCTGGAGGCAGGTTACGTCAGAATGCGAATAGATAACAACCGGGCGGCCGCACGCTGCATGTTCCTCAGCGCTACCCGTCTAATGCGCCCTCTTGCATAATTAAGTCTCGTTCTTGAATGCATAGTAGTAGGCTGGTATTTGGTACAGCAACACTATAGTTCCTGTCAACATATCGACAATAGCGGGTGTAATGAGCAACAACGAATACACAGACAAAATTTTAATCTAATTTAAGCTTAATAACTTTAATCTGGACGGAATGCAACCGAAGCTCGCAGACGATATGAGCAGGAGTTTCCAAATCGCCGCCTGCATTCTATACACGTATTTCTCCGAACACAGTTGCAATTAGAAGCTAATGGTCGTTCAAGGCGAATACAAAACAACTCTTTGGTGGAGTGGAATTGTCTGTGCGTGTACAAATTAATAGGATATCAAACTTTCTGCATCCTTGGCTTATTTACAAATGAACACTGTTATAGTCGGCTCCAACTCAAGTCCTAAGCGCTCCATTTGATGCCATGCCGGTACTAATCGGAAGAAGTAAGGAAAATATATTTTCGCGTGTGATCATTTCTCCTCTTCCCCTTCTCCAACACGGTTCTCGTCCTAAATCTGGTGGGTATTATCAGCGGCTTTTATTTGATTCCGTGTATACAGAACGTGTGCAGTAAAATTACTGCTATTTGTTTTTCACGCTGTAGTGCTCCTTTGTATAACAGTGATTAGGCATCCAATTCATCACCAGTGCATGCGGGCACTTATACGTAGAAAGTATGGGGCTAGAAGACCACCTGGTATATATATGACGTATGTTTTAATGAGATACATACATCCTGCTCTCCTCTCTTTCTAATACTATTTTTTCGACATTTTATTTGTGTTTCAGCAATCGGGCAACCTTGTAACGAAGTGGAACCTTTCTGCCCCGATGTCGAGCATTCAATATGTGAGAAAAAATGTGACGACCAAGCAGCTATTCCATACTTCCTGAGATATCTGTCAGGTACGTTCCACATTCTTTATGCCAAATCTACTTCGAATCACACGTGACCCGTTGCGCGGAAAGAGACCTAAGGTCGCATTTTTCATTTTTGAGATTTTTGTCTTTCTAAAAGTGGTATAAGGTACCGAGCATTAAAAAAAGGGTTCATGCTTCTAGGTGCAATACTTCAGAGGATATTAATTATTTATTGATTGTTGCTATTAAGAAAACTGTATTTTGAGAAAAGCGCAGTTACAGAATTCACTAATTTTCTTATAAATTGTACAATTTTTTTATGACATCGAGTGGTGAAGACTCAAACTGCTGCGTAACTTAGCTTGCCCATTTTAGGCTAACGTTTTGTTACTGTCAATTCATTTAAGGGTAATTTATTGCAAATAGAAAGGATTTTCGAACCCCAGCATTCAATTTGACATTATGGATATAACTACGCGTTAAATATCAGTTCCAAAGCACTGAGACATACCTTATTCGATGATTTGTTGCTATTCAGAAAGAATATTAAATGTGATATGTTATTCTAACTGAAATCAATTTCAAAACTCTGGCTTCCAGTAACTTCAAAATAGGTTTTATACAGCACATTCCTAAGCCTACATGCTTAGGACCTTTTTTTTTTCTTAAAAATGATATCCATTTCGAAATGTCCGTTCTGTATTACTGAATGATAATAAAAAATGTGGAAAAAAGCCATTACACGAGAGAAATAACATCCAAGCACTATGGGTCGTATATGACACCCTGGCCTAAAATGGGTAGCGCACGAAGTCAAAACACAGAAATACATTTTTTACACCCCAGACACTCTTATTCAGCTAAGCTGTAAATATTCCCTTTCCGCGCAACGGGTCACAAATATATAATCGTTATGATAATTGCCATCTTTCATTTTGGAGACGTCAGGGCTATAAGAGTTCAATCAATCAATCAATCAATCAATCAATCAATCAATCAATCAATCAATCAATCAATCAATCAATCAATCAATCAATCAATCAATCAATCAATCAATCAATCAATCAATCAATCAATCAATCAATCAATCAATCAATCAATCAATCAATCAATCAATCAATCAATCAATCAATCAATCAATCAATCAATCAATCAATCAATCAATCAATCAATCAATCAATCAATCAATCAATCAATCAATCAATCAATCAATCAATCAATCAATCAATCAATCAATCAATCAATCAATCAATCAATCAATCAATCAATCAATCAATCAATCAATCAATCAATCAATCAATCAATCAATCAATCAATCAATCAATCAATCAATCAATCAATCAATCAATCAATCAATCAATCAATCAATCAATCAATCAATCAATCAATCAATCAATCAATCAATCAATCAATCAATCAATCAATCAATCAATCATCTACTCTCGTTCGAGGTACATTTCGTAAGCCTGATGTTCAATGCATTCTTGGAGACTTGAGGGGATTAGTGCAGTTGCAACATTCAGGAGAATATTTTTCAAACTAATATTTGTTTGTAGCCCAGCTATACTGCCATCACAAGGCTAAAGGGCGTATTTTGAGAACTTCAAATATTTTGCAAATGATCAATTTTGTAAATTACAAATTGGATCTCCTTTTTTTAAAGTCTTACCGTTTTCGTGTTATGTATTGAAACTAACTGTACTTCCTTAACTATATCTCAGAGTTAAGACTACATTGTTAAAGAAAACCTAACACTGCTAATAGTTCTTCTAGGTGTTCTATAAACGTTTGAGCTGTGGCGTAATTTACTAGTGTTTTTCATCACTTTCTAAATGAAATGCGGCTACTTTGCAGATGAAATAAGTAGAGTAACCCTTAAATATTACCATGATGAAAATAAATGGAAACTTTAAATAAAATGAGATACGCCCTTTAGGGTTGGGTCGGCAGCATGGCAGTACATTTTGATTAAAGAATTTGGTAAATAACTGCGTTCGTTTCGATGTTATGATCTAAAAATCAAAATGCTGCGCTCAGCCATCAGTAAAAGGTTAGTCTGTTAGTCCAAGTCAGAGAAAAGCATTATCACGTTCCCCTAAACTACATAATCATCGTTGTGCCTCGAAATACCTCTGTGACAATGTTGAGGGGAGGAATACTAACCCGCAGCACATGTACCACTTCGTACGAAAATTCGTTGTTGTAGTTCATGCAATAACTTACTGACAACACCATACTGGTCACAGAATTCTTAGCTGAAATATTTTCTAGGAGCAACGACAATATTACAAACGTATTTCCCTCATGCATTTTAACATTTTATAGTATGTTTTACGTCGCACCGAAACGGATAGGTCTTATAGCGACGATATGATAGGATAGGGCTAGGAGCGGAAAGGAAGCTCTTTCTTCGACAATTGGCTTTACGCTGCACCGACACAGAGAGGTATTACGGCAACAATGGTATAGGAAATGGCTAGGAGTTGGAAGAAAGTGGTCGTGGCCATAATTAAGGTACAGCAGTAGCATTTGCCTGTTGTGAAAATGGGAAACCACGGAAAACCATTTTCAGGGCTTCTGACGGTGGGGTTCGAATCCACTATCGCCAGATTGTAACGGAAAGAAAGCGACAGTGGCCTTAATTAAAGTACATTCCCAGCACTTGCCTGGTGTGAAAATGGGGAACTACGGGAAACCATCTGCAGGGCTGCCGACAGTAGGGATCGAACCCACTATCCCCCGAATGCAAGCTGATAGCTACGTCCCCCGAACCACGCATTCACTCGCTCAGTCATACCTTATAAACAAAGAAAAAACAGAACACCTGTTCAGGTGATTTCGGACAAAAGAGAACTGGTTACGAAAATGTTGCAAACTTTGGGTTGAGAAGATTCGGAAGTAAGCAGACGAGCTTCTCGTCTAAGCGGTATGTTCCAACCTGTCAGTGGACAGATGGCGTCGAATGACATTAGTAGACGAAGAAACTTGAGTGGAGTTTTTAAAGATGGGAAAGAACGTAATATATAGATAAAGGTGGAAATCAAGAGGCGAAATTGTGGAAAATATTAGTTTATAGCACGAGAAATTGGGACTGGAATAATTTATCAAGGGAGTTGTTCGATAAATTTACTTTTAGTTAGAGGATCCCTGTTACTTCGCATCTTGAGAGGAGCTACTGCTGGCAGAAAAAGTACATTTCTTTAAGAACTTACCCATTATCACGTCCGTTCTTATTAAGTATATGTAACTAACTGCTGTATTATGATGCCAGTTATACAGCAATGTAAAAACGATTAATATGAATTTTAAGGGTCCCAAGCGTACGTTTTACTCTGACTTGCTTTACATTTTCTTTCGCAACATAGCCAATTCATAGAAAGCGTAATGGTAAGTAGCCTGTTGAAAATTCTAAATTCCCATGGAGGGAATTAGATATTTTTCACCAATAGAGCATGTCAAAAATATCAAAAACATATCAGATGTAAGGCTTTTCAGGCGTTCGCTCTATTAACCAGCGTTTCGTCTTAGGTCTGACACTAGACTTACATAAGGGCTTCTGATAAGTTCACCTGCATACACCCCAGCGTCAGTGGGTAGAGTCTGACACGTCCCACTCTGATGAGTCTAGTTTCAGACCCAAGACGAAACGCTAGTTAATAGAGCGAACGCCTGAAAAGCCTTACATCTGATAAGTAGCCTGTGTGTTAACTAAAGGTTAGCCAGCTATGAGTTTAAAATGTTTAAACAGAATCTCTCCTTGGGCTTGCCTACACTCAAGCATGTGCCTACTTCGAAGATCAGGCCTGCACTCTAGCACTTTCGTTCACAATTTATTTCTACTGATCATAATAATCTGTTTTTCTACATCAGTTAGGTAATGAGAAAATAGCACTATATGCGCATTATCGTGAATTTCTTTTACATAGGTTTGGAAATTCAGCATGTCCTCATTTGGAGTAAAAACTATTCAATGGTTGCATCACATGCAAATTCTTCACCTAGAAGCAGGATGAAAGATCGTACATATTAGTTCTAAGTATAATTTTTTTTACAAGTTGTTTTACGTCGCACCGAAACAGATAGGTCTTATGGCGACGATGTGATAGGAAATAGCTAGTAGTGGGAAGGAAGCGGCCGTGGCCTTAATTAAGGTACACCCCCAGCATAACCCTGGTGTGAAAATGGGAAAACACGGAAAACCATCTTCAGGGCTGCCGACAGTGGGGTTCGAATCCACTACCTCCCGAATGCAAGCTCACAGCTGCGGGTCTCCAACCGCACGACCAACTCGCTCTGTACTTCTAAAATACATAACATTAAAGAGTTTTGTTCCTCATTAAGCATTTTGTTAACAATTTGTTTTACGTCGCACCGACACAGATAGGTCTTATGGCGACGATGGGATAGGCCTAGGAATGAGAAGGAAGTGGCCGTGGCCTTCATTAAGGTACAGTCTCAGCATTTTCTTGGTATGGAATTGGGAAGCCACGGAAAACCATCTTCAGGGCTGCCGACAGTGGGATTCGAACCCAAAATCACACGGATGCATGTTCACAGCTGCGCACCCCTAACTACGCGGCCAACTCGCCCGGTCTTCATTAAGCATAACCTATTCATTTCACTGATTCAAAAGTAATTAAACAGTTCCTTCCCTTGCCCAGGCTAAGAACAATCTCACTTTTGGTAGCGCCATCGTGATTTTCATGGGAAGATATCAAATTTTTAAGGTTGTTCATGATGGTAGGCGATCGACCATAACGTATCAGCTGTTTACTTGGTATTTTCTCGCGTGATTTCGATGAAATTGGAAAATATATTTCGAAATATTTGCAGAAGCCAACATGTCAACGCTCGTTGTGGATGGGCAGGTCATCCATTCCATCAATGCGAGTTTCTCGTATAGACCTAGTTTCAACATCCGTACGCTGCGGCAAAGCTGAAGTTCCGTCACAGGAGAGTGTGCTTATTAATGGGCGTTCTCTTTTGTTGCTTCTCGCATTCTTTCCTTGTTTTACGAGAAGACAAAAACCCAAAAACCCCAACGCACTACAGCCCTTGAAGGTCCTTGGCCTACCAAGCGACCGCTGCTCACCTCGAAGGCCTGCAGATTACGAGGTGTCGTGTGGTCAGCACGACGAATCCTCTTGGGCATTATTCTTGGTTTTCTAGACCGGGTCCGCTATCTCACGTCAGATAGCTCCTCAATTCTAATCACGTAGGCTGATTGGACTAGGAACCAGCCCTCAGGTCAGGTAAAAATCCCCGACTTGGCCGGGACTCGAAACCGGGGCCTTCGGGTAACAGACAGGCACGCTACCCCTACACCACGGGACCGGCACGGGAAGACAAAAGAGAGCAAAAAATACAATTAGCCAAAAAGTCAAACTCCCCTTCCATCTCCTTCTTACTTACATCCAGTCCTTAATCCTTCACTTCAGTTTCAACCCACCTCAATCTCCTGGCCTGAGAGAAGGTGTTACCTTTTAGGCAGCCCAAATTTCCCTTTAGGGGAAGGATGAAAAACCGAACTCGATAGCTGCAGTCGCTGAAGTGCGGCCAGTATCCAGTATTCGGGAGATAGTGTGTTCGAAACCCACTGTCGGCGGCCCTGAAGATGGTTTTCCGTGGTTTCCCATTTTCACAACAGGCAAATGCAGGGGCTGTATCTTAATTAAGGCCACGGCTGCTTCCTTCCCACTCCTAGCCCCTTCCTGTCCCATCGTCACCGTAAGACCTATCTGTGTCGGTGCGACGTAAAGCAACTTGTAAAAAAAAAGGGAATGAAAACATGATGATGACGTAGGAAGGGTTCAAAATAAATAATATCTTATTTCAGGAAATGAAGACTTGTGGAGTTACGATGAAGAATCAACATGTGATCTTTCCTGCGTGATGGCAAAATGTACGTGTGACCACACCACTACTTATTCTGACGACAACCTGAGGTGTCTGCCAAGTAAGTATCCCATTGTGAGCACTGATCATTTCTATCTTCTCTTTACTGAACGTAGCAGTCTCAGACAGGTCATATGGCGACGATGGGATAGGACGGACCTAGGAAGGAAGCTGTGACACGGCGGAAAATCATCTTCAGGACTGCCGACGGCCCACCATCTCCCAAATGCAAGCTTATCGCTATCTTTTGCAATCTGCTTTACGTCGCACCGAAAAAGATAGTTATGGCGACGATGGGATAGGATAGGGCTAGGAGTGGGAAGGAAGCGATCGTATCCTTAACTAAGGTACAGCCCCAGCATTTCCCTGGTGAGAAAATGGGAAATCATGGAAAACCATCTTCAGGGCTGCCGGAAATGGGGTTCGAATCCACTATCTCCCGAATGCAAGCTTACAGCTGCGCGAACCTAACTGCACGTCCAACTCGCTCGATCAACAAGCAAGAAAAAGAAAATATGCGTACGGTCTCTGCTTTCCTATCAGATCTTATACATGTAGGTCATTTGAAAAATCTTACTCACTGTAAGATTAAACTTAAGTAAACAAAGACATTTTCCAACTTAACCTCAGAGGTTTCCCAACATTTCGGCGAGTCTTTTTTTCCAGGCACGACACCTTCATTGTTCAAGTTTCTGATCAAGCGGGTGTCCTTACCAGAAGCTTTTTCAGGTGTATGGAAACGTTAGCCTCGTAGTGGTTGTTTCAGTTTTGAAAGAAAAAAAAAATGGGCACATACCAGGACTATGTGGTGGGTAATAAACAATTACCTACAACATTCCTCGCCTATTTCCGTATTTCCTGAAACCTATTTCGTGCGAGGTTGGGTCTCTTATTTCCTCTTCTGCACTTCTGAAATAAATAAATAAATAAATAAATAAATAGACCGTCCGGCCCCGCGGTGTAGAGGGCACCGCGTCCGCCTGTCACCCGGCGGCCCCGCGTTCGATTTCCGGCCGGGTCAGGGGTTTTTAAATTGTAAATGATTAATATCCCTGGCCTGGGGACTGGGTGTTTGTGTCATCCTTAACGTCCCTTTACTCATATTCAACACTTTACACTTCCACCATTTACAAAATACACGCAGGTTCCTCACATATAATGCAAGTAGGGGCAAAAGATCTTTCTAGGTCGAAACCGGAACAAAAAGCATTTTAAAAAAAATAGTCCGCCTCTGTGGTGTAGTAGTTTGTGTGATTAGCTGCCACACCTAGAGGCCCGGGTTCCATTTGCGGTTCTGCCACGAAATTTGAAAAGTAGTAAGAGGGCTGGAACGGGGTACACTCAACCTCGGGAGGTCAATTGAGTAGAGGGGGGTTTGATTCCCACCTCAGCCATCCTCGAAGTGGTTTTCTGTGGTGTACCACTTCTCCTCCAGGCAAATTCCGGGAGGGTATCTAACTTAAGGCCTCGGCCGCTTCCTTCCCTCTTTCTTATCTATCCCTTCCAATCTTCCTATCCCCCCAAGGCCCCCGTTCAGCATAGCAGGTGATAATAATGTTATTTGTTTTAACGCCCCACTAACTACTTTTACGGTTTTCGGAGACGCCGAGGTGCTGCAGTTTTGTCCCGCAGGAGTTCTTTTACGTTCCTGCAAATCTGCCGACACGAGACTGACGTATTTGAGCAACTTCAAATACCACAGGACTGAGCCAGGATCGAACCTGCCAAGTAGGGGTCAGAAGGCCAGCGTCTCGACCATCTGAGCCACTCAGCCTGGCTACATAGCAGGTGTAACTGGGAGAGCTACTGGTCCTCCTCCCCGGTTGTATCACAGACCCAAAGTCTCATGTTCCAGGACACTGCCCTTGAGGCGGTAGAGGTGGGGTCCATCGCTAAGTCAGAGGGAGGAACCAGCCATGGACGGTAAAAGAATTAAAAAAGAAAGAAATACAACCTTCTTAAAATATTCGAGAAATGTTAGCATTTATACCTGATTTAGTAAAGTGCCTGTAACGTGCACTGATCTGAGGTAAATCACTTTTTATTTACATTTTCTTATTATTCCTTAGAACGCGTTTTATAAAGTTTAAAAAACTGCGAACATCTGAGCCAAGCCAGGTACGCCTGTCTCAACAATCCACTCGCTCTACCGCAGTGCAAGTTCTCCAGCGAGGTGGGTTTCCTTGCTGGCGCGAAAGAGAGCCAACGAGCGAAATTTAAGTCGCGTGGTTGACGCATGCACTTGCAGCTTCCTTGTCCTGGGAGCGGGGCGGGGCTGTGGGCCCTCCCCCGAAAGCAATTTACGGTGACAGGTCAGCCAGCTTGGGAAAGGTATGTTAGTTTTAATACTTGACACTCGAAGTGTTCAGCGCCACACAATACAGACTAAAAGAAAAATATCAGCATGTTAACAGTATAGCCCCTTGTACATCGTCTTGCTAATAAAAATAGAGCCAGTTTATGAAATAAATTGTAATATAGAAGAATATAATTTATTCTTGGATTTCGGCATATATAAAGTTTTTTCGAGCAATTCATTGATGGGACATGTAGAGTACGGTATGTTTTCCGATAGCCGCAGAAAAATATTTAGGCTGCCCAGCATGAACACAGAACTAAGCACGAAGTAAACGAATTTGGTATTTGTTTGTCTGTGATGAAGGGATATAGTGAATATTTTTAGTGTTCCTCTTGGATTATAGGTGAAGTTTCCGTGAGTTCTGTGTCATTTTTCATGAATATAACGTGTGTTATACGACGTGACGAATATTTTCCCCCATTTGTCGTTGATGCACTTACACTCATAAGCGAGCGAAACTACAGAACTTCGGCGAAGGTAAAATACCAGTTAAATTTTGCTGATTTAGGTTTTTAAGTTAAAAATAAATAGTCCCAGTGTATTTTTGTGAAAACTATTACTGTACTGTGTTATCACGAAGTGTTGCCGGGTGAAACTGCAAGTATAGTACGCGCACCTATTAGCTATAGATTTTTGTCCGGGTTGAGGAGTAAGGAGGGAGCTCTGTCGGTTCCGGTTATACTGCCAACTGAATGGAAATTAAATCTGAATTGAATCGATAATATTATCGATCGATATGAATTTTCTAAACCTTTATTTTCTTAAGCCAACAACTGTGTCCCACACACATTATATAACATTATATTCTCGATGCGAATCTTGTTCCTAGCATGAATTCTATAGTTTGGCTTTGCTGTGTAAACAACAACAGTACTGGTACATAAAGTGTACGCCAGATGTCGCACAGCGATGTATAAGCGATTCATAGTATGTGTTTCAAATGTTGCCAATACGTATCTCGGAGATAACAGTGGTCGACCGATTCAGCACTAGGGTGACCATCTATTACTAAAACGTGCGCGTAATTTACATTGTTTAAAATCTGCTATAGAATAAGTTATAACGGTGTCGTCACTGCCGTGAATATCTATTTGGAAATATGTGCGAGTTTGTGGTTGAAAATATTCTTGAAAGACCCTTCTAAGGTAGACCTTTCCGGTAAAAATGCAGCCTTAAAACATGGTAATGTTGACTTTAGAGAGTGTAGTGGGGCTACGATTGCTTGTACTTAAAAACACATTTTTGCCGCTGAGGTAACGAATGTGTTTACCGCACGCCACTGTAACGTACTACTTATGCTCTGAGGACCACTTTTCAATATGGTTCGCCGTCATTGAAGGTAGCAGTGTATTCAACATAGTAAGAACTTTCTTGAAATAACTCTGTAAAATATTTTAATGTTTAAAGACCTCAACAGACTTCTTGTGAAATGCAAATATATCCTTACCTAATGCTTTACTTTTGTGAATCTATAAAATAGACACGATCATCTGTTTCAGTCTCCACAGAGATGAATTCGAGCTGCGAAGTGGATCGCCAGTGCACATTGGCTTGGGGTGGTATGTCCGAGTGTAAAGAAAGCTACTGCGCCTGTAAATTTCGATACATCTTCAATGGAAAGGAGTGTCTCTTCATTATACCAGGTAACGCACAACAGGCTATTGAAGTACACATTGGACAAATTTGTAACTCTAGTCTTCACTTGAACTTGAATAATGATAATGATGATGAGTACCTTTGAAATGTCAAAATGGATTAAATCAGCCCCGGTTAACTTCTTCTCTTCCTATCTCTTCTTCTGCTGTTTATTATTATTATTATTATTATTATTATTATTATTATTATTATTATTATTATTTTGCTAGTTGCTTTACGTCGCACTGACACAGATAGGTCTTATGGCAACGATGGGACAGGAAAGGGCTAAGAGTGGGAAGGAAGCGGCCGTGGCCTTAATTAAGGTACAGCCCCAGCATTTGCCTGGCGTGAAAATGGGAAACCACGGAAAACCATTTTCAGGGCTGCCGACAGTGGGGTTCGAACCTACTATCTCCCGAATACTGGATACTGGCCGCACTTAAGCGACTACAGCTATCGAGCTCGGTATTATTATTATTATTATTATTATTATTATTATTATTATTATTATTATTATTATTATTATTATTATTACCGTTTTTGGGATGGATAGAGGTGAAATAAGGTGCGGGAATGAATGGGTCTATCTACTACAATCAGAAGATTAATTAAAAGCTTTAAAATTAAAGTTATATTTCTTGTCTCCTCTTTTTATTTAATGAAAAATATTAACAAAACCAGTCGCTAAGCGACGGAACAAGATTTCAGGTACAAAATCAGAAACATCAACAAACGCCAATTAACAGTACGAGCTTAACGCTTCCAATCTTACAAAGGTTACTTGAGCAATGTTGCTCCATCCACTCAATAGTCAAGGAGAAAGGTCTCCCAAGTTCATTTACAAAGTATACAAACACCTCTACAAAATTTAGGAAGATTATCTATGCTCTATGAATATCTAGACGACTACGCTCCGCAGCTTATACCTTTAGTGCCTTATCACGGCAACCTTCAACAACCAGAGCATATTTGCTCACTAAAATTTACACTTTCCATGCCTCTCGAGGCACAGCCTACATTTTACAATTCAAAAAAGAAATAATTCACTGTCTTAAACCCTCAAGAATCTAACCACTTAATAATGTTTACAGGAGTATCGAAAACTCATTCTACCGGGCCTTGGTGGGAAGAAAAAACACAGGTTAAAGTTACTGGCCCAAAAATCAAAATGATGCAGAGGCAGACACTTGCTCTCCTTGAAATTTGCACACTAGGTTTAAAACCACAGTCTAATAAATACAGTCGCGAAGCTCGGATGATATTTTTCATCCGATGCGACTACAGCTCTCCAAGCGGCGAGGTAGAGGCAACTTGCTAGCAGACAACAGGGAACGAATTACCACTACAGTCTAAAATGGTCATAACTTCTGAACCATTCATGCAAACAATGTTCTGACAAGGTTATTGTAATCCTTATGAAATAGTGGAGGAGGTCAAACAATTTATTTCGATGAGGAGTTCGAGGATAATATCGAAATATTTATTTAATCTATAGGAATTATTTTTCTTTACCGCGGACTATAATATAAAATCGCTTCTAGAGGACAACCGGTTCGAAATAGGTATATACCATCCCGGACTTTTTTTGTAGAGGTTTTTATGCTCTACAATTATTACGCTTACACTTGGGGTCTATCGTTGACGGTTCAGGCAGCGTAAGCCAAGAAAGCAAGCGACCGACCGACATCGAACCTGCCAAGTTGGGCTAAGAAGGCCAACGCTCTACCATGGTCGTCACTTGCTTTCTTGGCTTACGCTGCGTGAACTGTCAACGATAGACCCCAAGTGTAAGCGTAAGAAATGTAGAGCATAGAAACCTCTACAAAAAAGCCCGCGATGGTATATACCTAGTTCGAACCGGTTGCCCTCTAGAAGCGATTTTATGTTATAGTCCGCGGTAAAAAAACAAAACTCCTGAAGATTAAATACATATTTCGATATTATCCTCGAACTCCTCATCGAAATAAATTGTTTGACCACCTCCACTATTTCATAAGGATTACAATAACCTTGTCAGGACATTATTTATATGAATGGTTCAGAAGATATGACCATTTTAGACTGTAGTGGTAATTCGTTCCCTTTTGTCTGCTAGCAACTTGCCTCTACCTTGCCGCTAGAGGTGCTAGTGTCGCTCCAGCTGTCAAGTGGATGAACCTTCCTCTTTCTACCTTGCCGCTAGAGGTGCTAGTGTCGCTCCAGCTGTCAAGTGGATGAACCTTCCTCTTTCTACCTTGCCGCTAGAGGTGCTAGTGTCGCTCCAGCTGTCAAGTGGATGAACCTTCCTCTTATTAGAGCTTCGCGACTGTATATATTAGACTGTGTTAAAACCCCATTTGGGCTTCTGGCCGGAAGTTACAGAGGCTACTACCACAGTGTGACTAGATGGGGAAAATTACAAGGATACAGATAGAAAACGGTTACAAAAACATAGTCACCTCAAATACAACCTGATAGGGAAATCGAGAGGGTGTCACATTCTCTATTCTCGAATTTCGGCAAAGTTTCTAGGCTAGTTTTGAGATTTACATTTGAAGATGAAGTTTACATTATTGAAGATTGGAAATCAAAGGTTATATAATTAAAGACAGGAAACGTTCCCCTCGAGCTAGCTATCAGAGGCTATCACCTAGTTATTAAATGTCTGCCGTTACCTTACTACGCTGGACTGCTCGATGAAGGGCGAGAAGCCCCCGCCTTCACTATTAGCACACACTCAGTAAACTGGACGATCAAGAAGGCAAGGTGGCTTGAAAATTTGCCATCTTTTACACCCGAGATGAAGGTTCTAGAGAGATCTGGACTAAGGCCCGACACACCCCCAATTTTTATTGGATAATTAAATATGTAGAAGAAAACGCTGATTGGTTGAAAAATACACATACAAAATGTCCTATTGTTTACCTTTGAAGTTGGCGGAAAGGGATCGAAGTGTTGACAACTGTGATACACAAAAAAACGAATACAAATCAACTCAGTTTAGGAAACCTTAAAATAACAAGTTATTTTAGAATTTTAATAATTCCTCTTCACACTAGAGGGCATAACATACGTTCTTTTGGTAGAGACATCTGTGAGGAAAAGTCCAAACTTCTTTCCCAAGTAGCTGCAAGTTTATATTGAAGATGGCGTTTATCAAGGCGCTTCATTTGAATGAACGGGGCGGGTGTACCTCGCTGTACAATTATTATTATTATTATTATTATTATTATTATTATTATTATTATTATTATTATTATTATTATTATTATTATAGCGGTAGAGATATCGAGAAACTGATATTACCATCTCAACACCGATATATCGAATTATGAGGATGCTCAGCTAGAGTGCGCGCCAAGCATCTTGCTCATTTTACATACAGTAGCTCCCTTTGTGGTTCAGTAGTAGAGTGTCGGTCTCCGGATCCGAAGAAAGCGGGTTCGAAAGCAGCGTAGGTAGTCGGATTTTTGAAGTGTGGATAAAATTCCATTCGATACTCTATGTCGTACGATGTTGGCATGTAAAAATATCCTTGATAGCACATTTGGTGTTTACCCGCCAAATTATTTTAAAACTCAGCCAGAGACGCCCAAGAGAAATTGGGTTTACACTGCCATGTAGTAGGCCTAGAGTAGAAAGGAACGTCGAAATTGACGAGCAGGCAGCCAGGTGGCGTCAAATTAAAATACTTGCACACGGTAGTTGAGACCATATTATTATTATTATTATTATTATTATTATTATTATTATTATCACCGACCTCGATAGCTGCAGTCGCTTAAGTGCGGCCAGTATCCAGTATTCGGGAGATCGTGGGTTCGAACCCCACTGTCGGCAGTCCTGAAAATGGTTTTCCGTGTTTTCCCATTTTCACACCAGGCAAATGCTGGGGCTCTACCTTAAATAAGGCCACGGCTGCTTCCTTTCCACTCCTAGCCCTTCCCTCTCCCATCGTCGCCATAAGACCTATCTGTGTCGGTGCGACGTAAAGCAACTAGCAAAAAAATTATTATTATTATTATTATTATTATTATTATTATTATTATTATTATTATTATTATTATTATTATTATTATTGATTCGTTATGCCCAACTAAGGAGTGCGTTTGGAATTATTAGTACTTTTTATTTTTGGTTTTTCCTCCTCTCTTCCTAATGTCTCTTCATCCTGTCGCTGTGTCCATTTTGACGTTGTTCAGTTCATCCTTTTTTTTTTAGTCGGGTGGGCTTTACAGAAAATTTGCGTTTGTGATTCAGATTCTGAATTTTATTCTATCTTGAAAGGTTTCTTCATAACGACAATTTCGTTTAGGTTTTCGCTGATTTATTGTAGCCTTTTATTATGATTTTCATTGATAAGGCTTAGTTTAAAATTGTCTTTGTGATCCTGTTATTATCCATTCTATATAAATGACCATGAAATTGTAATCGCCGTTTTTTGATTGTATTTGTGATTTTTTCTCTAACTTGATAAATTTCATGTGATTTCATTTTCATCTAAATTCCATTTTCGGATTTTGGTCCTAAGATTTTCTTGAAGATTTTTCTTTCTTGTTTCTCGATCATCTTTATTCGGGAATTGCCAACATTTACATTGGTTTCAGATGCATAACATGCTTCTGTTTTAACTATATTGTTATAATATCGTAATTTTGTGTTTTTTATATAGTTCTTTTATTGTATCTGTTCCAAGTAATTTTGAATACTCTTTGAAATTTGGCAGTTCTTTCTTTGTTAGCTTGCTAATTTAACCCTGATGGTTCAATAATTATTTCAGCTAGATACTTAAATGTGTCTACTTGAGCGATATTTGCATATTTGGTGATTAACGGTTGACTGTTGAGACCTGATTTAATCAATTTCATATACTGTACGTTGTCTTTCCAAAACAAAATTCACCTTAATTGGCTAGCGTTCGCTGATGACATTGCTATCCTATTATTATTATTATTATTATTATTATTATTATTATTATTATTATTATTATTATTATTATTATTATTATTATTATTATTATTTTTATGCAGTAATTTTTCGTTTTGCCGTTTTATTAGCCATTATAATGTCTGCTTTAATTATCCATTAGGCTATATGCCAATCTAAAATAGTAAGAGAAACGAATGCAATATTTAATAAGTTAGTGAAATTGAATGTTGTAGACATTGGAGGAGACTGTCAGGAAGACTTACAGTGCTCAGTCCAGCACTCTGAGTGCCGTGATGGGGCATGTGAATGCAAGGAGAACTTTGAAGAAGTACTTAACTACTGCGTGGCCTGTAAGTATTCTTTCAGCACACACTTTTTGAGATGATCATTCCTTATAATTTTCTTTGCCGGTAAGGAAGCACGATAGAAAAGTTGCCGTAACGAAATTCGGTAGGAGTGTGATGTCTTCTTACGATAGTAAGTTAGTGATGGATTTCATTCATCAGGGCACCTCTCCCACTGTGCGACTACAGAGTCTCTCTTATAAAGCCAGACCGTCCAGCGGCGTTTCCACTCTCCGAGATCTAAGCAGCTGTACGGGAGGCTGGCGCATAGTTCTTGACCTTGCAAGGAGCGTGCACGAGTTCGACCTACCATCAATAACCAGTCTGAATCTCAGCTGTTAACATGGTGAGACAATTATCATTGCAACACCGTATTTTCGTATGTAAAATTTATTTCAAGTACGAGTCGGCTCGACGGATACGCGATGCATTTTTCCACCAATTTCCAGGTGGAGTGCCACCTTCATGAGCACAGATTTACGTATTTGTAAATAAGTTTGAAACTACTGTTTCAGTGCTCAATAAAAAACATGCGCGCACACGAACAGTCTTAACAGAGGAAAAGCTAGATGACATTGATGCAAATCTTGAACGGTCACCGAATCAGCACAAGAAGTAGGGGTTTCGGTTTCTTCTGCACACAGAGCGACAAAGCTGTTACACATCAAGCCGTACAGGTTTACACGGGCCCATTGTTTAATACATGCTGATCCAGCCACAAGAGTGAGATATTTTGAGTGGTATCTTGCATCATCTCTGTGGTGTAGTGGTTACTGTGATTAGCTGCCACCCCCGGAGGCCCGGGTTCGATTCCCGGCTCTGCCATGAAATTCGAAAAGTGGTACGAGGGCTGTAACGGGGTCCTCTCAGTCTCGGGAGGTCAACTGAGTAGAGGTGGGTTCGATTCCCACCTAAGCCATCCTGGAAGTGGTTTTCCGTGGTTTCCGCACTTCTCCTCCAGGCAAATGCCGGGATGGTACCTAACTTAAGGCCACGACCGCTTCCTTCCCTCTTCCTTGTCTATCCCTTCCGATCTACCCATCCCCAACCAAGACTCGTGTTCAGCATAGCAGGTGAGGCCGCCAGGGCGAGGTACTGGTCATCCTCCCCAGTTTTATCCCCGACCCAATGTCTCACGCTCCAGGACACTGCCCTTGAGGCGGTAGAGGTGGGATCCCTCACTGAGTTCGAGGGGAAAATCAACCCTGGAGGGTAAATAGATAAAGAAGAAGAAGAAAGATCTTGCATCATTGAATTATCGTTTATTCGACCAACAGTTTGTGTTCTTTTCGGATGATGCCTGCTTTAATGTTCACAGTCGTGTGAACACTCATAACTATCGTTATTGGTGTACAGAAATTCCTAATAATGTTTATGAAGTCTTAAATTATCAAGGATGACACTTCCAGCATCTTTTATAAGGTAAAGATGTCATGAGAGATTGTATACACGCTTAAAGCAGGGCGGCCGCGCGCGACGTAAGTTGGGCTGAGGCGGCTGTTGTAGCGCAGAGTATAAACACTGTGCGCTCGGTCTGGGTTTATAAGAGCCTGTACGTTAGGTGGTATAGGTGTCACGTACGAGTGGGTTTGGGACGGTGGTGTCAGTGGAGTACAGGGAGTCCCTAAAGTTGTACCACTCTTATTAATTCATTATACAAAAACAACAAACGATACAGCTTTCGTATGTATATCATATTAAATAGGAACTCAAATGGTTTTGCCTGAATGTTATAGCCAGTGCTCATATGCTCGTAGTTCCCGCATTCAATGCAGTTTGTTTGAAAATTAGAGGCAATGTTCATATTTCCCGCATTCACTCCAGCTGGCATTTTATAAAGATGGTAACGTCTGGCGAAGAGCGCGCTTTCTTTGTGTTGAAATTCTCAAAACGAAAACAAAAAGGGAGTGTTACAGATGTGAGACGGTAGTTCAAGGCTGAGCAGTGGCGGCTGTGGTATCTGAAGCTGGGTGTTGCACCAAAATTTTCTACGTAACATATTTATATGATAAGGTTTATAGAAATAACAAGAAAATCTATTATCGCTAAGTAATGAACTACACTGTAGTTAAGTAGTTAGTTTAGTTAGATGTAGGGGCAGCGTCTTGCATGTGGAGCTGTCTATCCGCCCATGTGTGAGATGCTACATAGTAGATTTAGTAGGGAATTGGTTAGAGATTTAGTGGACTTAAGTAGTTAGTCACCGGGCGAGTTGGCCGTGCAATTAGGGGCACGCGGCTGTGAGCTGACATCCGGGAGATAGTGGGTTCGAATCCCACCGTCGGCAGCCCTGAAGATGGTTTTCCGTGGTTTCCCAATTTCACACCAGGCAAATGCTGGGGCTGTACCTTAATTAAGGCCATGGCCGCTTCCTTCCAACTAGGCCTTTCCTATCCCATCGTCGCCATAAGACCTATCTTTGTCGGTGCGACGTAAAGCTAGTAGAAATAAAAGTAGTTAATCCTGTCACGAACTAGTTTTTTCTTTCTTTCTACCGATGGTGTATACTATAGTGAGGCAATAAATAAATAAATAAATAAATAAATAAATAAATAAATAAATAAATAAATAAATAAATAAATAAATAAATAAATAAATAAATAAATAATGAAGTGCATTATTATTCAAACTGAAATCTATCCGGCAATTAAAACACAGGAAATAAGAGGCTAATTATAAAGTATAACTACAGTTATTATCACCTCATTTGTATTAAAAATTTGGCCTCCTGTTTTTCACTGATGCAAAATGTTGGCACTATCGTGAGTGGTCCGGTATGGTGCAGCCCAGTGGCGTGGAAAAGAAATACCCTTGCGAGAGGATAGGAAGCAGGAATGAAGAGTTCTCCGCGGAGTGGTGCAATTTAAAGGGAGGTGGGGTGTCATTAGAAATGGTTTCACGATAGGGGGCTTGCTGGTCTCGTGCAACACCCAAGGAGCGATACTGGTGAGCGCGTGCTGCCTGATGCTACGTACAGGCTTGAGCTCAACCCTGCAGAAACTACATTGCGCCGCGCTATCCTCTAGGGCAGGGATGGCGAACCTATGCCACGCGTGTCATTAGGTGACACGCGAACACGATTTCGGTGGCACACAACATGCATATATTAAAATTTGTATGTACTATACTATAGACTATACTGTACATATCTCGTGCATCGTATAGTCATAGTGTTTCAGGTTTAAGAAATAAATGCCCTAAAATTTAAATTCTAGTTCCATAAGAACGTGCTTTATAGCAACACTACAACCCTGATTGGTCCGGAAGTCAAGTGAAATAAATGTCACATGCGGCCGACGAGCCATTCGCTCACCCACACAGTGAATTAGTGAAGTTTGGCTTGTGTGTGGTTGCCAGCATCGCGTAATTATTCTTAGTGAGTAACTGTTTATTGTTGTGAAATTTGTACGACAAATAGTTGCCAAGATATTATCCCAATTTCGAGATTTGGAGAAACTGTCGCACTTTACTTCAAAACCTCATATTGCACAAATGAGTCTCTTTTTTGAGTGGTTCGATATTGACAGTTTAGAAATGGAGTTGACTGAATTTTAAGAAAGCATGTATGGGTGAAAAAGTTCGAACAACTTGATGAAGCATTAGTGAAAATCGAGTGTGCTGTTGATGTTAAATACTCTCTCTAGAAACCCGAATACTTGAACAGTGGAACAGCCTCCCACAAACGTTTTCGGCCAACAGCGCTACTTACTTTGTTTGGGTCATCATACGCCTCCAAGCAGCTATTTTCTGCAATGAACGTTGTGAAGACAAGTTATGAACCTAACATAAATGACATCGCTACTAAGTATTTTTGCGGTATTGGCAAAATACGACCACGAAACATGTAACCATATGTATTTGGTATTTTACAATATATATGTAATAACATATTATGAAACATAATTTGGAATTAGGGATGGAAGTCGGTGGTGGCGGTGGTGAGTGGGGGCGGGGGTTGTATCCATTACAAACGAAAATAACACGTGGCACAGTAGACAGTTGAGAATAATAATCCCGACCTAAAATGGCACACTAGTTGGAAAAGGTTCGCCATCCCTGCTCTAGGGAGTTGCTATAGGAAAGCAGACCCCTTGAATTTTATTCGAAGCCGGCAGCGTGTGATAGTCCAGGCCATTACGAAGCATTAGTACATCAACGACTAAAGATGATTGATTTTAACAGATTCTAGACATAGGTTTATTATGCTTAAAAATAAGAAAAAAGACGATAAATGAAGTGTAAAATTATTAGGTGTTGTGCAACCCTGCAACAACACCACGCACCGCCCCAGAGACTAAGTACAGTAAAGAAGCACCAAGAAGGAAAGCTATTTACGCCTGTCATGCCATATTTGTGAGTAATGATTGCATGTGTCCTAAGAAAAGAATTGCCCTTTGTGCAGTGAGTGAAGAGACCATTAACCATGTAAGAGAGGCATTCATAAGAACGAAATATTCAGTTCGTAGAGCAATGATTCTTCCCACAAATGCAAGAAGATTTCGACAGCTCCCTGCTCCAGCACGATAGGGCAAGAGTTTGATTACCGTGTAGACATATACGGAGTTATACGTGGTACCCCTATCGAGTTACTGTCAAATTAAACACTGAAAACAAAAACATTTATATATACAGAGCAAATGCAACACCAAGAAGGAGTGGTTCGAAAGGGATGAAAGTTGGGGAAAAAACAGAGACGGCACGGACGAATAATTAATGTTTATTTCAAACCGATATGCAGGTTACACAATGCGCACGGCATCGACTCAGTAGGATGTAGGACCACCGCGAGCGGCGATGCACGCAGAAACACGTCGAGGTACAGAGTCAATAAGAGTGCGGATGGTGTCCTGAGGGATGGTTCTCCATTCTCTGTCAACCATTTGCCACAATTGGTCGTCCGTACGAGGCTGGGGCAGAGTTGCAAACGGCGTCCAATGAGATCCCACACGTGTTCGATTGGTGAGAGATCCGGAGAGTACGCTGGCCACGGAAGCATCTGTACACCTCGTAGAGCCTGTTGGGAGATGCGAGCAGTGTGTGGGCGGGCATTATCCTGCTGAAACAGAGCATTGGGCAGCCCCTGAAGGTACGGGAGTGCCACCGGCCGCAGCACATGCTGCACGTAACGGTGGGCATTTAACGTGCTTTGAATACGCACTAGAGGTGACGTGGAATCATACGCAATAGCGCCCCAAACCATGATGCCGCGTTGTCTAGCGGTAGGGCGCTCCACAGTTACTGCCGGATTTGACCTTTCTCCACGCCGACGCCACACTCGTCTGCGGTGACTATCACTGACAGAACAGAAGCGTGACTCATCGGAGAACACGACGTTCCGCCATTCCCTCATCCAAGTCGCTCTAGCCCGGTACCATGCCAGGCGTGCACGTCTATGCTGTGGAGTCAATGGTAGTCGTCTGAGCGGACGCCGGGAGTGCAGGCCTCCTTCAACCAATCGACGGGAAATTGTTCTGGTCGATATTGGAACAGCCAGGGTGTCTTGCACATGCTGAAGAATGGCGGTTGACGTGGCGTGCGGGGCTGCCACCGCTTGGCGGCGGATGCGCCGATCCTCGCGTGCTGACGTCACTCGGGCTGCGCCTGGACCCCTCGCACGTGCCAAATGTCCCTGCGCCAACCATCTTCGCCACAGGCGCTGCACCGTGGACACATCCCTATGGGTATCGGCTGCGATTTGACGAAGCGACCAACCTGCCCTTCTCAACCCGATCACCATACCCCTCGTAAAGTCGTCTGTCTGCTGGAAATGCCTCCGTTGACGGCGGCCTGACATTCTTAGCTATACACGTGTTCTGTGGCACACGACAACACGTTCTACAATGACTGTCGGCTGAGAAATCACGGTACGAAGTGGGCCATTCGCCAACGCCGTGTCCCATTTATCGTTCGCTACGTGCGCAGCACAGCGGCGCATTTCACATCATGAGCATACCTCCGTGACGTCAGTCTACCCTGCAATTGGCATAAAGTTCTGACCACTCCTTCTTGGTGTTGCATTTGCTGTGTCAGTCAGTGTATATATATATATGAAAGCTGAAAGCTGTAGGCCTACCATTTGTAGATTTGGTGTAATATATGAATAAAAGTGTTATCAGACTTTAGGGACATCCTGTATAATTTCAGCTGCAAAGTTAATTTAGATAAGGCGCTGTGAATGCAGGGTTTGTCTCTTTGGTAGAAAAACAAAACTATTTTCTGGGACAAATAATGATATATATCTATATATATATAAAATAGCTTGTCCTGACTGACTGACTGACTGATTCATCATCGCCGAGCCAAAACTACTGGACATAAAGAAATGAAATTTTGGGGATATATTCACATTATGATGTAGGTGCTCGCTAAGAAAGGATTTTTGGATATTCCTTCGGTAAGGGGGTGAAAAGGGGGAAATTTTAAAATGAGTGTATCTATATCTCGAAACTTTAAACGTTTATAGATGTGAAAATTGGTATTTAGAATTTTCTTTAAAAATAAGGAAACACGTATTTTTTTTTGTTTTCAGAAAATCCCAATAGGAGGGGTGAAAAAGGGTGAAAAAGGGTGAAAATGGGGGAAAATAGGTTGAATGCCTTTAATCAGGATACCGGTACTTATATATCAGAAACTGAAGATATTACAGACCTCAAAATTGGTACTTTTGATCTCTTTTAAAAATAAAGTAACACGTATTTTTTTTGTTTTTGGAAAATCCAATTAATGGGAGGGTGAAAAGGGGGTGAATTTTTAAAATGAGTGAATCTATATCTCGAAACTTTTAAGGTTTGCTGATGTAAAAATTGGTATTTAGAATCTTCATTAAAAATAAAGAAGCACGTATTTTTTTGTTTTCGGAAAATCGCAATAGGAGGAGTGAAAAGGGGTGAAAAAGGGGTTGAATGCCTTTAATGAGGCTACTTATATATCAGAAACTGAAGATATTACAGACCTGAAAATTGGTGTTTGGGATCTCCTTTAAAAATAAAGGAGCACTTATTTTTTTGTTTCTGGAAAACCCAATTAAGGGGGGGGGGGTGAAAAGAGGGGTAATATTTTAAAATGAGTGTATCTATATCTCAAAACTTTTAAAGGTTATAGATGTAAAAATTGGTTTTTAGAATCTCCTTTAAGAATAAAGAAACACGAATTTTTTTTTCGGAAAATCTCAATAGGAGGAGTGAAAAGGGGTGAAAAATGGGTTGAATGCCTTTAATGAGGCACTTATATTTCAGAACCTGAAGATATTACAGACCAGAAAATTGGTGTTTGGGATCTCCTTTAAAAATAAAGAAACACGTATTTTTTTGTTTGTGGAAAATCCAATTAATGGGGGGGTGAAAAGGGGGTGATTTTTTAAAATGAGTGCATCTATATCTCAAAACTTTTAAAGTTTATAGATGTAAAAATTGGTATTTAGAATCCTTTAAAAATAAAGAAACACGTATTCTTTTGTTTTCGGAAAATCCCAATAGGAAGGGTGTGAAAGGGTGAAAAATGGGTTGAATGCCTTTAATGAGACTACTTATATTTCAGAACCTGAAGATATTACAGACCTGAAAATTGGTATTTTGGATCTACTTTAAAAGTAAAGAAACACGTATTTTTTTCGTTTTTGGAAAATCCAAATATTGGGGGGTGAAAAGGGGGGTGAATTTTTTAAAATGAGTGCGTCTACATCTTAAAACTTTAAAATTTACACATGTAAAAATTGGTAGTTAGAATCTCCTCTAAAAATAAAGGAACACGTATTTTTTTGTTTCCTGTAAATCCTAATAGGAGGGGTGTAAAAGGGGTGAAAAATGGGTTGAATGCGTTTAATGGGGATACATATATCTCAGAAACCAAAGATATTACAGAACTGAAAATTTGTATATGGGATCTCCTTTAAAAATAAAGAAACACGTAATTCTTAGTTTTTGGGAAATACAATTAATGGTGGTTAAACAGGAGTGACAAATTGGGGTGAATTTTTTGAAAGACTATATCTACAGAATATCTTGGAAACGTAAAATGTTACAGACGTAAAATGTGGGTGTTTGGAATCTCCTGTAAATGTAAATAAACATAGGTGATTTGTTTTTGGAAACTTCACTTAAGGGGAACTCAAAAGGGGTGAAATTTTAAAATGAGAATATTTACAGTATATCTAAAAAACTTAACATGTTACAGAAGTGAAGGTATTTTTTATCTCTATTAAACATAAAGAAACGTGTGTTTTTAGTTTTCGGAAATACCACTTGGGTGGAAGGGGGTGGTAAAAGTGACTGAAAATGGTGTTGAATTCTTTTAATTAGGCTACTGATATCACAAAAATGAAGACGTTACAGACGTGAAATTTGATATTTGCAATCTGCTTTAAAAGTAAAGAAACACGTATTCTCGGAAAATCCAATGAAGGGGGGGGGGGGAAGAATTGAAAAATTAATTGGCTTAATTGTATGAAAATACATACATCTAATAAAAACTAAAGTTGTTACAGACGTGAAAATTCGTATTTGGATCTCCTTTAAAAACAAAGAAAAGCGCGTTTTGGTGGGGAAACCATCTTGGAGGGCGGGAGTGTAAAGGAGTTGAATTCCTTTCATGAGGACACATAAATCAAAAACTGAAGAAGTTAGAGTCGTGATCATTGGTATTTAAGAAGATCCTTTACTATTAAAGAAACAAGTATTTTTTGCGGGAAAATTCAATTGGGGGGGGGGGAGTATTGTGATATGAAGTGCAGAAATTAAATTATTTTTATTGGGATACTTATATCTCAAAACTGAAGGTAATAGACGTGAACATTGGTGTTTGGAATCTCCCTTAAACATAAAGAAACAAGCATTCTTTAAATTTTTGGGCCGGGCTGAGTGGCTCAGACGGTTAAGGCGCTGGCCTTCTAACCCCAACTTGGCAGGTTCGATCCTGGCTCAGTCCGGTGGTATTTGAAGGTGCTCAAATACGACAGCCCCGTGTCGGTAGATTTACTGGCACGTAAAAGAACTCCTGCGGGACAAAATTCCAGCACCTCGGCGTCTCCGAAGACCGTAAAAGTAGTTAGTGGGACGTAAAGCAAATAACATTATTATTATTAAATTTTTTTGGGGGGGGGGAATGGCAGTAAATAAACTTAACGGCGGTGGGGTGTAGAAGTAGGTGAGACCAATTGATTTTAGCTGTTATTAATGTACTTATAAGGATCCTCCGTTGCTCAGGCGGCAGCGCGCCGGCCTCTCACAGCTGGGTTCCGTGGTTCAAATCCCGGTCACTCCATGTGACATTCGTGCTGGACAAAACGGAGGCGGGACAGGTTTTTCTCCGGATACTCCGGTTTTCCCTGTCATCAGCCATTCCAGCAACACATAATAGTAATAATAATAATAATAATAATATTCCGGACCGTCGTCAAATGTGCGGACCGCGCTGGAAACGGCTCCTGGACGGGTAATGACTAAGAATGCAGTCCGGCCGCGGGTTCAGTGCCGCCAAGGCACCCAATATGACACCACGCCGGATCTCCTGAAGGATTTCATCCATATTAAAAATGATTATAGGAAAAGATTTACGGACCCATCTGACCGGGAGGAATACCTGAGCCTAGCCCGGGAAGTACGATATCGATTGCTGGAAAGGAAGATTGAAAAATGGGAGGAAACGTGCCGTAAAATAATAGAAAACCAGTCAGATCGGGAATTTTGGTGGATTCTTGCAGAAAACGAGTCAGATCGCGAATTTCGTCGGATTATATATCTAAAACAATAAGCATTCAATTATAAATTTCAGTATAATACCGTAGCGAAGCACGGGTATCTTGCTAGTATATATATATTAGTAAGTTTTATGTCGGTGTTATGAGCGTGCAAACAGATTTGAACGGAAAATTCGCGTAATGTCACGTTACTGTGTCCGATTCAATCAAGTTGCAATTGAGGAAACTTGCTCAAAGGGATAGAGCGGATCCGTAAAAACAGAAAAAGGCCGCTATGGGTGGTGCTGAACGGACAAGAAAGTGCAAGGAACAGCGAAGAGCCAAGCGCGTGAAGGATGCTCAGCTGAGAACAAGTACTGACGTCGGCCTCGGTTTCAACATACTAGTGGACACGGCTGGTCCGTGGTCCGGCAGTTCTGCATTCCGACCGGCCAACCGAGCAGAGGAGGGGTGGCCACGGTTTTACCGTGGCTCTACGCATCTGCATTAGAGAAACGGAGAGGGGCTGGGCCCCACCGTCGGCTGTCCTGAGAATAGTTTTCCGTGGTTTTCCATTCTCCTGTAATAAGTTCCTATTATAGGCCACGTCTACCAACCCTCTCACCTTCTCCACATATATCCTACTCCGATATCAATCTCCTGGCCTGAGAGACGGCATCACCGTCTAAGAGGCCCGCCTTCCCCTTCAGGGGAGAATTGAAAACATCTAGTAGTAGTTCCTCGTTTCTTGAGGCTGTTTGAGGAAGCGCGTCTCCCGTGAACACAGTGTAATGCAGGAGCCTGTTTTCTTCGTGAGGCCAAGGCCTTACCCACGGAGAGGGGTTAGGGTGTTGAACACCCCTCACCTCCCACCCCCACCACCATTAACTTGACAAATATAAACAGCACATGCGGGGTTTTGAAAATTCAACCCATTAAATCCAAACTATTATGAAACAAAAAAAAAATAATGGGGAAGCAATGTCAGACTCAGTTAGGGAAACCGTGGTTGCCAATCCTCGCTCCCAAACTGAGAGCCCCAGATCCCCGTTTAAGTCGCCTCGTACGACAGGCAGAGGGTGCCAGGGGTATATTATACCATCCCCACCCACGGGTTCTTTTTGTTTGCTCCTATAGCGTTTGTTTTGAAATCCTCCACCCCCACCCACACACACGCAAGTTCCAAACCTCCGAAAAATTCCTGGATACGGCCTTACGTGAGGCAAGGCTGGAACTCGGCAAAACATTCGTAAGGCACCCTATATTAGTTTTGAAACCCATCCAGATACATTTCTAACTCTGTCATTATGTCAAAAGTTCCACTCTTGATTTTCTAACCACAAAGTGTGAACCCAAAACTTCCTCTGGCTGTTCAAGTTTGATAAGACAACAAGATCTAGAACGTCTTTAACACTTTTGTCGTTCGAATGCATGTTGAACGACATCACGTGAAAAACTAGTTGTTTCTTCGCCAGATCTACACCTCTTGGCTGCCCTTTCTGTGTAGTTTACACTCGCCTGTGCCTCGCCTTCACTCGTCGCCACTTCTATGTGCACCAGGCGACTTGGCTGTGCGAAGCTGTAAGTTTGCATCCGGGAGATAGCGTGTTCGAACCCCGCTGTTAACAGCCATGAAAATGGTTTTCCGTGGTTTCCCATTTTCATACCAGGCAAATGTTGGGGTTATACCTTACTTAAGGCCACGGCCGCTTCGTTCCCACTCCTAAACCTTTCCTATCCCATTGTCGCCATAAGACATATCTGTGTCGGTGCGACGTAAAGCAAATCGTAAGAGAAAAAAAAAACCTTCTATGTGCAGTGGGCAGAACAAGTATTTATCCAAATGGCGTAATCAGCAGAAACGATTTCATGGCGAATCTTAAAAAAAAAGGTGTCATTCACTAACTCTGAGTGCTAACCCTGCAATCCCAGAACTAGCTACAAACTATACGTTATAATATCCTTAAGAGAAGAAAGGAAGAAAGGAAGGAAAGACTGCAGTTAGAGTATGGTTCCAGAAAATGGACCCTCACCAGGTGTAGTTGACACGGGAAGTGGAAAAAAAATTCCAAGGAAAGCTGCACGATTTGTTCTGGGTGGTTTTCGGCAAACTGTTACGAAAATGTTACAAACATTGAGCATGGTAGACTTGCGAGTAAGGAGACGGGATGTTCGACTATGTGGTATGTTTATAGCTGTTAGTGGAGAGTTGGCGTGGAGTGATATAAGTAGACGCATAGCATGAGCGGAGATTTTAAAAGTAGAAAACATCGTAATAATAATGAAGATAAGGTTTGAATTCAAGAGGACAAATTGGCGCAAATATTCATTTTGAGGTGGGAAGACTTGCGAGTAAGGAGACGAGATGCTCGACTATCATCATCATCATCTGTTTACCCTCCAGGTTCGGCTTTTTCCCTCGGACTCAGCGAGGGATCCCACCTCTACCGCCTCAAGGGCAGTGTCCTGGAGCTTCAGACTCTTGGTCGGGGGATACAACTGGGGAGAATGACCAGTACCTCGCCCAGGCTGCCTCACCTGCTATGCTGAACAGGGGCCTTGTGGAGGGATGGGAAGACTGGAAGGGATAGACAAGGAAGAGGGAAGGAAGCGGCCGTGGCCTTAAGTTAGGTACCATCCCGGCATTCGCCTGGAGGAGAAGTGGGAAACCACGGAAAACCACTTCGAGGATGGCTGAGGTGGGAATCGAACCCACCGCTACTCAGTTGATCTCTCGAGGCTGAGTGGACCCCGTTCCAGCCCTCGTACCACTTTTCAAATTTTCGTGGCAGAGCCGGGAATCGAACCCGGATCTTCGGGGGTGGCAGCTAATCACGCTAACCACTACACCACAGAGGCGGACATGCTCGACTATGCGGTATGTTTTTGGCTGTCAGTGGAGAGTTGGCGTAGAGTGACATAAGTAGACAAATACTCATGAGCGGAGATTTTAAAAGAAGAGTAAGGTAAAGTAAGGAGTAAGGAACTGGAATAATTATCAAGGGAAATTTTCGATAAATTTCCAAGTTCTTTGAAAATGTTTGATGAAAAGCTAGGTAAACAAATGATAGGGAATTTGACACCTGGGCGACAGCCCCAAATGCAGGTCATTGATTGAATGAACAAAATCCGACTATTGAGCGAATAACTAAACAATTAAAGAACTAAGGGTGAGAAGAGTCCTTAAATATACTGTACAATAAATCAAATACATAGGCATTCATAACCTTTAGAGACAACAAAAATTTCAGAACGGAAATGTACTGCTTTTAATTTTTGCATGATCATTTTTGAGCCGCAGTCTATAGATATGTCGGTTTCATGAAAACAACACAGTTACGTAAGTTTAATATTGAAGATGACTGAAGCACGATATTACAGCAAAGAAGTATTTAAAAAATTGAGTGTGCTCTTCTGATGAATTTATATTTTAAAAAATACACATAGGAGCGATAGTACGAAAACCTAAATATGAAATCGATAATTTTGTCGGGAAATAACAGCTGTTGATTGGTAGAAGTTTCTAATATTTTTATAACGGGTTGATCACTGGAGCCATAAGCTAAGTAGGAACACAAATTTCTTAGCTAGTTAATACATTGAGGTCTACATGCACTTTTCCTATAAAATGATGATGAGGATGATCAGGGCTACGAATTTGATGACACGTTTTCTTTTAATTGGTTCGCAATAGACATTGCTAACTTGTACAGAAATAGGGATCATAGTTCCCACATTGTAGAAATGCTAATTTATTAGGTCACTTTTGTTTCATTTTGCGATTTTGTCATTTTCTAAACTTACACGTCATTATTTGGTAATTTTATGGAATTTATTATACTATTTGATACTTTTGAGTCATTTTACTAAATGTTTGAGGATTTTGAAGCATTTACGGATGTAGTATTTGGTATTATAAAAATTTTTAGGTGGGAATGAATAGGGAGACTTGAGAATCTTCACGACGCTTTGCCTATCTGGGGACTAAAGAAAGTTTCTTCACCATTTTCTTCTTGGAAATGTCCACATTCCTGGAGAGACACCTCCACTGTAGAAGTCCTCCTCATGAACAGTCGAGATTTTCTTCTGAAGCGCAGAGCAAAGTTCCCTGCGATACGTAAAGAATTTCGTCTTGTTTTCTTGACATGGCAAAAGCCGAAAAGCTTCTTAGAATGTTTATAACATAAATATAGGCTGTACCACCAACTCGATTATTAAATTGATTGTAAAAATTCATTTAATTTGATGTCATGTTTTAAAGTTTTCGGATCATTTTAGTGCATTTTTGCCGTCACTTTGTAGATTGTGTTTTAAACATTTTAGCTCATCAAAATCTTGGCCCTGATGATGATGATGATGATGATAATGATGATGATGATGGTGATCGTATCTTATTCTCTTCAAATGTTTAAGTTGCTCCAGTATGAAGCAGCCACTAAAGCCGTGTCACTGACTGTGTTAAAATCTTGACTGAGTTTCCTCAAAACAGTTTGGACAATGGTTCAACTGTTCCATATCTTGAAAAGCACTGCAGTTACAATCACCAATTTGTGTATAACTCCATTTTTTTAGCGTGTGCTTAGTGATTGCCATACCAGTTCGTATCCTCTGTACTTGTCATGGTTGTGATGTATGAGTTAGAGTCCCCTCTGTTGGTTTATTACGGTCCGGCAGTGCCGACTGCTGCTGGTTGCTGAGAGCCCTGCTGCAGGCTTCACATTGAAAACAATCTTCCATGATCTGAGACGTTGTCTTACTACTTGGTGACCGTGCAGAGGATGGTGGTTGTCCGCCTCTTATTTCAGTTCCTCAGTTCTGGCAGCTACTTGCCGTCGAACAGGAGAGTAGTGCTATCACAGGCGTGGTACATCTTTTCAATATTAATTGGCCTGAGGCATACAGAGACCGCACGGCACAGCTTATTCAAGGAATTACTAGCAGTTTCCCGCTGGCTCCGTCCGCAATGTACAAAGTATGGTGTTTCGTTACTATCCTCATGGATGTATTTGCAAAGTTCCGACGTAATGAAATAAAGCACATGATCTTCTGTGGTAATAGAATGTAATATTATGTCAACAAAACACTTGAAAATACATCACACAAAGAAACTTAATTAAACGTCCCTTGGAACAACACTACGTGCTGAACTGTTTAAAAAGTCCTTCAAAGATCTTCGTCATGGAGACAAATGTACTCACAACTTTTCTCCGAATCTACCAATTTAAGTAGTTATTACCTCAAAAGAAAGCGCTTGATCCACTGAGTGTTTTTAGATCAAAATGAACTGTGTACCTCAATTAGAACGAAAGATATGATTGCTTCAATGATAAAAAATGAAGATGTGAGACGTCAAATTGAATGTGCACTCATAACTTTCCTCAGAATCAACCAATTTGAATAGTTAAGAGCTGAAACGAAAGAACTTGATGCAATGAGTGTTCTTAGGCTAAAACGAACTCCTTAACTCAATTATAACCAAAGGTATGATTGCTTTAAAGAGACAAAACATTGAAAAAGTCAAATAATTTGAGGAAGGCGGAAGTTAAGTGATTTATAGAATGGCCGGACTGACTGATTTGAGTTTTCATAAATTGTTTTAATATATAGAATGCACAGACTTGGCTCACACAGGACAAGCACGCTGAGCTGCAGAGAAAGTGTGTGCCAAGGCAATAGTTCGCGCAGTTGCTGTATGTGCTCCCCAAGTGGCCACTGTTAAATACCCTCTAAAAAGAAGTTGTTCCTTAATCTAACCTTTGCGCTGACGGGATTGTAGTGCCCTTTACATTAAAGTGAACGATCAAGCTGAAGTGCAAAGTACTTGGTAGCTGGTGAGAACTCCATGTCTTCCTTTCCAACAGATATTCCATTCATGGTTTGCTGCACGATGGTTAGACTCGGACTGTAATGATTTAGAGATAAGAGCTATGGAACTAAACGAGGACACAGAGATAGTTATAAATAGAGGAGCCGTTTAGCAAATTTACAGGACTTGCGGACTGAATGCTGAAAGGCATAAGAGTCTACAATGGAGATGTATATTATTATTACCATTATTATTATCATGCTACATAAAGTATAATTTGAAGTAGTATAGAAACTATTTCACTATTTTACGTGAATTCAATTATGGGGCACTCGACCTGTGGTTCAGCTCGCGAACCGAGCCGCTACTGTGCTAGTCTGTACTAGGACTGAACATTTGCCCGTCTGAGCACTTTGTCACATTTCTTGGAAGAAACCTGACTACTAACAAGTTTTCTCTTAGTTCTAGGTGGGGCATGTAATTCTACAGAAGACTGTGAAGTTGACAACTCCACGTGTAGCAATAACAAATGCACCTGCCGGGAAGGATACACGGAGATAACGCCATCGTCATGTGGTAGAGGTTAGTATTACAAGTAGTCATTGTCAAATTGTTCGTCCGTATTACTTTCTTTTATGTCCGACTCGTTGGCTGAATGGTCAGCGTACTGGCCTTCGGTTCAGAGGGTCCCGGGTTCGATTCCCGGCCGGATCGGGGATTTTAACCTTAATTGGTTAATTCCAATGGCCCGGGGGCTGGGTGTTCGTGCTGTCCCCAACATACCTGCAACTCACACACCACACAAAACACTATGCTCCACCACAATAACATGCAGTTACCTACAAATGGCAGATGCCGCCCACCCTCATCGGAGGGTCTGCCTCACAAGGGCTGCACCCGGCTAGAAATAGCCACACGAAATTAAATTAAAATACTTTCTTTTATATTCCAGTCTTGTGTGCTTTTATAAACTATTCTCGAGGGAGTGGTGAAATTCAATGAACTTCACAGCAAAGGAGATTTGTTTTTGGAATTATTTCAACTTAGTGTATAAGATTAGCAATTCAAGTGACATCATACCATGTTAAATGATATATGGAATGGGTACTATTCATCTTGGTGTCCAGAATTCTTCTCCTTATTCTTATTCTTCTACCGCCCGTCCAGTGAAATCTATATAAATAAAATCGTAACGACCTTGTGTCTGTACACTGAATATTTTGGTAAAATTTTCGAACAATTACCCCTTTCAGGTGTAATAATGACCATCTGCATAATTTTAGCTTTGGTAACCTATCTGTCTGCCGGTTTGTCTGTTTGAGTTCTTATAACTGGAAAACTACTGGAGATATTTCTACTAAACTCCATATTTAGAACCCACCTGTCGTTGGGCAGGTTTTAGGGTCAATATTATTTCTAGATCCCTGAATGGGCTGGGGATTTATAGGAAGATCGAAAGAGTGATTTTATCCTCCCACACAATATACATTTCCAACCTTAATGGAAATCTACCAACCTTAATGGAAATCAATTTCTAAAACTATTTTCTCATGTGACCCTTTTCAATATGAGAATTAATAAGGGAGATATAATTAACGGGGTTTTTACAGTCTAAGTCATGTCACCTTAAGGTGCGTTAATGGGAAGAATTGAAGAGCCGTTTTTATTCTTTTTGATAGAACAGATAATAAGAGGGGTTATCGTCAACGATATGTTTCATGGGTCTTCAGCCACAGCTCCATGCCAGGTTTCAGAAGAGCAAAAATATGTAACCGAGAAGCAGGGAGAATTTCGTTCAACTTCGGACCAAGAACTGTACCGTTCAATAAACTCCTTGATCGTCCTCATTCTGTCTCCACTTTGTTCATCTTTTTTCGTACTTGAAGTTACTATCGCATGCTTTCGTCGAAATATATCGGTTTAACATGTCCTATTATACGTCTGAATACAGGTATGTAGCTTCGCATAAATTCATGAAAGGATCCTGTAATCCATAACCGATTCCCGTGCGAAGATCGGGTACGATTGCTAGTTTTACATACAGATATCCTGTTCATATTACTTTTAATACTGAGACAATAACAACGAGGACTTTCCTCCAATATTCTTTGAATCCGAAGTACCGAAATGTAACTTTTCATTTGGAAAGTTCCATACATATTCGCCAGGACTGAAACCGCAGCTACCATTAGTTAACGAGAGTTTCCGCATTAGATAATTTTATTCACAGCTTTCTTGGAGCCGTATCTTAATTAAGGCCACGTCCGCTCCCTGCCCAATTCTAGCCCCTTCCAATCCTTCCGTCGTCATAAAGCTCCGACGTGTTGGGCAAAATTCACACACACACACACACACACACACACACACACACTCACACACACACACACACACACACACACACACATGATGACATTTTTCGTTCTACAAGAAGATCCTTAGATTCTATCAAATCACTTTAAATTATGTGCATGTATGTACAATATTGTTTACGTTAAGTATATTTGTCAATGATTGTTAATTGGTGATGTTATGAAAAATGAGACAAATTATGATTGTAGTAGTTCCTGTCACCTCGGCAACTTTAAGAAAGCTTTCTCTACTTCTCTAAGCTGCTAAACATCCGTTACCTCCAGCGACTGCATTTGGACTGAATCCATTTGCAAGCAACCATGATCCGACCAAAGGAATCGGCTTCAGTCCAAAGGCAGCCGCTGGAGGTAACGGACGACAGACTGAAAAGCTTTAAAGCTACACATACTACAGGTTACACCAGCCACTTTTGAATCTGAGGTCACTGTTGCATACAAAGTATTTTAATTTCTGAAATACAACTTTGCAGTGCCCATTATGAAAACAGAATACTCCCATTCTCTAGTTCCGGATCGCCTGGAACTGAGGAGAGAGAGTCATCATTTATTCTAATTCGTACTATTTTTATACATGAATTATTTTCTTATTACATTTAAATTTATCTACTACTGGACGGACGGATAGCCACGGATAGCCACCAACTGGGGAGGGAGCATTTATAATTAAATCAGTGATTGGATGAATTAAATGCTCTCAGCCTACATCTGCGGAGCCCCAGCAGATAAGGTGAGAACACTCCAGTGCGGATGTATGATGAATGAGTGCAGGGGTGAATAAATGTCCGAGCTGAATTTAAAAGTCTCTCTCTCTTCCCAGTCACGGATAACCACCAAATGGGGAAAGGGTCCTTATTACTGGATGAATGACTGGGTGAATGGATGAATTATTGGATGCAGAAGTTAATGAATGCGCTCAGCCTACATCTACGGAACTCCAGCAGATGAGGTGAAATCATTCTAATATGGATGTATGAATGAACTGAATTCATTCATGCATGAAAAGGATAATGCCTCTCCCAGTCACGAATATCTACCAACTGAGGAGAGAGCCCTTATTATTGAATGAATGAATGAATGAATGAATGAATGAATGAATGAATGAATGCAGTGCAATGCCTATTATTTCTACATCCGAACCCCATTCTCGTGATAGCCAGCATCCTAATTACTTGCACACTGTGACATCTTTTTGATGGTTTTCTGTTTAGGGTGATACCAGCATTGGTGATTTTCTGCTTGTTGATTACCATAATCCTTTTTAAGAACGTTTAACTTAGTCCGAACTCGTTGCTTAAATCGTTGGGCCGGTCTGAGTAGTTCAGACGGTAGAGCGCTGGCCTTTTTCGATCTTGGCTCTGCCCGGTGGTATTTGAAGGTGTTCAAATATGTCAGCCTAGTGTTAGTAGATTTACTGGCACATTAAACAACTCCTGTGGGACAAAATTCCGGCACCTCGGCGTCTGTGAAAACGGCAAAAGTAGTTAATGCGACGTAAAATCAATGATAACATTGTTAAGTCGTTGATGCTGTCCAAGAGGTCTTCTATATTGTCTTTCATTCTGATATCCTCCATTATTTTATTGTATTTGCAGTGAATGTGAAAGAAGGACTTTCAATATTAATTTCATATTGTGTCTGCATCTGTTTTTGAACTCCCGATCTGTGCACTCCAGTTCCTGGTTGATCTCGGTGATAGATACTATGCTTCTCATTAATATAACGTTTTAATGTTTCAGGCATAGGGGACACTTGTGACAACATGAATGATCCCTGCGTTCAAACTCCAAATGTCTCGTGTATTAACAACACGTGTCACTGTGATTCTGGCTACGTTCCGAGCGCTGGGCTCAATCGCTGTCTCCCTAGTAAGTATCACAACAAATATTTAAAAGTTAACTGTATGACACTTGACACCATTAAGTTGGGGAAAAACAGCAATTTATTGTCCGGCTCCGCGGCTAAATGGTTAGCGTGCTGACTTTTGGTCATAGGGGCCCCAGGTTTGATTCTCGGCAGTGTCGGGAATTTTAACCTTCATTTGTTAATTTTGCTGGCACGGGGACTGGGTATATGTATCGTCTTCATCATCATTTCATCCTCATCACGACGCGCAGGTCGCCTACGGGTGTCAAACCAAAAGACCTGTACCTGGCGAGCCTATCATGTCCTCGGACACTCCCGGCACTAAAAGCCATACGCCATTTTTTCAGTAATAACTGTCAGATGTTTGCAGTGATATTTCGCACGCAATGCTCCAAGTACGAGGCAAATGCTTTTTTTTGCTACTTGCTTTTACGTCGCACCGACACAGATATGTCTTACAACGACGATGGGATAGGAAAGGCCTAGGAATTGGAAGGAAGCGGCCGTGGCCTTAATTAAGGTACAGCCCCGGCATTTGCCTGGTGTGAAAATGGGAAACTACGGAAAATCATCTTCAGGGCTGCCGACAATGGGGCTCGAACCCACTTTTCCCGATTACTGTATATGGCCGCACTTAAGCGACTGCAGCTATCGAGCTCGGTACGAGGCAAATGACTGGACAAAGGTAAAGCTAAATAAAAGTATCCATTAGAATGGGCATAACATATTTTCACTTATAACAGAAATGAAAAGACTTCCGCAGTGTTTTTGAATATTTTTCCATCTCATTTGACATGCATACTCAATACACATTCACTGCTGCAGCCCGTGTTGACAGCTGGAATTTAAGATGGAAATTACAACCAAGTAATATTTAGTGCCTATAATTAATTCATATCGGTCTATTTGTTGTAAATGCACGTATTTATCCAGAAATAAAGCCTGAAATACTGTGTAAATCGGCAAATTACATCTCGCAACTTCTGCCGTGTGTGTTACACCAGGCCAATCCAACTCAGCGTTTCACGCTTCAAAACTGTGATTCAGAAACTTAAAAAAACCTCACTGGAACGCCTGGAACAGTCGTACGAATAAGTATGTAACGGAAATACCAAAAGGAAGTTTAGAAGCTACACAGAGAGGAATAGCCATTGATTCTTCTTCTTCTTTCTTTCTTTCTTTCTTTCTTTCTTTCTTTCTTTCTTTATTTATTTATTTATTTATTTATTTATTTATTTATTTATTTATTTATTTATTTATTTATTTATTTACTTATTTATTTATTTATTTTCCTTAAATTGTACATGTACACTCTAGGGGTGGTAGATGGAGAAGGGAAATCCCCTCCATCCCTACATGTATGCTTACATAAACCCTACTGAATGTTTACATATCTATAGACAATTTTAAATTTACATATTTACACGCCAAACACTGTACTTTTAGAATAATAATTATCTTGATTTATCCTACACAATAATAATAAGACTCAGTCATTTATAACCTCACTCATACCCACGTATACACACTCATTCACAACCGCTTCCACACCCGCACACATACACATTCGCCCACATTCAAATAATGTACTTGCACATATCATTCTTGAAATTCTAGTTTATCCAAGTTATATGCATCACATATGGGTTTTTATTTACATAAACATTTCATTTACTGCGTGGAGGAAGTGAGGAAGAGGAAGCAGTTTTACTTCAGATCGTAGAAGACTCCAGAGACGAGCAGACCGTGGGGAAAATCCATTTAAATATGAGGTTGTTCTGGCGAGGGGAGAAATAAGAGTAACTCCTTGGCCTCTCCTAACAGAGCGGTAATTAAACTGCGGGCGGTGGAATAGGGAGAGGTGTGTGTTGTCTATCAGGTATTTCTTAAGGAAGGGTACGTCTATTTGTTTACATAACGAGTTCACTGGTGGCAATGACTTGGCTGTGTTTAGGGGGATGTGTTAGTTAATTATACGTTTTGCTTGGCGCTGGACACCTTCTAGTTTTCTCCTACTTTCCGTTGTCGTGCCAGGAAGGAAGCAAATGAAGCATATAAGGAGTAGGCGAACGAGTGGACTATCTCCCAACGTACGAAAGGTAAACACTACGCAAGTATTCAAGCTATCATTCCACGTAAACAATGGTTTCGGTCTTTATCTCTTAACCGAAGACACATCACTTCCATCATTAGGATGAAACTCGGGCATGCATGACTGGTTTGAAAATGGGAAAACACGGTAAACAACCTTCATGGCTACCGACAGTGGGGTTAGAACCCACTATCGCCCGAATGCAAGATCACAGCTGCGTGACTCTAACCGCACGGCCAACTCGCTCGGTGAGTGACACTGACTGTTTGATAATTTCTCAGTAATTGTTCCCTGTACCTATGCAAAAGAACTCAATTTGTTCGTTTAGTGGGAGTAACTGATTCACCCTACTTGACCTTATTTTTAATTCTTCCCGCACGTTGAGGTTATATGAATGAATAACCTTTATTTTCTCCAGATCTGAACAGTAAAAACTCTAAAGGATCTATTCGGAGAAAAAACAATAAAACAAAATTACAAATAAAATGTTAGTTACATCCAAAGGTGTTTCTTATTGAGCGTGTGGCCGCCTGTGTATCCCATTGCCCACCCACAGGGACGCTGCCGCCAGAGCAATCTTTATCACATCTTCCTACGGATGTCCAGTGGAGAGATGATCCGTTGGGGTTATATCTTTCATATTCTTTCGATTTTACAAACTTTTTGTGGAGAGTTTCGTAGCAAAATCAGAATTTCATTCTGTTTGGTTAATGTCACCATTGTATATGAATCAAAGCTTATATTATAAGACATTAAATTAAAATCCTAATTCGATTGGCAACAACTACATATTTCGATGTGAAGATTATTTCTGTACATACGACGTTGACTGCAACGTCACGATCGAAGTGGTATATCATTTATAGTGTGAAATTTCGTAAATAAATGTCGATATTCCGAAAACTAATATCTACTTATTTTTCTCTTTTCAGTTTCTGATGCAATAAACACTTCCTGTGAGGTTTCGCGGCAATGCACTGAGCGATGGGGCGAAAACTCAGCGTGCTTAGATCAGAGATGTCAGTGCAAGCCAGGATTCGTAAACGATAACTCCACCTGCTTAGCAAAAGTACCTGGTGAGTAATGAAATACATCAGAAGTTCATGACTGCAAGATTCATGTAATTTAACCTCCTTCATGACGAAATACATTTTTTTGTGACGTCCATCAATAACGAACGTTGCATCATCATCATCGTCATCATCAACATTTTCCATTCCCCACCCTGAAGGGGTGGGGTGGGCCACCTAGAAGGTAACGTCTTCTCTTTGGCTAGGCCTTCACTTACATTGAAACATCGTTCAGTCATTTTTGGTAACGAATTAACTAGAATAATGAGGGGCAAAAAAGAACCATGAAAAGTTCGAGGGAATAAAAGAAGCCCTATGCCCCGGATATCCTAAGATCGCCAACCAGTAAGAAAATACCGTGATGACTAAGGCTCGCGTAATTACTTGCTTAACTTTTCAGAAATATGTATTTATTTATATGCGTAAAATGGGAAATATGTAAATAAGTTTCCAAATATGTTCTTAAATCTATATAATATATATATTATATATAATATAAAAGCAAATCGGTTTGGAGTGATCAATATGAAGATAGAAGTGAATTAATGAGGCACTTCCAGGCATCTCAGAAACTTACAACTTGGTACCAGAGAAGCTGATGACCTCAAGATCCCTAGAAAAATCGAAAACTCTCAAAATTCTCTAATGTTCAGGCTTCAAATTTTGGGCTCAGCATAAGATCGCAGTCGTATACATTTATCCAAAGCGATAACCTATAGGTTTCATGGACTTGAGAACTTTAAGGAAATTCCTAATTGTTATGCCACTTCCCCCCAAATCAAGATGGTGGCACAATCTGCCAGACGAACTAGGAAACTGAAATTTGGCAACATTTAGCTTTAAGCATGTAACCGACGGAAAAAAATCCGATATGGTTACGTTTTTCCCTTTTTACACCCGAAAAATATCGAAATATGGAGGCAATTTTAATGAGGGTGCAGACTTTCGTTTCTAGGTATTTGGTGGCTAAACAGCGAGTCGTATCACAAAACGAATGGCACAGTCCAACTCAGCACGAAGAGATCTACAACATTGGTCTCGTGATATTTTGTCGTATCTCTCTCCCTTATACGTTAGATTTGGCTGTATTTCTCGATTGTACGTAAATTTTATGATTTTTACACGTATATGTAAAAGTTTGACACACATTTAAGAAAACATAGTCATCGAATTTGGCACGCACATTGACACGACTGATGGCCATATGCGAGCCAAATTTCATAATTCCAGCCTCCACATAAGATTGCGAAAAACAATGTAAAGTGTTAAAAATGAACCAAAATTTCACCCCATTCAAATTTGCTAACTCAATCGAACCCATACATATGGGAGATAAGAGAAAATATTTTAGAGCCAAACATGTAGAACGATAAAAGGGGCGTCTGATGGCGCAAACCGTTTTTTAATATGACGTTTACGTTAGGAACAGTAAATCTCGAAATGAAGATCTGCATTTACAAACGTGCCCATGCTTATCTGTCGTTTCTCTATATAAAAGGCTAAGTCCGACTGAATGTAATCAACGCCCAGCTAAAACTACTCGACATAAAGAAATGAAATTTTGGGGATACTACATTTATATTACAGTGCAGGTGCTCAATAAGGAAGGATTTTTTTGACATTCCGCCGCTAGGGGGGTAAAAGTTTACAGACGTAAAAATTGGTATTTGGAATCTAATTTAGAAATAAATCAACATGTATTTCTTTTGTTTTCGGAAAATTCCCTTAAGGGGGGGGGGGTTAAATGGTGAAAAGGGAGTTGAATACCTTTTATGGGGATACTTATATCTTAAAACTGAAGATGTTACAGACATGAAAATTGTTATTTTGAATCTCCTTTAAAAATAAAGAAACATGTATCTTTGTCTTTGAGAAATCCACTTAACAGCGGGGCGAACACGAATGTTAAAGGTGCGAATTAAAAAAAAGAGTATATCAAGGGTATATCTATCGATTTATTTCGTGGCTGAACGGAAAGTTGTATCACAAAAAAACGATTGCATAATCTCCGTTTAATTTGGAGTGATCTACATCTTTGGTCCTATGATGTTTTTTCGTATCTCTATCCCTTATGCGTTAGTAATGGCTATGTTTGTAGATTGTACGTGAATTTTGCAGTTTCTACACGTATAATTCATAGTTTGACACACTTATAGGAAAAACAGAGTTATCAAGTTCGGCACGAGAATTGGCCCTCCAAGTAGTCATATATGAGCCGAATTCTGTGTTTCTAGCTGTCAGATAAGTATCCGAAAAGTAATGCAGTGTGTGAAAATCATACCCAAATTTGCCCCTATTCAAAGTTTCTAACTCAATATAACCCATAAATAGAAGAGATATGAGAAAATCTCGTAGGATCAGCCATTTAGACCCCTAAAAGGAGCGTTTCGTGATGCAATCCGTTTGTCGATATAACGTGCCGTTTAGTGGCAGTTAATCTGTAAATGAAGGTCTGCAATATTATAAACATGCATATACTTTCGTATGTTGCTCTTTATATTTTCATTTTAAGTCGATTTGTAGCGATCTAGAAGGGGTGTGTCTGCCATTATAAATAATACTTTACAAATAGACAGTGAATGTCAACAGGAGAGCGTCTGCTATTGTAGTCAATACTCTCCATATCGACTTTGACTGGCAGTAGGAATGGGGTTCTTCCCCAACTCCTGTGTGACTAGCATTAGTAAGTTACCGAGGGCCTACCACTTTAATGAATAATTCCCATCTCGATTTGACTGACAGGAGGCAAGGGAGCATGCAATTTTATTCAAAACTCCCCTACCTGCTTGTGTCTGGAAGTAGCAAAGGGGCCCTGCCATTGTAACGAAAACTCCCCAAATCGATTATGATCGCACTGTAGACAATGGGGCCTTCAATTAAAATGAAAACTTCCCAACTCGAATGTGAATGACAGTAGGCAAGTGAGCCTTCCCTTACCATCACAACTCCGCAACTCGCACTTTACACTGGAAACAACGTATGGGGACCTCCCCATGCAGTTACTTAGATAACGCTAAGAGACGTGCAATTAAAAAAACCTTATTCACTCCGTGTACAGTAATTTACTTCGATATCCGTATAAAATGTAGAATAGAACAGCGAAGCACGGGTACATTTGCTAGTCTATATATACAGTATATAAAAGCAAGTCGATTTGGAGCGATCTAAAAAAATTAAACAGACGTGAATTAATGAGGTACTTCCAGGCATCTGAGAAATGTACAACTTGCTACCAGAGAAGATAATGACCATAGGATCTCTAGAAAGATAAAAAATTCTCAAAAATCCCTGAAGATTGTACGTTTTTGGGTTGGGGGTGTACAAATTTCGGGCTCAGCATAAGAACGCAGTCAGATATATTTATCCAAAACTATAACATATAGGTTTCGTGGGCATAAAAGTTTCGATGAAAGTCCCTCACCCCTAAATCACGATGACGGCACACTGTCAGACGAGATATAAAATTGAAACTCGGAAAAAATATAAGCTTTTAGCCCGTAGCCGACGGAAAAATTTCAAGGTGTTTAAATTTTTCACTTTTTATCCACGAAAACTCTCGAAATATGGAGGCACTTTTAATGATGGCACAGAACGCTGTTTCGAGGTATTTGGTGGCTAAGCGGCAAGTCATATCCACAAAACAGATTGCACAGTTGAAATCAGCATGAAAAAATCTACAACATTGGTCCTGTGACACTTTGTCGTATCTCCAGCCCTTATACGCTAATGTTATCATCACAACTCCACAACTCGCAACTTACACGGGAAAGAACGTATGGAGATCTCGCAATGGCGTTTCTTCGATAACGCTAAGAGACACACAGTGTACAGCACTTTACGTGGAAATCCGTGTACAATGTAGAATACCGTAGCGAAGCACGGGCACATTTACTAGCTTGTGCTATAATAATGCACATAAATTACTCGAAAATGTAGTTGAAACGTCCAGATGATTTAATAAACCAGTCCGCAGTATAAATGTTCCGTCAGACGTACTTTCCGCTTGACAGGCCAGCCCTGGTGACAGTTCCGAATCCTGCAATACTTACTGCGGACGCGCGATACAAAAGAGTAGAAGGAAAGGTCACTTCGGAACCTTTCGTAGCACTAATTGTTTTGTTTAATAATGCTACTAGAGTATCTAAATACGCACGATTGACTAAAGAAGTAAAATACGCACAGCACAGTTAAACACAGCAACGTCTATCCCCTCAGGATGAGAGATGAAAAGTCTCTAATAATAATAATGTTATTTGCTTTACGTCCCACTAACTACTTTTACGGTCTTCGGAGACGCCGAAGTGCCGGAATTTAGTCCCGCAGGAGTTCTTTTACATGCCAGTAAATCTACCGACACAAGGCTGTCGTATTTGAGCACCTTCAAATACCACCGGACTGAGCCGGGATCGAACCAGCCCAGTTGGGGTTAGAAGGCCAGCGCCTTAACCGTCTGAGCCACTCAGCCCGGCGAAAAGTCTCAGAGAGAGAGCTTTCCGTGAATAGCCTTCAGGTGCAATATAATTCGCTATTTGGTTTTATTAGATACACTTTGTCACATCGGATGCAATAAGGCCACAGAAGACACACATCATTAAAAGCTTTAGCTAGCGTATGACTGATAATTTTCTCACGATGAACCATTGTCAGAAAAAAAATGACTGTGATGGATTGCATTTTAACGCACTATGACGTTGGCTATGTAACATGCTGTAGTGTCAGTCGTCTTGTCTACCGTAGTAATCCATACTGCGTTGTCGACATTTTCACCAAGAATTATGTGTCAGTGGAGACTCGTGAAATAGAAAATTGGGTGTTCACAAAATGTAACAGTAATAATGACGTATTAAGTAAAATGATGTCACTCGCCTAATTGTGCTGTATGCCTTGTCTGATCAAAATAAAGACATCTGTATGAAAACTCAACTGACAGACACGATTACTCTGTACTTTTTCGAAGCCAGTATATACACAATGACACACTGCACAACAACATTAACTTAAACTAGTCTTCACCAACTTAAAGACCACGGGATACCAAAGAGTATGATATTGCCGATACTGAAGTCTGAAACGAAGACTATTGCTTTTCAAAGAAGTATGAGTTTACTGATTTTCTGGAGAAGGAGCACACTGAGAGTGTGCACTTCCATTACAGCAACAGCTCCGTAAGGCATAATATCACCATCACTCGCGCATGCGAGAAAGCTGCCACAGCAAGAACACAAGCCCGATGTGCATATTTAAGCAATGCTGAAGATTGAAGTGCAGAACCCGGCAAATTCAAAATGCAGCAGATAAGAATTCTAATTAATATGATAGATACCGAGTAATTAAACAGTACGATGGGACACAGTTTCAGTTTCTGGATGTATTTTGCTAGTGTCTTTGTCGCACCGACACAGATGGGATAGGAAAGGGCTAGGAGTGGGAAGGAAGCGGCCGTGGCCTTAATTATAGTACAGCCCCAGCATTTGCCTGGTGTGAAAATGGGAAACCACGGAAAACCATCTTCAGGGCTGCCGACGGTGGGATTTGAACCCACTATCTCCCGGATGCAAGCTCACACTTGCGCGCGCCTAACCGCACGGCCAACTCGCCCGGTAAGTTTCTGGATGTTCACGCGCACTTGTGCTATTGCACTCGAGCCACCGCTGTTCTGCGTACTGTCTCAGAATAAAGTTTTAATAAATAGTAATCGTCAGGGACAGGAACTTTCACGTACTTCTCTAACGTTTCAGGAAGCACTGGATGCTGCACTTTATTAAGTGGTATATCAGCAATAAGAAATGCTTGACAAATAGCTTGTGAGAACTCGTAGTTTGCTGGGCCAGGTTTCCCATTTTGCATTTCTGGAAGCGAACGTTGTGCAGCCTTCTTCGTAAAGAGAAGATTTTCTGCGGGGTAGTGTGTGCCATCAAAGATTTACCATTAAACAAGGCGGAAGAAATTCGCCAAGATGTTCTTTACATGTTGATGAAAGCGACGCCACCACGCCAAAACTTGACCAAAGATGAACTTAAAGAAGCTGATGTGTTTCGCAAAGACGATAGCATACATTTCATTTCAGCTGACAAGGGTAATGTCAGTCATCACGAATGCAACTGATTACTAAACAAAAATGAACAACCTACTAGAAGAAGAAACGTATAATAAAGTAATGAATCCCACAAAAAAAGAATAATAATACACAAGTCACTCGACTTGTTAAGAGCTCAACATTTCCAGAACACTTGCAAAAGACTTTACTAAATTCAGACCCGTTACCTCCAGTCATTTACGGCCTCTCAAAAATACGCAAGAATGACGTGCCACTAAGACCAATCGTGAATGTCATTGGTTCTGCGACCCATGAGTTAGCCCGCTATATTACATCACTGTTACAGCCAGAAACAGGGAAACAGAACATCACATTAAAGATACGAAACACTTCTTGCAGAAGTTACGTGAGCTACGGGTGGACGCAGGTGACATCCTGGTAAACTTTGATATTGAGTCACCTTTTTACTAATATACCAGCAGAAGAAACGCTTGCTTACATCAGACAATACCTGTCTGAGGACTTGAAAAATCTGTCAGCAGTTTGTACAAATTTCACTTACTTCTACTACAAAGGAGATTATTACGAACAGACAGAAGAAGCAGCAATGGGATCACCTCGGTCACCAGTGGCTGCAAACATGTTTATGGAACGCTTTGAGTCTGCTGCATTAACTACAGCGCCACTGAAACCTAACTCCTTCTATCATGACGTAGATGACACATTTTCGGCCTGGCCACATGGAAGGGAAACACTAAATGAATTTTCGGAGCACCTACATTCCATTAACAGGAAGATCAAGTTCACAATGAAAATATAAAATGAAGGTTAATTACCACCTTTTCTCGGCGTGCTAGTGTACAAGAAGAACAATGGTACACTAGGCCATGCAATGTACAAGGTGAAAGGTACATTCAAAAGTCCTTACACCACTACCCCTGCCATAAAGCAGTTATCCTTCGTACGTTACTTACTAGGATGAATAACGTTGCAGACGCTGATAAACGCTCGAAAGCATTAAGAGAATTGACAACATCAATGCAAGTTACTTTACGTCGCACCGACACAGATAGGTTTTGACGTCAACGACGAAACAGGAAAGGGCTAGAAGTGGGATGGAAGCGACCGTAGCCTTAATTAAGGTACAGCCCCAGCATTTGTCTGGTGTGAAAGTAGGAAACCAGGGAAAACCATCTTCAGGGCTGCCGACAGTAGGATTTGAACCAACTATCTCCCGAATATTGGATACTGACCGCACTTAAGCGACTGTAGCTATCGAGCTCAGTCCAACATCAATGAAGGAAAAGGTCATACATCAGGAGACATAGCAAAAGTGTGAAGACCAAAGAAGACTAACAGGGGGAAAAAACCAACCAGGAATATAGAAAAGTGTATTTCTTCCTTACGTGGCAGATATGACGGACAGAATAGAGCTCATTCTTAGGAAGTAAAATATACTAATTCCAGTTTTCCCCACAGACCAGAAGCTCAAATCCCTGTTACGGTCAGTCAAAGAAAAACCACCTCGTGAAACACCGGGCGTCTATAAAGTTCCGTGTGGTTGTGGTCGTCCATATATTGGCTTGACGCAAAGGCTTGTTAGCACCAGGGTGAAAGAAAACATTAGGTCAGGCAAGAATGTTACTCTTTCATCCTCCACAGAAAATGCTATAAGCCAGTCTGCCATAGCAGAGCACTTCTGCAATGCAGACCACCAAATCCTCTTTGAGCAGGCAAAGTTCATCGCGCCTGTAAAAGACTTCTGTGCTCGACTTGTGAGGGAAGCCATAGAGACAGAGCTTCGCCCAAATAAAACAGGGAAGAAGGCTTCAAGTTATCAAATAAATGGATACCTGTACTCAATAATTACATGCATAACACCACCCTACTCCTTAAATGCTGAAAAATAAGATGTTGCTTGCAAAAATTTCTCAAAAAAGGCTTCTATCAAAACTACGCCGGGATCTTGAATTGCAACTATTGCAATATAGGAACTTGATTGCCGGGCTGAGTGGCTCCGACAGTTGAGACGCTGGCCTTCTGACCCCAACTTGGCAGGTTCGATCCTGGCTCAATCCGGTGGTATTTGAAGGTGCTTAAATACGTCAGCCTCGTGTCGGTAGATTTACTGGCACGTAAAAGAACTCCTGCGGGACAAAATTCCGGCACCTCGGCGTCTCCGAAAACCGTAAAAGAGTAGTTAGTGAGACGTAAAGCAAATAACATTATTATTATTATTATTATTATTATTATTATTATTATTATTATTATTATTATTATTATTATTATTATTATTATTATTATTATTATTTATTATTAGGAACTTGATTATTATTAGTTAACCGCTCTTAAATACTGACAAATAAAGGGCACAAAGTATAAATTACGGACACTTGAACTACAATACTCAGAACTGAAAATGACCGGAATACTTGAAACAGCTGATTTTTATTTATATTTTCTTGACTTCACTATACCATTTATTCCCAACTGTACCCAACAATGCGAGGATGGTTGCCTAGTTATATTTCCTCTTAAAACAATAATCACTACCACCACCACTATCCAACAATGCAATATTTGAATACGAAGAGGGAAAATAATCGATAACAATACAACGACTGTCAACTATTTCGCCAGTGAAAAACTGTATATTCTCTTAAAATCCTTTCTTTAAACACAATTTACAACAGAATCGCGTTATTTAAGGAGATTATTACCTTCGTGGTAGGTGGAAGAGTTGAACTGCTATTTGAAGTACCCTGTCCATTGCCTGCACTAATATAACTGCTGCGTAAGTTACGACTCTTTCTAATAACGCATCTTTGTAAGTATTCTATCAACAAATCTACTGATATTTAAATAATAATATTATTTTAAAATTATATTTTTTCTTTCACGTAATCCTAACCTACAACGTGTAATCTAGCAAACGACTACGGAGCCACTCAGTGTAAAAATGTAAATAAACACCACTAATCTCAATGACTACAATAGAACACTAAACACCAATATTGGTGGAAGTAAATGTAACTAAAAGGGAACGGCAGCGTGTGGGGTAGGTCTGTTCATTAGGAATAATACTGCCCCAACATAGTTTCTCTTAGGCACGTAAATGATCGAATGATGTGGGTAGATTTGGCAGTTGTAGGAATTAGGACGACAATTGCCTCACTGTATTCACCATGTGAGGGTGCAGATGAGGATGAAGTTGACAAGTTTTATGAAGCATTGAGTGACATCGTAGTCAGGGTCAACAGCAACGATAGGATAGTGCTAATAGGCGAATTCAATGGGAAATAGAACTGAAGGATACGAATGGTTGATTGTTAAATGTGGGAAAGATAAGAAAGATAATAGGAATGGGAAGCGTTTGCCGGACTTCTGTGCTAGTATGTGTTTAGCAGTTACGAATATATTCCTCAAGCATAAGGCTACACAGCTACAAGTGAGAGGGTATGGGTCTCAGATCCATAATAGACTACATCTTAACCAACTTCGAATTCAGGAATGTACGGTTTTCCTGGGATTTTTCGATGATACAGACCACTATTTCATCTGTAGTGAACTAAGTATCTCTATGCCTAGGGTAGAGAAAGTGAAATCTGTCTGCAAACGAATAAGGGTAGACAATCTCCAGGACGAGGAAATTAGGCAGAAGTTCGTGGGTATGATTAGCGAGAACTTCCAAACAGTGGACAGTAAGCAGATTCAGGATATAAAAGGAGAATGGGTAGCATATAGGGATGCTGTAGTAGAAACGGCAAGGGAATACCTAGGAACAACTGTGCGTAAAGATGGGAAAAATTGAACATCCTGGTGGAATGATGAAGTGAGAGCAGCATGTAAAAGTAAAAAAAAAAGTATCAGAAATGGCTCCAAACAAGTGCTGATGCAGAAAGGGAATTTGACGTAGATGAAAAAAAACCCACAGTGAAACAAGTACTTGTTGAATGCAAAACGAAGTCTTGGAAAGATCTTGGTAATAACCGGGAAAGACAAGTTCAACATGCAGGGAAAACTTTCTGGACAGTAATAAAGAATATTAGGAAGGGAGGTAAAAAGGAAATGAACATTACTTACTTACTTACTTCCTCTTCATGGATTAGGCCAATAGCCTGTTCCGACCTCAGATTTCATTCCATCTCTTCATAGGACGACCGATATCTCTTCTTCCCGTAGGATGGTATTCCAGGGCAAGTTTTGGGATTCTGTCGTTATCCATCCTCAGAACGTGGTTTTTCCAATTTATCCTGTTTTGAATATTCTTTCATTCACTGAGAATATATTTAATTGTTGTCTTATCTCTTCATTTCGTATTTTATCTTTTAGGGAGTATCCTTACACTGATTATAGGAATCTCATTTCAGATTATTGTATTTTATTCCTGTAGCTTGTTTTATCCACCCATGTCTCACTTCCATATAACAAAGTTTGTACAGCCATAGTCTTATAGAATTTAAGTTGAGTATCTTCGCTTACTTTTCCTTTCAGTGTTCGGCGAATTGTCCCAAACATATATTTAAATCGATGAAGCTTCTTCTTCACCTCGTCATCATCATTAAAAGATATTTCACAAGCAAGGTACTTAAAATTTGAGACTTGTTCTACTAGTTGATTGTCAATTACTATCTTCGCTCTGATAGGATATTTCCCTTGCCATGCCATAACTTTGGTTTTCGTTCTGGATAGCCGAAGATTATAACTTTTACAAATGGTGTTTAATTGATGTATTGATTTCTGGCGTTTATCTTCATCATCCTGCAGAATAAATTGATCATCTGCAAAAAGCATAGTATTTATGTATGTGTTTGTGTTCAATTTTATTCCAGAGTGCACAATTCGTTTCCAATTTCTGATTACTTCTTCTATATATATTGAATAGTGTTTGAGAGAGGCTGCATCCCTGACGTACACTTTGATTAATTAATATTTCTTCCGTTAATTTGTATCCTAGATCTAACACAATTCTCGTCCTTTTGTACACACTTTGGATAAATTGAATAAGATGTTTGGGGTATCCATTTTTCACCATTATATTCCATAACTGTTCTCTATCTACCCTATCAAAAGCCTTTTCATGGTCGACAAAAGCGACATAAGTATTCAAGTATTCTCTTCTCCAGTATCTGTTTGAGGCTAAATGTATTATCTGTACAGGCTCTGCCTTTCCTAAATCCACATTGTTCTTCCAATAAGAGATTGTGTGCAAGGATTTTAAGTCTATTGTTTATTATTTTAGCATATATTGTGACTTCCCCTCTCGGAGAACAATCATCGAACGAGAAATGCAACCATTCAAGCTAAGGGCGCCAATCTTTAAGTTGAGGACTTAAAGATAAAAATTTATAATCAAGCTTGGACGGACTCTTATCACAGGGGTGGGGTGATAGTGCACTAATCATTAAGCAGGAGAATTAGAAATCAAAAGGCTAATTAAGGCAGATTGATTAAAGTGAACTAGAAAAATATTATTTATTATCTTTAATATAAATGACGACGGTTTAACGAGAACTGAATTTAAAATAGAAAATGAATTTAACAAAAAAAATTGAATGACTCTACTTCGCGAAAACTTGCAATATCTTTAACTCGCTTGCTCACCATGTAGTCTTGTTCTGCTGGTCCTTGGAAAGCTTCCATCCTTGTAGCTGGAACATCACCGGTCGTCTTTGAGATCTCTTCATCTGCAGCTAAGTACCATTCCTGCCTTGCAAATTGCACCTCCCACTAATTGGAAGATGACTTCAAAACTAACACTCCCTATTATGCTCTATCCCATATATTGGAGATAAGCCCTAAGTCATAGTTAGAAGAACCACCTTGGGTTATATGGAGAGGATACTCAATTAAGAATCCTTCCAACTTTACTGAAAATGTTCTCTGAAGTTTCATTTCTATCTAGATTAATACTACCTATTGACTTAGACTGGTTCAAACCGGTCTTGTAGCCGAGCTGTACGTACTTCCTGATGAGAGTGGCTATACACCCCTCATTCCGAATTTCTAAGTACCAAGACGAAGAATCAAGAAGAGAATCAGGTAGAAGATCACGTAGAAGATCCAGTAGAAGATTGTAGAATAATATCGATCAGAATCACGTAGAAGTCTCGTAGAAGATCCGTAGAAGATTGTAGAATAATACCGATCAGAATCACGTAGAAGATTTAGAATATCAAGTAGCGAATGAAGCCAAGAGCTCCAACACGCCCTTTTATAACCTTCTCTGGCGCTAATTACAGGTCGCTACACGTGGTCCAATCAGATGACACGTCTCTCCCCACTCCAGATATTAGAGTTGACGGGTCTTAACCATGATATTAACTGTTCTTCTATTAGTCCTTTCACTCAGTATCCATGGCAACATGAAGCTCCTTTGAAAATATAGGCGGTGATCAGTTTGAATAATTCTGGTCGAAATACGGTAGCTTACGTTAGAACGCTTGAACACGTGCTCGCTTTTCCCAGAACTTGATGTCTAAATTTGTCCTTCCTTCTTCCTCGGTGATGTGGCAAGATAGAGGAAATCTACTGCAAGTTAATTTTAAACGAATGTCGCAAGAATCTAAGTGAATATTAGGATATTCAGCCCTCGTTTACAAGTCGTAGTTACAAAGTAATGAAATGATAGTGAGCAAATGATTAAACATGAATTATAATACAATTACATACCAAAATAAATATCATGACGTTAAATTCCTGAATTAATTACACATAATAAAATTAACATAATTACACTGTAACGTCTGGAACGTTACAATATCATAGAAGTGAAGCTTCCACGGTGTGAAGAATTATTTAATTTAATTTCCGGATTGAACCGTGTTGTAGTTGTCTGCACATCACGTACAGTTTGCCGACGTTTCGAATACATTGCAGTATCCTTTGTCAACGCGACTGAAATACCCCTACTCGATCCGAGCTAATCAGTCTCCCAGGCAGAAATTACACTGCAGCTTCTGCCTGGGAGACTGATTAGCTCGGATCGAGTAGGGGTATTTCAGTCGCGTTGACAAAGGATACTGCAATGTATTCGAAACGTCGGCAAACTGTACGTGATGTGCAGACAACTACAACACGGTTCAACTCGGAAATTAAATTAAATAATTTTAGCATATATTTTATAGTCAACATTTAATAAACTTATTTTATCGATAGTTACTGCAAAAACTTCGATTTCCTTTTTTGAAAAGTGATCTTATTTTAGCTTTCCTCCATTCTTCGGGTATATTTCTTCTTTTCCAACAAAGATTAATTAAATGTAACATTCTAAATATAAGAATGATCCCACCATATTTGAATAACTCCATATTTGTATTGTCTAACCCTGGTGCTTTTCTATTTTTGAAAGATTTCAGAGCAGTATTAAGTTCTTCTATATCTATTAGGTCAATTCCTTCAATGTCGATATCTATATCTTGATCTTCCTTACTCTCTCCATACTTCCGTTATACCACAATTCTTTGTAGTGTTGTATCCATGATTCTTCTTCGATTACATTTATATTAACAGTTTCTCTTTCATCACTGCTGAGGTGCTTCATTAACTTATACGCCATCTCTTGCCTACCATGGATATCATCTTCTATTGAGTTTATTAACCTATCCCATGATTTTTGCTTGAGTTTTCTCGTTAGTGACTTGACCTTGTTCCTGCTGTTTTTATATTCTTTCTCATTTTGTGGGGTGCGATGTTGTATCATTTTCAAGTATAATATTTGTTTTTGCTTGACAGCTTCTGAAATATCTTTATTCCATATTTTAAGCCCAGTTTTTCTCCTAAATTTCTTCTTCATTCCAATGGCTTCATCTGCTGCCCTCTGAATTGCTGAGGTTATGATTTCCCATCCTTTGTTAATGTCAGTACTTGTCGGAATCTGAACTAAATACTGTTGCAGCCGATTTTGATATAAGTACTTTATTCCATCATCCTGTAGTAAATCTTATAGATCTCTTGGTTTCTGTGTATATTTCTATTCAGCCTTTTCCTCCATTTAGCAAGAATTCTGATTTTTGCAATGACCAAATAATGATCTGTATATAAATCGCTGCCTCTATGTACTCTGACATCTGTTTCATCTGGGCCTAACTTTTTATTGACCATTATATAGTCAATAATTGATCGCTGTCCTCTTGCAGTCCATATGAATGTATGTGTGTCTTTCTTCTCAAAGAAGGTGTTAGTAATTTTTAATTGATTATAGGATGAAAGTTCTATCAATAATTTACCATTTTCATTCAAAGTTGGTTCACCTTTATTTCCCACTATTTCTGCAATTGGTTTGTTCCCTACTCGGGCGTTGAGATCACCAGCCAGAACAACAAAGTCACTTTTACATATGTTATTCAACACTGATAGAAAAACTTCATAAAACAGTTCAGATTCTTCCTGTTTGTTTTCTTCAGGAGCATACACGGCTACCAAGGTTAATTTTCCTTCAACCTCAGCACCAAAATCCTTTCATTTATAATGGTGTAGCTTTCTATTTTGTTTTTCCACTTCCTGTCCATTAATATTGCGACTCCTGATACAGCTCTTTTATCCTGTGTAACTCCGCTATAAATCATAGTGTAATTATCAATTTCTTTTGTCCCTTGCAATTTCTTTTTTGTCTCAGTAATTACAGCAACATTGATTTCTTTCCTAGCCAGCTCTCTATCCAGTTCTTCTTCTTAGCCTTTTATGCCTCTCACGTTCCAAGTTCCCAACTTTAATGTATCTCTAATTCCAAATCGTTTGGCCTTTCATCTTGCCTTTGTCGTCATTATAGAATCCGTCCGGTTATTCATCTGAGATTTATGAGTGAGGTAAGTTTTTAAGTGGAAGAGTTACAAGCCCCTCGCACAACCCCCAACCTGGAGGACCAGGGACTCTTCTGTCGGGGTTACCATACCTTAGCCGAGGGACCCAGTTTTAAGGCGCCAGGTACTCGCCCTCACACATCCCCATGAGGGGTAGGATTTGCTGGTTACATTGACAGATGTACTGTCAACTAAAGCATTTCTTGAATTTTAATGGCAGCACTTACTCGACATCAGTGCAACCCCCAAGGCTCAACAATCAGCCATTGATCCTCCTCCCTTACCGGGCTTGGGACCGGCAGTAGGAAATCCGAGTCAAATGAACATTGTTTTGGGTAATTCAGGTGAACTCATAATAGATCCCACGGAATCACTGGACAGGTGGAGGGAATATTTTTAAAATCTTCTCAACGTAAAAAGAAATGTTCCTGGTGGTGTCCCGAACAACAAAGCTCATGGGGAGGAGCAAAATGATGTTGGTGAAATTACACTTGAGGAAGTGGAAAGGATGGTAAATAAACTCCACTGTCATAAAGCAGCAGGAATAGCTAAATTAGACCTCAAATAGTGAAGTATAGTGGGAATACAGGGATGAAATGGCTTCATATTAGCATGTAGTTTTGGTAAGATACATTCAGATTGGACAAAAGCAGTAATTGCACCTATCTATAAGCAAGGGAACAGGAAGGATTGCAAAAACTATCGAGGTATCTCACTGATTAGTACACCAGGCAAAGTATTCATTGGCCTCTTGGGAGGGAGGGTTTCAGACCGTACAGGAGTTGTCAGGGTCAGATGATCAGTATGCGCCAGATAATTGAAAAATGCTGCGAGAGGAATAGACAGTTATGTATATGTTTCGTAGATCAACAGAAAGAATATTACAGTGTACCGAGGGAAAAGATATTCACCATACTGGGGGACTATGGTATTAAGGGTAGATTATTACAATCAATCGAAGGCATTTATGTAGACAATTGGGCTGCAGTGAGAATTGATGGTAGAATGAGTTCTTGGTTCAGGGTACTTACAGGGGTTAGACAAGGCTGTAATCTTTCACCTTTGTTGTTCGTAGTTTACATGGATCATCTGCTGAAAGGTATAAAGTGACAGGGAGGGATTCAGTTAGGTGGAAATGTAGTAAGACGTCTGACTTATGCTGACGACTCGGTCTTAATGTCCGACTGTGCCGAAAGCCTGCAGTCTAATATCTTGGAACTTCAAAAAATGGGTGTAATGAGTATGGTATGTAAATTAGCCTTTCGAAGACTAGATTGGTTTCAGTAAGTAAGAAATCCAAGAGAACTGAATGTCAGAATGGTGATACAAAGCTGGAACAGGTCGATAATTTCAAGTCTTTAGGATGTGTATTCTCCCAGGAAGGCAGTATAGTAAGTGAGATTGAATCAAGTAGCAGTAAAGATAATACAGTGAGATCGCAGTTGCGATAAACAGTATTCTGTAAGATTTATCTAAGTTTTCTGAACGAAACTATCTTTACATCGGTCTGTTTTCAGACCAACTTTGCTTTAGGGGAGTGAAAGCTGGGTGGACTGAGGATATCTTACTCATAAGCTAGATGTAACAGACATGAAAGTAGTGAGAATGATTGCTGGTACAAACAGGTGAGAGCAGTAACAGGAGGGTACTCGGAATGAGGAGATAGAGACTAAGTTAGGAATGAAGTCGAAGGATGAAGGTGTATGCATAAACCGGCTTCGATGGTGGGGTCATGGGAGGCGTACGGAGGAGGATAGATTACCTAGGAGAATAATGGACCCTGTTATGGAGGGTGAGAGAAGTAGAGGGAGACCAAGACGACGATGGTTATACTCAGTTTCTAACTATTTAAAGATAAGAGGCATAGAACTAAATGATTCCACATCACGGGCTGCAAATACAGGATTGTGGCGAAGTTTAGTAAATTCACAGATGCTCTCAGACTGAACGCTGAAAGGCATAATGGTCTATAATGATAATATATTGTGCCGTTTCACAATTCTTTATAAGAGCTAGAGCAACAAAGATGGAGTCTCTGCGGTCAAAATCTCAAATAAAATACATTTAACGTCAGTACGGGCCAAATTATAAGTCTTTTCGTCAGTCGGTTACGGTAATAGCCGCGTTTAGAAGGCGCAGAAAAAAATGACAGATGGACATTATTTGAAACCATTATTCAAGAAAAAAGATGCTCATCTTTTATTATCTAATCTGACTTCGGTGTATTAAGAAGACGTAAAACTCATTTTAAAGGAATTATCCAGCGGAGCGATATATTGGAGATTTGGAAACGAAGATTAATTCCCGACTACACGCTATTTTGCGGAGATCAAGATTTAAACGCCGCGCGGGAGATTTAATACGAGAAACAATAAGAGATAAGATATACTACTGTGGAACTACGTCACGCAGTGACGCAAGCCCTTGATGAAATTTGCCCGACACCGTTTAACATTGAAAGACACTTACGGACCAGTAATTGAATGCATTTAGGCTGATAAAAGACGGCGGAAAGAAATTTATTTTCAAATCAGAATATACCGAATATATGTCTTAGACAATTCTGGACTATTTATTGATTTTACTGTGTCCCAGTAAAAACCTATGCAATCTCAGCAACGCAAGAGCTATAGTACTTGGAAGATGTCAGCAATGAGTCAAATATTCTATCATTGTTCTGTTTCATACGCACGAGTCTTCACCATGGGTCTGTAAGGAAGCAAGGCGATGCTGCTTGGATCCTGACGAGGCGAGACGATGTTGGCTGTCCCGGATGACCAGTGAGCGATGATGAGAAGCCACGATGTACCCGACCACTTGTGGAGGAACCAGATGACCAGTTCCTAGTCTCAGATGACCGGAGAGGAGGGAACGCCGAGACCATCTTGAGCAAAGCTAAGTCCAATATCCAAGTCGTTTTCGTAAGTAAGAAGATATTATTTCTTTATTTGCTTGGTAATATTTATTTGTGCGAACACAGTGCGTAAATAAACATCTAGCTAAATTGATTGGAAGTAGGTACTCATCCGTATGAAACGTCAATTCCATTTGTAGGCGTGGTCACCAAGTGATGTCCCGATCGTAATGTTTTCCAGAGATATGCGTGAAGAGATCGCTAAAATTATTATTATTATTATTATTATCAGTGATGTGTAAAGAATGAAGTAGGCATTTATATCTGCGTGTCCTAAACTTAAGCAACGTCAAATTGTTCGAGATCATGCATAGGATTTGTGTTATGAAGGAATGGCAGTAGACTACTCCAAATTACGTTAAATTTGGCACTATGACTGTAGTAAATAAAGTAGGCATTTTAGTAATGTTGCGGCACGTTGATGTGCAAGTCAAGGTAATGAATTACGTGATGAAGTGATAGTGTGGTTATATGAAATAAGAGTAATAATTAACGCGTCATGGATATGATATAGAGTTGTTGATGATGTATGATGGTTGTAGTTATTGTTTCTTCGAGAGAGAGTCATAGTTGCATGAAATAAGGTCTCGTGACTTCAAATGTTATAATTGAGAAGGTCACTGATTTCTCGCCAATTCCACGCAATGATTCTAAGCCTACGCATTTTATCTAGCTCAGGACATGATCTCGGGACGTGTAGTGCAATGTTTCTTTTATCCATATTAAGTTACCTGGAGAAGCATATGCTTACTCTGGATAGATTTGAGCCTCCACTGATTCGCTTAGGAAGATCTCGAGAACTCTCACTGAATAATTACATTTCTGTATAAATTTCAATCTATAGGCCGATCACTGGTGACCTAGGTTTTCGAAGGAGAATCATTTTCTTTTAGCTGGGGATAGTGTCATCCGATTAAGTAGATTTTTCATTGGTAGCATGTGTTATTATAACCCTGTATAACCAGTGTGGTGACGTTTCTTGCTACTTCGTACGCACGTAGTCTATGTCAATAAGATAAGGTCATATTACCTTAAATTCATGAATTAAATCTTGCGAAGATGTTACTTATTGGATGATTTCGGCTTACAATGGACGTAGCTTAGCTCATGATGTGTAACACAAGGAAATATGAGTGTCTAAGAAGCGACTAGATAGGCAGAGATCAATATTTAAGACGTAAAACATATACGTGTGTACTTGTCAGAACAACGCAAGAAGAGTTTATAATAGCCTTATTGATAGTCTTAAAACTACAGACAGCCAATCAGTCAGTGAAAATTTAAGTAATGTGACGGTTTTAGAATAAATATCAAGTGTTAATTACCATAATCTAATGCGATTTCCAAGAATGGTTGACTTAAACAAATGGAACTCCATTTCTTAACTGAACAATAGCTCAGAAATTCCATATGCGATTCTTTATTTCTCAAAGGAATACAACTAGAAAGACTGTAAATAATAGTAGATAGGAGTTTTCTTTTCTTTTCTGTGGATGCATCCTACATTTTTAATGTAAATAATTTTCATGTTTTATTTTCTTGCCAAGAAGGCACTTGTAAATACTATTAGCTGTGTGTAGATTTTTCATTGGTAGCATGTGTTATTATAACCCTGTATAACCAGTGTGGTGACGTTTCTTGCTACTTCGTACGCACGTAGTCTATGTCAATAAGATAAGGTCATATTACCTTAAATTCATGAATTAAATCTTGCGAAGATGTTACTTATTGGATGATTTCGGCTTACAATGGACGTAGCTTAGCTCATGATGTGTAACACAAGGAAATATGAGTGTCTAAGAAGCGACTAGATAGGCAGAGATCAATATTTAAGACGTAAAACATATACGTGTGTACTTGTCAGAACAACGCAAGAAGAGTTTATAATAGCCTTATTGATAGTCTTAAAACTACAGACAGCCAATCAGTCAGTGAAAATTTAAGTAATGTGACGGTTTTAGAATAAATATCAAGTGTTAATTACCATAATCTAATGCGATTTCCAAGAATGGTTGACTTAAACAAATGGAACTCCATTTCTTAACTGAACAATAGCTCAGAAATTCCATATGCGATTCTTTATTTCTCAAAGGAATACAACTAGAAAGACTGTAAATAATAGTAGATAGGAGTTTTCTTTTCTTTTCTGTGGATGCATCCTACATTTTTAATGTAAATAATTTTCATGTTTTATTTTCTTGCCAAGAAGGCACTTGTAAATACTATTAGCTGTGTTCAATTTAATTTATTTACTCATCACCCAACTCGCTAGGTGAATTGAAAGAGAAGGATAGGGCAGTTTCTTTTTAAGAATCTTCCCACATGTTACATGTCATTTACACTAGTAATTGATGATTTCGGAGATGAATGAGTACTAAGAAAGGAAGCTATTTAAGCCGAGAAGGCATTCAATCATTTAGGGTGAAGTCGAAAGACGTGATTTTTCCAAAGTTATCGACGGACATGGATTACTAGGTCGACAATGAGTCACTCATTACAAAGGCTACTTCATTGGTAAAATTTTGAAATAATTTCTTGAATATCTGATTTAATATTTAAATAAATTTTGAATGGTGAAACCTAAAAACTCTTTCTCTGTGTTCTTAGCATAAGGATTAGTTGTAAGACTGTAGTAGTAACGATCGACGACGATTTCCTTAAGAATTAATGAGAATGGTACCTAACTAAATACGAGTAAGAGACGTCTTTCTGCGTTGGTTAGAGAATACCGTTGATTGACCTGGACGTTTTTCTGTTGCGGAACTCACACCCGTAGAACTCAGTCACCGGATTTATTGAAGTTAGAGCTAGTCTGGATCTCTTGTGTCCTTGCCTGGACGCGGGAACGGCGCAATATGTATAATAATAATAATAATAATAATAATAATAATAATAATAATAATAATAATAATAATAATAATAATAATAATAATAATAATAATAATAATAATAATGGCGTATTTCCTCCAGAGAGGCCTGGTGCAGGTATTTTTCGAGCAGACGGTCTACAGGCGACCTGCCTGTCTATAGCGTGGGGCCTTACATAAAATGATCTCTAATGTTGAAGAGATCACAACTACCCCGCCCCCGAGCCAGATGAATTAACAAATTACAGTTAGAATCCCCGACCTGGACGGGAATCGAGCCTGGGGACCCCTTGGACCAAAGACCGGTATACTAACAATTTAACCATAGAGGTGGACAATTATTGTATTCAAATGCAGAAAAATATATAAAAAGCTAGTAGATATGAAGAAACTACCATTAGTCATCAATTGTATTGCCGGGCTGAGTGGCTCAGACGGTTAAGGCAATGGCCTTCTAACCCCAACCTGGCAGGTTCGATCCTGGCTCAGTCCGGTGGTATTTGAAGGTGCTCAAATACGACAGCCTCTGTCGGTAGATTTACTGGCACTTAAAAGAATTCCTGCGGGACTAAATTCCGGCACCTGGGCGCCTCCGAAGACCTTAAAAGTAGTTCGTGGGACGTAAAGCAAATAACATTATTATATTATCAATTGTATTACAATTATTGTTGTCCAATTAAGACAACCGAATATTTTGCTTTATTTGTTGTAACAGTCTGGCAACCAAATCCTGCGCAGTGCGCAGGAGTGAAGAGCTACCTCGTCCGCACGCATAAACATCGCTGCTCAGCCGTCGACGTGGTGCAGAGAACAAAAATACAGGCCAGTTGACGATGACTTATTTAGAAATACGAGGTGTGGGACTAAACGTGGCCACAGATCAAGTTGCAAGCAGAGTGTTGAGAAGGCGCTTACTCAATTCACACAGTGAACACTGAAATGCATGTCTCTATGTATTACTATATTTGACATAAGTTATGTAAGTTCATTACCTAGATGATTTTACCCTTAAACTTGTTGGTTGGCAGTTGTTGCATGACAGACCATCCCAGGTTCTGAAGTCCTTTCTGCGTTCTTCTAGCTTTTCCGGCTCCATGGCTAAATGGTTAGCGTGCTGGACTTCGGTCACAAGGTTCCCGGGTTCGATTCCAGGCAGGGTCGGGAATTTTAACCATAATTGGTTAATTTCGCTGGCACGGGGGCTGGGTGTATGTGTCATCTTCATTATAATTTTATCCTCATCACGACGCGCAGGTCGCCTACGGGAGTCAAATGGAAAGGCCTGCATCTGGCGAGCCAAACTTGTCCTCGGACACTCCCGGCACTAAAAGCCATACGCCATTTATTCTTCTATCTCCATTGTGTCACTTAATTTGCGAATGTCACGCTTCATGATAACGCTAGGAAGTTTTGCAGTACACTGAACTGGATGACGCCAGTTTGGATGTCTGATCGGTCAAACCTCCCCATAAGCTCGATGCTCCTATCTGGTGGTCTGTAAACATGTGCCATATCTGTAAGGTTATTGATTGTGTACCTGTCCATTCTGACTCACCATGTTTCCTCGCTGTAAGCAAAAAGTATCTATGCATCTAGCTAATGTTACGATATACTTGATCATGGAAATACATGGTTAATTTTTGCTACCGGTTTAACAGCTTACTTTCAAGTTTTCAGCGATACTTTGCCTGGAAATGATTAGGACATACTGGAAGATACTGATCGTGGCCCTAAACCCAGTGCTTGCTGCTGTCAACAATGGGAAACCACCTCCAGTGCTGCTGACGGTATGATTCGAGTCCACAATCTCCAGAATAAAAACTGACACCTTCGTGGCCTGCATCACATAGCCAGATCGCTCAATGAAATCGGTTTAGGAGCGTGACATTGTATGGAAGTGAAAAATGGACGATAACCATCTCAGACTGAAAGAGAATAGAAGCCTTTGAAATGTGGTGTTACAGAAGAATGCTGAAGGTAAGATGGATAGATGGAATCACAAATGAAGAGATACTGAATTGAAGCGGTGAGAGGAGAACGATTTGACGAAATTTGACCAGAAGAAGAAGCAAAATTTTAGGGCATATCTTAAGACATCCAGGTCTTGTTCAGTTAGATTTGAGGCGAGTGTAAGCAGTAAAAGGGACAGACCAAAGTATGAATATGTCAAATGAATTAGAGTAGATGTAGGATATTGTAGTTACTTCGAAATGGCATGGAGAGCTCCATCAAACCAGTCTATGGACTGATGATCCTAACAACAACAACAACAACAAAAATAAAAAATATTATCATTATGCATTTAACAAATACATTTTATAGCTATGTACCTTTCAAGCGACTCGTATTTTCCCAAACAACAGGAAGGCCTAGTTAATGCATTAAGCCGTGAGTAGTTCACCCAGAAAGACGTAAGATCGATTAGAGGCGAGAATTCCACTTCTGAAGGAACACGTGGAACTGTCGTTCACTCATCCTACCAGAAAACCAAGACAGAACCTCATGGGGCAACAGCCCCGCTGTTCAGCCCGAAGGCCTGCAGATTACGAGGTGACGTATGGTCAGCACGAAGAATCCTCTCGGCCGTTATTCTTGGCTGTCTAGATCGGGGCCGCCATCTCACCGTCAGATAGCTCCTCAATTTTTAATCACGTAGGCTGTGTAGACCTCGAGGTAAAAACCCCTGACCTGACTTGAGCGGGAATCGAACCGGGGCCTCCGGGTAAGAGGCAGACATGCTACCCCTACACCGTAGGGCCGGCGTTCACTCTGCCTACACCAAAACTAAATACCAGGATAATTCGTGGGGGTAAAGGCAGCCAGACGTAGAGCTAACTAATCTATCACAGCTAGTACCGAAGTCTCCATGGCTAAATGGTTATCGTGCTGGCCTTTGGCCACAGGGGTCCCGGGTTCGATTCCAGGTAGGGTCGGGAATTTTAACCATCATTGGTTAATTTCGCTGGCACGAGGGCTGGGTGCACGTGTCGTCTTCATCATAATTCCATCATCACGACGCGCAGTTCGCCTATGGGAGTCAAATTGAAAGACCTGCACCTGGCGGGCCGAACATGTCCTCGGACACTCCCGGCACTAAAAGCCATACGCCATTTCTTTACAGTACCGAGCTTAGGGGTAGTGAAAGTCTTCACTTTCCACTCCTCCTAGGGCCTTATGATCGGTACGTAGACGGCTTTGCTTCACCCAAATAACATATATTAACACACAGGGCTTACTATTAGGGGATCCAAATGAGTTTGGCGTTGTTCGCGTTTACTTCTGTCAATCCTTCTTGTGTGTCTTACCTGTGAGAATTCCTTTGGTAAAGTCTTGTTTTCTTATGATACCTAAAATATTTCTCCACTCATTCTCCTTTTCCTTGCCCGATATAATTATCATCAATAATGTTGGAACTCTCTCCTTCCTACTTTAGTTGTGAGATTGGATAACACATACAGACAATCGTTAAGTAACATGTGAGGATATTAAAAACTATAATATAATTATAATGGACTCACAGTTCGTATCAAAATACAACAGGTGACAGGCAGAATTACAGCAGTATTAATACCAAGAATCGTCGTTTCCGAATCCTAAAGCCAATGCCCACGTAACCTGCATTGTACGAATGTTAGGTGGGTTGTCTAAACGACAATCTCAAGGAGTTCAGAAAATGCCACCTCTACAGTGATCCACGCTTTCTTTCTATTTCCATACGTCAAAATTGTTTATTGAGACCGAAAAATGACTAAGAATTGTTTTTTTCTTTTACAAGTTGCTTTACGTCGCACCGGCACAGATACATCTTATGGCAACGATGGAATAGGAAAAGGCGAGTAGTGGGAAGGAAGCAGCCGTGGCTTTAATAAACGTACAGCCCCAGCATTTGTCTGGTGTGAAAATGGGAAACCACGGAAAACCGTATTCAAGGCTGCCGGCAGTGGGGTTCGAACCCACTATATCCCGAATGCAAGCTCACAGCTGCGCACCCCTAACCGCACGACCGGGCGAGTTGGCCGTGCGTGTAGAGGTGCGCGCCTGTGAGCTTGCATCCGGGGGATAGTAGGTTCGAATCCCACTATCGGCAGCTGAAAATGGTTTTCCGTGGTTTCCCATTTTCACACCAGACAAATGCTGGGGTTGTACCTTAATTAATGCCACGGCCGCTTCCTTCCAACTCCTAGGCCTTTCCTATCCCATCGTCGCCATAAGACCTATCTGTGTCGGTGCGACGTAAAGCCCCTAGCCTAACCGCACGGCCACCTCGCTCGGTGAAATATTTTTCTTCGAGAATTCAGTATTAAATATTTTGTAATCTCTAGCCCGATCACTTTCCAACTACGGACCCGCCTAGCTCAGCGTACATTCTAATCCTACAGTCGATTATCATAGAAATACAATAGTTGTCTGCCTCCGTAGCGCAACGGTTAGCGTTATTAGTTGCCGTCCTCAGAGGCACGGATTCGATTCCCAGTACTGCTAGAGATTTAGAAATGGCAGGAGGGCTGGTATGTGGTCAAAAATGGTACATGAAACTCACCTCCATTGGAGGTGTGTCCGAACAGTCTTCGAGGAACACAAGGATATGACATTACTTTTGATGATGATGATGATGATGATGATGATGATGATGATGATGATGATGATGATGATTGGTGTTTAAAGGGGCCTAACACCTAGGTCATCGGCCTGAAGTAACTTTTATGCAAATTGTTCACCTTCTGGAGGAAGCTAAAGCTAGTATGGTACTTTCTTCTAACTCATAGCAACTTCCGTTTTTAAACTTAACCCCAACTGAGTAGAAATAAATATACAGACACGTAGCTCATTCGGGAGACAGTGAGTTCGAACCCCACTGTCGGCAGTTCTGAAGGTGGTTTTACGTCACATCAGGCAAATGTTGGGGCCGTATCTTAATTAAGGCCACGGTCGTTTCCTTCCCACTGCTACTCCTTCCCTATACCATCGTCGCAATGACACCTGTCTGTGTCGGTGCGACGTGAAGCAAATTGGGAAAAATAAATAAGAAATGAAACAAGAATGTAGGGAGCTAAGACAAGTAAAGTAAGCTGACATACAACCAAAAAGAAGGTAAATTACAACTGATAGATTATTGGGATTTAATTTGTTTTTCACACATTTAAAAATTAATTTTGAACGAACTTGAGTATAACGATCGGTCTTTTAATTGTCTTTAATAAATTATTTAAATCAATTATCAATAAATCTCCTGACACATACCGAGATAATAAGAGAATTAAGGCCAAATACGAAACACAGATACAGGGTTCTAGTGTATATTTAGTAAGGTAACACATGACCAAAAGCAAGAGCTGCGATTAAACACAAACCCTGAGCAGAATCCTCGCTCGGAAATAAACCGGTATTATGTGAATACAACATCGCGCTTTACCAGAGTAAAAGGCCGGAAGGCGAGTGAAGCGAAATAGTAGTATAATTGGATGGTTCTGCGGCCACCTCCACCTCAGGCTCCCAGAGGCCACCTCCACCTCCACCTCAGCCAGAGGCCTCCCAGATGCCTCCTCCACCTCCACCTCAGCCAGAGGCCTCCCAGAGGTCTCCTCCACCTCCCGCGGGAAATTTGAATTTGTAAACAAAGCCACGTGCTTTTTGACAGCTGTCATCGACAACAACGCAACGCTAACCTCAGTACTGCCATCTTGACGGGCCTAAACCTCACTAGTGCCAACTTAACCTCACTAGCGTGAGGTAAACAAAGCCACGTGTTTTTTGACAGCCACGTGCTTTTTTGACAGCTGTCATCCGCCATCTTTAAACCACAAAGCACTGTGCCGCCCTCTATATCGCAGTAGCTGCAAAATTCGTCACCTGTCATCGGCAGTGCTGCCATCTTGACGGGTCTAAACCTTAGTGCTACCAACTTAACCTAACTAGCGCGAGGTAAACAAAGCCACGTGTTTTTTGACAGCTGTCATCCGCCATCTTTAATCCATAGAGCACAGTGCTGCCCTCTTTAGCTACTTACCTTTGAAATGTGGTGGCGGATAATTTGAAAAATGCTTTTTGACAGCAGCCATCTCGCATCGCAAACCTCAGTGCTGCCCTCTTTAGCTAGATACCTGTGGTAGCAGACAATTCCACGTGACAGCAGCCATCTTTAATCAAGAGAGCACCGTGCTGCCCTCTATGTGGTGGCGGCAAATTGAAAAATTCCACGTGCTCTTGTTTGGAAACAAACTCACGTGCTTTTTTGACAGCTACCATCCACCATCTTTAATCAACAGAGCACAGTGCTGTACTCTTTAGCTAGATACCTTTGAAATGTGGTGGCGGCAATTTGAAAAATTCTATGTGCTCTTGTTGGGAAACAAAGCCACGTGCTTTTTTGACAGCTGTCATCCACCATCTTTAATCAATAGAGCACTGTGCTGCTATCATGCGGGCAATTTCGTTAGCTGTCATCCGCCATCTTTAATCCAGAGAGAACAGTGCTGCACTCTATGTGGTGGCGGTAAATTCCATGTGCTTTACAAACCTATGTGCTTTTCTGACAGCTGTCATCCGCCATCTTTGAGAACAGTGCTGCACTCTATGTGGTGACGGCAAATTCCACGTAGAAACAAAGCCATGTGCTTTTTTGACAGCTGTCATCCGCTATCTTTAATCACCGTGCTGCCCGGTGGCGGCAAATTCCACGTGCTCTTGTTTGGAAACAAAGCCAAACCTAACTAGCGCGAGATAAACAAAGCCACGTGCTTTTTGACAGCCACGTGCTTTTTTGACAGCTGTCATCCGCCATCTTTGAGCACCATGCTGCCCTCTTTCGTCACCTGTCATCGGCAGTGCTGACATCTTGACGGGCATAAACCTTAGTGCTACCAACTTAACCTCACTAGCTCGAGATAAACAAATCCACGTGCTTTTTGACAGCCACGTGCTTTTTTGATAGCTATCATCCGCCATCTTTAATCTATAGAGCACAGTGCTGCCCTCTTTAGCTACTTACCTTTGAAATGTGGTGGCGGATAATTTTGCAAAATGCTTTTCGACAAGCAGCCATCTTTAATCCAGAGAGAACAGTGCTACCCTCTATGTGGTGGCGGCAAATTGAAAAATTCTACGTGCTCTTGTTTGAAAACAAACTCACGTGCTTTTTTGACAGCTGTCATCTGCCATCTTTAATCTATAGAGCACAGTGCTGCCCTCTTTAGTTTGAAATGTGGTGGCGGTAAATTCCACGTGCTCTTGTTTGGAAACAAAGCCATGTGCTTTTTTGACAGCTGTCATCCGCCATCTTTAATCAACAGAGCACCGTGCTGCTATCATGCGGGCAATTTCATCACCTATCACCCGCTATCTTTAATCTACAGAACACCGTGCTGCCCTCTTTATGGCTACTACCTTAAGCATGTAGTAGCGGGCAATTTGAAAAGTTCTGTTAGCTATCATCCACCATCTTTAATCAAGAGAGCACCGTGCTGCCATCTTTAGCTAGATACCTTTGAAATGTGGAGGCGGCAAATTCCACGTGCTCTTGTTTGGAAACAAACTCACGTGCTTTTTTGACAGCTACCATCCGCCATCTTTAATCAACAGAGCATAGTGCTGCCCTCTATGTGATGGCGGCAAATTCCACACGCTCTTGTTTGGTAAACATAGCCACGTGCTTTTTTGACAGCTGTCATCCGCCATCTTTAATCCAGAGAGCACCGTGCTGCCCTCTTTATCGTAGTAGATGTAAATTCGTCACCTGTCATACGCAGTGCTGCTATCTTTAGCTAGATACCTTTGAAATGTGGTGGTGGATAATTTAAAAAGAAAAATTCTTCAGCAGTCCTCTCTCGACGCTAATTGCATAAGATGGCGGCTATACATGACTCCTTAAGTGTGCTTACGCAAGATGGCTGCTATACACAGGTTCTTATGTGACGCCCTTGGGATGCTTGCGCAAGATGGCGGTTATACAAGGCTCCTTATGAGACGCCCTAGTGATGCTTGCGCAAGATGGCGGTTGCTCTTATGAGGCGGCTTAAGGGTCCTTGCACAAGATAGCTTGAGACGCCCTAAGGATGCTTGCGCAAGATGGCGGACACAAGATGGCGGCTATACACAACTCCTTATGAGACGCTTTAAGGGTGCTTGCGCAAGATGGTTGCTACTCTTAGCTTAGAGGCTAACGTGCCATGCTAGTTCGATTCATTAAATTTGGGGCTTAAATGCAAAATGTTAAATATCTCGAAAACGGTGCATCGTAGAGCAAAACGGACAAAATTTTTCCGCCCAATACCTCGGTTCGCAGTACGAGGAACATGATAGCATAAGTCTAATGATGAGATCAACGGTTCGGTTCCTACTTAGGCCCTATGGCATTCACTCCGTTTTAGCTTGTATTGAAGTAAGTCTTCGTAACATGATCAGGTCTAGCTATGGTAGAGAGTATAACGTGCCGTGCAGGTTCAATTCATTAAATTTGGGGCTTAAATGCAAAATGTTAAATATCTCGAAAACGGATAAAATTTTTCTACCTGATACTTAGGTTTGCAGTATCAGGAGCATAAGAAAAACATAGTCTAATGATGAGATCGACGGTTCGATCCCTACTTAGGCCCTTTGGCATTGGCAGCTATCTAATTCTACAAGATGGCGGCTATACATAGCTTCTTATGAGACAGCTTAAGAGCGCTTGCACAAGATGGCTGCTGCTCTTATGAGACGCCCTAGGGGTGCTTGCGCAAGGTAGCAGCGACAAGACGGTGACTATACACAGCTGCTTATGATACGGCCTAGAGGTGCTCACACAAGATGGTGGCTGCTCTGATGAAGAAAGCTAGCTTTGCATCGTGCAGGTATCTTTACAGAGCACTAAACCTCATACCTTTGAAATGTGGTGGCGGGTAATTTGAAAAATTCGACGTGCTTTTTCATAAGCTGTTAAGGCCTCCTCTTATGTCAAGGCATAGCTCTATCGAACAAGTTTAAACCTGCATCGGGATAGCTAGAGTAAGCGCGTGCTGCAGTGATGACGTCATTATGCATGTTTAGACTTGCAAATCACAGAAGAAACGTAACAAGGCTGGAATCGTGACAGCTATCATCTTTAAACAAAGGCGACTATACATAGGCTGTTAAGGCCTTATCATTCTCCTCCTCCTCCTCCTCCTCCTCCTCCTCCTTCTCTACCTCCTCCTCCGCCTCTTATGTCAAGGCATAGCTTTATATCGAACAAGTTTAAACCTGCATCGCGAAGGCAAGCGTGTGCAGCGATAACATTATTGTGCATGTTTAGACTTTCGAAACATAAGAAGAGTAGAATCAAACGCTGTACTCGATACGACATGTGATCAGAACATTGATTGATGCGTTCAGAAAACAAAATAAGTGATCAAGACTAGAATCGAACGATGTACTCAATACATCATGTGTTTAGAATATGTCAGGGGATACGCTTGTTCTAAGAAGATCAGATTGAAACATAACAAGACTAGAATAGAACACTGTAATCGATGTTGTTAACTTCAACATGTGATCAGAACATTGATTGATGTGTTCAGAACACAAAATAAGTGATCATGACTAGAATCGAACACTGTACTCGATACAACATGTGATCAGAACATTGATCGATGTGTTCAGAACACAAAATAAGTGATCAAGACTAGAATCGAACACTGTACTCAATACAACATGTGTTTAGAACATGTTAGGGGGTACCCTTGTTCTAAGAAGATCAGAATGAAACATAACAATACTAGAATCGAACACTGTAATCGATGTTGTTAACCTCAACATATGATCAGAACATTGTTTGATGTGTTCAGAGCAAAAGTACAATTTTGATGATTTGCTTAGTGTAAAATCAAAAACTATGGAAACACACTGTGCACATATCGCGTAGCTAACTCGCTCAGTAAGCAATATTGCAAAACTACAACTTCAATGATTTGCATAGTGTAAAAAATCAAAAACACACTGTACCCATACTGCGCAGCTAACTCGCTCGGTAAACGATATAGCCAAAGTATAACTTCAAATTATTTACCTTCCATCATTCGTCTTGTGTGAAAATCAGTCGAACAAGTTATCGCATAAACATGGCTGAAAAAAAATCGTGATAGGGTATGGAACCCAGGGGTTACATCTTATCAGAAGGGCAAAAAGGATGAAAGGACTCTTCCTCCTCCTTACCACACATTCCTTGTAGGGCTAATGGGCTAATAGGCAAAAGGGGTAATGAGCTAAAGGGCTAATGGGCTAAAGGGCTAATGGGCTAAAGGGCTAAAGGTGCAACAACCTCATCGATCGCTATCAGCAAGAACGCTTGTACTTTGTTAAGTGTAGAAAATTAATCTTTATTGGTAAATGGTTTTATGTTCAGAACAAGGAATGGAACCTAGGGGTTACGTCTTACCTAATAAAATCCCCGAGGTGCGATGAGTTACGTTTTTCTAACTAGTGTTTGGAACACTGAACTTTTCAAGATGGCAAGAGTGAGGTTAGCAATGTTCTGTTGTTGGATTTTAAATTCCGCGCTGTAACATGCATAAGGTGGCAGCCTTGAGGTTTACCGCCGTAAAGATGGCAAGAGTGAGGTTAGCGACGTTCTGTTGTTGGATTTTAAATTCCGCGCTATAACATGCATAAGGTGGCAGCCTTGAGGTTTACCGCCGTAAAGATGGCAGCAGTGCGGTTAGCGACGCTCTATTGTCCTTCAATGTGAGGTTAGGGTCCGTCAAGAAGACAGCTGTAAAAGAAGCACGTGGTCGTGACGTCACGGTCACGTAGTATGCTGCTTCAGCATGCAAAGTTCAATGTCTACACCTACGTAGTTAACACTCTGCTAGGTTCACAAGATTTTTACACATTACTATTCTTTATGTTTTAAGTTCGTGCACATAGGTTATGTTAAGGTAGCAACACACGTACAAGCGATGGTCGACGCTCGTGTAGAAGTTGTTTAGTACGATAGTTGATGTATGCATTATCAAAAGGTGATATGTACACGCTTTTAAACCTTGCTATTCTTACTGCTACTATGTTCGCAAGATTTTTAAACATCGCTATTCTTTGTGCTTTAAGTTCGTGCGCATAGGTCATGCTAAGGTAGCAGTGCAAACACATGTGAACGTTGTACATTCTAGCGGAATGTGTTTAGTATAATAGTTGATGCATGCAAAATCGATAGGTGTTGTGTACACACTTTGAAACTTAACTATTCTTCGTGCTTTATGTTCGTGCACATAGGTTATGCTATGATAGTAGCACACTCTAGCGGGAGAAGTTTAGTACTCTAGTTGATGCATGTATAATCGATAGGCAATGCGTTCACGCTTTAAAAACATTGCTATTCTTACTGCTGCTGCTATGTTCAGAAGATTTTTATACATCGCTATTCTTTATGCTTTAAGTTTTGCGTATCAGTTATACTAAGTTAGCGGCATAGTTATAAGGTTGACGCACGCTCTAGTGGAAAAAGTTTAATACGAAAGACGGTGCATGCAAAATCGATAGGTGATGTGTACACGCTTTGAACTTGGCTATTCTTTGTGCTTTAAGTTCGCGCACATAGGTTATGTTAAGATTGCTGCATGCACAAGCAATTATCGCACGCTCTAGTAGAAGAAGAAGTTTAGAACAAGAGTTAATGCGTGCAAAATTGACAGGTGTTGTGTACACGCTATTCTTTGTGCTTTAAGTTCACGCACATAGGTAGCAGCACACAATTGCGAACGTTGTACACTCTAGCGGTAGAAGTTTAGTACGATAGTCGATGCATGCAAAATCGATAGGTGATGTGTACACGCTTTGGAGCATAGCTATTCTTTGTGCTTTAACTTTATACACATACGTTAGCAATACACATATGCGATCGTTGTACACTCTGGCGGTAAAAAAATAGTCGATGCATGCAAAATCAATAGGTGATGTGTACACGCTGTTAAACATCGTTATTTGTTATGCTTTAAGTTCGCGCGTATAGGTTATGCTAAGATAGGAGTACAATCTAGCGGAAGAAGTTCAGGGTGATGTGTACACGCTTTGAAACATGGTTATTCTTTGTACTTTAAGTTCATGCACATAGGTTATGCTAAGGTAGCAGCACAATCTAGAGGAAGAAGTTTAGTACGAGAGTCGATGCTTGCAAAATCGATAAGTAATATGTACACGCTTTGAAACATGGCTATTCTTTGTACTTTAAGTTCATGTGTATAAGTTATACTAAGATAGCAGCACAATCTAGCGCAAGAAGTTTAGTACGATATTTGATGCATGCAAAATCGATAGGTGACGTGTACACGCTTTATAACATGGTTATTCTTCGTACTTTAAGTTCATGCGTATAGGTTAGGCTAAGATAGCAGCACAGTCTAACGTAAGAAGTTTAGTACGAGAGTCGATGAATGCGAAATCGATAGGTGATGTGTACACGCTTTGAAACATGGCTATTCTTTGTACTTTAAATTTATAGGTATAGGTTATGCTAAGATAGCAGCACAATCTAGCGGAAGAAGTTTAGTACGAGATTCGATGCATGCAAAATCGATAAGTAATGTGTACACGCTTTGAAACATGGCTATTCTTTGTACTTTAAGTTCATGCGTATAAGTTATGCTAAGATAGCAGCAGAATCTAGTGGATGAAGTTTAGTGCGATATTTGATGCATGTGAAATCGATAGGTAATGTGTACACGCTTTGAAACATGGCTATTCTTTGCACTGTAAGTTCATGTGTATAAAATTATGCTAAGATAGCAGCACAATCTAGCGGAAGAAGTTTAGTACGAGAGTCGATGCATGTAAAATCGATAGGTAAAGTGTACACGCTTTGAAACATGGCTATTCTTAGTACTTTAGGTCATGCGTATAGGTTATGCTAAGATAGCAGCACGATCTAGCGGAAGAAGTTTAGTACGAGAGTCGATGCATGTAAAATCGATAGGTAATGTGTACACGCTTTGAAACATGGCTATTCTTCATACTTTAAGTTCATGTGTATAAGTTATGCTAAGATAGCAGCACGATCTAGCGGAAGAAGTTTAGTACGAGGGTCGATGCATGTAAAATCGATAGGTGATGTGTACACGCTTTGAAACATGGCTATTCTTTGTACTGTAAGTTCATGCGTATAAGTTATGCTAAGATAGCAGCACGATCTAGCGGAAGAAGATTAGTACGAGGGTCGATGCATGTAAAATCGATAGGTGATGTGTACACGCTTTGAAACATGGCTATTCATATTGCTGCTCTGTTCCCAAGATTTTTAAACATAGCTAATCCTAATGCTGCTCTTAACGACGTCGAGCTAAGGATTGATTACGTGACCGTGACGTCACAGCCACGTGCTCTTGTTTAGTAAACCAAGCCACGTGCTTCTTTGACAGCTGTCTTCTTGACGGACCCTAACCTCACATTGAAGGACAATAGAGCGTCGCTAACCGCACTGCTGCCATCTTTACGGCGGTAAACCTCAAGGCTGCCACCTTATGCATGTTATAGCGCGGAATTTAAAATCCAACAACAGAACGTCGCTAACCTCACTCTTGCCATCTTTACGGCGGTAAACCTCAAGGCTGCCACCTTATGCATGTTACAGCGCGGAATTTAAAATCCAACAACAGAACATTGCTAACCTCACTCTTGCCATCTTGAAAAGTTCAGTGTTCCAAACACTAGTTAGAAAAACGTAACTCATCGCACCTCGGGGATTTTATTAGGTAAGACGTAACCCCTAGGTTCCATTCCTTGTTCTGAACATAAAACCATTTACCAATAAAGATTAATTTTCTACACTTAACAAAGTACAAGCGTTCTTGCTGATAGCGATCGATGAGGTTGTTGCACCTTTAGCCCTTTAGCCCATTAGCCCTTTAGCCTATTAGCCCTTTTGCCTATTAGCCCATTAGCCCTACAAGGAATGTGCGGTAAGGAGGAGGAAGAGTCCTTTCATCCTTTTTGCCCTTCTGATAAGATGTAACCCCTGGGTTCCATACCCTATCACGATTTTTTTTTTCAGCCATGTTTATGCGATAACTTGTTCGACTGATTTTCACACAAGACGAATGATGGAAGGTAAATAATTTGAAGTTATACTTTGGCTATATCGTTTACCGAGCGAGTTAGCTGCGCAGTATGGGTACAGTGTGTTTTTGATTTTTTACACTATGCAAATCATTGAAGTTGTAGTTTTGCAATATTGCTTACTGAGCGAGTTAGCTACGCGATATGTGCACAGTGTGTTTCCATAGTTTTTGATTTTACACTAAGCAAATCATCAAAATTGTACTTTTGCTCTGAACACATCAAACAATGTTCTGATCATATGTTGAGGTTAACAACATCGATTACAGTGTTCGATTCTAGTATTGTTATGTTTCATTCTGATCTTCTTAGAACAAGGGTACCCCCTAACATGTTCTAAACACATGTTGTATTGAGTACAGTGTTCGATTCTAGTCTTGATCACTTATTTTGTGTTCTGAACACATCGATCAATGTTCTGATCACATGTTGTATCGAGTACAGTGTTCGATTCTAGTCATGATCACTTATTTTGTGTTCTGAACACATCAATCAATGTTCTGATCACATGTTGAAGTTAACAACATCGATTACAGTGTTCTATTCTAGTCTTGTTATGTTTCAATCTGATCTTCTTAGAACAAGCGTATCCCCTGACATATTCTAAACACATGATGTATTGAGTACATCGTTCGATTCTAGTCTTGATCACTTATTTTGTTTTCTGAACGCATCAATCAATGTTCTGATCACATGTCGTATCGAGTACAGCGTTTGATTCTACTCTTCTTATGTTTCGAAAGTCTAAACATGCACAATAATGTTATCGCTGCACACGCTTGCCTTCGCGATGCAGGTTTAAACTTGTTCGATATAAAGCTATGCCTTGACATAAGAGGCGGAGGAGGAGGTAGAGAAGGAGGAGGAGGAGGAGGAGGAGGAGGAGGAGGAGGAGGAGGAGAATGATAAGGCCTTAACAGCCTATGTATAGTCGCCTTTGTTTAAAGATGATAGCTGTCACGATTCCAGCCTTGTTACGTTTCTTCTGTGATTTGCAAGTCTAAACATGCATAATGACGTCATCACTGCAGCACGCGCTTACTCTAGCTATCCCGATGCAGGTTTAAACTTGTTCGATAGAGCTATGCCTTGACATAAGAGGAGGCCTTAACAGCTTATGAAAAAGCACGTCGAATTTTTCAAATTACCCGCCACCACATTTCAAAGGTATGAGGTTTAGTGCTCTGTAAAGATACCTGCACGATGCAAAGCTAGCTTTCTTCATCAGAGCAGCCACCATCTTGTGTGAGCACCTCTAGGCCGTATCATAAGCAGCTGTGTATAGTCACCGTCTTGTCGCTGCTACCTTGCGCAAGCACCCCTAGGGCGTCTCATAAGAGCAGCAGCCATCTTGTGCAAGCGCTCTTAAGCTGTCTCATAAGAAGCTATGTATAGCCGCCATCTTGTAGAATTAGATAGCTGCCAATGCCAAAGGGCCTAAGTAGGGATCGAACCGTCGATCTCATCATTAGACTATGTTTTTCTTATGCTCCTGATACTGCAAACCTAAGTATCAGGTAGAAAAATTTTATCCGTTTTCGAGATATTTAACATTTTGCATTTAAGCCCCAAATTTAATGAATCGAACCTGCACGGCACGTTATACTCTCTACCATAGCTAGACCTGATCATGTTACGAAGACTTACTTCAATACAAGCTAAAACAGAGTGAATGCCATAGGGCCTAAGTAGGAACCGAACCGTTGATCTCATCATTAGACTTATGCTATCATGTTCCTCGTACTGCGAACCGAGGTATTGGGCGGAAAAATTTTGTCCGTTTTGCTCTACGATGCACCGTTTTCGAGATATTTAACATTTTGCATTTAAGCCCCAAATTTAATGAATCGAACTAGCATGGCACGTTAGCCTCTAAGCTAAGAGTAGCAACCATCTTGCGCAAGCACCCTTAAAGCGTCTCATAAGGAGTTGTGTATAGCCGCCATCTTGTGTCCGCCATCTTGCGCAAGCATCCTTAGGGCGTCTCAAGCTATCTTGTGCAAGGACCCTTAAGCCGCCTCATAAGAGCAACCGCCATCTTGCGCAAGCATCACTAGGGCGTCTCATAAGGAGCCTTGTATAACCGCCATCTTGCGCAAGCATCCCAAGGGCGTCACATAAGAACCTGTGTATAGCAGCCATCTTGCGTAAGCACACTTAAGGAGTCATGTATAGCCGCCATCTTATGCAATTAGCGTCGAGAGAGGACTGCTGAAGAATTTTTCTTTTTAAATTATCCACCACCACATTTCAAAGGTGTCTAGCTAAAGATAGCAGCACTGCGTATGACGGGTGACGAATTTACATCTACTACGATAAAGAGGGCAGCACGGTGCTCTCTGGATTAAAGATGGCGGATGACAGCTGTCAAAAAAGCACGTGGCTATGTTTACCAAACAAGAGCATGTGGAATTTGCCGCCATCACATAGAGGGCAGCACTATGCTCTGTTGATTAAAGATGGCGGATGGTAGCTGTCAAAAAAGCACGTGAGTTTGTTTCCAAACAAGAGCACGTGGAATTTGCCGCCTCCACATTTCAAAGGTATCTAGCTAAAGATGGCAGCACGGTGCTCTCTTGATTAAAGATGGTGGATGATAGCTAACAGAACTTTTCAAATTGCCCGCTACTACATGCTTAAGGTAGTAGCCATAAAGAGGGCAGCACGGTGTTCTGTAGATTAAAGATAGCGGGTGATAGGTGATGAAATTGCCCGCATGATAGCAGCACGGTGCTCTGTTGATTAAAGATGGCGGATGACAGCTGTCAAAAAAGCACATGGCTTTGTTTCCAAACAAGAGCACGTGGAATTTACCGCCACCACATTTCAAACTAAAGAGGGCAGCACTGTGCTCTATAGATTAAAGATGGCAGATGACAGCTGTCAAAAAAGCACGTGAGTTTGTTTTCAAACAAGAGCACGTAGAATTTTTCAATTTGCCGCCACCACATAGAGGGTAGCACTGTTCTCTCTGGATTAAAGATGGCTGCTTGTCGAAAAGCATTTTGCAAAATTATCCGCCACCACATTTCAAAGGTAAGTAGCTAAAGAGGGCAGCACTGTGCTCTATAGATTAAAGATGGCGGATGATAGCTATCAAAAAAGCACGTGGCTGTCAAAAAGCACGTGGATTTGTTTATCTCGAGCTAGTGAGGTTAAGTTGGTAGCACTAAGGTTTATGCCCGTCAAGATGTCAGCACTGCCGATGACAGGTGACGAAAGAGGGCAGCATGGTGCTCAAAGATGGCGGATGACAGCTGTCAAAAAAGCACGTGGCTGTCAAAAAGCACGTGGCTTTGTTTATCTCGCGCTAGTTAGGTTTGGCTTTGTTTCCAAACAAGAGCACGTGGAATTTGCCGCCACCGGGCAGCACGGTGATTAAAGATAGCGGATGACAGCTGTCAAAAAAGCACATGGCTTTGTTTCTACGTGGAATTTGCCGTCACCACATAGAGTGCAGCACTGTTCTCAAAGATGGCGGATGACAGCTGTCAGAAAAGCACATAGGTTTGTAAAGCACATGGAATTTACCGCCACCACATAGAGTGCAGCACTGTTCTCTCTGGATTAAAGATGGCGGATGACAGCTAACGAAATTGCCCGCATGATAGCAGCACAGTGCTCTATTGATTAAAGATGGTGGATGACAGCTGTCAAAAAAGCACGTGGCTTTGTTTCCCAACAAGAGCACATAGAATTTTTCAAATTGCCGCCACCACATTTCAAAGGTATCTAGCTAAAGAGTACAGCACTGTGCTCTGTTGATTAAAGATGGTGGATGGTAGCTGTCAAAAAAGCACGTGAGTTTGTTTCCAAACAAGAGCACGTGGAATTTTTCAATTTGCCGCCACCACATAGAGGGCAGCACGGTGCTCTCTTGATTAAAGATGGCTGCTGTCACGTGGAATTGTCTGCTACCACAGGTATCTAGCTAAAGAGGGCAGCACTGAGGTTTGCGATGCGAGATGGCTGCTGTCAAAAAGCATTTTTCAAATTATCCGCCACCACATTTCAAAGGTAAGTAGCTAAAGAGGGCAGCACTGTGCTCTATGGATTAAAGATGGCGGATGACAGCTGTCAAAAAACACGTGGCTTTGTTTACCTCGCGCTAGTTAGGTTAAGTTGGTAGCACTAAGGTTTAGACCCGTCAAGATGGCAGCACTGCCGATGACAGGTGACGAATTTTGCAGCTACTGCGATATAGAGGGCGGCACAGTGCTTTGTGGTTTAAAGATGGCGGATGACAGCTGTCAAAAAAGCACGTGGCTGTCAAAAAACACGTGGCTTTGTTTACCTCACGCTAGTGAGGTTAAGTTGGCACTAGTGAGGTTTAGGCCCGTCAAGATGGCAGTACTGAGGTTAGCGTTGCGTTGTTGTCGATGACAGCTGTCAAAAAGCACGTGGCTTTGTTTACAAATTCAAATTTCCCGCGGGAGGTGGAGGAGACCTCTGGGAGGCCTCTGGCTGAGGTGGAGGTGGAGGAGGCATCTGGGAGGCCTCTGGCTGAGGTGGAGGTGGAGGTGGCCGCAGAACCATCCAATTATACTACTCGAAATAAATTCCAATTTTGTTTGTTTACAATTGGCTTTTACGTGGCACCGACACGGATAGGTCTTATGGCGACGGTGGGATAGGAAAGGGCTAGGAGTGGGAAGGTAGCGACCGTGGCCTTAATTAAGGTACAGCCCCAGCACTTACCTGGTGTGAAAATGGGAAACCTTTGCAAACTATCTTTAGGACTGTCGATAGTGGGTTTGACCCCCAACAACGCGGCTACTTGCTCAATGGAAGAAGAATAGTCCCTCTTTTTGCGTATACAATATACCAACATCACTGAGGACAGTTGTTCAACAATTGATACATGTTGGAGTCTGTAATGGAAGAATAGTCCCTCTCTTTGTGTATATATCAACACAACTGAAGACAGTTTTTCAACAATTGATACATGTTGGAATCTGTAATGGAAGAAGAATAGTCCCTCTTTTTGTGTATATATCAACACAACTGAAGACAGTTGTTCAACAACTGATATATGTTGGGGTCTGTAATGGAAAAAATAGTCCCTCTTTATGTGTATATACCAGCATCGCTGAGGATAGGTGTTCAACAATTGATACATGTTTGAGTCTGTAATGGAAGAAGAATATTCCCTCTTTATGTGTATATACCAACATCACTGAGGACATTTATTTTTAACTACGACAAAAACAGCTTCATAATCACTAATACCATATATTACTTCAGTTTCTCTATAGTAATAGATGGTATTAGTGACCATGACTGCCAAATGTGATAGAAAGGAAGGTCTTAAAAGTAGGACTATTAGGCAGTACCATATGGCTGATAAAGCAGGCATGAGGCAGTTTCTATAAAGTAACTATGATAGGTGGAAAACTGTAAATAAAAATGTAAACAGACTCTGGGATGGGTTTAAAGCAATTGTTGAGGAATGTGAAAACAGGTTTGTATATTTAAAGTTGGTAAGGAATGGTAAAGACCCACCTTATTACAATAGAGAAATAAAGAGACTAAGTAAGAAGTGCAGACTGGAAAGAAATAGAGTTAGAAATAGCTGTGGAAGTAAAGAGAAATTGAAGGAACTTACTAGGAAATTGAATCTAGCAAAGAAGGCAGCTAAGGATAACATGATGGCAAGCATAATTGGCAGTCATACAAATTTTAGTGAAAAATGGAAGGGTATGTATAGGTATTTTAAGGCAGAAACAGGTTCCAAGAAGGGCATTCCAGGAATAATTAATGAACAAGGGGAGTGTGTATGTGAGGATCTTCAAAAGGCAGAACTATTCAGTCAGCAGTATGTAAAGATTGTTGGTTACAAGGATAATGTCAGATAGAGGAGGAGATTAACGCTAAAGAAGTATTAAAATTTACATATGATAACAATGACATTTACAATAAGATACAAAAGTTGAAAATTAGAAAAGCGGCTGGAATTGACAAGATTTCTGGGGATATACTGTAACGTGTTGGCGGGGTAAATACATGAGTACAGAACCTGGTAGCGTCCTATTTCTAAGATTTATTAACTAAGCATTACAATTACAGGTTTACACACACACAGACGATAGCCGAGCTTACAACTTACACAAAGTACACGGTTACACACTTACACGGTTCGCGCTCTCTTAGTTTCTCATGTTCCATCTACAATGATACACACACACAGAGCCATCGATTATTTACACTACACTCTCTCAGCTACTCAGTCACACTCGTTAGCGCTGTCACGGTCCACACTCTACACGTCAGTCTCGCAGGTCGGGATAGTATCCGCTGTTCACTCAATCCGACGAACTCTGCAGTCTGCACACGTCGTCACCCAGTGTTCCCTTCGCGCTGCTCCAGAACACCCAATGTTCTTCTCCAGCAGCCGACCCCACGGGACTCACACACACGACGTCAGGGAAGCAGGAACGAGTCCTCGGCTCCATCAGGCTGATATCTCAGCCCAGGCTATCACTGACTGCGCCCTTCGCTAACTCACACCAGCGAACTCAATCTCGCTCTCGCTCACTCACTCACTAACTAACTCTGTCTAACTCTCAACTGACTACAGACAGGTCGTTCCTCTCTTACATATCTGCGCTGGCCCTTCTAGAAGAGTCCGGATGCTCGATGGATCAAGGAATCTCGCGATATGGAACACTCCAGACTAATAGTCGAGTAATTCCCGTCTTCCCATGCGGCGCGACCACGGACAGAAGAGAGAAGGGCCCGCCCAGCACTTAAGTGCTGCTCGTGATTGGCACGGACGAGCGTAAGGGGGCGGGGCCATTACGGCCGATAGCAAGTTGGCTAACCATTACAATACTAAACACAATGGGTTGGGATATAGTGCCGTATCTAAAGTACTTATTTGGTCGCAGGAGCTATACCAGATGAATGGAGATTTGCTATAGTAGCCCCCGTGTATTAAGGAAAGGGTGATCGACATAAAGCTGAAAATTACAGGCCAGTAAGTTTGACGTGCATTGTATGTAAGCTTTGGGAAGGCATTCTTTCTGATAATATATAAGAGATGTTTGCGAAACTAATAACTGGTTCGATAAAAGGCAGTTCGGTTTTAGGAATGGTTATTCCACTGAAGCTCAACTTGTAGGATTCCAACAAGATTTAGCAGATATCTTGGATTCTGGAGGTCAAATGGACTGTGTTGCGATTGGCCTTGTCTAAATCATTTGATAGGGTGGATCATGGGAGACTACTGGCAAAAATGAGTGCAATTGTACTAGACAAAAGAGTGACTGAATGGGTTGCTATATTTCTAGAAGATAGATCTCAGAGAATTAGAGTAGGCGAAGCTTTATCTGACCCTATAATAATTAAGAGGGGAATTCCTCAATGCAGTATTACTGAACCTTTATGTTTTCTTATATATAAAAATGATATGAGTAAACAAGTGGAATCAGAGGTAAGATTTCTAGCGGATAATGATATTCTCTATAGAGTGATAAATAAGTTACAAGATTGTGAGCAACTGCAACGTGACCTCGATAATGTTGTGAGATGGACAGCAGGCAATGGTATGTTGATAAACGGGGCTAAAAGTCAGGTTGTGAGTTTCACAAATAGGAAAAGTCCTCTCAGTTTTAATTACTGTGTTGATGGGGTGAAAGTTCCTTTTGGGGATCATTGTAAGTATCTAGGTGTTAATATAAGGAAAGATATTCATTGGGGTAATCACATAAATGGGATTGTATATAAAGGGTACAGTTCTCTGCACATGGTTATGAGTGTGTTTAGGGGTTGTAGTAAGGATGTAAAGGAGAGGGCATATACTGTAAGTCTCTGGTAAGAACCCAACTAGAGTATGGTTCCAGGATTACCTGATTCAGGTACTGGAAAAAATCTAAAGAAAAGCAGCTGGATTTGTTCTGGGTGATTTCCGACAAAAGAGTAGCGTTACAAAAATGTTGCAAAGTTTGGGCTGGGAATAGTTGGGAGAAAGAAGACGAACTGTTCGATTAAGTGGTATGTTCCGAGCTGTCAGGGGAGAGATGGCGTGGAATGACATTAGTAGACGAATAAGTTTGAGTGGCTTTTATAACAGTAGGATAGATCACAATATGAAGATAAAATTGGAATTCAAGAGGACAAACTGGGGCAAATATTCATTTATAGGAAGGGGAGTTAGGGATTGGAATAACTTACCAAGGGGGATGTTCAATACATCTCCAATTTCTTTGAAATCATTTAAGAAAAGGCTAGGAAAAAAACAGATAGGGAATCTGTCACGTGGGCGACTGCCCTAAATGCAGATCCGTATTAATTGATGGACAGTTGTTCAACAATTGATACATGTTAGAGTCTGTAATGGAAGAAGAATAGTCCCTCTTTATGTGTATATACCAACATCACTGAGGATAGTTGTTCAACAATTATTGACAATATAATTTTGAAATGTTCTCTTACTACACCCGTCATATTAAAAGAAGCGTTTTGACAGATAGAGCTGGAGGGAGAAGCATTGCACGATGTTTTCACATGCCTGCATTCCTTTCTCTTTTCCTTAGCTTCCGGCTCACTTGTTCGTTCGTTCAAACATTAGTACGTAACTCATATTTAAGAGGTTCGGCAACTCCAAGCAACACGACCCAGCCAGCAGGCGTATCTTTATGGCAACCGCAGTGATTAGCCCACGTTTCCATGGCAATCATCACTCCTACTCCCATCTACCCTCCCAGGCGGCCAGTAAATAGGCCTTCCTCTAAGAACTGTCATAACTCATCCTTCAATATTACTACTATAAGTTAACGGTTTCTTTACAGGTCTCAACATGGCGTGTGAAATAGATGAGCAGTGCTCTGTAGAGCGAGCGGTATGTGATTCACGCACCAAACAGTGTCGCTGTGCCTTTTCCTTCACTGCATTCAACTCTAGCTACTGTGGGACAGGTATAAATTATTATTATTATTATTATTATTATTATTATTATTATTATTATTATTATTATCCTGTCTTAAGGCCTGCTCTACCTACCAACAGTCTTAACAGACACCAGAATGTCGGTATTTTGTTTAATTAATGTTATTAGTTTTCAAGTCCCACTAAATACTTTTACGATTTTGAGAGACGCTCAGGTGCCGGAATTTTGTCCCGCAGGATTTCTTTAGAGTGTCAGTAAATCTATCGACACAATACTGACGTATCTGAGCATCTTCAAATACCACCGGACTGAGCCAGGATCAAACCTGGTTACTTTGTTTAATATTCGTTCTAACTCGTAACACTCTTGGGAACATCGAAGTTTCTCCCAAACTCCACTTTCCATTTCTAATTTTTACAAAATTTGTATTTCCTGTAAACGAATTTCAACTTCGTAACACCTTTCAATTGGTTATCTATTTGCTCTTCCTCGATTTGAGTGTCAGTTGTTCATTTTAAATAAGCGAGTGCTTGGCCACTCCTGACATCAAGGTCAGGGAATCCCTTTTAGTCATATACTCTATCTGTACCTAACTGTAAGTGGGAGCGATGCTTGTCTTCAGGGTTGTTGCGCAATAGGTGGGAGATATTTCAGTGAAATTTAATGTACGTTTAGGTACATTATTAACTTAAATACTAGACAATATACTACGAAAATAACTCAAACAATACGGATGCGGTAACATAAACATGAAGCAAATGGACAAAGCACACTTCACCTTGGGCTCTTAAAAGTTCCGGCATTCTCAAACAATTGCAGATAGAGCAAAAATGATTAGATAATAAATTTCAGATCTTAAATACATTCACAAGTATCCACCTCCGGTGGCGTAGTGGTTAATGTGATTAGCTGGCACCCCCCAAAGGCCCGGGTTCGATTGCCGGTTCTGCCACGAAATTTGGAAAGTGGTACGGGGGCTGGAACGGGGTCCACTCAGCCTCGGGAGATCAACTGGGTAGGGGGGCTTCGATTCCCACCTCAGCCACCCTCGAAGTGTTTTTCCGTGATTTCCCACTTCTCTTCCAGGCAAAGGTCGGGATGGTACCTAACTTAAGGCCACGGCCGCTTCCTTCCCTCTTCTTTGTTTATCTCTTCCGATCTTCCCATGCCCCACAAGGCCCCTGTTCAGCATAGCAGGTGAGGCCGCCTGGGTGAGGTACTGATCATCCTCCCCAGTTGTCTCCCTCCGACACAAATTCTCACGCTCCAGGACACTGTCCATGAGGTGGTAGAGTTGGGATCCCTCGCTGAGCCCGAGGGAAAATCAACCCTGGAGGGTAAACGGATTAAGAAAGAAAGAAAAAAAGAAAGAAAGAAAGAAAGAAAGAAATAGATCTACAACATAATAATCTGAAGGATATGTCTGTCTATAATATACAGCTTCTGTAATTATTGTTTACATTAGTATTGTGGAAACCCAAGAAATGTTATGCAGGTGGGTAAATTTAGTGATGGTGAAAGGGCAGTTTTTACGGGAAGTATTGGGAGAGAATAATTTTCGAGATATTTCCTTCGAAAATAATAAATGAATCACCCAACAACGAGCAATTAGACCAGGGAGGGTGTGTTCATTTAACAGAAGATTGTTTCATGTGGAAAGGCAAGACGCACAGCTCATTCAGAGGCTTAGCTACATTCTGCGAGTTAATTCCATTGGTGTCTCTTTGACACTTTTCTTAAAATTCTCTAGGCTGCTGTATAAAGGGTTAACTACTTTACTACGGCGAACGAGTGAAAACTTCAGATGCACCCCCTCTTGTAGGAAATTAAGAGACATCGGCACACTGCCATGTCCGCTAAAATCAGAAAAATAAATACTGCTTACAACTGAAAAATCCGTTTTACCCAACGAATAACAGGCTGCAAAGGAAATTCATACCGAAAGCGTAAGGGATGAATACGCAATTTAGTGCTACAATGTGGTAGAGCTGTCAACGTCCTATTATTGTCTAGAAGGACAAAAGTCTGTGTGTTCCGTTTTGCTTCTCATCGAACGCCTAGCGAGTGTTCAATACGTACTCGCCACACACGGGTAACGGCAAGCAACCGTAGCATTAAATGAGGTCTGTTACTTCCGACTTATGAATAAAGATATCCTGAATCCACCCAGCTTTCACTCCCCTACATCAAAGTCCGTCTGAAAACATATCAATGTAAAGATTCGTCCGGAAAATAAATTTCATTTATACAGAATACCGGTGATCGCAAGTGTAAGTTCATAGCATTAGCTTTGTGAAACCTTGATTCGCTTGTATCTAATATACTAACATTAGCCATAGAAATGCTGCAAATAAACTTAAATCCTAGGAAGTAAAGGATAGAACTGACAGCCACTACATCGCCTTATCCACGAATATATAGAATGCACTGATAATATTTATAAGAGAGCAACTAACGAATGCACTACGGATAAACAAGTTCAAAATCTCATGTGCAAAACTTGTCCTAGTCGGCAGGAAAATAGCCGTCAAATCATAGAGTATAATAATAGAAGTGCCGAGGATTTCTTCCATAATGTCGCTCTTAAGATAATACTTTAGGCTGCTACAAAAATGAAGACCAATGTACTTCTACCAACCCACAATCTTTTCAGATCTTGATGTCGAATATTTTTACTTTTGAACACTGAATTCGTTCCTGCCGCCATTGCGAATTCATTAGATCAGCATAAAGAATTAATTATTTCCATTCAGCTAAACGGAGGATTCATTCCCACAACCATTTCAAATTAAGTAGCTTAACTTGTTGAATTATATACAGTTTGCTTTACGTCGCACCGACACAGATAGGTCTTACGGCGACGATGGGATAGGAGAGGCCTATGTCGTGATGGCACCGATGCCGGGAATCGAACCAAGATATATTAAGTCCCATAGCATATATTAAGTTAAGGAGATTAGAATTGAACTAGTGTATCCCCAGTACAGGAGACCACTAGGAATGTATAAACGAAAGGATAAAGAGTTTTCTTATAAGAAGAATTATGGTTATTAATTGTGTAAAATGTGCTACTTTATATTTGAAACATTTAGAATTGGATATGTGAAATTACTTGTTCTTCAAGTCCTGCTACGGAAGGCTTATGAGTAACTTGTTATTGAGTTGTAATCTTATCTATGTAAACTGACCAAGGGTTGAGTAAATGAACAGTGGCTAGCTACAAGCACAAATCCAGCATTCAGAATAATTAGCATTGGGAGAGACAAGGAAAGAATACATGACTCATGGAAGGATGGAGCATCGGAAAATCTCCACTTCATGGCAAAACATTCCACTCAGTGAGAGATATGAGTTAGGCTGAGTGAGACAGAGAATAAGTGGTTCTGAGATTGACCACTATAGCACCACCTACTGGAGAGGGATCCCAGTTGGGGGTAGACTAGTACTAGGGTGGGAGTTCCCCCTCTCACTAGTTAGCAAGGGCCAGACCAGGATATATATACAAGCTGCAGAGGCTTAAGGGATATCTTTAGTCTTGGACAGGAGAACGCTCTACGTAGGTCAAGAACGTCGGTAATAAGCCTGGAGGTGCTTACATTCAGAATGAGAGAGAGGAGTAGGACATAGCCGCGTTAGAAGTGATATTGGAAAGACTTAGTCTCTCAGACAGTAGTGGGAGATGCGGACTTAGGCTTAGAGACAAGCTAGAGGGCAACTCTCAGGTTTTCAACATAGACTCTACCCAGGTCGGAAGTCAGTATTCTAAAAGCTTCCGGAGCAGGCACATCACTGAAGTATGCTGTAAATAGACATTGTAAATATGTACGGTAGTTGGGAAGTCAGAGTAGAATTCAAATATATATCATATTAAATGGGACTCAGTACTTCATTTAATGGTTCAGGGCACCCAACCCACAGATTCTCCAAGCCGCTCGGGAGAACAAATCGTCCAGAACATCTCGGGACAAGGTGAGTCACGACAGACTTACGTTTTGGTGTCAGGTATGTGGGGTGCCCTTAGTTCGAACTCCGACGAACAGTAGAACCATATCAGTCCGATGTTCGCGCACTTCGAGAAGAAGATTGTCCGAAAACCGCGCATCGCAGAAGATTGAACCGCGCACCGAAGAAGATTGTCCGAAAACCGCGCATCGCAGAAGATTGAACCGCGCACCGAAGAAGATTGTCCGAAAACCGCGCAGCGCAGAAGATTGAACCGCGCACCGAAGAAGATTGTTCGAAAACCGCGCATCGCAGAAGATCGAACCGCGCATCGTAGAAGCCACAATCCAGCCCAGCTGCAGGGAGCCAACAAGCCCAGCAGCCTGTTAAGTAGCCTACACGGATCGCAGCCAACAAGCCCAGCAGCCTATTAAGCAGCCTACACGGATCGCAGCCAACAAGCCCAGCAGTACAGAAGACATCGTAGGGTGAGTCACTTTAATTCAGTATGGCAAGTCAGGAGGAGGATGTAGATTTAAATGCAGGAAGGCTAGAATTTCAGATAGCAGAGGCTGATGATGATGATGATGCACGTAGCTTAGAAGGACCGTATGTAACTGTAGTAGAGGGACACAGACTGATTGGTCGAGAATTTGACGGTAGTCAGCCAGACAGACTACGAGAATTTCTTGCCAACGTAGATGCGGCTGTACGCATGATCAGGGAGAATGATCAGGCACTTTTCTTTAAATATATATTGACAAAAATTACAGGCAAGGCCCGAGAGAAGCTCTTGGTAAGAGCTGATATTACTAACTGGGAGAACGCTAAAGTAGCGCTAAATGAATATTATGGTAGGCAGGGCACGTTAGATCTATATATCTGCCAAATGTTCCAAAGCAGTCAGGAACCGCGAGAGAGTGTAGCATCCTGGGCGCATCGCGTAGACACGATGGCGTCAGCTTTCAGGGATGCTTTATTAGAGGGCGAATGCCTACAGGATAGGCAGGCACAGTTGAAGTGCGTGAGAAAGATAGGAGTGGCTAGTTTCACACAAGGGTTAAACAACCCAAGAATCCAATGTAGAGTGCAGGATAAGCAACCTTTAAAATTTGAAAGAGCCGTGGCAATAGCTAGGCAGGAAGAAGCAGTCATTATATCCAAACAGGCTAAGGACGGATTGCAAAGTAGGCGGAACACACTAGGGTTCACACGGAGAATTGAAACTAACAAGCCTAATGTAGCAAAACCAGAAGGAAGGTGGCATCCTAAGCCTAGAACAGCAATGGTTAGGGTGATTTGCTACAATTGCAATAAAGAGGGCCACCTAGCTAGGCAATGTACAAGTCCGAGAAAGGAAACACAGGGTCAACCTATCGGAGAGTCAGAATTAAAAAGACCACCGACAACGCTAACGTGTCGGTATTGTAAGAAACAAGGACACATAGAGAGAGATTGCCGAAAGAAGCAAAGGGACCAAGTAGGTGTAGAAACGCGAACGGTCCGCACAGTCAAGGCGGGCATGAGGGAGAGTACCAGGGGTACACGAACTTGCTACAATTGCAATAGGAAAGGGCATGAGCAAGATAATTGCAGGCTACCGGTTAACAGACAACATACCGAAATAACGAGATGCTATTCGTGTGGTAGAGATGGTCACTTGGAAAGGGACTGTTGGAGAAATGTACTTGGTAAACAGTCCACTAAACAGTGCTATGCTTGTGGGAAAGCGGGGCACTTACAGAGGTACTGTCGCACGAAAACAATGGGTCAACAGATAGGCAGAACGGACATGAAAGTCTTCCGAAGGTCTGGAGACGAGGGTGACAGGGGGTCGCAACAAACCGAGGAGGGCCCGTTTGGATCAGTGAGTAGCCAAGGACAGGCTATGAAAACCAGGTTAGCAACAAACTAAGCAGGGACCGAAGGCCGGAGACAACCTCGGAATCCCGTAGAAAAATAAGTCTCGAAAGTTCAGATGACGAAGGCACGATGTTACTTAGCATCGTCCAGAGAGGGAAACCGCTTCGATTCTTGTTAGACACAGGGTCAGAAATTAGCCTGGTCAAAGAAGGAAGCGTACCAAAAGTATGCGCAATTATGAGGGGACATGTCATAGAACTCACCGGGGTCAGTGAAGGCAAGCTATATACCAAGGGTACGGTACGGTTTGGGATAAGTGGTTCCAGTCACACCTTCCATGTAGTGGGTAAAGACATTAACTTGACCCAAGATGGCATTATTGGGAAGGACCTCTTGTCAGATGGCATAATAAATTACAAGGAAGGCTACGTCATAATAAAAGGGACCAGGTACTCAATGGGGGCTCGAGAGACAAAGCTGATCCGTCTCGAACCTAGGACCGAGAAGGTAGTGGCCATTGAGGTAAACAAGAATCTACCTGTTGGCGTAATAGAGCGAGCAGAAGTAGCACCAGGGGTGTATTTAGCCGAATGTTTAACCAGGTCCCAGAGAAATGAGGCTATTGTAAGCATTATTAACACCACCGAGAAAGAAGTAGAGATACAGAGCCCTGTGGTATGCATTCATGAGGTTGATTACACATGCCTGTCACAAGGGAAAAGGGTAAGGCTAACCAAGGAGACCGAAGACAATGGTTTAGGTTTCGGAAAGTTGCGCTCACAGAGAGTGACCGAACAGCTGCGGATAGACCATTTGAACATGGTAGATGCAGAGAAAATATTGGCCATCTGTACAGAGTATGATGATGTATTTCACTTAGAGGGGGACAAGTTGACCCATACGAAGGTAATACAGCATGAGATTCCAATATCTAGGGAACAACCTCCTATTAACGTACGGCCCTATAGGCTCCCAGAAGCACAGAAGGGAGAGATACGAAAACAAATAGATAAACTGTTGGAGGATGACATAATCAGTCCCAGTGTGTCACCCTGGAATGCGCCGTTACTTTTAATCCCAAAGAAACTAGATGCCTCATGCATACAGAAATGGAGGGTCGTTATAGACTATAGGAAATTAAATGAGGTTACAATAGGAGTTAGTTATCCCCTACCATTAATTTCCGAATTGTTAGATGCCCTTGGAAAGGCTAAATATTTCTCGACTCTAGATTTAGCGAGTGGCTACTACCAAGTGCTACTGAAGCCTGAAGATAGGCCCAAGACCGCCTTCTCAGCATTAGGGCAGAAGTATGAATATAAGAGAATGCCGATGGGTATCAGAGATGCCCCAGCCACATTCACAAGGCTGATGAACACTGTGCTAACAGGGTTAACTGGCATTAAATGTTTATGTTATCTGGATGACATAATTGTGTATGGTAGCTCAGTAGACGAGCACAATGCCAAGTTACGAGTAATACTCCAGAGGCTGCGAGAGAATAATTTAAAACTCCAGCCTGATAAGTGCGAATTTTTAAGGGCCGAGGTGGCATTTTTAGGGCACGTAATCACGGAAGAGGGAGTCCACCCAGATGCTAAAAAGGTCCAGGCAGTCAGGGATTTTCCCAGGCCGACCACTAGCCGCCAGATCAAGCAGTTCTGCGGGCTGAGTGGGTACTATAGGAAGTTCATCCCTAACTATAGTAAAATTGCAAAGCCACTTTATGAATTGGTAAAGAAAGACGTTCCCTTTGTGTGGGGAGACAAACAGGAGCAAGCGTTTGAAACACTGAAGCGAAGGCTAATAGAGGAGCCTGTTCTGCAATATCCAGATTTTGAAAAACCCTTCGTTGTTACCACTGATGCAAGCAACGAGGCGGTTGGAGCAGTACTGTCGCAAGGACCCATTGGGAAGGATCTTCCAGTTGCCTATGCAAGCCGGACGCTTAACAAGGCAGAAGTAAATTACAGTGTAACCGAAAAGGAATTATTGGCAATAGTGTGGGCAGTGAAGTATTTCAGGCCGTACTTATTTGGGCGGCATTTCACTGTAGTGACGGACCACAAGCCATTGAAGTGGGTTTTCAATGTGCAGGACCCGTCTTCACGCCTGCTGAAGTTTAGGTTAAAGCTGGCAGAGTACGATTTTGTCATAGAATACAAGCAGGGTAAGCGGAACTGTAACGCCGATGCCCTGAGTCGTAATCCCATTGTAGAGAAGAGCCAAACTAGAGTGGTCAGTTCAGCTCGGAAAGGACCCCAGACGGAGGTCAGAAGAGACACTCAGTATCCTGGTGACGTTAAGGTTAGAGTAGCGAGTTCAAAACCCGAGGACGCCAAGGCAGAGGGAATCGAAGTCGGCTACACCACGGACGAGGGCTCCGAGGACGCTAAGGCAGAGGAATCCAAGCCCGAAGGTAGTTCACCGGAAGGAGAAATAGAAGGGCTAAGAGAGGAGGAGAAATTAGCCATAATGAAGGAGTGTCATAACTCATTAATAGGAGGCCATCAAGGGATTGCGAGGACATTCGCAAGACTGAGCGAGCGAATACAGTGGAAGGGTATGAAAAAGGACGTAGAAGAGTACATTCGCTCTTGTCCATCATGTCAGCGAAATAAGGGGACTCGGCCAGACATCAGAGCCCCCATGGTAATTACAGATACTCCAAGCACAGTCTTCGAGAAGATGTCGCTTGACGTAGTAGGCCCTATGCCTTTGACGGAAGCTGGTAACAGGTACATTCTCACCTGCCAGGACCAGCTGTCCAAGTATCTAGTGGCAAGTCCAATGCCAAATCAAGAAACAGATACGGTGACACGTACATTAATAAATAATGTCATCAGTATATACGGGATACCCAACCAGATATTGACTGATCAGGGTAGTAACTTCATGAGCGAGGTGTTCAAAACACTCTGTAAGGTGTTGAGGATACAGAAAACTCACACCACAGCGTTCAGGCCACAGTCAAATGGGAGCATTGAAAGATCCCATAAGGTATTAGTGGAATACCTTAGGCACTATGTTTGTGCCAATGAACAGAACGATTGGGACCGGTATCTCCCAACGGCAGCTTTTGTCTACAACACGACCAAGAGCACAAGTACGGGGTTCACGCCTTACGAATTGATATTCGGTAAGAAGGCAAACATCCCAGGAGTATTGCAAAAACCACCTGAGTCAGGTTATAACGAGTATCAGACAGTGGTTGAGGAGCTAACCCAGCAGTTAAGGAGAAACCACGAGGCAGCAAGACGAACCTTAATAGAGAGAAAAGAAAGAGAGAAGCAGGACTATGACAAGAAGCAAAACGAAGTAACCTTCCAAGTAGGAGATAAAGTTTTGTTACGTAATGACGCACTGCGACGAGGGAAATCCAGGAAATTGAGCCCACCTTTTGAAGGTCCATACATTATAGTAGGCGTATCAGGTGTAAATTGCACCTTACAAATGAACAAAAAGGGAAAGAGAACAAAGGTTCACAAAAATAGACTAAGGATGTTCCTGTGAGAGCTAAGTGGGATAGCAAAAGAGGTAGACAAATAAAAGAAATTAGCTAGGTTAATAATGCGGGAAGTAAACAGTCAGTTAAGTAATAGAAATTAAGTTTGGGAATAATATAATTGTTAGGTAACGAATTTCCTGTCGTACCTTACAGTTGACAGAAGACGATGGCGGAGATAACGAGTTGGTTCCACATCGTAGTAACCCTGTGGATGATGATGTCGTCTCATCTCGAGGCAGGTGGAGAGGTGACAGACGTCAGAGTGACGCCATATGAGAATACACCTGGTGTATATTTCGATGACCAGGGCGAAGTGCAGTTATATACTACAGAATGGACCCTAGTAACGTATGTAAATTTGAATCAGCTGACAGAAACATTTGCTCTAGCTCAGAGATATGTGAGACGAACGAGGTTGCTATGTTTGCAATTAGAAGTTACTTCAAATTTTACTTGCCAGCAGGACGTAAATATGCTGCAGACACATTTGGAAAGAATAAAGGGATCAAAAGATGTTATTAATAGGATCACAAAAGGCGTGGCAAGGGAAGAAGGGAATAGACGAAGGAGAGGATTAATTAATGCCGTAGGATCAATAGCGAAAACGTTATTTGGAACACTTAGCGAAGACGATGCAGAACGATACGAGGGAAAGATTTCTGAGCTAGAGAAGGAGCAGCTCTCTATTATGAAAATTGCTAAAGAGCAGATGATTGTTGTTAAGTCCACCCTACAAACCATGAACAGCACCATCTACGAGGTAAATGCAAATGAACTTAGAATCAGTAAGAATTTAGATGAAATTAGATTGTATTTACAGAATGAAACACTCCAAGTAGCTGGAGCGATTAGGCAAGCAGAATTGGAGATAGCTATTAATAGACACTTAATTGAAATTGAAGGTCTTCTAATGCAGTTGCATGATCATTATAGTATAGTATTGGAAGGTATTATGAATGCTCAGTCTGGGATAATACATCCTCAGATAATTACACCAGATGAGATCATTAAGGCCTATAGAAAAGCGCAGGGAGATTTTCCAAGAGGTATTTCCTTGCCATTTGAATTAAAGTCGACTTATGGCTACCTTATATACAGGGTAGCTTCAGCAGAAGTGTTTTTAAGTAAAAATTTCTTAGTGTATGTAATGAAAACACCCTTAACAGATAAGACAACCTATTTATTGTATAAAGTGATACCTTTTCCTACTCAAGTGATAAATAACCCTAATCATTACGTGTATGTGAACGAGGAAAAGAAGTATATAATCATGGATAAGGAAAAACAAACATTCGCGCAATTGAGTGAAGAACAATTAAACGAATGCAAACAGGTAACTTCCATGTGGAAATTATGCAAGGTAAGGTTTCCAATTAATACGGTGCACACGCAAAATAATTGTGTTGTTAAATTAATTAGTGGAGTCAATCAAATGCCTGAAAATTGTGCCAAACGCGTGTTGCCCGTTAGAGACTTGATGTGGATTCTCATAGAGAATAATAAATATATATATGTGTCCCCTGAAGAGAAAAAGGTGACTTGCATGTGCAAAGATACTACTAGTGATATCATGCTTAAGGGTACAGGTACGATAGAAATAAGTCCTATGTGTACACTGTATGGCCCAAATAGTAAAATTCAGGGAGTAGGGAAAATAAATAGTACGCAAGACAAGGATTTAGTGCCAATGATAGCACTACAGTATGATTGCTGTGAGCAGATAGACAGTGAATTAAGGTTAGATCAGGTCCCTGAGTTAAATAAAGTAGCAACAACTAACTTGTTAAATCACATCGATGACTTACGTTGGGCTACCCATAAGACAGAGGAAGTAGAAAACATGGTCAGACAAAAAGAGGAAGAAATAAGGCAAAAAGCCATGTATCAACATGTAAATATATATAGATACATAGTCTGGACCATGGTGAGTATAGTGGGTTTATTCATATGGTGTTATTGTTGTAATTGTTGTTGTTGTAATTCCTGTAGAAAGGTAGGATACTCTTTCAGTAAATGTATGGACGATGCGAAGGAGCATTGTCCAAGTATCTGTATCAAACAAACTGTAATCAATAAGGAAGGTAAGGCGAAAACCTCGGAAGAGAATGTTAATGTGATATTTCAGCACCCCAGGCTTGTTGGGAGACGTCCTGACTCACCTGCGGGGCTTTTGAGACTGGAAAGTCCCAGGCTCACTGAGAGACGTCTCAGTTCACCTGTGGAATCCCGAGAAGTAGTAGTTATCGAGGCAAGTTCACACGAGATAAGAGAACGAGGCACGCCACCACCAATAGCCAGGAGACCGTTAAGGTCATCAGAAGCGAGGCTGTGAGTTCCTCATAGTCGAAATGGACGCAAATGTGTTGCGCCCATTTCTTCCCGGGTAAGGGAGGTGTCGTGATGGCACCGATGCCGGGAATCGAACCAAGATATATTAAGTCCCATAGCATATATTAAGTTAAGGAGATTAGAATTGAATTAGTGTATCCCCAGTACAGGAGACCACTAGGAATGTATAAACGAAAGGATAAAGAGTTTTCTTATAAGAAGAATTATGGTTATTAATTGTGTAAAATGTGCTACTTTATATTTGAAACATTTAGAATTGGATATGTGAAATTACTTGTTCTTCAAGTCCTGCTACGGAAGGCTTATGAGTAACTTGTTATTGAGTTGTAATCTTATCTATGTAAACTGACCAAGGGTTGAGTAAATGAACAGTGGCTAGCTACAAGCACAAATCCAGCATTCAGAATAATTAGCATTGGGAGAGACAAGGAAAGAATACATGACTCATGGAAGGATGGAGCATCGGAAAATCTCCACTTCATGGCAAAACATTCCACTCAGTGAGAGATATGAGTTAGGCTGAGTGAGACAGAGAATAAGTGGTTCTGAGATTGACCACTATAGCACCACCTACTGGAGAGGGATCCCAGTTGGGGGTAGACTAGTACTAGGGTGGGAGTTCCCCCTCTCACTAGTTAGCAAGGGCCAGACCAGGATATATATACAAGCTGCAGAGGCTTAAGGGATATCTTTAGTCTTGGACAGGAGAACGCTCTACGTAGGTCAAGAACGTCGGTAATAAGCCTGGAGGTGCTTACATTCAGAATGAGAGAGAGGAGTAGGACATAGCCGCGTTAGAAGTGATATTGGAAAGACTTAGTCTCTCAGACAGTAGTGGGAGATGCGGACTTAGGCTTAGAGACAAGCTAGAGGGCAACTCTCAGGTTTTCAACATAGACTCTACCCAGGTCGGAAGTCAGTATTCTAAAAGCTTCCGGAGCAGGCACATCACTGAAGTATGCTGTAAATAGACATTGTAAATATGTACGGTAGTTGGGAAGTCAGAGTAGAATTCAAATATATATCATATTAAATGGGACTCAGTACTTCATTTAATGGTTCAGGGCACCCAACCCACAGATTCTCCAAGCCGCTCGGGAGAACAAATCGTCCAGAACATCTCGGGACAAGGTGAGTCACGACACCTAGGAGTGGGAAGGAAGCGGCCATGGTAAAAAATATTGGAAACCACGGAAAAACCTCTTGAAGGCTGCCGACAGTGGGGTTCAAACACACTATGTGCCGAATGCAAGCTCGCAGCTGTGGGACCCTAACAACACGGCCAACTCGCCCGGTGTAGAATTTGTAATTTCCACTGAGCTGAATACTATTTTTTTTTCCCCGCCATCCTTTCAAACTCCTTGGATCAACATGTAGTTTTCTTTTACTCAACATTCAGTTGAATACTAAATTCATTCTCGCCACCCTTTACAATTTCTGTTCCTTGGATCAATATGTTGAATTTCTAATTTTTATCCAGATGAACGCTGATTTAATACTCGTCACCTTTTTCCTAAGATCACCGTATAGAAACGCTTATTTCTATTTGTCTGAAAACTTTCAACGTCGACATCATTTCAAATTCATAGAACACTACGTAGAATCTGTGATTTATATTGAGCTGATCTCGAAATTCATGCTCGCCAATCTTTAGAGTTCCTTACATTAATATGTGGGATATCTAATGAATGCAGAATTCCTTCTCTGTACCATTTTACAATTCTATGACAAATACTGTATGTAAATTTATGAGATCCATTGTGCTGAACATTGAATTAAATTTTTCCAACCTGATAACATGGGGAGGAGGAAAATTATGTTGGTGAAATTACGCTTGAGGAAGTGGACAGGATGGTAAATAAACTCCATTGTCATAAAGCAGCAGGAATAGATGAAATTAGACCTGAAATGGTGAAGTATAGTGGGAATACACGGATGAAATGGCTTCATATTAACATGGAGTGTTGGTAAAGTACCTCCAGATTGGACAAAAGCAGTAACTGACCGACCGGGCGAGTGGCCGTGCAGTTAGGGTCGCGCAGCTGTGAGCTTGCATCCGGGAGATAGTGGGTTCGAATCCCACTGTTGGCAGCCCTGAAGATGGTTTTCCGTGGTTTCCCATTTTCACACCAGGCAAATGCTGAGTCTGTACCTTAATTAAGGCCACGGTCGCTTCCTTCCCATTCCTAGGCCTTTCCTGTCCCATCGTCGCCATAAGACCTATCTGTGTCGGTGCGACGTAAAGCAAATAGCAAAAAAAAAAGTAACTGACCGAGCTCGATAGCTGCAGTCGCTTAACTGCGGCCAGCATCCAGTAATCGGGAGATAGTGGGTTCGAGCCCCACTGTCGGCAGCCCTGAAGATGGTTTTTCGTGGTTTCCCATTCACACCAGGCAAATGCCGGGGCTGTACCTTAATTACGGCCACGGCTGCTTCCTTCCAATTCCTAGGCATTTCCTATCCCATTGTCGCCGTAAGACATATCTGTGTTGATGCGACGTAAAGCAAATAGCGAAAAAGAAAACAGTAATTGCACCTGTCTATAAGAAAGGGAACAGGAAGGATTGCAACAACTATCGAGGTATCTCATTGATTAGTATACCAGGCAAAGTATTCACTGCCATCTTGGAAGGGAAGGTGCGATCAGCGGTTGAGAGGAAGTTGGATGGAAACCAGTGTGGTTTCAGACCACAGAGGAGTTATCAGTTCAGATTTTCAGTATGTGCCAGGTTATTGAAGAATGCTACGAGAGGAATAGACAACGTTTTTCATGTTTCGTAGATCTAGAGAAAGCATATGACAGGGTATCGAGGGAAAAGATGTTCACCATACTGGGGGACTATGGGATTAAGGGTAGATCATTAAAATCTATCAAAGGCATTTATCCTGACAATTGGGCTGCATTGAGAATTGATGGTAGAATGAGTTCTTGATACAGGGTATTTACAGGGGTTAGACAATGCTGTAATCATTCACCTCTGCTGTTCGTAGTTTACATGGATCATCTGTGAAAGGTATAGAGTGGCAGGGAGGGATTCAGTTAGGTGGAAATACAGTACGCAGTCTGGCCTATGCTGAGGACTTGGTATTAATGGCAATTGTGCCGAAAGCCTGCAGACTAATATCTTGGAATTTGTAAATAGGTGCAATGAGTATAGTGAGATTTTTTTTTTTTTTTTTGCTAGTTGCTTTACGTCACACCGACACATATAGGTCTTATGGCGACGATGGGACAGGGAAGGGCTAGGAGTGGGAAGGAAGCGGCCGTGGCCTTAATTAAGGTACAGCCCTAGCATTTGCCTGGTGTGAAAATGGGAAACCACGGAAAACCATTTTCAGGACTGCCGACAGTGGGGTTCAAACCTACTATCTCCCGAATACTGGATACTGGCCGCACTTAAGCGACTGCAGCTATCGAGCTCGGTGGTGAGAAAATTAGCCTTTCGAAGACAAATTGATGTCAGTAGGTAAGAAATTCAACAGAACTGAATGTCACACTGGTAATACAAAGCTGGAACAGGTAGATAATTTCAAGTATTTAGGATGTGTGTATTCCCAGGATGGTAATATAGTAAGTGAGATTGAATCAAGTTGTAGTAAAGCTAATGCAGTGAGCTCGCAGTTGCAATCAACAGTATTCTGTAAGAAGGAAGTCAGCTCCCAGACGAAACTATCTTTAAATCGGTCTGTTTTCAGACCAACTTTGCTTTACGGGAGCGAAAGCTGGGTGGACTCAGGATATCTTATTCATAAGTTCATAAGTTAGAAGTAACAGACATGAAAGGAGCGAGAATGATTGCTGCCAAAACAGGTGGGAACAATGGAAGGTGGGTTCTCGGAATGAGGAGATAACGGCTAAGTTTGGAATGAATTCGTTGGATGAAGCTGTACGCATAAACGGGCTTCGGTGGTGGGGTTATGTGAGGCGAAGGGAGGAGGATAGGTTACCTAGGAGAATAATGGATTCTGTTATGGAGGGTAAGAGAAGTAGAGGGAGACCAAGACGACGATGGTTAGACTCAGTTTCTAACGATTTAAAGATAAGAGGTATAGAACAGAATGAGGCCACAGCACTAGTTGCAAATAGATATTCGTGGCGACAGTTAGTAAATTCACAGAGGCTTGCAGACTGAACGCTGAAAGACACAACGGTCTATAATGATAATGTATGTATGTATGTATGCTAACTTCCTTAAATCAACATAAACTGTATGTAAGGAGTTTATTGTTCTTACTTCATTTGAATACTGACACCGGCATTTTAATGGTTCGTGGGGAAGAGTATTTAAGCCCATCATTTTATACCACTGCACAATCTTTCGAATAAGGAATTAAAGCAAAATTAACTTAACCAATTTTTCAGAATTTTCCACATCCCTGTCCAGAAATAGGAATTTATCCAAGAATTGTAATTTTTTTTTTTCAGGTGTATATGACGATTGCAGAAATAGAAAATGTGAAGCAGTAGAGTCTGTATGTTCTCTTTATGGATGGTGCATATGTAATCCTGGCTTTGTCGCCTCGCCAAATGCTACTCAGTGCCTCAAGCGTAAGTTGCCATGTTTATACCTTTAAACAGTACATCGTAGCTTATTTACTTTTAGTAACTAACAAATTATAGATGAGTGTAATTTTGTAATCCATATTTGCTGTATTAATTTTCAGACCCCGAGCGAGTTGGCCGTGCGGTTAGGACCACGCAGCTGAAAACTTGTATTCGGGAGATAGTGGGTTCGAACCCCACTGTCGGCAGCCAGGAAGATGGTTTTCAGTTGTTTCCCATTTCCCACCAGGCAAATGCCGGGGCTGTACTTTAATTAAGGCCACGGCCTCTTCCTTCCCACTCCTAGCTCTTTAGGGTAAGGTTTAGTGTAAGGGAAGGCCTAATGGCCTTAACTACGACCAACAAAGCCGTTTATATATACATATATATCTATCCCATCATCGCCGTGAGACCAATTTGGGTCGGTGCGACGTAAAGCTAGTTGTTACTCTAAACATTAATCAGAGAAAAAGTGGAAGAGGTGCGAAATTTCTAAGGATGAAGAAAAGGAAGGAGCACGAAGGGTGTGCAAATCAAATACTCCCTCGATCCAGTACCGTACCGTCTGCGTCGGAAATGAACAAGAGATGCCCAAGGGTGGTTGGATAGGAAAGACTAAAGTGGGGTGCATTACACAAGTAAGTGGAAGCAATGCAAGACTGAGCTAAGGGTCCCGTTGTCGCCAACTCACTCTACCTAGTTCAGAGACCCTAGGATCGCCTCTCAACAGTCGCTTACGAAAGGTAGGGGATATCTTATATGTATTCTAACATGAGCTAAGGGTCCCGTTGTCGCCAACTCACTCTACCTAGTTCAGAGACCCTAGGATCGCCTTTCAACAGTCGCTTACGAAAGGTAGGGGATATCTTATATGTATTCTAACATCCTACCCACATGAAGAATGTGTACTCTTGTAGTTTTCTTTCTGCCCCTACACGTCGCACCGTTACAGATAGGTCTATCGGCGACGATGGGACAGGAAGGGGCTAGAAGTGGGAAGGAAGCGACCGTGGCCTTAATTAAGGTACTGCCCCAGCATTTTTCTGGTGTAAAAATGGGGAAACCACGGAAAACCTTCTTCAGGGCTGCTGACAGTGGGGTTCGAACCCACTATCTCCCGAATACTGGATACTGACAGCACTTAACCTCCTGAGACCCCTGGTATAGTATACTATACCTTACGTTTGAGGCATGATGTGGCGTCTTGTATTGTCACTTGCTGCATTTCTAGCACATGGTGACATCTGTGGGGACTAGTGAGAGCTATCAGTGCAGGAAAAATCAGAATATGCTTTAACTCTTTCCTTAAACCCAGAACCTAGTTCAAGCCAAATCTTGCAAAAATCCAAGTCCCGGGTCTCAGGAGGTTAAGTGACCACACCTATCGAGCTCGGTACTTGTGGTATCAGGCAATTCTCTATCCTAAATGTAATATCAGTATTTCCTATTTATTTCCAGGATCTGATATCGACGACCCTTGTGTTGATCCTATTCAGTGTACGGAGGCCTCTGGAACAGGCAGCACCTGTTATAACAATAAATGTGCTTGTCTAGATCAGTACAAATACAACGGGACAAGATGTACCCTTTATGTATGTAAGTATACAGTGAATATTTGCATTGCATCTTTAATAGATGTACTTTATGACAAGTAGTCGTCCTCTAGTGTAGTAGACAGTGGTTACATATCTAAAAGGCTGTCAGTATTTCGGCTACTAAGCCTTCTCAATTCAGTCTGAAAATGACTTTCTTCCTTGAACGCCCGGGAGGAGGGAAGAGAAAAGAGACGACTTCAACCACTTACAATAAAGTTACAGAAAATAAAAGGTAAAAAAGCAGTCATCTCCGTATGAGCATTGGAGATGCGTGGAGGAGGTCGGGCTGAGTGGCCCAGACGATTGAGGCGCTGACCTTCTGAACCCAACCTGGCAGGCTCGTTCCTGGCTCAGTCCGGTGGTATTTGAAAGTGCTCAAATACGTCAGCTTCGTGTCGATAGATTTATTGGCACATAAAAGAACTCTTGCGGGACTAAATTCCAACACTTTGGCGTCTCCACAAACCGTAAAGGCAGTTAATGGACGTAAATCCAATATTATTATTATTATTATTATTATTATTATTATTATTATTATTATTATTATTATTATTATTATTATTATTATTATTATTATTATCAATTAATATATTAAAAATGGTTATATATTTGGACAAATTTTTCTATTCCATTATAAATAGTCAATACGAAATCAATATGAAATTTATGGTACCGGTACCTAAATTTCATGCTAATAATAATTTTGCCGTAAAATCAACTCTAGTATAGTTGCCCATGTCTGTGGTGTAGTGCTTAGTGTGATTAGCTGCCACCTCCCGAGGCCCACACACGATTCCCGGCTCTGCCACGAAATTTGAAAAGTGGTAAGAGGACTGGAATGGGGTACACTCAGCTTCGGCAGGTCAAGTGAGTAGAGGGGGTTCGATTCACACCTCAACCATCTTTGAACTGGTTTTCCGTGGTTCCCTACTTCTTCTCCAGGAAAATGCCGGGATGGTTACTAACCTTAGGCCATGGCCGCTTCCTTCCCTCTTCCTTGCCTATCTCTTCCATTCCATCCTCCACAAGAGCATATCAGGTGGGACCACGTGGTTGAGGTACTGGTCCTCGTTCCCAGTTGTATCTCCGACCCACGTTCCAGCACACTGCACTTGAGGCGGTAGAGGTGGGATCCTTCACCGAGTCCGAGGCAGTAAGTATATTTTGCTGTTCCACAACAACGTGTCGGTCAGGAAACTAAAGACGCTATCTGGACACAGGGATAGACAACATCGCTACAGCCGCCTTACAGCCGTAACTTGGCACCTTCTGATTATCTTCTCTTTGGTAACATGAAGGACTCGCTCCACGATAAAAGGTTTGATGGTTAACTAGCCCCTCATGATGGCTGCCAGACAGGGGCCTAACCCTACCGGACCAGACTTTCATCATGCAGGCATACACATGCTAGTTCCGAGGTGATACACTGTTAAGTCAGTTGAAAGGGACAGAGATTATATACAGAAATGATTTTGTGAGGCTAAAAGATGTACTAACACATCGTAAACATGGAAGAAAATGAAAGAACTGGCTTTGTAAACAAAAAGTGTGATGCATTAGTTTTGGAGTAACGCTAGTAACTGGGCCCAAAATTCCACTACTTGTCTGATAAACTTCTAAGATTTAACTTACCACCAAGGAGCTATTATGTGTGCTGTTAAAAGTGTAAGCGTTACTTGTGAAATAATGTGGTATGCCTTAATTTGATTGGAGTTTGCTAGTCAGGGAAAAATATATTTCAGTATGGTCCCCAGTGATCGAGATGTTTATCATTGGTTCCGAAGTCCTTTCAACGGTATGTGTTTCAAAGGAAACACAAGTATGGTGTATGATGGTGTTATCCATCCGTTTGGTCTAGTACGGCTCTCAATCATCCTATTTCCGTTCATCTCTGTTCCCGGCATTTTCGTTTAGTTCAACGATCGTCATGTATTCTAACCAACGTGATTGTGGCCCTTCATATCCTCTTTTCCATCCACCATTCCGAGAATTTCACCCTTTTCCAGGGAGATTCTTCTCATTATATGGCCATAGTATGATAGATTTTGTCCCATTATACATAAGAATGCTGACGGTGAGATGGATAGATCGAATCACGAATGAAGAGATACTGAATTGAATTGGTGAGAGGAGATCGATCTGGCTAAATTTGACGAGAAGAAGAGATAGAATGATAGGAAACATTTTCTTTTCTTTTATTTCTTTATTATTATTATTATTCTCCAGATCACAGTAACCAAATACCCAATCGATCCATTGAATGAGAAATATAACAATGTTCATCCTAAGCCACCAAATTTCACCAACATAAATTGATAACACAAACTCCTAATAAAATTAATAATACAAGCGGAAATAATAATAATAGTAATAAACCCAAAACGTACTCCTTGGGCATGCCATGAAGTCCGTTGGATACTCCAGAAACATGACCCACAAAGATTGGGTCACCACAGTAGTCATCCTCCGTACCTTCATGCCACGTCCATCGTCTACCCTAAATATATCTATTGCCACTCCAAATTATGTTCTTTAAATAAAACATAAAAGCCAAATTATAACGCTCAGCACTTTTGTCACATTCATCCTTGCAGTCGCGGCACATTCCTTCTCTGCTATTGTACTTCTACTTGACGCACTCCGGGTTGCTGTGTCCACACTCCCTTACATCACCAGCCTGGACTTTGTTTACATTCATCTGCTCATGTTGCAACTTTATCCTTGTGCTACTTCTCTGTTTCTGTACTTCATATTTAATCCTACCTAATCTAATTTAAAAACCCAGCCACCCTCCACATTAAATTTGCCATCCCGTTTCCATGAAAATATACCATACTCACAAGTTACTCATAATTCAATACTAACACAACTACCATCACTTAGCCCGTCAATAAATAATTCTACAACACTACATACACCATCATTTCTCTATACTTCTCCAACACCACATTTCAACATCAAGCCAACATCACTTACCGCTTACTCGGTCCAATCCTTCTTTAACTTAACAACGTCTCCATACTTCTCCAAGACTTAATTAAATACCAACACAACTACCATCACTTTACCAGCTTCCCACTACAAGAATAAATGCACCCATCCCTAAATAATTTTACAACAATAAATACACCACTACTTCTCTATATTTCTCTAACACCATTCAACATCAAGCCAACTTCACTTACCACTTCCTCGCTCTATCAATCCAATACCACACATATTCATCAATATATAATACTACAACAATAGATACGCCACCACTTCTCCAATAAATAATACTACAACAATAAATACACCCACCACTTCTCTATACTTCTCCAGCACCACATTTCATTCTACCAAACCTCCTTCACTTACACGTCATACCATATCACCTCTCTATCTCCAAATTTCACCAATCAAGCCATCTTCATCTACAAATACCACACACTCATATACCATCGCATCCTTCAAAATACCACTTTATCTTCACCTACAAATACCAAACACTCATATACCATCGCCTCTCCAATACCACCTTTCACATACGCCACCAAACGAAAATTTACACACAAAAAAATAACACCACTTCTCAACACTACATTCTGACCTCAAACAATCTTCGAAAATATATACCACCTCTTACCCACAATTTCCACTTCAGCTCCACGTCATATACCTTCCACATTACACCACCAAATCAAAATTTACAAAATCCAAAATTTACCAAATAACACCACTTCTCAACATGACTTTCTTACATATAACAATCTTTATCTTCACTACTCACTAAACTATTGTTTTTTTTTTTTTTTACTTCTAGTGACTACACCCCTCTAATTTCTACCTGTATCCCACATGTCTGTCAGTTTTATATACCTTCCTGCTTCTCTACCACCTCTCTTAGCCGCCAATTCATCACTATCTTCACTCTGTTGTGTTCCTTTGCCTCCAACTTCAGCTCCCATCATCTCTGTTAAGCTTCTGCCCTTGCCTCTTTCCCAACTCAGATTGAGACAACCCCCGGCTGATCTGACGTCACCTTTTTTATCCTTCACTTCCCTCGCTTCACTGCTTTCACTCCCCTGCCTTTCTTCTTCACTGCTTATGGTCACCTTTTCACTTGTCACCTCTTCCTGAACTTCTTCACTGTTTATGATCACATTTTCACTTGGCACCTCTCCCTGACCCTCTTCACAGAGTACATTGTTATTGTTATCTCGCCTCCCTTCCCCACCTTTCGTTGCACTACTCACTTTTTCTTCGTCTTTTTTTATCTTCATTTCTAAGTCCATCAATCTATTCACAGACCAGATTCTCTTCCAATTTCTGCCTGATACCACTAGTTCTTGTCCTTTGATAGTTGCTCTCAGCCCTTGATTTATCGCACGTATCTTGTGTTTTCTGAGTATTTTCTCGTTCCTAATCGCCTCCCATCCCACGTCTCTCTTGATCCATATTTTCTCTCTCTGCACATTACTCGCATTGCCTATCACAGCATCAGCCATCAACGTAGAAAACAGTTCTACTTTGATAGGCCTGTTGCCCCTAGTTCTTCCCACTCTCTGCACATCGTCTATGTCCACTTCGCTAAAGTTAGGTTTCAATTTCCCCTGTATTAAGTCCACTATTTTATAAGTTGTAAGTACTTTGTCTTCTCTCAACTCCTCAGGCACCCCATATATAAATAGACATTTCTTCCTGCGATTTAACGTATTAGCATTCACTTCTGCTTTCAATTTCAACGTCTCCTCTTCCAATCGTCCTATTCTTTCTCTTAATATCGCCGCTTCTTCGTCGTTCTTTCTCACTTGTGATGTTATATCGTCAGTCCTTTCTCGTAACCATACCTTCATTTTTCCAAACTCCCTGGTTTGTTCTTGGAATTTGCTCAAAGGGGCACACTTCTTCCACCGCCTCTTTTACCAGTCTTTTGAATTCTTCCATGTCTTCCCATCCCTCATTTCCACTAGATGTCGGGCCTGGGTTCGGCTCGATCCCTCCAATCAATAGCAACATTATAACCACCGCCGCTGTTAACACTAATTCTCCTTTAATCACCAAATCCACTTTACACCCACCTGATTTTACTTCTTCTTTCTTCATTCTCCTCTGCCATCCTCCTATAGCCGCCCTGTATTGATCCACTCCAATCATTGTCGTCAAACTCCTCACAACCTTCCTGCACTCAGCACTCACTCCTTACTCCCACTCCCGAGCCCCTCCACTCAATGCGTCCGCTCTCCTTCGTGGCTTAAGCCGAACTGATGGAAACATTTTAAGACACCCAAGACTTGTTCAGTTGGTTTTTGAAGAAAGTGTAGGCGGTAAGAGCAGTAGGGGTAGACTAAGGTATGAATATGACAAGCAGATTAGAGAAGATGTAGGATGCAACAGTTACGAAGAAATGAAAAGGTTAGCACAGGATAGGGTGGCATGGAGTGCTGCATCAAACCATTCTATGGACTGATGATTCAAACGACAAACTACCCTCCAAGGAAAGTTTTGGCTTGACCTGGTCCAACATTTTCTTATTTCTAATTCTGGCTATGCACAGTATTCTCAGCAGACGACACTAACACCACAGCTCAAATGCATCGATGTTCTTCCAGTCAGCTTTCGTAAGGGTACAAGTTTTGGAACCTTAAGTGACTATGGGGGTAAACGACGGCCTGCATTTGATTCTCTTAGTGATATTCCTGTTTTTACAGATATTTTTCAAAATTATCATTGCGTTTCTTAAAAGTGACAGACGCAGGTAGACATCAGGGGTGCAGTCACCTTCGCAATTAATTTTAAAACCAAGGAAGATTACATTCTTGATCATCTCTGTTTCTTCATGGTTAATTTTAATATCATCTAGGTTTTCTGCTCTAACCAGGATCTTAGTCTTGATATTAAAATTCAGCCTAACCATTTCATTATTTATTTATCTCATTTCACGTTATCTGGTAGTGTTATTTTTGTTAAATACATCAAATTTAAGTGGTTTATATATAAATATGTGGTTCTTTAACTATTGCAGCGAAACTGAACGAGCCTTGCGACGTGGAAACACAAGGCTGCTATCTGGAGAAGAGTGGCGGATTTAATAGGACACAGTGCAAGGATGGGTTGTGTCAGTGCAGAGAGCAGTATTTCCCATCCAGTGACAATCTGGAGTGTGGTAGGTGTCTCACATTTCCATTATCAAAAATTTGTGAAGACCAATCCGAGTGTACTAAATCTTCTAGTATGAGCTAGAAGAACTTTGTTCCTTTCATTGAGCTATCTCAGCCTCACCTTCAGGTTTGAAAACTTGATTGAGATATAAGGGATACTAGTAATGCCATTCCTTATGCAGACGTTCCCTGTGATGGAGTACAGGTGTCGCTCAAAGGGTTGGTCACTGTGTACAGTCGCTCAAAAAGAAAAGAGCGCATGGTATTGTATAAGTTGCCCGCAGATTCAGAAACAATTGATCCTATAGATATGTAACGCGTGTTATGAATATCCACAGGGTTGGTGTCTATAGTCCTTGTAATTTCCTCGTTAACGACCGGAAAGCTTTTGAAGCCTTGTTGGCCGGCCTTGTCCGCGATGTCCCAAGACTTCCTCACTCTAGACACAGCGATGTCAGCTCACCGTTTTAACTACTTAACCTCTGAGAGCGAGCAGCGAGACTGGACGGAACTGCGTGCAGCTGTGCAACACTGGAGACCTGACAAGCGAGCCGGCTTCAGGATCGGCACGCTTTTGAAATACTCCACGTCACTGACAAAGCAAGCATGTTATTGGCCAAGAGCCATGTGGTATTGGTATCAACAGAAAAGACTGTAGACAGACATAAATATGGATAATCTCAGGGGTGGTATTGCTTAACGTTTGAGTCGCCGGTCGTTAACGAGGGACTTGACAGAACTATACATGGGAGGGAATGATATCTTCTATAGGCTATAGGCCTAAATAAAATCGTTATGAACGTCTGTCTGTACATTGACTATTTTGGCCAAATTTTCATTTAGTTATCCTTTTCAGGTGTAATAATGACCATCTGCATAGTTTTTAGCTTTGGTGTCTGTTTGTTTGTTTGCCTGAGTTCTTATAACTTGAAAACTACTTGACATATTTCTACCAAAATTCATATTTAGAATCCACTGTCCCTGGGTAGGTTTCAGGGCCAATATTGTTTCCAAATCCCTGAAATGACTGGGGGTTTATACGAAACGGAAACCTTGATTTTGCACTCCAACAAAATATACACAACCAAAAACGAAAATCTACCTGCCTTAAGGACACCACGTACTCTTACACGATGAAAAAGTATATTTTTTGGCATCACTTTAATAAGTATTTTCTGGGTTTTGTGCTAAAGGTACAGCTATGATTCTTGTAACATATAAAAATCAGTATATTCTGAGCTGTTTATATCCATGTAGTACTACTTTGCTTTTATAGGATGTGTTAAATGAATAAAAATTTGGACAGATACGTTTTCCAAAAAAAATTGTATAAGTGACTTCAGGTACACATTTCTCAGTTGTTTTTGATTCAAATACTCTCAAATTTTGTTCACATACTGGGAATAGACGTTGGCAGATGAGTAACCACTTTGTTTCTTTATTATTGGGACAGAATGTAAGAAAAACATTCCGAACCCTTTCTTTTCAAATTTATTCAAAAACATGTATCAATTTTTCTCTTCCCAATTCAGGCCTACTATTTTTTGGAAATGAAAATAGGTTAACATTCAAGTACTCCATTAGGAAAGTTAATGTACAAAAAATTAGCCCTCTATCTTAAATGGTTTCCTAGTTATTGGTACCTAAACATGAAAAATGAGTATTAACGGGAAACAGCTGGCAAAGACATGTAAAGTAGGCGTGACGCTTGGGACGCTTATAATAAAACACGAATTTAAGGTACTTTTAGACGTCTAAACCCCAACAAACTATATATATTTGGATTCAGAAAAGAATGAAGAATGTTATGGTGCCAAAATAAAAAAACCGATTTTTTCATCATGCAAGAGTACGTGGTGTCCTTAATAGAAATCAATTTTTAAACGAAACATTTCGATACGAGGATTAATAAGGGAGGTATAATTAACGGACCATTTTTCAGTCTAAGTTCGAGCGGCCTTTTTTTAGCATTTTTTGTCGATTTGTCTGTTCGTCCGTTTGTTGAGTTCTTATAATTGGGAAACTACTCTATATATTTCTACCAAACTTATATCTTTCCTTGCGTGAGTAATAGGATCAATATTATTTCTAAATCTCGGTTTGGTTTGGGTTTTGTAGGAAGTCGAAACAGTGGTTTTTACCCTCCCACAAAATATACATGACCAACGTTAACGGAAAATTACCAGCTTTAATGGAAATCAATTTCTAAAACTATTTTCTCATGTGCACCTTTTAGATAACAAGGCAGTTGTCATTAACGGACTGTTTTAAAAGCTGTCAATTCATTTCAAGATGGGTTAAAGGGTTTAACTAAAGAGCCATTTTACTCTTTTCTATAGAACAGATAATAAGGGAGGTTATCGTCAACGATTGGTTTCACCAGTCTTCAGCCACAGTGCCACTACCGGTTTCAGATAAACAACAATATGTAATTAAGAAGTAGGGAGAACTATGCACAACTTCGGACCAGGACTGTATCGTTCAATAAATTCTGTGATCTGCCCCACTCTGTCTCCACTTTGTTCAGCTTTATCGTACTTCACGTTACTGCCACGTGCTTGGCTAGAAGAATATCAGTTTAACATGCCGTATTAAACGTTTGAATGCAGGCATGTAACTTCGCATAAATTCATCAATGAATCGTGAAATCGATTACCAATTCCCGTGCGAAGTACGGGTACATATGCTAGTTTTGAAATATAATGCAAATTAAGTCTGATAAAATATCAAATGCACCGGGCGAGTTGGCCGTGCGGTTAGGAGCACGCAGCTGTGAGCTTGCATCCGGGAGGTAGTGGGTTCGAACCCCACTGTCGGCAGCGCTGAAGATGGTTTTCCGTGGTTTCCCATTTTAACACCAGGCAAATGCTGGGGCTGTACCTTAATTAAGGCCACGGCCGTTTCGTTCCCATTCCTAGGCCTTTCCTATCCCATCGTCGCCATAAGAATTATCTGTGTCGGTGCGACGTGAATCAAATAGCAAAAAAATATTAAATGCAAGTAACATACAATATCATGCACTCATTCTCTTTTTTTAACAACTACAAAGTTTAGAGGGCTTGGCTGACTAACATGTAAAAGCATACTCTGGCTCAGAGAGGAAAGCAACAGGAAACTACCTCGCTCCTCATATCCCTAGCACGTCCCTTGGTAGAAAGGAAAATCACACAGTACATTCTTAACCGTCTAGAGAAAGAAAATGAACAAAAGTTTGGTTCAGAGAAGGTGTGCGGTTGTTTGCTTGTTTGTTTGTTTATTTGTTTATTTGTTTTTGTTTGTTTCTTTGTTCGTTTGTTTGTTATTTCAGAGTTACACGTTTCAACAAGTTTTTAATTTTTGCTTTCTTATCCGTTTTGTACCTGCTGATATTTTTATTCTTCCTCTCATTCTTTTATATATTTCCATTACTGAGCATGTATGAGTCTCAGAATCGCATAACCAGCGCTAGGTTTAAGGAGGGCATCTTCTGTGTACAGTACTGTATATCCAATCGCCGGTAAAAACATCGTAAGCGATGATCGGACGAAGTAAACAAACACTGGTTCACCTGCCTGCGTAAGGAGACAGGATTATTGTATCCAGCGCGTTCTTTCTCGTTCAGGAATGGGGAAGTTATTTGGTAAGTAACATAACTCTGATGTTTTCGCAAGTCAGCAGGGATCGAATTCCTGTTATGTGGGAGGCGCACATTCACAGTGGTGAACACATTATTTCGAGGTTTTGGCTTTGGAGAATAATTTGTTATTAAAGGCACGCCATATGCTATTCGTTTAAAACAAAGCAGCATAAGTTTTAAATTACAAATGTATTTTAATATGGTTCATTACTTTTATCGTGTAAACTTTTCTGATGCGATTCACGGCAGGAAGGGCATCCGGTCTTAAAACTTGCTACGAAGAGTCATCTCACTTCATATGCGATCCCACAGATCACAACCCCCAGATGGTTCGGCTCCATTGCCAAATGGTTAGCATGCTGGCCTTTGGGCAAAGGGGTCGGGCTCGATTCTGGGCCGTGGCGAGGATTTTAACCTTCACTGGTTCCTTCCTTTGGCACAGGGGCTAGGCGTTTGTGCCGTATTCAAGTTAGAATTCATCTTAGATAGTGCCTCATCCCCACACGCGCACAGGCCACCTATAGGGCGTCTACTCGAAAGACCTGCAGCAGACCTCCCCGGGAACAATACGCCGTTATTATATCAACCCCCATATATATATATATTGTTATTTCAGAATTAATTTATTTCGTACGTTAAATGTAGAAGCTTGAAGGTTTTTCATATTGGCTATTGTTTGTATGTGTAAAGAAACGGGAAAATCGGAGATAATTTTCGACTTTAATAACCATAATATTAAGCAGTTAGATGAATCACCAGTGTTAACGCACCCTGGGAAGGACCAACGAAGGGTTTTCATATCCCTCTCCGAAGGGGAAGGGCGGGCCAACTAGAAGGTGACACCTTCACTCCAACCAGGAGATTCGGCGGGTGTGTTTGACACGGGAGATTATCAATCGGCTATCGTCTGCTACCGAATGTACAGGACATTGTCTACGGTTTATTAGCAATGCCCATTATCTATTGCATATGAACGACAATGGTACTTGTTATGTATTGTACCTACTGTTACCTGACACCGTGTATCTGATATCTTAAATGTGTTGTTGAACTGCTAAGTCTATAGTCTGATTTCAAGGACTAGATGACTTCTGAGAAGGTGTCTTGCGTTTTGCGTTTTCCGCAATTTTAAGGAATCGCATCACATTGAATAACTGACAAATATTTTTAGGTATCTCCTACTCAGGGCTGTCATCCGAGTTCACTCAGTCTCGTAAGATTAAAAGAGGTGCTAGCTGATATGAGAGACAGCGGGCCCAGTCAAGAAAGCCAAGCAATACGGCTGAAGGTAATGTCATGCTGACCACCTGACACTGCAATATCTGCGGGTTATCTGGCTGGGAAGCAGTCGTTTAGCCAGGCAATTCCAGCCCTTGGGCCAGGATTAAAATCTAGGAATCGAATCCAGTACCTCAATATAACAGACTGACTTGTTGTTACTCATATAGTATGAGTCACGCGTAATTAATATAAAAATGTAATTCGTCTTAGGTCAGCATCATAAATAGTTTTCATTCCTCCCCTGAAGGGGGAGGCGAGCCACTCAGAAGATTACGTCCTCTCTCTCTGGCCAGGAGATACGGTGGACTGTAAGATGGAGAAGTGAAGAATTGAAGGAGGTGGTTGGGAACAGTGTGAATAATAAGGTGACAGGAAAGTTTTTGTCGCTCTCTTGGCCAGGCTTGACTGGTTCAATAACTGGAAGCTTGCTTGCTTTTTAATTATTTTACTGTTTACTAGCAAATATACCTGTGCTTCGCTACGGTATTCTACATTGTATACGGATATCGAAGTAAACTACCGTACATGCAGTGAATACGATTTAAAAAATATATATATATATATATCTTAGCTTTATCCGAGAAACTGCATGGGCAGGTCCCCATACGTTGTTTCAAATGTAAAGCGTGAGTTGCAGAGTTATGCTGATAACGGCAGGCTCACTTCCCTACTGCGCTGTCACAATCTATTTGGTGAGTTTTCGTTACAATGGCAGTGATTAAAATATCCGACTCAGCCCGGAATCGAAACAGGAACTCTATGAACCCAAGGCCTCAACGATGAACTCTCAGCTTCCAGACAAATTAGAGTTAAAATATATACATTTTTTTTTTTTTTTTTGCTAGGGGCTTTACGTCGCACCGACACAGATAGGTCTTATGGCGACGATGGGATAGGAAAGGCCTAGGAGTTGGAAGGAAGCGGCCGTGGCCTTAATTAAGGTACAGCCCCAGCATTTGCCTGGTGTGAAAATGGGAAACCACGGAAAACCATTTTCAGGGCTGCCGATAGTGGGATTCGAACCTACTATCTCCCGGATGCAAGCTCACAGCCGCGCGCCTCTACACGCACGGCCAACTCGCCCGGTAGAGTTAAAATATAGAAGAATATAATTTATTCTTGGAATTCTGCATGTTTAAAATTTGTTTAGAGCAATTCATCGATGGTGCGTGTAGAGAATGTTTTCCGATAGCCGCAGAAAAATATTTAGGTTGCCCAGCATGAACACAGAAGTAAGCGCGAAGTAAAAGAATTTGGTATTTGGTTGTCTGTGATGGTGGCATATAGTGAATTCTTTTAGTGTTCCTCTTGGATTATAGGTAAAGTTTCCGAGAGTTCTGTGTCATTTTTCATGAAGATAACTTGTGTTATAAGACGTGACGAATATTTTCCCTCGTTTGTCGTTGATGCACATACACTCATAAGCTAGTGAAGATATAAAACTTCCGCGACGATAAATACCAGTTAAATTTTGCTGATTCGGTTTAAGTTAGGTTTTTAAGTTTAAAACAAATAGTTAGTGCCAGTGTATTTTTGTGAAAACCATGAGTGTACTGTGCTATCACGAAAGGCCACCGGATGAAGCTGTAAGTACATTGTGTAAAATCTGCTATAGAATAAGTTATACCGGTGTCGTCACTGCCGTGAATATCAATTTGGAAATATGTGCGAGTGTGTGGTTGAAAATATTCTTGAAAGACCCTTCTGAGTTAGATCTTTCCGCGAAAAATGCAGCCTTATAACATAGTAATGTTGACTCTAGAGAGTGCAGTGGGGCTACGATTGCTTGTATTAGAAAGAAAATATTTGCCGCTAGGGTAACGAATGTGTTCATCGCACGCCACTGCATTTTAGATCGGTACATTTGTTAATAATGGAGGGCACCCTTGCCTACAAACAAACACAATCCGGTAGGGGAGTTTTGAACAAAATTGCATGCTCCCTTGTCTTCTGCAAATCAAATCGAGAAGAGAATAATTCATTACAATGGTAGGCCCTCCTTAGATGACAGTTACACGCGAGTTGGAGAAGTACCCCTTCCTACAGCCAGTCAAAGTCGACTTGGGGAGTACTGATTACAATAGCTAACACACCATTTCCTGATGGTTACAAATTGACATCAATGAATATATATATATATATATACATCGACATACGAAAGTATATGCATATTTACAATATTGCAGACCATCATTTACAGATTAACTGCTGCTAAACGGTATGTCATACTGACAAACGGATTTTACCGTAAGACGCCGTATTTAGCGGTCCAAATGGCTGATCCTATAACATTTTCTCTTACATCATCTATTCATCGGTCAGATTGATTAGAAACGCTGAATAGTGTGAAATTTGGGTAAGATTGTCTCACAGTGCATTACTTTTCGGATAATTATGTGACAGCTACAAGCATAGCTTATGGCTCACATATGGCTACCGGATAGGCCAATGATAGTGTAGAATTTGATGGATCTGTCTCACCTATAGGTGATTCAAAGTATGAATCATGCGTGTAAAAAGTGCAAAATTTACCTACAGTCGAGAAATAGAGACAAATATATCGTATAAGGGATAGAGATAAGACAAAATTTAATAGGACCAAAGTTGTAGATCCCTCCAAATTGAACTAAGATTCTGCCATCCGTTTTATGATAGGACTTACTGTTTAGCCATGAAATACCTTGAAACGAAGGTCTGCACCGTCATTAAAATTGCCTTCATATTTCGATATTCTTCGGGGATAAAAAGTGAAAAATTTAAAGATCTTGGACATTTTCCGTTGGTTACAAGCTAAAACGTATAATTTTCCCTGATTGCAATTTTCTAGCTCGTCTGGTAGGTTATGCCAAAATCTTGATTTTGGGGTGGGGGGAAGGGGGTAGAAATTAGGACTTTAAGGAAACTAAAGCTAAAAGATATGTAGATAGTCATTATTACTCCTTAAACTGATAGCTGTATGAAAATTTCGCCAAAATAGTAAATGTACAGACACACGGTCGTTACAATTTTATTTATGTAGATAGACAAGGAGTCATCTCCACGTACAACACCTTTTGGGCTATGTCCGTTCATGATATCTCCCTTATTAATCCTCCAGACGAAAAAATGCACATGAGAAAAGTTTTAGAAATGGATTTCCATCAAAGATGGTCAATTTCCAGTCAGGTTGGTCTTGTAAATATTGTGGGAGGATAAAATCACTGTTTCGGTTCCCTATAAACCCCCAGTCCATTCCGGGAATTTGAAATGACATGGGCCTACCTTTGGATAGGAGGATGCTACATACAAAGTTTGGTTGAAACATCTTCAGTAGTTTTCAGGTTATAGGAAATATGCTTTACACGCATCCGCTTTTGAGATAAGTCCGTTGGGACTTGTGCTGAAAAACTGTCCGTTAATGATATCTCCTTCAGTAATCCTCCTATGCACATGATACACATAAGAAAAAAGTTTTAGAAATTGATTTCCATTAAGGAAGGTAGATTTCCAGTAATGTTGGGTGTGCGTGTTTTATGGGAGTGCAAAATCATGGTTTCAGTTTCGGATACAGCCCCAGTAAATTTAGGTATTCGGAAATAATATTGACCCTAAAACCTACCTAAGGACAGGTGGATTCTATATATCAAGTTTGGTAGAAATATATTCAGTAATGTTCAAGTTATAAGAACTCAGACAAACAAACAGACACCAATGCTAAAAAAAAATTAAAAATATGCACATGGCCATTATTAAACCTTAAACGGATAACTGTACGGCCAAAATGTACAGACACACAGTCGTTGCGGTTTATTTATACAGATTTAGCAGATGAGTTATTTATTTTGACTTTAGCAGTGGAGGAGTTAGGGCTCGTGGCCCCCTCTTACGTTTACAGGATACGTAAATTACAGATTAATGTACAAATGCTGTAGAAAAAATATACTGTCTATACTAATATTATAAAGAGGAAAAATTTGTTTGTTTGTAACGAATAGACTCAAAAACTACTGAACCTATTTTAAAAATTACTTCACCTACAGAAAGTTACATTGCCAATGAGTAACATGGGCTGTACTTTATTTTCAAAACAATTCGAGGTGGGGGGGGCACGGGGGGATATAAAATAATAGGCTAATATAGGCAAAATTTCGAATTTGTCGTATAAGGACGAGACAAAGCTCAATTTAATCCTCTTGGCGAAAAGAACAAAACTCGGTAAGCCCTATGGGCTCGAAAACCACGTTTTAAGGCCCTAAAACCAACCGTAATGGAGATATTGGAACCACACTACCCCTGCTCTAGGAATCGGATAAAGAAACGAACGGCCGTAACCATGGCAACGTCAGCTCCAGGATTCTACAGCAGCTAGATTATACATGTACGTTTGGGCATAGTTGCCAACCAAAATTGATACACATATGACTTACCATCTGGAAAAAATAAACTGTTGTGTAAGACGCTCAAAGCACTCCTTTGGGCGGGGATGGAAAGGGAATGAAGTATAAAAATAATAGCCCGGGAGATCTCCGTAATACAGCGACCAGCGGTTGCGACGGGCCTCCGTTTTCACGTACTGGCTTAGGTTTCAGCATTTTGCGGAGTCTGTTACCTATAGTTTAAACTATTTTCTATCAAATCGTGGAGTAGTAGGATCACTGATGTTATTAGTGCCGATATTCTGGTCCACTTTTACGATCATTGTAACCATGAAAACAACCTATATACTGTACACCATTGTCAAGATAGTGCGCCCATGACTTGAAAAAATTTCTCAACATTTATACTGAGATTTATTATATGATGTGCAACTTGAGTGACAAGCCCTGAGAATTATAATTCTCGATAATTATAGCAGTTTCTTTTATGCATCGCGTATTTCCTTGATCATTTGTAATAGTTCCGAAGTTTCGGATCAAACAAATACATTCAATAATATTTATATTTGTGGTACTATCTAGCGGAAGTATACTTACACTAAACCTTCAGGTTTGTGAAGGGAGCAGGTATATCTAGGTGGGAATGAAGGGAAAACATGGTAGCAAAAGATCTTAGAGATCGACGCTAATTAGGAACTATTTAGAGGTGTCCATGAAGAAAAGAAGAAGATACACCATAATTCCAAACATGACAAATAATGTCTACGTACTTAAGTAAATACACCAGTGATATAAATGTCTAATGAAGTCAGTCACACCGATAGTATGAGTAACTAAAGCCAGTTTCTGATAACCCGTACGAAGAACGGGTACTTCTGCTAGTTGTATTATAAAATCAAACTAAGCTAAATAACAGATTTGGAGAACATAATGAAGAAAGAAAGCAAAACTCAAGAAATAAATGAAAAGAAATTCGGAGCACAAACGTAAAAAGAAAGAGAACAAATTATAATGAAAACAAGTAAAATGTTAACTGAAAAATATAAGCCAATGCATAAACAGAACAAAACATAATGAAGTAACGGGAAAACAAATATGGCAAGAAACAGTGATTATGTACATGAGTTAAAAGCTAAATATTATGCACATTTACACTAAAACAATAAAAATACCATTAACCTAATATTAATTATAAGGAACAACGGTATGGATGTATGACTTCAGGAAAGGGGTGATACGAGTATGTCTGAGTGAATGAATTAATAGATGAGGAAATGAATGGAGGGATGATTATTCTTGATGATCAGTTATTTAATGCGTTGTAATACTATGGTGATGATTAGACACCGGAAGTTCAGGCATTTATTTGTGCTAAAATAGGCAGAAAAATAAGTACTTCACATTTAGGAAATAGTCAGTAAAATAATTAACATAAGCAATTATAATGACAAAAATGGGCACTAAACTAATAAAGATGCTTTAATGTAAACTACGTAACACATATATGCATTATATTTTAGTACTTACAGTAGTCTTAGACCCCTCTGTCGGTGGGAATAGTAAAATAAGGTTGTAAGGGGAGACGACTAAAAGGGGGACAGAGCCTCTCACCGTGGGAGTGGGGACTGGCAACCACGGTTCCCCCAGCTGAGTCTGGCGTTGCTTCTACTTACTTGTGTCAGGTTCCTCGCTCTTATCTTTCCTGTCTGACCTCCCTTCGTCAACTCTTGTTCATTTCCGACCCCGACGGTTTTAAATTCGCAAGGCTAAAGGAGTCTTTCATTTTCACCCTCTTCGTAGTCGTTCCCTTTTTTTGCCGATACCTTCATTTTTCGAAGTATCGGACCTCTTCCCTTTTTCTTCTGATTAGTGTAATTAGAGGATGGTTACGAAGTTGTTCTTGCTCTTAAAACAATAATCATCATCAGCACTTAATCTTACGTAGCAAGGACGGCAACTGGCAACCCGCTCGACCATTTAGCTTGTGGAGTTTTCAGTAGACATGTATGTAATATGAAAATATCTTTTATGTAAATGTTATTTTTTATGTATTAAGTTAAAATGGAATTTTTATTATTAATACAGTACATTGGAATTATATATTTTTCTTTCCATTGATTCATTTTAACACATAAATAACAGCAGAAAATTTCAACAACAAAAGACAAAATGGAGAAGGGGTGATATTAAAAAAATACAAAAGAACAGAAAGAAGAAGGGCATGATTGGCTGTTTAGGATTATAGGCTAGGGATTAAACCAGGGTTTCTGAACAATGGAATAGAAATTGGGTACGCAGACCACCCGAGTGTATTGTCTGGAATGTTTTACGCCGCACGGACACAGGTAGGTCTCGAAACGATGATGGGATAAGATTTACCACACGCATTTTTTGTGTATCAATCAGCTGCTGTATTATTTGCAGTAGCGTAGCCAGGATAGGCCGATTGGGAGTGGGAGAGGGGGATGCTTGTAGTTACATGATGGTAGAACGCAATGGAGGTGCTTGAATGACTTGTCATTATAAGGACACTGATACAAGTACATTACAGATCTGTTGGTTCTATGATTATGTCTCTGAATGTTTATTTAGTTTATTCTCAGTTTCTGTTTATTTTATTTTCGTAAAAATTCCATGGGGGTTCTAACCCCCCCATGGTTATCCCCCTGATTATGTGTACTGTTTTAATTACACTGTAGCGTAAAATTGATATGGGGTACGCTTCTGAAAATATTTGATTTTAATTATGTGAAATTGTATAGTTTCAGATTCCTCTTCAATAGTCAGTTCTAGCTTACTGATGGTCGTCGCTGCATTGATGCTGACATCTATCAACCACCGGAAGAATTACACATGAAACCACCTGACGCACTATCGTCAACTGGTGCTCCAGTCTCGCTTCTTTTCTTACTATAATATTTAAGTACAAAATACTGTATATTATTCTATCCTTGAAGAGTAGAAATGTAAAAAGTCCAATTTTATAGAAGTTACCACCATAAATCTTATTTCTCTGTATTATAACGTTTGTTGTGTTGTTTGACGGGTTATTAGTCCGTTGGATTTCTTAACGCGGTGCCAAGGGCTGTATGTGTATGTATATAAATAAAGTTGAAGTGTCTACTGGTTATTTGATCAGAATCAGAAATGATGCTTTAACATAATACATTCTGAACTTTATCCATACCGCCCAGAAAGCAGCCATGAAAGTGCATCTCCTATGGATTTAAGGCCACGCTGGTACAACGATGAACGAGATAGTAGACCAGTTAGCGAAAGAAGCCACAACATGGAAATACCGCCTTTACAAACACTTACCATATGCTGATTTCCTGCCCACAATCAAGCAACAGGCCTACAGGGAATGGTTTGAATACTGGAAAACGTCACAGTTTGCAAGAGTAAAGCACTATGCTAGAGATCAGCACACCATCCCAACGCAAGTCTGGTTCAAGAATTTGAAACTAACGAAGAACCTTTCGTCTTTAATTAGAATATGTTTGACCGGGCGAGTTGGCCGTGCGCGTAGAGGCGCGCGGCTGTGAGCTTGCATCCGGGAGATAGTAGGTTCGAATCCCTCTATCGGCAGCCCTGAAGATGATTTTCCGTGGTTTCCCATTTTCACACCAGGCAAATGCTGGGGCTGTACCTTAATTAAGGCCACGGCCGCTTCCTTCCAACTCCTAGGCCTTTCCCATCCCATCGTCGCCATAAGATCTATCTGTGTCGGTGCGACGTAAAGCCCCTAGCAAAAAAGAATATGTCTGGGTCATGGATGCTATCCGAGTCATATACATTGGATCAAGGTATTGGACACCCTTACTGCCCATATGACACTGGAGAAATCGTCGACTTTAACCACATCCTACTGTCATGTAAGAAGTACTCCCAACAGCAGAACCATCTGTACTCTTCTCTAGAGAACTTAAATACCCACTACAACCTCAGATGTCATCCTCTTATCAAACCTCACTCCAAACTTATGCGCTGTAATTTGTCAATATTTATCAGATTGTAGTATTAAGTTATAAGTTATGACTCTCTTTCAACCAAGAAGACCTATGAATGTATGCTATCTCAGTCTGTAAATACTGGCCGCATGGTCTTCCGAGGCCGAACGCCAATGGAGGGGGGAGGTGAAAGCATTCTTTGGACAATTGTCACTGTTGAAATACGGGTCTTTATTTTTAAGTATTATATTGAATTCCTATTCTCTAAATTATTCATATCAGAATTTACATAAACATTTCTTATTTAGATAATGAGACCTCATTGTTTAGATTAGGTATATTATTTTCATGACGCGAGTGTCCGACTCGTTGGCTGAATGGTCAGCGTACTGGCTTTCACTTTAGAGGGTCGCAGTTTCGATTCCCGGCTGGCTAGGGGATTTTAACCTTCATTGGTTAATTCCAGTGGCTCGCGGGTTGCGTGGTTGTGCTGTGTCCAAAATCCCTGCAACTCACACATCACACATAACACTATCCCTCACCATAACAATACGCAGTTACCTACACATGGCAGATGCCGCCCACCCTCATCGGAGGGTCTGCCTTACAAGGTCTGCACCGGGCTAGAAGTAGCCATACGATTTTTTTATTATTATGAGGCGAGCAATGTAAATTCAAGGGACGTAATGCTTCTCGTGCAATGTATTAACTGAATTGTTACCATATAGCACATTTTTCTGGAAATATAATATGTTGCGAATTTAAATAAATTGCCACAATGCGAGTAAGTTGTGTGCACCACGAGGAAAATCCAACTATACAAATGACTATGCACAAATATTCTCATTTCCTTCGAAAGAGGGCAGGAGACATTTATGGAAGTCGAACATCCTAACCAAAAGTGTAACTATTAAGAATACAAGAGTATGTTTCTCTCATTTCCCCAGCTGATGGTGACCTCTGCTTTTGACTTTCTTCTTACTGTATAGATTTATAGCAGTGCGTTCTGTTGATATAGAACAAGCCTTGAATAACCTATATTTGTGGGTTTTTCTGGTGTTTTAATGTCGCACTAACATATCAGTTTTCGGTGTCGTAAGGATGAGAAAGGCCTAGCTAGGATTGGAAAGGTATAATCCGTGATCTTAAGTAAGGCATTTGCCTGGTAAGGAAATAGGAAACCACGGAACACATTTGTGTTTTTTCTTGGGTTACGAATTATTGAGGACATGCGAAGTAAAAGCAAAATCCGGTCTAAAATGTAGAACTTAATGCAGTTTATAAAATCAAACCCTCTATTAAGAAATGCATTTATTTCTGCTTCCCCCATTTGGAAGCTATCAAAAAGAAAAAGCTTACATAAAAAGTTGATTGACAACTACAAGGGTCGCGTAAAATATGTCTATAAATGATTGTCTACTAAATTATAGCCTACCTATTACTTAATAAAAATTGTATCAATGAATAATTTTGAAACCTATCTACAAAGATATAGCTAAGAGTATAAATGATGTCTTACTATTGTCAGATATACGGACGAGTAAAGTAATCTTTATACTTTGATGCATTTCAAGCCCACTTATCGTAAAATTACATAGATTTCTTTTGACAAGTTGCTTTACGTCGCACCGACGCAGATAAGTCTTACGGTGACGATGGGATAGAAAAGTGCTAGGAGTGGGATGGAAGCGATCGTTGCCTTAAATAAGAAACAGCCCCTTGCCTGGTGTGAAAACGGGAATTCACGGAAAACCATCTTCAGGGTTACCGACAGTGAGGTTCAAACCCACTATCTCCCGAATGCAAGCTCATAGCTGCGCGCCCCTAACTGCGCGGCCAGTTCACTTGGTAAGTTGTATAGACCTTACTTACGAGATTACAGTAGTGATGGGCAGTCTGATACGAGGTCTAGAGATTTCTCGAGACTAACGCAGGCACTATTTCTCGCGATAAATTTCGAGAGATCTCGAGAGCTTTGTCCCTACAATGTGTGGCGAGCAGCGCGTCGTAGGACTACGGGTAGACAGAACGACCTGAATGTTGTTTGTGCCGAGTATGCGAATAGCCAACCACGGGCCTTCTCTATTTCGTAAATACGTGTCAACAAGCGACTAAGGTGTTCATTTCTTTCATTTATACCGAGGTCTATTTCGACGCATTTTAACATAATTTTAAAGGATACGCATTCTGGCACTGTATGCATTAGTAAGTACGCGAATGTGTAGGCTAAGTACAGAAACTGACGGCTACTGTAGGTACACCTACCTGAATAGTGGAGGCGTGCATTATTCGAACTCGAAACGGGGCAAGATGCGCCTGACTGCATATGCAACCACTATTAGGCATGAGTGGAACATGTAATCTTAAATGTCTGAGTTTGCTCCAATTATTTGGGCAGGTAGGTGTACATCGTTATCAGACCCCACATTCAAAAACATATGACCACTGCTTGTGTCAACCGATATTTTGGCGACGAAGGAAGTAATTCCTTACAATGTTGTATAGTATTCGCGTCATAATTAGGTACTTCAGTATATGACGGTGAAAAAAATGAAATGGCGTATGGCTTTTAGTGTCGGGATATCCCAGGACGTGTTCGGCTCACCAGGAGCAGGTCTTTCTATTTACGCCTGTAGGCGACCTGCGCGTCGTGATGAGTATGAAATGATGATGAAAACAACACATACACCCAGCCCCCGCGCAATTGGATATTAATGTTAAAATCCCTCAACCCCGCCGGGAATCGAACCCGGGACTCTCTGAACCGAAGGCCAGTACGCTGACCAATCAGCCAACGAGTCGGACAGTACATGACGGTGCTATGTGTAACTGTGTGTAATTGTACGCGTCAACTTTAAGATGATGTCCGAAAGGCAACGTAAGTCGTGGTTGTCGGTTATTTTGAAGAGATTCCTCATAGCACAGCCCGCTGTGTTGTTTGTTCACAAGAAGTAAAATACGTCGGCAGAAATACTTTTGGGATGATCCAGCACTTAAAAAGCACATAATATCAATGAAGGGGAATCATCACAAAACACCTTCAGCCCGGTCTGCATCACAAGAAGCTACCCTGTCGACAACAATCGCCAATTTGGCAGCCACTACACTTAAAGGCCCTATTCTATATTCGACGTTGCGTCTCCTCACAGCTGAAATTCGTGCATCATGCAATAACATCCTAACATATACTGTCTCTAGTCTAATCCTCTTTAATATTACGACGCTGATGACGTACAGCCCATAAGTTTTTATGAAGGTGTACATCCTATCTACAGTCATTAACATATTATAAGGGTTATTCAACTAAGATGTCCAGCTGAAATAACTCGTGAACTGTTTAAGATACTGTACCGTATCCTGTCCTAATTTCGAACTAGCTCAGGTGTACGTCCGAATAGTGGCAATAAAATATCTAACTTATAAAATACACCAAAGTAAATGGACAGGTAATACGTACGTATACATCTAGTGAATGAGAACTCAAGTAATTGGGTAAAATGGATTTATTAAACTAAAAGTATGATCTGAAATCATACTAAATTAAAAAGTATAATACAAATAAACAACTGACCATTGGTTGAATTAATCAAAGAAAAATTACACATATTTACATGATTTAACGTTATGAAACAAAAACGTTTAGAAAAAAGCGGGTAACGAACCCGAAATATCAAAATGAATTCTGGTTACATGTAATGTCTGAATTACATTTTATTTAGTTTTGTTGCTCGCCTTGTTAAGTCCCTAGCTTTTTGCCCGAGGGCTCGATTTCTAACCGTCAATGATGTGCGATAGTAATCCACGATGCACTATCCCTTTACTCTCTCCCCTCCTTTTCTGTACTGGAGTGGGGCAGTGTTGATTGTTTATGTCGGGACACCATTAATGTGCGTGCATGTACACTGAAGTTGATAGAGCAGTCGGGCCAAGAAGTCAACATATCCGGCCACTGGACATCGCATATCTCTCACCTAGATACAGCATAGCAATGGCATTTAACACGCCAGGGAAATCAGCTGTTTGGTAACGTACACATCAAAATAACTAAGCTCTGTGGTCAGGGAATTCACGAGGATAACGGGATCATTTGTAATAACTTTCACTTCTTATCTCTGCACTCAGTCTACAGCTGAGTCGTAAAGGGCTTCTACCTGTCAGTGATAATAACACGTCGGCCCTCGCCAACATTCTCGGTGCTTCAGAATAACACGCAACTGTGACCAGCAAAATATCGCTCGCAGCCTTACATAATCTCATAAAAAATAGGCTGACTTTTTAACTCTATCATAGCTCCAAATATAACATAATGGCTTTCACTGCCGGTCTCTTGTCATCTCAGCCCTGTAAATATCCATAGGCAATACTCGTTTTCTTCCGTTGCGTCCCCTCACAGCTGAAATTCATACATCAGGCAATAACATCCTAACATATACTGCATCTAGTTTAATCCTCCATAAACCGAGCTCGATAGTTGAAGTCGTTTAAGTGCAGCCAGTATCCAGTAATCGGGAGACAGTGGGTTCAAACCCCACTGTCGGCAGCTCGGAAGATGGTTTCCCGTGATATCCCATTTTCACACCAGGCAAACACTAGGGCTGTACCTTGATTAAGGGCACGGCCACTTCCTTCCCACTCCTAGCCACTTCCCGTCCCATCGTCACCATAAGACATATTTTGTCGGAGAACTTGCGATTCCCTTTAATATTACGACGCTGATGGCGTACAGCCCATAAGGTTTTTATGAAGAATCTGCCCATACAACTCTATCATAAATCAACACACACAGGAATAAAAGTACAAATAACTATAACGCACACCCATACCTAACCTATTATCTCCCTTATTCCCATCTAAATATATACAACACTTAGCTCGGAGACTTGGAATGCAAGCAGCCCTGACGTATTTAACTTTACTAAAATGAGCAAAATATGCCACTCTGGCTTACATTTAAAGAATAACTTACTTGTTTACATCAGCCCAAAAATAGTGCATCTAGATATCACTTCACATGCTTATAGAAAAAAAAGACTTAACTTGGCAGCAACCTCTCCATCAGCGACGACTCACATAAGCGCTATGTCATGCGTACTCAGCCCATGATTACGGTACACAGCACAAGGATAAGGGTCCTCTTTTCGACTCCTGGATACTTCATGGCTGCTGGCTCTCTTTGATGTCAGTTGTATCTGAAACTGTTGAGTTAAGTTAGAATCATCTACTTCTGCGCTTAGTGCGCTGGAGTGCACGATTACAACCTTAGTACTGGCCACTATTTGACTATAGCCTCCACTCATATATGAGTTCGTTCTACGCGGCACTAAGTTACGGGAACTGGGCCCGGTTGTAATCTGTCCTTGTTAGCGGTTATATTTTAAACGACTCGTACACGTTAATAACGCAGTTCGCGTACGCGTTATATATCACTTATAAATGCATACCATCACTAGCTCTTGTGAGCTAAATCACAGCGATTCTACTTCAAGTTTAACAAACTTCACAAATAAATTGTCTTGTCGGCTCGCGAATCAGGACACGTCACACTTGGCGTTCAAAAGCAAAAGGAGAGGCCTTTCCTTCACGGCGCAGACTTTATAGTCTCTCGAGGTCGCCAGCTACAAGGTAAACCACCAGCATACAGACCCTTTTTCTTTGTAAGAGCTCGCCAGATGTTGACGGAATATCTATCATTTAGCACAAGTAAATAGTTTTTATTAGCTCCTGTTACTTTATTATTATAATCTTAATTACGTGTGATGTCAGATCTGTGAAGTTTAGCTTAGTGGAGGATTAACTGATTAAAATTCACGTGATTCCAGCCCTGGAAAAGATAAGTTTTTTAACCTGCGACAAATATGCGGTACATTCCCTCGTTTAAATCTCGCCCCTTCCAGATTTTGCTGTGCGCTTGGGTACGCAGCTCTTGGGGTCTACATGATTGAAATCATGGCTTACGGCTCAGGTCCACCACAGAAATTCGTTCCTACCGGAGCGCTGCGGGGTTCCCACGCCCTATGGCACGGCCATTTAGGTTTCCTTCTTTCATTCTCCGTGACTATATTGAGCGCTTGGCTAAAATTATTCCACAATGTTGTAATAAGCAAATTGAAGCATACTATGATATGGTTCAATACTGACATTCTGTTTTCACTTTGGTTAATGGTATTAAGGGGCTCATAGTTCAACATGCAGTAATTTCCTAGGCTTTTGACAAACTTTATCGGCGCACACGTTTCCGTATTAGAACGCTGATGATATACTATCAAGCTTACGCTCGTAGTTACCACATCGCAGCACATGAGAATCGGTCTCGAGATTCTCGCGAGAGTCTCAAGATCTGTGACGTCAGTTCGAGAGTCTCGTGAGTCTCGAGCGAGAGAGTTGCCCATCACTAGATCACAGGTGTTGATGATTTCACCTATTATATTATTACACTGACTGACAGAGCAAATGCAACACCAAGAAGGAGTGGTTCGAAAGGGATGAAAGTTGGGGAAAAAACAGAGACGGCACGGACGAATCATTGATGTTTATTTCAAACCGATATGCAGGTTACACAATGCGCACGGCATCGACTCAGTATGATGTAGTACCACCGCGAGAGGCGATGCACGCAGAAACACGTCGAGGTACAGAGTCAGTAAGAGTGCGGATGGTGTCCTGAGGGATGGTTCTCCATTCTCTGTCAACCATTTGCCACAGTTGGTCGTCCGTACGAGGCTGGGACAGAGTTTGCAAACGGCGTCCAATGAGATCCCACACGTGTTCGATTGGTGAGAGATCCGGAGAGTACGCTGGCCACGGAAGCATCTGTACACCTCGTAGAGTCTGTTGGGAGATGCGAGCAGTGTGTGGGCGGGCATTATCCTGCTGAAACAGAGCATTGGGCAGCCCCTGAAGGTACGGGAGTGCCACCGGCCGCAGCACATGCTGCACGTAGCGGTGGGCATTTAACGTGCCTTGAATACGCACTAGAGGTGACGTGGAATCATACACAATAGCGCCCCAAACCATGATGCCGCGTTGTCTAGCTGTAGGGCGCTCCACAGTTACTGCCGGATTTGACCTTTCTCCACGCCGACGCCACACTCGTCTGCGGTGACTATCACTGACAGAACAGAAGCGTGACTCATCGGAGAACACGACGTTCCGCCATTCCCTCATCCAAGTCGCTCTAGCCCGGCACCATGCCAGGCGTGCACGTCTATGCTGTGGAGTCAATGGTAGTCTTCTGAGCGGACGCCGGGAGTGCAGGCCTCCTTCAACCAATCGACGGGAAATTGTTCTGGTCGATATTGGAACAGCCAGGGTGTCTTGCACATGCTGAAGAATGGCGGTTGACGTGGCGTGCGGGGCTGCCACCGCTTGGCAGCAGATGCGCCGATCCTCGCGTGCTGACGTCACTCGGGCTGCGCCTGGACCCCTCGCACGTGCCACATGTCCCTGCGCCAACCATCTTCGCCACAGGCGCTGCACCGTGGACACATCCCTATGGGTATCGGCTGCGATTTGACGAAGCGACCAACCTGCCCTTCTCAGCCCGATCACCATACCCCTCGTAAAGTCGTCTGTCTGCTGGAAATGCCTTCGTTGACGGCGGCCTGGCATTCTTAGCAATACACGTGTCCTGTGGCACACGAAAACACGTTCTACAATGACTGTCGGCTGAGAAATCACGGTACGAAGTGGTCCATTCGCCAACGCCGTGTCCCATTTATCGTTCGCTACGTGCGCAGCACAGCGGCGCATTTCACATCATGAGCATACCTCAGTGACGTCAGTCTACCCTGCAATTGGCATAAAGTTCTGACCACTCCTTCTTGGTGTTGCATTTGCTCTGTCAGTCAGTGTACATTTGGCAATATTTCTTAACAACGAGGCACAGGAGTATCATGTACTTGCATTGTGAGAGTCGGACGGAGGAAACTGTATGCCTCTTTGCGTGACGTCTTTAGAGCTACAGTACGGTATGTATGTCACGAAGGCATATACTGTACGTACAAATGGCGCCGTTTTTAAACGAGTTTGATTGGCGTTTCGTCTAAGCCACAGCGAAGCTCCGTACACACGGTAATATCAACGAAACAGTCTTCGGGAATTTCATATCTCAGTAGTATAATACTATAAACATTCCTGTAAGAACGCAAGCTCATTTCTTCGCGAAAAATACTTAATTGAATATCAATCCTCCTATAATCTACTACAAACACTCGCACCACATGGGAAAGCATACTTGTCGAGATGAACTCACTCTTTGTAATCTTCCATCTTTTCCGTGTGACGAAGATTTTTTTACTTGCTTTGGGTCATTTTATGAGGACACATCAAAAAATATTTATTTCATTTTCTGACGTAGAATAGTTTTTGCTTCGTTCGTGGACTGTATCCGCGTAGAATTTCGAACGTCACTCGGGAATGTATAGTCAATTTGGCTTTATAACTTCGCAACAATAAATGATATCTAAATGGTTAATATGTACCCAAAAGAGTGAAAAATGAAAATATTCTTTCATATTAACTTCAGGAATCTGTGACGTTATGGCGAGTGGTAAGGGTGTCCGCCCCTTTGTGTTGAAAGTGATATTGTCGCTAAGCGGTAAAATTAGTGTAGCTCGCGACTCGATGGTGCTGTGGTCGTAATGGTGAAAGATGTATTCTGACAGTTCTTAGAGGGAGGGTCATTTACTACCTGTCTGGGTGGGGATAAGAGAGAAGGGGTATGGTTGCCATGGAAACGTGAGCGGACCCACTGTTGTTGCTATGGAGATAAGCCTGCTGGTCAGCTCGTGTTGCTCGGAGTTGCCAAACCTCCCTCTTCTGAGTTACGTACCACAGTACACAGCGGTCTGAACGAACGAACAAGTGAGCCACAAGCGAAGGGAAGGAGAAAGGAATGCAGGTATGTGGCAACACCGTGCAATGGCACGTGCAGTGCTCCTCCCTATCTGTCAAAACGCTTCTTTTAGTATTACGGGTAATAGGGTTGAAAGTAGTATCGTTACATTTGCCTCGTTGAACTCTATCATACTATTTATCGTAACTTTCATAACATAGTGACCAGGTGAGTTGAGAACTAGAAAATTGAGTTGCAGAATATTGAAATATATTCGGTCTAAATGGGTCAGAAAACACCATAAATTTGTTCATGGGGATAGAAGGTAAATTGGAGGAATCTAATAAGCCCAAGACGTGTGTATTAAAACGTGCCTGAGAGTACTGACAACATACGAAAGTTTTGAGATCCGCGCAGCCCTGCACGTCCACCGGGACTGTGGAACCTGTGGACTGAAAGTCGGCGGTAAATGACAAAGCAGTCACCGGGGACCACTCTCAAACAATCTCTATCAGCAACTCGTGGAAGATGGCCAGGCCGAGTGGAGAAAGCGTGTCGGATGGGTGTGTTCGACAGGATTTGGCAAATTACCACACACTTTGGTGTTGCGTTTATAGACAACTGTGGGTGTCAGCCCATAAGAAGGGGCTACGGCTGATCCGTAGTCCGACAGCTCTGCTACTACTACTAAAAGCGTTTTGGGGGCCGATGACCTAGATGTTAGGCCCCATTAAACAACAAGCATAATCAGAAACATTTTCATTTCGTCCCTGAAGCGGACGGCGGTCCTCCTATACGGTAAGGCCGTCCTCAGGCCAGGGAGATTTGCTACGGTGAAGGAGATGTGTGGAGCGTCTGAGAGACGGCGTCACCGTCTAGGAGGCCCGCTTCCTCTTCAGGGGAGGAATGAAAACATTTAGTACTAGTAGTAGTATACGAGACATAACTTAGCAAGTGCATGACTACATTCCTGTGACTATATTGTAGTTTTCTTCTCACTCTGACGCTAGCGAACTCGTCAATAAAATCTTCACTGTTAAAACGGTCATTAGTCAGTCTTTCAGACTTCAATGTAAGGAATGGACATGGTCCTCAATCTCTTTTCTGACACAGTAGAGCGAAGGTAAGACTTCAGACTTCCAAGAGCCGAAAACGATAGTTTTGTTGGATAGTTTGTAAGTCGCACAAATTTATCAAACAAGCCGGTCCTCTTTAGATATTATGGCTAACAAGAAAAGGGAAACTGACGTACCGTTAACCAGTGAAGGCATCTCTAGGAACTCAACTGTCATATGGAATGGGTTGCGAGTTACATGTACATTTCTTGGCTGTTAGAAAAGATAAGACCATACAGGTGTTGTGTTGTTCTAAGAGTAAATAGCGAAAAATTATAGCAATAGCTTATCGTTGCAATTATTCAAACGGCAACGAATTTATTGTAGGTATTAACAAAAAATAGTATCAGAAAAAATTTGCTACCTCTTGGCACGATCCTATGGAATTATATATTATAAATCTGCCGCTGCCTATGAGGAAAGAACATCTACACTATCGGAAGTGGTAGAGCTCAGCCATTATCTGTTAGCGGAGCTAGGGGAGATAAGGAGCCTGTTAGCCGCTAGTACTCAACTTGAACATCAGTGTAACGAAACCAGGAGCTCGCATTCGGGCTTAGAACTCCAGAAATAAAGATTCGATCTGGATGGTTGAGGTACCGCTTGAATGGGAGTTTGGGACATGAGAGAAAATGTGACACTCGGCGGCACTGAATTAAATACGTTGCGGTAGGGATGGCTTTAAAAAGAAGGGACGAATTTGAGGTTCGCGACGGAATATTTACTGACGCGTAAAAGAACTCGCGGGACAAACTTCCGGCACGTCGGCGTCTCCGAAAATCGTCAAAAGTAGTTAGTGGGACGTAAAAAGATGATGATGATGATGATGATGATGATGATTATTATTATTATTATTATTATTATTATTATTATTATTATTATTATTATTATTTGCTTCGCGAATAATAACTCCTAAACCAAAAGACATACGAAGATGGATTACATGTCTAAAGATAAGAATATTTTATCCCTCACATTTGTGTAACAAAATGGTCCATCATCCACCCTCCTCCCCACCAGAAAGTACAACACAGCTAAATTTGAAATTAAAAATTGTTTTGAAAAGTTAGCAATTTGACCGTCTAAACAGCAATTGTAGCGTTAGAAAAGCCCTCTTTGAGCCAGAGATGGAAGTACCAAAACGGTTGCCCTACGACCCTTACGGACAAAATTATGCAGGGATCGATGATACGAAAAATTTTAATTTGCTTCCTATCGACTTCTGAATATAAATTCTTACCCAAAACTAAATAATAACGGTAAGTATAAAATAATTAAATCCGTTTTATTTAATTTTAGTTAATAATAATAATAATAATAATAATAATAATAATAATAATAATAATAATAATAATAATAATAATAATAATAATAATAATAATAATAATAATAATAATGTGGTGGTGGTTTACGTTCCATTAACTACTTTAATGGCTTTTGGAGACGCCGATATGCCGGAATTTTCTAGCAGATATTCTATTACTTACCAGTAAATCTACCGACACGAGACTTGACGTACTAAGCACCTTCAAATACTACCGCACGGACCGGGTAACGAACCCGCCATTTGGACTCACAAGGCCAGCGCTTTTGCCGTCTGAGCCGTACAGCCCAGCTCTTTGATGCGATAATTGCCCACAAAGATGTCGTTCATCTCTTAGTGTAGTCATCATCGGTGACTTGTAAATAAAATGATAGCCCGCTGGTGACCATCCTCCTGTGGGTGGGGATGATAGTATAACATCCATGGTATCTCTTGCCTGTTGTAAGAGGCGACTAAGGGGCCCCAGAGACTCCTAACTTGCGGGCGTGGGTGGCGACCACGGGACACTTAGCTGAGTCTAGACATTAGTTCTATTCACTTCTGCCAGGCTCCTCGCTTTTATCTGTCCTATCCGACCTCCCTTGGTCAACTTTTGTTCTTTCCCGACGGTATTATGTTTTCGAGGCCTAGGATGTTTTTCATTTTCACGCCCTTCGCGGCCCTTGTCTTCCTTTGGCCGATGCCTTCATTTTTCGAAGTGTCAGACACCTTCCATTTTTTCCTCCGATTAATGTTAATGGAGGATGGTTGCCCAGTTGTGCTTTCTAAAACAATAATCACCACCACCACCGCCTATGTATTCTTACCTTCAACCTACCCCCTCTGGGTAGGAGTGGTAGAAAAACACCCACGGTAACACTTGGCTGTCGTAACAGGCGACTAAATGGGGCCGCAGAGGCTCTTAACTTGGGAGCGCAGATTCGCGACCATGAGTCACTTAGCTGAGCCATGACATTGCTTGCACTTACTTATGCCAGGCTCCTCACTTTCATCTACCGTATCTTATCCGACCTCCCTTGGTCAACTCTTGTTCTTTTCCGACTCCAACGGTATTAGAGCATTCGAGGCCTAGAGAGTCTTTCATTTTCATGCCCTTCGTGGCTCTTGTTCTTCTTTGGTCGATACCGTCATTCTTCGAAGTGTTAATAGAGGATGATTGCCCAATTGTACTGTACTTCCTCTTAAAATAATCACCACTACCACAACCTTATCATTTCAGGTTAAAGTAAGTGTAGCCTAATGTCTATACATCCGCTAGGAACTGGCGCATGCATCTGTGGGATCATTCCTCATCTTTTTTTTTTTTTTTTTATTTGCTTTACGTCGCACCGACACGGATAGGTCTTATGGCGACGATGGGAAAGGAAGGGGCTAGAAGTGGGAAGGAAGCGGCCGTGGCCTTAATTAAGGTACAGCCCCAGCATTTGCCTGGTGTGAAAATGGGAAACCACGGAAAACAATCTTCAGGGCTGCCGACAGTGGGGTTCGAACCCACGATCTCCCGAATACTGGATACTGGCCGCACTTAAGCGACTGCAGCTATCGAGCTCGGTCCCTCCTCATCTATTCTCAGACTCTGCAATTGCAGTAAGTACTGTAAGTTCAACTCGTCAACTTCAATAATTGGCTTCTGTACAGTTTTGTTTCTCTGCCACCAGATATTATTCGAGCTCTTCTATTGCTTCCCCCTCAATAAACTTAGCACGGATACAGTATACGTTACCAAGTTCATGCGGGAAGAGCGCGGCTTTTGTTAGTCTAAGGTGGTAGGCTCGAACTCGCCTCCATACAGTGGTTTTTCAAAGTGCTCAAATACAGCAGCCTCATATTGATAGAAAATTACCGGCATATAAAGGAACTCCAGCAGGACAACATTTCGGCACCTCAATGTGTCAGAAAATCATATAAGGTAAAAAGACCTTAAACTATTATTATTATTATTATTATTATTATTGCAGGACTCAAGCTGCCCTGATGGAGCTGACTGTTATGGCAGTTGATAGTGACATTGTAGAAGTATTCATTAAGTGTGGATTTAGTAGACTTTAAAATAGTTGCGAGACCTAGAAGGTGCCGGTATTCCAAAAGCATTGGGTCGATTGCAGAAACGATGACTACACTTAAGCCTTAGACAACGCCTACCTAAACAACGTCTAAGTTGCGCACGGTCTTCCATTGCACAAACAATGTTCAGCTGGTGTTTAACTAAACATCGTTTAATTTCAATATTGTCCGGCTCCATGCTAAATGGTTACCGTGCTGGCCTTTGGTCACAGGGGTGCCGGGTTCGATTCCCGGCAGGGTCGGGAATTTTAACCATAACTGGTTCAATTCGCTGGCACGGGGGCTGGGTGTATGTGTCGTCTTCATCATCAGTTCATTCTCATCACGACGCGCAGGTCACCTACGGGAGTCAAATCAAAAGACCTGCATCTGGCGAGCCGAACTTGTCCTCGGACACTCCCGGCACTAAAAGCCATACGCCATTTCGTTTTTTATTTCAATGTTGGTTCGAAAGTGAAGATAGAAGAATCTTTCACGCAAATCTTTGCCTGTCGCAACCAATGAAATTCGTCGGTGCGTGCGCCAAACCTTAGTCAGCTGTCGTCTTCCTACACATTACTCAAATATAGCTAAGTATGAGCATGAGTTGCCCACAGATAAGAATATCGCTTTCGGTGGAAATTAAATCTCGTAATATTATCGACACTAAAGCGACACGCCACCGTTCGAGGAAGTGTAGCCTTGATTATAGTGTTGATACAGTGAGTGTAATATAAGTAGCTTCGGTGAAGGGAAGATAAAACTATAGTACTGTGTAACCGAATGAGTTGTACGGGCCATACAGATGTAGCTTACATTCTGGAGATCTCAGGTTCTAAATGCTTCATCGGCAGCCCTGAACATTGTTTTCCGTAGTTTGCCTATTTTTTACACCAGGCAAATACCAGGGCTGTTATTATGGCCACGGCTCTTCTTCCACAGTCCTTGCCTTTCCTACCTCACACCTGCCGAAAACTTGTCTGAATTAGTGCAATGATTATCCACAATGAAAAACCACACACACATCCTACTTTTTAGTTCTCACTATTATGTGTGCTTACTTGGCAGTAAATATAATGTATGGCGTATGTATGTGTCAGCCCTCTGACGATCGGGACAAGTAATTATGTGGAAGTGGCCTATAATTCCATGGAAATTGGAAATTATGCCATGTATAATAAACCATACCGATTGTCAAGAATTGTAGGCAAGTTGATAGTTACTGGACTGACCCTTTGTCAGTCTCAAGAACAAGTTTCTTGAAAAGTGAAATAGTATTTTAAGCTGTATCTCCCCGTACATTTCAAATGAACTGCTGCAATTTCGCAGCAGACTACCCACAGAGAGGCCGTCGGGCTATCCTTTCTTCCTGGAATCGTCTCAGCATGATAATACAAATTATATGTTTCAAGGCACATAACCTCTGACTGCGATTCACTCCTCACATTTGAGGTTAAACAGTGTTCTCGGCAGTGTTTAAACATGGCCGGTTGAACATTAGTTTAGACAGTGTCTAAGTGATAAATAACGTCTCTGCAATTCTGCAGCCATACTTAGACATCGTTTAACCGTAGACATAACCCAAACACCGTTTCTGCAATCGGCCCATAATATATCGGCTCTACATTTTCCGTCAGAATTTTACTCGAAGGAAAATACGAACGTTGCCCTCCGAGATGCGGCTGATGTTCAATGATGACGCATCAGTAGCCTTCAAGATCTGACTCTTTATCATTAACATTTCCAGCGTTGGATGTAGAGTGACGTTTACCAGAGAAAGAACAATTCAGTCCGTCATAGCAGGCCTCTGACAATGCAATACAAAGGCGTGTCAGAGTGCTTTCAGAAGGGAAATATGCTGTTTTAATTTTAGTTGATAGATGCTTTAGAGCAAAGCTGTACCCAGAGTGCGAGGGAGGGGGGGGGGGCGGTTACGGGGTTTCAACCACCTCCCTCCACGAAATGAACTTCACATTTAAACAGCACATATGGTTTCTCCGAAAATTCAACCCACTAAATCAAAATTATTGTGAAGTAAAGCATTTGCAAAATGAAACAATTTAATTCAAACCATAAAAACTGTGCCGTCTTTAAATATTTCCCTGTGAATGTATTTAATAATTTTTGATGAGATACATGGATTGTTTGCTTTTAATGCTTTTAATACATTTTCCACCATCATTCAATCACTTACACTCTAAGTTTAGTTATTCATACTGTAAATACTTTTTTTTTACTTGTGCGTATTAGCTTATTAACGTCGTATAGATAAGGAAAAGAGAAAAATGAAGCTTATTGTCCTAATAATAATAATGGCGTATGGCCTCCGAAGAAGCCTGGTGCGGGTCTTCTTCTCGTAGACGGCCTATTAGGCGACCTGTACGTCTGTGAAGATGAGGGCCCTACCTAGGATGATTTCTAATGCTGAATACGTCATACACACCCAGCCCCCGAGCCATTGGAATTAACCAATTAAGGTTAAAATCCCCGACCCAGCCGGGAATCGAACCCGGAACCCTATGGATCAAAGGCCAGCACGTTAACCATTTAGCCATGGAGCCGGTATTGTCTTAACAATATAAGTGTTATAAAATGTATCACTAATGTTCTATATATTTAAAGAGTTTATTATTTATTTATTTATTTATTTATTTATTTATTTATTTATTTATTTATTTATTTATTTATTTATTTATTTATTTATTTATTTATTTATTTATTTATTGAACATTGAACATTACAGGCTGTTCGCCCCGATACATGTTCACAGTGTTAGAATACAGGAAACAGAAAGAACCATAAATAAACTAAACTAAACAATTATAAGCAGTTCTATAAGCACACCAACTAGTCTACTGAGCTGTCCCCTACATGGGCGGATGACCAGTCCACATGTAAGGGTCAACCCTGCAATCCTGTCAACTAACTTGGTGGTCCCTCACACGAGCGGTATACCAGTCTCCATGTAAGGCACCACCCTAGACTAATTCTACTAAGTTGCCTAAAAGAGTTTATTAAAAACAGCTTTTCCCAGTCCCTCCAGCCGTTCTACTGGACAGATTTGCTTCATTCTTTCTTTAATTCTCTCCAGAATTGCCTGTCGTTGAATCATCAGACGTTGAGAGATCTCTAAGTTCAGTCGACTGTGAGTAATCCTAAAATGAAGCACTGAACGACCCCTCCAATAATTGCAGGCGAAGTCTTACCCTGTCCCACAACACATTCTGTACTTAGCGGGTTACTAAGCGATTAACACTTTCATTTATATTCTGACACACACACACGATTGTCTCCTTAGTAATGTGATTGCATGTAGCCACGTCTGATTACTACTTGTCAAACAAGAGAGTATACACTTCCTCTGATCATGGAAGAATACTATTATCTGCTAGATACTCTTTGATTCTGTGATCTTCCCCAGCTTCTAAACATACTCAACAGATGGCAGAACGTTCCTAATAACTTACACGTTAAGAGAAAACAGTACGCACAGGCGGGAAGGTATCAAGTCAACTAGCCTTCTGTACGGCCATTAATAAAACGCAGGGACAATCTCTTGTAAAAGTGAGTGTCTACTTACCCGAACCAGTGTTCAGTCACGGCCAATTGTATGCTACAATATCTCGGGCAAGATCGTTATTAAATCGATATTAAATATTCATAAAACTATTGAAAAGGGCACGCAAAACAATATGACAACGACAGGCATATTAAGACGAGTTATTAGACCGGTTTATAACGAATATTATGGAGCAGCACGAGTCCACTAGTAAGCTTAAAAATGTATAACACTTTTTGTCTTTGGTTTTTGATACGTCTGTTACCATATTACGCGTTTTTACCGGGGACAGCAACCACCAACAGGGGATACATGGTCTCTACATCGCCGGTGACGGGTGCTACACAATGCGGGGGACTACGCTGGACTGTAGACGTTTCATAGTAGTACTTCTTCTGTATACGTTGTAATTAATAGTTGCCACTAATAAAGAAATAGCCCTCGTAACCAGTGGTGGCGATAAGAATTAGAAGGGGGAAACAAACATTTATAGACAACAAAACGTACCGCCGGGCTGAATGGCTCAGACGGTTGAGGCACTGGCCTTCTGACCCCAACTTGGCAGGTTCGATCCTCGCTCAGTCCAGGGGTGCTCAAATACGTCAGCTCTTGTCGGTAGATTTCCTGGCACGTAAAAGAACTCCTGCGAGACTAAATTGCGACACATGGGCGTCTCCGTAAACCGTAAAAGTAGTTAATGAGACGTAAAGCAAATAGCATTATTATTAACATTATTACAAGAAAGTAGCCGCGTTAGAGGGATGTAGAGTGTGGGGTTCACATCAAAATTGAATTGCATCCCCATCACTAAGCGCAGGTCGCCTACGGGAGTCACATCAAACATCAAAATACCTGCACCTGGCGAGTCGAATATGTCCTCGGACACTCCGGGCACTAAAAGCCATACGTCATTTCATTTCATCAAAATTGAAAACAATAGCAACAAAATAGTAAGTTTTTGATGCTCCCTGAGCGAATTTCGACAGAGAAGTAAAGGTTGACAGTCTACCAAATTAAGTCCGGTAATAATCGTATTTTGAGATTTTGATTCAATAGGTACTATACAATAAAACATTCACCAAAGGAACAATAATTACACGTGTCATTTAGTATTTGACTCCATACTAACAAAGTGAGAGACACTAAATAGAACACAGACCCACCGACTTAGTGAAACGGCCAGGCTGACGAATGCGCGCGGTAAGTGGGTGAATCATACTTCAATGTCCATGACCATGGCCAAAATATACCCCCTATTGCCCTTCCTCACAGCACATGTTACACATTGTTGCGCGAGTCTCCACCACTTGTGGCGCCGTACAAATACAGTGTGTCCCACTCCCAGCGGGGCCGGCAGTCGGCATACACATGCACGCTCCGAGAGGTGTATTCATAACCTCATACTAACTCACTGCATAGCCACGAGGCGGTCAGTTACTCGAGTTTGTGCGTCGTGGGAAACAGTGAAGCCGTGAAGAGGTACGTCTGTTGCAAGAGCACGAGTGGCTAAATTTAGTCGAATTAATTAGATTAATTACATTATTATACCGTTGAAATGCCAGTGAAATTCACGCTTAAACAAAGAGTTTTTATGTATGACACATGTGTAACAACCGAGTCATGTAGAGAGGTGTGTAGGCGATTTCAGATTTCCTGGAGTTCCAGTTCCAGGAAGAGAAACAATTGGATGTCTCGTGAATAAATTAAGAACAACGGGATAATGCTGTAATTCCTAAGCCGATACGGAAGGTTCTATCGGAAGAAAAAGTTGACGACATTAACACATCAATCGTACGATCTCCCACTAAATCTGTCCGGCATGTTGCTCAACAAGTCGGTATCTCAAAATCCTCAGTACATAGGGCTACTAAAATATTGAAATTACGCAACAGGAACTAATGCGTGTGAATAGGACACCACTTTCAACACCGCTTGTAAAAAAGGTTACTACTCATGATAAAGGCTACTGGGTTGCATAAATATAATAATATAGGTAATAGAATACGCGGGAGATTATGAATATACCCCTCGGAACATGCATCTTGTCTCCTGGCCCCGCTGGGAGTGGGACACACTAACTAGCCGCAACGGACGACATTTTGGGCGTATTTCCACTAAGTACCTTTCTTAATAATTAAATAAATTAAACGAACGAATTAGCTGATGAAATACCAGGGTTTGTACAAATTGCTTTATATATATAATTCCTACAATTCCTACTTTCGAGCGGCTAAAATGGACTAAATATGATAAATTGATATGCTGTTAGATATTGCAAAATTCACCGTACATATCAGCCGAGTGTCATTGCATCCCGAAGCTTCGTCTGTGGATCAGTGAATCCCAGGATCGTGAGTTAAAACCCGGGGGAAGAAAACCGGACCTGAGTCTAACCATTATCACACCCCTTTACTTTAAGACTTGCAAACCAAAATGTGTAGAAAATATGTTTGCGAATTTGGGGGAACTTTGTGCAACCCTGGCTGCTGATTGTCTGTTCTGTTTACTGTCCCCTGTTTACTATGAGCAAGTTTATTTACTCAACTGTTTACCGAGCACACGTCAGTGGGAAGAACGTGGAGGATGAATAATAAACCAAAGTGCATATACCTCATTCTTATCAACCAGCCACGACCTCTTAGAACCTCGTAGTTGAGTGAGTTATATCACGTTCTGCATTAGGACTGGGATGCTGCACCATTCCAACATCCGAGGTTTAGCAGCTTTTTGAGTATGATTTTTCCAGAAAGTACGTTCACTTAATCCAGGGAAGTGATGTCGAAATAGTACCTTTTATTCAATATCCAATAATACTTCTTCGATTCACTGTTCAAACTCAGCCAGTTCTTTAAATAGTCTCTCATTTCATGAAGATCGTTGGAAGATGGAAGGTAAATGATGATGATGATGATGATGATGATGCCGGTGCTTTAAATGGTCTCTCGTTTCATGAAGGTCGTTGGAGGATGGAAGGTTAATAATAATAATAATAATAATAATAATAATAATAATAATAATAATAATAATAATAATAATAATAAGTGCTGGAATTTTGCCATAGAAGAGCTCCTTTACGTTCGAGCACTTCAAAAATAACAGGACTGAGCCGGGATCGAACCCAGTAATTTGGACTCAAAATGCCCCCTGTTCGTAACTTCGGCACTAACCCAGGTTTTTGGAGACGGAAGGATGGGAAAGGACTAGGATTAGAAAGGTAGGGGTCGTGGCCTTATTTAAGGTACATCCTCAGTATTTGTCTAGAAAATGGGAAACAACGGAAAACGATCTTCAGGGCTGTGAAAGGTGGGATTTGAACCCACAATCTCCCGAATGCCAGCTCACAGTTGTATGACGCGAAACGCCTAGCCAATTCGCTTGGTAGTACTAAATGGGATAGAATGATTTTTTTTAAAAGTTGCTTCACGTTGCACCGACGCAGATAGGTCTTATGACGACGATGGGATAGGAAAGGGCAAGGAGTGGGAAGGAAGCGGCCGTGGCCTTAATTAAACTACAGCTCCAGCATTTACCTGGTGTGAAAATGGGAAAACCACGGAAAACCATCTTCATGGCTGCCGACAGTGGTGTTCGAACCCATTATCTCCCGAATGCAAGCTCACAGCTGCGCCCCTAACCGCACGGCCATCTCACTCGGTGCGGTGATTACCGTTTTGAGAGGAAGTATAACAGGACAAGTATGCTCTTTTAACACTAATCAGAGTGAGAAGTCGAATCCCCGTCAGGAAGTCGTAAAATTTAAGAAACGAGATTTCCACTTCCGAATTGACGAGGGGAACCCGACAAGTGTAACAACCCGATTTGCCAGTATTTATCAATAAGTTCATTCTTGCTTTAGGCCAGTGGCCTCCTGAGTTTATTACATTTGTCTTCAAGTCAAGGTTTATCCTTTCGTATTTTAATAATTCCCACTCATATAGGATGCGGTCTACACTTAGCGTTTCTTCGCCATACCGACCCGTCACATGCTCTTGGATTTTAAATCTATGCAGATAGGTCCCTATTTATCCATGCTCTGTCATCATAACCGTCATATTGTGGCTTAAGAGAATTTTTGAATCAGGTCTCTCTTTAGCACTCGGAAAGTAAGCTTTCATTATTGATCCATGGAAGTTTCTCTCCGCTCTTCTTCCCACAATTGTAAACTTCTCTCACGCAATACCTTTTTTACTGCACCATCAGGAATTTGATCGAAAGTCACTTCTAGGTCTGTCCTGCCGGCTGCTTGTTTCGCCAGTTGATTAGCAGATTCGTTGCCTTTGTGCTGACATAAGCTTCTGATCTCTTCTACGAGATTATTGCTTTTTCCATTGTTTTTTAGTAGGTCCAGGGTTATTTTACTATCAGAGTAAATAAATGCTGCTCTCACTTTTATATTTACGTGGTTGATGTCTTGTAATTTCTCCAGTGCCTTCAATATTGGGTATAGCTCTGCTTGATTACTGGAACATGTATTGTGTAATTTGAATTGATATTGTCGAGGGGGTTCATGGTGACTGTACAGAATTATTCCAGATCCAACTCCCACCTAAGAAAAGATGCGATTTCTTTTTCACGGAACATTTTGTCACTTGTATTTACCATGCTGATAAATTATCATCTCATGAATGATAGGTAGCAACCAATGTACTAACATTTAACGATAACTTCAATACTTAACGTTATTAACAGGAAACTGGTCCTTAGAATATCCAAAGGTGTGACTGCCATAAAGTTCCTGCTGAAGGTAATCGTTAATAGTGCTTAGAAATCACCGAATCCTAGGCAGCATCGAAGCCAAGGCATAGTCTTCTTATTTATTGTTATACCTGTTTCCAAACACCATTGTGGGGTCGCGGGTGGGAATTGTGTAGCACAAGTAGACTCGCCCTGTCTTACAGCTGAATGCCGTTCCAGATGCCAACCCTAGGTAGAAAGGTATGCGTATGTGGTCGTTGGTAGTTTGTGTGATGACGATGAGGAGTTTGTTGGGGCAAACACAAAGAGCACCCGAGTCAGAGGAGTTCACCAGACACGACTAATATCCTCGACCCAGCTAGTAATCGAACTCGGGACACTCCGAGCCGAAAGCCTCAGCGCAGATCATTCGGTCAAAGAGACGGATGAAATTGACGAGGGGAACCCAACAAGTGTAACAACCCGATTTGTCAGAAACTTTGCTCAGGAAAAGAGGGGTCGAAATACGCGAACACATAATTCGGCTTATTCGTAGACACTTGACAGTTACCGAGAAAAAGACGGTCGAAGTTTCCGAATTCGATTCCCGAGCAGGTCGGAGCTCGTAGACTGGGTACTTGTGTTGGTTTCCATTCACACACACAACACATAACACTATACACCACCACAGAAACATCCATATTTAATAGGCCTACATTCCCAAAATGGTTGGCATCAGAAAGGACACCCGGCCGTAAAACTGGATAGGATAGAAATTATTATTATTATTATTATTATTATTATTATTATTATTATTATTATTATTATTATTATTATTATTTCTTTCTTTCTTTCTTAGTCAGTTTACGTTCAGGGTTCGTTTTCCCTTAGATTCGGCGAGAGATCCCATCTCTACCGCCTTAAAGGCAGTGCCTTGCAGGGTGAGACATTTGGTTGGGGATACAGCTGGGAAGGAGGACCAGCACCTCGCTCACGAGCTTTCACCTGCTATGTTAGCTGCCTCTGTGGATCAGCGGTAGAGTGTCGGCCTCCGGATCCCAAGATAGCGGGTTCAAACCCGGCAGAGGTAGTCGGATTTTTGAAGGGCGGAAAAAAGTCCATTCGACACTCCATGTCGTACGATGTCGGCATGTAAAAGATCTCTGGTGACACATTTGGTGTTTACCCGACAAAATTAATTAAATCTCAGCCATAGACGCCCAAGAGAGTTTCGGTTTACTCGGTCTGCCACCTAGTGGGGGCCTAGAGAAAAACGGAACGTCCAAATTGACGAGCAGACAGCCAGATGGCGTCAAATTGAAATGTCTGCACACGGTAGCTGAGGCCATACGATTATTATTTTTACCTGCTATGTTGAACAGGAGCCTTGTGGTGGATGCAATGATTGGAAGAAACAGACAAGGAAGAGGGAAGAAAGCGGTCGTGGCCTTACATTAAGGACCATCCCGGCATTTGCTTGAATAAGTGAGAAACCACGGAAAACAACTTCGAAGATGGCTGAGGGGGGAATCGAACCCCTTCTAGCCGGGCTGAATCCTTCAGACGGTTGAGGCGGTGGTCTTTTGACCCCAACTTGGCAGGTTCGATCCTGGCTCAGTCCGGTGGTATTTGAATATGCTCAAATGCGCCAGCCTCGTGTCGGCAGATTTACTGGCACGAAAACGAACTCCTGTGGGACTAAATTCCGGCACCTTGGCGTCTCCGAAAGCCGTAAAAGTAGTTAGTGGGACGTAAATACAAATAACATTATTATTATTACTGTTATTGAACCCCCTGTACTCACGTGACCCCCCCCCCCACTTAGGTTGAATGGACCAGTTCCAGTAATCGTACTAGTTTTCAAATTTCGTAGCAGCTCGGGAATAGAATCCGCACCTCCGGGGGGTGGCAACTAATCACACCAACCACTAAACCACAGAGGCGGACAAAATAATAATAATAATAAGAAGAAGAAGAAGAAGAAGAAGAAGAAGAAGATTAAGAAGAAGAAATTTATTACTATTTATTATTATGCATGCATACCCAGAATAGTGCGACAGGCTTTGGCAGTCGACACAATTCCTATCCTCGCTGCTAGATGGGAGCTTCCTTCAGTCCATTCGTGACCCGGCCAAATGACTGGAAAAAGGCTGTGGATTTTAAATTATACATGCATAAATGTATTTTTTTTTTTGCCAGTTGTTTTACGTCGCACAGACACAGATAGGTTTTACGGCGACGTGGGACAGGAAAGGGCTAGGAGTGGGAAGGAAGCGGGCGTGGCCTTAATTAAGGTACAGCATTTGCCTGGTGTGAAAATGGAAAACCACGGAAAACCATTTTCAGGGCTGCCGACAGTGGGGTTCGAACCTACTATCTCCCAAATACTGGATACTGGCCGCATTTAAGCGACTGCAGCTATCGAGTTTGGTGTGTATTATTATTATTATTATTATTATTATTATTATTATTATTATTATTATTATTATTATTATTATTATTATTATTATTATTATTAAGTTGTTTCTTTCTAGCCGGCCTCCATTTCCACGGTGGAGTGAAATGAGATCTTGAGTTTGATTATGCGAGGCCACCCACCCTCTCTAATTAATCAACTCGAGTGTGTTCACACGCGATACACAGCACCATTTCGGAGAAAATGCAATCTTCAGTAATGTGATATGAAGTTATTATGGGTGTGGTGCACACTGAAACACGAAGGATTAGCGTTGAATCGTCTGCTTGGCAAAAACATTCTGTACTCATAACATGACGAGGGAGATTGCAAACTGTTGAAACATATCTCTGCCCATATTTCCACTACTCCACGAGCCTTCATAACCTATACAGAGATGGCTTTGTTTAGGATTTGTATGTTGCTGTCCTTCCTTTCTATCCATTTTTTCCAACTCTATACCTTCACTTCTCTCTCGTCTTGCACTGTTTTCTGTCCCTACCTTTGCTTCTGCGTTTTATGTCTATTCATTCCACTTTAATTCTACCTAGTCTTCTTCGCTACCCTCTTTATGCCCTTCGCGTTCACCCATAAAAATGTCTTCTTCATTTCCATCTCATTCTCACCCCACCCCCCTTCCGTGAACTCCCTTCCTTCTTCATGAATCCTACACAACATTTCCCTTTCTTTCCTTCTTTCTTTTTCTTTCTTTCTGTCTTTCGTTGTGGTTTGTTCTACAACTTGCTTTACGTGGCACCAATACAGATAGGTCTTATGGCGACAATGGGATAGTAGAGGGATAGGAGTGGGAAGGAAGTGACCGTGGCCTTAATTAAAGTACAACCCCAGCATTTTTCTGGCGTGAACATGGGAAACCACGTACTGTCGACAATGGAGTTCGAACCCACTATCTCCCGAATGCAAGCTGATAACTAAGTGGCCCAAATCGTATAGTCATTTCCTCCGTCCTTCCATTTCTTTTGCGATATTTTCATTCTTGTAAGCGTTGAGACTATTATATTTATTCTTCTGATAAGTACAGGGTGACCCAAAATTCCGTTAATATTGGACGGGGCAATACTTCATGGAATATTGAAAGTAGATAGGTAATAATGGACACACGTGATTGGCATGACATGGGGTTTTATTGACACCAACAAGTGTACAGACAGGCCAATAGATGGCGCTGGACAGCAAAATGTCCGTGATGCCGCATGAGACCCGTGTGTGGTTATAAAAGGAGCTGTCACGAAAGAGGGCGTCAGATGCGCCTGCAATCGCGGCATGTTAACGTTACCAGAAAATTCACTGTTAATGAAGTTTTATTTACTTTATGTTGGTGTCAATAAAACCCCATGTCATGCCAGTCATGTGTGTCAATTATTACCTCTCTACCTCCAATATTCCGTGAAGTATCGCCTCGTCAAATGTTAACGGACTTTTGGGTCACCCTGTATTAAGAGAGGATGGTTTGCTGGTTTTATATCCACTTTAAACAATAATGATAACCACGATGGCCACCCAGCGTTTCTGTTCTTTCTTTTTTCTATGTCTCACGTCGTCGAGATCATCTCAAAATGGTATATCAGGTTACTTTACAAATCACAAGGTTTATATAATCCTCCTTTCCAATACAAAAGAACTATCTGTATTAGATGGGACGATATATATACATGTTTCAGCTTATCGAAAGGCCATCCTCAGTAGAAGCTCAAATATTACATTTTTGCAAACAAATAAAAACACTGATGAAGTGTGTGGAATTAAAATACAATGATCGCGATTGACAAAGTCAAAACATGTCGAGGTAGAAAATCCTCTCCTCTAAAAACTCTGCTTAACATAATACTTGCTAATCCTTTTTTTTAAAGTGGAACACTGTGTTGCGCAGCGTAGTGAGAGTGTCAATAAAGGGAATAATAAGTGCGACACATTCGTTAAAAGGCTGTCGTCTCAAATGGTACGACCTTATCGGTCTCATGTCACATTTATTTTTTTTATACGAGAGGATTTTCTACCTCAACATGTTTATACTTTGTCAATCGTGATCATTGCATTTTAATTCCACACACTTCAACAGTGTTTTTATTTGTTTGCACAAATGTAATATATGAGCTTCTACTTAAGATGGCCTATAGATAGGCTGAAACATGTATAGGTATCGTCCCATCTAATATAGATGGTTGTTTTGTATTGAAAAGGAGGATTGTATAAAACTTTTTATTCATAAAGTGATAACCGTCAATACGGAATGAGATTCATAAAATGCAATATACCATGTTAGACAGTGTCTTCCGCTGATAAATATCTCATGGTTCTTTTTATCCCAGTTCCTTTTTCTAAATAATACTTTCAGACGACAGGTAAATGCTTGTGGTGAATACTTGAATCGCTCTTCATTGCATGTCCCTATTCCATTCTCCTTTAACCCGTCAAACCCCAAAGTCAC